>NW_026047617.1:9519481-10769481 GCF_023864345.2 Schistocerca serialis cubense
TCCGATGCAATTTCTGTATTTCATCGTCAATATGAAGGTGCAAGGTATACATTAAAAAAAGAAGTGAAGCATCGGAATCTAAAACTGGACTCACAGGAGTGGTTCAAATCATAGAGAGTTAGAGTGTCCGTCCTCATGTAGTTAAGTCGGCATTGTGCCTTTTGAATTTAATTCCGATGTAATTTCTGTGTTTCATCGTTAATAAGAAGGTGCAAGGTATACAGTAAACCTGAAGTGCAGCATCGGAATCTAAAACTGGACTCACAGGGTAGGTTCAAATCATAGAAAGAGAGAGTGTCAGTCCTCTATTACTAATGTCGGCATTGTACCTTTTGTATTAAATTCGGATGCAATTTCTGTATTTCATCGTCAATAAGAAGGTCCAAGGGATACAGTAAACCTTAAGTGAAGCATCAGAGTCTAAAACTGGACTCACAGTAGAGGATCAAATCATAGATAGTTAGGGTGTCAGTCCTCTTGTACTTAAGTCGGCATTGTGCCTTTTGTATTAAATTCGGATGCAATTTCTGTGTTTCATCATGAATAAGAAGGTGCAAGGTATACAGTAAACCTGAAGTGAAGCATTGGAATCTAAAACTGGACTCACAGGAGAGGTTCAAATCATAGAAAACGAGAGTGTCAGTCCTCTTTTACTTAAGTCAGCATTGTGCCTTTTGTATTAAATTCGGATGCAATTTCTGTATTTCATCGTCAATAAGAAGGCCCAAGGGATACAGTAAACCTGAAGTGAAGCATCGGAATCCAAAACTGGACTCACAGGAGATGTTCAAATCATAGAGAGTTAGAGTGTCAGTCCTCTTGTGCTTAAGTCGGCATTGTGCCTTTTGTATTAAATTCGGATGCAATTTCTGTGTTTCATCATGAATAAGAAGGTGCAAGGTATACAGTAAACCTGAAGTGAAGCATCGGAATCTAAAACTGGTCTCACAGGAGAGGTTCAAATCATAGAAAACGAGAGTGTCAGTCCTCTTGTACTTAAGTCGGCAATGTGCCTTTTGTATTAAATTCGGATGCAATTTCTGTGTTTCATCGTCAATAAGAATGTCCAAGGGATACAGTACACCTGAAGTGAAGCATCGGAATCCAAAACTGGACTCACAGGACTGGTTCAAATCATAGATAGTTAGAGTGTCAGTCCTCTTATACTTAAGTCGGCATTGTGTCGTTTGAATTTAATTCCGATGCAATTTCTGTGTTTCATCGTCAATAAGAAGGTGCAAGGTATACAGTAAACCTGAAGTGTAGCATCGGAATCTAAAACTGGACTCACAGGAGAGGTTCAAATCTTAGAGAGTTAGAGTGTCAGTCCTCTTGTACTTAAGTCCGTATTGTGCCTTTTGAATTTAATGCCGATGCAATTTCTGTCTTTCATCGTCAATATGAAGGTGCAAGGTATACGGTAAACCTGAAGTGAAGCATCGGAATCTAAAACTGGACTCACAGGAGAGGTTCAAATCATAGAAAACGAGAGTGTCAGTCCTCTTGTACTTAAGTCGGCATTGTGCCTTTTGTATTAAATTTGGATGCAATTTCTGTGTTTCATCGTCAATAAGAATGTCCAAGGGATACAGTAAACCTTGAAGTGCAGCATCGGAATCTAAAACTGGACTCACAGGAGGGGTTCAAATCAAAGATAGTTAGAGCGTCAGTCCTCTTATACTGAAGTCGGCATTGTGTCGTTAGAATTTAATTCCGATGCAATTTCTGTGTTTCATCGTCAATAAGAAAGTGCAAGGTATACAGTAAACCTGAAGTGAAGCATCGGAATCTAAAACTGGACTCACAGGAGAGGTTCAAATCATTGACAGTTAGGGTGTCAGTCCTCTTGTACTTAAGTCGGCATTGTGCCATTTGAATTTAATTCCGATGCAATATTTGGATTTCATCGTCAATAAATAGGTGCAAGGTATACAGTAAAAAAAGAATTGAAGCATCGGAATCTAAAACTGGACTCACAGGAGTGGTTCAAATCATAGAGAGTTAGAGTGTCCGTCCTCATGTACTTAAGTCGGCATTGTGCCTTTTGAATTTAATTCCGATGTAATTTCTGTGTTTCCTCGTTAATAAGAAGGTGCAAGGTATACAGTAAACCTGAAGTGAAGCATCGGAATCTAAAACTAGACTCACAGGGTAGGTTCAAATCATAGAAAGAGAAAGTGTCAGTCCTCTATTACTTATGTCGGCATTGTGCCTTTTGTATTAAATTCGGATGCAATTTCTGTATTTCATCGTCAATAAGTAGGTCCAAGGGATACAGTAAACCTGAAGTGAAGCATCGGAATCTAAAACTGGACTCACAGGAGAGATCCAAATCATAGAAAGTGAGGGTGTCAGTACGCTTGTACTTAAGTCGGCATTGTGTCTTTTGAATTTAGTTCCGATGCAATTTCTATGTTACATCGTCAATAAGAAGTTGCAAGGTATACACTAAAACTGAAGTGAATCATCGGAATCTAGAACTGGACTCACAGGAGAAGTTCAAATCTTAGAAAGTTAGTGTGTCAGTCCTCTTGTACATAAGTCGGCATTGTGCCTTTTGTATTAAATTCGGATGCAATTTCTGTGTTTCATCATCAATAAGAAGGTGCAAGGTATACAGTAAACCTGAAGTGAAGCATTGGAATCTAAAACTGGACTCACAGGAGAGGTTCAAATCATAGAAAACGAGAGTGTCAGTCCTCTTTTACTTAAGTCGGCATTGTGCCTTTTGTATTAAATTCGGATGCAATTTCTGTATTTCATCGTCAATAAGAAGGTCCAAGGGATACAGTAAACCTGAAGTGAAGCATCGGAATCTAAACCTGGACTCACAGGAGAGGTTCAAATCATAGAAAGAGAGAGTGTCAGTCCGCTTTTACTTAAGTCGGCATTGTGCCTTTTGTATTAAATTCGGATTAAATTTCTGTATTTCATCGTCAATAAGAAGGTCCACGGGATACAGTACACTTGAAGTGAAGCATCGGAATCAAAATCTGGACTCACAGGACAGGTTCAAATAATAGAAAGTGAGAGTGTCAGTCCTCTTGTACTAGAGTCGGCATTGTGCATTTTGTATTAAATTCGGATGCAATTTCTGTGTTTCATCGTCAATAAGAAGGTCCAAGGTATACAGTAAACCTGAAGTGAAGCATCGGAATCTTAAACTGGACCCACAGGAGAGGTTCAAATCTTAGAAAGTTAGAGTGTCAGTCCTCTTGTACTTAAGCAGGCATTGTGCCTTTTGAATTTAATTCCGATGAAATTTCTGTGTTTCTTCGTCAATAAGAAGGTGCAAGGTATACAGTAAACCTGAAGTGAAGCATCGGAATCTAAAGCTGGACTCACAGGAGAGGTTCAAATCATAGAGAGTTAGAGTGTCAGTCCTCTTGTACTAGAGTCGGCATTGTGCCTTTTGAATTTAATTCCGATGCAATTTCTGTATTTCATCGTCAATATGAAGGTGCAAGGTATACATTAAAAAAAGAAGTGAAGCATCGGAATCTAAAACTGGACTCACAGGAGTGGTTCAAATCATAGCGAGTTAGAGTGTCCGTCCTCATGTAGTTAAGTCGGCATTGTGCCTTTTGAATTTAATTCCGATGTAATTTCTGTGTTTCATCGTTAATAAGAAGGTGCAAGGTATACAGTAAACCTGAAGTGAAGCATCGGAAACTAAAACTGGACTCACAGGGTAGGTTCAAATCATAGAAAGAGAGAGTGTCAGTCCTCTATTACTAATGTCGGCATTGTGCCTTTTGTATTAAATTCGGATGCAATTTCTGTATTTCATCGTCAATAAGAAGGTCCAAGGGATACAGTAAACCTTAAGTGAAGCATCAGAGTCTAAAACTGGACTCACAGTAGAGGATCAAATCATAGATAGTTAGGGTGTCAGTCCTCTTGTACTTAAGTCGGCATTGTGCCTTTTGTATTAAATTCGGATGCAATTTCTGTGTTTCATCATGAATAAGAAGGTGCAAGGTATACAGTAAACCTGAAGTGAAGCATTGGAATCTAAAACTGGACTCACAGGAGATGTTCAAATCATAGAGAGTTAGAGTGTCAGTCCTCTTGTGCTTAAGTCGGCATTGTGCCTTTTGTATTAAATTCGGATGCAATTTCTGTGTTTCATCATGAATAAGAAGGTGCAAGGTATACAGTAAACCTGAAGTGAAGCATCGGAATCTAAACTGGACTCACAGGAGAGGTTCAAATCATAGAAAACGAGAGTGTCAGTCCTCTTGTACTTAAGTCGGCAATGTGCCTTTTGTATTAAATTCGGATGCAATTTCTGTGTTTCATCGTCAATAAGAATGTCCAAGGGATACAGTACACCTGAAGTGAAGCATCGGAATCCAAAACTGGACTCACAGGACTGGTTCAAATCATAGATAGTTAGAATGTCAGTCCTCTTATACTTAAGTCGGCATTGTGTCGTTTGAATTTAATTCCGATGCAATTTCTGTGTTTCATCGTCAATAAGAACGTGCAAGGTATACAGTAAACCTGAAGTGTAGCATCGGAATCTAAAACTGGACTCACAGGAGAGGTTCAAATCATAGAAAACGAGAGTGTCAGTCCTCTTGTACTTAAGTCGGCATTGTGCCTTTTGTATTAAATTTGGATGCAATTCCTGTGTTTCATCGTCAATAAGAATGTCCAAGGGATACAGTAAACCTTGAAGTGAAGCATCGGAATCTAAAACTTGACTCACAGGACGGGTTCAAATCATAGATAGTTAGAGTGTCAGTCCTCTTATACTTAAGTCGGCATTGTGCCTTTTTAATTTAATTCCGATGCAATTTCTGTGTTTCATCGTCAATAAGAAAGTGCAAGGTATACAGTAACCTGAAGTGAAGCATCGGAATATAAATCTGGACTCACAGGAGAGGTTCAAATCATTGACAGTTAGGGTGTCAGTCCTCTTGTACTTAAGTCGGCATTGTGCCATTTGAATTTAATTCCGATGCAGTTTCTGTGTTTCATCGTCAATAAGAAGGTGCAAGGTATACAGTAAACCTGAAGTGAAGCATCGGAATCTAAAACTGGACTCACAGGACTGGTTCAAATCATAGATAGTTAGAGTGTCAGTCCTCTTATACTTAAGTCGGCATTGTGCCTTTTTAATTTAATTCCGATGCAATTTCTGTCTTTCATCGTCAATAAGAAGGTGCAAGGTATACGGTAAACCAGAAGTGAAGCATCGGAATCTAAAACTGGACTCACAGGAGAGGTTCAAATCATAGAAAACGAGAGTGTCAGTCCTCTTGTACTTAAAACGCCATTGTGCCTTTTGTATTAAGTTTGGACGCAATTTATGTGTTTCATCGTCAATAAGAATGTCCAAGGGATACAGTAAACCTTGAAGTGAAGCATCGGAATCTAAAACTGGACCCACAGGAGGGGTTCAAATCAAAGATAGTTAGAGCGTCAGTCCTCTTATACTTAAGTCGGCATTGTGTCGTTTGAATTTAATTCCGATGCAATTTCTGTGTTTCATCGTCAATAAGAAAGTGCAAGGTATACAGTAAATCTGAAGTGAAGCATCGGAATCTAAAACTGGACTCACAGGAGAGGTTCAAATCATTGACAGTTAGGGTGTCAGTCCTCTTGTACTTAAGTCGGCATTGTGCCATTTCAATTTAATTCCGATGCAATTTTTGTAGTTCATCGTCAATAAATAGGTGCAAGGTATACAGTAAAAAAAGAAGTGAAGCATCGGAATCTAAAACTGGACTCACAGGAGTGGTTCAAATCATAGAGTGTTAGAGTGTCCGTCCTCATGTACTTAAGTCGGCATTGTGCCTTTTGAATTTAATTCCGATGTAATTTCTGTGTTTCATCGTTAATAAGAAGGTGCAAGGTATACAGTAAACCTGAAGTGAAGCATCGGAATCTAAAACTGGACTCACAGGGTAGGTTCAAATCATAGAAAGAGAGAGTGTCAGTCCTCTATTACTTATGTCGGCATTGTGCCTTTTGTATTAAATTCGGATGCAATTTCTGTATTTCATCGCCAATAAGAAGGTCCAAGTGATACAGTAAACCTGAAGTGAAGCATCGGAATCTAAAACTGGACTCACAGGAGAGGTCCTAATCATAGAAATTTAGAGTGTCAGTACGCTTGTACTTAAGTCGGCTTTGTGTCTTTTGAATTTAATTCTGATGCTATTTCTGTGTTTCATCGTCAATAAGAAGGTGCAAGGTATACAGTAAACCTGAAGTGAAGCATCGGAATCCAAAACTGGACTCACAGGAGAGGTTCAAATCATAGAGAGTTAGAGTGTCAGTCCTCTTGTACTTAAGTCGGCATTGTGCCTTTTGTATTAAATTCGGATGCAATTTCTGTGTTTCATCATCAATAAGAAGGTGCAAGGTATACAGTAAACCTGAAGTGAAGCATTGGAATCTAAAACTGGACTCACAGGAGAGGTTCAAATCATAGAAAACGAGAGTGTCAGTCCTATTTTACTTAAGTCGGCATTGTGCCTTTTGTATTAAATTCGGATGCAATTTCTGTATTTCATCGTCAATAAGAAGGTCCAAGGGATACAGTAAACCTGAAGTGAAGCATCGGAATCTAATTCTGGACTCACAGGAGAGGTTCAAATCATAGAAAGAGAGAGTGTCAGTCCGCTTTTACTTAAGTCGGCATTGTGCCTTTTGTATTAAATTCGGATGCAATTTCTGTATTTCATCGTCAATAAGAAGGTCCACGGGATACAGAACACCTGAAGTGAAGCATCAGAATCAAAATCTGGACTCACAGGACAGGTTCAAATCATAGAAAGTGAGAGTGTCAGTCCTCTTGTACTTAAGTCGGCTTGTGCATTTTGTATTAAATTCGGATGCAATTTCCGTGTTTCATCGTCAATAAGAAGGTCCAAGGTATACAGTAAACCTGAAGTGAAGCATCGGAATCTAAAACTGGACTCACAGGAGTGGTTCAAATCATAGACAGTTAGAGTGTCCGTCCTCATGTACTTAAGTCGGCATTGTGCCTTTTGAATTTAATTCCGATGTAATTTCTGTGTTTCATCGTTAATAAGAAGGTGCAAGGTATACAGTAAACCTGAAGTGAAGCATCGGAATCTAAAACTGGACTCACAGGAGAGGTCCAAATCATAGATAGTTAGAGTGTCAGTCCGCTTGTACCTAAGTCGGCATTGTGTCTTTTGAATTTAATTCTGATGCAATTTCTGTTTTTCATCGTCAATAAGAAGGTGCAAGGTATACAGTAAACCTGAAGAGAAGCATCGGAATCCAAAACTGGACTCACAGGTGAGGTTCAAATCATAGAAAACGAGAGTGTCAGTCCTCTTTTACTTATGTCGGCATTGTGCCTTTTGTATTAAATTTGGATGCAATTTCTGTATTTCATCGTCAATAAGAAGGTCCAAGGGATACAATAAACCTTAAGTGAAGCATCAGAGCCTAAAACTTGACTCACAGTAGAGGATCAAATCATAGGTAGTTAGGGTGTCAGTCCTCTTGTACTTAAGTCGGCATTGTGCCATTTGAATTTAATTCCGATGCAATTTCTGTGTTTCATCGTCAATAAGAAGGTGCAAGGTATACAGTAAACCTGAAGTGAAGCATCGGAATCTAAAACTGGACTCATAGGAGAGGTTCAAATCATAGAAAGAGAGAGTGTCAGTCCTCTTTTACTTAAGTCGGCATTGTGCCTATTGTATTAAATTCGCATGCAATTTCTGTATTTCATCGTCAATAAGAAGGTCCAAGGGATACAGTAAACCTGAAGTGAAGCATCGGAATCTAAAACTGGACTCACAGGAGAGGTCCAAATCATAGATAGTTAGAGTGTCAGTCCGCTTGTACTTAAGTCGGCATTGTGTCTTTTGAATTTAATTCTGATGCAATTTCTGTTTTTCATCGTCAATAAGAAGGTGCAAGGTATACAGTAAACCTGAAATGAAGCATCGGAATCCAAAACTGGACTCACAGGAGAGGTTCAAATCATAGGAAACGAGAGTGTCAGTCCTCTTTTACTTAAGTCGGCATTGTGCCTTTTGTATTAAATTCGGATGCAATTTCAGTATTTCATCGTCAATAAGAAGGTCCAAGGGATACAGTAAACCTGAAGTCAAGCATCGGAATCCAAAACTGGACTCACAGGAGAGGTTCAAATCATAGAGAGTTAGAGTGTCAGTCCTCTTGTGCTTAAGTCGGCATTGTGCCTTTTGTATTAAATTCGGATGCAATTTCTGTGTTTCATCGTCAATAAGAAGGTGAAAGGTATACAGTAAACCTGAAGTGTAGCATCGGAATCTAAAACTGGACTCACAGGAGAGGTTCAAATCTTAGAGAGTTAGAGTGTCAGTCCTCTTGTACTTAAGTCCGTATTGTGCCTTTTGAATTTAATTCCGATGCAATTTCTGTCTTTCATCGTCAATATGAAGGTGCAAGGTATACGGTAAACCTGAAGTGAAGCATCGGAATCTAAAACTGAACTCACACGAGAGGTTCAAATCATAGAAAACGAGAGTGTCAGTCCTCTTGTACTTAAGTCGGCAACGTGCCTTTTGTATTAAATTCGGATGCAATTTCTGTGTTTCATCGTCAATAAGAATGTCCAAGAAATACAGTACTCCTGAAATGAACCATCGGAATCCAAAACTGGACTCACAGGACTGGTTCAAATCATAGATAGTTAGAATGTCAGTCCTCTTACACTTAAGTCGGCATTGTGTCGTTTGAGTTTTATTCCGATGCAATCTCTGTGTTTCATCGTCAATAAGAAAGTGCAAGGTATACAGTAAACCTTAAGTGAAGCATCGGAATATAAAACTGGACTCACAGGAGAGGTTCAAATCATTGACAGTTAGGGTGTCAGTCCTCTTGTACTTAAGTCGGCATTGTGCCATTTGAATTTAATTCCGATGCAATTTCTGTGATTCATCGTCAATAAGAAGGTGCAAGGTATACAGTAAACCTGAAGTGAAGCATCGCAATCTAAAACTGGACTCACAGGGTAGGTTCAAATCATAGAAAGAGAGAGTGTCAGTCCTCTATTACTTATGTCGGCATTGTGCCTTTTGTATTAAATTCGGATGCAATTTCTGTATTTCATCGTCAATAAGAAGGTCCAAGGGATACAGTAAACCTTAAGTGAAGCATCAGAGTGTAAAACTGGACTCACAGTAGAGGATCAAATCATAGATAGTTAGGGTGTCAGTCCTCTTGTACTTAAGTCGGCATTGTGCCATTTGAATTTAATTCCGATGCAATTTCTGTGTTTCATCGTCAATAAGAAGGTGCAAGGTATACAGTAAACCTGAAGGGAAGCATCGGAATCTAAAACTGGACTCACAGGAGAGGTTCAAATCATAGAAAGAGAGAGTGTCAGTCCTCTTTTACTTATTTCGGCATTGTGCCTATTGTATTAAATTCGGATGCTATTTCTGTATTTCATCGTCAATAAGAAGGTCCAAGGGATACAGTAAACCTGAAGTGAAGCATCGGAATCTAAAACTGGACTCACAGGAGAGGTCCAAATCATAGATAGTTAGAGTGTCAGTCCGCTTGTACTTAAGTCGGCATTGTGTCTTTTGAATTTAATTCTGATGCAATTTCTGTGTTTCATTGTCAATAAGAAGGTGCAAGGTATACAGTAAACCTGAAGTGAAGCATCGGAATCTAAAACTGGACTCACAGGAGAGGTTCAAATCATAGAGAGTTAGAGTGTCAGTCCTCTTGTACTTAAGTCGGCATTGTGCCTTTTGTATTAAATTCGGATGCAATTTCTGTGTTTCATCATCAATAAGAAGGTGCAAGGTATACAGTAAACCTGAAGTGAAGCATTGGAATCTAAAACTGGACTCACAGGAGAGGTTCAAATCATAGAAAACAAGAGTGTCAGTCCTCTTTTACTTAAGTCGGCATTGTGCCTTTTGTATTAAATTCGGATGCAATTTCTGTATTTCATCGTCAATAAGAAGGTCCAAGGGATACAGTAAACCTGAAGTGAAGCATCGGAATCCAAAACTGGACTCACAGGAGAGGTTCAAATCATAGAGAGTTAGAGTGTCAGTCCTCTTGTGCTTAAGTCGGCATTGTGCATTTTGTGTTAAATTCGGATGCAATTTCTGTGTTTCACCGTCAATAAGAAGGTGCAAGGTATACAGTAAACCTGAAGTGAAGCATCGGAATCAAAAACTGGACTCACAGGAGAGGTTCAAATCATAGAAAACGATAGTGTCAGTCCTCTTGTACTTAAGTCGGCAATGTGCCTTTTGTATTAAATTCGGATGCAATTTCTGTGTTTCATCATCAATAAGAATGTCCAAGGGATACAGTACACCTGAAGTGAAGCATCGGAATCTAAAACTGGACTCACAGGACTGGTTCAAATCATAGATAGTTAGAGTGTCAGTCCTCTTATACTTAAGTCGGCATTGTGTCGTTTGAATTAAATTCCGATGCAATTTCTGTGTTTCATCGTCAATAAGAAGGTGCAAGGTATACAGTAAACCTGAAGTGAAGCATCGGAATCTAAAAATGGACTCACAGGAGAGGTTCAAATCTTAGAGAGTTAGAGTGTCAGTCGTCTTGTACTTAAGTCCGTATTGTGCCTTTTGAATTTAATTCCGATGCAATTTCTGTCTTTCATCGTCAATAAGAAGGTGCAAGGTATACGGTAAACCTGAAGTGAAGCATTGGAATCTAAAACTGGACTCACAGGAGAGGTTCAAATCATAGAAAACGAGAGTGTCAGTCCTCTTGTACTTAAGTCGGCATGGTGCCTTTTGTATTAAATTTGGATGCAATTCCTGTGTTTCATCGTCAATAAGAATGTCCAAGGGATACAGTAAACCTTGAAGTGAAGCATCGGAATCTAAAACTGGACTCACATGAGGGGTTCAAATCAAAGATAGTTAGAGCGTCAGTCCTCTTATACTTAAGTCGGCATTGTGTCTTTTAAATTTAATTCCGATGCAATTTCTGTGTTTCATCGTCAATAAGAAAGTGCAAGGTATACAGTAAACCTGAAGTGAAGCATCGGAATATAAAACTGGACTCACAGGAGAGGTTCAAATCATTGACAGTTAGGGTGTCAGTCCTCTTGTACTTAAGTCGGCATTGTGCCATTTGAATTTAATTCCGATGCAATTTCTGTGTTTCATCGTCAATAAGAAGGTGCAAGGTATACAGTAAACCTGAAGTGAAGCATCGGAATCTAAAACTGGACTCACAGGAGGGGTTCAGATCATAGAAAGAGAGAGTGTCAGTCCTCTTTTACTTAAGTCGGCATTGTGCCTATTGTATTAAATTCGGATGCAATTTCTGTATTTCATCGTCAATAAGAAGGTCCAAGGGATACAGTAAACCTGAAGTGTAGCATCGGAATCTAAAACTGGACTCACAGGAGAGGTTCAAATCATAGATAGTTAGAGTGTCAGTCCTCTCGTCCTTAAGTCGGCATTGTGTCTTTCGAATTTAGTTCTGATGCAATTTCTGTGCTTCATCGTCAATAAGAAGGTGCAAGGTATACAGTAAACCTGAAGTGAAGCATCGGAATCCAAAACTGGACTCACAGAAGAGGTTCAAATCATAGAGAGTTAGAGTGTCAGTCCTCTTGTACTTAAGTCAGCATTGTGCCTTTTGTATAAATTCGGATGCAATTTCTGTATTTCATCGTCAATAAGAAGGTGCAAGGTATACAGTGAACCTGAAGTGAAGCATCGGAATCTAAAACTGGACTCAAAGGAGAGGTTCAAATCATAGAGATTTAGAGTGTCAGTCCTCTTGTACAATAGTCGGCATTGTGCCTTTTGAATTTAATTCCGATGCAATTTTTGATTTCATCGTCAATAAATAGGTGCAAGGTATACAGTAAAAAAAGAAGTGAAGCATCGGAATCTAAAACTGGACTCACAGGAGTGGTTCAAATCATAGAGAGTTAGAGTGTCCGTCCTCATGTACTTAAGTCGGCATTGTGCCTTTGGAATTTAATTCCGATGTAATTTCTGTGTTTCATCGATAATAAGAATGGTGCAAGGTATACAGTAAACATGAAGTGAAGCATCGGAATCTAAAACTGGACTCACAGGGTAGGTTCAAATCATAGAAAGAGAGAGTGTCAGTAATCTATTACTTATGTCGGCATTGTGCCTTTTGTATTAAATTCGGATGCAATTTCTGTATTTCATCGTCAATAAAAAGGTCCAAGGGATACAGTAAACCTTAAGTGAAGCATCAGAGTCTAAAACTGGACTCACAGTAGAGGTTCAAATCATAGATAGTTAGGGTGTCAGTCCTCTTGTACTTAAGTCGGCATTGTGCCATTTGATTTTAATTCCGATGCAATTTCTGTGTTTCATCGTCAATAAGAAGGTGCAAGGTATACAGTAAACCTGAAGTGAAGCATCGGAATCTAAAACTGGACTCACAGGAGAAGTTCAAATCATAGATAGTTAGAGTGTCAGTCCTCTTGTACTTAAGTCGGCATTGTGCCTATTGTATAAAATTCGGATGCAATTTCTGTATTTCATCGTCAATAAGAAGGTCCAAGGGATACAGTAAAACTGAAGTTAAGTATCGGAATCTAAAACTGGACTCACAGGAGAGGTCCAAATCATAGATAGTTAGAGTGTCAGTCCGCTTGTACTTAAGTCGGCATTGTGTCTTTTGAATTTAATTCTGATGCAATTTCTGTGTTTCATCGTTAATAAGAAGGTGCAAGGTATACAGTAAACCTGAAGTGAAGCATCGGAATCAAAAACTGGACTCACAGGAGAGGTTCAAATCATAGTGAGTTAGAGTGTCAGTCCTCTTGTACTTAAGTCGGCATTGTGCCTTTTGTATTAAATTCGGATGCAATTTCTGTGTTTCATCGTCAACAAGAAGGTGCAAGGTATACAGTAAACCTGAAGTGAAGCATTGGAATCTAAACTGGACTCACAAGACAGGTTCAAATCATAGAAAACGAGAGTGTCAGTCCTCTTGTCCGTAAGTCGGCATTGTGTCTTTCGAATTTAATTCTGATGCAATTTCTGTGCTTCATCGTCAGTAAGAAGGTGCAAGGTATACAGTAAACCTGAAGTGAAGTATCGGAATCTAAAACTGGACTCACAGGAGAGGTTCAAATCATAGACAGTTAGAGTGTCAGTCCTCTTGAACTTCAGTCCGCATTGTGCCTTTTGAATTTAATTCCGATGCAATTTCTGTCTTTCATTATCAATAAGAAGGTGCAAGGTATACGGTAAACCTGAAGTGAAGCATTGGAATCTAAAACTGGACTCACAGGAGAGGTTCAAATCATAGAAAACGAGAGTGTCAGTCCTCTTGTACCTAAATCGGCATTGTGCCTTTTGTATTAAAGTTGGATGCAACTTCTGTGTTTGATCGTCAATAAGAATGTCCAAGGGATACAGTAAACCTTGAAGTGAAGCATCGGAATCTAAAACTGGACTATCAGGAGGGGTTCAAATCAAAGATAGTTATAGCATCAGTCCTCTTATACTTAAGTCGGCATTGTGTCGTTTGAATTTAATTCCGATGCAATTTCTGTGTTTCATCGTCAATAAGGAAGTGCAAGGTATACAGTAAACCTGAAGTGAAGCATCGGAATCTAAAACTGGACTCACAGGAGAGGTTCAAATCATTGAGAGTTAGGGTGTCAGTCCTCTTGTACTTAAGTCGGCATTGTGCCATTTGAATTTAATTCCGATGCAATTTCTGTCTTTCATCGTCAATAAGAAGGTGCAAGGTATACAGTAAACCTGAAGTGAAGCATCGGAATCTAAAACTGGACTCACAGGAGAGGTTCAAATCATAGAAAGAGAGAGTGTCAGTCCTCTTTTACTTAAGTCGGCATTGTGCCTATTGTATTAAATTCGGATGCAATTTCTGTATTTCATCGTCAATAAGAAGTTCCAAGGGATACAGTAAACCTGAAGTGTAGCATCGGAATCGAAAACTGGACACACAGGAGAGGTTCAAATCATAGATAGTTAGAGTGTCTGTCCTCTTGTCCTTAAGTCGGCAGTGTGTGTTTCGAATTTAATTCTGATGCAATTTCTGTGCTTCATCGTCAGTAAGAAGGTGCAAGGTATACAGTAAACCTGAAGTGAAGCATCGGAATATAAAACTGGACTCACAGGAGAGGTTCAAATCATTGACAGTTAGGGTGTCAGTCCTCTTGTACTTAAGTCGGCATTGTGCCATTTGAATTTAATTCCGATGCAATTTCTGTGTTTCATCGTCAATAAGAAGGTGCAAGGTATACAGTAAACCAGAAGTGAAGCATCGGAATCTAAAACTGGACTCACAGGAGGGGTTCAAATCATAGAGAGTTAGAGTGTCAGTCCTCTTGTACTTAAGTCAGCATTGTGCCTTTTGTATAAATTCGGATTCAATTTCTGTATTTCATCGTCAATAAGACGGTGCAAGGTATACAGTAAACCTGAAGTGAGGCATCGGAATCTAAAACTGGACTCAAAGGAGAGGTTCAAATCATAGAGAGTTAGAGTGTCAGTCCTCTTGTACTATAGTCGGCATTGTGCCTTTTGAATTTAATTCCGATGCAATTTTTGATTTCAAAGTCAATAAATAGGTGCAAGGTATACAGTAAAAAAAGAAGTGAAGCATCGGAATCTAAAACTGGACTCACAGGAGTGGTTCAAATCATAGAGAGTTAGAGTGTCAGTCCTCTTGTACTATAGTCGGCATTGTGCCTTTTGAATTTAATTCCGATGCAATTTTTGATTTCATCGTCAATAAATAGGTGCAAGGTATACAGTAAAAAAAGAAGTGAAGCATCGGAATCTAAAACTGGACTCACAGAAGAGGTTCAAATCATAGAGAGTTAGAGTGTCAGTCCTCTTGTCCTTAAGTCAGCATTGTGCCTTTTGTATAAATTCGGATTCAATTTCTGTATTTCATCGTCAATAAGACGGTGCAAGGTATACAGTAAACCTGAAGTGAAGCATCCGAATCTAAAACTGGACTCATAGGAGAGGTTCAAATCTAGAAAGAGAGGGTGTCAGTCCTCTTTTACTTAAGTCGGCATTGTGCCTTTTGTATTAAATTCGGATGCAATTTCTGTATTTCATCGTCAATAAGAAGGTGCAAGGTATACAGTAAACCTGAAGTGAAGCATTGGAATCTAAAACTGGACTCACAGGAGAGGTTCAAATCATAGAAAACGAGAGTGTCAGTCCTCTTTTACTTCAGTCGGCATTGTGCCTTTTGTATTAAATTCGGATGCAATTTCTGTATTTCATCGTCAATAAGAATGTCCAAGGGATACAGTACACCAGAAGTGAAGAATCGGAATCTAAAACTGGACTCACAGGACTGGTTCAAATCATAGATAGTTAGAGTGTCAGTCCTCTTATACTTAAGTCGGCATTGTGTCGTTTGAATTTAATTCCGATGCAATTTCTGTGTTTCATCGTCAATAAGAAGGTGCAAGGTATACAGTAAACCTTAAGTGAAGCATCGGAATCTAAAACTGGACTCACAGGAGAGGTTCAAATCATAGAGAGTTAGAGTGTCAGCCCTCTTGAACTTAAGTCCGCATTGTGCCTTTTGAATGTAATTCCGATGCAATTTCTGTCTTTCATCTTCAATAAGAAGGTGCAAGGTATACGGTAAACCCGAAGTGAAGCATCGGAATCTAAAACTGGACTCACAGGAGAGGTTCAAACCATAGAAAACGAGAGTGTCAGTCCTGTTGTACTTAAGTCGGCATTGTGCCTTTTGTATTAAATTTGGATGCAATTTCTGTGTTTCATCGTCAATAAGAATGTCCAAGGGATACAGTAAACCTTGAAGTGAAGCATCGGAATCTAAAACTGGACTCACAGGAGGGGTTCAAATCAAAGATAGTTAGAGCCACAGTCCTCTTATTCTTAAATCGGCATTGTGTCGTTTGAATTTAATTCCGATGCAATTTCTGTCTTTCATCGTCAATAAGAAGGTGCAAGGTATACAGTAAACCTGAAGTGAAGCATCGGAATCTAAAACTGGACTCACAGGAGAGGTTCAAATCATAGAAAGAGAGAGTGTCAGTCCTCTTTTACTTAAGTCGGCATTGTGCCTATTGTATTAAATTCGGATGCAATTTATGTATTTCATCGTCAATAAGAAGGTCCAAGGGATACAGTAAACCTGAAGTGTAGCATCGGAATCTAAAACTGGACTCACAGGAGAGGTTCAAATCATAGATAGTTAGAGTGTCAGTCCTCTTGTCCTTAAGTCGGCATTGTGTCTTTCGAATTTAGTTCTGATGCAATTTCTGTGCTTCATCGTCAATAAGAAGGTGCAAGGTATACAGTAAACCTGAAGTGAAGCATCGGAATCCAAAACTGGACTCACAGAAGAGGTTCAAATCATAGAGAGTTAGAGTGTCAGTCCTCTTGTACTTAAGTCAGCATTGTGCCTTTTGTATAAATTCGGATTCAATTTCTGTATTTCATCGTCAATAAGACGGTGCAAGGTATACAGTAAACCTGAAGTGAAGCATCGGAATCTAAAACTGGACTCAAAGGAGAGGTTCAAATCATAGAGAGTTAGAGTGTCAGTCCTCTTGTACTATAGTCGGCATTGTGCCTTTTGAATTTAATTCCGATGCAATTTTTGATTTCATCGTCAATAAATAGGTGCAAGGTATACAGTAAAAAAAGAAGTGAAGCATCGGAATCTAAAACTGGACTCACAGGAGTGGTTCAAATCATAGAGAGTTAGAGTGTCAGTCCTCTTGTACTATAGTCGGCATTGTGCCTTTTGAATTTAATTCCGATGCAATTTTTGATTTCATCGTCAATAAATAGGTGCAAGGTATACAGTAAAAAAAGAAGTGAAGCATCGGAATCTAAAACTGGACTCACAGAAGAGGTTCAAATCATAGAGAGTTAGAGTGTCAGTCCTCTTGTCCTTAAGTCAGCATTGTGCCTTTTGTATAAATTCGGATTCAATTTCTGTATTTCATCGTCAATAAGACGGTGCAAGGTATACAGTAAACCTGAAGTGAAGCATCCGAATCTAAAACTGGACTCATAGGAGAGGTTCAAATCTAGAAAGAGAGGGTGTCAGTCCTCTTTTACTTAAGTCGGCATTGTGCCTTTTGTATTAAATTCGGATGCAATTTCTGTATTTCATCGTCAATAAGAAGGTGCAAGGTATACAGTAAACCTGAAGTGAAGCATTGGAATCTAAAACTGGACTCACAGGAGAGGTTCAAATCATAGAAAACGAGAGTGTCAGTCCTCTTTTACTTCAGTCGGCATTGTGCCTTTTGTATTAAATTCGGATGCAATTTCTGTATTTCATCGTCAATAAGAATGTCCAAGGGATACAGTACACCAGAAGTGAAGAATCGGAATCTAAAACTGGACTCACAGGACTGGTTCAAATCATAGATAGTTAGAGTGTCAGTCCTCTTATACTTAAGTCGGCATTGTGTCGTTTGAATTTAATTCCGATGCAATTTCTGTGTTTCATCGTCAATAAGAAGGTGCAAGGTATACAGTAAACCTTAAGTGAAGCATCGGAATCTAAAACTGGACTCACAGGAGAGGTTCAAATCATAGAGAGTTAGAGTGTCAGCCCTCTTGAACTTAAGTCCGCATTGTGCCTTTTGAATTTAATTCCGATGCAATTTCTGTCTTTCATCTTCAATAAGAAGGTGCAAGGTATACGGTAAACCTGAAGTGAAGCATCGGAATCTAAAACTGGACTCACAGGAGAGGTTCAAACCATAGAAAACGAGAGTGTCAGTCCTGTTGTACTTAAGTCGGCATTGTGCCTTTTGTATTAAATTTGGATGCAATTTCTGTGTTTCATCGTCAATAAGAATGTCCAAGGGATACAGTAAACCTTGAAGTGAAGCATCGGAATCTAAAACTGGACTCACAGGAGGGGTTCAAATCAAAGATAGTTAGAGCCACAGTCCTCTTATTCTTAAATCGGCATTGTGTCGTTTGAATTTAATTCCGATGCAATATCTGTGTTTCATCGTCAATAAGAAAGTGCAAGGTATACAGTAAACCTGAAGTGAAGCATCGGAATCTAAAACTGGACTCACAGGAGAGGTTCAAATCATTGAGAGTTAGGGTGTCAGTCCTCTTGTACTTAAGTCGGCATTGTGCCATTTGAATTTAATTCCGATGCAATTTCTGTGTTTCATCGTCAATAAGAAGGTGCAAGGTATACAGTAAACCTGAAGTGAAGCATCGGAATCTAAAACTGGACTCTCAGGAGAGGTTCAAATCATAGAAAGAGAGAGTGTCAGTCCTCTTTTACTCAAGTCGGCATTGTGCCTATTGTATTAAATTCGGATGCAATTTCTGTATTTCATCGTCAATAAGAAGGTCCAAGGGATACAGTAAACCTGAAGTGTAGCATCGGAATCTAAAACTGGACTCACAGGAGAGGTTCAAATCATAGATAGTTAGAGTGTCAGTCCTCGTGTCCTTAAGTCGGCATTGTGTCTTTCGAATTTAATTCTGATGCAATTTCTGTGCTTCATCGTCAATAAGAAGGTGCAAGGTATACAGTAAACCTGAAGTGAAGCATCGGAATCTAAACCTGGACTCACAGGAGAGGTTCAAATCATAGAGAGTTAGAGTGTCAGTCCTCTTGTACTTAAGTCAGCATTGTCCCTTTTGAATTAAATTCCGATGCAATTTCTGTCTTTCATCGTCAATAAGAAGGTGCAAGGTATACACTAAACCTGAAGTGAAGCATCCGAATCTAAAACTGGACTCATAGGAGAGGTTCAAATCTAGAAAGAGAGGGTTTCAGTCCTCTTTTACTTAAGTCCGCATTGTGCCTTTTGTATTAAATTCGGATGCAATTTCTGTATTTCATCGTCAATAAGAAGTCCAAGGGATACAGTAAACCTGAAGTGAAGCATCGGAATCCAAAACTGGACTCACAGGAGAGGTTCAAATCATAGAGAGTTAGAGTGTCGGTCCTCTTGTACTTAAGTCGGCATTGTGCCTTTTGTATTACATTCGGATGGATTTTCTGTGGTTCATCGTCAATAAGAAGGTGCAAGGTATACAGTAAAACTGAAGTGAAGCATCGGAATCTAAAACTGGACTCACAGGAGAGGTTCAAATCATAGATAACGAGAGTGTCAGTCCTCTTGTACTTAAGTCGGCAATGTGCCTTATGCATTAAATTTGGATGCAATTTCTGTGTTTCATCGTCAAAAAGAATGTCCAACGGATACAGTAAACCTAGAAGTGAAGCATCGGAATCTAAAACTGGACTCACAGGAGAGGTTCATATCATAGATAGTTAGAGTGTCAGTCCTCTTGTACTTAAGTCGGCATTGTGTCTTCTGATTTTAATTCCGATGCAATTTCTGTGTTTCATCGTCAATAAGAAGGTGCAACGTATACAGTAAACCTGAAGTGAAGCATCGGAATCCAAAACTGGACTCACAGGAGAGGTTCAAGTCATTGAGAGAGAGAGTGTCAGTCCTCTTTTACTTAAGTCGGCATTGTGCCTATTGTATTAAATTCGGATGCAATTTCTGTATTTCATCGTCAATAAGAAGGTCCAAGGGATACAGTAAACCTGAAGTGTAGCATCGGAATCTAAAACTGGACTCACAGGAGAGGTTCAAATCATAGATAGTTAGAGTGTTAGTCCTCTTGTCCTTAAGTCGGCATTGTGTCGTTTGAATTTAATTCCGATGCAATTTCTGTGTTTCATCGTCAATAAGGAAGTGCAAGGTATACAGTAAACCTGAAGTGAAGCATCGGAATCTAAAACTGGACTCACAGGAGAGGTTCAAATCATTGAGAGTTAGGGTGTCAGTCCTCTTATACTTAAGTCGGCATTGTGCCATTTGAATTTAATTCCGATGCAATTTCTGTCTTTCATCGTCAATAAGAAGGTGCAAGGTATACAGTAAACCTGAAGTGAAGCATCGGAATCTAAAACTGGACTCACAGGAGAGGTTCAAATCATAGAAAACGAGAGTGTCAGTCGTCTTTTACTTCAGTCGGCATTGTGCCTTTTGTATTAAATTCGGATGCAATTTCTGTATTTCATCGTCAATAAGAATGTCCAAGGGATACAGTACACCAGAAGTGAAGAATCGGAATCTAAAACTGGACTCACAGGACTGGTTCAAATCATAGATAGTTAGAGTGTCAGTCCTCTTATACTTAAGTCGGCATTGTGTCGTTTGAATTTAATTCCGATGCAATTTCTGTGTTTCATCGTCAATAAGAAGGTGCAAGGTATACAGTAAACCTTAAGTGAAGCATCGGAATCTAAAACTGGACTCACAGGAGAGGTTCAAATCATAGAGAGTTAGAGTGTGAGTCCTCTTGAACTTAAGTCCGCATTGTGCTTTTTGATATTAATTCCGATGCAATTTCTGTCTTTCATCGTCAATAAGAAGGTGCAAGGTATACGGTAAACCTGAAGTGAAGCATCGGAATCTAAAACTGGACTCACAGGAGAGGTTCAAATCATAGAAAACGAGAGTGTCAGTCCTCTTGTACTTGAGTCGGCATTGTGCCTTTTGTATTAAATTTGGATGCAATTTCTGTGTTTCATCGTCAATAAGAATGTCCAAGGGATACAGTAAACCTTGAAGTGAAGCATCGGAATCTAAAACTGGACTCACAGGAGGGGTTCAAATCAAAGATAGTTAGAGCCACAGTCCTCTTATACTTATATCGGCATTGTGTCGTTTGAATTTAATTCCGATGCAATTTCTGTGTTTCATCGTCAATAAGAAAGTGCAAGGCATACAGTAAACCTGAAGTGAAGCATCGGAATCTAAAACTGGACTCACAGGAGAGGTTCAAATCATTGAGAGTTAGGGTGTCAGTCCTCTTGTACTTAAGTCGGCATTGTGCCATTTGAATTTAATTCCGATGCAATTTCTGTGTTTCATCGTCAATAAGAAGGTGCAAGGTATACAGTAAACCTGAAGTGAAGCATCGGAATCTAAAACTGGACTCACAGGAGAGGTTCAAATCATAGAAAGAGAGAGTGTCAGTCCTCTTTTACTCAAGTCGGCATTGTGCCTATTGTATTAAATTCGGATGCAATTTCTGTATTTCATCGTCAATAAGAAGGTCCAAGGGATACAGTACACCTGAAGTGTAGCATCGGAATCTAAAACTGGACTCACAGGAGAGGTTCAAATCATAGATAGTTAGAGTGTCAGTCCTCGTGTCCTTAAGTCGGCATTGTGTCTTTCGAATTTAATTCTGATGCAATTTCTGTGCTTCATCGTCAATAAGAAGGTGCAAGGTATACAGTAAACCTGAAGTGAAGCATCGGAATCCAAAACTGGACTCCCAGGAGAGGTTCAAATCATAGAGAGTTAGACTGTCAGTCCTCTTGTACTTAAGTCGGCATTGTGCCTTTTGTATTAAATTCCGATGCAATTTCTGTATTTCATCGTCAATAAGAAGGTGCAAGGTATACAGTAAACCTGAAGTGAAGCATCGGAATCTAAACCTGGACTCACAGGAGAGGTTCAAATCATAGAGAGTTAGAGTGTCAGTCCTCTTGTACTTAAGTCAGCATTGTGCCTTTTGAATTAAATTCCGATGCAATTTCTGTCTTTCATCGTCAATAAGAAGGTGCAAGGTATACAGTAAACCTGAAGTGAAGCATCCGAATCTAAAACTGGACTCATAGGAGAGGTTCAAATCTAGAAAGAGAGGGTTTCAGTCCTCTTTTACTTAAGTCCGCATTGTGCCTTTTGTATTAAATTCGGATGCAATTTCTGTATTTCATCGTCAATAAGAAGTCCAAGGGATACAGTAAACCTGAAGTGAAGCATCGGGATCCAAAACTGGACTCACAGGAGAGGTTCAAATCATAGAGAGTTAGAGTGTCAGTCCTCTTGTACTTAAGTCGGCATTGTGCCTTTTGTATTAAATTCGGATGGAATTTCTGTGGTTCATCGTCAATAAGAAGGTGCAAGGTATACAGTAAACCTGAAGTGAAGCATCGGAATCTAAAACTGGACTCACAGGAGAGGTTCAAATCATAGATAACGAGAGTGTCAGTCCTCTTGTACTTAAGTCGGCAATGTGCCTTTTGTATTAAATTTGGATGCAATTTCTGTGATTCATCGTCAATAAGAATGTCCAACGGATACAGTAAACCTTGAAGTGAAGCATCGGAATCTAAAACTGGACTCACAGGAGAGGTTCATATCATAGATAGTTAGAGTGTCAGTCCTCTTGTACTTAAGTCGGCATTGTGTCTTCTGAATTTAATTCCGATGCAATTTCTGTGTTTCATCGTCAATAAGAAGGTGCAACGTATACAGTAAACCTGAAGTGAAGCATCGGAATCCAAAACTGGACTCACAAGAGAGGTTCAAATCAGTGAGAGAGACAGTGTCAGTCCTCTTTTACTTAAGTCGGCATTGTGCCTATTGTATTAAATTCAGATGCAATTTCTGTATTTCATCGTCAATAAGAAGGTCCAAGGGATACAGTAAACCTGAAGTGTAGCATCGGAATCTAAAACTGGACTCACAGGAGAGGTTCAAATCATAGATACTTAGAGTGTCAGTCCTCTTGTCCTTAAGTCGGCATTGTGTCTTTCGAATTTAATTCTGATGCAATTTCTGTGCTTCAACGTCAATAAGAAGGTGCAAGGTATACAGTAAACCTGAAGTGAAGCATCGGAATCTAAAACTCGACTCACAGGAGAGGTTCAAATCATAGAGAGTGAGAGTGTCAGTCCTCTTGTACATAAGTCGGCATTGTGCCTTTTGAATTTAATTCCGATGCAATTTCTGTCCTTCATCGTCAATAAGAAGGTGCAAGGTATACAGTAAACCTGAAGTGAAGCATCCGAATCTAAAACTGGACTCATAGGAGAGGTTCAAATCTAGAAAGAGAGGGTGTCAGTCCTCTTTTACTTCAGTCGGCATTGTGCCTTTTGTATTAAATTCGGATGCAATTTCTGTATTTCATCGTCAATAATAATGTCCAAGGGATACAGTACACCAGAAGTGAAGAATCGGAATCTAAAACGGGACTCACAGGACTGGTTCAAATCATAGATAGTTAGAGTGTCAGTCCTCTCATACTTAAATCGGCATTGTGTCGTTTGAATTTAATTCCGATGCAGTTTTCTGTGTTTCATCGTCAATAAGAAGGTGCAAGGTATACAGTAAACCTTAAGTGAAGCATCGGAATCTAAAACTGGACTCACAGGAGAGGTTCAAATCATAGAGAGTTAGAGTGTCAGTCCTCTTGTACTTAAGTCAGCATTGTGCCTTTTGAATTAAATTCCGATGCAATTTCTGTCTTTCATCGTCAATAAGAAGGTGCAAGGTATACAGTAAACCTGAAGTGAAGCATCCGAATCTAAAACTGGACTCATAGGAGAGGTTCAAATCTAGAAAGAGAGGGTTTCAGTCCTCTTTTACTTAAGTCCGCATTGTGCCTTTTGTATTAAATTCGGATGCAATTTCTGTATTTCATCGTCAATAAGAAGTCCAAGGGATACAGTAAACCTGAAGTGAAGCATCGGAATCCAAAACTGGACTCACAGGAGAGGTTCAAATCATAGACAGTTAGAGTGTCAGTCCTCTTGTACTTAAGTCGGCATTGTGCCTTTTGTATTAAAATCGGATGGAATTTCTGTGGTTCATCGTCAATAAGAAGGTGCAAGGTATACAGTAAACCTGAAGTGAAGCATCGGAATCTTAAACTGGACTCACAGGAGAGGTTCAAATCATAGATAACGAGAGTGTCAGTCCTCTTGTACTTAAGTCGGCAATGTGCCTTATGCATTAAATTTGGATGCAATTTCTGTGTTTCATCGTCAATAAGAATGTCCAACGGATACAGTAAACCTTGAAGTGAAGCATCGGAATCTAAAACTGGACTCACAGGAGAGGTTCATATCATAGATAGTTAGAGTGTCAGTCCTCTTGTACTTAAGTCGGCATTGTGTCTGCTGAATTTAATTCCGATGCAATTTCTGTGTTTCATCGTCAATAAGAAGGTGCAACGTATACAGTAAACCTGAAGTGAAGCATCGGAATCCAAAACTGGACTCACAGGAGAGGTTCAAATCATTGAGAGAGAGAATGTCAGTCCTCTTTTACTTAAGTCGGCATTGTGCCTATTGTATTAAATTCGGATGCAATTTCTGTATTTCATCGTCAATAAGAAGGTCCAAGGGATACAGTAAACCTGAAGTGTAGCATCGGAATCTAAAACTGGACTCACAGGAGAGGTTCAAATCATAGATAGTTAGAGTGTCAGTCCTCTTGTCCTTAAGTCGGCATTGTGTCGTTTGAATTTAATTCCGATGCAATTTCTGTGTTTCATCGTCAATAAGGAAGTGCAAGGTATACAGTAAACCTGAAGTGAAGCATCGGAATCTAAAACTGGACTCACAGGAGAGGTTCAAATCATTGAGAGTTAGGGTGTCAGTCCTCTTGTACTTAAGTCGGCATTGTGCCATTTGAATTTAATTCCGATGCAATTTCTGTCTTTCATCGTCAATAAGAAGGTGCAAGGTATACAGTAAACCTGAAGTGAAGCATCGGAATCTAAAACTGGACTCACAGGAGAGGTTCAAATCATAGAAAGAGAGAGTGTCAGTCCTCTTTTACTTAAGTCGGCATTGTGCCTATTGTATTAAATTCGGATGCAATTTCTGTATTTCATCGTCAATAAGAAGTTCCAAGGGATACAGTAAACCTGAAGTGTAGCATCGGAATCGAAAACTGGACACACAGGAGAGGTTCAAATCATAGATAGTTAGAGTGTCAGTCCTCTTGTCCTTAAGTCGGCATTGTGTCTTTCGAATTTAATTCTGATGCAATTTCTGTGCTTCATCGTCAGTAAGAAGGTGCAAGGTATACAGTAAACCTGAAGTGAAGCATCGGAATCCAAAACTGGACTCACAGGAGAAGTTCAAATCATAGAGAGTTAGAGTGTCAGTCCTCTTGTACTTAAGTCGGCATTGTGCCTTTTGTATTAAATTCGGATGCAAATTCTGTATTTCATCGTCAATAAGAAGGTGCAAGGTATACAGTAAACCTGAAGTGAAGCATCGGAATGTAAAACTGGACTCACAGGAGAGGTTCAAATCGTAGAGAGTTAGAGTGTCAGTCATCTTGTACATAAGTCGGCATTGTGCCTTTTGAATTTAATTCCGATGCAATTTCTGTCTTTCATCGTCAATAAGAAGGTGCAAGGTATACAGTAAACCTGAAGTGAAGCATCCGAATCTAAAACTGGACTCATAGGAGAGGTTCAAATCTAGAAAGAGAGGGTGTCAGTCCACTTTTACTTAAGTCGGCATTGTGCCTTTTGTATTAAATTCGGATGCAATTTCTGTATTTCATCGTCAATAAGAAGGTGCAAGGTATACAGTAAACCTGAAGTGAAGCATTGGAATCTAAAACTGGACTCACAGGAGAGGTTCAAATAATAGAGAGTTAGAGTGTCAGTCCTCTTGAACTTAAGTCCGCATTGTGCCTTTTGAATTTAATTCCGATGCAATTTCTGTCTTTCATCGTCAATAAGAAGGTGCAAGGTATACGGTAAACCTGAAGTGAAGCATCGGAATCTAAAACTGGACTCACAGGAGAGGTTCAAATCATAGAAAACGAGAGTGTCAGTCCTCTTGTACTTAAGTCGGCATTGTGCCTTTTGTATTAAATTTGGATGCAATTTCTGTGTTTCATCGTCAATAAGAATGTCCAAGGGATACAGTAAACCTTGAAGTGAAGCATCGGAATCTAAAACTGGACTCACAGGAGGGGTTCAAATCAAAGATAGTTAGAGCCACAGTCCTCTTATACTTATATCGGCATTGTGTCGTTTGAATTTAATTCCGATGCAATTTCTGTGTTTCATCGTCAATAAGAAAGTGCAAGGTATACAGTAAACCTGAAGTGAAGCATCGGAATCTAAAACTGGACTCACAGGAGAGGTTCAAATCATTGAGAGTTAGGGTGTCAGTCCTCTTGCACTTAAGTCGGCATTGTGCCATTTGAATTTAATTCCGATGCAATTTCTGTGTTTCATCGTCAATAAGAAGGTGCAAGGTATACAGTAAACCTGAAGTGAAGCATCGGAATCGTAAACTGGACTCACAGGAGAGGTTCAAATCATAGAAAGAGAGAGTGTCAGTCCTCTTTTACACAAGTCGGCATTGTGCCTATTGTATTAAATTCGGATGCAATTTCTGTATTTCATCGTCAATAAGAAGGTCCAAGGGATACAGTAAACCTGAAGTGTAGCATCGGAATCTAAAACTGGACTCACAGGAGAGGTTCAAATCATAGATAGTTAGAGTGTCAGTCCTCGTGTCCTTAAGTCGGCATTGTGTCTTTCGAATTTAATTCTGATGCAATTTCTGTGCTTCATCGTCAATAAGAAGGTGCAAGGTATACAGTAAACCTGAAGTGAAGCATCGGAATCCAAAACTGGACTCCCAGGAGAGGTTCAAATCATAGAGAGTTAGACTGTCAGTCCTCTTGTACTTAAGTCGGCATTGTGCCTTTTGTATTAATTTCGGATGCAATTTCTGTATTTCATCGTCAATAAGAAGGTGCAAGGTATACTGTAAACCTGAAGTGAAGCATCGGAATCTAAACCTGGACTCACAGGAGAGGTTCAAATCATAGAGAGTTAGAGTGTCAGTCCTCTTGTACTTAAGTCAGCATTGTGCCTTTTGAATTAAATTCCGATGCAATTTCTGTCTTTCATCGTCAATAAGAAGGTGCAAGGTATACAGTAAACCTGAAGTGAAGCATCCGAATCTAAAACTGGACTCATAGGAGAGGTTCAAATCTAGAAAGAGAGGGTTTCAGTCCTCTTTTACTTAAGTCCGCATTGTGCCATTTGTATTAAATTCGGATGCAATTTCTGTATTTCATCGTCAATAAGAAGTCCAAGGGATACAGTAAACCCGAAGTGAAGCATCGGAATCCACAACTGGACTCACAGGAGAGGTCCAAATCATAGATAGTTAGAGTGTCAGTCCTCTTGTACTTAAGTCGGCATTGTGCCTTTTGTATTAAATTCGGATGGAATTTCTGTGGTTCATCGTCAATAAGAAGGTGCAAGGTATACAGTAAACCTGAAGTGAAGCATCGGAATCTAAAACTGGACTCACAGGAGAGGTTCAAATCATAGATAACGAGAGTGTCAGTCCTCTTGTACTTAAGTCGGCAATGTGCCTTTTGTATTAAATTTGGAAGCAATTTCTGTGTTTCATCGTCAATAAGAATGTCCAACGGATACAGTAAACCTTGAAGTGAAGCATCGGAATCTAAAACTGGACTCACAGGAGAGGTTCATATCATAGATAGTTAGAGTGTCAGTCCTCTTGTACTTAAGTCGGCATTGTGTCTTCTGAATTTAATTCCGATGCAATTTCTGTGTTTCATCGTCAATAAGAAGGTGCAACGTATACAGTAAACCTGAAGTGAAGCATCGGAATCCAAAACTGGACTCACAGGAGAGGTTCAAATCATTGAGAGAGAGAGTGTCAGTCCTCTTTTACTTAAGTCGGCATTGTGCCTATTGTTTTAAATTCGGATGCAATTTCTGTATTTCATCGTCAATAAGAAGGTCCAAGGGATACAGTAAACCTGAAGTGTAGCATTGGAATCTAAAACTGGACTCACAGGAGAGGTTCAAATCATAGATAGTTAGAGTGTCAGTCCTCTTGTCCTTAAGTCGGCATTGTGTCTTTCGAATTTAATTCTGATGCAATTTCTGTGCTTCATCGTCAATAAGAAGGTGCAAGGTATACAGTAAACCTGAAGTGAAGCATCGGAATCTAAAACTCGACTCACAGGAGAGGTTCAAATCATAGAGAGTGAGAGTGTCAGTCCTCTTGTACATAAGTCCGCATTGTGCCTTTTGAATTTAATTCCGATGCAATTTCTGTCTTTCATCGTCAATAAGAAGGTGCAAGGTATACGGTAAACCTGAAGTGAAGCATCGGAATCTAAAACTGGACTCACAGGAGAGGTTCAAATCATAGAAAACGAGAGTGTCAGTCCTCTTGTACTTAAGTCGGCATTGTGCCTTTTGTATTAAATTTGGATGCAATTTCTGTGTTTCATCGTCAATAAGAGTGTCCAAGGGATACAGTAAACCTTGAAATGAAGCATCGGAATCTAAAACTGGACTCACAGGAGGGGATCAAATCAAAGATAGTTAGAGCGTCAGTCCTCTTATACTTAAATCGGCATTGTGTCGTTTGAATTTAATTCCGATGCAATTTCTGTGTTTCATCGTCAATAAGAAAGTGCAAGGTATACAGTAAACCTGAAGTGAAGCATCGGAATCTAAAACTGGACTCACAGGAGAGGTTCAAATCATTGAGAGTTAGGGTGTCAGTCCTCTTGTATTTAGGTCGGCATTGTGCCATTTGAATTTAATTCCGATGCAATTTCTGTGTTTCATCGTCAATAAGAAGGTGCAAGGTATACAGTAAACCTGAAGTGAAGCATCGGAATCTAAAACTGGACTCACAGGAGAGGTTCAAATCATAGAAAGAGAGAGTGTCAGTTCTCTTTTACTCAAGTCGGCATTGTGCCTATTGTATTAAATTCGGATGCAATTTCTGTATTTCATCGTCAATAAGAAGGTCCAAGGGATACAGTAAACCTGAAGTGTAGCATCGGAATCTAAAACTGGACTCACAGGAGAGGTTCAAATCATAGATAGTTAGAGTGTCAGTCCTCGTGTCCCTAAGTCGGCATTGTGTCTTTCGAATTTATTCTGATGCAATTTCTGTGCTTCATCGTCAATAAGAAGGTGCAAGGTATACAGTAAACCTGAAGTGAAGCATCGGAATCCAAAACTGGACTCACAGGAGAGGTTCAAATCATAGAGAGTTAGACTGTCAGTCCTCTTGTACTTAAGTCGGCATTGTGCCATTTGTATTAAATTCGGATGCAATTTCTGTATTTCATCGTCAATAAGAAGGTGCAAGGTATACAGTAAACGTGAAGTGAAGCATCGGAATCTAAACCTGGACTCACAGGAGAGGTTCAAATCATAGAGAGTTAGAGTGTCAGTCCTCTTGTACTTAAGTCAGCATTGTGCCTTTTGAATTTAATTCCGATGCAATTTCTGTCTTTCATCGTCAATAAGAAGGTGCAAGGTATACAGTAAACCTGAAGTGAAGCATCCGAATCTAAAACTGGACTCATAGGAGAGGTTCAAATCTAGAATGAGAGGGTTTCAGTCCTCTTTTACTTAAGTCCGCATTGTGCCTTTTGTATTAAATTCGGATGCAATTTCTGTATTTCATCGTCAATAAGAAGGTCCAAGGGATACAGTAAACCTGAAGTGAAGCATCGGAATCCAAAACTGGACTCACAGGAGAGGTTCAAATCATAGAGAGTTAGAGTGTCAGTCCTCTTGTACTTAAGTCGGCATTGTGCCTTTTGTATTAATTTCGGATGGAATTTCTGTGGTTCATCGTCAATAAGAAGGTGCAAGGTATACAGTAAACCTGAAGTGAAGCATCGGAATCTAAAACTGGACTCACAGGAGAGGTTCAAATCATAGAAAACGAGAGTGTCAGTCCTCTTGTACTTAAGTCGGCAATGTGCCTTTTGTTTTAAATTTGGATGCAATTTCTGTGTTTCATCGTCAATAAGAATGTCCAACCTGATACAGTAAACCTTGAAGTGAAGCATCGGAATCTAAAACTGGACTCACAGGAGAGGCTCATATCATAGATAGTTGGAGTGTCAGTCCTCTTGTACTTAAGTTGGCATTGTGTCTTCTGAATTTAATTCCGATGCTATTTCTGTGTTTCATCGTCAATAAGAAGGTGCAACGTATACAGTAAACCTGAAGTGAAGCATCGGAATCCAAAACTGGACTCACAGGAGAGGTTCAAATCATTGAGAGAGAGAGTGTCAGTCCTCTTTTACTTAAGTCGGCATTGTGCCTATTGTATTAAATTCGGATGCAATTTCTGTATTTCATCGTCAATAAGAAGGTCCAAGGGATACAGTAAACCTGAAGTGTAGCATCGGAATCTAAAACTGGACTCACAGGTGAGGTTCAAATCATAGATAGTTAGAGTGTCAGTCCTCTTGTCCTTAAGTCGGCATTGTGTCTTTCGAATTTAATTCTGATGCAATTTCTGTGCTTCATCGTCAATAAGAAGGTGCAAGGTATACAGTAAACCTGAAGTGAAGCATCGGAATCCAAAACTGGACTCACAGGAGGGGTTCAAATTATAGATAGTTAGAGTGTCAGTCCTCTTATACTAAAGTCGGCATTGTGTCGTTTGATTTTAATTCCGATGTAATTTCTGTGTTTCATCGTCAATAAGACGGTGCAAGGTATACAGTAAACCTGAAGTGAAGCATCGGAATCTAAAACTGGACTCACAGGAGAGGTTCAAATCATAGAGAGTTAGAGTGTCAGACCTCTTGTACTTAAGTCGGCATTGTGCCTTTTTAATTTAATTCCGATGCAATTTCTGTGTTTCATCGTTTATAAGAAGGTGCAAGGTATACAGTAAACCTGAAGAGAAGCATCGGAATCCAAAACTGGACTCACAGGAGAGGTTCAAATCATTGAGAGTTAGAGTGTCAGTCCTCTTGTACTTAAGTCGGCATTGTGACATTTGAATTTAATTCCGATGCAATTTCTGTATTTCATCGTCAATAAGAAAGTGCAAGGTATACAGTAAAACTGAAGTGAAGCATCGGAATCTAAAACTGGACTCACAGGAGAGGTTCAAATCATAGAAAGAGAGAGTGTCAGTCCTCTTTTACTTAAGTCGGCATTGTGTCTATTGATTTAAGTCGGATGCAAATCTGTATTTCATCGTCAATAAGAAGGTACAAGGGATACAGTAAACCTGAAGGGAAGCATCGAGATCTAAAACTGGACTCACAGGAGGGGTTCATATCATAGATAGTTAGAGTGTCAGTCCTCTTGTACTTAATTCGGCATTGTGTCTTTTGAATTTAATTCGGATGCAATTTCTGTGTTTCATCGTCAATAAGAAGGTGCAAGGTATACAGTAAACCTGAAGTGAAGCATCGGAATCCCAAACTGGACTCACAGGAAAGGTTCAAATCATAGAGAGTTAGAGTGTCAGTCCACTTGCAATTAGGTCGGTATTTTGCCTTTTGAATTTATTTCCGATGCAAGTTCTGTCTTTCATCGTCAATAAGAAGGTGCAAGGTATACAGTAAACCTGAAGTGAAGCATCGGAATCTAAAACTGGACGCACAGGAAAGGTTCAAATCATAGATAGTTGGAGTGTCAGTCCTCTTGTTCTTAAGTCGGCATTGTGTGTTTTGAATTTAATTCCGATGCAATTTCTCTGTTTCATCGTCAATAAGAAGGTGCAAGGTATACAGTAAACCTAAAGTGAAGCATCGGAATCCAAAACTGGACTCACAGGAGAGCTTCAAATCATTGAGAGTTAGAGTGTCAGTCCTCTTGTACTTAAGTCGGCATTGTGCCTTATGAATTTAATTCCGATGCAATTTCTGTGTTTCATCGTCAATAAGAAGGTGCAAGGTATACAGTAAACCTGAAGTGAAGCATCGGAATCTAAAACTGGACTCACAGGAGAGGTTCAAATCATAGAAAGAGAGAGTGTTAGTCCTCTTTTACTTAAGTCGGCATTGTGCCCATTGTATTAAATTCGGATGCAATTTCTGTATTTCATCGTCAATAAGAAGGTCCAAGGTATACAGTAGACCTGAAGTGAAGCATCGGAATCTAAAACTGGACTCACAGTAGAGGTTCAAATCATAGAAAACGAGAGAGCCAGTCCTCTTGTACTTAAGTCGGAATTGTGCCTTTTGTATTAAATTTGGATGCAATTTCTGTGTTTCATCGTCAATAAGCATGTCCAAGGGATACAGTAAACCTGAAGTGAAGAATCGGAATCTAAAATTGGACTCACAGGAGGGGTTCAAATCATTGAGAGTTAGAGTGTCCGTCCTCTTGTACTTAAGTCGGCATTGTGCCTTTTTAATTTAATTCCGATGCAATTTCTGTCTTTCATCGTCAATGAGAAGGTGCAAGGTATACAGTAAACCTGAAGTGAAGCATCGGAATCTAAAACTGGACTCACAGGGTAGGTTCAAATGATAGATAGAGAGAGTGTCAGTCCTCTTTTACTTAAGTCGGCATTGTGCCTTTTGTATTACATTCGGATGCAATTTCTGTATTTCATCGTCAAAAAGAAGGTCCAAGGGATACAGTAAACCTGAAGTGAAGCATCAGAATCTGAAACTGGACTCACAGGAGCGGTTCAAATCATAGATAGTTAGAGTGTCACTCCTCTTGTACTTAATTCGGCATTGTGTCTTTTGAATTTAATTCGGATGCAATTTCTGTGTTTCATCGTCAATAAGAAGGTGCAAGATATACAGTAAACCTGAAGTGAAGAATCGGAATCCCAAACTGGACTCACAGGAGAGGTTCAAATCATAGAGAGTTAGAGTGTCAGTCCACTTGTACTTAGGTCGGCATTTTGCCTTTTGATTTTATTTCCGATGCAAGTACTGTCTTTCATCGTCAATAAGAAGGTGCAAGGTATACAGTAAACCTGAAGTGAAGCATCGGAATCTAAAACTGGACTCACAGGAGAGGTTCAAATCATAGATAGTTGGAGTGTCAGTCCTCTTGTTCTTAAGTCGGCATTGTGTCTTTTGAATTTAATTTCGATGCAATTTCTGTGTTTCATCGTCAATAAGAAGGTGCAAGGTATACAGTAACCCTAAAGTGAAGCATCGGATTCCAAAACTGGACTCACAGGAGAGGTTCAAATCATTGAGAGTTAGAGTGTCAGTCCTCTTGTACTTAAGTCGGCATTGTGCCTATTGAATTTAATTCCGATGCAATTTCTGTGTTTCATCGTCAATAAGAAGGTGCAAGGTATACAGTAAACCTGAAGTGAAGCATCGGAATCTACAACTGGACTCACAGGAGAGGTTCAAATCATAGAAAGAGAGAGTGTCAGTTCTCTTTTACTTAAGTCGGCATTGTGCCCATTGTATTAAATTCGGATGCAATTTCTGTATTTCATCGTCAATAAGAAGGTCCAAGGTATACAGTATTCCTGAAGTGAAGCATCGGAATCTAAAACTGGACTCACAGGAGAGGTTCAAATCATAGAAAACGAGAGTGCCAGTCCTCTTGTACTTAAGTCGGAATTGTGCCTTTTGTATTAAATTTGGATGCAATTTCTGTGTTTCATCGTCAATAAGCATGTCCAAGGGATACAGTAAACCTGAAGTGAAGAATCGGAATCTAAAATTGGACTCACAGGAGGGGTTCAAATCATTGAGAGTTAGAGTGTCTGTCCTCTTGTACTTAAGTCGGCATTGTGCCTTTTTAATTTAATTCCGATGCACTTTCTGTCTTTCATCGTCATTAAGAAGGTGCAAGGTATACAGTAAACCTGAAGTGAAGCATCAGAATCTAAAACTGGGCTCACAGGAGAGGTTTAAATCATTGAGAGTTAGAGTGTCAGTCCTCTTGTACATAAGTCGGCATTGTGCCTTTTGAATTTAATTCTGATGCAATTTCTGTATTTCATCGTCAATAAGAAGGTGCAAGGTATACAGTAAACCTGAAGTGAAGCATCGGAATCCCAAACTGGACTCACAGGAGAGGTTCAAATCATAGAGAGTTAGAGTGTCAGTCCTCTTGTACTTAAGTCGGCATTGTGCCTTTTGAATTTAATTCCGATGCAATTTCTGTGTTTCATCGTTAATAAGAAGGTGCAGGGTATACAGTAAACCTGAAGTGAAGCATCGGAATCTAAAACTGAACTCACAGGAGAGGTTCAAATCATAGATAGTTAGAGTGTCAGTACTCTTGTACTTAAGTCGGCATTGTGGCTTTTGAATTTAAATCCGATGCAATTTCTGTGTTTCATCGTCAATAAGAAGGTGCAAGGTATACAGTAAACCTGAAGTGAAGCATCGGAATCTAAAACTGGACTCACAGGAGAGGTTCAAATCATAGAGAGTTAGAGTGTCCGTCCTCTTGTACTTAAGTCGGCATTGTGCCTTTTGAATTTAATTCCGATGCAATTTCTGTGTTTCATCGTTAATAGGAAGGTGCAAGGTATACAGTAAACCTGAAGTGAAGCATCGGAATCTAAAACTGAACTCACAGGAGAGGTTCAAATCATAGATAGTTAGAGTGTCAGTCCTCTTGTTCTTAAGTCGGCATTGTGCGTTTTGAATTTAATTCCGATGTCAGTAGTTGCACGGGCAACAGTCTGGATGATTGACTGATCTGGCCTTGTAACAATAACCAAAACGGCCTTGCTGTGCTGGTACTGCGAACGGCTGAAAGCAAGGGGAAACTACAGCCGTAATTTTTCCCGAGGGCATGCAGCTTTACTGTATGATTACATGATGATCGCGTCCTCTTGGGTAAAATATTCCGGAGGTAAAATAGTCCCCCATTCGGATCTCCGGGCTGGGACTACTCAAGAGGATATCGTTATCAGGAGAAAGAAAACTGGCGTTCTACGGATCGGAGCGTGGAATGTCAGATCCCTTAATCGGGCAGGTAGGTTAGAAAATTTAAAAAGGGAAATGGATAGGTTGAAGTTAGATATAGTGGGAATTAGTGAAGTTCGGTGGCAGGAGGAACAAGACTTCTGGTCAGGTGACTACAGGGTTATAAACACAAAATCAAATAGGGGTAATGCAGGAGTAGGTTTAATAATGAATAGGAAAATAGGAATGCGGGTAAGCTACTACAAACAGCATAGTGAACGCATTATTGTGGCCAAGATAGATACGAAGCCCACACCTACTACAGTAGTACAAGTTTATATGCCTACTAGCTCTGCAGATGACGAAGAAATTGAAGAAATGTATGATGAAATAAAAGAAATTATTCAGATTTTGAAGGGAGACGAAAATTTAATAGTCATGGGTGACTGGAATTCGAGTGTAGGAAAAGGGAGAGAAGGAAACATAGTAGGTGAATATGGATTGGGGGACAGAAATGAAAGAGGAAGCCGCCTGGTAGAATTTTGCACAGAGCACAACATGATCATAGCTAACACTTGGTTTAAGAATCATGAAAGAAGGTTGTATACATGGAAGAACCCTGGAGATACTAAAAGGTATCAGATAGATTATATAATGGTAAGACAGAGATTTAGGAACCAGGTTTTAAATTGTAAGACATTTCCAGGGGCAGATGTGGACTCTGACCACAATCTATTGGTTATGACCTGTAGATTAAAACTGAAGAAACTGCAAAAAGGTGGGAATTTAAGGAGATGGGATCTGGATTAACTAAAAGAACCAGAGGTTATACAGAGATTCAGGGAGAGCATAAGGGAGCAATTGACAGGAATGGGGGAAATAAATACAATAGAAGAAGAATGGGTAGCTTTGAGGGATGAAGTAGTGACAGCAGCAGAGGATGAAGTAGGTAAAAAGACGAGGGCTAGTAGAAATCCTTGGGTAACAGAAGAAATATTGAATTTAATTGATGAAAGGAGAAAATATAAAAATGCAGTAAGTGAAACAGGCAAAAAGGAATACAAACGTCTCAAAAATGAGATCGACAGGAAGTGCAAAATGGCTAAGCAGGGATGGCTAGAGGACAAATGTAAGGATGTAGAGGCCTATCTCACTAGGGGTAAGATAGATACCGCCTACAGGAAAATTAAAGAGACCTTTGGAGATAAGAGAACGACTTGTATGAATATCAAGAGCTCAGATGGAAACCCAGTTCTAAGCAAAGAAGGGAAAGCAGAAAGGTGGAAGGAGTATATAGAGGGTCTATACAAGAGCGATGTACTTGAGGACAATATTATGGAAATGGAAGAGGATGTAGATGAAGATGAAATGGGAGATATGATACTGCGTGAAGAGTTTGACGGAGCACTGAAAGACCTGAGTCGAAACAAGGCCACAGGAGTAGACAATATTCCATTGGAACTACTGACGGCCGTGGGAGAGCCAGTCCTGACAAAACTCTATCATCTGGTGAGCAAGATGTATGAAACAGGCGAAATACCCTCAGACTTCAAGAAGAATATAATAAATCCAATCCCAAAGAAAGCAGGTGTTGACAGATGTGAAAATTACCGAACTATCAGCTTAATAAGTCACAGCTGCAAAATACTAACACGAATTCTTAACAGACGAATGGAAAAACTAGTAGAAGCCAACCTCGGGGAAGATCAGTTTGGATTCCGTAGAAACACTGGAACACGTGAGGCAATACTGACCTTACGACTTATCTTAGAAGAGAGATTAAGGAAAGGCAAACCTACGTTTCTAGCATTTGTAGACTTAGAGAAAGCTTTTGACAATGTTGACTGGAATACTCTCTTTCAAATTCTAAAGGTGGCAGGGGTAAAATACAGGGAGCGAAAGGCTATTTACAATTTGTACAGAAACCAGATGGCAGTTATAAGAGTCGAGGGGCAAGAAAGGGAAGCAGTGGTTGGGAAGGGAGTAAGACAGGGTTGTAGCCTCTCCCCGATGTTGTTCAATCTGTATATTGAGCAAGGAGTAAAGGAAACAAATGAAAAATTCGGAGTAGGTATTAAAATTCATGGAGAAGAAATAAAAACTTTGAGGTTCGCTGATGACATTGTAATTCTGTCAGAGACAGCAAAGGACTTGGAAGAGCAGTTGAATGGAATGGACAGTGTCTTGAAAGGAGGATATAAGATGAACATCAACAAAAGCAAAACAAAGATAATGGAATGTAGTCTAATTAAGTCAGGTGATGCTGAGGGAATTAGATTAGGAAATGAGGCACTTAAAGTAGTAAAGGAGTTTTGCTATTTGGGGAGCAAAATAACTGATGATGGTCGAAGTAGAGAGGATATAAAATGTAGGCTGGCAATGGCAAGGAAAGCGTTTCTGAGGAAGAGAAATTTGTTAACATCCAGTAATGATTTAAGTGTCAGGAAGTCATTTCTGAAAGTATTCGTATGGAGTGTAGCCATGTATGGAAGTGAAACATGGACGATAAATAGTTTGGACAAGAAGAGAATAGAAGCTTTCGAAATGTGGTGCTACATAAGAATGCTAAAGATTAGATGGGTAGATCACATAACAAATGAGGAAGTATTGAATAGGATTGGGGAGAAGAGAAGTTTGTGGCACAACTTGACCAGAAGAAGGGATCGGTTGGTAGGACATGTTCTGAGACATCAAGGGATCACCAATTTAGTATTGGAGGGCAGCGTGGAGGGTAAAAATCGTAGAGGGAGACCAAGAGATGAATACACTAAGCAGATTCAGAAGGATGTAGGTTGCAGTAGGTACTGGGAGATGAAAAAGCTTGCACAGGATAGAGTAGCATGGAGAGCTGCATCAAACCAGTCTCAGGACTGAAGACCACAACAACAACAACAAGAAGGTCCAAGGGATACAGTAAACCTGAAGTGAAGCATGGGAATCTAAAACTGGACTCACAGGTGAGGTTCAAATCATAGATAGTTAGTGTGTCAGTCCTCTTGTACTTAAGACGGCATTGTGTCTTTTGAATTTAATTCCGATGCAATTTCTGTGTTTCATCGTCAATAAGCAGGTGCAAGGTATACAGTAAACCTGAAGTGAAGCATTGGAATCTGAATCAGGACTCAAAGGAGAGGTTCAAATCATAGAGGGTTAGAGTGTCAGTCCGCTTGTACTTAAGTCGGCATTGTGCTTTTTGAATTTAATTCCGATGCAATTTCTGTGTTTCATCGTCAACAAGAAGGTGCAAGGTATACAGTAAACCTGAAGTGAAGCATCGGAATCTAAAACTGGACTCACAGGAGAGGTTCAAATCATAGAAAGAGAGAGTGTCAGTACTCTTTTACTTAAGTCGGCATTGTGCCTTTGTATTAAATTCGGATGCAATTTCTGTATTTCATCGTCAATAAGAGGGTCCTAGGGATAGAGTAAACCTGAAGTGAAGCATCGGAATCGAAAACTGCACTCACAGGAGAGGTTCAAATCATAGATAGTTAGAGTGTCAGTCCTCTTGTACTTAAGTCGGCATTGTGCCTTTTGAATTTATTTCCGATTCAATTTCTGTGTTTCATCGTAAATAAGAAGGTGCAAGGTATACAGTAAACCTGAAGTGAAGCATCGGAATCTAAAACTGGACTCACAGGAGAGGTTCAAATCATAGAAAGAGAGAGTGTCAGTCCTCTTTTACATAAGTCGACATTGTGCCTTTTGTATTAGATTCGGATGCAATATCTATATTTCATCGTCAATAAGAGGGTCCAAGGGATACAGTAAACCTGTAGTGAATCATCGGAATCTAAAACTGGACTCACAGGAGAGGTTCAAATCATAGATAGTTAGAGTGTCAGTCCTCTTGTACTTAAGTCGGCATTGTGTCTTTTGAATTTAATTCCGATGCAATTTCTGTGTTTCTTCGTCAATAAGAAGGTGCAAGGTATACAGTAAACCTGAAGTGAAGCATCGGAATCCAAAACTGGACTCACAGGAGAGGTTCAAATCATAGAGAGTTAGAGTGTCAGTCCTCTTGTACTTAAGTCGGCATTGTGCCTTTTGTATTAAATTCGGATGCAATTTATGTCATTCATTGTCAATAAGAAGATGCAAGGTATACAGTAAAGCTGAAGTGAAGCATTGGAATCTAAAACAGGTCTCACAGGAGAGGTTCAAACCATAGTAAACGAGAGTGTCAGTCCTCTTGTACTTAAGTCGGCATTGTGCCTTTTGTATTAAATTTGTATGCAATTTCTGTGTTTCATCGTCAACAAGAATGTCCGAGGGATACAGTAAACCTGAAGTGAGGCATCGGAATCTAAAATTGGACTCAAAGGAGGCGTTCAAATCATAGATAGTTAGAGCGTCAGTCCTCTTATACTTAAGTCCGCATTGTGTCGTTTGAATTTAATTCCGATGCAATTTCTGTGTTTCATCCTCAATAAGACGGTGCAAGGTATACAGTAAACCTGAAGTGAAGCATCGGAATCTAAAACTGGACTCACAAGAGAGGTTCAAATCATATCGATGTAGAGTGTCAGTCCTCTTGCACTTAAGTCGGCATTGTGCCTTTTGAATTTAATTCCGATGCAATTTCTGTCTTTCATCGTCAATAAGAAGGTGCAAGGTATACAGTAAACCTGAAGTGAAGCTTCGTAATCTAAAACTGGACTCACAAGAGAGGTTCAAATCATAGAAAGAGAGAGTGTCACTCCTCTTTTACTTAAGTCGGCATTGTGCCTTTTGTATTAAATTCGGATGCAATTTCTGTATTTCATCGTCAATAAGAAGGTCCACCCCCCCCCCCCCCCCCATGAACCATGGACCATGCCGTTGGTGGGGCGGCTTGCGTGCCTCAGCGATACAGATAGCCGTACCGTAGGTGCAACGACAACGGAGGGGTATCTGTTGAGAGGCCAGACAAACGTGTGGTTCCTGAAGAGGGGCAGCAGCCTTTTCAGTAGTTGCACGGGCAACAGTCTGGATGATTGACTGATCTGGCCTTGTTACAATAACCAAAACGGCCTTGCTGTGCTGGTACTGCGAACGGCTGAAAGCAAGGGGAAACTACAGCCGTAATTTTTCCCGAGGGCATGCAGCTTTACTGTATGATTACATGATGATCGCGTCCTCTTGGGTAAAATATTCCGGAGGTAAAATAGTCCCCCATTCGGATCTCCGGGCTGGGACTACTCAAGAGGATATCGTTATCAGGAGAAAGAAAACTGGCGTTCTACGGATCGGAGCGTGGAATGTCAGATCCCTTAATCGGGCAGGTAGGTTAGAAAATTTAAAAAGGGAAATGGATAGGTTGAAGTTAGATATAGTGGGAATTAGTGAAGTTCGGTGGCAGGAGGAACATGACTTCTGGTCAGGTGACTACAGGGTTATAAACACAAAATCAAATAGGGGTAATGCAGTAGTAGGTTTAATAATGAATAGGAAAATAGGAATGCGGGTAAGCTACTACAAACAGCATAGTGAACGCATTATTGTGGCCAAGATAGATACGAAGCCCACACCTACTACAGTAGTACAAGTTTATATGCCTACTAGCTCTGCAGATGACGAAGAAATTGAAGAAATGTATGATGAAATAAAAGAAATTATTCAGATTGTGAAGGGAGACGAAAATTTAATAGTCAGGATGACTGGAATTCAAGTGTAGGAAAAGGGAGAGAAGGAAACATAGTAGGTGAATATGGATTGGGGACAGAAATGAAAGAGGAAGCCGCCTGGTAGAATTTTGCACAGAGCACAACATAATCATAGCTAACACTTGGTTTAAGAATCATGAAAGAAGGTTGTATACATGGAAGAACCCTGGAGATACTAAAAGGTATCAGATAGATTATATAATGGTAAGACAGAGATTTAGGAACCAGGTTTTAAATTGTAAGACATTTCCAGGGGCAGATGGGGACTCTGACCACAATCTATTGGTTATGACCTGTAGATTAAAACTGAAGAAACTGCAAAAAGGTGGGAATTTAAAGAGATGGGATCTGGATAAACTAAAAGAACCAGAAGTTGTACAGAGATTCAGGGAGAGCATAAGGGAGCAATTGACAGGAATGGGGGAAATAAATACAGTAGAAGAAGAATGGGTAGCTTTGAGGGATGAAGTAGTGACAGCAGCAGAGGATGAAGTAGGTAAAAAGACGAGGGCTAGTAGAAATCCTTGGGTAACAGAAGAAATATTGAATTTAATTGATGAAAGGAGAAAATATAAAAATGCAGTAAGTGAAACAGGCAAAAAGGAATACAAACGTCTCAAAAATGAGATCGACAGGAAGTGCAAAATGGCTAAGCAGGGATGGCTAGAGGACAAATGTAAGGATGTAGAGGCCTATCTCACTAGGGGTAAGATAGATACCGCCTACAGGAAAATTAAAGAGACCTTTGGAGATAAGAGAACGACTTGTATGAATATCAAGAGCTCAGATGGAAACCCAGTTCTAAGCAAAGAAGGGAAAGCAGAAAGGTGGAAGGAGTATATAGAGGGTCTATACAAGGGCGATGTACTTGAGGACAATATTATGGAAATGGAAGAGGATGTAGATGAAGATGAAATGGGAGATATGATACTGCGTGAAGAGTTTGACAGAGCACTGAAAGACCTGAGTCGAAACAAGGCCCCAGGAGTGGACAATATTCCATTGGAACTACTGACGGCCGTGGGAGAGCCAGTCCTGACAAAACTCTATCATCTGGTGAGCAAGATGTATGAAACAGGCGAAATACCCTCAGACTTCAAGAAGAGTATAATAATTCCAATCCCAAAGAAAGCGGGTGTTGACAGATGTGAAAATTACCGAACTATCAGCTTAATAAGTCACAGCTGCAAAATACTAACACGAATTCTTTACAGACGAATGGAAAAACTAGTAGAAGCCAACCTCGGGGAAAATCAGTTTGGATTCCGTAGAAACACTGGAACACGTGAGGCAATACTGACCTTACGACTTATCTTAGAAGAAAGATTAAGGAAAGGCAAACCTACGTTTCTAGCATTTGTAGACTTAGAGAAAGCTTTTGACAATGTTGACTGGAATACTCTCTTTCAAATTCTAAAGGTGGCAGGGGTAAAAAACAGGGAGCGAAAGGCTATTTACAATTTGTACAGAAACCAGATGGCAGTTATAAGAGTCGAGGGGCAAGAAAGGGAAGCAGTGGTTGGGAAGGGAGTAAGACAGGGTTGTAGCCTCTCCCCGATGTTGTTCAATCTGTATATTGAGCAAGGAGTAAAGGAAACAAATGAAAAATTCGGAGTAGGTATTAAAATTCATGGAGAAGAAATAAAAACTTTGAGGTTCGCTGATGACATTGTAATTCTGTCAGAGACAGCAAAGGACTTGGAAGAGCAGTTGAATGGAATGGACAGTGTCTTGAAAGGAGGATATAAGATGAACATCAACAAAAGCAAAACAAAGATAATGGAATGTAGTCTAATTAAGTCGGGTGATGCTGAGGGAATTAGATTAGGAAATGAGGCACTTAAAGTAGTAAAGGAGTTTTGCTATTTGGGGAGCAAAATAACTGATGATGGTCGAAGTAGAGAGGATATAAAATGTAGGCTGGCAATGGCAAGGAAAGCGTTTCTGAGGAAGAGAAATTTGTTAACATCCAGTATTGATTTAAGTGTCAGGAAGTCATTTCTGAAAATATTCGTATGGAGTGTAGCCATGTATGGAAGTGAAACATGGACGATAAATAGTTTGGACAAGAAGAGAATAGAAGCTTTCGAAATGTGGTGCTACAGAAGAATGCTAAAGATTAGATGGGTAGATCACATAACAAATGAGGAAGTATTGAATAGGATTGGGGAAAGAGAAGTTTGTGGCACAACTTGACCAGAAGAAGGGATCGGTTGGTAGGACATGTTCTGAGGCATCAAGGGATCACCAATTTAGTATTGGAGGGCAGTGTGGAGGGTAAAAATCGTAGAGGGAGACCAAGAGATGAATACACTAAGCAGATTCAGAAGGATGTAGGTCGCAGTAGGTACTGGGAGATGAAAAAGCTTGCACAGGATAGAGTAGCATGGAGAGCTGCATCAAACCAGTCTCAGGACTGAAGACCACAACATCAACAACAAGAAGGTCCAAGGGATACAGTAAACCTGAAGTGAAGCATGGGAATCTAAAACTGGACTCACAGGAGAGGTTAAAATCATAGATAGTTAGTGTGTCAGTCCTCTTGTACTTAAGTCGGCATTGTGTCTTTTGAATTTAATTCCGATGCAATTTCTGTGTTTCATCGTCAATAAGCAGGTGCAAAGTATACAGTAAACCTGAAGTGAAGCATCGGAATCCAAAACTGGAGTCACAGGAGAGATTCAAATCATAGAGAGTTAGTGTGTCAGTCCTCTTGTACTTAAGTCGGCATTGTGTCTTTTGAATTTAATTCCGATGCAATTTCTGTGTTTCATCGTCAATAAGCAGGTGCAAGGTATACAGTAAACCTGAAGTGAAGCATCGGAATCCAAAACTGGACTCACACTATAGGTTCAAATCATAGAGCGTTAGAGTGTCAGTCCTCTTGTACTTAAGTCGGCATTGTGCCTTTCGAATTTAATTCCGATGCAATTTCTGTGTTTCATCGTCAATAAGAAGCTGCAAAGTATACAGTAAACCTGAAGTGAAGCATCGGAATCCAAAACTGGAGTCACAGGAGAGATTCAAATCATAGAGAGTTAGAGTGTCAGTCCTCTTGTACTTAAATCGGCATTGTGCCAATTGAATTTAATTCCGATGCAATTTTTGTGTTTCATCGTCAATAAGACGGTGCAAGGTATACAGTAAACCTGAAGTGAAGCATCGGAATCTAAAACTGGAATCACAGGAGTGGTTCAAATCATAGAAAGTGAGAGTGTCAGTCCTCTTGTACTTAAGTCGGCATTGTGCCTTTTGTATTAAATTCCGATGCAATTCCTGTGCTTCTTCGTCATTAAGAAGGTCCAAGTTATACAGTAAACCTGAAGTGAAGCATCGGAATCTAAAACTGGACTCACAGGAGAGGTTCAGATCATAGAAAGAGAGAGTGACAGTCCTCTTTTACTTAAGTCGGCATTGTGCCTTTTGTATGAAATTCCGATGAAATTTCTGTGTTTCATCGTCAATAAGAAGGTCCAAGGGATACTGCAAACCCGATGTGAAGCATCGGAATATAAAACTGAACTCACAGGAGAGGTTCAAATAATAGAGATGGAGAGTGTCAGTCTGCTTATACTTAAGTCGGCATTTTGCCTTTTGTATTAAATTCGGATGCAATTTCTGTGTTTCATCGTCAATAAGAAGTTGCAAGGTATGCAGTAAACCTGAAGTGAAGCATCGGAATCTAAAAATGGACTCACAGGAGAGATTCAAATCATAGAAAGTGAGAGTGTCAATTCTCTTGTTCTGAAGTCGGCATTGTGCCTTTTGTATTAAATTCGGATGCAGTTTCTGTGATTCATCGTCAATAAGATGGTCCAAGGGATGCAGTATACCTGAAGTGAAGCATCATAATCTAAAACTTGACTTACAGGAGAGGTTCAAATCAAAGATAGTTAGAGAGTCAGTCCTCTTGTACTTAAGTCGGCATTGTGTCTTTTGTATTAAATTCCGATGCAATTGCTGTGTTTCATCGTCAATAAGAAGGTGCAACGTATACAGTAAACCAGAAGTGAAGCATCGGAATCTAAAACTGGACTCACAGGAGAGGTTCAATTTGTAGAGAGTTAGAGTGTCTGTCCTCTTGTACCTAAGTCGGCATTGTGCCTTTTGAATTTAATTCCGATGCAATATCTGTGATTCATCGTCATTAAGAAGGTGCAAGGTATACAGTAAACCTGAAGTGAAGCATCGGAATCTAAAACTGGACTGCCATGGGAGGTTCAAATTGTAGAGAGTTAGAGTGTCAGTCCTCTTGTACTTAAGTCGGCATTGTGCATCTTTAATTTAATTGCGATGAAATTTTTGTGTTTCATCGTCAATAAGAAGGTGCAAGGGATACAGTATACCTGAAGTGAAGCATCGGAATCTAAAACTGGGCTCACAGGAGAAGTTCAAATCATCGATAGTTAGAGGGTCAGTCCTCTAACACTTACGTCGGCATTGTGTCGTTTGAATTTAATTCCGATGCAATTTCTGTGTTTCATCGTCAATATGAAGGTGCAAGGTATACAGTAAACCTGAAGTGAAGCATTGGAATCTGAATCAGGACCCAAAGGAGAGGTTCAAATCATAGAGGGTTAGAGTGTCAGTCCGCTTGTACTTAAGTCGGCATTGTGCCTTTTGAATTTAATTCCGATGCAATTTCTGTGTTTCATCGTCAATAAGAAGGTGCAATGTATAAAGTAAACCTGAAGTGATGCATCGGAATCTAAAACTGGACTCACAGGAGAGTTTCAAATCATAGAAAAAGAGAGTGTCAGTCCTCTTTTACTTAAGTCGGCATTGTGCCTTTTGTATTAAATTCGGATGCAATTTCTGTATTTCATCGTCAATATGAAGGTCCTAGGGATACAGTAAACCTGAAGTGAAGCATCGGAATCTAAAACTGGACTCACAGGAGAGGTTCAAATCATACATAGTTAGAGAGTCAGTCCTCTTCTACTTAAGTCGTCATTGTGTCTTTCGAATTTAATTCCGATGCAATTTCTGTGTTTTATCGTCAATAAGAAGGTGCAAGGTATGCAGTAAACCTGAAGTGAAGCATCGGAATCTAAAAATGGACTCACAGGAGAGATTCAAATCATAGAAAGTGAGAGTGTCAATCCTCTTGTTCTGAAGTCGGCATTGTGCCTTTTGTATTAAATTCGGATGCAGTTTCTGTGTTTCATCGTCAATAAGAAGGTCCAAGGGATGCAGTAAACCTGAAGTGAAGCATCGGAATCTAAAACTTGACTTACGGGAGAGAATCAAATCATAGATAGTTAGAGAGTCAGTCCTCTTGTACTTAAGTCGGCATTGTGCCTTTTGTATTAAATTCCGATGCAATTTGTGTGTTTCATCGTCAATAAGAAGGTGCAACGTATACAGTAAACCAGAAGTGAAGCATCGGAATCTAAAACTGGACTCACAGGAGAGGTTCAATTTGTAGAGAGTTAGAGTGTCAGTCCTCTTGTACTTAAGTCAGCATTGTGCCTTTTGAATTTAATTCCGATGCAATATCTGTGATTCATCGTCAATAAGAAGGTGCAAGGTATACAGTAAACCTGAAGTGAAGCATCGGAATCTAAAACTGGGCTCACAGGAGAAGTTCAAATCATAGATAGTTAGAGTGTCAGCCCTCTTGTACTTAAGTCAGCATTGTGTCTTTTGAATTTAATTCCGATGCAATTTCTGTGTTTCATCGTCAATAAGAAGGTGCAAGGTATACAGCAAACCTGTAGTGAAGCATCGGAATCCAAAACTGGACTCACAGGAGAGGTTCAAATCATAGAGAGTTAGAGTGTCAGTCCTCTTGTACTTAAGTCCGCATTGTGACTTTTGAATTTATTTCCGATTAAATTTCTGTGTTTCATCGTAAATAAGAATGTGCAAGGTATACAGTAATCCTGAACTGAAGCATCGGAATCTAAAACTGGACTCACAGGAGAGGTTCAAATCATAGAAAGAGAGAGTGTCAGCCCTCTTTTACATAAGTCGGCATTGTGCCTTTTGTATTAGATTCGGATGCAATATCTGTATTTCATCGTCAATAAGAAGGTCCAAGGGATACAGTAAACCTGAAGTGAAGCATCGGAATCTAAAACTGGACTCACAGGAGAGGTTCAAATCATAGATAGTTAGAGTGTCAGTCCTCTTGTACTTAAGTCGGCATTGTGTCTTTTGAATTTAATTCCGATGCAATTTCTGTGTTTCATCGTCAATAAGAAGGTGCAAGGTATACAGCAAACCTGTAGTGAAGCATCGGAATCCAAAACTGGACTCACAGGAGAGGTTCAAATCATAGAGAGTTAGAGTGTCAGTCCTCTTGTACTTAAGTCCGCATTGTGACTTTTGAATTTATTTCCGATTCAATTTCTGTGTTTCATCGTAAATAAGAATGTGCAAGGTATACAGTAATCCTGAACTGAAGCATCGGAATCTAAAACTGGACTCACAGGAGAGCTTCAAATCATAGAAAGAGAGAGTGTCAGCCCTCCTTTACATAAGTCGGCATTGTGCCTTTTGTATTAGATTCGGATGCAATATCTGTATTTCATCGTCAATAAGAAGGTCCAAGGGATACAGTAAACCTGAAGTGAAGCATCGGAATCTAAAACTGGACTCACAGGAGAGGTTCGAATCATAGATAGTTAGAGTGTCAGTCCTCTTGTACTTAAGTCGGCGTTGTGCCTTTTGAATTCATTTCCGATGCAATTTCTGTGTTTCATCGTAAATAAGAAGGTGCAAGGTATACAGTAATCCTGAAGTGAAGCATCGGAATCTAAAAATGGACTCACACGAGAGATTCAAATCATAGAAAGTGAGAGTGTCAATCCTCTTGTTCTGAAGTCGGCATTGTGCCTTTTGTATTAAATTCGGATGCAGTTTCTGTGTTTCATCGTCAATAAGAAGGTGCTAGGTATACAGCAAACCTGAAGTGAAGCATCGGAATCCAAAACTGGACTCACAGGAGAGGTTCAAATCATAGAGAGTTAGAGTGTCAGTCCTCTTGTACTTAAGTCCGCATTGTGCCTTTTGAATTTATTTCCGATGCAATTTCTGTGTTTCATCTTAAATAAGAAGGTGCAAGGTATACAGTAAACCTGAAGTGAAGCATCGGAATCTAAAAATGGACTCACAGGAGAGATTCAAATCATAGAAAGTGAGAGTGTCAATCCTCTTGTTCTGAAGTCGGCATTGTGCCTTTTGTATTAAATTCGGATGCAGTTTCTGTGTTTCATCGTCAATAAGAAGGTCCAAGGGATGCAGTAAACCTGAAGTGAAGCATCGGAATCTAAAACTTGACTTACAGGAGAAGTTCAAATCATAGATAGTTAGAGAGTCAGTCCTCTTGTACTTAAGTCGGCATTGTGCTTTTTGTATTAAATTCCGATGCAATTTGTGTGTTTCTTCGTCAATAAGAAGGTGCAACGTATACAGTAAACCAGAAGTGAAGCATCGGAATCTAAAACTGGACTCACAGGAGAGGTTCAATTTGTAGAGAGTTAGAGTGTCAGTCCTCTTGTACTTAAGTCGGCATTGTGCCTTTTGAATTTAATTCCGATGCAATATCAGTGATTCATGGTCAATAAGAAGGTGCAAAGTATACAGTAAACCTGAAGTGAAGCGTCGGAATCTAAAACTGGACTCCCAGGGGAGGTTCAAATTGTAGAGAGTTAGAGTGTCAGTCCTCTTGTACTTAAGTCGGCATTGTGCATCTTTAAATTAATTCCGATGCAATTTTGGTGTTTCATCGTCAATAAGAAGGTGCAATGTATACACTAAACCTGAAGTGAAGCATCGGAATCTAAAACTGGGCTCACAGGAGAAGTTCAAATCATAGATAGTTAGAGTGTCAGTCCTCTTGTACTTAAGTCGGCATTGTGTCTTTTGAATTTAATTCCGATGCAATTTCTGTGTTTCATCGTCAATAAGAAGGTGCAAGGTATACAGCAAACCTGAAGTGAAGCATCGGAATCCAAAACTGGACTCACAGGAGAGGTTCAAATCATAGAGAGTTAGAGTGTCAGTCCTCTTGTACTTAAGTCCGCATTGTGCCTTTTGAATTTATTTCCGATGCAATTTCTGTGTTTCGTCGTAAATAAGAATGTGCAAGGTATACAGTAATCCTGAAGTGAAGCATCGGAATTTAAAACTGGACTCACAGGAGAGGTTCAAATCATAGAAAGAGAGAGTGTCAGTCCTCTTTTACAAAAGTCGGCATTGTGCCTTTTGTATTAGATTCGGATGCAATATCTGGATTTCATCGTCAATAAGAAGGTCCAAGGGATACAGTTAACCTGAAGTGAAGCATCGGAATCTAAAACTGGACTCACAGGAGAGGTTCAAATCATAGATAGTTAGAGTGTCAGTCCTCTTGTACTTAAGTCGGCGTTGTGCCTTTTGAATTTATTTCCGATGCAATTTCTGTGTTTCATCGTAAATAAGAAGGTGCAAAGTATACAGTAAACCTGAAGTGAAGCATCGGAATCCAAAACTGTAGTCACAGGAGAGATTCAAATCATAGAGAGTTAGAGTGTCAGTCCTCTTGTACTTAAGTCGGCATTGTGCCAATTGAATTTAATTCCGATGCAATTTTTGTGTTTCATCGTCAATAAGACGGTGCAAGGTATACAGTAAACCTGAAGTGAAGCATCGGAATCTAAAACTGGAATCACAGGAGAGGATCAAATCATAGAAAGTGAGAGTGTCAGTCCTCTTGTACTTAAGTCGGCATTGTGCCTTTTGTATTAAATTCCGATGCAATTCCTGTGTTTCATCGTCATTAAGAAGGCCCAAGTTATACAGTAAACCTGAAGTGAAGCATCGGAATCTAAAACTGGACTCACAGGAGAGGTTCAGATCATAGAAAGAGAGAGTGACAGTCCTCTTTTACTTAAGTCGGCATTGTGCCTTTTGTATGAAATTCCGATGAAATTTCTGTGTTTCATCGTCAATAAGAAGGTCCAAGGGATACTGCAAACCTGATGTGAAGCATCGGAATATAAAACTGAACTCACAGGAGAGGTTCAAATAATAGAGATGGAGAGTGTCAGTCTGCTTGTACTTAAGTCGGCATTTTGCCTTTTGTATTAAATTCGGATGCAATTTCTGTGTTTCATCGTCAATAAGAAGGTGCAAGGTATGCAGTAAACCAGAAGTGAAGCATCGGAATCTAAAAATGGACTCACAGGAGAGATTCAAATCATAGAAAGTGAGAGTGTCAATTTTCTTGTTCTGAAGTCGGCATTGTGCCTTTTGTATTAAATTCGGATGCAGTTTCTGTGATTCATCGTCAATAAGATGGTCCAAGGGATGCAGTAAACCTGAAGTGAAGCATCGGAATCTAAAACTTGACTTACAGGAGAGGTTCAAATCATAGATAGTTAGAGATTCAGTTCTCTTGTACTTAAGTCGGCATTGTGCCTTTTGTATTAAATTCCGATGCAATTGCTGAGTTTCATCGTCAATAAGAAGGTGCAACGTATACAGTAAACCAGAAGTGAAGCATTGGAATCTAAAACTGGACTCACAGGAGAGGTTCAATTTGTAGAGAGTTAGAGTGTCTGTCCTCTTGTACTTAAGTCGGCATTGTGCCTTTTGAATTGAATTCCGATGCAATATCTGTGATTCATCGTCATTAAGAAGGTGCAAGGTATACAGTAAACCTGAAGTGAAGCATCGGAATCTAAAACTGGACTCCCATGGGAGGTTCAAATTGTAGAGAGTTAGAGTGTCAGTCCTCTTGTACTTAAGTCGGCATTGTGCATCTTTAATTTAATTGCGATGAAATTTTTGTGTTTCATCGTCAATAAGAAGGTGCAAGGTATACAGTAAACCTGAAGTGAAGCATCGGAATCTAAAACTGGGCTCACAGGAGAAGTTCAAATCATAGATAGTTAGAGGGTCAGTCCTCTTACACTTACGTCGGCATTGTGTCGTTTGAATTTAATTCCGATGCAATTTCTGTGTTTCATCGTCAATATGAAGGTGCAAGGTATACAGTAAACCTGAAGTGAAGCATTGGAATCTGAATCAGGACCCAAAGGAGAGGTTCAAATCATAGAGGGTTAGAGTGTCAGTCCGCTTGTACTTAAGTCGGCATTGTGCCTTTTGAATTTAATTCCGATGCAATTTCTGTGTTACATCGTCAATAAGAAGGTGCAAGGTATACAGTAAACCTGAAGTGAAGCATCGGAACATAAAACTGGACTCACAGGAGAGGTTCAAATCATAGAAAGAGAGAGTGTCAGTCCTCTTTTACTTAAGTCGGCATTGTGCCTTTTGTATTAAATTCGGATGCAATTTCTGTATTTCGTCGTCAATATGAAGGTCCTAGGGATACAGTAAACCTGAAGTGAAGCATCGGAATCTAAAACTGGACTCACAGGAGAGGTTCAAATCATACATATTTAGAGAGTCAGTCCTCTTCTACTTAAGTCGTCATTGTGTCTTTTGAATTTAATTCCGATGCAATTTCTGTGTTTTATCGTCAATAAGAAGGTGCAAGGTATGCAGTAAACCTGAAGTGAAGCATCGGAATCTAAAAATGGACTCACAGGAGAGATTCAAATCATAGAAAGTGAGAGTGACAATCCTCTTGTTCTGAAGTCGGCATTGTGCCTTTTGTATTAAATTCGGATGCAGTTTCAGTGTTTCATCGTCAATAAGAAGATCCAAGGGATGCAGTAAACCTGAAGTGAAGCATCGGAATCTAAAACTTGACTTACAGGAGAGGTTCAAATCATAGATAGTTAGAGAGTCAGTCCCCTTGTACTTAAGTCGGCATTGTGTCTTTTGTATTAAATTCCGATGCAATTGCTGTGTTTCATCGTCAATACGAAGGTGCAACGTATACAGTAAACCAGAAGTGAAGCATCGGAATCTAAAACTGGACTCACAGGAGAGGTTCAATTTGTAGAGAGTTAGAGTGTCAGTCCTCTTGTACTTAAGTCAGCATTGTGCCTTTTGAATTTAATTCCGATGCAATATCTGTGATTCATCGTCAATAAGAAGGTGCAAGGTATACAGTAAACCTGAAGTGAAGCATCGGAATCTAAAACTGGGCTCACAGGAGAAGTTCAAATCATAGATAGTTAGAGTGTCAGTCCTCTTACACTTACGTCGGCATTGTGTCGTTTGAATTTAATTCCGATGCAATTTCTGTGTTTCATCGTCAATATGAAGGTGCAAGGTACACAGTAAACCTGAAGTGAAGCATTGGATTCTGAATCAGGACTCAAAGGAGAGGTTCAAATCATAGAGGGTTAGAGTGTCAGTCCGCTTTTACTTAAGTCGGCATTGTGCCTCTTGAATTTAATTCCGATGCAATTTCTGTGTTTCATCGTCAATAAGAAGGTGCAAGGTATACAGTAAACCTGAAGTGAACCATCGGAATCTAAAAGTGGACTCACAGGAGAGGTTCAAATCATAGAAAGAGAGAGTGTCAGTCCTCTTTTACTTAAGTCGGCATTGTCCCTTTTGTATTAAATTCGGATGCAATTTCTGTATTTCATCGTCAATAACAAGGTCCTAGGGATACAATAAACCTGAAGTGTAGCATCGGAATCTAAAACTGGACTCACAGGAGAGGTTCAAATCATAGATAGTTAGAGTGTCAGTTCTCTTGTACTTAAGTCGGCATTGTGTCTTTTGAATTTAATTCCGATGCAATTTCTGTGTTTCATCGTCAAGAAGAAGGTGCAAGGTATACAGCAAACCTGAAGTGAAGCATCAGAATCCAAAACTGGACTCACAGGAGAGGTTCAAATCATAGAGAGTTAGAGTGTCAGTCCTCTTGTACTTAAGTCCGCATTGTGCCTTTTGAATTTATTTCCGATGCAATTTCTGTGTTTCATCTTAAATAAGAAGGTGCAAGGTATACAGTAAACCTGAAGTGAAGCATCGGAACCTAAAAATGGACTCACAGGAGAGATTCAAATCATAGAAAGTGAGAGTGTCAATCCTCTTGTTCTGAAGTCGGCATTGTGCCTTTTGTATTAAATTCGGATGCAGTTTCTGTGTTTCATCGTCAATAAGAAGGTCCAAGGGATGCAGTAAACCTGAAGTGAAGCATCGGAATCTAAAACTTGACTTACAGGAGAGGTTCAAATCATAGATAGTTAGAGAGTCAGTCCTCTTGTACTTAAGTCGGCATTGTGCCTTTTGTATTAAATTCCGATGCAATTTGTGTGTTTCATCGTCAATAAGAAGGTGCAAGGTATACAGTAAACCTGAAGTGAAGCATCAGAATATAAAACTGGGCTCACAGGAGAAGTTCAAATCATAGATAGTTAGAGTGTCAGTCCTCTTACACTTACGTCGATATTGTGTCGTTTGAATTTAATTCAGATGCAATTTCTGTGTTTCATCGTCAATATGAAGGTGCAAGGAATACAGTAAACCTGAAGTGAAGCGTTGGAATCTGAATCAGGACTCAAAGGAGAGGTTCAAATCATAGAGCGTTAGAGTGTCAGTCCTCATTACTTAAGTCCGCATTGTGACTTTTGAATTTATTTCCGATGCAATTTCTGTGTTTCATCGTAAATAATAATGTGCAAGGTATACAGTAATACTAAAGTGAAGCATCGGAATCTAAAACTGGACTCACAGGAGAGGTCCAAATCATAGAAAGAGAGAGTGTCAGTCCTCTTTTACATAAGTCGGCATTGTGCCTTTTGTATTAGATTCGGATGCAATATCTGTATTTCATCGTCAATAAGAAGGTCCAAGGGATACAGTAAACCTGAAGTGAAGCATCGGAATCTAAAACTGGACTCACAGGAGAGGTTCAAATCATAGATTGTTAGAGTGTCAGTCCTCTTGTACTTAAGTCGGCGTTGTGCCTTTAGAATTTATTTCCGATGCAATTTCTGTGTTTCATCGTAAATAAGAAGGTGCAAGGTATACAGTAATCCTGAAGTGAAGCATCGGAATCTAAAAATGGACTCACAGGAGAGATTCAAATCATAGAAAGTGAGAGTGTCAATCCTCTTGTTCTGAAGTCTGCATTGTGCTTTTTGTTTTAAATTCGGATGCAGTTTCTGTGTTTCATCGTCAATAAGAAGGTGCAGGGTATACAGCAAACCTGAAGTGAAGCATCGGAATCCAAAACTGGACTCACAGGAGAGGTTCAAATCATAGAGAGTTATAGTGTCAGTCCTCTTGTACTTACGTCCGCATTGTGCGTTTTGAATTTATTTCCGATCTAATTTCTGTGTTTCATCTTAAATAAGAAGGTGCAAGGTATACAGTAAACCTGAAGTGAAGCATCGGAATCTAAAAATGGACTCACAGGAGAGATTCAAATCATAGAAAGTGAGAGTGTCAATCCTCTTGTTCTGAAGTCGGCATTGTCCCTTTTGTATTAAATTCGGATGCAGTTTCTGTGTTTCATCGTCAATAAGAAGGTCCAAGGGATGCAGTAAACCTGAAGTGAATCATCGGAATCTAAAACTTGACTTACAGGAGAAGTTCAAATCATAGATAGTAAGAGAGTCAGTCCTCTTGTACTTAAGTCGGCATTGTGCCTTTTGTATTAAATTCCGATGCAATTTGTGTGTTTCATCGTCAATAAGAAGGTGCAACGTATACAGTAAACCAGATGTGAAGCATCGGAATCTAAAACTGGACTCACAGGAGAGGTTCAATTTGTAGAGAGTTAGAGTGTCAGTCCTCTTGTACTTAAGTCGGCATTGTGCCTTTTGAATTTAATTTCGATGCAATATCTGTGATTCATCGTCAATAAGAAGGTGCAAAGTATACAGTAAACCTGAAGTGAAGCATCGGAATCTAAAACTGGACTCCCAGGGGAGGTTCAAATTGTAGAGAGTTAGAGTGTCAGTCCTCTTGTACTTAAGTCGGCATTGTGCATCTTTAATTTAATTCCGATGCAATTTTGGTGTTTCATCGTCAATAAGAAGGTACAAGGTATACAGTAAACCTGAAGTGAAGCATCGGAATCTAAAACTGGGCTCACAGGAGAAGTTCAAATCATATATAGTTAGAGTGTCAGTCCTCTTACACTTACGTCGGCATTGTGTCGTTTGAATTTAATTCAGATGCAATTTCTGTGTTTCATCGTCAATATGAAGGTGCAAGGAATACAGTAAACCTGAAATGAAGCGTTGGAATCTGAATCAGGACTCAAAGGAGAGGTTCAAATCATAGAGCGTTAGAGTGTCAGCCCGCTTGTACTTAAGTCGGCATTGTGCGTTTTGAATTTAATTCCGATGCAACTTCTGCGTTTCATCGTCAATACGAAGGTGCAAGGTATACAGTAAACCTGAAGTGAAGCATCGGAATCTAAAACTGGACTCACAGGACAAGTTCAAACAATAGAAAGAGAGAGTGTCAGTCCTCTTTTACTTAAGTCGGCATTGTGCCTTTTGTATTAAATTCGGATGCAATTTCTGTATTTCATCGTCAATAAGAATGTCCTAGGGATACAGTAAACCTGAAGTGAAGCATCGGAATCTAAAACTGGACTCACAGGAGAGGTTCAATCATAGATAGTTAGAGTGTCAGTCCTCTTGTACTTAAGTCGGCATTGTGTCTTTTGAATTTAATTCCGATGCAATTTCTGTGTTTCATCGTCAATAAGAAGGTGCAAGGTATACAGCAAACCTGAAGTGAAGCATCGGAATCCAAAACTGGACTCACAGGAGAGGTTCAAATCATAGAAAGAGAGAGTGTCAGTCCTCTTTTACAAAAGCTGGCATTGTGCCTTTTGTATTAGATTCGGATGCAATATCTGGATTTCATCGTCAATAAGAAGGTCCAAGGGATACAGTAAACCGGAAGTGAAGCATCGGAATCTAAAACTAGACTCACAGGAGATGTTCAAATCATAGATAGTTAGAGTGTCAGTCCTCTTGTACTTAAGTCGGCGTTGTGCCTTTTGAAATTATTTCCGATGCAATTTCTGTGTTTCATAGTAAATAAGAAGGTGCAAGATATACAGTAATCCTGAAGTCAAGCATCGGAATCTAAAAATGGACTCACAGGAGAGATTCAAATCATAGAAAGTGAGAGTGTCAATCCTCTTTTTCTGAAGTCGGCATTGTGCCTTTTGTATTAAATTCGGATGCAGTTTCTGTGTTTCGTCGTCAATAAGAAGGTCCAAGGGATGCAGTAAATCTGAAGTGAAGCGTCGGAATCTAAAACTTGACTTACACGAGAGGTTCAAATCATAGATAGTTAGAGAGTCAGTCCTCTTGTACTTAAGTCGTCATTGTGCCTTTTGTATTAAATTCCGATGCAATTTCTGTGTTTCATCGTCAATAAGAAGGTGCAACGTATACAGTAAACCAGAAGTGAAGCATCGGAATCTAAAACTGGACTCACAGGAGAGGTTCAATTTGTAGAGAGTTAGAGTGTCAGTCCTCTTGTACTTAAGTCGGCATTGTGCCTTTTGAATTTAATTTCGATGCAATATCTGTGATTCATCGTCAATATGAAGGTGCTAGGTATACAGTAAACCTGAAGTGAAGCATCGGAATCTAAAACTGGACTCCCAGGGGAGGTTCAAATTGTAGAGAGTTAGAGTGTCAGTCCTCCTGTACTTAAGTCGGCATTGTGCATTTTTAACTTAATTCCGATGCAATTTTTGTGTTTCATCGTCAATAAGAAGGTGCAAGGTATACAGTAAAACTGAAGTGAAGCATCGGAACCTAAAACTGGGCTCACAGGGGAAGTTCAAATCATAGATAGATACAGTGTCAGTCCTCTTACACTTACGTCGGCATTGTGTCGTTTGAATTTAATTCAGATGCAATTTCTGTGTTCCATCGTCAATATGAAGGTGCAAGGAATACAGTAAACCTGAAGTGAAGCGTTGGAATCTGAATCAGAACTCAAAGGAGAGGTTCAAAACATAGAGCGTTAGAGTGTCAGTCCGCTTGTACTTAAGTCGTCATTGTGCGTTTTGAATTTAATTCCGATGCAATTTCTGCGTTTCATCGTCAATAAGAAGGTGCAAGGTATACAGTAAACCTGAAGTGAAGCATCGGAATCTAAAACTGGACTCACAGGAGAGGTTCAAATCATAGAAAGAGAGAGTGTCAGTCCTCTTTTACTTAAGTCGGCATTGTGCCTTTTGTATTAAATTCGGATGCAATTTCTGTATTTCATCGTGAATAAGAATGTCCTAGGGATACAGTAAACCTGAAGTGAAGCATCGGAATCTAAAACCTGACTCACAGGAGAGGTTGAATCATAGATAGTTCGAGTGTCAGTCCTCTTTTACTTAAGTCGGCATTGTTTCTTTTGAATTTAATTACGATGCAATTTCTGTGTTTCATCGTCAATAAGAAGGTGCAAGGTATACAGTAAACCTGAAGTGAAGCATCGGAATCTAAAAATGGACTCACAGGAGAGATTCAAATCATAGAAAGTGAGAGTGTCAATCCTCTTGCTCTGAAGTCGGCATTGTGCCTTTTGTATTAAATTCGGATGCAGTTTCTGTGTTTCATCGTCAATAAGAAGGTGCAAGATATACAGCAAACCTGAAGTGAAGCATCGGAATCTAAAACTGGACTCACAGGAGAGGTTCAAATCATAGAGAGTTAGAGTGTCAGTCCTCTTGTACTTAAGTCCGCATTGTGCCTTTTGAATTTTTTTCCGATGCAATTTCTGTGTTTCATCTTAAATAAGAAGGTGCATGGTATACAGTAAACCTAAAGTGAAGCATCGGAATCTAAAACTGGACTCAAAGGAGAGGTTCAATTTGTAGAGAGGTAGAGTGTCAGTCCTCTTGTACTTAAGTCGGCATTGTGCCTTTTGAATTTAATTCCGATGCAATATCTGTGATTCATCTTCAATAAGAAGGTGCAAGGTATACAGTAAACCTGAAGTGAAGCATCGGAATCTAAAACTGGACTCCCAGGGGAGGTTCAAATTGTAGAGAGTTAGAGTGTCAGTCCTCTTGTACTTTAGTCGGCATTGTGCATCTTTAATTTAATTCCGATGCAATTTTTGTGTTTCATCGTAAATAAGAATGTGCAAGGTATACGGTAATCCTGAAGTGAAGCATCGGAATCTAAAACTGGACTCACAGGAGAGGTTCAAATCATAGAAAGAGAGAGTGTCAGTCCTCTTTTACATAAGTCGGCATTGTGCCTTTTGTATTAGATTCGGATGCAATATCTGTGATTCATCGTCAATAAGAAGGTGCAAGGTATACAGTAAACCTGAAGTGAAGCATCGGAATCTAAAACTGGACTCCCAGGGGAAGTTCAAATTGTAGAGAGTTAGAGTGTCAGTCCTCTTGTACTTAAGTCGGCATTGTGCATCTTTAATTTAATTCCGATGCAATTTTTGTGTTTCATCATCAATAAGAAGGTGCAAGGTATACAGTAAACCTGAAGTGAAGCATCGGAATCTAAAACTGGGCTCACAGGAGAAGTTCAAATCATAGATGGTTAGAGTGTCAGTCCTCTTACACTTACGTCGGCATTGTGTCGTTTGAATTTAATTCAGATGCAATTTCTGTGTTTCATCGTCAATATGAAGGTGCAAGGAATACAGTAAACCTGAAGTGAAGCGTTGGAATCTGAATCAGGACTCAAAGGAGAGGTTCAAATCATAGAGCTTTAGAATGTCAGTCCGCTTGTACTTAAGTCGGCATTGTTCGTTTTGAATTTAATTCCGATGCAATTTCTGCGTTTCATCGTCAATAAGAAGGTGCAAGGTATACAGTAAACCTGAAGTGAAGCACCGGAATCCATAACTGGACTCACAGGAGAGGTTCAAATCATAGAAAGAGAGAGTGTCAGTCCTCTTTTACTTAAGTCGGCATTGTGCCTTTTGTATTAAATTCGGATGCAATTTCTGTATTTCATCGTGAATAAGAATGTCCTAGGGATACAGTAAACCTGAAGTGAAGCATCGGAATCTAAAACTGGACTCACAGGAGAGGTTCAATCATATATAGTTAGAGTGTCAGTCCTCTTGTACTTAAGTCCGCTTTGTGCCTTTTGAATTTATTTCCGATGCAATTTCTGTGTTTCATCGTAAATAAGAATGTGCAAGGTATACAGTAATCCTGAAGTGAAGCATCGGAATCTAAAACTGGACTCACAGGAGAGGTTCAAATCATAGAAAGAGAGAGTGTCAGTCCTCTTTTACATAAGTCGGCATTGTGCCTTTTGTATTAAATTCGGAAGCAATTTCTGTATTTCATCGTGAATAAGAATGTCCTAGGGATACAGTAAACCTGAAGTGAAGCATCGGAATCTAAAACTGGACTCACAGGACAGGTTCATACATATATAGTTAGAGTGTCAGTCCTCTTGTACTTAAGTCCGCATTGTGCCTTTTGAATTTATTTCCGATGCAATTTCTGTGTTTCATCTTAAATAAGAAGGTGCAAGGTATACAGTAAACCTGAAGTGAAGCATCGGAATCTAAAAATGGACTCACAGGAGAGATTCAAATCATAGAAAGTGAGAGTGTCAATCCTGTTGTTCTGAAGTCGGCATTGTGCCTTTTGTATTATATTCGGATGCAGTTTCTGTGTTTCATCGTCAATAAGAAGGTCCAAGGGATGCAGTAAACCTGAAGTGAAGCATCGGAATCTAAAACTTGACTTACAGGAGAGGTTCAAATCATAGATAGTTAGAGAGTCAGTCCTCTTGTACTTAAGTCGGCATTGTGCCCTTTGTATTAAATTCCGATGCAATTTGTGTGTTTCATCGTCAATAAGAAGGTGCAACGTATACAGTAAACCAGAAGTGAAGCATCGGAATCTAAAACTGGACTCACAGGAGAGGTTCAAATCATAGAAAGAGAGAGTGTCAGTCCTCTTTTACAAAAGTCGGCATTGTGCCTTTTGTATTAGATTCGGATGCAATATCTGTATTTCATCGTCAATAAGAAGGTCCAAGGGATACAGTAAACCTGAAGTGAAGCATCGGAATCTAAAACTGGACGCCCAGGGGAGGTTCAAATTGTAGAGAGTTAAGGTGTCAGTCCTCTTGTACGTTAGTCAGCATTGTGCATCTTTAATTTAATTCCGATGCAATTTTTGTGTTTCATCGTCAATAAGAACGTGCAAGGTATACAGTAAACCAGAAGTGAAGCATCGGAATCTAAAACTGGACTCACAGGAGAGGTTCAAATCATAGAAAGAGAGAGTGTCAGTCCTCTTTTACTTAAGTCGGCATTGTCCCTTTTGTATTAAATTCAGATGCAATTTCTATATTTCATCGTCAATAAGAAGGTCCTAGGGATACAATAAACCTGAAGTGAAGCATCGGAATCTAAAACTGGACTCACGGGAGAGGTTCAAATCATAGATAGTTAGAGTGTCAGTTCCCTTGTACCTAAGTCGGCATTGTGTCTTTTGAATTTAATTCCGATGCAATTTCTGTGTTTCATCGTCAATATGACGGTGCAAGGTATACAGTAAACCTGAAGTGAAGCATTGGATTCTGAATCAGGACTCAAAGGAGAGGTTCAAATCATAGAGGGTTAGAGTGTCAGTCCGCTTGTACTTAAGTCGGCATTGTGCCTGTTGAATTTAATTCCGATGTAATTTCTGTGTTTCATCGTCAATAAGAAGGTGCAAGGTATACAGTAAACCTGAAGTGAACCATCGGAATCTAAAACTGGACTCACAGGAGAGGTTCTAATCATAGAAAGAGAGAGTGTCAGTCCTCTTTTACTTAAGTCGGCATTGTCCCTTTTGTATTAAATTCTAATGCAATTTCTATATATCATCGTCAATAAGAAGGTCCTAGGGATACAATAAACCTGAAGTGAAGCATCGGAATCTAAAACTGGACTCACAGGAGAGGTTCAAATCATAGATAGTTAGAGTGTTAGTTCTCTTGTACTTAAGTCGGCATTGTGTCTTTTGAATTTAATTCCGATGCAATTTCTGTGTTTCATCGTCACTAAGAAGGTGCAAGGTATACAGCAAACCTGAAGTGATGCATCGGAATCCAAAACTGGACTCACAGGAGAGGTTCAAATCATAGGGAGTTAGAGTGTCAGTCGTCTTGTACTTAAGTCCGCATTGTGCCTTTTGAATTTATTTCCGATGCAATTTCTGTGTTTCATCTTAAATAAGAAGGTGCAAGGTATACAGTAAACCTGAAGTGAAGCATCGGAATCTAAAAGTGGACTCACAGGAGAGGTTCAAATCATAGAAGGAGAGAGTGTTAGTCCTCACTTACATAAGTCGGCATTGTGCCTTTTGTATTAGATTCGGATGCAATGTCTGTATTTCATCGTCAATAAGAAGGTCCAAGGGATACAGTAAACCTGTAGTGAAACATCGGAATCTGACACTGGACTCACAGGAGAGGTTCAAATCATAGATAGTTAGAGTGTCATTCCTCTTGTACTTAAGTCGGCATTGTGTCTTTTGAATTTAATTCCGATGCATTTTCTGTGTTTCATCATCAATAAGAAGGTGCAAGGTATACAGTAAACCTGAAGTGAAGCATCGGAATCCAAAACTGGGCCCACAGGAGATGTTCAAATCATAGAGAGTTAGAGTGTCAGTCCTCCTGTACTTAAGTCGGCATTGTGCCTTTTGAATTTAATTCTGATGCAATTTCTGTGTTTCATCGTCAATAAGAAGGTGCAAGGTATACAGTAAACCTGAAGTGAAGCATTGGGATGTAAAACTGGAATCACAGGAGAGGTTCTAATCATAGAAAGAGAGAGTGTCAGTCCTCTTTTGCTTAAGTCGGCATTGTGCCTTTTGTATTAAATTCGGATGCAATATCTTCATTTCATCGGCAATAAGAAGGTCCAAGGGATACAGTAAACCTGAAGAGAAGCATCGGAATCTAAAACTGGACTCACTGGAGACGTTCTAATCATAGAGAGTTAGAGTGTCAGTCCTCTTGTACTTAAGGTGGCATAGTGCCTTTTGAATTTAATTCCGATGCAATTTCTGTGTTTCATCGTCAATAAGAAGGTGCAAGGTATTCCGTAAACTTGAAGTGAATCATCGGAATCTAAAACTGGACTCACAGGAGAGGTTCAAATCATAGAAAGAGAGAGTGTCAGACCACTTTTACTTAAGTCGGCATTGTGTGTTTTTAATTGAATTCCCATGCAATTTCTGTGTTTCATCGTCAATAAGAATGTGCATGGTATACAGTGAACCTGAAGTGAAGCATCGGAATCCAAAACTGGACTCACAGGAGAGGTTCAAATCATAGAGAGTTAGAGTGACAGTCCTCTTGTACTTCAGTCGGCATTGTGCCTTTTGAATTTAATTCCGAAGCAATTTCTGTGTTTCATCGTCTATAAGACGGTGCAAGGTATACAGTAAACCTGAAGTGAAGCACAGAATCTAAAACTGGAATCACAGGAGAAGTTCAAATCATAGAGATTGAGAGTGTCAGTCCCCTTGTACTTAAGTCGCCATTGTGCCTTTTGTATTAAATTCCGATGCAATTTCTGTGTTTCATCGTCAATAAGAAGGTCCAAGGGATACTGCAAACCTGATGTGAAGCATCGGAATATAAAACTGAACGCACAGGAGAGGTTCAAATAATAGAGATTTAGAGTGTCAGTCAGCTTGTACTTAAGTCGGCATTGTGCCTTTTGTATTAAATTCGGATGCAATTTCTGTGTTTCATCGTCAATAAGAAGGTGTAAGGTATGCAGTAAACCTGAAGTGAAGCATCGGAATCTAAAAATGGACTCACAGGAGAGATTCAAATCATAGAAAGTGAGAGTGTCAATCCTCTTGATCTGATGTCGGTATTGTGCCTTTTGTATTAAATTCGAATGCAGTTTCTGTGTTTCATCGTCAATAAGAAGGTCCAAGGAATACAGTACACCTGAAATGAAACATCGGAATCTAAAACTGGACCGACAGGAGAGGTTCAAATCATAGATAGTTGGAATGTCAGTCCTCTTGTACTTAAGTTGGCATTGTGCCATTTGTATTAAATTCCGATGCAATTTCTGTGTTCCATCGTCAATAAGAAGGTGCAAGGTATACAGTAAACCTGAAGTGAAGCATCGGAATCTAAAACTGGACTCACAGGAGAGGTTCAAATCTTAGAAAGAGAGAGTGACAGTCCTCTTTTACTTAAGCCGGCATTGTGCCTTTTGTGTTAAAATCGGATGCAATTTCTGTGTTTCATCGTCAATAAGAAGGTCCAAGGAATACAGTACACCGGAAATGAAGCATCGGAATCTAAAACTGTACTAACAGGAGAGGTTCATATCATAGAAAGGGAGAGTGTCAGTCCTCTTTTAGTTAAGTCGGCATTGTGTCTTTTGTATTAAATTCGGATGCAATTTGTGTTTTCCATCGTCAATAAGAAGGTGCATGGTATACAGTAAACCTGAAGTGAAGCATCGGATTCCAAAACTGGACTCACAGGAGAGGTTCAAATCATAGAGAGTTAGAGTGTCAGTACTCTTGTACTTAAGTCAGCATTGTTTTTTTTTTTTTAATTTAATTCCGATGCAATTTCTTTGTTTCATCGTCAATAAGAAGGTGCAAGGTATACAGGAAACCTGAAGTGAAGCATCGGAATCTAAAATTGGACTCACAGGAGAGGTTTAAAACATAGAAAGTTAGAGTGTCAGTCCTCTTGTACTTAGGTTGGCATTGTGCCTTTTGAATTTAATTCCGATGCAATTTCTGTGTTTCACCGTCAATAGGACATTGCAAGGTATACAGTAAACCTGAAGTGAAGCATCGAAATCTAAAACTGGAATCACAGGAGAGGTTCAAATCATAGAAAGTGAGAGTGTCAGTCCTCTTGTACTTAAGTTGGCATTGTGCCTTCTGTATTAAATTCCGATGCAATTCCTGTGTTTCATCGTCAATAAGAAGGTGCAAGTTATATAGTAAACCTGAAGTGAAGCATCGGAATCTAAAACTGAACTCACAGGAGAGGTTCAAATCTTAGAAAGAGAGAGTGACAGTCCTCTTTTACTTGAGCCGGCATTGTGCCTTTTAAATTAAAATCGGATGCAATTTCTGTGTTTCATCGTCAATAAGAAGGTCCAAGGAATACAGTACACCTGAAATGAAGCAACGGAATCTAAAACTGTACTAACAGGAGAGGTTCATATCATAGAAAGGGAGAGTGTCAGTCCTCTTGTAATTAAGTCGGCATTGTCCCTTTCGTATTATATTCGGATGCAATTTCTGTGTCTCATCGTCAACAAGAAGGTGCAAGGTATACAGTAAACCTGAAGTAAAGCATCGGAATCTAAAACTGGAATCACAGGAGAGGTTCAAATCATAGAAGGTGAGAGTGTCAGTCCACTTGTACTTAAGTCGACATTGTGACTTTTGTATTAAATTCCGTTGCAATTCCTGTGTTTCATCGTCAATAAGAAGGTGCAAGTTATACAGTAAACCTGAAGTGAAGCATCTGAATCCAAACCTGGACTCTCAGGAGAGGTTCAAATAATAGAAAGAGAGAGTTACAGTCCTCTTTTACTTAAAACGGCATTGTGCCTTTTGTATTAAATTCGGATGCAATTTCTGTGTTTCATCGTCAATAAGAAGATCCTAGCAATACAGTAAACCTGAAGTGAAGCATCGGAATCTAAAACTGGACTCACAGGAGAGGTTCAAATCATAGATAGTTAAAGTGTCAGTTCTCTTGTACTTAAGTCAGAATTGTGCCTTTTGTTTTAAATTCCGATGCAATTTCTGTGTTTCATCGTCAATAAGAAGGTGCTAGGTATACAGTGAACCAGAAGTGAAGCATGGGAATCTAAAATTGGACTCACAGCAGAAGTTCAAATTGTAGAGAGTTAGAGTGTCAGTCCTCTTGTACTTAAGTTGGCATTGTGACTTTTGAATTTAATTCCGATGCAATTTCTGTGTTTCATCGTCAATAAGAAGGTCCAAGGATACAGTAAACCTGAAGTGAAGCATCGGAATCTAAAACTGGACTTACAGGAGAGGTTCAAATCATAGAAAGTTAGAGTTTCTGCCCTCTTGTACTTCAGTCGGCATTGTGCCTTTTGTATTAAAATTCGAATGCAAACTCTGTGTTTCATCGTCAATAAGAAGGTCCAAGGGATACAGTAGACGTGAAGTGAAGCATCGGAATCAAAAACTGGACTCACAGGAGAGGTTCAAATCATAGAAAATGAGAGTGTCTGCCTCTTTTACTTATGTCGACATTGTGCCTTTTGTATTAAATTCCGATGTAATTTCTGTGTTTCATCGTCAATAAGTAGGTGCTAGGTATACAGTAAACCTGAAGTGAAGCATCGGAATCTAAAACTGGACTCACAGGAGGGGTACAAATCATAGAAAGTGAGAGTGTCAGTCCTCTTTTATTTTTAGTCGGCATTGTGCCTTTTGTATTAAATTCCGATGCAATTTCTGTGTTTCATCGTCAATAAGAAGGTGCAAGCTATACAGTAAACCTGAAGTGAAGCATCGGAATCTGTAACTGGACTCGCAGGAGAGGTTCAAATCATAGTAAGAGAGAGTGTTAGTCCTCTTTTACTTAAGTCGGCATTGTGCCTTTTGTATTAAATTCGGTTGCAATTTCTGTGTTTCATCGTCAATAAGAAGGTCCAAGGGGTACAGCGAGCCTGAAGTGAAGCATCGGAATCTAAAACTGGACTCACAGGAGAGGTTCAACTCTTAGAAAGTGGGAGTGTTAGTCCTCTTGTACTTAAGTCACCATTGTGCTTTTTGTATTAACTTCGGATGCAATTTCTGTGTTTCATCGTCAATAAGAAGGTGCAAGGTATACAGTAAACCTGAAGTGAAGCATCGGAATCTAAAGCTGGTCTCACAGGAGAGGTTCAAATCTTTGAAAGAGAGACTGGCAGTCCTCTTTAATTAAGTCGGCATTGTGCCTTTTGTATTAAATTCCGATGCAATTTCTGTGTTTCTCCTCAATAAGAAGGTGCAAGGCACACAGTAAACCAGAAGTGAACCATCGGAATATAAAACTGGACTCACAGGAGAGGTTCAAATTGTAGAGAGTTAGAGTGTCAGTCCTCTTGTACTTAAGTCGGCATTGTGCCTTTTGAATTTAATTCCGATGCAATTTCTGTGTTTCTTCGTCAATAAGAAGGTACAAGGGATACAGTTAACCTGACATGAAGCATCGGAATCTAAAACTGGCTCACAGGAGAGGTTCAAATCATAGAAAGTGAGAGTGTCAGTCCTCTTTTACTTAAGTCGGCATTGTGGCTTTTGTATTAAATTCGGATGCAATTTCTGTGTTTCATCGTCAATAAGAAGGTCCAAGGCATACAGTTAACCTGCAGTGAAGCATCGGAATCTAAAACTGGAATCACAGGAGAGGTTCAAATCAAAGAAAGTGAGAGTGTCAGTCCTCTTTTACTTAAGTCGGCATTGTGCCTTTTGTTTAAATTCGGATGAAATTTCTGTATTCCATCGTCAATAAGAAGGTCCAAGGGATACAGTAAACCTGAAGTGAAGCATCGGAATCTAAAACTGGACTCACAGGAGAGATTCAAATCATAGAAAGTTAGAGTGTCAGTCCTCTTGTACTTAAGTCGGCATTGTGCCTTTTGAATTTGATTTCGATGCAATTTCTGTGTTTCATCGTCAATACGAAGGTGCAAGGTATTCAGTAAACCTGAAGTGAAGCATCTGAATCTAAAACTGGACTCACATGAGAGGTTCAAATCACAGAAAGTGAGAGTGTCAATCCTCTTGTACTTCAGTCGGCATTGTGCCTTTTGTATTAAATTCGGATGCAAACTCTGTATTTTCTCGTCAATAAGAAGGTCCAAGGGATACAGTAGATGTGAAGTGAAGCATCGGAATCAAAAACTGGACTCACAGGAGAGGTTCAAATCATAGAAAATGAGAGTGTCTGTCCTCTTTTACTTATGTCGTCATTGTGCCTTTTGTATTAAATTCCGATGCAATTTCTGTGTTTCATCGTCAATAAGAGGGTGCTAGGTATACAATAAACCTGGAGTGAAGCATCGGAATCTAAAACTGGACTCACAGGAGGGGTACAAATCATAGAAAGTGAGAGTGTCAGTCCTCTTCTATTTAAGTCGGCATTGTGGATTTGTATCAAATTCCGATTCACTTTCTGTGTTTCATCGTCAATAAGAAGGTGCAAGCTATACAGTAAACCTGAAGTGAAGCATCGGAATCTAAAACTGGACTCGCAGGAGAGGTTTAAATCATAGTATGAGAGAGTGTCAGTCCTCTTTTACTTAAGTCGGCATTGTGCCTTTTGTATTAAATTCGGTTGCAATTTCTGTGTTTCATCGTCAATAAGAAGGTCCAAGGGGTACAGCGAACCTGAAGAGAAGCATCGGAATCTAAAACTGGACTCAAAGGAGAGGTTCAACTCTTAGAAAGTGAGAGTGTTAGTCCTCTTGTACTTAAGTCACCATTGTGCTTTTTGTATTAACTTCGGATGCAATTTCTGTGTTTCATCGTCAATAAGAAGGTGCAAGGTATACAGTAAACCTGAAGTGAAGCATCGGAATCTAAAACTGGTCTCACAGGAGAGGTTCAAATCTTTGAAAGAGAGACTGTCAGTCCTCATTAATTAAGTCGGCATTGTGCCTTTTGTATTAAATTCCGATGCAATTTCTGTGTTTCTTCGTCAATAAGAAGGTGCAAGGTACACAGTAAACCAGAAGTGAACCATCGGAATATAAAACTAGACTCACAGGAGAGGTTCAAATTGTAGAGAGTTAGAGTGTCAGTCCTCTTGTACTTAAGTCGGCATTGTGCATTTTGAATTTAATTCCGATGCAATTTCTGTGTTTCTTCGTCAATAAGAAGGTACAAGGGATACAGTTAACCTGACATGAAGCATCGGAATCTAAAACTGGACTCACAGGAGAGGCTCAAATCATAGAAAGAGTGAGTGAGAGTCCTCTTTTACATAAGTCGGCATTGTGCCTTTTGTATTAAGTTCGGATGCAATTTCTGTATTCCATCGTCCATACGAAGGTCCAAGGGGTACAGCGAACCTGAAGTGAAGCATCGGAATCTAAAACTGGACTCACAGGAGAGGTTCAACTCTTAGAAAGTGGGAGTGTTAGTCCTCTTGTACTTAAGTCACCATTGTGCTTTTTGTATTAACTTCGGAAGCAATTTCTGTGTTTCAACGTCAATAAGAAGGTGCAAGGTATACAGTAAACCTGAAGAGAAGCATCGGAATCTAAAACTGGCTCACAGGAGAGGTTCAAATCAAAGAAAGTGAGACTGTCAGTCCTCTTGTACTTAAGTCGGCGTTGTGCCTTTTGTATTAAATTCCGATGCAATTCCTGTGTTTCATCGTCAATAAGAATGTGCAAGTTATACAGTAAACCTGAAGTGAAGCATCGGAATCCAAAACTGGACTCACATTAGAGGTTCAAATCGTAGAAAGAGAGAGTGACAGTCATCTTTTACTTAAGTCGGCATTGTGCCTTTTGTATTAAATTCCGATGAAATTTCTGTGTTTCATCGTCAATGAAAAGGACCGAGGGATACAGTAAACCATAAGTGAAGCATCGGAATCTAAAACTGGACTCACAGGAGAGGTCCAAATCTTAGAAAGCGAGAGTGTCAGTCCTCTTGTACTTAAGTCGGCATTGTGCCTTTTGTACCAAATTCGGATGCAATTTCTGTGTTTCATCGTCAATATTAATCTGCAAGGTATACAGTAAACCTGAAGTGAAGCATCGGAATCTACAACTGGACTCACAGGTGAGGTTCAAATCTTAGAAAGTGAGAGTGTCAATCCTCTTTTACTTAAGTCGGCATTGTGCCTTTTGTATTAAATTCGGATGCAATTTCTGTGTTTAATCGTCAATAAGAAGGTCCTAGGAAAACAGCAAACCTGAAGTGAAGCATCGGAATCTAAAACTGGACTCACAGGAGAGGTTCAAATCATAGATAGTTAGAGTGTCAGTTCTCTTGTACTTAAGTCGGCATTGTGCCTTTTGTATTAAATTCCGATGCAATTTCTGTGTTTCATCGTCAATAAGAAGGTGCAAGGTATACAGTAAACCACAAGTGAAGCATGGGAATCTAAAACTGGACTCACAGGAGAAGTTCAAATTGTAGAGAGTTAGAGTGTCAATCCTCTTGTACTTAAGTCGGCATTGTGCCTTTTGAATTTAATTCCGATGCAATTTCTGTGTTTCATCGTTAATAAGAAGGTCCAAGGGATACAGTAACCTGAAATCAAGCATCGGAATCTAAAACTGGACTCACAGGAGAGGTTCAAATCATAGCAAGAGAGAGTGTCAGTCCTCTTTTACTTAAGTCGGCATTGTGCCTTTTGAATTTAATTCTGATGCAATTTCTGTGTTTCATCGTCAATAAGAAGGTGCAAGGTATAAGGTAACCCTGAAGTGAAGCATCGGAATCTCAAACTGGACTTACGGGAGAGGTTCAAATCGTAGAAAGTGAGAGTGTCAGTCCTCATGTACTTAAGTCGGCATTGTGCCTTTTGTATTAAATTCGGATGCAATTTCTGTGTTTCATCGTCAATAAGAAGGTCCAAGGGATACAGTAAACCTGAAATGAGTATCGGAGTGTACAACCGGACTCACAGGAGAGATTCAAATCATAGAAAGTTAGAGTGTCAATCCTCTTGTACTTAAGTCGGCATTGTGCCTTTTGAACTTGATTACGATGCAATTTCTGTGTTTCATCGTGAATACGAAGGTGCAAGGTATTCAGTAAACCTGAAGTGAAGCATCTGAATCTAAAACTGGACTCACATGAGAGGTTCAAATCACAGAAGGTGAGAGTGTCAGTCCTCTTTTACTTAAGTCGGCATTGTGCTTTTTGTATTAAATTCAGATGAAATTTCTGTGTTTCATCGTCAATAAGAAGGTCCAAGGGATACAGTAAACCTGAAGTGAAGCATCGGAATCTAAAACAGGACTCTCAGAAGAGGTTCAAATCATAGAAATTTAGAGTGTCTGCCCCCTTGTACTTCAGTCGGCATTGTGCCTTTTGTATTAAATTCGGATACAAACTCTGTGTTTCATCGTCAATAAGAAGGTCCAAGGGATACAGTAAACATGAAGAGAAGCATCGGAATCTAAAACTGGACTCACAGGAGAGGTTCAAATCATAGGAAGTGAGAGTGTCTGTCCTCTTTTACTTAAGTCGGCATTGTGCCTTTTGAATTTAATTCCGATGCAATTTCTGTGTTACATCGTCAATAAGAAGGTGCAAGGTATACAGTAAACCTGAAGTGAAGCATCAGAATCTAAAACTGGACTCACAGGAGAGGTTCAAATCATAGAAAGTTAGAGTGTCAGTCCTCTTGTACTTTAGTCGGCATTGTGTCTTATGAATTTAATTGCGATGCAATTTTTTATGTTTCATCGTCAATAAGAAGGTGCAAGGTATACAGTAAACCTGAAGTGAAGAATCGGAATCTAAAACTGGTCTCACAGGAGAGGTTCAAATCTTTGAAAGAGAGACTGTCAGTCCTCTTTAATTAAGTCGGCATTGTGCCTTTTGTATTAAATTCCGATGCAATTTCTGTGTTTCTTCGTCAATACGAAGGTGCAAGGTACACAGTAAACCAGAAGTGAACCATCGGAATATAAAACTAGACTCACAGGAGAGGTTCAAATTGTAGAGAGTTAGAGTGTCAGTCCTCTTGTACTTAAGTCGGCATTGTGCATTTTGAATTTAATTCCGATGCAATTTCTGTGTTTCTTCGTCAATAAGAAGGTACAAGGGATACAGTTAACCTGACATGAAGCATCAGAATCTAAAACTGGACTCACAGGAGAGGTTCAAATCATAGAAAGAGTGAGTGAGAGTCCTCTTTTACATAAGTCGGCATTGTGCCTTTTGTATTAAATTCGGATGCAATTTCTGTATTCCATCGTCCATACGAAGGTCCAAGGGGTACAGCGAACCTGAAGTGAAGCATCGGAATCTTAAACTGGACTCACAGGAGAGGTTCAACTCTTAGAAAGTGGGAGTGTTAGTCCTCTTGTACTTAAGTCACCATTGTGCTTTTTGTATTAACTTCGGATGCAATTTCTGTGTTTCAACGTCAATAAGAAGGTGCAAGGTATACAGTGAACCTGAAGTGAAGCATCGGAATCTAAAACTGGCTCACAGGAGAGGTTCAAATCAAAGAAAGTGAGACTGTCAGTCCTCTTGTACTTAAGTCGGCGTTGTGCCTTTTGTATAAAATTCCGATGCAATTCCTGTGTTTCATCGTCAATAAGAATGTGCAAGTTATACAGTAAACCTGAAGTGAAGCTTCGGAATCCAAAACTGGACTCACATTAGAGGTTCAAGTCGTAGAAAGAGAGAGTGACAGTCATCTTTTACTTAAGTCGGCATTGTGCCTTTTGTATTAAATTCCGATGAAATTTCTGTGTTTCATCGTCAATGAAAAGGACCGAGGGATACAGTAAACCATAAGTGAAGCATCGGAATCTAAAACTGGACTCACAGGAGAGGTCCAAATCATAGAAAGCGAGAGTGTCAGTCCTCTTGTACTTAAGTCGGCATTGTGCCTTTTGTACCAAATTCGGATGCAATTTCTGTGTTTCATCGTCAATATTAATCTGCAAGGTATACAGTAAACCTGAAGTGAAGCATCGGAATCTACAACTGGACTCACAGGTGAGGTTCAAATCTTAGAAAGTGAGAGTGTCAATCATCTTTTACTTAAGTCGGCATTGTGCCTTTTGTATTAAATTCGGATGCAATTTCTGAGTTTAATCGTCAATAAGAAGGTCCTAGGAAAATAGCAGACCTGAAGTGAAGCATCGGAATCTAAAACTGGACTCACAGGAGAGGTTCAAATCATAGATAGTTAGAGTGTCAGTTCTCTTGTACTTAAGTCGGCATTGTGCCTTTTGTATTAAATTCCGATGCAATTTCTGTGTTTCATCGTTAATAAGAAGAGGCAAGGTATACAGTAAACCAGAAGTGAAGCATGGGAATCTAAAACTGGACTCACAGGAGAAGTTCAAATTGTAGAGAGTTAGAGTGTCAATCCTCTTGTACTTAAGTCGGCATTGTGCCTTTTGAATTTAATTCCGATGCAATTTCTGTGTTTCATCGTCAATAAGAAGGTCCAAGGGATACAGTAACCTGAAATCAAGCATCGGAATCTAAAACTGGACTCACAGGAGAGGTTCAAATCATAGAAAGAGAGAGTGTCAGTTCTCTTTTACTTAAGTCGGCATTGTGCCTTTTGAATTTAATTCTGATGCAATTTCTGTGTTTCATCGTCAATAAGAAGGTGCAAGGTATAAGGTAACCCTGAAGTGAAGCATCGGAATCTCAAACTGGACTTACGGGAGAGGTTCAAATCGTAGAAAGTGAGAGTGTCAGTCCTCATGTACTTAAGTCGGCATTGTGCCTTTTGTATTAAATTCGGATGCAATTTCTGTGTTTCATCGTCAATAAGAAGGTCCAAGGGATACAGTAAACCTGAAATGAGTATCGGAGTGTACAACTGGACTCACAGGAGAGATTCAAATCATAGAAAGTTAGAGTGTCAGTCCTCTTGTACTTAAGTCGGCATTGTGCCTTTTGAACTTGATTTCGATGCAATTTCTGTGTTTCATCGTGAATACGAAGGTGCAAGGTATTCAGTAAACCTGAAGTGAAGCATCTGAATCTAAAACTGGACTCACATGAGAGGTTCAAATCACAGAAGGTGAGAGTGTCAGTCCTCTTTTACTTAAGTCGGCATTGTGCTTTTTGTATTAAATTCAGATGAAATTTCTGTGTTTCATCGTCAATAAGAAGGTCCAAGGGATACAGTAAACCTGAAGTGAAGCATCGGAATCTAAAACAGGACTCACAGAAGAGGTTCAAATCATAGAAATTTAGAGTGTCTGCCCCCTTGTACTTCAGTCGGCATTGTGCCTTTTGTATTAAATTCGGATACAAACTCTGTGTTTCATCGACAATAAGAAGGTCCAAGGGATACAGTAAACATGAAGAGAAGCATCGGAATCTAAAACTGGACTCACAGGAGGGGTTCAAATCATAGGAAGTGAGAGTGTCTGTCCTCTTTAACTTAAGTCGGCATTGTGCCTTTTGAATTTAATTCCGATGCAATTTCTGTGTTTCTTCGTCAATAAGAAGGTGCAAGGTATACAGTAAACCTGAAGTGAAGCATCAGAATCTAAAACTGGTCTCACATGAGAGGTTCAAATCACAGAAAGTGAGAGTGTCAGTCCTCTTTTACTTAAGTTGCCATTGTGCCTTTTGTATTAAATTTGGATGCAATTTCTGTGTTTCATCGTCAATAAGTAGGTCCAAGGGATACAGTAAACCTGAAGTGAAGCATCGGAATCTAAAAAGGACTCACAGAAGAGGTTCAAATCATAGAAATTTAGAGTGTCTGCTCTCTTGTACTTCAGTCGGCATTGTGCCTTTTGTATTAAATTCGGATGCAAACTCTGTGTTTCATCGTCAATAAGAAGGTCCAAGGGATACAGTAAACAGGAAGTGAAGCATCGGAATCTAAAACTGGACTCACAGGTGAGGTTCAAATCATAGGAAGTGAGAGTGTCTGTCCTCTTTTACTTAAGTCGGCATTGTGCCTTTTGAATATAATTCCGATGCAATATCTATGTTACATCGTCAATAAGAAGGTGCAAGGTATACAGTAAACCTGAAGTGAAGCATCAGAATCTAAAACTGGACTCACAGGAGAGGTTCAAATCATAGAAAGTTAGAGTGTCAGTCCTCTTGTACTTTAGTCGGCATTGTGTCTTATGAATTTAATTCCGATGCAATTTCTGTGTTTCATCGTCAATAAGAAGGTGCAAGGTATACAGTAAACCTGAAATGAAGCATTAGAATCTAAAACTGGACTCTCAGGAGAGGTTCAAATCATAGAAAGTTAGAGTGTCAGTCCTCTTGTACTTTAGTCGGCATTGTGTCTTTTGAATTTAATTCCGATGCAATTTCTATGTTTCATCCTCAATAAGAAGGTGCAAGGTATACAGTAAACCTGAAGTGAAGAATTGGAATCTAAAACTGGACTCACAGGAGTGGTTCAAATCATTGAAAGAGAGAGTGTCAGTCCTCTTCAATTAAGTCGGCATTGTGCCTTTTGTATTAAATTCGGATGCAATTTCTGTATTTCACCGTCAATAACATGGTCCAAGGGAAACAGTAACCCTGAAGTGAAGCATCGGAATCTACAACTGGACTCAACGGAGAGAATCAAATCATAGAAAGTTAGAGTGTCAGTCCTCTTGTACTTATGTCGGCATTGTGCGTTTTGTATTAATTTCCGATGCAATTTCTGTGTTTCATCGTCAATAATACGGTGCAAGGTATACGGTAAACCTGAAGTGACTCATCGGAATCTAAAACTGGACTCACAGGAGAAGTTCAAATCATAGGTAGTTAGAGTGTCAGTCCTCTTGTACTTAAGCCGGCATTGTGCCTTTTGAATATAATTCCGATGCAATATCTATGTTACATCGTCAATAAGAAGGTGCAAGGTATACAGTAATCCTGAAGTGAATCATCGGAATCTAAAACTGGACTCTCAGGAGAGGTTCAAATCATAGATAGTTAGAGTGTCAATACTCTTGTACTTATGTTGGCATTGTGCCTTTTGTATTAAATTCCGATGTAATTTCTGTATTTCACCTTCAATAACATGTTCGAAGGGATACAGTAAACCTGAAGTGGAGCATCGGAATCAAAAACTGGACTCAAAGGAGAGGTTCAAATCATAGAAAGTTAGAGTGTCAGTCCTCTTGTACTTATGTTGGCATTGTGCCTTTTGTATTAAATTCTGATGCAATTTCTGTGTTTCATAGTCGATAAGAAGGTGCAAGGTATACGGTAAACCTGAAGTGACGCATCGGAATCTAAGACTGGACTCACAGGAGAAGTTCAAATCATAGAAAGTGAGAGTGTCAGTCCTCTTTTACTTAAGTCGGCATTGTGCCTTATGTAGTAAATTCGGATGCAATGTCAGTGATTCATCGTCAATATGAAGGTCCAAGGGATACAGTAAACCTGAAGTGAAGCATCGGAATCTAAAACTGGACTCACAGGAGAGGCTCAAATCATAGAAAGTGAGAGTGTTAGTCCTCTTGTACTTAAGTCGGCATTGTGCCTATTGTATTAAATTCGGATGCAATTTCTGTGTTTCATCGTCAGTAAGAAGGTGCAAGGTATACAGTAAACCGGATGTGAAGCATCGGAATCTAAAACTGGACGCACAGGAGAGGTTCAAATCATAGAATGTGAGAGTGTCAGTCCTCTCTTACTTAAGTCGGCATTGTGCCTTTTGAATTTGATTTTGATGCAATTTCTGTGTTTCATCGTCAATAAGAAGGCGCAAGGTAATCAGTAAACCTGAAGTGAAGCATCGGAATCTAAAACTGGACTCACATGAGAGGTTCAAGTCACAGAAAGTGAGAGTGTCAGTCCTCTTTTACTTAAGTCGGCATTGTGCCTTTTGTATTAAAATCGGATGCAATTTCTGTGTTTCATCGTCAATAAGAAGGTCCAAGTGATACAGTAAACCTGAAGTGAAGCATCGGAATCTAAAACAGGACTCACAGAAGAGGATCAAATCATAGAAATTTAGTGTGTCTGCCCTCTTGTACTTCAGTCGGCATTGTCCCTTTTGAATTACATTCGGATGGAAACTCTGTGTTTCATCGTCAATAAGAAGGTCCAAGGGATACAGTAAACCTGAAGTGAAGCATTGGAATCTAAAACTGGACTCTCAGGAGAGGTTCAAATCATAGGAAGTGAGAGTGTCTGTCCTCTTTTACTTAAGTCGGCATTGTGCCTTTTGAATTTAATTCCGATGCAATTTCTGTGTTTCATCGTCAATAAGAAGGTGCAAGGTATACAGTAAACCTGAAGTGAAGAATCGGAATCTAAAACTGGACTCACAGGAGAGGTTCAAATCATTGAAAGAGAGAGTGACAGTCCTCTTTACTTAAGTCGGCATTGTGCCTTTTGTATTAAATTCGGATGCAATTGCAGTGTTTCATCGTCAATAAGAAGGTGCAAGGTATACAGTAATTCTGAAGTGAATCATCGGTATCTAAAACAGGACTCACAGAAGAGGATCAAATCATAGAAATTTAGAGTGTCTGCCCTCTTGTACTTCAGTCGGCATTGTGCCTTTTCTATTAAATTCGATTGCAAACTCTGTGTTTCATCGTCAATAAGAAGGTGCAAGGTATACGGTAAATCTGAAGTGACGCATCGGAATCTAAAACTGGACTCACAGGAGAAGTTCAAATCATAGAAAGTGAGAGTGTCAGTCCTCTTTTACTTAAGTCGGTATTGTGCCTTTTGAATTTAATTCTGATGCAATTTCTGTGTTTCATCGTGAATAAGAAGGTGCAAGGTATAAGGTAACCCTGAAGTGAAACATCGGAATCTGAAACTGGACTCACAGGAGAGGTTCAAATCATAGATAGTTAGAGATGCTGCACTCTTGAACTTCAGTCGGCATTGTGCCTTTTGTATTAAATTCGGATGCAAACTCTGTGTTTCAACGTCAATAAGAAGGTCCAAGGAATACAGTAAACCTGAAGTGAAGCATCGGAATCTGAAACTGGACTCACAGAAGAGGTTCAAATCATAGAAAGTTTGAGTATCAATCCTCATGTACTTATGTTGGCATTGTGCCTTTTTTATTGAATTCCGATGCAATTTCTGTGTTTCATCGTCAATAAGAAGGTGCAAGGTATAAGGTAACCCTGAAGTGAAGCATCGGAATCTGAAACTGGACTCACAGGAGAGGTTCAAATCATAGATAGTTAGAGATTCTGTCCTCTTGTACTTCAGTCGGCATTGAGCCTTTTGTATTAAATTCGGATGCAAACTCTGTGTTTCATCGTCAATAAGAAGGTCCAAGGAATACAGTGAACCTGAAGTGAAGCATCGGAATCTAAAACTGGACTCACAGGAGAGGTTCAAATCATAGAAAGTGAGAGTGTTAGTCCTCTTGTACTTAAGTCGGCATTGTGCCTTTTGTATTAATTTCGGGTGCAATTTCTGTGTTCCATCGTCAATAAGAAGGTCCAAGAGATATAGTAAACCTGAAGTTAAGCATCGGAATCTAAAACTCGACTCACAGTAGAGGTTCAAGTCATAGAAAGTGAGAGTGTCAGTCCTCATGTACTTAAGTCGGCATTGTGCCTTTTGTATTAAATTCGGATGCAATTTCTGTATTTCATCGTCAATAAGAAGGTCCAAGGGATACAGTAAACCTTAAGTGAAGCATCGGAATCTAAAACTGGACTCACAGGAGAGGTTCAAATCATAGAAAGTTAGAGTGTCAATTCTCTTGTACTTATGTTGGCGTTGTGCCTTTTGTATTAAATTCCGGTGCAATTTCTGTGTTTCATCGTCAATAAGAAGGTGCAAGGTATACGGTAAATCTGAACTGACGCATCGGAATCTAAAACTGGACTCACAGGAGAAGTTCCAATCATAGAAAGTGAGAGTGTCAGTCCTCTTTTACTTAAGTCGGTATTGTGCCTTTTGAATTTAATTCTGATGCAATTTCTGTGTTTCATCGTCAATACGAAGGTGCAAGGTATAAGGTAACCTTGAAGTGAAGCATCGGAATCTGAAACTGGACTCACAGGAGAGGTTCAAATCATAGATAGTTAGTGATTCTGCCCTCTTGTACTTCAGTCGGCATTGTGCCTTTTGTATTAAATTCGGATGCAAACTCTGTGTTTCATCGTCAATAAGAAGGTCCAAGGAATACAGTAAACCTGAAGTGAAGCATCGGAATCTAAAACTGTACTCACAGAAGAGGTTCAAATCATAGAAAGTATGAGTATCAATCCTCTTGTACTTATGTTGGCATTGTGCCTTTTTTATTGAATTCCGATGCAATTTGTGTGCTTCATCGTCAATAAGAAGGTGCAAGTTATACGGAAAACCTGCAGTGACGCATCGGAATCTAAAACTGGATTCACAGGAGAAGTTCAAATCATAGAAAGTGAGAGTGTCTGTCCTCTTTTACTTAAGTCGGCATTGTGTCTTACGTATTAAATTCGGATGAAATTTCTGTGTTTCATCGTCAATAAGCAGGTCCAAGGGATACAGTAAACCAGAAGTGAAGCATCGGAATCTAAAACTGGACTCACAGGAGAGGTTCAAATCATAGAAATTGAGAGTGTCAGTCCTCATGTACTTAAGTCGGCATTGTGCCTTTTGTATTAAATTCGGATGCAATTTCTGTGTTTCCTCGTCAATAAGAAGGTCCAAGGGAAACAGTAAACCTGAAATGAAGCATCGGAATCTAAAACTGTACTCACAGGACAGGTTGAAATCATAGAAAGTTAGAGTGTCAGTCCTCTTTTACTTAAGTCGGTATTGTGCCTTTTGAATTTAATTCTGAGGCAATTTCTGTGTTTCATCGTCAATAAGAAGGTGCTAGGTATAAGGTGACCCTGAAGTGAAGTATCGGAATCTGAAACTGGACTCACAGGAGAGGTTCAAATCATAGATAGTTAGAGATTCTGCCTTCTTGTACTTCAGTCGGAATTGTGCCTTTTGTATTAAATTCGGATGCAAACTCTGTGTTTCATCGTCAATAAGAAGGTCCAAGGAATACAGTAAACCTGAAGTGAAGCATCGGAATCTAAAACTGGACTCTCAGGAGAGTTTCAAATCATAGAAAGAGAGAGTGTCAGTCCTCTTTTACTTAAGTCGGCATTGTGCCTTTTGTATTAAAATCGGATGCAATTTCTGTATTTCATCGTCAATAAGAAGGTGCAAGGTATACAGTAAACCTGAAGTGAAGCATCAGAATCTAAAACTGTTCTCACAGGAGAGGTTCAAGTCATAGAAAGTTAGAGTGTCAATCCTCTTGTACCTATGTTGGCATTGTGCCTTTTGTATTAAATTCCGATGCAATTTCTGTGTTTCATCGTCAATAAGAAGGTGCAAGGTATACGGTAAATCTGAAGTGACGCTCCGGAATCTAAAACTGGACTCACAGGAGAAGTTCAAATCATAGAAAGTGAGAGTGTCAGTCCTCTTTTACTTAAGTCGGTATTGTGCCTTTTGAATTTAATTCTGATGCATTTTCTGTGTTTCATCGTCAATAAGAAGGTGCAAGGTATAAGGTAACGCTGAAGTGAAGCATCGGAATCTGAAACTGGACCCACATGAGAGGTTCAAATCATAGATAGTTAGAAATTCTGCCCTCTTGTACTTCAGTCGGCATTGTGCCTTTTTTATTGAATTCCGATGCAATTTCTGTGCTTCATCGTCAATAAGAAGGTGCAAGGTATACGGTAAACCTGAAGTGACGCATCGGAATCTAAAACTGGACTCACAGGAGAAGTTCAAATCATAGAAAGTGAGAGTGTCTGTCCTCTTTTACTTAAGTCGGCATTGTGCCTTACGTATTAAATTCGGATGCAATTTCTGTGTTTCATCGTCAATAAGCAGGTCCAAGGGATACAGTAAACCAGAAGTGAAACATCGGAATCTAAAACTGGACTCACAGGAGAGGTTAAATCATAGAAAGTGAGAGTGTTAGTCCTCCTGTACTTAAGTCGGCATTGTGCCTTTTGTATTAATTTCGGGTGCAATTTTTGTGTTCCATCGTCAATAAGAAGGTCCAAGGGATACAGTAAACCTGAAGTGAAGCATCGGAATCTAAAACTGGACTCACAGGAGAGGTTCAAATCATAGAAAGTGAGAGTGTAAGTCCTCATGTACTTAAGTCGGCATTGAGCCTTTTGTATTAAATTCGGATGCAATTTCTGTATTTCATCGTCAATAAGAAGGTCGAAGGGATACAGTAAACCTGAAGTGAAGCATCGGAATCTAAATCTGGACTTACAGGAGAGGTTCAAATCATAGAAAGTTAGAGTGTCAATCCTCTTGTACTTATGTTGGCGTTGTGCCTTTTGTATTAAATTCCGATGCAATTTCTGTGTTTCATCGTCAATAAGAAGGTGCAAGGTATACGGTAAATCTGAAGTGACGCATCGGAATCTAAAACTGGACTCACAGGAGAAGTTCAAATCATAGAAAGTGAGAGTGTCAGTCCTCTTTTCCTTAAGTCGGTATTGTGCCTTTTGAATTTAATTCTGATGCAATTTCTGTGTTTCATCGTCAATAAGAAGGTGCAAGGTATAAGGTAACCCTGAAGTGAAGCATCGGAATCTGAAACTGGACTCACAGGAGAGGTTCAAATCATAGATAGTTAGAGATTCTGCCCTCTTGAACTTCAGTCGGCATTGTGCCTTTTGTATTAAATTCGGATGCAAACTCTGTGTTTCATCGTCAATAAGAAGGTCGAAGGGATACAGTAAACCTGAAGTGAAGCATCGGAATCTGAAACTGGACTCACAGAACAGGTTCAAATCATAGAAAGTTAAGTATCAATCCTCTTGTACTTATGTTGGCATTGTGCCTTTTTTATTGAATTCCGATGCAATTTCTGTGCTTCATCGTCAATAAGAAGGTGCAAGGTATACGGTAAACCTGAAGTGACGCATCGGAATCTAAAAATGGACTCACAGGAAAAGTTCAAATCATAGAAAGTGAGAGTGTCTGTCCTCTTTTACTTAAGTCGGCATTGTGCCTTACGTATTAAATTCGGATGCAATTTCTGTGTTTCATCGTCAATAAGCAGGTCAAAGGGATACAGTAAACCAGAAGTGAAGCATCGGAATCTAAAACTGGATTCACAGGAGAGGTTCAAATAATAGAAAGTGAGAGTGTTAGTCCTCTTGTACTTAAGTCGGCATTGTGCCTTTTGTATTAATTTCGGGTGCAATTTCTGTGTTCCATCGTCAATAAGATGGTCCAAGGGATACAGTAAACCTGAAGTGAAGCATCAGAATCTAAAACTGGACTCACAGGAGAGGTTCAAATCATAGAAAGTGAGAGTGTCAGTCCTCATGTACTTAAGTCGGCATTCTGCCTTTTGTATTAAATTCGGATGCAATTTCTGTGTTTCATCGTCAATAAGAATGTCCAAGGGAAACAGTAAACCTGAAATGAAGCATCGGAATCTATAACTGGACTCACAGGAGAGGTTGAAATCATAGAAAGTTAGAGTGTCAGTCCTCTTGTACTTAAGTCGGCATTGTGCCTTTTGAATTTAATTACGATGCAATTTCTGTGTTTCATAGTCAATAAGAAGGTGCAAGGTATAAGGTAACCCTGAAGTGAAGCATCGGAATCTGAAACTGGACTCACAGGTGAGGTCCAAATCACGGAAAGTGAGAGGGTCAGTCCTCTTTTACTTAAGTCGGCATTGTGCCTTTTGTATTAAATTCGGATGCAAATTCTGTGTTTCTTCGTCAATAAGAAGGTCCAAGGGATACAGTAAACCCGAAGTGAAGCTTCAGAATCTAAAACTGGACTCACAGGAGAGGTTCAAATCATAGGGAGTTAGAGTGTCAGTCCTCTTGTACTTAAGTCGGCATTGTGCCTTTTGTATTAAATTCGGATGCAATTTCTGTGTTTCATCGTCAATAAGAAGGTGCAAGGTATACAGTAAACCTGAAGTGAAGCATCGGAATCGAAAACTGGACTCACAGGAGAGGTTCAAATCGTAGAGATAGAGAGTGTCAGTCCTCTTTTACTTAAGTCGGCATTGTGCCTTTTGTATTAAATTCGGATGCAATTTCTGTATTTCATCGTCAATAAGAAGGTCCAAGGGATACAGTAAACCTGAAGTGAAGCATCGGAATCAAAAACTGGACTCACAGGAGAGGTTCAAATCATAGAAAGTTAGAGTGTCAATCCTCTTGTACTTATGTTGGCATTGTGCCTTTTGTATTAAATTCCGATGCAATTTCTGTGTTTCATCGTCAATAAGAAGGTGCAAGGTATACGGTAAATCTGAAGTGACGCATCGGAATCTAAAACTGGACTCACAGGAGAAGTTCAAATCATAGAAAGTGAGAGTGTCAGTCCTCTTTTCCTTAAGTCGGTATTGTGCCTTTTGAATTTAATTCTGATGCAATTTCTGTGTTTCATCGTCAATAAGAAGGTGCAAGGTATAAGGTAACCCTGAAGTGAAGCATCGGAATCTGAAACTGGACTCACAAGAGAGGTTCAAATCATAGATAGTTAGAGATTCTGTCCTCTTGTACTTCAGTCGGCATTGTGCCTTTTGTATTAAATTCGGATGCAAACTCTGAGTTTCATCGTCAATAAGAAGGTCCAAGGATTAAAGTAAACCTGAAGTGAAGCATCGGAATCTAAAACTGGACTCACAGAAGAGGTTCAAATCATAGAAAGTTTGAGTATCAATCCTCTTGTACTTATGTTGGCATTGTGCCCTTTTTATTGAATTCCGATGCAATTTCTGTGCTTCATCGTCAATAAGAAGGTGCAAGGTATACGGTAAACCTGAAGTGACGCATTGGAATCTAAAACTGGACTCACAGGAGTAGTTCAAATCATAGTAAGTGAGAGTGTCTGTCCTCTTTTACTTAAGTCGTCATTGTGGCTAACGTATTAAATTCGGATGCAATTTCTGTGTTTCATCGTCAATAAGCAGGTCCAAGGGATACAGTAAACCTGAAGTGAAGCATCGGAAGCTAAAACTGGACTCACAGGAGAGGTTCAAATCACAGAAAGTTAGAGTACCAATCCTCTTGTACTTATGTTGGCATTGTGCCTTTTGTATTAAATTCCGATGCAATTTCTGTGTTTCATCGTCAATAAGAAGGTGCAAGGTATACGGTAAATCTGAAGTGAGGCATCGGAATCTAAAACTGGACTCACAGGAGAGGTTCAAATCATAGAAAGTTAGAATGTCAATCCTCTTGTACTTATGTTGGCATTGTGCCTTTTGTATTAAATTCCGATGCAATTTCTGTGTTTCATCGTCAATAAGAAGGTGCAAGGTATACGGTAATTCTGAAGTGAGGCATCGGAATCTAAAACTGGACTCACAGGAGAGGTTCAAATCATAGAAAGTGAGTGTGTCAGTCCTCATGTACTTATGTCGGCATTGTGCCTTTTGTATTAAATTCGGATGCAATTTCTGTATTTCATCGTCAATAAGAAGGTCCAAGGGATACTGTAAACCTGAAGTGAAGCATCGGAATCTAAAACTGGACTCACAGGAGAGGTTCAAATCATAGAAAGTTAGAATGTCAATCCTCTTGTACTTATGTTGGCATTGTGCCCTTTGTATTAAATTCCGATGCAATTTCTGTGTTTCATCGTCAATAAGAAGGTGCAAGGTATACGGTAAATCTGAAGTGACGCATCGGAATCTAAAACTGGACTCACAGGATAAGTTCAAATCATAGAAAGTGAGAGTGTCAGTCCTCTTTTACTTAAGTCGGTATTGTGCCTTTTGAATTTAATTCTGATGCAATTTCTGTGTTCCTTCGTCAATAAGAAGGTCCAAGGGATACAGTAAACCAGAAGTGAAACATCGGAATCTAAAACTGGACTCACAGGAGAGGTTAAATCATAGAAAGTGAGAGTGTTAGTCCTCTTGTACCTAAGTCGGCATTGTGCCTTTTGTATTAATTTCGGGTGCAATTTCTGTGTTCCATCGTCAATAAGAAGGTCCAAGGGATACAGTAAACCTGAAGTGAAGCATCGGAATCTAAAACTGGACTCACAGGAGACGTTCAAATCATAGAAAGTGAGAGTGTCAGTCATCATGTACTTAAGTCGGCATTGAGCCTTTTGTATTAAATTCGGATGCAATTTCTGTATTTCATCGTCTATAAGAAGGTCCAAGGGATACAGTAAACCTGAAGTGAAGCATCGGAATCAAAAACTGGACACACAGGAGAGGTTCAAATCATAGAAAGTTAGAGTGTCAATCCTCTTGTACTTATGTTGGCATTGTGCCTTTTGTATTAAATTCCGATGCAATTTCTGTGTTTCATCGTCAATAAGAAGGTGCAAGGTATACGGTAAATCTGAAGTGACGCATCGGAATCTAAAACTGGACTCACAGGAGAAGTTCAAATCATAGAAAGTGAGAGTGTCAGTCCTCTTTTCCTTAAGTCGGTATTGTGCCTTTTGAATTTAATTCTGATGCAATTTCTGTGTTTCATCGTCAATAAGAAGGTGCAAGGTATAAGGTAACACTGAAGTGAAGCATCGGAATCTGAAACTGGACTCACAAGAGAGGTTCAAATCATAGATAGTTAGAGATTCTGTCCTCTTGTACTTCAGTCGGCATTGGGCCTTTTGTATTAAATTCGGTTGCAAACTCTGAGTTTCATCGTCAATAAGAAGGTCCAAGGAATACAGTAAACCTGATGTGAAGCATCGGAATCTAAAACTGCACTCACAGAAGAGGTTCAAATCATAGAAAGTTTGAGTATCAATCCTCTTGTACTTATGTTGGCATTGTGCCTTTTTTATTGAATTCCGATGCAATTTCTGTGCTTCATCGTCAACAAGAAAGTGCAAGGTATACGGTAAACCTGCAGTGACGCATTGGAATCTAAAACTGGACTCACAGGAGAAGTTCAAATCATAGTAAGTGAGAGTGTCTGTCCTCTTTTACTTAAGTCGTCATTGTGCCTAACGTATTAAATTCGGATGCAATTTCTGTGTTTCATCGTCAAATAAGCAGGTCCAAGGGATACAGTAAACCTGAAGTGAAGCATCGGAAGCTAAAACTGGACTCACAGGAGAGTTTCAAATCACAGAAAGTTAGAGTACCAATCCTCTTGTACTTATGTTGGCATTGTGCCTTTTGTATTAAATTCCGATGCAATTTCTGTGTTTCATCGTCAATAAGAAGGTGCAAGGTATACGGTAAATCTGAAGTGAGGCATCGGAATCTAAAACTGGACTCACAGGAGAGGTTCAAATCATAGAAAGTGAGAGTGTTAGTCCTCTTGTACTTAAGGCGGCATTGTGCCTTTTGTATTAATTTCGGAAGCAATTTCTGTGTTCCATCGTCAATAAGAAGGTCCAAGAGATACAGTTAACCTGAAGTGAAGCAGCAGAATCTAAAACTGGACTCACAGGAGAGGTTCAAATCATAGAAAGTGAGTGTGTCGGTCCTCATGTACTTATGTCGGCATTGTGCCTTTTGTATTAAATTCGGATGCAATTTCTGTATTTCATCGTCAATAAGAAGGTCCAAGGGATACATTAAACCTGAAGTGAAGCATCGGAATCTAAAACTGGACTCACAGGAGAGGTTCAAATCATAGAAAGTTAGAATGTCAATCCTCTTGTACTTATGTTGGCTTTGTGCCTTTTGTATTAAATTCCGATGCAATTTCTGTGTTTCATCGTCAATAAGAAGGTGCAAGGTATACGGTAAATCTGAAGTGACGCATCGGAATCTAAAACTGGAATCACAGGAGAAGTTCAAATCATAGAAAGTGAGAGTGTCAGTCCTCTTTTACTTAAGTCGGTATTGTGCCTTTTGAATTTAATTCTGATGCAATTTCTGTGTTCCATCGTCAATAAGAAGGTCCAAGGGATACAGTAAACCTGAGGTGAAGCATCGCAATCTAAAACTGGACTCACAGGAGAGGTTCAAATCATAGAAAGTGAGGGTGTCAGTCCTCATGTACTTAAGTCGGCATCGTGCCTTTTGTATAAAATTCGGATGCAATTTCTGTGTTTCATCGTCAAAAAGAATGTCCAAGGGAAACAGTAAACCTGAAATGAAGCATCGGAATCTACAACTGGACTCACAGGAGAGGTCGAAATCATAGAAAGTTAGTGTGTCAGTCCTCTTGTACTTAAGTCGGCATTGTGCCTTTTGAGTTTAATTCCGATGCAATTTCTGTGTTTCAGCGTCAATAAGAAGGTGCAAGGTATACGGTAAATCTGAAGTTACGCATCAGAATCTAAAACTGGACTCACAGGATTAGTTCAATTCATAGAAAGTGAGAGTGTCAGTCCTCTTTTCCTTAAGTCGGTATTGTGCCTTTTGAATTTAATTCTGATGCAATTTCTGTGTTTCATCGTCAATAAGAAGGTGCAAGGTATAAGGTAACCCTGAAGTGAAGCATCGGAATCTGAAACTGGACTCACAAGAGAGGTTCAAATCATAGATAGTTAGAGATTCTGTCCTCTTGTACTTCAGTCGGCATTGTGCCTTTTGTATTAAATTCGGATGCAAACTCTGAGTTTCATCGTCAATAAGAAGGTCCAAGGAATACAGTAAACCTGAAGTGAAGCATCGGAATCTAAAACTGGACTCACAGAAGATTTTCAAATCATAGAAAGTTTGAGTATCAATCCTCTTGTACTTATGTTGGCATTGTGCCTTTTTTATTGAATTCCGATGCAATTTCTGTGCTTCATCGTCAATAAGAAGGTGCAAGGTATACGGTAAACCTGAACTGACGCATTGGAATCTAAAACTGGACTCACAGGAGAAGTTCAAATCATAGAAAGTGAGAGTGTCTGTCCTCTTTTACTTAAGTCGTCATTGTGCCTAACGTATTAAATTCGGATGCAATTTCTGTGTTTCATCGTCAATAAGCAGGTCCAAGGGATACAGTAAACCTGAAGTGAAGCATCGGAAGCTAAAACTGGACTCACAGGAGAGGTTCAAATCATAGAAAGTTAGAGTGTCATTCCTCTTGTACTTATGTTGGCATTGTGCCTTTTGTATTAAATCCCGATGCAATTTCTGTGTTTCATCGTCAATAAGAGGTGCAAGGTATACGGTAAATCTGAAGTGAGGCATCGGATTCTAAAACTGGACTCACAGGAGAGGTTCAAATCATAGAAAGTGAAAGTGTTAGTCCTCTTGTACTTATGGCGGCATTGTGCCTTTTGTATTAATTTCGGGTGCAATTTCTGTGTTCCATCGTCAATAAGAAGGTCCAAGAGATACAGTAAACCTGAAGTGAAGCATCAGAATCTAAAACTGGAATCACAGGAGAGGTTCAAATCATAGAAAGTGAGTGTGTCAGTCCTCATGTACTTATGTCGGCATTGTGCATTTTGTATTAAATTCGGATGCAATTTCTGTATTTCATCGTCAATAAGAAGGTCCAAGGGATACAGTAAACATGAAGTGAAGCATCGGAATCTAAAACTGGACTCACAGGAGAGGTTCAAATCATAGAAAGTTAGAATGTCAATCCTCTTGTACTTATGTTGGCATTGTGCCTTTTGTATTAAATTCCGATGCAATTTCTGTGTTCCATCGTCAATAAGAAGGTGCAAGGTATACGGTAAATCTGAAGTGACGCATCGGAATCTAAAACTGGACTCACAGGAGACGTCCAAATCATAGAAAGTGAGAGTGTCAGTCCTCTTTTACTTAAGTCGGTATTGTGCCTTTTGAATTTAATTCTGGTTCAATTTCTGTGTTCCATCATCAATACGAAGGTCCAAGGGATACAGTAAACCTGAAGTGAAGCATCGCAATCTAAAACTGGACTCACAGGAGAGGTTCAAATCATAGAAAGTGAGAGTGTCAGTCCTCATGTACTTAAGTCGGCATTGTGCCTTTTGTATTAAATTCGGATGCAATTTCTGTGTTTCATCGTCAATAAGAATGTCCAAGGGAAACAGTAAACCTGAAATGAAGCATCGGAATCTAAAACTGGACTCACAGGAGAGGTCGAAATCATAGAAAGTTAGAGTGTCAGTCCTCTTGTACTTAAGTCGGCATTGTGCCTTTTGAATTTAATTCCGATGCAATTTCTGTGTTTCAGCGTCAATAAGAAGGGGCAAGGTATACGGTAAATCTGAAGTGACGTATCGGAATCTAAAACTGGACTCACAGGAGAAGTTCAAATCATAGAAAGTGAGAGTGTCAGTCCTCTTTTACTTAACTTGGTATTGTGACTTTTGAATTTAATTCTGATGCAATTTCTGTGTTTCATCGTCAATAAGAAGGTGCAAGGTATTAGGTAACCCTGAAGTGAAGCATCGGAATCTGAAACTGGACTCACAGGAGAGGTTCAATTCATAGATAGTTAGAGATTCTGCCCTCTTGTACTTCAGTCGGCATTGTGCCTTTTGTATTAAATTCGGATGCAAACTCTTGTTTCATCGTCAATAAGAAGGTCCAAGGAATACAGTAAACCTGAAGTGAAGCATCGGAATCTAAAACTGGACTCACAGGAGAGGTTCAAATCATAGAAAGAGAGAGTGTCAGTCTTCTTTTACTTAAGTCGGCATTGTGCCTTTTATATTAAAATCGGATGCAATTTCTGTATTTCATCGTCAATAAGAAGGTGCAAGGTATACAGTAAACCTGAAGTGAAGCATCGGAATCTAAAACTGGACTCACTGGAGAGGTTCAAATCATAGAAAGTTAGAGTGTCAATCCTCTTGTACTTATGTTGGCATTGTGCCTTTTGTATTAAATTCCGATGCAATTTCTGTGTTTCATCGTCAATAAGAAGGTGCAAGGTATACGGTAAATCTGAAGTGACGCATCGGAATCTAAAACTGGACTCACAGGAGAAGTTCAAATCATAGAAAGTGAGAGTGTCAGTCCTCTTTTACTTAAGTCGGTATTGTGCCTTTTGAATTTAATTCTGATGCAATTTCTGTGTTTCATCGTTAATAAGAAAGTGCAAGTTATAAGGTAACCCTGAAGTGAAGAATCGGAATCTGAAACTGGACCCACACGAGAGGTTCAAATCATAGATAGTTAGAGAATCTGCCCTCTTGTACCTCAGTCGGCATTGTGCCTTTTGTATTAAATTCGGATGCAAACTCTGTGTTTCATCGTCAATAACAAGGTCCAAGGAATACAGTAAACCTGAAGTGAAGCATCGGAATCTAAAACTGGACTCACAGAAGAGGTTCAAATCATAGAAAGTTTGAGTATCAATCCTCTTGTACTTATGTTGGCATTGTGTCTTTTTTATTGAATTCGGATGCAATTTCTGTGCTTCATCGTCAATAAGAAGGTGCAAGGTATACGGTAAACCTGAAGTGACGCATCGGAATCTAAAACTGGACTCTCAGGAGAGGTTCAAATCATAGAAAGTGAGAGTGTTAGTCCTCTTGTACTTAAGACGGCATTGTGCCTTTCGTATTAATTTCGGGTGCAATTTCTGTGTTCCATCGTCAATAAGAAGGTCGAAAGGGATACAATAAACCTGAAGTGAAGCATCGGAATCTAAAACTGGACTCACAGGAGAGGTTCAAATCATAGAAAGTTAGAGTGTTAGCCCTCTTTAACTTAAGTCGTCATTGTGCCTTTTGTATTAATTTCGGGTGCAATTTTTGTGTTCCATCATCAATAAGAAGGTCCAAGGGATACAGTAAACCTGAAGTGAAGCATCGGAATCTGAAACTGGACTCACAGGAGAGGTTCAAATCATAGAAAGTGAGAGTGTCAGTCCTCATGTACTTAAGTCGGCATTGTGCGTTTTGTATTAAATTCGGATGCAATTTCTGTGTTTAATCGTCAATAAGTAGGTCCAAGGGAAACAGTAAACCTGAAATGAAGCATCGGAATCTAAAACTGGACTCACAGGAGAGCTTGAAATCATAGAAAGTTAGAGTGTCAGTCCTCTTGTACTTAAGTCGGCATTGTGCCTTTTGAATTTAATTGCGATGCAATTCTGTGTTTCATCGTCAATAAGAAGGTGCAAGGTATACGGTAAATCTGAAGTGACGCATCGGAATCTAAAACTGGACTCACAGGAGAAGTTCAAATCATAGAAAGTGAGAGTGTCAGTCTTCTTTTACTTAAGTCGGTATTGTGCCTTTTGAATTTAATTCTGATGCAATTTCTGTGTTTCATCGTCAATAAGAAGGTGCAAGGTATAAGGTAACCCTGAAGTGAAGCATCGGAATCTGAAATTGGACTCACAGGAGAGGTTCAAATCATAGATAGTTAGAGCTTCTGCCCTCTTGTACTTCAGTCGGCATTGTGCCTTTTGTATTAAATTCGGATGCAAACTCTGTTTTTCATCGTCAATAAGAAGGTCCAAGGAATACAGTAAACCTGAAGTGAAGCATCGGAATCTAAAACTGGAATCACAGGAGAGGTTCAAATCATAGAAAGAGAGAGTGTCATTCCTCTTTTACTTAAGTCGGCATTGTGCCTTTTATATTAAAATCGGATGCAATTTCTGTATTTCAGCGTCAATAAGAAGGTGCAAGGTATACAGTAAACCTGAAGTGAAGCATCGGAATCTAAAACTGGACTCACAGGAGAGGTTCAAATCATAGAAAGTTAGAGTGTCAATCCTCTTGTACTTATGTTGGCATTGTGCCTTTTGAATTTAATTGCGATGCAATTCTGTGTTTCATCGTCAATAAGAAGGTGCAAGGTATACGGTAAATCTGAAGTGACGCATCGGAATCTAAAACTGGACTCACAGGAGAAGTTCAAATCATAGAAAGTGAGAGTGTCAGTCTTCTTTTACTTATGTCGGTATTGTGCCTTTTGAATTTAATTCTGATGCAATTTCTGTGTTTCATCGTCAATAAGAAGGTGCAAGGTATAAGGTAACCCTGAAGTGAAGCATCGGAATCTGAAACTGGACTCACAGGAGAGGTTCAAATCATAGATAGTTAGAGCTTCTGCCCTCTTGTACTTCAGTCGGCATTGTGCCTTTTGTATTAAATTCGGATGCAAACTCTGTGTTTCATCGTCAATAACAAGGTCCAAGGAAAACAGTAAACCTGAAGTGAAGAATCGGAATCTAAAACTGGACTCACAGAAGAGGTTCAAATCATAGAAAGTTTGAGTATCAATCCTCTTGTACTTATGTTGGCATTGTGTCTTTTTTATTCAATTCGGATGCAATTTCTGTGCTTCATCGTCAATAAGAAGGTGCAAGGTATACGGTAAACCTGAAGTGACGCATCGGAATCTAAAACGGGACTCACAGGAGAGGTTCAAATCATAGAAAGTTTGAGTATCAATCCTCTTGTACTTATGTTGGCATTGTGCCTTTTTTATTGAATTCCGATGCAATTTCTGTGCTTCATCGTCAACAAGAAGGTGCAAGGTATACGGTAAACCTGCAGTGACGCATTGGAATCTAAAACTGGACTCACAGGAGAAGTTCAAATCATAGTAAGTGAGAGTGTCTGTCCTCTTTTACTTAAGTCGTCATTGTGCCTAACGTATTAAATTCGGATGCAATTTCTGTGTTTCATCGTCAAATAAGCAGGTCCAAGGGATACAGTAAACCTGAAGTGAAGCATCGGAAGCTAAAACTGGACTCACAGGAGAGTTTCAAATCACAGAAAGTTAGAGTACCAATCCTCTTGTACTTATGTTGGCATTGTGCCTTTTGTATTAAATTCCGATGCAATTTCTGTGTTTCATCGTCAATAAGAAGGTGCAAGGTATACGGTAAATCTGAAGTGAGGCATCGGAATCTAAAACTGGACTCACAGGAGAGGTTCAAATCATAGAAAGTGAGAGTGTTAGTCCTCTTGTACTTAAGGCGGCATTGTGCCTTTTGTATTAATTTCGGAAGCAATTTCTGTGTTCCATCGTCAATAAGAAGGTCCAAGAGATACAGTTAACCTGAAGTGAAGCAGCAGAATCTAAAACTGGACTCACAGGAGAGGTTCAAATCATAGAAAGTGAGTGTGTCGGTCCTCATGTACTTATGTCGGCATTGTGCCTTTTGTATTAAATTCGGATGCAATTTCTGTATTTCATCGTCAATAAGAAGGTCCAAGGGATACATTAAACCTGAAGTGAAGCATCGGAATCTAAAACTGGACTCACAGGAGAGGTTCAAATCATAGAAAGTTAGAATGTCAATCCTCTTGTACTTATGTTGGCATTGTGCCTTTTGTATTAAATTCCGATGCAATTTCTGTGTTTCATCGTCAATAAGAAGGTGCAAGGTATACGGTAAATCTGAAGTGACGCATCGGAATCTAAAACTGGACTCACAGGAGAAGTTCAAATCATAGAAAGTGAGAGTGTCAGTCCTCTTTTACTTAAGTCGGTATTGTGCCTTTTGAATTTAATTCTGATGCAATTTCTGTGTTCCATCGTCAATAAGAAGGTCCAAGGGATACAGTAAACCTGAGGTGAAGCATCGCAATCTAAAACTGGACTCACAGGAGAGGTTCAAATCATAGAAAGTGAGGGTGTCAGTCCTCATGTACTTAAGTCGGCATCGTGCCTTTTGTATAAAATTCGGATGCAATTTCTGTGTTTCATCGTCAAAAAGAATGTCCAAGGGAAACAGTAAACCTGAAATGAAGCATCGGAATCTACAACTGGACTCACAGGAGAGGTCGAAATCATAGAAAGTTAGTGTGTCAGTCCTCTTGTACTTAAGTCGGCATTGTGCCTTTTGAGTTTAATTCCGATGCAATTTCTGTGTTTCAGCGTCAATAAGAAGGTGCAAGGTATACGGTAAATCTGAAGTTACGCATCGGAATCTAAAACTGGACTCACAGGAGAAGTTCAATTCATAGAAAGTGAGAGTGTCAGTCCTCTTTTCCTTAAGTCGGTATTGTGCCTTTTGAATTTAATTCTGATGCAATTTCTGTGTTTCATCGTCAATAAGAAGGTGCAAGGTATAAGGTAACCCTGAAGTGAAGCATCGGAATCTGAAACTGGACTCACAAGAGAGGTTCAAATCATAGATAGTTAGAGATTCTGTCCTCTTGTACTTCAGTCGGCATTGTGCCTTTTGTATTAAATTCGGATGCAAACTCTGAGTTTCATCGTCAATAAGAAGGTCCAAGGAATACAGTAAACCTGAAGTGAAGCATCGGAATCTAAAACTGGACTCACAGAAGATTTTCAAATCATAGAAAGTTTGAGTATCAATCCTCTTGTACTTATGTTGGCATTGTGCCTTTTTTATTGAATTCCGATGCAATTTCTGTGCTTCATCGTCAATAAGAAGGTGCAAGGTATACGGTAAACCTGAACTGACGCATTGGAATCTAAAACTGGACTCACAGGAGAAGTTCAAATCATAGAAAGTGAGAGTGTCTGTCCTCTTTTACTTAAGTCGTCATTGTGCCTAACGTATTAAATTCGGATGCAATTTCTGTGTTTCATCGTCAATAAGCAGGTCCAAGGGATACAGTAAACCTGAAGTGAAGCATCGGAAGCTAAAACTGGACTCACAGGAGAGGTTCAAATCATAGAAAGTTAGAGTGTCATTCCTCTTGTACTTATGTTGGCATTGTGCCTTTTGTATTAAATTCCGATGCAATTTCTGTGTTTCATCGTCAATAAGAGGTGCAAGGTATACGGTAAATCTGAAGTGAGGCATCGGATTCTAAAACTGGACTCACAGGAGAGGTTCAAATCATAGAAAGTGAAAGTGTTAGTCCTCTTGTACTTATGGCGGCATTGTGCCTTTTGTATTAATTTCGGGTGCAATTTCTGTGTTCCATCGTCAATAAGAAGGTCCAAGAGATACAGTAAACCTGAAGTGAAGCATCAGAATCTAAAACTGGAATCACAGGAGAGGTTCAAATCATAGAAAGTGAGTGTGTCAGTCCTCATGTACTTATGTCGGCATTGTGCATTTTGTATTAAATTCGGATGCAATTTCTGTATTTCATCGTCAATAAGAAGGTCCAAGGGATACAGTAAACATGAAGTGAAGCATCGGAATCTAAAACTGGACTCACAGGAGAGGTTCAAATCATAGAAAGTTAGAATGTCAATCCTCTTGTACTTATGTTGGCATTGTGCCTTTTGTATTAAATTCCGATGCAATTTCTGTGTTCCATCGTCAATAAGAAGGTGCAAGGTATACGGTAAATCTGAAGTGACGCATCGGAATCTAAAACTGGACTCACAGGAGACGTCCAAATCATAGAAAGTGAGAGTGTCAGTCCTCTTTTACTTAAGTCGGTATTGTGCTTTTTGAATTTAATTCTGGTTCAATTTCTGTGTTCCATCATCAATACGAAGGTCCAAGGGATACAGTAAACCTGAAGTGAAGCATCGCAATCTAAAACTGGACTCACAGGAGAGGTTCAAATCATAGAAAGTGAGAGTGTCAGTCCTCATGTACTTATGTCGGCATTGTGCCTTTTGTATTAAATTCGGATGCAATTTCTGTGTTTCATCGTCAATAAGAATGTCCAAGGGAAACAGTAAACCTGAAATGAAGCATCGGAATCTAAAACTGGACTCACAGGAGAGGTCGAAATCATAGAAAGTTAGAGTGTCAGTCCTCTTGTACTTAAGTCGGCATTGTGCCTTTTGAATTTAATTCCGATGCAATTTCTGTGTTTCAGCGTCAATAAGAAGGGGCAAGGTATACGGTAAATCTGAAGTGACGTATCGGAATCTAAAACTGGACTCACAGGAGAAGTTCAAATCATAGAAAGTGAGAGTGTCAGTCCTCATTTACTTAACTTGGTATTGTGACTTTTGAATTTAATTCTGATGCAATTTCTGTGTTTCATCGTCAATAAGAAGGTGCAAGGTATTAGGTAACCCTGAAGTGAAGCATCGGAATCTGAAACTGGACTCACAGGAGAGGTTCAATTCATAGATAGTTAGAGATTCTGCCCTCTTGTACTTCAGTCGGCATTGTGCCTTTTGTATTAAATTCGGATGCAAACTCTTGTTTCATCGTCAATAAGAGGGTCCAAGGAATACAGTAAACCTGAAGTGAAGCATCGGAATCTAAAACTGGACTCACAGGAGAGGTTCAAATCATAGAAAGAGAGAGTGTCAGTCTTCTTTTACTTAAGTCGGCATTGTGCCTTTTATATTAAAATCGGATGCAATTTCTGTATTTCATCGTCAATAAGAAGGTGCAAGGTATACAGTAAACCTGAAGTGAAGCATCGGAATCTAAAACTGGACTCACTGGAGAGGTTCAAATCATAGAAAGTTAGAGTGTCAATCCTCTTGTACTTATAGTGGCATTGTGCCTTTTGTATTAAATTCCGATGCAATTTCTGTGTTTCATCGTCAATAAGAAGGTGCAAGGTATACGGTAAATCTGAAGTGACGCATCGGAATCTAAAACTGGACTCACAGGAGAAGTTCAAATCATAGAAAGTGAGAGTGTCAGTCCTCTTTTACTTAAGTCGGTATTGTGCCTTTTGAATTTAATTCTGATGCAATTTCTGTGTTTCATCGTCAATAAGAAAGTGCAAGTTATAAGGTAACCCTGAAGTGAAGCATCGGAATCTGAAACTGGACCCACACGAGAGGTTCAAATCATAGATAGTTAGAGAATCTGCCCTCTTGTACCTCAGTCGGCATTGTGCCTTTTGTATTAAATTCGGATGCAAACTCTGTGTTTCATCGTCAATAACAAGGTCCAAGGAATACAGTAAACCTGAAGTGAAGCATCGGAATCTAAAACTGGACTCACAGAAGAGGTTCAAATCATAGAAAGTTTGAGTATCAATCCTCTTGTACTTATGTTGGCATTGTGTCTTTTTTATTGAATTCGGATGCAATTTCTGTGCTTCATCGTCAATAAGAAGGTGCAAGGTATACGGTAAACCTGAAGTGACGCATCGGAATCTAAAACTGGACTCTCAGGAGAGGTTCAAATCATAGAAAGTGAGAGTGTTAGTCCTCTTGTACTTAAGACGGCATTGTGCCTTTCGTATTAATTTCGGGTGCAATTTCTGTGTTCCATCGTCAATAAGAAGGTCCAAAGGGATACAATAAACCTGAAGTGAAGCATCGGAATCTAAAACTGGACTCACAGGAGAGGTTCAAATCATAGAAAGTGAGAGTGTTAGCCCTCTTTAACTTAAGTCGTCATTGTGCCTTTTGTATTAATTTCGGGTGCAATTTTTGTGTTCCATCATCAATAAGAAGGTCCAAGGGATACAGTAAACCTGAAGTGAAGCATCGGAATCTGAAACTGGACTCACAGGAGAGGTTCAAATCATAGAAAGTGAGAGTGTCAGTCCTCATGTACTTAAGTCGGCATTGTGCGTTTTGTATTAAATTCGGATGCAATTTCTGTGTTTAATCGTCATTAAGTAGGTCCAAGGGAAACAGTAAACCTGAAATGAAGCATCGGAATCTAAAACTGGACTCACAGGAGAGCTTGAAATCATAGAAAGTTAGAGTGTCAGTCCTCTTGTACTTAAGTCGGCATTGTGCCTTTTGAATTTAATTGCGATGCAATTCTGTGTTTCATCGTCAATAAGAAGGTGCAAGGTATACGGTAAATCTGAAGTGACGCATCGGAATCTAAAACTGGACTCACAGGAGAAGTTCAAATCATAGAAAGTGAGAGTGTCAGTCTTCTTTTACTTAAGTCGGTATTGTGCCTTTTGAATTTAATTCTGATGCAATTTCTGTGTTTCATCGTCAATAAGAAGGTGCAAGGTATAAGGTAACCCTGAAGTGAAGCATCGGAATCTGAAATTGGACTCACAGGAGAGGTTCAAATCATAGATAGTTAGAGCTTCTGCCCTCTTGTACTTCAGTCGGCATTGTGCCTTTTGTATTAAATTCGGATGCAAACTCTGTGTTTCATCGTCAATAAGAAGGTCCAAGGAATACAGTAAACCTGAAGTGAAGCATCGGAATCTAAAACTGGAATCACAGGAGAGGTTCAAATCATAGAAAGAGAGAGTGTCATTCCTCTTTTACTTAAGTCGGCATTGTGCCTTTTATATTAAAATCGGATGCAATTTCTGTATTTCAGCGTCAATAAGAAGGTGCAAGGTATACAGTAAACCTGAAGTGAAGCATCGGAATCTAAAACTGGACTCACAGGAGAGGTTCAAATCATAGAAAGTTAGAGTGTCAATCCTCTTGTACTTATGTTGGCATTGTGCCTTTTGAATTTAATTGCGATGCAATTCTGTGTTTCATCGTCAATAAGAAGGTGCAAGGTATACGGTAAATCTGAAGTGACGCATCGGAATCTAAAACTGGACTCACAGGAGAAGTTCAAATCATAGAAAGTGAGAGTGTCAGTCTTCTTTTACTTAAGTCGGTATTGTGCCTTTTGAATTTAATTCTGATGCAATTTCTGTGTTTCATCGTCAATAAGAAGGTGCAAGGTATAAGGTAACCCTGAAGTGAAGCATCGGAATCTGAAACTGGACTCACAGGAGAGGTTCAAATCATAGATAGTTAGAGCTTCTGCCCTCTTGTACTTCAGTCGGCATTGTGCCTTTTGTATTAAATTCGGATGCAAACTCTGTGTTTCATCGTCAATAACAAGGTCCAAGGAAAACAGTAAACCTGAAGTGAAGAATCGGAATCTAAAACTGGACTCACAGAAGAGGTTCAAATCATAGAAAGTTTGAGTATCAATCCTCTTGTACTTATGTTGGCATTGTGTCTTTTTTATTCAATTCGGATGCAATTTCTGTGCTTCATCGTCAATAAGAAGGTGCAAGGTATACGGTAAACCTGAAGTGACGCATCGGAATCTAAAACGGGACTCACAGGAGAGGTTCAAATCATAGAAAGTGAGAGTGTTAGTCCTTTTGTACTTAAGTCGGCATTGTGCCTTTTGTATTAATTTCGGGTGGAATTTCTGTGTTCCATCGTCAATAAGAAGGTCCAAGGGATACAGTAAACCTGAAGTGAAGCATCGGAATCTAAAACTGGACTCACAGGACAGGTTCAAATCATAGTAAGTGAGAGTGTCAGTCCTCATGTACTTAAGTCGGCATTGTGCCTTTTGTATTAAATTCGGATGCAATTTCTGTGTTTCATCGTCAATAAGAAGGTCCAAGGGAAACAGTAAACCTGAAATGAAGCATCGGAATCTAAAACTGGACTCACAGGAGAGGTTGAAATCATAGAAAGTTAGAGTGTCAGTCCTCTCGTACTTAAGTCGGCATTGTGCCTTTTGAATTTAATTCCGATGCAATTTCTGTGTTTCTTCGTCAATAAGAAGATGCAAGGTATAAGGTAACCCTGAAGTGAAGCATCGGAATCTGAAACTGGACTCACAGGTGAGGTTCAAATCACAGAAAGGGAGAGGGTCAGTCCTCTTTTACTTAAGTCGGCATTGTGCCTTTTGTATTAAATTCGGTTGCAAATTATGTCTTTCTTCGTCAATAAGAAGGTCCAAGGGATACAGTAAACCCGAAGTGAAGCTTCGGAATCTAAATCTGGAATCACAGGAGAGGTTCAAATCATAGGGAGTTAGAGTGTCAGTCCTCTTGTACTTAAGTCGGCATTGTGCCTTTTGAATTTAATTCCGATGCAATTTCTATGTTTCATCGTCAATAAGAAGGTGCAAGGTATACAGTAATCCTGGAGTGAATCATCGGAATCTAAAACTGGACTCTTGGGAGAGGTTCAAATCATAGACAGAGAGAATGTCAGTCCTCATTTACTTAAGTCGGCATTGTGCTTTTTGTATTAAATTCGGATGCAATTTCTGTATTCCATCGTCAATAAGAAGGTCCAAGGGATACAGTAAACCTGAAGTGAAGCATTGATATCTAAAACTGGACTCACAGGAGAGGTTCAAATCATAGAAAGTTAGAGTGTCAATCCTCTAGTACTTATGTTGGCATTGTGCCTTTTGTATTAAATTCCGATGCAATTTCTGTGTTTCATCGTCAATAAGAAGGTGCAAGGTATACGGTAAATCTGAAGTGACGCATCAGAATCTAAAACTGAACTCACAGGAGAAGTTCAAATCATAGAAAGTGAGAGTGTCAGTCCTCATTTACTTAAGTCGGCATTGTGCCTTATGTATTAAATTCGGATGCAATTTCTGTGTTTCATCGTCAATAAGCAGGTCCAAGGGATACAGTAAACCTCAAGTGAAGCACCGGAATCTAAAACTAGACTCACAGAAGAGGTTCAAATCATAGAAAGTGAGAGTGTTAGTCCTCTTGTACTTAAGTCGGCATTGTGCCTTTTGTATTAATTTAGGATGCAATTTTTATGTTTCATCGTCAATAAGAAGGTGCAAGGTATACTGTACACCTGAAGTGAAGGATCGGAATCCTAAACTGGACTCACAGGAGAGGTTCAAATCATAGAAAGAGAGAGTGTCAGTCCTCTTTTACTTAAGTCGGCATTGTGCCTTTTGTATTAAATTCGGATGCAATTTCTGTGTTTCATCGTCTGTAAGAAGGTCCAAGGGATACAGTAAACCTGAAGTGAAGCATCGGAATCTAAAACTGGACTCACAGGAGACGTTGAAATCATAGAAAGTGAGAGTGTCAGTCCTCATGTATTTAAGTCGGCATTGTGCCTTTTGTATTAAATTGGGATGCAATTTCTGTGTTTCATCGTCAATAAGAAGGTCCAAGGGTTACAGTAATTCTGAAATGAAGCATCGGAAGCTAAAACTGGACTCACAGGAGAGGTTCAAATCATAGAAAGTTAGAGTGTCAGTCCTCTTGTACTTAAGTCGGCATTGTGCCTTTTGAATTTAATTCCGATGCAATTTCTGTGTTTCATCGTCAATAAGAAGGTGCAAGGTATAAGGTAACCCTGAAGTGAAGCATCAGAATCTAAAACTGGACTCACAGGTGAGGTTCAATTCACAGAAAGTGAGAGTGTCAGTCCACTTTTACTTAAGTCTGCATTGTGCTTTTTGTATTAAATTCGGATGCAATTTCTGTGTTTCATCGTCAATAAGAAGTACCAAGGGATACAGTAAACCTAAAGTGATGCATCGGAATCTAAAACTGGACTCACAGGAGAAGTTCAAATCATAGAAAGTGAGAGTGTCAGTCCTCTTTTACTTAAGTCGGCATTGTGCCTTATGTATTAAATTCGGGTGCAATTTCTGTGTTCATCGTCAATAAGAAGGTCCAAGGGATACAGTAAACCTGAAGTGAAGCATCGGAATGTAATACTGGCCTCACAGGGGAGGTTCAATTTATAGAAAGTGAGAGTGTCTGTCCTCATGAACTTAAGTCGGCATTGTCCCTTTTGTATTAAATTGGGATGCAATGTCTGTGTTTCATCGTCAATAAGAAGGTCCAAGGGATACATTAATTCTGAAATGAAGCATCGGAATCTAAAATTGGACTCACAGGAAAGGTTAAAATCATAGATAGTTAGAGTGTCAGTCCTCTTGTACTTAAGTCGTTATTGTGCCTCTTGAATTTAATTCGGATGCAATATCTGTGTTTCATCGTCAATAAGAAGGTCCAAGGGATACAGTAAACCTGAAGTGAAGCATCGGAATCTAAAACTGGACTCACAGGAGAGGTTCAAATCATAGAAAGTGAGAGTGTCTGTCCTCTTTTACTTAAGTCGGCATTGTGCATTTTGTATTAAATTCCGATGCAATTTCTGTGTTTCATCGTCAATAAGAAGGTGCTATGTATACAGTAAACCTGAAGGGAAGCATCGGAATCTTAACCTTGACTCACAGGAGAGGTTCAAATCATAGAAAGTGAGAGTGTCAGTCCTCTTGTAGTTAAGTCGGCATTGTGCCTTTTGTATTGAATTCGGTGCAATTTCTGTGTTTCATCGTCAATTAGAAGGTCCAAGGGATACAGTAAACCTGAAGTGAAGCATCGGAATCTAAAACTGGACTCACAGGAGAGGTTCAAACCATAGATAGTTAGAGTGTCAGTCCTCTTGTACTTAAGTCGGCATTGTGCCTTTTGAATTAAATTCCGATGCAATTTCTGTGTTTCATCGCCAATAAGAAGCTGCAAGGTATACAGTAATCCTGAAGTGAAGCATCGGAATCTAAAACTGGACTCACAGGTGAGGTTCAAATCATAGAAAGTTAGAGTGTCAGTCCTCTTGTACTTTAGTCGGCATTGTGCCTTTTGAATGCAATTCCGATACAATTTCTATGTTTCATCGTCAATAAGAAGGTGCAAGGTATACAGTAAACCTGAAGTGAAGCATCGGAATCTAAAACTGGACTCACAGGAGACGTTCAAATCATAGAAAGTGAGAGTGTCTGTCCACTTTTACTTAAGTCTTCATTGTGCCTTTTGTATTAAATTCCGATGAAATTTCTGTGTTTCATCGTCAATACGAAGGTGCTAGGAATACAGTAAACCTGAAGTGTAGCATCGGAATCTAAAACTGGACTCACAGGAGAGGTTGAAATCATAGAAAGTTAGAGTGGCAGTCCTCTTGTACTTAAGTCGGCATTGTGCCTTTTGAATTTAATTCCGATGCAATTTCTGTGTTTCATCGTCAATAAGAAGGTGCAAGGTATAAGGTAACCCTGAAGTGAAGCATCGGAATCTGAAACTGGACTCACAGGTGAGGTTCAAATCACAGAAAGTGAGAGGGGCAGTCCTCTTTTACTTATGTCGGCATTGTGCCCTTTGTATTAAATTCGGATGCAAATTCTGTGTTTCTTCGTCAATAAGAAGGTCCAAGGGATACAGTAAACCCGAAGTGAAGCTTCGGAATCTAAAACTGGACTCACAGGAGAGGTTCAAATCATAGGGAGTTAGAGTGTCAGTCCTCTTGTACTTAAGTCGGCATTGTGCCTTTTGAATTTAATTCCGATGCAATTTCTATGTTTCATCGTCAATAAGAAAATGCAAGGTATACAGTAATCCTGAAGTGAATCATCGGAATCTAAAACTGGACTCATGGGAGAGGTTCAAATCATAGAAAGAGAGAGTGTCAGTCCTGTTTTACTTAAGTCGGCATTGTGCTTTTGGTATTAAATTCGGATGCAATTTCTGTATTCCATCGTCAATAAGAAGCTCCAAGGGATACAGTACACCTGAAGTGAAGCATCGATATCTAATACTGGACTCACAGGAGAGGTTCAAATCATAGAAAGTTATAGTGTCAATCCTCTTGTACTTATGTAGGCATTGTGCCCTTTGTATTAAATTCGGATGCAAATTCTGTGTTTCTTCGTCAATAAGAAGGTCCAAGGGATACAGTAAACCCGAAGTGAAGCTTCGGAATCTAAAACTGGACTCAAAGGAGAGGTTCAAATCATAGGGAGTTAGAGTGTCAGTCCTCTTGTACTTAAGTCGGCATTGTTCCTTTTGAATTTAATTCCGATGCAATTTCTATGTTTCATCGTCAATAAGAAAGTGCAAGGTATACAGTAATCCTGAAGTGAATCATCGGAATCTAAAACTGGACTCATGGGAGAGGTTCAAATCATAGAAAGAGAGAGTGTCAGTACTCTTTTACTTAAGTCGGCATTGTGCCTTTTGTATTAAATTCGGATGCAATTTCTGTGTTTCATCGTCTGTAAGAAGGTCCAAGGGATACAGTAAACCTGAAGTGAAGCATCGGAATCTAAAACTGGACTCACAGGAGAAGTTCAAATCATAGAAAGCGAGAGTGTCAGTCCTCATGTATTTAAGTCGGCATTGTGCCTTTTGTATTAAATTGGGATGCAATTTCTTTGTTTCATCGTCAATAAGAAGGTCCAAGGGATACAGTAATTCTGAAATGAAGCATCGGAAGCTAAAACTGGACTCACAGGAGAGGTTCAAATCACAGAAAGTTAGAGTGTCAGTCCTCTTGTACTTAAGTCGGCATTGTGCCTTTTGAATTTAATTCCGATGCAATTTCTGTGTTTCATCGTCAATAAGAAGGTGCAAGGTATAAGGTAACCCTGAAGTGAAGCATCGGAATCTAAAACTGGGCTCACAGGTGAGGTTCAATTCACAGAAAGTGAGAGTGTCAGTCCACTTTTACTTAAGTCGGCATTGTGCATTTTGTATTAAATTCGGATGCAATTTCTGTGTTTCATCGTCAATAAGAAGGTCCAAGGGATACAGTAAACCTGAAGTGTAGCATCGGAATCTAAAACTGGACTCACAGGAGAGGTTGAAATCATAGAAAGTTAGAGTGGCAGTCCTCTTGTACTTAAGTCGGCATTGTGCCTTTTGAATTTAATTCCGATGCAATTTCTGTGTTTCATCGTCAATAAGAAGGTGCCAGGTATACGGTAAACCTGATGTGACGCATCAGAATCTAAAACTGGACTCACAGGAGAAGTTCAAATCATAGAAAGTGAGAGTGTCAGTCCTCATTTACTTAAGTCGGCATTGTGCCTAATGTATTAAATTCGGATGCAATTTCTGTGTTTCATCGTCAATAAGCAGGTCCAAGGGATACAGTAATCCTGAAGTGAAGTATCGGAATCTAAAACTAGACTCACAGGAGAGGTACAAATCATAGAAAGTTTGAGTGTCAATCCTCTTGTACTTATGTTGGCATTGTGCCCTTTGTATTAAATTCGGATGCAAATTCTGTGTTTCATCGTCTGTAAGAAGGTCCAAGGGATACAGTAAACCCGAAGTGAAGCTTCGGAATCTAAAACTAGACTCACAGGAGGGGTTCAAATCAGAGAAAGTGAGAGTGTTAGTACTCTTGTACTTAAGTCGGCATTGTGCCCTTTGAATTTATTTCGGATGCAATATCTGTGTTTCATCGTGAATAAGAAGGTCCAAGGGATACAGTAAACCTGAAGTGAAGCATCGGAATCTAAAACTGGACTCACAGGAGAGGTTCAAATCATAGAAAGTGAGAGTGTCTGTCCTCTTTTACTTAAGTCGGCATTGTGCCTTTTGTATTAAATTCCGATGCAAATTCTGTGTTTCATCGTCAATAAGAAGGTGCTATGTATACAGTAAACCTGAAGTGAAGCATCGGAATCTAAACCTGGACTCACAGGAGAGGTTCAAATCATAGAAAGAGAGAGTGTCAGTCCTCATTTACTTAAGTCGGCATTGTGCCTTATGTATTAAATTCGGATGCAATTCCTGTGTTTCATCGTCAATAAGCAGGTCCAAGGGATACAGTAAACCTGAAGTGAAGCATCGGAATCTAAAACTAGACTCACAGGAGGGGTTCAAATCAGAGAAAGTGAGAGTGTTAGTACTCTTGTACTTAAGTCGGCATTGTGCATTTTGTATTAAATTGGGATGCAATTTCTGTGTTTCATCGTCAATAAGAAGGTCCATGGGATACAGTAACTCTGAAATGAAGCATCGGAAGCTAAAACTGGACTCACAGGAGAGGTTCAAATCATAGAAAGAGAGAGTGTCAGTCCTCATTTACTTAAGTCGGCATTGTGCCTTATGTATTAAATTCGGATGCAATTCCTGTGTTTCATCGTCAATAAGCAGGTCCAAGGTATACGGTAAATCTGAAGTGACGCATCAGAATCTAAAACTGGACTCACAGGAGAAGTTCAAGTCATAGAAAATGAGAGTGTCAGTCCTCATTTACTTAAGTCGGCATTGTGCCTTATGTATTAAATTCGGATGCAATTTCTGTGTTTCATCGTCAATAAGCAGGTCCAAGGGATACAGTAAACCTCAAGTGAAGCATCGGAATCTAAAACTAGACTCACAGTAGAGGTTCAAATCATAGAAAGTGAGAGTGTTAGTCCTCTTGTACTTAAGTCGGCATTGTGCCTTTTGTATTAATTTAGGATGCAATTTTTATGTTTCATCGTCAATAAGAAGGTGCAAGGTATACAGTACACCTGAAGTGAAGGATCGGATTCTAAAACTGGACTCACAGGAGAGGTTCAAATCATAGAAAGAGTGAGTGTCAGTCCTCTTTTACTTAAGTCGGCATTGTGCCTTTTGTATTAAATTCGGATGCAATTTCTGTGTTTCATCGTCTGTAAGAAGGTCCAAGGGATACAGTAAACCTGAAGTGAAGCATCGGAATCTAAAACTGGACTCACAGGAGACGTTGAAATCATAGAAAGTGAGAGTGTCAGTCCTCTTGTAGTTAAGTCGGTATTGTGCCTTTTGTATTGAATTCGGTGCAATTTCTGTGTTTCATCGTCAATTAGAAGGTCCAAGGGATACAGTAAACCTGAAGTGAAGCATCGGAATCTAAAACTGGACTCACAGGAGAGGTTCAAACCATAGATAGTTAGAGTGTCAGTCCTCTTGTACTTAAGTCGGCATTGTGCCTTTTGAATTTAATTCCGATGCAATTTCTGTGTTTCATCGCCAATAAGAAGCTGCAAGGTATACAGTAATCCTGAAGTGAAGCATCGGAATCTAAAACTGGACTCACAGGTGAGGTTCAAATCATAGAAAGTTAGAGTGTCAGTCCTCTTGTACTTTAGTCGGCATTGTGCCTTTTGAATGCAATTCCGATGCAATTTCTATGTTTCATCGTCAATAAGAAGGTGCAAGGTATACAGTAAACCTGAAGTGAAGCATCGGAATCTAAAACTGGACTCACAGGAGACGTTCAAATCATAGAAAGTGAGAGTGTCTGTCCACTTTTACTTAAGTCGGCATTGTGCCTTTTGTATTACATTCCGATGAAATTTCTGTGTTTCATCGTCAATACGAAGGTGCTAGGAATACAGTAAACCTGAAGTGTAGCATCGGAATCTAAAACTGGACTCACAGGAGAGGTTGAAATCATAGAAAGTTAGAGTGGCAGTCCTCTTGTACTTCAGTCGGCATTGTGCCTTTTGAATTTAATTCCGATGCAATTTCTGTGTTTCATCGTCAATAAGAAGGTGCAAGGTATAAGGTAACCCTGAAGTGAAGCATCGGAATCTGAAACTGGACTCACAGGTGAGGTTCAAATCACAGAAAGTGAGAGGGGCAGTCCTCTTTTACTTATGTCGGCATTGTGCCCTTTGTATTAAATTCGGATGCAAATTCTGTGTTTCTTCGTCAATAAGAAGGTCCAAGGGATACAGTAAACCCGAAGTGAAGCTTCGGAATCTAAAACTGGACTCACAGGAGAGGTTCAAATCATAGGGAGTTAGAGTGTCAGTCCTCTTGTACTTAAGTCGGCATTGTGCCTTTTGAATTTAATTCCGATGCAATTTCTATGTTTCATCGTCATTAAGAAAATGCAAGGTATACAGTAATCCTGAAGTGAATCATCGGAATCTAAAACTGGACTCATGGGAGAGGTTCAAATCATAGAAAGAGAGAGTGTCAGTCCTGTTTTACTTAAGTCGGCACTGTGCTTTTGGTATTAAATTCGGATGCAATTTCTGTATTCCATCGTCAATAAGAAGCTCCAAGGGATACAGTACACCTGAAGTGAAGCATCGATATCTAATACTGGACTCACAGGAGAGGTTCAAATCATAGAAAGTTATAGTGTCAATCCTCTTGTACTTATGTTGGCATTGTGCCCTTTGTATTAAATTCGGATGCAAATTCTGTGTTTCTTCGTCAATAAGAAGGTTCAAGGGATACAGTAAACCCGAAGTGAAGCTTCGGAAACTAAAACTGGACTCAAAGGAGAGGTTCAAATCATAGGGAGTTAGAGTGTCAGTCCTCTTGTACTTAAGTCGGCATTGTTCCTTTTGAATTTAATTCCGATGCAATTTCTATGTTTCATCGTCAATAAGAAAGTGCAAGGTATACAGTAATCCTGAAGTGAATCATCGGAATCTAAAACTGGACTCATGGGAGAGGTTCAAACCATAGAAAGAGAGAGTGTCAGTCCTCTTTTACTTAAGTCGGCATTGTGCCTTTTGTATTAAATTCGGATGCAATTTCTGTGTTTCATCGTCTGTAAGAAGGTCCAAGGGATACAGTAAACCTGAAGTGAAGCATCGGAATCTAAAACTGGACTCACAGGAGAAGTTCAAATCATAGAAAGCGAGAGTGTCAGTCCTCATGTATTTAAGTCGGCATTGTGCCTTTTGTATTAAATTGGGATGCAATTTCTTTGTTTCATCGTCAATAAGAAGGTCCAAGGGATACAGTAATTCTGAAATGAAGCATCGGAAGCTAAAACTGGACTCACAGGAGAGGTTCAGATCATAGAAAGTTAGAGTGTCAGTCCTCTTGTACTTAAGTCGGCATTGTGCCTTTTGAATTTAATTCCGATGCAATTTCTGTGTTTCATCGTCAATAAGAAGGTGCAAGGTATAAGGTAACCCTGAAGTGAAGCATCGGAATCTAAAACTGGGCTCACAGGTGAGGTTCAATTCACAGAAAGTGAGAGTGTCAGTCCACTTTTACTTAAGTCGGCATTGTGCATTTTGTATTAAATTCGGATGCAATTTCTGTGTTTCATCGTCAATAAGAAGGTCCAAGGGATACAGTAAACCTGAAGTGTAGCATCGGAATCTAAAACTGGACTCACAGGAGAGGTTGAAATCATAGAAAGTTAGAGTGGCAGTCCTCTTGTACTTAAGTCGGCATTGTGCCTTTTGAATTTAATTCCGATGCAATTTCTGTGTTTCATCGTCAATAAGAAGGTGCCAGGTATACGGTAAACCTGATGTGACGCATCAGAATCTAAAACTGGACTCACAGGAGAAGTTCAAATCATAGAAAGTGAGAGTGTCAGTCCTCATCTACTTAACTCGGCATTGTGCCTTATATATTAAATTCGGATGCAATGTATGTGTTTCATCGTCAATAAGCAGGTCCAAGGGATACAGTAATCCTGAAGTGAAGTATGGGAATCTAAAACTAGACTCACAGGAGAGGTACATATCATAGAAAGTTAGAGTGTCAATCCTCTTGTACTTATGTTGGCATTGTGCCCTTTGTATTAAATTCGGATGCAAATTCTGTGTTTCATCGTCTGTAAGAAGGTCCAAGGGATACAGTAAACCCGAAGTGAAGCTTCGGAATCTAAAACTGGACTCAAAGTAGAGGTTCAAATCATAGGGAGTTAGAGTGTCAGTCCTCTTGTACTTAAGTCGGCATTGTTCCTTTTGAATTTAATTCCGATGCAACTTCTGTGTTTCATCGTCAATAAGAAGGTGCAAGGTATAAGGTAACCCTGAAGTGAAGCATCGGAATCTAAAACTGGGCTCACAGGTGAGGTTCAATTCACAGAAAGTGAGAGTGTCAGTCCACTTTTACTTAAGTCGCCATTGTGCTTTTTGTATTAAATTCGGATGCAATTTCTGTGTTTCATCGTCAATAAGAAGGTCCAAGGGATACAGTAAACCTGAAGTGAAGCATTGGAATCTAAAACTGGACTCACAGGAGAGGTTCAAATCATAGAAAGTGAGAGTGTCAGTCCTCATGTACTTAAGTCGGCATTGTGCCTTTTGTATTAAATTCGGATGCAATTTCTGTGTTTCATCGTCAATAAAAAGGTCCAAGGGATACATTAATTCTGAAATGAAGCATCGGAATCTAAAACTGGACTCACAGGAAAGGTTAAAATCATAGAAAGTTAGAGTGTCAGTCCTCTTGTACTTAAGTCGGCATTGTGCCCTTTGAATTTATTTCGGATGCAATATCTGTGTTTCATCGTGAATAAGAAGGTCCAAGGGATACAGTAAACCTGAAGTGAAGCATCGGAATCTAAAACTGGACTCACAGGAGAGGTTCAAATCATAGAAAGTGAGAGTGTCTGTCCTCTTTTACTTAAGTCGGCATTGTGCCTTTTGTATTAAATTCCGATGCTATTTCTGTGTTTCATCGTCAATAAGAAGGTGCTATGTATACAGTAAACCTGAAGTGAAGCATCGGAATCTAAACCTGGACTCACAGGAGAGGTTCAAATCATAGAAAGAGAGAGTGTCAGTCCTCATTTACTTAAGTCGGCATTGTGCCTTATGTATTAAATTCGGATGCAATTCCTGTGTTTCATCGTCAATAAGCAGGTCCAAGGGATACAGTAAACCTGAAGTGAAGCATCGGAATCTAAGACTAGACTCACAGGAGGGGTTCAAATCATAGAAAGTGAGAGTGTTAGTACTCTTGTACTTAAGTCGGCATTGTGCATTTTGTATTAAATTGGGATGCAATTTCTGTGTTTCATCGTCAATAAGAAGGTCCATGGGATACAGTAACTCTGAAATGAAGCATCGGAAGCTAAAACTGGACTCACAGGAGAGGTTCAAATCATAGAAAGAGAGAGTGTCAGTCCTCATTTACTTAAGTCGGCACTGTGCCTTATGTATTAAATTCGGATGCAATTCCTGTGTTTCATCGTCAATAAGCAGGTCCAAGGTATACGGTAAATCTGAAGTGACGCATCAGAATCTAAAACTGGACTCACAGGAGAAGTTCAAATCATAGAAAGTGAGAGTGTCAGTCCTCATTTACTTAAGTCGGCATTGTGCCTTATGTATTAAATTCGGATGCAATTTCTGTCTTTCATCGTCAATAAGCAGGTCCAAGGGATACAGTAAACCTCAAGTGAAGCATCGGAATCTAAAACTAGACTCCCAGTAGAGGTTCAAATCATAGAAAGTGAGAGTGTTAGTCCTCTTGTACTTAAGTCGGCATTGTGCCTTTTGTATTAATTTAGGATGCAATTTTTATGTTTCATCGTCAATAAGAAGGTGCAAGGTATACAGTACACCTGAAGTGAAGGATCGGAATCTAAAACTGGACTCACAGGAGAGGTTCAAATCATAGAAAGAGTGAGTGTCAGTCCTCTTTTACTTAAGTCGGCATTGTGCCTTTTGTATTAAATTCGGATGCAATTTCTGTGTTTCATCGTCTGTAAGAAGGTCCAAGGGATACAGTAAACCTGAAGTGAAGCATCGGAATCTAAAACTGGACTCACAGGAGACGTTGAAATCATAGAAAGTGAGAGTGTCAGTCCTCATGTATTTAAGTCGGCACTGTGCCTTTTGTATTAAATTGGGATGCAATTTCTGTGTTTCATCGTCAATAAGAAGGTCCAAGGGATACAGTAATTCTGAAATGAAGCATCGGAAGCTAAAACTGGACTCACAGGAGAGGTTCAAATCATAGAAAGTTAGAGTGTCAGTCCTCTTGTACTTAAGTCGGCATTGTGCCTTTTGAATTTAATTCCGATGCAATTTCTGTGTTTCATCGTCAATAAGAAGGTGCAAGGTATAAGGTAACCCTGAAGTGAAGCATCGGAATCTAAAACTGGACTCACAGGAGAAGTTCAAATCATAGAATGTGAGAGTGTCAGTCCTCTTTTACTTATGTCGGCATTGTGCCTTATGTATTAAATTTGGGTGCAATTTCTGTGTTTCATCGTCAATAAGAAGGTCCAAGGGATACAGTAAACCTGAAGTGAAGCATCGGAATGTAAAACTGGACTCACAGGGGAGGTTCAATTTATAGAAATTGAGAGTGTCTGTCCTCATGAACTTAAGTCGGCATTGTGCCTTTTGTATTGAATTGGGATGCAATTTCTGTGTTTCATCGTCAATAAGAAGGTCCAAGGGATACATTAATTCTGAAATGAAGCATCGGAATCTAAAATTGGACTCACAGGAAATTTTAAAATCATAGAAAGTTAGAGTGTCAGTCCTCTTGTACTTAAGTCGTTATTGTGCCTCTTGAATTTAATTCGGATGCAATATCTGTGTTTCATCGTCAATAAGAAGGTCCAAGGGATACAGTAAACCTGAAGTGAAGCATCGGAATCTAAAACTGGACTCACAGGAGAGGTTCAAATCATAGAAAGTGAGAGTGTCTGTCCTCTTTTACTTAAGTCGGCATTGTGCCTTTTGTATTAAATTCCGATGCAATTTCTGTGTTTCATCGTCAATAAGAAGGTGCTATGTATGCAGTAAACCTGAAGTTAAGCATCGGAATCTAAACCTGGACTCACAGGAGAGGTTCAAATCATAGAAAGTGAGAGTGTCAGTCCTCTTGTAGTTAAGTCGGCAATGTGCCTTTTGTATTGAATTCGGTGCAATTTCTGTGTTTCATCGTCAATTAGAAGGTCCAAGGGATACAGTAAACCTGAAGTGAAGCATCGGAATCTAAAACTGTACTCACAGGAGAGGTTCAAACCATAGATAGTTAGAGTGTCAGTCCTCTTGTACTTAAGTCGGCATTGTGCCTTTTGAATTTAATTCCGATGCAATTTCTGTGTTTCATCGCCAATAAGAAGCTGCAAGGTATACAGTAATCCTGAAGTGAAGCATCGGAATCTAAAACTGGACTCACAGGTGAGGTTCAGATCATAGAAAGTTAGAGTGTCAGTCCTCTTGTACTTTAGTCGGCAATGTGCCTTTTGAATGCAATTCCGAAGCAATTTCTATGTTTCATCGTCAATAAGAAGGTGCAAGGTATACAGTAAACCTGAAGTGAAGCATCGGAATCAAAAACTGGACTCACAGGAGACGTTCAAATCATAGTAAGTGAGAGTGTCTGTCCACTTTTACTTAAGTCGGCATTGTGCCTTTTGTATTAAATTCCGATGAAATTTCTGTGTTTCATCGTCAATACGAAGGTGCTAGGAATACAGTAAACCTGAAGTGTAGCATCGGAAACTAAAACTGGACTCACAGGAGAGGTTGAAATCATAGAATGTTAGAGTGGCAGTCCTCTTGTACTTAAGTCGGCATTGTGCCTTTTGAATTTAATTCCGATGCAATTTCTGTGTTTCATCGTCAATAAGAAGGTGCAAGGTATAAGGTAACCCTGAAGTGAAGCATCGGAATCTGAAACTGGACTCACAGGTGAGGTTCAAATCATAGAAAGAGAGAGTGTCAGTCCTCATTTACTTAAGTCGGCATTGTGCCTTATGTATTAAATTCGGATGCAATTCCTGTGTTCCATCGTCAATAAGCAATTCCAAGGGATACAGTAAACCTGAAGTGAAGCATCGGAATCTAAAACTAGACTCACAGGAGGGGTTCAAATCATAGAAAGTGAGAGTGTTAGTACTCTTGTACTTAAGTCGGCATTGTGCATTTTGTATTAAATTGGGATGCAATTTCTGTGTTTCATCGTCAATAAGAAGGTCCATGGGATACAGTAACTCTGAAATGAAGCATCGGAAGCTAAAACTGGACTCACAGGAGAGGTTCAAATCATAGAAAGAGAGAGTGTCAGTCCTCATTTACTTAAGTCGGCACTGTGCCTTATGTATTAAATTCGGATGCAATTCCTGTGTTTCATCGTCAATAAGCAGGTCCAAGGTATACGGTAAATCTGAAGTGACGCATCAGAATCTAAAACTGGACTCACAGGAGAAGTTCAAATCATAGAAAGTGAGAGTGTCAGTCCTCATTTACTTAAGTCGGCATTGTGCCTTATGTAATAAATTCGGATGCAATTTCTGTGTTTCATCGTCAATAAGCAGGTCCAAGGGATACAGTAAACCTCAAGTGAAGCATCGGAATCTAAAACTAGACTCACAGTAGAGGTTCAAATCATAGAAAGTGAGAGTGTTAGTCCTCTTGTACTTAAGTCGGCATTGTGCCTTTTGTATTAATTTAGGATGCAATTTTTATGTTTCATCGTCAATAAGAAGGTGCAAGGTATACAGTACACCTGAAGTGAAGGATCGGAATCTAAAACTGGACTCACAGGAGAGGTTCAAATCATAGAAAGAGTGAGTGTCAGTCCTCTTTTACTTAAGTCGGCATTGTGCCTTTTGTATTAAATTCGGATGCAATTTCTGTGTTTCATCGTCTGTAAGAAGGTCCAAGGGATACAGTAAACCTGAAGTGAAGCATCGGAATCTAAAACTGGACTCACAGGAGACGTTGAAATCATAGAAAGTGAGAGTGTCAGTCCTCATGTATTTAAGTCGGCACTGTGCCTTTTGTATTAAATTGGGATGCAATTTCTGTGTTTCATCGTCAATAAGAAGGTCCAAGGGATACAGTAATTCTGAAATGAAGCATCGGAAGCTAAAACTGGACTCACAGGAGAGGTTCAAATCATAGAAAGTTAGAGTGTCAGTCCTCTTGTACTTAAGTCGGCATTGTGCCTTTTGAATTTAATTCCGATGCAATTTCTGTGTTTCATCGTCAATAAGAAGGTGCAAGGTATAAGGTAACCCTGAAGTGAAGCATCAGAATCTAAAACTGGACTCACAGGTGAGGTTCAATTCACAGAAAGTGAGAGTGTCAGTCCACTTTTACTTAAGTCGGCATTGTGCTTTTTGTATTAAATTCGGATACAATTTCTGTGTTTCATCGTCAATAAGATGTACCAAGGGATACAGTAAACCTAAAGTGAAGCATCGGAATCTAAAACTGGATTCACAGGAGAAGTTCAAATCATAGAAAGTGGGAGTGTCAGTCCTCTTTTACTTAAGTCGGCATTGTGCTTTATGTATTAAATTTGGGTGCAATTTCTGTGTTTCATCGTCAATAAGAAGGTGCAAGGTATAAGGTAACCCTGAAGTGAAGCATCGGAATCTGAAACTGGACTCACAGGTGAGGTTCAAATCACAGAAAGTGAGAGGGGCAGTCCTCTTTTACTTAAGTCGGCATTGTGCCCTTTGTATTAAATTCGGATGCAAATTCTGTGTTTCTTCGTCAATAAGAAGGTCCAAGGGATACAGTAAACCCAAAGTGAAGCTTCGGAATCTAAAACTGTACTCACAGGAGAGGTTCAAACCATAGATAGTTAGAGTGTCAGTCCTCTTGTACTTAAGTCGGCATTGTGCCTTTTGAATTTAATTCCGATGCAATTTCTGTGTTTCATCGCCAATAAGAAGCTGCAAGGTATACAGTAATCCTGAAGTGAAGCACCGGAATCTAAAACTGGACTCACAGGTGAGGTTCAGATCATAGAAAGTTAGAGTGTCAGTCCTCTTGTACTTTAGTCGGCAATGTGCCTTTTGAATGCAATTCCGAAGCAATTTCTATGTTTCATCGTCAATAAGAAGGTGCAAGGTATACAGTAAACCTGAAGTGAAGCATCGGAATCAAAAACTGGACTCACAGGAGACGTTCAAATCATAGTAAGTGAGAGTGTCTGTCCACTTTTACTTAAGTCGGCATTGTGCCTTTTGTATTAAATTCCGATGAAATTTCTGTGTTTCATCGTCAATACGAAGGTGCTAGGAATACAGTAAACCTGAAGTGTAGCATCGGAAACTAAAACTGGACTCACAGGAGAGGTTGAAATCATAGAATGTTAGAGTGGCAGTCCTCTTGTACTTAAGTCGGCATTGTGCCTTTTGAATTTAATTCCGATGCAATTTCTGTGTTTCATCGTCAATAAGAAGGTGCAAGGTATAAGGTAACCCTGAAGTGAAGCATCGGAATCTGAAACTGGACTCACAGGTGAGGTTCAAATCATAGAAAGAGAGAGTGTCAGTCCTCATTTACTTAAGTCGGCATTGTGCCTTATGTATTAAATTCGGATGCAATTCCTGTGTTCCATCGTCAATAAGCAATTCCAAGGGATACAGTAAACCTGAAGTGAAGCATCGGAATCTAAAACTAGACTCACAGGAGGGGTTCAAATCATAGAAAGTGAGAGTGTTAGTACTCTTGTACTTAAGTCGGCATTGTGCATTTTGTATTAAATTGGGATGCAATTTCTGTGTTTCATCGTCAATAAGAAGGTCCATGGGATACAGTAACTCTGAAATGAAGCATCGGAAGCTAAAACTGGACTCACAGGAGAGGTTCAAATCATAGAAAGAGAGAGTGTCAGTCCTCATTTACTTAAGTCGGCACTGTGCCTTATGTATTAAATTCGGATGCAATTCCTGTGTTTCATCGTCAATAAGCAGGTCCAAGGTATACGGTAAATCTGAAGTGACGCATCAGAATCTAAAACTGGACTCACAGGAGAAGTTCAAATCATAGAAAGTGAGAGTGTCAGTCCTCATTTACTTAAGTCGGCATTGTGCCTTATGTAATAAATTCGGATGCAATTTCTGTGTTTCATCGTCAATAAGCAGGTCCAAGGGATACAGTAAACCTCAAGTGAAGCATCGGAATCTAAAACTAGATTCACAGTAGAGGTTCAAATCATAGAAAGTGAGAGTGTTAGTCCTCTTGTACTTAAGTCGGCATTGTGCCTTTTGTATTAATTTAGGATGCAATTTTTATGTTTCATCGTCAATAAGAAGGTGCAAGGTATACAGTACACCTGAAGTGAAGGATCGGAATCTAAAACTGGACTCACAGGAGAGGTTCAAATCATAGAAAGAGTGAGTGTCAGTCCTCTTTTACTTAAGTCGGCATTGTGCCTTTTGTATTAAATTCGGATGCAATTTCTGTGTTTCATCGTCTGTAAGAAGGTCCAAGGGATACAGTAAACCTGAAGTGAAGCATCGGAATCTAAAACTGGACTCACAGGAGACGTTGAAATCATAGAAAGTGAGAGTGTCAGTCCTCATGTATTTAAGTCGGCACTGTGCCTTTTGTATTAAATTGGGATGCAATTTCTGTGTTTCATCGTCAATAAGAAGGTCCAAGGGATACAGTAATTCTGAAAGGAAGCATCGGAAGCTAAAACTGGACTCACAGGAGAGGTTCAAATCATAGAAAGTTAGAGTGTCAGTCCTCTTGTACTTAAGTCGGCATTGTGCCTTTTGAATTTAATTCCGATGCAATTTCTGTGTTTCATCGTCAATAAGAAGGTGCAAGGTATAAGGTAACCCTGAAGTGAAGCATCAGAATCTAAAACTGGTCTCACAGGTGAGGTTCAATTCACAGAAAGTGAGAGTGTCAGTCCACTTTTACTTAAGTCGGCATTGTGCTTTTTGTATTAAATTCGGATACAATTTCTGTGTTTCATCGTCAATAAGATGTACCAAGGGATACAGTAAACCTAAAGTGAAGCATCGGAATCTAAAACTGGACTCACAGGAGAAGTTCAAATCATAGAAAGTGGGAGTGTCAGTCCTCTTTTACTTAAGTCGGCATTGTGCTTTATGTATTAAATTTGGGTGCAATTTCTGTGTTTCATCGTCAATAAGAAGGTGCAAGGTATAAGGTAACCCTGAAGTGAAGCATCGGAATCTGAAACTGGACTCACAGGTGAGGTTCAAATCACAGAAAGTGAGAGGGGCAGTCCTCTTTTACTTAAGTCGGCATTGTGCCCTTTGTATTAAATTCGGATGCAAATTCTGTGTTTCTTCGTCAATAAGAAGGTCCAAGGGATACAGTAAACCCAAAGTGAAGCTTCGGAATCTAAAACTGGACTCACAGGAGAGGTTCAAATCATAGGGAGTTAGAGTGTCAGTCCTCTTGTACTTATGTCGGCATTGTGCCTTTTGAATTTAATTCCGATGCAATTTCTATGTTTCATCGTCAATAAGAAAATGCAAGGTATACAGTAATCCTGAAGTGAATCATCGGAATCTAAAACTGGACTCATGGGAGAGGTTCAAATCATAGATAGAGAGAGTGTCAGTCCTCTTTTACTTAAGTCGGCATTGTGCTTTTGGTATTAAATTCGGATGCAATTTCTGTATTCCATCGTCAATAAGAAGCTCCAAGGGATACAGTACACCTGAAGTGAAGCATCGATATCTAATACTGGACTCACAGGAGAGGTTCAAATCATAGAAAGTTAGAGTGTCAATCCTCTTGTACTTATGTTGGCATTGTGCCCATTCGGATGCAAATTCTGTGTTTCTTCGTCAATAAGAAGGTCCAAGGGATACAGTAAACCTGAAGTGAAGCTTCGGAATCTAAAACTGGACTCAAAGGAGAGGTTCAAATCATAGGGAGTTAGAGTGTCAGTCCTCTTGTACTTAAGTCGGCATTGTTCCTTTTGAATTTAATTCCGATGCAATTTCTATGTTTCATCGTCAATAAGAAAGTGCAAGGTATACAGTAATCCTGAAGTGAATCATCGGAATCTAAAACTGGACTCATGGGAGAGGTTCAAATCATAGAAAGAGAGAGTGTCAGTCCTCTTTTACTTAAGTCGGCATTGTGCCTTTTGTATTAAATTCGGATGCAATTTCTGTGTTTCATCGTCTGTAAGAAGGTCCAAGGGATACAGTAAACCTGAAGTGAAGCATCGGAATCTAAAACTGGACTCACAGGAGAAGTTCAAATCATAGAAAGTGAGAGTGTCAGTCCTCATGTATTTAAGTCGGCATTGTGCCTTTTGTATTAAATTGGGATGCAATTTCTTTGTTTCATCGTCAATAAGAAGGTCCAAGGGATACAGTAATTCTGAAATGAAGCATCGGAAGCTAAAACTGGGCTCACAGGAGAGGTTCAAATCATAGAAAGTTAGAGAGTCAGTCCTCTTGTACTTAAGTCGGCATTGTGCCTTTTGAATTTAATTCCGATGCAATTGCTGTGTTTCATCGTCAATAAGAAGGTGCAAGGTATAAGGTAACCCTGAAGTGAAGCATCGGAATCTAAAACTGGGCTCACAGGTGAGGTTCAATTCACAGAAAGTGAGAGTGTCAGTCCACTTTTACTTAAGTCGGCATTGTGCTTTTTGTATTAAATTCGGATGCAATTTCTGTGTTTCATCGTCAATAAGAAGGTCCAAGGGATACAGTAAACCTGAAGTGAAGCATTGGAAACTAAAACTGGACTCACAGGAGAGGTTCAAATCATAGAAAGTGAGAGTGTCAGTCCTCATGTACTTAAGTCGGCATTGTGCCTTTTGCATTAAATTCGGATGCAATTTCTGTGTTTCATCGTCAATAAAAAGGTCCAAGTGATACATTAATTCTGAAATGAAGCATCGGAATCTAAAACTGGACTCACAGGAAAGGTTAAAATCATAGAAAGTTAGAGTGTCAGTCCTCTTGTACTTAAGTCGGCATTGTGCCTTTTGAATTTTTTTCGGTTGCAATATCTGTGTTTCATCGTGAATAAGAAGGTCCAAGGGATACAGTAAACCTGAAGTGAAGCATCGGAATCTAAAACTGGACTCACAGGAGAGGTTCAAATCATAGAAAGTGAGAGTGTCTGTCCTCTTTTACTTAAGTCGGCATTGTGCCTTTTGTATTAAATTCCGATGCAATTTCTCCGTTTCATCGTCAATAAGAAGGTGCTATGTATACAGTAAACCTGAAGTGAAGCATCGGAATCTAAACCTGGACTCACAGGAGAGGTTCAAATCATAGAAAGAGAGAGTGTCAGTCCTCATTTACTTAAGTCGGCATTGTGCCTTTTGTATTAAATTCGGATGCAATTCCTGTGTTTCATCGACAATAAGCAGGTCCAAGGGATACAGTAAACCTGAAGTGAAGCATCGGAATCTAAAACTAGACTCACAGGAGGGGTTCAAATCATAGAAAGTGAGAGTGTTAGTACTCTTGTACTTAAGTCGGCATTGTGCATTTTGTATTAAATTGGGATGCAATTTCTGTGTTTCATCGTCAATAAGAAGGTCCAAGGGATACATTAATTCTGAAATGAAGCATCGGAATCTAAAACTGGACTCACAGGAAAGGTTAAAATCATAGAATGTGAGAGTGTTAGTCCTCTTGTACTTAAGTCGGCATTGTGCCTTTTGTATTAAATTCGGATGCAATTTCTGTGTTTCATTGTCTGTAAGAAGGTCCAAGGGATACAGTAAACCTGAAGTGAAGCATCGGAATCTAAAACTGGACTCACAGGAGAGGTTCAAATCATAGAAAGTGAGAGTGTCAGTCCTCATGTATTTAAGTCGGCATTGTGCATTTTGTATTAAATTGGGATGCAATTTCTGTGTTTCATCGTCAATAAGAAGGTCCAAGGGATACAGCAACTCTGAAATGAAGCATCAGAAGCTAAAACTGGACTCACAGGAGAGGTTCAAATCATAGAAAGTTAGAGTGTCAGTCCTCTTGTACTTAAGTCGGAATGGTGCCTTTTGAATTTAATTCCGATGCAATTTCTGTGTTTCATCGTCAATAAGAAGGTGCAAGGTATAAGGTAACCCTGAAGTGTAGCATCGGAATCTAAAACTGGACTCACAGGTGAGGTTCAATTCACAGAAAGTGAGAGTGTCAGTCCACTTTTACTTAAGTCGGCATTGTGTCTTTTGTATTAAATTCGGATGCAATTTCTGTGTTTCATCGTCAATAAGAAGGTCCAAGGGATACATTAAATCTGAAATGAAGCATCGGAATCGAAAACTGGACTCACAGGAAAGGTTAAAATCATAGAAAGTTAGAGTGTCAGTCCTCTTGTACTTAAGTCGGCATTGTGCCTTTTGAATTTAATTCGGATGCAATATCTGTGTTTCATCGTCAATAAGAAGGTCCAAGGAATACAGTAAACCTGAAGTGAAGCATTGGAATCTAAAACTGGACTCACAGGAGAGGTTCAAATCATAGAAAGTGAGAATGTCTGTCCTCTTTTACATAAGTCGGCATTGTGCCTTTTGTATTAAATTCCGATGCAATTTATGTGTTTCATCGTCAATAAGAATTTGCTATGTATACAGTGAACCTGAAGTGAAGCATCGGAATCCAAACCTGGACTCACAGGAGAGGTTCAAATCATAGAAAGTGAGAGTGTCAGTCCTCTTGTAGTTAAGTCGGCATTGTGCCTTTTGTATTGAATTCGGTGCAATTTCTGTGTTTCATCGTCAATTAGAAGGTCCAAGCGATACAGTAATCCTGAAGTGAAGCATCGGAATCTAAAACTGGACTCACAGGAGAGGTTCAAACCATAGATAGTTAGAGTGTGAGTCCTCTTGTACTTAAGTCGGAATTGTGAGTTTTGAATTTAATTCCGATGCAATTTCTGTGTTTCATCGCCAATAAGAAGCTGCAAGGTATACAGTAATCCTGAAGTGATGCATCGGAATCTAAAACTGGACTCACAGGAGAGGTTCAAATCATGGAAAGTTAGAGTGTCAGTCCTCTTGTACTTTAGTCGGCATTGTGCCTTTTGAATTTAATTCCGATTCAATTTCTATGTTTCATCGTCAATAAGAAGGTGCAAGGTATACAGTAAACCTGAAGTGAAGCATCGGAATCTAAAACTGGACTCACAGGAGACGTTCAAATCATAGAAAGTGAGAGTGTCTGTCCTCTTTTACTTAAGTCGGCATTGTGCCTTTTGTATTAAATTCCGATGAAATTTCTGTGTTTCATAGTCAATACGAAGGTGCTAGGAATACAGTAAACCTGAAGTGTAGCATCGGAATCTAAAACTGGACTCACAGGAGAGGTTAAAATCATAGAAAGTGAGAGTGTCAGTCCTCTTGTAGTTAAGTCGGCATTGTGCCTTTTGTATTGAATTCGGTGCAATTTCTGTGTTTCATCCTCAATTAGAAGGTCCAAGGGATACAGTAAACCTGAAGTGAAGCATCGGAATCTAAAACTGGACTCACAGGAGAGGTTCCAATCATAGATAGTTAGAGTGTCAGTCCGGTTGTACTTAAATCGGCATTGTGGCTTTTGAATTGAATTCCGATGCAATTTCTGTGTTTCATAGTCAATAAGAGGGTGCAAGGTATACAGTAAACCAGAAGTGAAGCACCGGAGTCTAAAACTGGACTCACAGGAGAGGTTCAAATTGTAGAGAGCTAGAGTGTCAGTCCTCTTGTACTTAAGTCGGCATTGTGCCTTTTGAATTTAATTCCGATGCAATTTCTGTGTTTCATCGTCAATAAGAAGGTGCAAGGTATAAGGTAACCCTGAAGTGAAGAATCGGAATCTGAAATGGATTCACAGGTGAGGTTCAAATCACAGAAAGTGAGAGGGGCAATCCTCTTTTACTTAAGTCTTCATTGTGCCCTTTGTATTAAATTCGGATGCAAATTCTGTGTTTCTTCGTCAATAAGAAGGTCCAAGGGATACAGTAAACCCGAAGTGAAGCTTCGGAATCTAAAACTGGACTCACAGGAGAGGTTCAAATCATAGGGAGTTAGAGTGTCAGTCCTCTTGTACTTAAGTCGGCATTGTGCCTTTTGAATTTAATTCCGTTGCAATTTCTATGTTTCATCGTCAATAAGAAAGTGCAAGGTATACAGTAATCCTGAAGTGAATCATCGGAATCTAAAACTGGACTCATGGGAGAGGTTCAAATCATAGAAAGAGAGAGTGTCAGTCCTCTTTTACTTAAGTCGGCATTGTGCTTTTTGTATTAAATACGGATGCAATTTCTGTATTCCATCGTTAATAAGAAGGTCCAAGGGATACAGTACACCTGAAGTGAAGCATCGATATCTAAAACTGGACTCACAGGAGAGGTTCAAATCATAGAAAGTTAGAGTGTCAATCCACTTGTACTTATGTTGGCATTGTGCCTTTTGTATTAAATTCCGATGCAATTTCTGTGTTTCATCGTCAATAAGAAGTTGCAAGGTATAAGGTGACCCTGTAGTGAAGCATCGGAATCTGAAATGGATTCACAGGTGAGGTTCAAATCACAGAAAGTGAGAAGGGCAGTCCTCTTTTACTTAAGTCGGCATTGTGCCCTTTGTATTAAATTCGGATGCAAATTCTGTGTTTCTTCGTCAATAAGAAGGTCCAAGGGATACAGTAAACCCGAAGTGAAGCTTCGGAATCTAAAACTGGACTCACAGGAGAGGTTCAAATCATAGGGAGTTAGAGTGTCAGTCCTCTTGTAGTTAAGTCAGCATTGTGCCTTTTGTATTGAATTCGGTGCAATTTCTGTGTTTCATCCTCAATTAGAAGGTCCAAGGGATACAGTAAACCTGAAGTGAAGCATCGGAATCTAAAACTGGACTCACAGGAGAGGTTCAAATCATAGATAGTTAGAGTTTCAGTCCGGTTGTACTTAAATCGGCATTGTGGCTTTTGAATTGAATTCCGATGCAATTTCTGTGTTTCATAGTCAATAAGAGGGTGCAAGGTATACAGTAAACCAGAAGTGAAGCATCGGAGTCTAAAACTGGACTCACAGGAGAGGTTCAAATTGTAGAGAGCTAGAGTGTCAGTCCTCTTGTACTTAAGTCGGCATTGTGCCTTTTGAATTTAAATCCGATGCAATTTCTGTGTTTCATCGTCAATAAGAAGGTGCAAGGTATAAGGTAACCCTGAAGTGAAGCATCGGAATTTAAAACTGGGCTCACAGGTGAGGTTCAATTCACAGAAAGTGAGAGTGTCAGTCCACTTTTACTTAAGTCGGCATTGTGCTTTTTGTATTAAATTCGGATGCTATTTCTGTGTTTCATCATCAATAAGAAGGTCCAAGGGATACATTAATTCTGAAATGAAGCATCGGAATATAAAACTGGACTCACAGGAAAGGTTAAATAACATAGAAAGTTAGAGTGTCATTCCTCTTGTACTTAAGTCGGCATTGTGCCTTTTGAATTTATTTCGGATGCAATATCTGTGTTTCATCGTCAATAAGAAGGTCCAAGGGATACAGTAAACCTGAAGTGAAGCATCGGAATCTAAAATTGGACTCACAGGAGAGGTTCAAATCATAGAAAGTGAGAGTGTCAGTCCTCATGTATTTAAGTCGGCATTGTGCATTTTGTATTAAATTGGGATGCAATTTCTGTGTTTCATCGTCAATAAGTAGGTCCAAGAGATACAGTAACGCTGAAATGAAGCATCGGAAGCTAAAACTGGACTCACAGGAGAGGTTCAAATCATAGAAAGTTAGAGTGTCAGTCCTCTTTTACTTAAGCCGCCATTGTGACTTTTGAATTTAATTCCGATGCAATTTCTATGTTTCATTGTCAATAAGAAGGTGCAAGGTATAAGGTAACTCTGAAGTGAAGCATCGATATCTAAAACTGGACTCACAGGAGAGGTTCAAATCATAGAAAGTTAGAGTGTCAATCCACTTATACTTATGTTGGCATTGTGCCTTTTGTATTAAATTCCGATGCAATATCGGTGTTTCATCGTCAATAAGAAGGTGCCAGGGATACGGTAAACCTGAAGTGACGCATCACAATCTAAAACTGGACTCACAGGAGAAGTTCAAATCATAGAAAGTGAGTGTGTCAGTCCTCATTTACTTAAGTCGGCATTGTGCCTTATGTATTATATTCGGATGCAATTTCTGTGTTTTATCGTCAATAAGCAGGTCCAAGGGATACATTAAACCTGAAGTGAAGCATCGGAATCTAAAACTAGACTCACAGGAGAGGTTCAAATCATAGAAAGTTAGAGTGTCAATCCTCTTGTACTTATGGTGGCATTGTGCCCTTTGTATTAAATTCGGATGCAAATTCTGTGTTTCTTCGTCAATAAGAAGGTCCAAGGGATACAGTAATTCTGAAATGAAGCATCGGAAGCTAAAACTGGACTCACAGGAGAGGTTCAAATCATAGAAAGTTAGAGTGTCAGTCCTCTTGTACTTAAGTCGGCATTGTGCCTTCTGAATTTAATTCCGATGCAATTTCTGTGTTTCATCGTCAATAAGAAAGTGCAAGGTATAAGGTAACCCTGAAGTGAAGCATCGGAATCTAAAACTGGGCTCACAGGTGAGGTTCAATTCACAGAAAGTGAGAGTGTCAGTCCACTTTTACTTAAGTCGGCATTGTGCTTTTTGTATTAAATTCGGATGCAATTTCTGTGTTTCATCATCAATAAGAAGGTCCAAGGGATACATTAATTCTGAAATGAAGCATCGGAATCTAAAACTGGACTCACAGGAAGGGTTAAAATCATAGAAAGTTAGAGTGTCAGTCCTCTTGTACTTAATTCTGCATTGTGCCTTTTGAATTTAATTCGGATGCAATATCTGTGTTTCATCGTCAATAAGAAGGTCCAAGGGATACAGTAAACCTGAAGTGAAGCATCGGAATCTAAAACTGGACTCACAGGAGAGGTTCAAATCATAGAAAGTGAGAGTGTCTCTCCTCTTTTACTTAAGTCGGCATTGTGCATTTTGTATTAAATTCCGATGCAATTTCTGTGTTTCATCGTCAATAAGAAGGTGCTATGTGTACAGTAAACCTGAAGTGAAGCATCGGAATCTAAACCTGGATTCACAGGAGAGGTTCAAATCATAGAAAGTGAGAGTGTCAGTCCTCTTGTACTTTAGTCGGCATTGTGCCTTTTGAATTTAATTCCGATGCAATTTTTGTGTTTCATCGCCAATAAGAAGCTGCAAGGTATACAGTAATCCTGAGGTGAAGCATCGGAATCTAAAACTGGACTCACAGGAGAGGTTCAAATCATGGAAAGTTAGAGTGTCAGTCCTCTTGTACTTTAGTCGGCATTGTGCCTTTTGAATTTAATTCCGATTCAATTTCTATGTTTCATCGTCCATAAGAAGGTGCAAGGTATACAGTAAACCTGAAGTGAAGCATCGGAATCTAAAACTGGACTCACAGGAGACGTTCAAATCATAGAAAGTGAGAGTGTCTGTCCTCTTTTACTTAAGTCGGCATTGTGCCTTTTGTATTAAATTCCGATGAAATTTCTGTGTTTCTTAGTCAATACGAAGGTGCTAGGAATACAGTAAACCTGAAGTGTAGCATCGGAATCTAAAACAGGACTCACAGGAGAGGTTCAAATCATAGAAAGTGAGAGTGGCAGTCCTCTTGTAGTTAAGTCGGCATTGTGCCTTTTGTATTGAATTCGGTGCAATTTCTGTGTTTCATCGTCAATTCGAAGGTCCAAGGGATACAGTGCACCTGAAGTTAAGCATCGGAATCTAAAACTGGACCCACAGTAGAGGTTCAAATCATAGATAGTTAGAGTGTCAGTCCTGCTGTACTTAAATCGGCATTGGGCCTTTTGAATTGAATTCCGATGCAATTTCTGTGTTTCATTGTCAATAAGGGGGTGCAAGGTATACAGTAAACCAGAAGTGAAGCATCGGAGTCTAAAACTGGACTCACAGGAGAGGTTCAAATTGTAGAGAGCTAGAGTGTCAGTCCTCTTGTACTTAAGTCGGCATTGTGCCTTTTGAATTTAATTCCGATGCAATATCTGTGTTTCATCGACATTAAGAAGGTCCAAGGGATACAGTAAACCTGAAATGAAGCATCGGAATCTAAAACTGAACTCACAGGAGAGGTTCAAATCATAGAGAGTGTCAGTCCTCTTTTACTTAAGTCGGCATTGTGCCTTTTGTATTACATTCGGAAGCAATTTCTGTATTCCATCGTCAATACAAAGGTCCAAGGGATACAGTAAACCTGAAGTGATGCATCGGAATCTAAATCTGGACTCACAGGAGAGGTTCAAATCATAGCAGGGGAGAGTGGTAGTCCTCTTGTACTTAAGTCGACATTGTGCCTTTTGTAGTAAATTCGGATACAATTTCTGTGTTTCATCGTCAATAAAAAGGTGCAGAGTATACAGTAAACCTGAAGTGAAGCATCGGAATCTAAAACTGGACTCACAGGAGACGTTCAAATCATAGAAAGTGAGAGTGTCAGTCCTCTTTTACTTAAGTCGGATTTGTGCCTTTTGTATTAAATTCAGATGCAATTTCCTTGTTTCATCGTCAGTAAGAAGGTCCAAGGGATACAGTAAACATGAAGTGAAGCATCGGAATCTAAAACTGGACTCACAGGAGAGGTTCAAATCATGGAAAGTTAGAGTGTCAGTCCTCTTGTACTTTAGTCGGCATTGTGCCTTTTGAATTTAATTCCGATTCAATTTCTATGTTTCATCGTCAATAAGAAGGTGCAAGGTATACAGTAAACCTGAAGTGAAGCATCGGAATCTAAAACTGGACTCACAGGAGACGTTCAAATCATAGAAAGTGAGAGTGTCTGTCCTCTTTTACTTAAGTCGGCATTGTGCCTTTTGTATTAAATTCCGATGAAATTTCTGTGTTTCATAGTCAATACGAAGGTGCTAGGAATACAGTAAACCTGAAGTGTAGCATCGGAATCTAAAACTGGACTCACAGGAGAGGTTCAAATCATAGAAAGTGAGAGTGGCAGTCCTCTTGTAGTTAAGTCGGCATTGTGCCTTTTGTATTGAATTCGGTGCAATTTCTGTGTATCATCGTCAATTCGAAGGTCCAAGGGATACAGTAAACCTGAAGTTAAGCATCGGAATCTAAAACTGGACCCACAGGAGAGGTTCAAATCATAGATAGTTTGAGTGTCAGTCCTGCTGTACCTAAATCGGCATTGTGCCTTTTGAATTGAATTCCGATGCAATTTCTGTGTTTCATTGTCAATAAGAGGATGCAAGGTATACAGTAAACCAGAAGTGAAGCATCGGAGTGTAAAACTGGACTCACAGGAGAGGTTCAAATCACAGAAAGTGAGAGTGTCAGTTCTCTTTTACTTAAGTCGGCATTGTGCCTTTTGTATTAAATTCGGATGCAATTTCTGTATTTCATCGTCAATAAGAAGGTGCAAGGTATACGGTAAACCTGAAGTGATGCATCGGAATCTAAAACTGGTCTCACAGGAGAAGTTCATATCATAGAAAGTTAGAGCGTCAGTCCTCTTTTTTTTTTTTAAGGCGGCGTTGTGCCTTTTGTATTAAATTCGGATGCAATTAGTGTGTTTCATCGTCAATAAGAAGATCCAAGGGATAGAGTAAACCTGAAGTGAAGCGTCGGAATCTAAAACTGGACTCACAGGAGAGGTTCAAATCATTGAGGGTTAGAGTGTCAGTCCTCTTGTACTTAAAACGGCATTGTGCCTTTTGAATTTAATTCCGATGCAATTTCTATGTTTCATCGTCAATAAGAAGGTCCAAGGGATACAGTAAACCTGAAGTGAAGCATCGGAATCTAAAACTGGACTCACAGGAGAGGTTCAAATCATAGAAAGAGAGAGTGTCAGTCCTCTTTCACTTAAGTCGGCATTGTGCCTTTTGTATTACATTCGGAAGCAATTTCTGTATTCCATCATCAATAAGAAGGTCCAAAGGATACAGTAAACCTGAAGTGAACATCGGAATCTAAAACTGGACTCACAGGAGAGGTTCAAATCATAGAAAGGGAGAGTGTTAGTCCTCTTGTACTTAAGTCGACATTGTGCCTTCTGTAGTAAATTCGGATGCAATTTCTGTGTTTCATCGTCAATAAAAAGGTGCAAGGTATACAGTAAACCTGAAGTGAAGCATCGGAATGTAAAACTGGACTCACAGGAGACGTTCAAATCATAGAAAGTGAGAGTGTCAGTCCTCTTTTACTTAAGACGGATTTGTGCCTTTTGTATTAAATTCGGATGCAATTTCTGTATTTCATCGTCAATAAGAACGTGTAAGGTATACGGTAAACCTGAAGTGACGCATCGGAATCTAAAACTGGACTCACAGGAGAAGTTCATATCATAGAAAGTGAGAGCGTCAGTACTCTTTTACTTAAGTCGGCGTTGTGCCTTTTGTATTACATTCGAATGCAATTAGTGTGTTTCATCGTCAATAAGAAGATCCAAGGGATACAGTAAACCTGAAGTGAAGCATCGGAATCTAAAACCGGACTCACAGGAGAGGTTCAAATCATAGAAAGTTAGAGTGTCAGTCCTCTTGTACTTATGTCGGCATTGTGCGTTTTGTATTAAATTCCGATGCAATTTCTGTGTTTCATCGTCAATAAGAAGGTGCAAGGTATACGGTAAACCTGAAGTGACGCATCGGAATCTAAAACTGGACTCACAGGAGAATTTCAAATCATAGTAAGTGAGAGTGTCAGTCCTCTTTTACTTAAGTCGGCATTGTGCCTTATGTATTAAATTCGGATGCAATTTCTGTGTTTCATCGTCAATGAGAAGGTCCAAGGGATACAGTAAACCTGAAGTGAAGCATCGGAATCTAAAACTGGACTCACAGGAGAGGTTCAAATCATAGAAAGAGAGAGTGACAGTTCTCTTTTACTAAAGTCGGCATTGTGCTTTTTGAATTAAATTCCGATGAAATTTCTGTCTTTCATCGTCAATAAGAAGGACCAAGGGATACAGTAAACCATAAGTGAAGCATCGGAATTTAAAACTGGACTCACAGGAGAAGTTCAAATCATAGAAAGGGAGAGTGTTAGTCCTCTTGTACTTAAGTCGGCATTGTGCCTTTTCTATTAAATTCGGATGCAATTTCTGTGTTTCATCATCAATAAGAAGGTCCAAGGTATGCAGTAAACCTGAAGTGAAGCATCGGAATCTAAAACTGGACTCACATGTGAGGTTCAAATCATAGAAAGTGAGAGTGTCAATCCTCTTTTACTTAAGTCGGCATTGTGCTTTTGTATTAAATTCGGATGCAATTTCTATGTTTCATCGTCAATAAGAAGCTCCAAGGAATACAGCAAACCTGAAGTGAAGCATCGGAATCTAAAACTGGACTAACATGTGAGGTTCAAATCATAGAAAGTGAGAGTGTCAATCCTCTTTTACTTAAGTCGGCATTGTGCCTTTTGTATTAAATTCGGATGCAATTTCTTTGTTTCATCGTCAATAAGAAGGTCCAATTAATAGAGTAAACCTGAAGTGAAGCATCGGAATCTAAAACTGGACTCACAGGGGATGTTCAAATCATAGTTCAATTGTCAGTCCTCTTGTACATAAGTCGGCATTGTGCCTTTTGTATTAAATTCCGATGCAATTTCTGTGTAGCGTCGTCAATAGGAAGGTGCAAGGTATACAGTAAACCAGAAGTGAAGCATCGGAATCTAAAACTGGACTCACAGGAGAGGTTCAAATTGTAGAGAGTTGGAGTGTCAGTCCTCTTGTACTTAAGTCGGCATTGTGCCTTATGAATCTAATTTCGATGCAATTTCTGTGTTTCATCGTCAATAAGAAAGTCCAAGGGATTCAGTAAACCTAAAATGAAGCATCGGAATCTAAAACTGGACTCACAGGAGAGGTTAAAATCATAGAAAGAGAGAGTGTCAGTCCTCTTTTACTTAAGTCGGCATTGTGCCTTTTGTATTAAATTCGGATGCAATTTCTGTATTCCATCGTCAATAAGAAGGTCAAAGGGATACAGTATACCTGATGTGAAGCATCGGAATCAAAAACTGGACTCACAGGAGAGTTTTAAATCCTAGAAAGTGAGAGTGTTAGTCCTCTTGTACTTATGTCGGCATTGTACCTTTTGTATTAAATTCGGATGCAATTTCTGTGTTTCATCGTCAATAAGAAGATCCAAGGGATACAGTAAAACTGAAGTGAAGCATAGGAATCTAAAACTGGACTCACAGGAGGAGTTCAAATCATAGAGAGTGAGATTGTCAGTCCTCATGTACTTAAGTTGGCATTGTGCCTTTTGTATTAAATTCGGATGCAATTTCTGGGTTTCATCGTCAATAAGAAGGTCCAAGGGATACAGTAAACTTGAAATGAAGCATTCGAATCTAAAACTGGGCTCACAGGAGAGGTTCAAATCATAGAAAGTTCGAGTGTCTGCCCTCTTGTACTTCAGTCGGCATTGTGCCTTTTGTATTAAACCTGGATGCAAACTCTGTGTTTCATCGTCAATAAGAAGGTCCAAGGGAAACAGTAAACGTGAAGTGAAGCATCGGAATCTAAAACTGGACTCACAGGAGAGGTTCAAATCATAGAAAGTGAGAGTGTCTGTCCTCTTTTACTTAAGTCGGCATTGTGCTTTTTGTATTAAATTCCGATGCAATTTCTGTGTTTCATCGTCAATAAGAAGGTGCTAGGTATACAGTAAACCTGAAGTGAAGCATCGGACGCTAAAACTGGACTCACATGAGAGGTTCAAATCATAGAAAGTGAGAGTGTCAGTCCTCTTTTACTTAAGTCGGCATTGTGCCTTTTGTATTAAATTCGGATGCAATGTCTGTGTTTCATCGTAAATAAGAAGGTCCGAGGGATACAGTAAACCTGATGTGAAACATCGGAATCTAAAAGTGGACTCACAGGAGAGTTTTAAATCCTAGAAAGTGAGAGTGTTAGTCCTCTAGTACTTAAGTCGGCATTGTGCGTTTTGTATGAAATTCGGATGCTATTTCTGTGTTTCATCGTCAATAAGAAGGTGCAAGGTATACAGTAAACCTGATGTGAAGCATCGGAATCTAAAACTGGACTCACAGGAGAGGTTCAAATCATAGAAAGTGAGAGTGTCAGTCCTATTTTGCTTAAGACGGCATTGTGCCTTTTGTATTAAATTCGGATGCAATTTCTGTGTTTCATGGTCAATAAGAAGATCCAAGGGATACAGTAAACCTGAAGAGAAGCATAGGAATCTAAAACTGGACTCACAGGAGAGGTTCAAATCATAGAGAGTGAGATTGTCAGTCCTCATGTACTTAAGTCGGCATTGTGCCTTTGTATTAAATTCGGATGCAATTTCTGGGTTTCATCGTCAATAAGAAGGTCCAAGGGATACAGTAAACTTGAAATGAAGCATTGGAATCTAAAAATGGGCTCACAGGAGAGGTTCAAATCATAGAAAGTTTGAGTGTCTGCCCTCTTGTACTTCAGTCGGCATTGTGCCTTTTGTATTAAACTCGGATGTAAACTCTGAGTTTCATCGTCAATAAGAAGGTCCAAGGCAAACAGTAAACCTGGAGTGAAGCATCGGAATCTAAAACTGGACTCACAGGAGAGGTTCAAATCATAGAAAGTGAGAGTGTCTGTCCTCTTTTACTTAAGTCGGCATTGTGCTTTTTGTATTAAATTCCGATGCAATTTCTGTGTTTCATCGTCAACAAGAAGGTGCTAGGTATACAGTAAACCTGAAGTGAAGCATCGAACGCTAAAACTGAACTCACATGAGAGGTTCAAATCATAGAATGTGAGAGTGTCAGTCCTCTTTTACTTAAGTCGGCATTGTGCCTTTTGTATTAAATTCGGATGCAATGTCTGTGTTTCATCGTCAATAAGAAGGTCCCAGGGATACAGTAAACCTGAAGAGAAGCTTCGGAATCTATAACTGGACTCACAGGAGAGGTTCAAATCATAGAAAGTGAGAGTGTCAGTCCTCTTGTACTTATGTCGGCATTGTGCCTTTTGTATTAAATACCGATGCAATTTCTGTGTTTAATCGTCAATAAGAAGGTGCAAGGTATACGGTAAACCTGAAGTGACGCATCGGAATTTATAACTGGACTCACAGGACAAGTTCAAATCATAGGATGTGAGGGTGTCAGTCCTCTTGTACTTAAGTCGGCATTGTGCCTTTTGTATTAAATTCGGATGCAATTTCTGTGTTTCATCGGCTATAAGAAGGTGCAAGGTATACGGTAAACCTGAAGTGACGCATCGGAATCTAAAACTGGACTCACAGGAGAAATTCAAATCATAGAAAGTGAGAGTGTCAGTCCTCCTTTACTTAAGTCGGCATTGTGCCTTTTGTATTAAATTCGGATGCAATTTCTGGGTTTCATCGTCAATAAGAAGGTCCAAGGGATACAGTAAACTTGAAATGAAGCTTTCGAATCTAAAACTGGGCTCACAGGAGAGGTTCAAATCATAGAAAGTTCGAGTGTCTGCCCTCTTGTACTTCAGTCGGCATTGTGCCTTTTGTATTAAACCTGGATGCAAACTCTGTGTTTCATCGTCAATAAGAAGGTCCAAGGGAAAGAGTAAACGTGAAGTGAAGCATCGGAATCTAAAACTGGACTCACAGGAGATTTTCAAATCATAGAAAGTGAGAGTGTCTGTCCTCTTTTACTTAAGTCGGCATTGTGATTTTTGTATTAAATTCCGATGCAATTTCTGTGTTTCATCGTCAATAAGAAGGTGCTAGGCATACAGTAAACCTGAAGTGAAGCATCGGACGCTAAAACTGGACTCACATGAGAGGTTCAAATCATAGAAAGTGAGAGTGTCAGTCCTCTTTTACTTAAGTCGGCATTGTGCCTTTTGTATTAAATTCGGATGCAATGTCTGTGTTTCATCGTCAATAAGAAGGTCCGAGGGATACAGTAAACCTGAAGTGAAGCATCGGAATCTAATACTGGACTCACAGGAGAGGTAAAATCATAGAAAGTTAGAGTGTCAGTCCTCTTGTACTTATGTCGGCATTGTGCCTTTTGTAGTAAATTCCGATGCAATTTCTGTGTTTCATCGTCAATAAGAAGGTGCAAGGTATACGGTAAACCTAAAGTGACGCATCGGAATTTATAACTGGACTCACAGGACAAGTTCAAATCATAGGAAGTGAGAGTGTCGGTCCTCTCTTACTTAAGTCGGCATTGTGCCTTATGTATTAAATTCGGATGCAATTTCTGTATTTCATCGTCAATAAGAAGGTCCAAGGGATACAGTACACCTGAAGTGAAGCATCGGAATCTAAAACGGGACTCACAGGAGAGGTTCAAATCTCAGTAAGTGAGAGTGTCAGTCCTCTTTTACTTAAATCAGCATTAAGCCTTTTGTATTAAATTCGGATGCAATTACTGTGTATCATCGTCAATAAGAAGGTCCAAGGGATACAGTAAACCTGAAGTGAACCATCGGAAACTTAAACTAGACTCACAGGAGAGGTTCAAATCATAGTAAGGGAGATTGTCAGTCCTCTTGTACTTAAGTCGGCATTGTGCCTTTTGTATTAAATTCGGATGCTACATCTGTGTTTCATCGTCAATAAGAAGGTGCAAGGTATACAGTAAACCTGAAGAGAAGCATCGGAATCTAAAACTGGACTCACAGGAGAGGTTCATATCATAGAAAGTTAGAGTGTCAGTCCGCTTGTACTTAAGTCGGCATTGTGCCTTTTGTATTAAATTCGGATGCAATTTCTGTGTTTCATCGTCAATAAGAAGGTCAACGGGATACAGTAAACCTGAGGTGAAGCATCGGAATCTAAAACTGGACTCACAGGAGAGGTTCAAATCATAGAAAGTGAAAGTGTCAGTCCTCTTGTACTTAAGTCGGCATTGTGCATTTTGTATTAAATTCGGATGCAATTTCTGTGTTTTATCGTCAATAAGAAGGTCCAAGGTATACAGTAAACCTGAAGTGAAGCATCGGAATCTTAAACTGGACACACAGGAGAGGTTCAAATAATAGAAAGTTAGAGTGTCAGTCCTCTTGTACTTAAGTCGGCATTGTGCATTTTGTATTAAATTCGGATGCAATTTCTGTGTTTAATCGTCAAGAAGAAGGTCCAAGGTATACAGTAAACCTGAAGTGAAGCATCGGAATCTTAAACTGGACTTACAGGAGAGTTTCCAATCATAGAGAGTTAGAGTGTCAGTCCTCTTGTACTTAAGTCGGCATTGTGCCTTTTGATTTTAGTGCCGATGCAATTTCTATGTTTCATCGTCAATAAGAAGGTGCAAGGTATACAGTAGAACTGAAGTGAATCATCGGAATCTAAAACTGGACTCACAGGAGAAGTTCAGTTCATAGAAAGGGAGAGTGTCAGTCCTCTTTTACTTAAGTCGGCATTGTGCCATTAGTTTTAAATTCGGATGCAATTTCTGTATTTCATCGTCCATAAGAAGGTAGAAGAGATACAGTAAACCTGAAGTGAAGCATCGGAATCTAAAACTGGACTCACAGGGGATTTTCAAATCATAGTTCAATTGCCAGTCCTCTTGTACATAAGTCGGCATTGTGCCTTTTCTGTTAAATTCCGATGCAATATCAGTGTTTTATCGTCAATAGGAAGGTGCAAGGTATACAGTAAACCAGAAGTGAAGCATCGGAATCTAAAACTGGACTCACAGGAGAGGTTCAAATCATAGAAAGTGAGAGTGTCAGTCCTATTTTGCTTAAGTCGGCATTGTGCCTTTTGTATTAAATTCGGATGCAATTTCTGTGTTTCATGGTCAATAAGAAGATCCAAGGGATACAGTAAACCTGAAGAGAAGCATAGGAATCTAAAACTGGACTCACAGGAGAGGTTCAAATCATAGAGAGTGAGATTGTCAGTCCTCATGTACTTAAGTCGGCATTGTGCCTTTGTATTAAATTCGGATGCAATTTCTGGGTTTCATCGTCAATAAGAAGGTCCAAGGGATACAGTAAACTTGAAATGAAGCATTGGAATCTAAAAATGGGCTCACAGGAGAGGTTCAAATCATAGAAAGTTTGAGTGTCTGCCCTCTTGTACTTCAGTCGGCATTGTGCCTTTTGTATTAAACTCGGATGTAAACTCTGAGTTTCATCGTCAATAAGAAGGTCCAAGGCAAACAGTAAACCTGGAGTGAAGCATCGGAATCTAAAACTGGACTCACAGGAGAGGTTCAAATCATAGAAAGTGATAGTGTCTGTCCTCTTTTACTTAAGTCGGCATTGTGCTTTTTGTATTAAATTCCGATGCAATTTCTGTGTTTCATCGTCAACAAGAAGGTGCTAGGTATACAGTAAACCTGAAGTGAAGCATCGAACGCTAAAACTGAACTCACATGAGAGGTTCAAATCATAGAAAGTGAGAGTGTCAGTCCTCTTTTACTTAAGTCGGCATTGTGCCTTTTGTATTAAATTCGGATGCAATGTCTGTGTTTCATCGTCAATAAAAAGGTCCCAGGGATACAGTAAACCTGAAGTGAAGCTTCGGAATCTATAATTGGACTCACAGGAGAGGTTCAAATCATAGAAAGTGAGAGTGTCAGTCCTCTTGTACTTATGTCGGCATTGTGCCTTTTGTATTAAATACCGATGCAATTTCTGTGTTTCATCGTCAATAAGAAGGTGCAAGGTATACGGTAAACCTGAAGTGACGCATCGGAATTTATAACTGGACTCACAGGACAAGTTCAAATCATAGGATGTGAGGGTGTCAGTCCTCTTGAACTTAAGTCGGCATTGTGCCTTTTGTATTAAATTCGGATGCAATTTCTGTGTTTCATCGGCTATAAGAAGGTGCAAGGTATACGGTAAACCTGAAGTGACGCATCGGAATCTAAAACTGGACTCACAGGAGAAATTCAAATCATAGAAAGTGAGAGTGTCAGTCCTCCTTTACTTAAGTCGGCATTGTGCCTTTTGTATTAAATTCGGATGCAATTTCTGGGTTTCATCGTCAATAAGAAGGTCCAAGGGATACAGTAAACTTGAAATGAAGCATTCGAATCTAAAACTGGGCACACAGGAGAGGTTCAAATCATAGAAAGTTCGAGTGTCTGCCCTCTTGTACTTCAGTCGGCATTGTGCCTTTTGTATTAAACCTGGATGCAAACTCTGTGTTTCATCGTCAATAAGAAGGTCCAAGGGAAACAGTAAACGTGAAGTGAAGCATCGGAATCTAAAACTGGACTCACAGGAGAGGTTCAAATCATAGAAAGTGAGAGTGTCTGTCCTCTTTTACTTAAGTCGGCATTGTGCTTTTTGTATTAAATTCCGATGCAATTTCTGTGTTTCATCGTCAATAAGAAGGTGCTAGGTATACAGTAAACCTGAAGTGAAGCATCGGACGCTAAAACTGGACTCACATGAGAGGTTCAAATCATAGAAAGTGAGAGTGTCAGTCCTCTTTTACTTAAGTCGGCATTGTGCCTTTTGTATTAGATTCGGATGCAATGTCTGTGTTTCATCGTCAATAAGAAGGTCCGAGGGATACAGTAAACCTGAAGTGAAGCATCGGAATCTAATACTGGACTCACAGGAGAGGTAAAATCATAGAAAGTTAGAGTGTCAGTCCTCTTGTACTTATGTCGGCATTGTGCCTTTTGTAGTAAATTCCGATGCAATTTCTGTGTTTCATCGTCAATAAGAAGGTGCAAGGTATACGGTAAACCTAAAGTGACGCATCGGAATTTATAACTGGACTCACAGGACAAGTTCAAATCATAGGAAGTGAGAGTGTCGGTCCTCTCTTACTTAAGTCGGCATTGTGCCTTATGTATTAGATTCGGATGCAATTTCTGTATTTCATCGTCAATAAGAAGGTCCAAGGGATACAGTAAACCTGAAGTGAAGCATCGGAATCTAAAACTGGACTCACAGGAGAGGTTCAAATCTCAGTAAGTGAGAGTGTCAGTCCTCTTTTACTTAAATCAGCATTGTGCCTTTTGTATTAAATTCGGATGCAATTACTGTGTATCATCGTCAATAAGAAGGTCCAAGGGATACAGTAAACCTGAAGTGAACCATCGGAAACTTAAACTAGACTCACAGGAGAGGTTCAAATCATAGAAAGGGAGATTGTCAGTCCTCTTGTACTTAAGTCGGCATTGTACCTTTTGTATTAAATTCGGATGCAACATCTGTGTTTCATCGTCAATAAGAAGGTGCAAGGTATACAGTAAACCTGAAGAGAAGCATCGGAATCTAAAACTGGACTCACAGGAGAGGTTCATATCATAGAAAGTTAGAGTGTCAATCCGCTTGTACTTCAGTCGGCATTGTGCCTTTTGTATTAAATTCGGATGCAATTTCTGTGTTTCATCGTCAATAAGAAGGTCAACGGGATACAGTAAACCTGAGGTGAAGCATCGGAATCTAAAACTGGACTCACAGGAGAGGTTCAAATCATAGAAAGTGAAAGTGTCATTCCTCTTGTACTTAAGTCGGCATTGTGCATTTTGTATTAAATTCGGATGCAATTTCTGTGTTTTATCGTCAATAAGAAGGTCCAAGGTATACAGTAAACCTGAAGTGAAGCATCGGAATCTTAAACTGGACTCACAGGAGAGGTTCAAATAATAGAAAGTTAGAGTGTCAGTCCTCTTGTACTTAAGTCGGCATTGTGCATTTTGTATTAAATTCGGATGCAATTTCTGTGTTTAATCGTCAAGAAGAAGGTCCAAGGTATACAGTAAACCTGAAGTGAAGCATCGGAATCTTAAACTGGACTTACAGGAGAGTTTCCAATCATAGAGAGTTAGAGTGTCAGTCCTCTTGTACTTAAGTCGGCAATGTGCCTTTTGATTTTAGTTCCGATGCAATTTCTATGTTTCATCGTCAATAAGAAGGTGCAATGAATACAGTAGAACTAAAGTGAATCATCGGAATCTAAAACTGGACTCACAGGAGAAGTTCAATTCATAGAAAGGGAGAGTGTCAGTCCTCTTTTACTTAAGTCGGAATTGTGCCATTAGTATTAAATTCGGATGCAATTTCTGTATTTCATCGTCCATAAGAAGGTCGAAGAGATACAGTTAACCTGAAGTGAAGCATCGGAATCTAAAACTGGACTCACAGGGGATTTTGAAATCATAGTTCAATTGTCAGTCCTCTTGTACATAAGTCGGCATTGTGCCTTTTCTGTTAAATTCCGATGCAATTTCAGTGTTTCATCGTCAATAGGAAGGTGCACGGTATACAGTAAACCAGAAGTGAAGCATCGGAATCTAAAACTGGACTCACAGGAGAGGTTCAAATTGTAGAGTGTTAGAGTGTCAATCCTCTTGTACTTAAGTCGGCATTGAGCCTTTTGAATCTAATTCCGATGCAATTTCTGTGTTTCATCGTCAATAAGAAGGTCCAAGGGATTCAGTAAACCAAAAATGAAGCATCGGAATCTAAAACTGGACTCACAGAAGAGGTTCAAATCATAGAAAGAGAGAGTGTCAGTCCTCTTTTACTTAAGTCGGCATTGTGCCTTTTGTATTAAATTCGGATGCAATTTCTGTATTCTATCGTCAATAAGAAGGTCCAAGGGATACAGTAAACCTGATGTGAAACATCGGAATCTAAAACTGGACTCACAGGAGAGTTTTAAATCCTAGAAAGTGAGAGTGTTAGTCCTCTAGTACTTAAGTCGGCATTGTGCGTTTTGTATGAAATTCGGATGCTATTTCTGTGTTTCATCGTCAATAAGAAGGTGCAAGGTATACAGTAAACCTGAAGTGAAGCATCGGAATCTAAAACTGGACTCACAGGAGAGGTTCAATTCATAGAAAGTGAGAGTGTCAGTCCTATTTTGCTTAAGTCGGCATTGTGCCTTTTGTATTAAATTCGGATGCAATTTCTGTGTTTCATGGTCAATAAGAAGATCCAAGGGATACAGTAAACCTGAAGAGAAGCATAGGAATCTAAAACTGGACTCACAGGAGAGGTTCAAATCATAGAGAGTGAGATTGTCAGTCCTCATGTACTTAAGTCGGCATTGTGCCTTTGTATTAAATTCGGATGCAATTTCTGGGTTTCATCGTCAATAAGAAGGTCCAAGGGATACAGTAAACTTGAAATGAAGCATTGGAATCTAAAACTGGGCTCACAGGAGAGGTTCAAATCATAGAAAGTTTGAGTGTCTGCCCTCTTGTACTTCAGTCGGCATTGTGCCTTTTGTATTAAACTCGGATGTAAACTCTGAGTTTCATCGTCAATAAGAAGGTCCAAGGCAAACAGTAAACCTGGAGTGAAGCATCGGAATCTAAAACTGGACTCACAGGATAGGTTCAAATCATAGAAAGTGAGAGTGTCTGTCCTCTTTTACTTAAGTCGGCATTGTGCTTTTTGTATTAAATTCCGGTGCAATTTCTGTGTTTCATCGTCAACAAGAAGGTGCTAGGTATACAGTAAACCTGAAGTGAAGCATCGAACGCTAAAACTGAACTCACATGAGAGGTTCAAATCATAGAAAGTGAGAGTGTCAGTCGTCTTTTACTTAAGTCGGCATTGTGCCTTTTGTATTAAATTCGGATGCAATGTCTGTGTTTCATCGTCAATAAGAAGGTCCCAGGGATACAGTAAACCTGAAGTGAAGCTTCGGAATCTATATCTGGACTCACAGGAGAGGTTCAAATCATAGAAAGTGAGAGTGTCAGTCCTCTTGTACTTATGTCGGCATTGTGCCTTTTGTATCAAATACCGATGCAATTTCTGTGTTTCATCGTCAATAAGAAGGTGCAAGGTATATGGTAAACCTGAAGTGACGCATCGGAATTTATAACTGGACTCACAGGACAGGTTCAAATCATAGGATGTGAGGGTGTCAGTCCTCTTGTACTTAAGTCGGCATTGTGCCTTTTGTATTAAATTCGGATGCAATTTATGTGTTTCATCGGCTATAAGAAGGTTTAAGGTATACGGTAAACCTGAAGTGACGTATCGGAATCTAAAACTGGACTCACAGGAGAAATTCAAATCATAGAAAGTGAGAGTGTCAGTCCTCCTTTACTTAAGTCGGCATTGTGCCTTTTGTATTAAATTCGGATGCAATTTCTGTGTTTCATCGTCAACAAGAAGGTCGAAGGGATACAGTAAACCTGAAGTGAAGCATCGGAATCTAAAACTGGACTCACAGTAGAGGTTCCAATCATAGAGAGTTAGAGTGTCAGTCCGCTTGTACTTAAGTCGGCATTGTGCCTTTTGTAATAAATTCGGATGCAATTTCTGTGTTTCATCGTCAATAAGAAGGTCAACGGGATACAGTAAACCTGAGGTGAAGCATCGGAATCTAAAACTGGACTCACAGGAGAGGTTCAAATCATAGAAAATGAAAGTGTCAGTCCTCTTGTACTTAAGTCGGCATTGTGCATTTTGTATTAAATTCGGATGCAATTTCTGTGTTTTATCGTCAATAAGAAGGTCCAAGGTATACAGTAAACCTGAAGTGAAGCATCGGAATCTTAAACTGGACTCACAGGAGAGGTTCAAATAATAGAAAGTTAGAGTGTCAGTCCTCTTGTACTTAAGTCGGCATTGTGCATTTTGTATTAAATTCGGATGCAATTTCTGTGTTTAATCGTCAAGAAGAAGGTCCAAGGTATACAGTTAACCTGAAGTGAAGCATCGGAATCTTAAACTGGACTTACAGGAGAGTTTCCAATCATAGAGAGTTAGAGTGTCAGTCCTCTTGTACTTAAGTCGGCATTGTGCCTTTTGATTTTAGTTCCGATGCAATTTCTATGTTTCATCGTCAATAAGAAGGTGCAAGGTATACAGTAGAACTGAAGTGAATCATCGGAATCTAAAACTGGACTCACAGGAGAAGTTCAGTTCATAGAAAGGGAGAGTGTCAGTCCTCTTTTACTTAAGTCGGCATTGTGCCATTAGTTTTAAATTCGGATGCAATTTCTGTATTTCATCGTCCATAAGAAGGTAGAAGAGATACAGTAAACCTGAAGTGAAGCATCGGAATCTAAAACTGGACTCACAGGGGATTTTCAAATCATAGTTCAATTGTCAGTCCTCTTGTACATAAGTCGGCATTGTGCCTTTTCTGTTAAATTCCGATGCAATTACAGTGTTTTATCGTCAATAGGAAGGTGCAAGGTATACAGTAAACCAGAAGTGAAGCATCGGAATCTAAAACTGGACTCACAGGAGAGGTTCAAATCATAGAAAGTGAGAGTGTCAGTCCTATTTTGCTTAAGTCGGCATTGTGCCTTTTGTATTAAATTCGGATGCAATTTCTGTGTTTCATGGTCAATAAGAAGATCCAAGGGATACAGTAAACCTGAAGAGAAGCATAGGAATCTAAAACTGGACTCACAGGAGAGGTTCAAATCATAGAGAGTGAGATTGTCAGTCCTCATGTACTTAAGTCGGCATTGTGCCTTTGTATTAAATTCGGATGCAATTTCTGGGTTTCATCGTCAATAAGAAGGTCCAAGGGATACAGTAAACTTGAAATGAAGCATTGGAATCTAAAAATGGGCTCACAGGAGAGGTTCAAATCATAGAAAGTTTGAGTGTCTGCCCTCTTGTACTTCAGTCGGCATTGTGCCTTTTGTATTAAACTCGGATGTAAACTCTGAGTTTCATCGTCAATAAGAAGGTCCAAGGCAAACAGTAAACCTGGAGTGAAGCATCGGAATCTAAAACTGGACTCACAGGAGAGGTTCAAATCATAGAAAGTGATAGTGTCTGTCCTCTTTTACTTAAGTCGGCATTGTGCTTTTTGTATTAAATTCCGATGCAATTTCTGTGTTTCATCGTCAACAAGAAGGTGCTAGGTATACAGTAAACCTGAAGTGAAGCATCGAACGCTAAAACTGAACTCACATGAGAGGTTCAAATCATAGAAAGTGAGAGTGTCAGTCCTCTTTTACTTAAGTCGGCATTGCGCCTTTTGTATTAAATTCGGATGCAATGTCTGTGTTTCATCGTCAATAAAAAGGTCCCAGGGATACAGTAAACCTGAAGTGAAGCTTCGGAATCTATAATTGGACTCACAGGAGAGGTTCAAATCATAGAAAGTGAGAGTGTCAGTCCTCTTGTACTTATGTCGGCATTGTGCCTTTTGTATTAAATACCGATGCAATTTCTGTGTTTCATCGTCAATAAGAAGGTGCAAGGTATACGGTAAACCTGAAGTGACGCATCGGAATTTATAACTGGACTCACAGGACAAGTTCAAATCATAGGATGTGAGGGTGTCAGTCCTCTTGAACTTAAGTCGGCATTGTGCCTTTTGTATTAAATTCGGATGCAATTTCTGTGTTTCATCGGCTATAAGAAGGTGCAAGGTATACGGTAAACCTGAAGTGACGCATCGGAATCTAAAACTGGACTCACAGGAGAAATTCAAATCATAGAAAGTGAGAGTGTCAGTCCTCCTTTACTTAAGTCGGCATTGGGCCTTTTGTATTAAATTCGGATGCAATTTCTGGGTTTCATCGTCAATAAGAAGGTCCAAGGGATACAGTAAACTTGAAATGAAGCATTCGAATCTAAAACTGGGCACACAGGAGAGGTTCAAATCATAGAAAGTGAGAGTGTCTGCCCTCTTGTACTTCAGTCGGCATTGTGCCTTTTGTATTAAACCTGGATGCAAACTCTGTGTTTCATCGTCAATAAGAAGGTCCAAGGGAAACAGTAAACGTGAAGTGAAGCATCGGAATCTAAAACTGGACTCACAGGAGAGGTTCAAATCATAGAAAGTGAGAGTGTCTGTCCTCTTTTACTTAAGTCGGCATTGTGCTTTTTGTATTAAATTCCGATGCAATTTCTGTGTTTCATCGTCAATAAGAAGGTGCTAGGTATACAGTAAACCTGAAGTGAAGCATCGGACGCTAAAACTGGACTCACATGAGAGGTTCAAATCATAGAAAGTGAGAGTGTCAGTCCTCTTTTACTTAAGTCGGCATTGTGCCTTTTGTATTAGATTCGGATGCAATGTCTGTGTTTCATCGTCACTAAGAAGGTCCGAGGGATACAGTAAACCTGAAGTGAAGCATCGGAATCTAATACTGGACTCACAGGAGAGGTAAAATCATTGAAAGTTAGAGTGTCAGTCCTCTTGTACTTATGTCGGCATTGTGCCTTTTGTAGTAAATTCCGATGCAATTTCTGTGTTTCATCGTCAATAAGAAGGTGCAAGGTATACGGTAAACCTAAAGTGACGCATCGGAATTTATAACTGGACTCACAGGACAAGTTCAAATCATAGGAAGTGAGAGTGTCGGTCCTCTCTTACTTAAGTCGGCATTGTGCCTTATGTATTAGATTCGGATGCAATTTCTGTATTTCATCGTCAATAAGAAGGTCCAAGGGATACAGTAAACCTGAAGTGAAGCATCGGAATCTAAAACTGGACTCACAGGAGAGGTTCAAATCTCAGTAAGTGAGAGTGTCAGTCCTCTTTTACTTAAATCAGCATTGTGCCTTTTGTATTAAATTCGGATGCAATTACTGTGTATCATCGTCAATAAGAAGGTCCAAGGGATACAGTAAACCTGAAGTGAACCATCGGAAACTTAAACTAGACTCACAGGGGAGGTTCAAATCATAGAAAGGGAGATTGTCAGTCCTCTTGTACTTAAGTCGGCATTGTACCTTTTGTATTAAATTCGGATGCAACATCTGTGTTTCATCGTCAATAAGAAGGTGCAAGGTATACAGTAAACCTGAAGAGAAGCATCGGAATCTAAAACTGGACTCACAGGAGAGGTTCATATCATAGAAAGTTAGAGTGTCAATCCGCTTGTACTTCAGTCGGCATTGTGCCTTTTGTATTAAATTCGGATGCAATTTCTGTGTTTCATCGTCAATAAGAAGGTCAACGGGATACAGTAAACCTGAGGTGAAGCATCGGAATCTAAAACTGGACTCACAGGAGAGGTTCAAATCATAGAAAGTGAAAGTGTCATTCCTCTTGTACTTATGTCGGCATTGTGCATTTTGTATTAAATTCGGATGCAATTTCTGTGTTTTATCGTCAATAAGAAGGTCCAAGGTATACAGTAAACCTGAAGTGAAGCATCGGAATCTTAAACTGGACTCACAGGAGAGGTTCAAATAATAGAAAGTTAGAGTGTCAGTCCTCTTGTACTTAAGTCGGCATTGTGCATTTTGTATTAAATTCGGATGCAATTTCTGTGTTTAATCGTCAAGAAGAAGGTCCAAGGTATACAGTAAACCTGAAGTGAAGCATCGGAATCTTAAACTGGACTTACAGGAGAGTTTCCAATCATAGAGAGTTAGAGTGTCAGTCCTCTTGTACTTAAGTCGGCAATGTGCCTTTTGATTTTAGTTCCGATGCAATTTCTATGTTTCATCGTCAATAAGAAGGTGCAAGGAATACAGTAGAACTGAAGTGAATCATCGGAATCTAAAACTGGACTCACAGGAGAAGTTCAATTCATAGAAAGGGAGAGTGTCAGTCCTCTTTTACTTAAGTCGGAATTGTGCCATTAGTATTAAATTCGGATGCAATTTCTGTATTTCATCGTCCATAAGAAGGTCGAAGAGATACAGTTAACCTGAAGTGAAGCATCGGAATCTAAAACTGGACTCACAGGGGATTTTCAAATCATAGTTCAATTGTCAGTCCTCTTGTACATAAGTCGGCATTGTGCCTTTTCTGTTAAATTCCGATGCAATTTCAGTGTTTCATCGTCAATAGGAAGGTGCACGGTATACAGTAAACCAGAAGTGAAGCATCGGAATCTAAAACTGGACTCACAGGAGAGGTTCAAATTGTAGAGTGTTAGAGTGTCAATCCTCTTGTACTTAAGTCGGCATTGAGCCTTTTGAATCTAATTCCGATGCAATTTCTGTGTTTCATCGTCAATAAGAAGGTCCAAGGGATTCAGTAAACAAAAAATGAAGCATCGGAATCTAAAACTGGACTCACAGAAGAGGTTCAAATCATAGAAAGAGAGAGTGTCAGTCCTCTTTTACTTAAGTCGGCATTGTGCGTTTTGTATGAAATTCGGATGCTATTTCTGTGTTTCATCGTCAATAAGAAGGTGCAAGGTATACAGTAAACCTGAAGTGAAGCATCGGAATCTAAAACTGGACTCACAGGAGAGGTTCAATTCATAGAAAGTGAGAGTGTCAGTCCTATTTTGCTAAAGTCGGCATTGTGCCTTTTGTATTAAATTCGGATGCAATTTCTGTGTTTCATGGTCAATAAGAAGATCCAAGGGATACAGTAAACCTGAAGAGAAGCATAGGAATCTAAAACTGGGCTCACAGGAGAGGTTCAAATCATAGAAAGTTTGAGTGTCTGCCCTCTTGTACTTCAGTCGGCATTGTGCCTTTTGTATTAAACTCGGATGTAAACTCTGAGTTTCATCGTCAATAAGAAGGTCCAAGGCAAACAGTAAACCTGGAGTGAAGCATCGGAATCTAAAACTGGACTCACAGGATAGGTTCAAATCATAGAAAGTGAGAGTGTCTGTCCTCTTTTACTTAAGTCGGCATTGTGCTTTTTGTATTAAATTCCGGTGCAATTTCTGTGTTTCATCGTCAACAAGAAGGTGCTAGGTATACAGTAAACCTGAAGTGAAGCATCGAACGCTAAAACTGAACTCACATGAGAGGTTCAAATCATAGAAAGTGAGAGTGTCAGTCGTCTTTTACTTAAGTCGGCATTGTGCCTTTTGTATTAAATTCGGATGCAATGTCTGTGTTTCATCGTCAATAAGAAGGTCCCAGGGATACAGTAAACCTGAAGTGAAGCTTCGGAATCTATAACTGGACTCACAGGACAGGTTCAAATCATAGGATGTGAGGGTGTCAGTCCTCTTGTACTTAAGTCGGCATTGTGCCTTTTGTATTAAATTCGGATGCAATTTCTGTGTTTCATCGGCTATAAGAAGGTTTAAGGTATACGGTAAACCTGAAGTGACGTATCGGAATCTAAAACTGGACTCACAGGAGAAATTCAAATCATAGAAAGTGAGAGTGTCAGTCCTCCTTTACTTAAGTCGGCATTGTGCCTTTTGTATTAAATTCGGATGCAATTTCTGTGTTTCATCGTAGACAAGAAGGTCGAAGGGATACAGTAAACCTGAAGTGAAGCATCGGAATCTAAAACTGGACTCACAGTAGAGGTTCCAATCATAGAGAGTTAGAGTGTCAGACCTCTTGTACTTAAGTCGGCATTGTGCCGTTTGAATTTAGTTCCGATGCAATTTCTATGTTTCATCGTCAATAAGAAGGTGCAAGGTATACAGTAAAACTGAAGTGAACCATCGGAATCTAAAACTGGACTCACAGGAGAGGTTCAAATCATAAAAAAAGAGAGTGTCAGTCCTACTTTACTTAAGTCGGCATTGTGCCTTTTGTATTAAATTCGGATGCAATTTCTGTGTTTCATGGTCAATAAGAAGATCCAAGGGATACAGTAAACCTGAAGAGAAGCATCAGTATCTAGAACTGGACGCACAGGAGAGGTACAAATCTTAGAAAGTTAGAGTGTCAGTCCTCTTGTACTTATGTCGGCATTGTGCCATTTGTATTAAATTCCGATGCAATTTCCATGTGTCATCGTCAATAAGAAGGTGCAAAGTATACGGTAAAACTGAAGTGACGCATCGGAATCTAAAACCGGACTCTCAGGAGAATTTCAAATCATAGAAAGTGAGAGTGTCAGTCCTCTCTTACTTAAGTCGGCATTGTGCCTTATGTATTAAATTCGGATGCAATTTCTGTGTTTTATCGTCACTAAGAAGGTCCAAGGGATACAGTAAACCAGAAGTGAAGCATCGGTATCCAAAACTGGACTCACAGGAGGGGTTCAAATCATAGAAAGTGAGAGTGTCAGTCCTCTTGTACTTAAGTCGACATCGTGCCTTTTGTACTACATTCGGATGCAATTTCTGTGTTTCATCGTCAATAAGAAGGTCCAAGGTATACAGTAAACCTGAAGTGAAGCATTGGAATCTAGAACTGGACTCACAGGAGAGGTACAAATCTTAGAAAGTTAGAGTGTCAGTCCTCTTGTACTTAAGTCGGCATTGTGCCTTTTGAATTTAATTGCGATGCAAGTTCTGTGTTTGATCGTCAATAAGAAGTTGCAAGGTATATAGTAAACCTGAAGTGAAGCATCGGAATCTAAAACTGGACTCACAGGAGAGGTTCAAATCATAGAAAGTGAGAGTGTCAGTCCTATTTTGCTTAAGTCTGCATTGTGCCTTTTGTATTAAATTCGGATGCAATTTCTGTGTTTCATCGTCAATAAGAAGATCCAAGGGATACAGTAAACCTGAAGAGAAGCATAGGAATCTAAAACTGGACTCACAGGAGAGGTTCAAATCATAGAGAGTGAGATTGTCAGTCCTCATGTACTTAAGTCGGCATTGTGCCTTTTGTAATAAATTCGGATGCAATTTCTGGGCTTTATCGTCAATAAGAAGGTCCAAGGGATACAGTAAACTTGAAATGAAGCATTGGAATCTAAAACTGGGCTCACAGGAGAGGTTCAAATCATAGAAAGTTTGAGTGTCTGCCCTCTTGTACTTAAGTCGTCATTGTGCCTTTTGTACTTCATTCGGATGCAATTTCTGTGTTTCATCGTCAATAAGAAGGTCCAAGGGAAACAGTAAACCTGAAGTGAAGCATCGGAATCTAAAACTGGACTCACAGGAGAGGTTCAAATCATAGATAGTGAGAGTGTCTGTCCTCTTTTACTTAAGTCGGCATTGTGCTTTTTGTATTTAATTCCGATGCAATTTCTGTGTTTCATCGTCAATAAGAAGGTGCTAGGTATACAGTAAACCTGAACTGAAGCATCGGACGCTAAAACTGGACTCACATGAGATGTTCAAATCATAGAAAGTGAGAGTGTCAGTCCTCTTTTACTTAAGTCGGCATTGTGCCTTTTGTATTAAATTCGGATGCAATGTCTGTGTTTCATCGTCAATAAGAAGGTCCGAGGGATACAGTAAACCTGAAGTGAAGCTTCGGAATCTAAAACTGGACTCACAGGAGAGGTTCAAATCATAGAAAGTTAGAGTGTCAGTCCTCTTGTACTTAGGTCGGCATTGTGCATTTTGTATTAAATTCGGATGCAATTTCTGTGTTTCATCGGCTATAAGAAGGTGCAAGGTATACGGTAAATCTGAAGTGACGCATCGGAATCAAAAACTGGACTCACAGGAGAAGTTCAAATCATAGAAAGTGAGAGTGTCAGTCCTCCTTTACTTAAGTCGGCATTGTGCCTTTTGTATTAAATTCGGAAGCAATTTCTGTGTTTCATCGTCAATAAGAAGGTCGAAATGATACAGTGAACCTGAAGTGAAGCATTGGAATCTAAAACTGGACTCACAGTAGAGGTTCCAATCATAGAGAGTTAGAGTGTCAGACCTCTTGTACTTAAGTCGGCATTGTGCCGTTTGAATTTAGTTCCGATGCAATTTCTATGTTTCATCGTCAATAAGAAGGTGCAAGGTATACAGTAAAACTGAAGTGAACCATCGGAATCTAAAACTGGACTCACAGGAGAGGTTAAAATCATAAAAAAAGAGAGTGTCAGTCCTATTTTACTTAAGTCGGCATTGTGCCTTTTGTATTAAATTCGGATGCAATTTCTGTATTTCATCGTCAATAAGAAGGTCCAAGGGATACAGTAAACCTGAAGTGAAGCATCGGAAACTAAAACTGGACTCACAGGAGAGGTTGAAATCATAGAAAGTTAGAGTGTCAGTCCTCTTGTACTTAAGTCGACATTGTGCCTTTTGTACTACATTAGGATGCAATTTCTGTGTTTCATCGTCAATAAGAAGGTCCAAGGTATACAGTAAACCAGAAGTGAAGCATCGGAATCTAAAACTGGACTCACAGGAGAGGTTCAAATCATAGAAAGGGAGAGTGTTAGTCCTCTTGTACTTAAGTCGACATTGTGCCTTTTGTAGTAAATTCGGATGCAATTTCTGTGTTTCATCGTCAATAAAAAGCTGCAAGGTATACAGTAAACCTGAACTGAAGCATCGGAAACTAAAACTGGACTCACAGGAGAGGTTGAAATCATAGAGTGTCAGTCCTCTTGTACTTATGTTGGCATTGTGCCATTTGCATTAAATTCCGATGCAATTTCCATGTGTCATCGTCAATAAGAAGGTGCAAAGTATATGGTAAACCTGAAGTGACGCATCGGAATCTAAAACTGGACTCTCAAGAGAATTTCAAATCATAGAATGTGAGAGTGTCAGTCCTCTCTTACTTAAGTCGGCATTGTGCCTTATGTATTAAATTCGGATGCAATTTCTGTGTTTTATCGTCAATAAGAAGGTCGAAATGATACAGTGAACCTGAAGTGAAGCATCGGAATCTAAAACTGGACTCACAGGAGAGGTTCAAATCATAGAAAGCGAGAGTGTCAGTCCTCTTGTACTTAAGTCGACATTGTGCCTTTTGTACTACATTCGGATGCAATTTCTGTGTTTCATCGCAATAAGAAGGTCCAAGGTATACAGTAAACCAGAAGTGAAGCATCGGAATCTAAAACTGGACTCACAGGAGAGGTTCAAATCATAGCAGGGGAGAGTGTTAGTCCTCTTGTACTTAAGTCGACATTGTGCCTTTTGTAGTAAATTCGGATGCAATTTCTGCGTTTCATCGTCAATAAAAAGCTGCAAGGTATACAGTAAACCTGAAGTGAAGCATCGGAACCTAAAACTGGACTCACAGGAGAGGTTCAAATCATAGAAAGTGAGAGTGTCAGTCCTCTTTTACTTAAGTCGGATTTGTGTCTTTTGTATTAAATTCTGATGCAATTTCTGTGTTTCATCGTCAATAAGAAGGTCCAAGGGATACAGTAAACCTGTAGTGAAGCATCGGAATCTAAAACTGGACTCACATGAGAGGTTTAAATCATAGAGTGAGAGTGTCAGTCCTCATCTACTTAAGGCGGCATTGTGCATTTTGTATTAAATTCGGATGCAATTTCTGTGTTTCATCGTCAATAAGAAGGTGCAAGGTATACAGTAAACCTGAAGTGAAGCATCGGAATCTAAAACTGGACTCACAGGAGAGGTTCAAATCATAGAAAGTGAGAGTGTCAGTCCTATTTTGCTTAAGTCGGCATTGTGCCTTTTGTATTAAATTCGGATGCAATTTCTGTGTTTCATCGTCAGTAAGAAGGTACAAGGTATACAGTAAACCTGAAGTGAAGCATCGGAATTTAAAACTGGACTCACAGGAGAGTTTTAAATCCCAGAAAGTGAGAGTGTTAGTCCTCTTGTACTTAAGTCGGCATTTTGCGTTTTGTATTAAATTCGGATGCAATTTCTGTGTTTCATCGTCAATAAGAAGGTGCAAGGTATACAGTAAACCTGAAGTGAAGCATCGGAATCTAAAACTGGACTCACAGGAGAGGTTCAAATCATAGAAAGTGAGAGTGTCAGTCCTATTTTGCTTAAGTCGGCATTGTGCCTTTTGTATTAAATTCGGATGCAATTTCTGTGTTTCATCGTCAGTAAGAAGGTACAAGGTATACAGTAAACCTGAAGTGAACCATCGGAATCTAAAACTGGACTCACAGGAGAGGTTCAAATCATAGAAAGTTAGAGTGTCTGCCCTCTTGTACTTCAGTCGGCATTGTGCCTTTTGTATTAAATTCGGATGCACACTCTGTGTTTCATCGTCAACAAGAAGGTCCAAGGGATACAGTAAACCTGTAGTGAAGCATCGGAATCTAAAACTGGACTCACAGGAGAGGTTCAAATCATAGAAAGTGAGAGTGTTAGTCCTCTCGTACTTAAGTCGGCATTGTGCCTTTTGTATTAAATTCGGATGCAATTTCTGTGTTTCATCGTCAATAAGAAGGTGCAAGGTAAACAGTAATCCTGAAGTGAAGCATCAGAATCTAAAACTGGACTCACAGGAGAAGTTCAAATCATAGAAAGTTAGAGTGTCAGTCCTCTTGTACTTATGTCGGCATTGTGACTTTTGTATTTAATTCCGATGCAATTTCTGTGTTTCATCGTCAATAAGAAGGTGCAAGGTATACGGTAAACCTGAAGTGACGCATCGGAATTTATAACTGGACTCACAGGACCAATTCAAATCATAGGATGTGAGAGTATCAGTCCTCTTTTACTTAAGACAGATTTGTGCATTTTGTATTAAATTCGGATGCAATTTCTGTGTTTCATCGTTAATAAGAAGGTCCAAGGGATACAGTAAACCTGAAGTGAAGCATCGGAATCTAAAACTGGACTCACAGGAGAGGTTCAAATCATAGAAAGTGAGAGTGTCAGTCCTCATGTACTTAAGTCGGCATTGTGCCTTTTGTATTAAATTCGGATGCAATTTCTGTGTTTCATTGTCAATAAGAAGGTCCGAGGGATACAGTAAACCTGAAATGAAGCATCGGAATCTGAAACTGGACTCACAGGAGAGGTTCAAATCATAGAAAGTTAGAGTGTCAGTCCTCTTGTACTTAAGTCGCCATTGTGCCTTTTGAATTTAATTCCGATGCAATTTCTGTGTTTCATCGTCAATAAGAAGGTGCAAGGTATACAGTAAATCTGAAGTGAAGCATCGGAATCTAAAACTGGACTCACAGGAGAGGTTCAAATCACAGAAAGTGAGAGTGTCAGTCCTCTTTTACTTAAGTCGGCATTGTGCCTTTTGTATTAAATTCGGATGCAATTTCTGTATTGCATCGTCAATAAGAAGGTGCACGGTATACGGTAAACCTGAAGTGACGCATCGGAACCTAAAACTGGACTCACAGGAGAAGTTCATATCATAGAAAGTGAGAGCGTCAGTCCTCTTTTACTTAAGTCGGCATTGTGCCTTTTGTATTAAATTCGGATGCAATTTCTGTATTTAATCGTGAATAAGAAGGTGCAGGTATACGGTAAACCTGAAGTGATGCTTCGGAATCTAAAACTGGACTCACAGGAGAAGTTCAAATCATAGAAAGTGAGAGCGTCAGTCCTCTTTTACTTAAGTCGGCGTTGTGCCTTTTGTATTAAATTCGGATGCAATTAGTGTGTTTCATCGTCAATAAGGAGATCCTAGGGATACAGTAAACCTGAAGTGAAGCATCAGAATCTAAACCTGGACTCACAGGAGAGGTTCAAATCATAGAAAGTTAGAGTGTCAGTCCTCTTGTACTTATGTCGGCATTGTGCCTTTTGTATTAAATTCCGATGCAATTTCTGTGTTTCATCGTCAATAAGAAGGTGCAAGGTATACGGTAAACCTGAAGTGACGCATCGGAATTTACAACTGGACTCACAGGACAAGTTCAAATCATAGGATGTGAGAGTGTCAGTCCTCTTGTACTTAAGTCGGCATTGTGCCTTTTGTATTAAATTCGGATGCAATTTCTGTGATTCATCGGCTATAAGAAGGTCCAAGGGATACAGTAAACGTGAAGTGAAGCATCGGAATCTAAAACTGGACTCACAGGAGACGTTCAAATCATAGATAGTGATTGTGTCAGTCCTCTTTTACTTAAGTCGGCATTGTGCATTTTGTATTAAATTCGGATGCAATTTCTGTGTTTCATCGGCAATAAGAAGATCCAAGGGATACAGTAAACCTGAAGTGAAGCATCGGAATCTAAAACTGGACTCACAGTAGAGGTTCCAATCATAGAGGGTTAGAGTGTCAGACCTCTTGTACATAAGTCGGCATTGTGCCGTTTGAATTTAGTTCCGATGCAATTTCTATGTTTCATCGTCAATAAGAAGGTGCAAGGTATACAGTAAAACTGAAGTGAACCATCGGAATCTAAAACTGGACTCACAGGAGAGGTTCAAATCATAAAAAAAGAGAGTGTCAGTCCTATTTTACTTAAGTCGGCATTGTGCCTTTTGTATTAAATTCGGATGTAATTTCTGTATTTCATCGTCAATAAGAAGGTCCAAGGGATACAGTAAACCTGAAGTGAAGCATCGGAATCTAAAACTGGTCTCACAGGAGAGGTTGAAATCATAGAAAATTAGAGTGTCAGTCCTCTTGCACTTATGTCGGCATTGTGCCTTTTGTATTAAATTCCGAAGCAATTTCCATGTGTCATCGTCAATAAGAAGGTGCAAGGTATACGGTAAACCTGAAGTGACGCTTCGGAATCTAAAACTGGACTCACAGGAGAAGTTCAAATCATAGAAAGTGAGAGTGTCAGTCCTCTTTTACTTAAGTCAGCATTGTGCTTTATGTATTAAATTCGGATGCAATTTCTGTGTTTTATCGTCAATAAAAAGGTCCAAGGGATACAGTAAACCAGACGTGAAGCATCGGAATCTAAAACTGGACTCACAGGAGGGGTTCAAATCATAGAAAGTGAGAGTGTCAGTCCTGTTTTACTTAAGTCGGCATTGTGCCTTTTCTACTACATTCGGATGCAATTTCTGTGTTTCATCATCAATAAGAAGGTCCAAGGTATACAGTAAACCTGAAGTGAAGCATCGGAATCTAGAACTGGACTCACAGGAGAGGTTCAAATCTTAGAAAGTTAGAGTGTCAGTCCCCTTGTACTTAAGTCGGCATTGTGCCTTTTGAATTTAATTGCGATGCAATTTCTGTGTTTCATCGTCAATAAGAAGGTGCGAGGTATACAGTAAACCTGAAGTGAAGCATCGGAATCTAAAACTGGACTCACAGGAGAGGTTCAAATCTCAGTAAGTGAAAGTGTCAGTCCTCTTTTACTTAAGTCCGCATTGTGCCTTTTGTATTAAATTCGGAAGCAATTACTGTATTTCACCGTCAATAAGAAGGTCTAAGGGATACAGTAAACCTGAAGTGAACCATCGGAAACTTAAACTGGACTCACAGGAGAGGTTCAAATCATAGAAAGGGAGATTGTCAGTCCTCTTTTACTTAAGTCGGCATTGTGCCTTTTGTATTAAATTCGGATGCAATTTCCGTATTTCATCGTCAATAAGAGGGTCCAAGGGATACAGTAAACCTGAAGTGGAGCTTCGGAATCTAAAACTGGACTCACTGGAGAGGTTCAAATCATATAAAGAGAGAGTGACAGTCCTCTTTTACTTACGTCGGCATTGTGCCTTTTGTATTAAATTCGGATGCAATTTCTGTGTTTGATCGTCAATAAGAAGGTCCAAGGGATACAGTAAACCTGAAGTGAAGCATCGGAATCTAGAACTGGACTCACAGGAGAGGTTCAAATCATAGAAAGTGAAAGTGTCAGTCCTCTTGTACTTAAGTCGGCATTGTGCAGTTTGTATTAAATTCGGATGCAATTTCTGTGTTTTATCGTCAATAAGAGGTCCCAGGTATACAGTAAACCTGAAGTGAAGCATCGGAACCTTAAACTGGACTCACAGGAGAGGTTCAAATCATAGAAAGTTAGAGTGTCAGTCCTCTTCTACTTAAGTCGTCATTGTGCATTTTGTATTAAATTCGAATGCAATTTCTGTGTTAGATCGTCAATAATAAGGTCCAAGGTATACAGTAAACCTGAAGTGAAGCATCGGAATCTTAAACTGGACTTACAGGAGAGGTTCCAATCATAGAGAGTTAGAGTGTCAGTCTCTTGTACTTAAGTCGGCATTGTGCCTTTTGATTTTAGTTCCGATGCAATTTCTATGTTTCATCGTCAATAAGAAGGTGCAAGGTATACAGTAGAACTGAAGTGAATCATCTGAATCTAAAACTGGACTCACACGAGAGGTTCAAATCATAGAAAGGGAGAGTGTCAGTCCTCTTTTACTTAAGTCGGCATTGTGCCTTTAGTATTCAATTCGGATGCAATTTCTGTATTTCATTGTCAATAAGAAGGTCCAAGGGATACAGTAAACCTGAAGTGAAGCATCGGAATCTAAAACTGGACTCACAGGAGAGGTTGAAATCATAGAAAGTTAGAGTCTCAGTCCTCTTTTACTTATGTCGGCATTGTGCCTTTTGTATTAAATTCCGATGCAATTTCTGTGTTTCATCGTCAATAAGAAGGTCCAAGGGATACGGTAAACCTGAAGTGACGCATCGGAATCTAAAACTGGACTCACAGGAGAAGTTCAAATCATAGGAAGTGAGAGTTTCAGTCCTCTTTTACTTAAGACGGCATTGTGCCTTATGTATTAAATTTGGATGCAATTTCTGTGTTTCATCGTCAATAAGAAGTTCCAAGGGATACAGTAAACCAGAAGTGAAGCATCGGAATCTAAAACTGGACTCACAGGAGAGGTTCAAATCATAGAGTGAGAGTGTCAGTCCTCATGTTCTTAAGTCGGCATTGTGCACTTTGTATTAATTGCGGATGCAATTTCTGTGTGTCATCGTCAATAAGAAGGTCCAAGGGACACAGTAAACCTGAAATGAAGCATCGGAATATAAAACTGGACTCACAGGAGAGGTTCAAATCATAGAAAATTAGAGTGTCAGTCCTCTTTTACTTAAGTCGGCATTGTGCCTTTTGTATTAAATTCGGACGCAATTTCTGTGTTTCATCGTCAATACGAAGGTCCAAGGGATACAGTAAACCTGAAGTGAAGCATCGGAATCTAGAACTGGACTCACAGGAGAGGTTCAAATCATAGAAAGTGAAAGTGTCAGTCCTCTTGTACTTAAGTCGGCATTGTGCATTTTGTATTAAATTCGGATGCAATTTCTATGTTTTATCGCCAATAAGAAGGTCCAAGGTATACAGTAAACCTGAAGTGAAGCATCGGAATCTTAAACTGGACTCACAGGAGAGGTTCAAATCATAGAAAGGGAGATTGTCACTCCTCTTGTACTTAAGTCGGCATTGTGCCTTTTGTATTAAATTCGGATGCAACATCTGTGTTTCATCGTCAATAAGAAGGTGCAAGGTATACAGTAAACCTGAAGCGACGCATCGGAATCTAAAACTGGACTCACAGGAGAGGTTCAAATCATATAAAGAGAGAGTGACAGTCCTCTTTTACTTACGTCGGCATTGTGCCTTTTGTATTAAATTCGGATGCAATTTCTGTGTTTTATCGTCAATAACAAGCTCCCAGGTATACAGTAAACCTGAAGTGAAGCATCGGAATCTTAAACTGGACTCACAGGAGAGGTTCAAATCATAGAAAGTTAGAGTGTCAGTCCTCTTCTACTTAAGTCGGCATTGTGCCTTTTGATTTTAGTTCCGATGCAATTTCTATGTTTCATCGTCAATAAGAAGGTACAAGGTATACAGTAGAACTGAAGTGAATCATCGGAATCTAAAACTGGACTCACACGAGAGGTTCAAATCATAGAAAGGGAGAGTGTCAGTCCTCTTTTACTTAAGTCGGCATTGTGCCTTTAGTATTCAATTCGGATGCAATTTCTGTATTTCATTGTCAATAAGAAGGTCCAAGGGATACAGTAAACCTGAAGTGAAGCATCGGAATCTAAAACTGGACTCACAGGAGAGGTTGAAATCATAGAAAGTTAGAGTGTCAGTCCTCTTTTACTTATGTCGGCATTGTGCCTTTTGTATTAAATACCGATGGAATTTCTGTGTTTCATCGTCAATAAGAAGGTCCAAGGGATACGGTAAACCTGAAGTGACGCATCGGAATCTAAAACTGGACTCACAGGAGAAGTTCAAATCATAGGAAGTGAGAGTTTCAGTCCTCTTTTACTTAAGTCGGCATTGTGCCTTATGTATTAAATTTGGATGCAATTTCTGTGTTTCATCGTCAATAAGAAGGTCCAAGGGATACAGTAAACCAGAAGTGAAGCATCGGAATCTAAAACTGGACTCACAGGAGAGGATCAAATCATAGAGTGAGAGTGTCAGTCCTCATGCACTTAAGTCGGCATTGTGCACTTTGTATTAATTGCGGATGCAATTTCTGTGTTTCATCGTCAATAAGAAGGTCCAAGGGACACAGTAAACCTGAAATGAAGCATCGGAATATAAAACTGGACTCACAGGAGAGGTTCAAATCATAGAAAATTAGAGTGTCAGTCCTCTTTTACTTAAGTCGGCATTGTGCCTTTTGAATTTAATTCCGATGCAATATCTGTGTTTCATCGTCAATAAGAAGGTGCAAGGTATACAGTATCCTGAAGTGAAACATCGGAATCTAAAACTGGACGCACTGGAGATGTTCAAATCGCAGAAAGTGAGAGTGTCCTTCCTCTTTTACTTAAGTCGGCATTGTGCCTTTTGTATTTAATTCGGATGCAATTTCTGTATTTCATCGTGAATAAGAAGGTGCAGGTATACGGTAAACCTGAAGTGATGCATCGGAATCTAAAACTGGACTCACAGGAGAAGTTCATATCATAGAAAGCGAGAGCGTCAGTCCTCTTTTACTTAAGTCGGCGTTGTGCCTTTTGTATTTAATTCGGATGCAATTAGTGTGTTTCATCGTCAATACGGAGATCCAAGGGATACAGTAAACCTGAAGTGAAGCATCGGAATCTAAAACTGGACTCACACGAGAGGTTCATATCATAGAGGGTTAGAGTGTCAGTCCTCTTGTACTTGAAACGGCATTGTTATTTTTGAATTTAATTCCGATCCAATTTCTATGTTTCATCATCAATAAGAAGGTGCAAGGTGTACAGTAAACCTGAAGTGAAGCATCGGAATCTAAAACTGGACTCACAGGAGACGTTCAAATTGTAGAGAGCTAGAGTGTCAGTCCTCTTGTACTTATGTCGGCATTGTGCCTTTTGAATTTAATTCCGATGCAATATCTGTGTTTCATCGTCAATACGAAGGTCCAAGGGATACAGTAAACCTGAAATGAAGCATAGGAATCTAAAACTGGACTCACAGGAGAGGTTCAAATCATAGAAAGAGAGAGTGTCAGACCTCTTTCACTTATGTCGGCATTGTGCCTTTTGTATTACATTCGGAAGCAATTTCTGCATTCCATGTTCAATAAGAAGGTCCAAGGGATACAGTAAACCTGAAGTGAAGCATCAGAATCTAAAACTGGACTCACAGGAGAGGTTCAAATCATAGAAAGTGAGAGTGTCAGTCCTCTTTTACTTAAGTCGGCATTGTGCCTTTTTTATTAAATTCGGATGCAACATCTGTGTTTCATCGTCAATAAGAAGGTGCAAGGTATACAGTAAACCTGAAGTGAAGCATCGGAATCTAAAACTGGACCCACAGGAGAGGTTCAAATCATAGAAAGAGAGAGTGTCAGTCCTCCTTTACTTAAGTCGGCATTGTGCCTTTTGTATTAAATTCGGATGCAATTTCTGTATTTCATCGTCAATAAGAAGGTCCAAGGGATACAGTAAACCTGAAGTGGAGCTTCGGAATCTAAAACTCGACTCACAGGAGAGGTTCAAATCATATAAAGAGAGAGTGACAGTCCTCTTTTACTTAAGTCGGCATTGTGCCTTTTGTATTAAATTCGGACGCAATTTCTGTGTTTCATCGTCAATACGAAGGTCCAAGGGATACAGTAAACCTGAAGTGAAGCATCGGAATCTAGAACTGGACTTACAGGAGAGGTTCCAATCATAGAGAGTTGGAGTGTCAGTCTCTTGTACTTAAGTCGGCATTGTGCCTTTTGATTTTAGTTCCGATGCAATTTCTATGTTTCATCGTCAATAAGAAGGTGCAAGGTATACAGTAGAACTGAAGAGAATCATCGGAATCTAAAACTGGACTCACAGGAGAGGTTCAAATCATAGAAAGGGAGAGTGTCAGTCCTCTTTTACTTTAGTCGGCATTGTGCCTTTAGTATTAAAACCGGATGCAATTTCTGTATTTCATCGTCAATAAGAAGGTCCAAGTGATACAGTAAACCTGAAGTGAAGCATCGGAATCTAAAACTGGACTCACAGGAGAGGTTGAAATCATAGAAAGTTAGAGTGTCAGTCCTCTTTTACTTATGTCGGCATTGTGCCTTTTGTATTAAATTCCGATGCAATTTCTGTGTTTCATCGTCAATAAGAAGGTCCAAGGGATACAGTAAACCAGAAGTGAAGCATCGGAATCTAAAACTGGACTCACAGGAGAGGTTCAAATCATAGAGTGAGAGTGTCAGTCCTCATGTACTTTAGTCGGCATTGTGCCTTTTGTATTAAATGCGGATGCAATTTCTGTGATTCATCGTCTATAAGAAGGTCCAAGGGATACAGTAAACCTGAAATGAAGCATCGGAATATAAAACTGGACTCACAGGAGAGGTTCAAATCATAGAAAGTTAGAGTGTCAGTCCTCTTGTACTTAAGTCGGCATTGTGCCTTTTGAATTTAATTCGGATGCAATTTCAGTGTTTCATCGTCAATAAGAAGGTGCAAGGTATACAGTAATCCTGAAGTGAAGCATCGGAATCTAAAACTGGATTCACTGGAGATGTTCAAATCACAGAAAGTGAGAGTGTCAGTCCTCTTTTACTTAAGTCGGCATTGTGCCTTTTGTATTAAATTCGGATGCAATTTCTGTATTTCATCGTGAATAAGAAGGTGCAGGTATACGGTAAACCTGAAGTCATGCATCTGAATCTGAAACTGGACTCACAGAAGAAGTTCATATCATAGAAAGTGAGAGCGTCAGTCCTCTTTTACTTAAGTCGGCGTTGTGCCTTTTGTATTAAATTCGGATGCAATTAGTGTGTTTCATCGTCTATAAGGAGATCCAAGGGATACAGTAAACCTGAAGTGAAGCATCGGAATCTAAAACTGGACTCACACGAGAGGTTCAAGTCATAGAAAGTTAGAGTGTCAGTCCTCTTGTACTTAAGTCGGCATAGTGCCTTTTGAATTTAATTCCGATGCAATTTCTACGTTTCATCGTCAATAAGAAGGTGCAAGGTATACAGTAAACCTGAAGTGAAGCATCGGAATGTAAAACTGGACTCACAGGAGAGGTTCAAATCACAGAAAGTGAGAGTGTCAGTCCTCTTTTACTTAACTCGGCATTGTGCCTTTTGTATTAAATTCGGATGCAATTTCTGAATTTCATCGTCAATAAGAAGGTGCACGGTATACGGTAAACCTGAAGTGACGCATCGGAATCTATAACTGGACTCACAGGAGAAATTCATATCATAGAAAGTGAGAGCGTCAGTCCTCTTCTACTTAAGTCGGCGTTGTGCCTTTTGTATTAAATTCGGATGCAATCAGTGTGTTTCTTCGTCAATAAGGAGATTCAAGGGATACAGTAAACCTGAAGTGAAGCATCGGAATCTAAAACTGGACTCGCACGAGACGTTCAAATCATAGAGGGTTAGAGTGTCAGTCCTCTTGTACTTAAGTCGGCATTGTGCCTTTTGAATTTAATTCCGATGCAATATCTGTGTTTCATCGTCAATAAGAAGGTCCAAGGGATACAGTAAACCTGAAGTGAAGCATCGGAAACTAAAACTGGACTCACAGGAGAGGTTCAAATCATAGAAAGAGAGAGTGACTGTTCTCTTTTACTTAAGTCGCCATTGTGCATTTTGAATGAAATTCCGATGAAATTTCTGTCTTTCATCGTCAATAAGAAGGACCAAGTTATACAGTAAACCATAAGTGCAGCATCGGAATCTAAAACTGGACTCACAGGAGAGGTTCAAATCATAGAAAGGGAGAGTGTCAGTCCTCTTGTACTTAAGTCCTCATTGTGCCTTTTGTATTAAATTCGGATGCAATTTCTGCGTTTCATCGTCAATAAGAAGGTCCAAGGTATACAGTAAACCTGAAGTGAAGCATCGGAATCTAAAACTGGACTCACATGTGAGGTTCAAGTCATAGAAAGTGAGAGTGTCAATCCTCTTTTACTTAAGCCGGCATTGTGCCTTTTGTATTAAATTCCGATGCAATTTCTGTGTTTCATCGTCAATAGGAAGGTGCAAGCTATACAGTAAACCAGAAGTGAAGCATCGGAATCTAAAACTGGACTCACATGTGAGGTTCAAATCATGGAAAGTGAGAGTGTCTATCCTCTTTTACTTAACTCGGCATTGTGCCTTTTGTATTAAATTCGGATGCAATTTCTTTACTTCATCGTCAATAAGAAGGTCCAAGGAATACACTAAACCTGAAGAGAAGCATCGGAATCTAAAACTGGCCTCACAGGAGATGTTCAAATCATAGTTAAATTGTCAGTCCTCTTGTACTTAAGTCGGCATTGTGCCTTTTGTAATAAATTCCGATGCAATTTCTGTGTTTCATCGTCAATAGGAAGGTGCAAGGTATACAGTAAACCAGAAGTGAAGCATCGGAATCTAAAACTGGACTCACAGGAGAGGTTCAAATCATAGAAAGAGAGAGTGTCAGTCCTCTTTTACTTAAGTCGGCATTGTGCCTTTTGTATTAAATTCGGATGCAATTTCTGTATTTCATCGTCAATAAGAAGGTCCAAGGGATACAGTAAATCTGAGGTGAAGAATCGGAATCTAAAACTGGACTCACAGGAGATGTTCAAATCATAGTTAAATTGTCATTCCTCTTGTACTTAAGTCGGCATTGTGCCTTTTGTATTAAATTCCGATGCAATTTCAGTATTTCATTGTCAATCGGAAGGTGCAAGGTATACAGTAAACCAGAAGTGAAGAATCGGAATCTAAAACTGGACTCACAGGAGAGGTTCAAATCATAGAAAGTGAGAGTGTCAGTCCTCTTTTAGCTAAGTCGGATTTGTGCTTTTTGTATTACATTCGGATGCAATTTCTGTGTTTCGTCGTCAATAAGAAGGTCCAAAGGATACAGTAAACCTGAAGTTAAGCTTCGGAATCTAAAACTGGAATCACAGGAGAGGTTCAAATGATAGAAAGTGAGAGTGTCAGTCCTCATGTACTTAAGTCGGCATTGTGCCTTTTGTGTTAAATTCGGATGCAATTTCTGTGTTTCATCGTCAATAAGAAGGTCCAAGGGATACAGTAAACCTGAAGTGCAGCATCGGAATCTAAAACTGGACTCACAGGAGAGGTTCAAATCACAGAAAGTGAGAGTGTCAGATCTCTTTCACTTAAGTCGGCATTTTGCCTTTTGTATTAAATTCGGATGCAATTTCTGTGTTTCATCGTCAATAAGAAGGTGCAAGGTATACGGTAAACCTGAAGTGACGCATCGGAATCTAAAACTGGACTCACAGGAGAATTTCAAATCATAGAAAGTGATTGTGTCAGTCCTCTTTTACTTAAGTCGGCATTGTGCCTTATGTATTAAATTCGGATGCAATTTCTGTGTTTCATCGTCGATGAGAAGGTCCAAGGGATACAGTAAACCTGAAGTGAAGCATCGGAATCTAAAACTGGACTCACAGGAGAGGTCCAATTGTAGAGAGTTAGAGTGTCAGTCCTCTTGTACTTAAGTCGGCATTGTGCCTTTTGAATCTAATTCCGATGCAATTTCTGTGTTTCATCGTCAATAAGAAGGTCCAAGGGATTCAGTAAACCTGAAATTAAGCATCGGAATCTAAAACTGGACTCACAGGAGAGGTTCAAATCATAGAAAGAGAGAGTGTCAGTCCTCTTTTACTTAAGTGTGCATTGTGCTTTTTGTATTAAATTCGGATGCAATTTCTGTATTTCATCGTCAATAAGAAGGTCCAAGGGATACAGTAAATCTGAGGTGAAGCATCGGAATCTAAAACTGGACTCACAGGAGAGGTTCTTATCATAGAAAGTTAGAGTGTCAGTCCTCTTGTAATTATGTCGGCATTGTGCCTTTTGTATTAAATTCCGACGTAATTTCAGTGTTTCATCGTCAATAAGAAGGTGCAAGGTATACGGTAAACCTGAAGTGACGCATCGGTATCTAAAACTGGACTCACAGGAGAATTTCAAATCATAGAAAGTGAGAGTGTCAGTCCTCTTTTACTTAAGTCGGCATTGTGCCTTATGTATTAAATTCGGATGCAATTTCAGCGTTTCATCGTTAATGAGAAGGTCCAAGGGATACAGTAAACCTGAAGTAAAGCATCGGAATCTAAAACTGGAGTCACAGGAGAGGTTCAAATCATAGAAAGAGAGAGTGACAGTTCTCTTTTACTTAAGTCGGCATTGTGCCTTTTGAATTAAATTCCGATGAAATTTCTGTCTTTCATCGTCAATAAGAAAGACCAAGGGATACAGTAAACCATAAGTGAAGCATCGGAATCTAAAACTGGACTCACAGGAGAGGTTCAAATCATAGAAAGGGAGAGTGTCAGTCCTCTTGTACTTACGTCGGCATTGTGCATTTTGTATTAAATTCGGATGCAATTTCTGTGTTTCATCGTCAATAAGAAGGTCCAAGGTATACAGTAAACCTGAAGTGAAGCATCGGAATCTAAAACTGGACTCACATGTCAGGTTCAAATCATAGAAAGTGAGAGTGTCAGTCCTCTTTTACTTAAGTCGGCATTGTGCCTTTTGTATTAAATTCGGATGCAATTTAGTTGTTTCATCGTCAATAAGAAAGACCAAGGGATACAGTAAACCATAAGTGAAGCATCGGAATCTAAAACTGGACTCACAGGAGAGGTTCAAATCATAGAAAGTGAGAGTGTCAATCCTCTTTTACTTAAGTCGGCATTGTGCCTTTTGTATTAAATTCGGATGCAATTTAGTTGTTTCATCGTCAATAAGAAGGTCCAAGGAATACAGTAAACCTGAAGTGCAGCATCGGGATCTAAAACTGGACTCACAGGAGATGTTAAAATCATAGTTAAATTGTCATTCCTCTTGTACTTAAGTCGGCATTGTGCCTTTTGTATTAAATTCCGATGCAATTTCAGTATTTCATTGTCAATAGGAAGGTACAAGGTATACAGTAAACCAGAAGTGAAGCATCGGAATCTAAAACTGTACTCACAGGAGAGGTTCATATCATAGAAACTGAGAGTGTCAGTCCACTTTTAGTTAAGTCGGATTTGTGCCTTTTGCATTAAATTCGGATGCAATTTCTGTGTTTCTTCGTCAATAAGAAGGTCCAAAGGATACAGTAAACCTGAAGTTAAGCTTCGGAATCTAAAACTGGAATCACAGGAGAGGTTCAAATGATAGAAAGTGAGAGTGTCAGTCCTCATGTACTTAAGTCGGCATTGTGCCTTTTGTATTAAATTCGGATGCAATTTCTGTGTTTCATCGTCAATAAGAAGGTCCAAGGGATACAGTAAACCTGAAGTGCAGCATCGGAATCTAAAACTGGACTCACAGGAGAGGTTCAAATCACAGAAAGTGAGAGTGTCAGATCTCTTTCACTTAAGTCGGCATTGTGCCTTTTGTATTAAATTCGGATGCAATTTCTGTGTTTCATCGTCAATAAGAAGGTGCAAGGTATACGGTAAACCTGAAGTGACGCATCGGAATCTAAAACTGGACTCACAGGAGAATTTCAAATCATAGAAAGTGAGAGTGTCAGTCCTCTTTTACTTAAGTCGGCATTGTGCCTTATGTATTAAATTCGGATGCAATTTCTGTGTTTCATCGTCGATGAGAAGGTCCAAGGGATACAGTAAACCTGAAGTGAAGGATCGGAATCTAAAACTGGACTCACAGGAGAGGTTCAAATCATAGAAAGAGAGAGTGACAGTCCTCTTTTACTTAAGTCGGCATTGTGCCTTTTGAATTAAATTCCGATGAAATGTCTGTCTTTCTTCGTCAATAAGAAGGACCAAGGGATACAGTAAACCATAAGTGATGCATCGGAATCAAAAACTGGACTCACAGGACAGGTTCAAATCATAGAAAGGGAGAGAGTCAGTCCTCTTGTACTTAAGTCGGCATTGTGCCTTTTGTAATAAATTCGGATGCAATTTCTGTGTTTCATCGTCAATAAGAAGGTCCACGGTATACAGTAAACCTGATGTGAAGCATCGGAATCTAAAACTGGACTCACATGTGAGGTTCAAATCATAGAAAGTGAGAGTGTCTATCCACTTTTACTTAAGTCGGCATTGTGCCTTTTGTATTAAATTCGGATGCAATTTCTTTGTTTCATCGTCAATAAGATGGTCCAAGGAATACAGTAAACCTGAAGTGAAGCATCGGAATCTAAAACTGGCCTCACAGGAGATGTTCAAATCATAGTTAAATTGTCAGTCCTCTTGTACTTAAGTCGGCATTGTGCCTTTTGTATTAAATTCCGATGCAATATCTGTGTTTCATCGTCAATAGGAAGGTGCAAGGTATACAGTAAACCAGAAGTGAAGCATCGGAATCTAAAACTGGACTCACAGGCGTGGTTCAAATTGTAGAGAGTTAGAGTGTCAGTCCTCGTGTACTTAAGTCGGCATTGTGCCTTTTGAATCTAATTCCGATGCAATTTCTGTGTTTCATCGTCAATAAGAAGGTCCAAGGGATTCAGTAAACCTGAAATGAAGCATCGGAATCTAAAACTGGACTCACAGGAGAGGTTCAAATCATAGAAAGAGAGAGTGTCAGTCCTCTTTTACTTAAGTGTGCATTGTGCCTTTTGTATTAAATTCGGATGCAATTTCTGTATTTCATCGTCAATAAGAAGGTATAAGGGATACAGTAAATCTGAGGTGAAGCATCGGAATCTAAAACTGGACTCACAGGAGAGGTTCTAATCATAGAAAGTTAGAGTGTCAGTCCTCTTGTAGTTATGTCGGAATTGTGCCTTTTGTATTAAATTCCGACGCAATTTCTGTGTTTCATCGTCAATAAGAAGGTGCAAGGTATACGGCATACCTGAAGTGTCACATCGGAATCTAAAACTGGACTCACAGGAGAATTTCAAATCATAGAAAGTGAGAGTGTCAGTCCTCTTTTACTTAAGTCGGCATTGTTCCTTATGTATTAAATTCGGATGCAATTTCTGTGTTTCATCGTTAAGGAGAAGGTCCAAGGGATACAGTAAACCTGAAGTGAAGCATCGGAATCTAAAACTGGAGTCACAGGAGAGGTTCAAATCATAGAAAGAGAGAGTGACAGTTCTCATTTACTTAAGTCGGCATTGTGCCTTTTGAATTAAATTCCGATGAAATTTCTGTCTTTCATCGTCAATAAGAAGGACCAAGGGATACAGTAAACCATAAGTGAAGCATCGGAATCTAAAACTGGACTCACAGGAGAGGTTCAAATCATAGAAAGGGAGAGTGTCAGTCCTCTTGTACTTAAGTCGGCATTGTGCATTTTGTATTAAATTCGGATGCAATTTCTGTGTTTCATCGTCAATAAGAAGGTCCAAGGTATACAGTAAACCTGAAGTGAAGCATCGGAATCTAAAACTGGACTCACATGTGAGGTTCAAATCATAGAAAGTGAGAGTGTCAATCCTCTTTTACTTAAGTCGGCATTGTGCCTTTTGTATTAAATTCGGATGCAATTTAGTTGTTTCATCGTCAATAAGAAGGTCCAAGGAATACAGTATACCTGAAGTGAAGCATCGGGATCTAAAACTGGACTCACAGGAGATGTTCAAATCATAGTTAAATTGTCATTCCTCTTGTACTTAAGTCGGCATTGTGCCTTTTGTATTAAATTCGGATGCAATTTCAGTGTTTCATCGTCAATAGGAAGGTGCAAGGTATACAGTAAACCAGAAGTGAAGCATCGGAATCTAAAATTGGACTCACAGGAGAGGTTCAAATCATAGAAAGTGAGAGTGTCAGTCCTCTTTTACTTAAGTCGGATTTGTTCCTTTTGTATTAAATTCGGATGAAATTTCTGTATTTCATCGTCAATAAGAAGGTCCTAAGGATACAGTAAAAATGAAGTGAAGCTTCGGAATCTAAAACTGGACTCACAGGAGAGGTTCAAATGATAGAAAGTGAGAGTGTCAGTCCTCATGTACTTAAGTCGGCATTGTGCCTTTTGTATTAAATTCGGATGCAATATCTGTGTTTCATCGTCAATAATAAGGTCCAAGGGATACAGTAAACCTGAAATGAAGCATCGGAATCTAAAACAGGACTCACAGGAGAGGTTCAAATCATAGAAAGTTAGAGTGTCTGTCCTCTTGTACTTAAGTCGGCATTGTGACTTTTGAATTTAATTCCGATGCAATTTCTGTGTTTCATCGTCAATAAGAAGGTGCAAGGTATACAGTAAACCTGAAGTGAAGCATCGGAATCTAAAACTGGACTCACAGGATAGGTTCAAAACACAGAAAGTTAGAGTGTCAGTCCTTTTTTACTTAAGTCGGCATTGTGCCTTTTGTATTAAATTCGGATGAAATTTCTGTATTTCATCGTCAATAAGAAGGTCCAAGGGATACAGTAAATCTGAGGAGAAGCATCGGAATCTAAAACTGGACTCACAGGAGAGGTTCTAATCATAGAAAGTTAGAGTGTCAGTCCTCTTGTAGTTATGTCGGAATTGTGCCTTTTGTATTAAATTCCGACGCAATTTCTGTGTTTCATCGTCAATAAGAAGGTGCAAGGTATACGGCAAACCTGAAGTGTCACATCGGAATCTAAAACTGGACTCACAGGAGAATTTCAAATCATAGAAAGTGAGAGTGTCAGTCCTCTTTTACTTAAGTCGGCATTGTTCCTTATGTATTAAATTCGGATGCAATTTCTGTGTTTCATCGTTAAGGAGAAGGTCCAAGGGATACAGTAAAACTGAAGTGAAGCATCGGAATCTAAAACTGGAGTCACAGGAGAGGTTCAAATCATAGAAAGAGAGAGTGACAGTTCTCTTTTACTTAAGTCGGCATTGTGCCTTTTGAATTAAATTCCGATGAAATTTCTGTCTTTCATCGTCAATAAGAAGGACCAAAGGATACAGTAAACCATAAGTGAAGCATCGGAATCTAAAACTGGACTCACAGGAGAGGTTCAAATCATAGAATGGGAGAGTGTCAGTCCTCTTGTACTTAAGTCGGCATTGTGCCTTTTGTATTAAATTCGGATGCAATTTCTGTGTTTCATCGTCAATAAGAAGGTCCAAGGTATACAGTAAACCTGAAGTGAATCATCGGAGTCTAAAACTGGACTCACATGTGAGGTTCAAATCATAGAAAGTGAGAGTGTCAATCCTCTTTTACTTAAGTCGACATTGAGCCTTTTGTATTAAATTCGGATGCAATTTCTGTATTTCATCGTCAATAAGAAGGTCCAAGGTATACAGTAAATCTGAGGTGAAGCATCGGAATCTAAAACTGGACTCACAGGAGAGGTTCTAATCATAGAAAGTTAGAGTGTCAGTCCTCTTGTAGTTATGTCGGCATTGTGCCTTTTGTATTAAATTCCGACACAATTTCTGTGTTTCATCGTCAATAAGAAGGTGGAAGGTATACGGTAAACCTGAAGTGACGCATCAGAATCTAAAACTGGACTCACAGGAGAGGTTCAAATCATAGAAAGTGAGAGTGTCAGTCCTCTTTTACTTAAGTCGGCATTGTGCCTTATGTATTAAATTCGGATGCAATTTCTGTGTTTCATCGTTAATGAGAAGGTCCAAGGAATACAGTAAACCTGAAGTGAAGCATCGGAATCTAAAACTGGAGTAACAGGAGAGGTTCAAATGATAGAAAGAGAGAGTGACAGTTCTCTTTTACTTAAGTCGGCATTGTGCATTTTGAATTAAATCCCGATGAAATTTCTGTCTTTCATCGTCAATAAGAAGGACCAAGGAATACAGTAAACCATAAGTGAAGCATCGGAATCTGAAACTGGACTCACAGGAGAGGTTCAAATGATAGAAAGTGAGAGTGTCAGTCCTCTTGTACTTTAGTCGGCATTGTGCCTTTTGTATTAAATTCGGATGCAATTTCTGTGTTTCATCGTCAATAAGAAGGTCCAAGGTATACAGTAAACCAGAAGTGAAGCATCGGAATCTAAAACTGGACTCACAGGAGATGTTCAAATCATAGTTAAATTGTCATTCCTCTTGTACTTAAGTCGGCATTGTGCCTTTTGTATTAAATTGCGATGCAATTTCTGTGTTTCATCGTCAATCGGAAGGTGCACGGTATACAGTATACCAGAAGTGAAGCATTGGAATCTAAAACTGGACTCACAGGAGAGGTTCAAATCATAGAAAGTGAGAGTGTCAGTCCTCTTTTACTTAAGTCGGATTTGTGCCTTTTGTATTAAATTCGGGTGCAGCTTCTATGTTTCAACGTCAATAAAAAGGTCCAAAGGATACAGTGAACCTGAAGTGAAGCTTCGGAATCTAAAACTGGACTCACAGGAGAGGTTCAAATGATAGAAAGTGAGAGTGTCAGTCCTCATGTACTTAAGTCGGCATTGTGCCTTTTGTATTAAATTCGGATGCAATTTCTGTGTTTCATCGTCAATAAGAAGGACCAAGGGATACAGTAAACCTGAAATGAAGCATCGGAATCTAATACTGGACTCACAGGAGAGGTTCAAATCATAGAAAGTTAGAGTGTCAGTCCTCTTGTACTTAAGTCGGCATTGTGCCTTTTGAATTTAATTCCGATGCAATTTCTGTGTTTCATCGTCAATAAGAAGGTGCAAGGTATACAGTAAACCTGAAGTGAAGCATCGGAATCTAAAACTGGACTCACATGTGAGGTTCAAATCATAGAAAGTGAGAGTGTCATTCCTCTTTTACTTAAGTCGGCATTGTGCCTTTTGTATTAAATTCGGATGCAATTTCTGTATTTCATCGTCAATAAGAAGGTCCAAGGGATACAGTAAATCTGAGGTGAAGCATCGGAATCTAAAACTGGACTCACAGGAGACGTTCTAATCATAGAAAGTTAGAGTGTCAGTCCTCTTGTAGTTATGTCGGCATTGTGCCTTTTGTATTAAATTCCGACGCAATTTCTGTGTTTCATCGTCAATAAGAAGGTGCAAGGTATACGGTAAACCTGAAGTGACGCATCGGAATCTAAAACTGGACTCACAGGAGTATTTCAAATCATAGAAAGTGAGAGTGTCAGTCCTCTTTTACTTAAGTCGGCATTGTGCCTTATGTATTAAATTCGGATGCAATTTCTGTGTTCCATGGTTAATGAGACGGTCAAAGGGATACAGTAAAGCTGCAGTGAAGCATCGGAATCTAAAACTGGAGTCACAGGAGAGGTTCAAATCATAGAAAGAGAGAGTGACAGTTCTCTTTTACTTAAGTCGGCATTGTGCCTTTTGAATTAAATTCCGATGAAATTTCTATCTTTCATCGTCAATAAGAAGGACCAAGGGATACAGTAAACCATAAGTGAAGCATCGGAATCTAAAACTGGACTCACAGGAGAGGTTTAAATCATAGAAAGGGAGAGTGTCAGTCCTCTTGTACTTAAGTCGGCATTGTGCCTTTTGTATTAAATTCGGATGCAATTTCTGTGTTTCATCGTCAATAAGAAGGTGCAAGGTATACAGTAAACCTGAAGTGAGGCATCGGAATCTAAAACTGGACTCACATGTGAGGTTCAAATCATAGAAAGTGAGAGTGTCTATCCTCTTTTACTTAAGTCAGCATTGTGCCTTTTGTATTAAATTCGGATGCAATTTCTTTCTTTCATCGTCAATAAGAAGGTCCAAGGAATACAGTAAACCTGAAGTGAAGCATCGGAATCTAAAACTGGCCTCACAGGAGATGTTCAAATCATAGTTAAATTGTCAGTCCTCTTGTACTTAAGTCGGCATTGTGCCTTTTGTATTAAATTCGGATGCAATTTCTGTGTTTCATCGTCAATAAGAAGGTCCCAAGGATACAGTAAAAATGAAGTGAAGCTTCGGAATCTAAAACTGGACTCACAGGAGAGGTTCAAATAATAGAAAGTGAGAGTGTCAGTCCTATGTACTTAAGTCGGCATTGTGCCTTTTGTATTAAATTCGGATGCAATTTCTGTGTTTCATCGTCAATAAGAAGGTCCAAGGGATACAGTAAACCTGAAATGAAGCATCGTAATCTAAAACAGGACTCACAGGAGAGGTTCAAATCATAGAAAGTTAGACTGTCTGTCCTCTTGTACTTAAGTCGGCATTGTGCCTTTTGAATTTAATTCCGATGCAATTTCTGTGTTTCATCGTCAATAAGAAGGTGCAAGGTATACAGTAAACCTGAAGTGAAGCATCGGAATCTAAAACTGGACTCACAGGATAGGTTCAAAACACAGAAAGTTAGAGTGTCAGTCCTTTTTTACTTAAGTCTGCATGGTGCCTTTTGTATTAATTCGGATGCAATTTCTGTATTTCATCGTCAATAAGAAGGTCCAAGGGATACAGTAAATCTGAGGTGAAGCATCGGAATCTAAAACTGGACTCACAGGAGAGGTTCTAATCATAGAAAGTTAGAGTGTCAGTCCTCTTGTAGTTATGTCGATATTGTGCCTTTTGTATTAAATTCCGACCGAATTTCTGTGTTTCATCGTCAATAAGAAGGTGCAAGGTATACGGTAAACCTGAAGTGACGCATCGGAATCTAAATCTGGACTCACAGGAGAATTTCAAATCATAGAAAGTGAGAGTGTCAGTCCTCTTTTACTTAAGTCGGCATGGTGCATTATGTATTAAATTCGTTTGCAATTTCTGTGTTTCATCGTTAATGAGAAGGTCCAAGGGATACAGTAAACCTGAAGTGAAGCATCGGAATCTAAAACTGGAGTCACAGGAGAGGTTCACATCATAGAAAGAGAGAGTGACAGTTCTCTTTTACTTAAGTCGGTATTGAGCCTTTTGAATTAAATTCCGATGAAATTTCTGTCTTTCATCGTCAATAAGAAGGACCAAGGGATACAGTAAACCATAAGTGCAGCATCGGAATCTAAAACTGGACTCACAGGAGAGGTTCAAATCATAGAAAGGGAGAGTGTCAGTCCTCTTGTACTTAAGTCGGCATTGTGCCTTTTGTATTAAATTCGGATGCAATTTCTGTGTTTCATCATCAATAAGAAGGTCCAAGGTATACAGTAAACCTGAAGTGAAGCATCGGAATCTAAAACTGGACTCACAGGAGAGGTTCTAATCATAGAAAGTTAGAGTGTCAGTCCTCTTGTAGTTATGTCGGCAATGTGCCTTTTGTATTAAATTCCGACGCAATTTCTGTGTTTCATCGTCAATAAGAAGGTGCAAGGTATACGGTAAACCTGAAGTGACGCATCGGAATCTAAAACTGGACTCACAGGAGAATTTCAAATCATAGAAAGTGAGAGTGTCAGTCCTCTTTTACCTAAGTCGGCACTGTGCCTTATGTATTAAATTCGGCTGCAATTTATGTGTTTCATCGTTAATGAGAAGGTACAAGGGATACAGTAAACCTGAAGTGAAGCATCGGAATCTAAAACTGGAGTAACAGGAGAGGTTCAAATCATAGAAAGAGAGAGTGACAGTTCTCTTTTACTTAAGTCGGCATTGTGCATTTTGAATTAAATCCCGATGAAATTTCTGTCTTTCATCGTCAATAAGAAGGACCAAGGGATACAGTAAACCATAAGTGAAGCATCGGAATCTGAAACTGGACTCACAGGAGAGGTTCAAATCATAGAAAGGGAGAGTGTCAGTCCTCTTGTACTTTAGTCGGCATTCTGCCTTTTGTATTAAATTCGGATGCAATTTCTGTGTTTCATCGTCAATAAGAAGGTCCAAGGTATACAGTAAACCTGAAGTGAAGCATCGGAATCTAAAACTGGACTCACATGTGGGGTTCAAATCATAGACAGTGAGAGTGTCAATCCTCTTTTACTTAAGTCGGCATTGTGCCTTTTGTATTAAATTCGGATGCAATTTCTTAGTTTCATCGTCAATAAGAAGGTCCAAGGAATACAGTAAACCTGAAGTGAAGCATCGGAATCTAAACCTGGACTCACAGGAGATGTTCAAATCATAGTTAAATTGTCATTCCTCTTGTACTTAAGTCGGCATTGTACCTTTTGTATTAAATTCCGATGCAATTTCTGTGTTTCATCGTCAATAGGAAGGTGCAAGGTATACAGTAAACCAGAAGTGAAGCATCGGAATCTAAAACTGGACTCACAGGAGAGGTTCAAATCATAGAAAGTGAGAGTGTCAGTCCTCTTTTACTTAAGTCGGATTTGTGCCTTTTGTATTAAATTCGGATGCAGCTTCTGTGTTTCAACGTCAATAAAAAGGTCCAAAGGATACAGTAAACCTGAAGTGAAGCTTCGGAATCTAAAACTGGACTCACAGGAGAGGTTCAAATGATAGAAAGTGAGAGTGTCAGTCCTCATGTACTTAAGTCGGCATTGTGCCTTTTGTATTAAATTCGGATGCAATTTCTGTGTTTCATCGTCAATAAGAAGGACCAAGGGATACAGTAAACCTGAAATGAAGCATCGGAATCTAAAACTGGACTCACAGGAGAGGTTCAAATCATAGAAAGTTAGAGTGTCAGTCCTCTTGTACTTAAGTCGGTATTGTGCCTTTTGAATTTAATTCCGATGCAATTTCTGTGTTTCATCGTCAATAAGAAGGTGCAAGGTATACAGTAAACCTGAAGTGAAGCATCGGAATCTAAAACTGGACTCACATGTGAGGTTCAAATCATAGAAAGTGAGAGTGTCTATCCTCTTTTACTTAAGTCGGCATTGTGCCTTTTGTATTAAATTCGGATGCAATTTCTTTCTTTCATCGTCAATAAGAAGGTCCAAGGAATACAGTAAACCTGAAGTGAAGCATCGGAATCTAAAACTGGCCTCACAGGAGATGTTCAAATCATAGTTAAATTGTCAGTCCTCTTGTACATAAGTCGGCATTGTGCCTTTTGTATTAAATTCCGATGCAATTTCTGTGTTTCATCGTCAATAGGATGGTGCAAGGTATACAGTAAACCAGAAGTGAAGCATCGGAATCTAAAACTGGACTCACAGGAGAGGTTCAAATTGTAGAGAGTTAGAGTGTCAGTCCTCTTGTACTTAAGTCGGCATTGTGCCTTTAGAATCTAATTCCGATGCAATTTCTGTGTTTCATCGTCAATAAGAAGGTCCCAGGGATTCAGTAAACCTGAAATGAAGCATCGGAATCTAAAACTGGACTCACAGGAGAGGTTCAAATCATAGAAAGGGAGAGTGTCAGTCCTCTTTTACTTAAGTCGGCATTGTGATTTTTGTATTAAATTCGGATGCAATTTCTGTATTTCATCGTCAATAAGAAGGTCCAAGGGATACAGTAAATCTGAGGTGAAGCATCGGAATCTAAAACTGGACTCACAGGAGAGGTTCTAATCATAGAAAGTTAGAGTGTCAGTCCTCTTGTAGTTATGTCGGCATTGTGCCTTTTGTATTAAATTCCGACGCAATTTCTGTGTTTCATCGTCAATAAGAAGGTGCAAGGTATACGGTAAACCTGAAGTGACGCATCGGAATCTAAAACTGGACTCACAGGAGAATTTCAAATCATAGAAAGTGAGAGTGTCAGTCCTCTTTTATTTAAGTCGGCATTGTGCCTTATGTATTAATTTCGGATGCAATTTCTGCGTTTCATCGTTAATGAGAAAGTCCAAGGGATACAGTAAACCTGAAGTGAAGCATCGGAATCTAAAACTGGACTCACAGGAGAGGTTCAAATCATAGAAAAAGAGAGTGAGAGTTCTCTTTTACTTAAGTCGGTATTGTGCCTTTTGAATTAAATTCCGATGAAATTTCTGTCTTTCATCGTCAATAAGAAGGACCAAGGGATACAGTAAACCATAAGTGAAGCATCGGAATCTAAAACTGGACTCACAGGAGAGTTTCAAATCATAGAAAGGGAGAGTGTCAGTCCTCTTGTACTTAAGTCGGCATTGTGCCTTTTGTATTAAATTCGGATGCAATTTCTGTGTTTCATCGTCAATAAGAAGGTCCAAGGTATACAGTAAACCTGAAGTGAAGCATCGGAATCTAAAACTGGATTCACATGTGAGGTTCAAATCATAGAAGGTGAGAGTGTCAATCCTCTTCTACTTAAGTCGGCATTGTGCCTCTTGTATTAAATTCGGATGCAATTTAGTTGTATCATCGTCAATAAGAAGGTCCAAGGAATACAGTAAACCTGAAGTGAAGCATCGGGATCTAAAACTGGACTCACAGGAGATGTTCAAATCATAGTTAAATTGTCATTCCTCTTGTACTTAAGTGGGCATTGTGCCTTTTGTATTAAATTCCGATGTAATTTCAGTGTTTCATCGTCAATAGGAAGGTGCAAGGTATACAGTAAACCAGAAGTGAAGCATCGGAATCTAAAACTGGACTCACAGGAGAGGATCAAATCATTGAAAGTGAGAGTGTCAGTCCTCTTTTACTTAAGTCGGATTTGTGCCTTTTGTATTAAATTCGGATGCAATTTCTGTGTTTCATCGTCAATAAGAAGGTCCAAAGGATACAGTAAAAATGAAGTGAAGCTTCGGAATCTAAAACTGGACTCACAGGAGAGGTTCAAATGATAGAAATTGAGAGTGTCACTCCTCATGTACTTAAGTCGGCATTGTGCCTTTTGTATTAAATTCGGGTGCAATTTCTGTGTTTCATCGTCAATAAGAAGGTCCAAGGGATACAGTAAACCTGAAATGAAGCATCGGAATCTAAAACAGGACTCACAGGAGAGGTTCAAATCATAGAAAGTTAGAGAGTCAGTCCTCTTGTACTTAAGTCGGCATTGTGCCTTTTGAATTTAATTCCGATGCAATTTCTGTGTTTCATCGTCAATAAGAAGGTGCAAGGTATACAGTAAACCTGAAGTGAAGCATAGGAATCTAATACTGGACTCACAGGATAGGTTCAAAACACAGATAGTTAGAGTGTCAGTCCTTTTTTACTTAAGTCGGCATTGTGCCTTATGTATTAAATTCGGATGCAATTTCTGTGTTTCATCGTTAATGAGAAGGTCCAAGGGATACAGTAAACCTGAAGTGAAGCATCGGAATCTAAAACTGGAGTCACAGGAGAGGTTCAAATCATAGAAAGAGAGAGTGACAGTTCTCTTTTACTTAAGTCGGCATTGTGCCTTTTGAATTAAATTCCGATGAAATATCTGTCTTTCATCGTCAATAAGAAGGACCAAGGGATACAGTAAAACATAAGTGAAGCATCGGAATCTAAAACTGGACTCACATGTGAGGTTCAAATCATAGAAAGTGAGAGTGTCAATCCTCTTTTACTTAAGTCGGCATTGAGCCTTTTGTATTAAATTCGGATGCAATTTCTGTATTTCATCGTCAATAAGAAGGTCCAAGGTATACAGTAAATCTGAGGTGAAGCATCGGAATCTAAAACTGGACTCACAGGAGAGGTTCTAATCATAGAAAGTTAGAGTGTCAGTCCTCTTGTAGTTATGTCGGCTTTGTGCCTTTTGTATTAAATTCCGACGCAATTTCTGTGTTTCATCGTCAATAAGAAGGTGCAAGGTATACGGTAAACCTGAAGTGACGCATCGGAATCTAAAACTGGACTCACAGGAGAATTTCAAATCAAAGAAAGTGAGAGTGTCAGTCCTCTTTTACTTAAGTCGGCATTGTGCCTTATCTATTAAATTCGGATGCAATTTCTGTGTTTCATCGTAAATGAGAAGGTCCAAGGGATACAGTAAAACTGAAGTGAAGCATCGGAATCTAAAACTGGAGTCACAGGAGAGGTTCAAATCATAGAAAGAGAGAGTGACAGTTCTCTTTTACTTAAGTCGGCATTGTGCATTTTGAATTAAATCCCGATGAAATTTCTGTCTTTCATCGTCAATAAGAAGGACCAAGGGATACAGTAAACCATAAGTGAAGCATCGGAATCTGAAACTGGACTCACAGGAGAGGTTCAAATCATAGAAAGGGAGAGTGTCAGTCCTCTTGTACTTTAGTCGGCATTGTGCCTTTTGTATTAAATTCGGATGCAATTTCTGTGTTTCATCGTCAATAAGAAGGTCCAAGGTATACAGTAAACCTGAAGTGAAGCATCGGAATCTAAAACTGGACTCACATGTGAGGTTCAAATCATAGACAGTGAGAGTGTCAATCCACTTTTACTTAAGTCGGCATTGTGCCTTTTGTATTAAATTCGGATGCAATTTCTTTGTTTCATCGTCAATAAGAAAGTCCAAGGAATACAGTAAACCTGAAGTGAAGCATCGGAATCTAAAACTGGACTCACAGGAGATGTTCAAATCATAGTTAAATTGTCATTCCTCTTGTACTTAAGTCGGCATTGTGCCTTTTGTATTAAATTCCGATGCAATTTCTGTGTTTCATCGTCAATAGGAAGGTGCTAGGTATACAGTAAACCAGAAGTGAAGCATCGGAATTAAAAACTGGACTCACAGGAGAGGTTCAAATCATAGAAATTAAGAGTGTCAGTCCTCTTTTACTTAAGTCGGATTTGTGCTTTTTGTATTAAATTCCGATGCAGCTTCTGTGTTTCAACGTCAATAAATAGGTCCAAAGGATACAGTAAACCTGAAGTGAAGCTTCGGAATCTAAAACTGGACTCACTGGAGAGGTTCAAAAGATAGAAAGTGAGAGTGTCTGTCCTCATGTACTTAAGTCGGCATTGTGCCTTTTGTATTAAATTCGGATGCAATTTCTGTGTTTCATCGTCAATAAGAAGGACCAAGGGATACAGTAAACCTGAAATGAAGCATCGGAATCTAAAACTGGACTCACAGAAGAGGTTCAAATCATAGAAAGTTAGAGTGTCAGTCCTCTTGTACTTAAGTCGGCATTGTGCCTTTTGAATTTAATTCTCATTGAATTTCTGTGTTTCATCGTCAATTGTATTAAATTTGGATGCAATTTCTTTGTTTCATCGTCACTAAGAAGGTCCAAGGAATACAGTAAACCTGAAGTGAAGCATCGGAATCTAAAACTGGACTCACAGGAGATGTTCAAATCATAGTTAAATTGTCATTCCTCTTGTACTTAAGTCGGCATTGTGCCTTTTGTATTAAATTCCGATGCAATTTCAGTGTTTCATCGTCAATAGGAAAGTGCAAGGTATACAGTAAACCAGATGTGAAGCATCGGAATCTAAAACTGGACTCACAGGAGAGATTCAAATCATAGAATGTGAGAGTGTCAGTCCTCTATTGCTTAAGTCGGATTTGTGCCTTTTGTATTAAATTCGGATGCAATTTCTGTGTTTCATCGTCAATAAGAAGGTCCAAAGGATACAGTAAACCTGAAGTGAAGCTTCGGAATCTAAAACTGGACTCACAGGAGAGGTTCAAATGATAGAAAGTGAGAGTGTCAGTCCTCATGTACTTAAGTCGGCATTGTGCCTCTTGTATTAAATTCGGATGCAATTTCTGTGTTTCATCGTCAATAAGAAGGTCCAAGGGATACAGTAAACCTGAAATGAAGCATCGGAATCTAAAACAGGACTCACAGGAGAGGTTCAAATCATAGAAAGTTAGAGTGTCAGTCCTCTTGTACTTAAGTCGGCATTGTGCCTTTTGAATTTAATTCCGATGCAATTTCTGTGTTTCATCGTCAATAAGAAGGTGCAAGGTGTACAGTAAACCTGAAGTGAAGCATCGGAATCTAAAACTGGACTCACAGGATAGGTTCAAATCACAGAAAGTTAGAGTGTCAGTCCTTTTTTACTTAAGTCGGCATTGTGCCTTTTGTATTAAATTCGGATGCAATTTCTGTATTTCATCGTCAATAAGAAGGTCCAAGGGATACAGTAAATCTGAGGTGAAGCATCGGAATCTAAAACTGGACTCACAGGAGAGGTTCTAATCATAGAAAGTTAGAGTGTCAGTCCTCTTGTAGTTATGTCGGCATTGTGCCTTTTGTATTAAATTCCGACGCAATATCTGTGTTTCATCGTCAATAAGAAGGTGCAAGGTATACGGTAAACCTGATGTAACGCATTGGAATCTAAAACTGGACTCACAGGAGAATTTCAAATCATAGAAAATGAGAGTGTCAGTCCTCTTTTACTTAAGTCGGCATTGTGCCTTATGTATTAAATTCGGATGCAATTTCTGTGTTTCATCGTTAATGAGAAGGTCCAAGGGATACAGTAAACCTGAAGTGAAGCATCGGAATCTAAAACTGGAGTCACAGGAGAGGTTCAAATCATAGAAAGAGAGAGTGACATTTCTCTTTTACTTAAGTCGGCATTGTGCCTTTTGAATTAAATTCCGATGAAATTTCTGTCTTTCATCGTCAATAAGAAGGACCAAGGGATACAGTAAACCATAAGTGAAGCATCGGAATCTAAAACTGGACTCACAGGAGAGGTTCAAATCATAGAAAGGGAGAGTGTCAGTCCTCTTGTACTTAAGTCGGCATTGTGCCTTTTGTATTAAATTCGGATGCAATTTCTGTGTTTCATCGTCAATAAGAAGGTCCAAGGTATACAGTAAACCGGAAGTGAAGCATCGGAATCTAAAACTGGACTCACATGTGAGGTTCAAATCATAGAAAGTGAGAGTGTCAATCCTCTTTTACTTAAGTCGGCATTGTGCCTTTTGTATTAAATTCGGATGCAATTTCTGTATTTCATCGTCAATAAGAAGGTCCAAGGGATACAGTAAATCTGAGGTGAGGCATCGGAATCTAAAACTGGACTCACAGGAGAGGTTCTAATCATAGAAAGTTAGAGTGTCAGTCCTCTTGTAGTTATGTCGGCATTGTGCCTTTTGTATTAAATTCCGACGCACTTTCTGTGTTTCATCGTCAATAAGAAGGTGCAAGGTATACGGTAAACCTGAAGTGACGCATCGGAATTTAAAACTGGACTCAGAGGAGAATTTCAAATCATAGAAAGTGAGAGTGTCAGTCCTCTTTTACTTAAGTCGGCATTGTGCCTTATGTATTAAATTCGGATGCAATTTCTGTGTTTCATCGTTAATGAGAAGGTCCAAGGGATACAGTAAACCGGAAGTGAAGCATCGGAATCTAAAACTGGAGTCACAGGAGAGGTTCAAATCATAGAAAGAGAGAGTGACAGATCTCTTTTACTTAAGTCGGCATTGTGCCTTTTGAATTAAATTCCGATGAAATTTCTGTCTTTCATCGTCAACAAGAAGGACCAAGGGATACAGTAAACCATAAGTGAAGCATCGGAGTCTAAAACTGGACTCACAGGAGAGGTTCAAATCATAGAAAAGGAGAGTGTCAGTCCTCTTGTACTTATGTCGTCATTGTGCCTTTTGTATTAAATTCGGATGCAATTTCTGTGTTTCATCGTCAATAAGAAGGTCCAAGGTATACAGTAAACCTGAAGTGAAGCATCGGAAACTAAAACTGGACTCACATGTGAGGTTCAAATCATAGACAGTGAGAGTGTCAATCCTCTTTTACTTAAGTCGGCATTGTGCCTTTTGTATTAAATTCGATTGTAATTTCTTTGTATCATCGTCAATAAGAAGGTCCAAGGAATACAGTAAAGCTGAAGTGAAGCATCGGAATCTAAAACTGGACTCACAGGAGGTGTTCAAATCATAGTTAAATTGTCATTCCTCTTGTACTTAAGTCGGCATTGTGCCTTTTGTATTAAATTCCGATGCAATTTCTGTGTTTCATCGTCAATAGGAAGGTGCAAGGTACACAGTAAACCAGAAGTGAAGCATCGGAATCTAAAACTGGACTCACAGGAGAGGTTCAAATCATAGAAAGTGAGAGTGTCAGTCCTCTTTTACTTAAGTCGGATTTGTGCCTTTTGTATTAAATTCGGATGCAATTTCTGTGTTTCATCGTCAATAAGAAGGTCCAAAGGATACAGTAAACCTAAAGTGAAGCTTCGGAATCTAAAACTGGACACACAGGAGAGGTTCAAATGATAGAAAGTGAGAGTGTCAGTCCTCATGTACTTAAGTCGGCATTGTGCCTTTTGTATTAAATTCGGATGCAATTTCTGTATTTCATCGTCAATAAGAAGGTCCAAGGGATACAGTAAACCTGCATCGGAATCTAAAACTGGACTCACAGGAGAGGTTCAAATCATAGAAAGTTAGAGTGTCAGTCCTCTTGTACTTAAGTCGGCATTGTGCCTTTTGAATTTACTTCCGATGCAATTTCTGTGTTTCATCGTCAATAAGAAGGTGCAAGGTATACAGTAAACCTGAAGTGAAGCATCGGAATCTTAAACTGGACTCACCGGAGAGGTACAAATCACAGAAAGTTAGAGTGTCAGTCCTTTTTTACTTAAGTCGGCATTGTGCCTTTTGTATTAAATTCGGATGCAATTTCTGTATTTCATCGTCAGTAAGAAGGTCCAAGGGATACAGTAAATCTGAGGTGAAGCATCGGAATCTAAAACTGGACTCACAGGAGAGGTTCTAATCATAGAAAGTTAGAGTGTCAGTCCTCTTGTAGTTATGTCGGCATTGTGCCTTTTGTATTAAATTCCGACGCAATTTCTGTGTTTCATCGTCAATAAGAAGGTGCAATTTATACGGTAAACCTGAAGTGACGCATTGGAATCTAAAACTGGACTCACAGGAGAATTTCAAATTATAGAAAGTGAGAGTGTCAGTCCTCTTTTACTTAAGTCGGCATTGTGCATTATGTATTAAATTCGGATGCAATTTCTGTTTTTCATCGTTAATGAGAAGGTCCAAGGGATACAGTAAACCTGAAGTGAAACATCGGAATCTAAAACTGGAGTCACAGGACAGGTTCAAATCATAGAAAGAGAGAGTGACAGTTCTCTTTTACTTAAGTCGGCATTGTGCCTTGTGAATTAAATTCCGATGAAATTTCTGTCTTTCATCGTCAATAAGAAGGACCAAGGGATACAGTAAACCATAAGTGAGGCATCGGAATCTAAAACTGGACTCACAGGAGAGGTTCAAATCATAGAAAGGGAGAGTGTCAGTCCTCTTGTACTTAAGTCGGCATTGTGCCTTTTGTATTACATTCGGATGCAATTTCTGTGTTTCATCGTCAATAAGAAGGTCCAAGGTATACAGTAAACCTGAAGTGAAGCATCGGAATCTAAAACTGGACTCACATGTGAGGTTCAAATCATTGAAAGTGAGAGTGTCAATCCTCTTTTACTTAAGTCGGCATTGTGCCTTTTGTATGAAATTCGGATGCAATTTCTGTATTTCATCGTCAATAAGAAGGTCCAAGGGATACAGTAAATCTGAGGTGAAGCATCGGAATCTAAAACTGGACTCACAGGAGAGGTTCTAATCATAGAAAGTTAGAGTTTCAGTCCTCTTGTAGTTATGTCGGCATTGTGCCTTTTGTATTAAATTCCGACGCAATTTCTGTGTTTCATCGTCAATAAGAAGGTGCAAGGTATACGGTAAACCTGAAGTGACGCATCGGAATCTAAAACTGGACTCACAGGAGAATTTCAAATCATAGAAAGTGAGAGTGTCAGTCCTCTTTTACTTAAGTCGGCATTGTGCCTTATGTATTAAATTCGGATGCAATTTCTGTGTTTCATCGTTAATGAGAAGGTCCAAGGGATACAGTAAACCTGAAGTGAAGCATCGGAATCTAAAACTGGAGTCACAGGAGAGGTTCAAATCATAGAAAGAGAGAGTGACAGTTTGCTTTTACTTAAGTCGGCATTGTGCCTTTTGAATTAAATTCCGATGAAATTTCTGTTTTTCATCGTCAATAAGAATGACCAAGGGATACAGTAAACCATTAGTGAAGCATCGGAATCTAAAACTGGACTCACAGGAGAGGTTCAAATCATAGAAAGGGAGAGTGTCATTCCTCTTGTACTTAAGTCGGCATTGTGCCTTTTGTATTAAATTCGGATGCAATTTCTGTGTTTCATCGTCAATAAGAAGGTCCAAGGTATACAGTAAACCTGAAGTGAAGCATCGGAATGTAAAACTGGACTCACATGTGAGGTTCAAATCATAGACAGTGAGAGTGTCAATCCTCTTTTACTTAAGTCGGCATTGTGCCTTTTGTATTAAATTCGGATGCAATTTCTTTGTTTATTCGTCAATAAGAAGGTCCAAGGGATACAGTAAACCTGAAGTGAAGCATCGGAATCTAAAACTGGACTCACAGGAGGTGTTCAAATCATAGTTAAATTGTCATTCCTCTTGTACTTAAGTCGGCATTGTGCCTTTTGTATTAAATTCCGATGCAATTTCAGTGTTTCATCGTCAATAGGAAAGTGCAAGGTATACAGTAAACCAGAAGTGAAGCATCGGAATCTCAAACTGGACTCACGGGAGAGGTTCAAATCATAGAAAGTGAGAGTGTCAGTCCTCTATTGCTTAAGTCGGATTTGTGCCTTTTGTATTAAATTCGGATGCAATTTCTGTGTTTCATCGTCAATAAGAAGGTCCAAAGGATACAGTAAACCTGAAGTGAAGCTTCGGAATCTAAAACTGGACTCACAGGAGAGGTTCAAATCATAGAAAGTGAGAGTGTCAGTCCTCATGTACTTAAGTCGGCATTCTGCATCTTGTATTAAATTCGGATGCAATTTCTGTGTTTCATCGTCAATAAGAAGGTCCAAGGGATACAGTAAACCTGAAATGAAGCATCGGAATCTAAAACAGGACTCACAGGAGAGGTTCAAATCATAGAAAGTTAGAGTGTCAGTTCTCTTGTACTTAAGTCGGCATTGTGCCTTTTGAATTTAATTCCGATGCAATATCTGTGTTTCATCGTCAATAAGAAGGTGCAAGGTATACAGTAAACCTCAAGTGAAGCATCGGAATCTAAAACTGGACTCACAGGATAGGTTCAAATCACAGAAAGTTAGAGTGTCTGTCCTTTTTTACTTAAGTCGGCATTGTGCCTTTTGTGTTAAATTCGGATGCAATTTCTGTATTTCATCGTCAATAAGAAGGTCCAAGGGATGCAGTAAATCTGAGGTGAAGCATCGGAATCTAAAACTGGACTCACAGGAGAGGTTCTAATCATAGAAAGTTAGAGTGTCAGTCCTCTTGTAGTTATGTCGGCATTTTGCCATTTGTATTAAATTCCGACGCAATTTCTGTATTTCATCGTCAATAAGAACGTGTAAGGTATACGGTAAACCTGAAGTGACGCATCGGAATCTAAAACTGGACTCACAGGAGAATTTCAAATTATAGAAAGTGAGAGTGTCAGTCCTCTTTTACTTAAGTCGGCATTGTGCCTTATGTATTAAATTCGGATGCAATTTCTGTGTTTCATCGTTAATGAGAAGGTCCAAGGGATACAGTAAACCTGAAGTGAAACATCGGAATCTAAAACTGGAGTCACAGGACAGGTTCAAATCATAGAAAGAGAGAGTGACAGTTCTCTTTTACTTAAGTCGGCATTGTGCCTTTTGAATTAAATTCCGATGAATTTTCTGTCTTTCATCATCAATAAGAAGGACCAAGGGATACAGTAAACCATAAGTGAAGCATCGGAATCTAAAACTGGACTCACAGGAGAGGTTCAAATCATAGAAAGGGAGAGTGTCAGTCCTCTTGTACTTAAGTCGGCATTGTGCCTTTTGTATTACATTCGGATGCAATTTCTTTGTTTCATCGTCAATAAGAAGGTCCAAGGTATACAGTAAACCTGAAGTGAAGCATCGGAATCTAAAACTGGACTCACATGTGAGGTGCAAATCATAGAAAGTGAGAGTGTCAATCCTCTTTTACTTAAGTCGGCATTGTGCCTTTTGTATGAAATTCGGATGCAATTTCTGTATTTCATCGTCAATAAGAGGGTCCAAGGGATACAGTAAATCTGAGGTGAAGCATCAGAATCTAAATCTGGACTCACAGGAGAGGTTCTAATCATAGAAAATTAGAGTTTCAGTCCTCTTGTAGTTATGTCGGCATTGTGCCTTTTGTATTAAATTCCGACGCAATTTCTGTGTTTCATCGTCAATAAGAAGGTGCAAGGTATACGGTAAACCTGAAGTGACGCATCGGAATCTAAAACTGGACTCACAGGAGAATTTCAAATCATAGAAAGTGAGAGTGTCAGTCCTCTTTTACTTAAGTCGGCATTGTGCCTTATGTATTAAATTCGGATGCAATTTCTGTGTTTCATCGTTAATGAGAAGGTCCAAGGGATACAGTAAACCTGAAGTGAAGCATCGGAATCAAAAACTGGAGTCACAGGAGAGGTTCAAATCATAGAAAGAGAGAGTGACAGTTCTCTTTTACTTAAGTCGGCATTGTGCCTTTTGAATTAAATTCCGATGAAATTTCTGTCTTTCATCGTCAATAAGAAGGACCAAGGGATACAGTAAACCGTAAGTGAAGCATCGGAATCTAAAACTGGACTCACAGGAGAGGTTCAAATCATAGAAAGGGAGAGTGTCAGTCCTCTTGTACTTAAGTCGGCATTGTGCCTTTTGTATCAAATTCGGATGCAATTTCTGTGTTTCATCGTCAATAAGATGGTCCAAGGTATACAGTAAACCTGAAGTGAAGCATCGGAATCTAAAACTGGACTCACATGTGAGGTTCAAATCATAGACAGTGAGAGTGTCAATCCTCTTTTACTTAAGTCGGCATTGTGCCTTTTGTATTAAATTCGGATGCAATTTCTTTGTTTCATCGTCAATAAGAAGGTCCAAGGGATACAGTAAACCTGAAGTGAAGCATCGGAATCTAAAACTGGACTCACAGGAGGTGTTCAAATCATAGTTAAATTGTCATTCCTCTTGTACTTAAGCCGGCATTGTGCCTTTTGTATTAAATTCCGATGCAATTCCTGTGTTTCATCGTCAATAGGAAGGTGCAAGGTATACAGTAAACCAGATGTGAAGCATCGGATTCTAAAACTGGACTCACAGGAGAGGTTCAAATCATAGAAAGTGAGAGTGTCAGTCCTCTTTTACTTAAGTCGGATTTGTGCCTTTTGTATTAAATTCGGATGGAATTTCTGTGTTTCATCGTCTATAAGAAGGTCCAAAGGATAGAGTAAACCTGAAGTGAAGCTTCGGAATCTAAAACTGGACTCACAGGAGAGGTTCAAATGATAGAAAGTCAGAGTGTCAGTCCTCATGTACTTAAGTCGGCATTGTGCCTTTTGTATTTAATTCAGATGCAATTTCTGTATTTCATCGTCAATAAGAGGGTCCAAGGGATACAGTAAACCTGCATCGGAATCTAAAACTGGACTCACAGGAGAGGTTCAAATCATAGAAAGTTATAGTGTCAGTCCTTTTGTACTTAAGTCGGCATTGTGTCTTTTGAATTTAATTCCGATGCAATTTCTGTGTTTCATCGTCAATAAGAAGGTGAAAAGTATACGGTAAACCTGAAGTGTCGCATCGGAATCTAAAACTGGACTCACAGGAGAGGTTCAAATCACAGAAAGTTAGAGTGTCAGTCCTCTTTTACTTAAGTCGGCATTGTGCCTTTTGTATTAAATTCGGATGCAATTTCTGTATTTCATCGTCAATAAGAAGGTCCAAGGAATACAGTAAACCTGAAGTGAAGCATTGGAATCTAAAACTGGACTCACAGGAGATGTTCAAATCATAGTTAAATTGTCATTCCTCTTGTACTTAAGTCGGCATTGTGCCTTTTGTATTAAATTCCGATGCAATTTCTGTGTTTCATCGTCAATAGGAAGGTGCAAGGTATACAGTAAACCAGAAGTGAAGCATCGGAATCTAAAACTGGACTCACAGGAGAGGTTCAAATCATAGAAAGTGAGAGTGTCAGTCCTCTTTTACTTAAGTGGGATTTGTGCCTTTTGTATTAAATTCGGATGCAATTTCTGTGTTTCATCGTCAATAAGAAGGTCCAAAGGATACAGTAAACCTGAAGTGAAGCTTCCCAATCTAAAACTGGACTCACAGGAGAGGTTCACATGATAGAAAGTGAGAGTGTCAGTCCTCATGTACTTAAGTCGGCATTGTGCCTTTTGTATTAAATTCGGATGCAATTTCTGTGTTTCATCGTCAATAAGAAGGTCCAAGGGATACAGTAAACCATAAGTGAAGCATCGGAATCTAAAACTGGGCTCACAGGTGAGGTTCAAATCATATAAAGTTAGAGTGTCAGTCCTCTTGTACTTAAGTCGGCATTGTGCCTTTTGAATTTAATTCCGATGCAATTTCTGTGTTTCATCGTGAATATGAAGGTGCCAGGTATACAGTAAACATGAAGTGAAGCATCGGAATCTAAAACTGGACTCACAGGAGAGGTTCAAATCACAGAAAGTTGGAATGTCAGTCCTCTTTTACTTAAGTCGGCATTGTGCCTTTTGTATTAAATTCGGATGCAATTTCTTTGTTTCATCGTCAATAAGAAGGTCCAAGGGATACAGTAAACCTGAAGTGAAGCATCGGAATCTAAAACTGGACTCACAGGAGGTGTTCAAATCATAGTTAAATTGTCATTCCTCTTTTACTTCAGTCGGCATTGTGCCTTTTGTATTAAATTCCGATGCAATTCCTGTGTTTCATCGTCAATAGGAAGGTGCAAGGTATACAGTTAACCAGATGTGAAGCATCGGAATCTAAAACTGGACTCACAGGAGAGGTTCAAATCATAGAAAGTTAGAGTGTCAGTCCTCTTTTACTTAAGTCGGATTTGTGCTTTTTGTATTAAATTCCGATGAAATTTCTGTCTTTCATCGTCAATAAGAAGGACCAAGGGATACAGTAAACCATAAGTGAAGCATCGGAATCTAAAACTGGACTCACAGGAGAGGTTCAAATCATAGAAAGAGAGAGTGACAGTTCTCTTTTACTTAAGTCGGCATTGTGCCTTTTGAATTAAATTCCGATGAAATTTCTGTCTTTCATCGTCAATAAGAAGGACCAAGGGATACAGTAAACCGTAAGTGAAGCATCGGAATCTAAAACTGGACTCACAGGAGAGGTTCAAATCATAGAAAGGGAGAGTGTCAGTCCTCTTGTACTTAAGTCGGCATTGTGCCTTTTGTATCAAATTCGGATGCAAATTCTGTGTTTCATCGTCAATAAGATGGTCCAAGGTATACAGTAAACCTGAAGTGAAGCATCGGAATCTAAAACTGGACTCACATGTGAGGTTCAAATCATAGACAGTGAGAGTGTCAATCCTCTTTTACTTAAGTCGGCATTGTGCCTTTTGTATTAAATTCGGATGCAATTTCTTTGTTTCATCGTCAATAAGAAGGTCCAAGGGATACAGTAAACCTGAAGTGAAGCATCGGAATCTAAAACTGGACTCACAGGAGGTGTTCAAATCATAGTTAAATTGTCATTCCTCTTGTACTTAAGCCGGCATTGTGCCTTTTGTATTAAATTCCGATGCAATTCCTGTGTTTCATCGTCAATAGGAAGGTGCAAGGTATACAGTAAACCAGATGTGAAGCATCGGATTCTAAAACTGGACTCACAGGAGAGGTTCAAATCATAGAAAGTGAGAGTGTCAGTCCTCTTTTACTTAAGTCGGATTTGTGCCTTTTGTATTAAATTCGGATGGAATTTCTGTGTTTCATCGTCTATAAGAAGGTCCAAAGGATAGAGTAAACCTGAAGTGAAGCTTCGGAATCTAAAACTGGACTCACAGGAGAGGTTCAAATGATAGAAAGTGAGAGTGTCAGTCCTCATGTACTTAAGTCGGCATTGTGCCTTTTGTATTTAATTCAGATGCAATTTCTGTATTTCATCGTCAATAAGAAGGTCCAAGGGATACAGTAAACCTGCATCGGAATCTAAAACTGGACTCACAGGAGAGGTTCAAATCATAGAAAGTTATAGTGTCAGTCCTTTTGTACTTAAGTCGGCATTGTGTCTTTTGAATTTAATTCCGATGCAATTTCTGTGTTTCATCGTCAATAAGAAGGTGAAAAGTATACAGTAAACCTGAAGTGTCGCATCGGAATCTAAAACTGGACTCACACGAGAGGTTCAAATCACAGAAAGTTAGAGTGTCAGTCCTCTTTTACTTAAGTCGGCATTGTGCCTTTTGTATTAAATTCGGATGCAATTTCTGTATTTCATCGTCAATAAGAAGGTCCAAGGAATACAGTAAACCTGAAGTGAAGCATTGGAATCTAAAACTGGACTCACAGGAGATGTTCAAATCATAGTTAAATTGTCATTCCTCTTGTACTTAAGTCGGCATTGTGCCTTTTGTTTTAAATTCCGATGCAATTTCTGTGTTTCATCGTCAATAGGATGGTGCAAGGTATACAGTAAACCAGAAGTGAAGCATCGGAATCTAAAACTGGACTCACAGGAGAGGTTCAAATCATAGAAAGTGAGAGTGTCAGTCCTCTTTTACTTAAGTGGGATTTGTGCCTTTTGTATTAAATTCGGATGCAATTTCTGTGTTTCATCGTCAATAAGAAGGTCCAAAGGATACAGTAAACCTGAAGTGAAGCTTCCCAATCTAAAACTGGACTCACAGGAGAGGTTCACATGATAGAAAGTGAGAGTGTCAGTCCTCATGTACTTAAGTCGGCATTGTGCCTTTTGTATTAAATTCGGATGCAATTTCTGTGTTTCATCGTCAATAAGAAGGTCCAAGGGATACAGTAAACCATAAGTGAAGCATCGGAATCTAAAACTGGGCTCACAGGTGAGGTTCAAATCATATAAAGTTAGAGTGTCAGTCCTCTTGTACTTAAGTCGGCATTGTGCCTTTTGAATTTAATTCCGATGCAATTTCTGTGTTTCATCGTGAATATGAAGGTGCCAGGTATACAGTAAACATGAAGTGAAGCATCGGAATCTAAAACTGGACTCACAGGAGAGGTTCAAATCACAGAAAGTTGGAATGTCAGTCCTCTTTTACTTAAGTCGGCATTGTGCCTTTTGTATTAAATTCGGATGCAATTTCTTTGTTTCATCGTCAATAAGAAGGTCCAAGGGATACAGTAAACCTGAAGTGAAGCATCGGAATCTAAAACTGGACTCACAGGAGGTGTTCAAATCATAGTTAAATTGTCATTCCTCTTTTACTTCAGTCGGCATTGTGCCTTTTGTATTAAATTCCGATGCAATTCCTGTGTTTCATCGTCAATAGGAAGGTGCAAGGTATACAGTTAACCAGATGTGAAGCATCGGAATCTAAAACTGGACTCACAGGAGAGGTTCAAATCATAGAAAGTTAGAGTGTCAGTCCTCTTTTACTTAAGTCGGATTTGTGCTTTTTGTATTAAATTCCGATGAAATTTCTGTCTTTCATCGTCAATAAGAAGGACCAAGGGATACAGTAAACCATAAGTGAAGCATCGGAATCTAAAACTGGACTCACAGGAGAGGTTCAAATCATAGAAAGGGAGAGTGTCAGTCCTCTTGTACTTAAGTCGGCATTGTGCCTTTTGTATTAAATTCGGATGCAATTTCTGTGTTTCATCGTAAATAAGATGGTCCAAGGTATACAGTAAACCTGAAGTGAAGCATCGGAATCTAAAACTGGACTCACATGTGAGGTTCAAAACATAGACAGTGAGAGTGTCAATCCTCTTTTACTTAAGTCGGCATTGTGCCTTTTGTATTAAATTCGGATGCAATTTCTTTGTTTCATCGTCAATAAGAAGGTCCAAGGGATACAGTAAACCTGAAGTGAAGCATCGGAATCTAAAACTGGACTCACAGGATGTGTTCAAATCATAGTTAAACTGTCATTCCTCTTGTACTTAAGTCGGCATTGTGCCTTTTGTATTAAATTCCGATGCAATTCCTGTGTTTCATCGTCAATAGGAAGGTGCAAGGTATACAGTAAACCAGATGTGAAGCATCGGAATCTAAAACTGGACTCACAGGAGAGGTTCAAATCATAGAAAGTGAGAGTGTCAGTCCTCTTTTACTTAAGTCGGATTTGTGCCTTTTGTATTAAATTCGGATGCAATTTCTGTGTTTCATCGTCAATAAGAAGGTCCAAAGGATAGAGTAAACCTGAAGTGAAGCTTCGGAATCTAAAACTGGACTCACAGGAGAGGTTCAAATGATAGAAAGTGAGAGTGTCAGACCTCATGTACTTAAGTCGGCATTGTGCCTTTTGTATTTAATTCAGATGCAATTTCTGTATTTCATCGTCAATAAGAAGGTCCAAGGGATACAGTAAACCTGCATCGGAATCTAAACTGGACTCACAGGAGAGGTTCAAATCATAGAAAGTTATAGTGTCAGTCCTTTTGTACTTAAGTCGGCATTGTGTCTTTTGAATTTAATTCCGATGCAATTTCTGTGTTTCATCGTCAATAAGAAGGTGAAAAGTATACGGTAAACCTGAAGTGTCGCATCGGAATCTAAAACTGGACTCACAGGAGAGGTTCAAATCACAGAAAGTTAGAGTGTCAGTCCTCTTTTACTTAAGTCGGCATTGTGCCTTTTGTATTAAATTCGGATGCAATTTCTGTATTTCATCGTCAATAAGAAGGTCCAAGGAATACAGTAAACCTGAAGTGAAGCATTGGAATCTAAAACTGGACTCACAGGAGATGTTCAAATCATAGTTAAATTGTCATTCCTCTTGTACTTAAGTCGGCATTGTGCCTTTTGTATTAAATTCCGATGCAATTTCTGTGTTTCATCGTCAATAGGAAGGTACAAGGTATACAGTAAACCAGAAGTGAAGCATCGGAATCTAAAACTGGACTCACAGGAGAGGTTCAAATCATAGAAAGTGAGAGTGTCAGTCCTCTTTTACTTAAGTGGGATTTGTGCCTTTTGTATTAAATTCGGATGCAATTTCTGTGTTTCATCGTCAATAAGAAGGTCCAAAGGATACAGTAAACCTGAAGTGAAGCTTCGGAATCTAAAACTGGACTCACAGGAGAGGTTCACATGATAGAAAGTGTGAGTGTCAGTCCTCATGTACTTAAGTCGCTATTGTGCTTTTTGTATTAAATTCGGATGCAATTTCTGTGTTTCATCGTCAATAAGAAGGTCCAAGGGATACAGTAAACCTGAAATGAAGCATCGGAATCTAAAACTGGGCTCACAGGTGAGGTTCAAATCATAGAAAGTTAGAGTGTCAGTCCTCTTGTACTTAAGTCGGCATTGTGCCTTTTGAATTTAATTCCGATGCAATTTCTGTGTTTCATCGTGAATAAGAAGGTGCCAGGTATACAGTAAACATGAAGTGAAGCATCGGAATCTAAAACTGGACTCACAGGAGAGGTTCAAATCACAGAAAGTTAGAGTGTCGGTCCTCTTTTACTTAAGTCGACATTGTGCCTTTTGTATTAAATTCGGATGCAATTTCTGTATTTCATCGTCAATAAGAAGGTCCAAGAGATACAGTAAATCTTAGGTGAAGCATCGGAATGTAAAACTGGACTCACATGAGAGGTTCAAATCATAGAAAGATAGAGTGTCAGTCCTCTTGTAGTTATGTCGGCATTGTGCCTTTTGTATTAAATTCCGATGCAATTTCTGTGTTTCATCGTCAATTAGAAGGTGCAAGGTATACGGTAAACCTGAAGTGAAGCATCGGAATCTAAAACTGGACTCACAGGAGAATTTCAAATCATAGAAAGTGAGAGTGTCAGTCCTCTTTTACTTAAGTCGGCATTGTGCCTTATGTATTAAATTCGGATGCAATTTCTGTGTTTCATTGTCAATGAGAAGGTCCAAGGGATACAGTAAACCTGAAGTGAAGCATCGGAATCTTAAACAGGACTCACAGGAAAGGTTCAAATCATAGAAAGAGAGAGTGACAGTCCTCTTTTACTTAAGTCGGCATTGTGCCTTTTGTATTAAATTCCGATGAAATTTCTGTCTTTCATCGTCAATAAGAAGGATCAAGGGATACAGTAACCCTGAAGTGAAGCATCGGAATCTAAAACTGGACTCACATGTGAGGTTCAAATCATAGAAAGTGAGAGTGTCAATCCTCTTTTACTTAAGTCGGCATTGTGCCTTTTGTATTAAATTCGGATGGAATTTCTTAGTTTCATAGTCAATAAGAAGGTCCAAGGAATACAGTGCACCTGAAGTGAAGCATCGGAATCTAAAACTGGACTCACAGGAGATGTTCAAATCATAGTTAAATTGTCAGTCCTCTTGTACTTAAGTCGGCATTGTGCCTTTTGAATCTAATTCCGATGCAATTTCTGTGTTTCATCGTCAATAAGAAGGTCCAAGGGATTCAGTAAACCTGAAATGAGGCATCGGAATCTAAAACTGGACTTACAGGAGAGGTTCAAATCTTAGAAAGTTAGAGTGTCAGTCCTCTTGTAGTTATGTCGGCATTGTGCCTTTTGTATTAAATTCCGACGCAATATCTGTGTTTCATCGTCAATAAGAAGGTGCAAGCTATACGGTAAACCTGAAGTGACGCATCGGAATCTAAAACTGGACTCAGAGGAGAATTTCAAATCATAGAAAGTGAGAGTGTCAGTCCTCTTTTACTTAAGTCGGCATTGTGCCTTATGTATTAAATTCGGATGCAATTTCTGTGTTTCATCGTTAATGAGAAGGTCCAAGGGATAGAGTAAACCTGAAGTGAAGCATCGGAATCTAAAACTGGAGTCACAGGAGAGGTTCAAATCATAGAAAGAGAGAGTGACAGTTCTCTTTTACTTAAGTCGGCATTGTGCCTTTTGAATTAAATTCCGATGAAATTTCTGTCTTTCATCGTCAATAAGAAGGACCAAGGGATACAGTAAACCATAAGTGAAGCATCGGAGTCTATAACTGGACTCACAGGAGAGGTTCAAATCATAGAAAAGGAGAGTGTCAGTCCTCTTGTACTTAAGTCGGCATTGTGCCTTTTGTATTAAATTCGGATGCAATTTCTGTGTTTCATCGTCAATAAGAAGGTCCAAGGTATACAGTAAACCTGAATTGAAGCATCGGAATCTAAAACTGGACTCACATGTGAGGTTCAAATCATAGACAGTGAGAGTGTCAATCCTCTTTTACTTAAGTCGGCATTGTGCCTTTTGTATTAAATTCGGATGCAATTTCTTTGTTTCATCGTCAATAAGAAGGTCCAAGGAATACAGTAAACCTGATGTGAAGCATCGGAATCTAAAACTGGACTCACAGGAGATGTTCAAATCATAGTTAAATTGTCATTCCTCTTGTACTTAAGTCGGCATTGTGCCTTTTGTATTAAATTCCGATGCAATTTCTGTGTTTCATCCTCAATAGGTAGGTGCAAGGTATACAGTAAACCAGAAGTGAAGCATCGGAATCTAAAACTGGACTCACAGGAGAGGTTCAAATCATAGAAAGTGAGAGTGTCAGTCCTCTTTTACTTAAGTCGGATTTGTGCCTTTTGTATTAAATTCGGATGCAATTTCTGTCTTTCATCGTCAATAAGAAGGACCAATGGATACAGTAAACCAGAAGTGAAGCATCGGAATCTCAAACTGGACTCACAGGAGAGGTTCAAATCATAGAAAGTGAGAGTGTCAGTCCTCTATTGCTTAAGTCGTATTTGTGCCTTTTGTATTAAATTCGGATGCAATATCTGTGTTTCATCGTCAATAAGAAGGTCCAAAGGATACAGTAAACCTGAAGTGAAGCTTCGGAATCTAAAACTGGACTCACAGGAGAGGTTCAAATCATAGAAAGTGAGAGTGTCAGTCGTCATGTACTTAAGTCGGCATTGTGCATCTTGTATTAAATTCGGATGCAATTTCTGTGTTTCATCGTCAATAAGAAGGTGCAAGGTATACAGTAAACCTGAGGTGAAGCATCGGAATCTAAAACTGGACTCACAGGATAGGTTCAAATCACAGAAAGTTAGAGTGTCTGTCCTTTTTTACTTAAGTCGGCATTGTGCCTTTTGTATTAAATTCGGATGCAATTTCTGTATTTCATCGTCAATAAGAAGGTCCAAGGGATACAGTAAATCTGAGGTGAAGCATCGGAATCTAAAACTGGACTCACAGGAGAGGTTCTAATCATAGAAAGTTAGAGTGTCACTCCTCTTGTAGTTATGTCGGCATTGTGCCTTTTGTATTGAATTCCGACGCAATTTCTGTGTTTCATCGTCAATAAGAAGGTGCAAGTTATACGGTAAACCAGAAGTGACGCATTGGAATCTAAAACTGGACTCACAGGAGAGGTTCAAATCATAGAAAGTGAGAGTGTCAGTCCTCATTTACTTAAGTCGGCATTGTGCCTTATGTATTAAATTCGGATGCAATTTCTGTGTTTCATCGTTAATGAGAAGGTCCAAGGGATACAGTAAACCTGAAGTGAAACATCGGAATCTAAAGCTGGAGTCACAGGAGAGGTTCAAATCATAGAAAGAGAGAGTGACAGTTCTCTTTTACTTAAGTCGGCATTGTGCCTTTTGAATTAAATTCCGATGAAATTTCTGTCTTTCATCGTCAATAAGAAGGACCAAGGGATACAGTAAACCGTAAGTGAAGCATCGGAATCTAAAACTAGACTCACAGGAGAGATTCAAATCATAGAAAGGGAGAGTGTTAGTCCTCTTGTACTTAAGTCGGCATTGTACCTTTTGTATTACATTCGGATGCAATTTCTGTGTTTCATCGTCAATAAGAAGGTCCAAGGTATACAGTAAACCTGAAGTGAAGCATCGGAATCAAAAACTGGACTCACATGTGAGGTTCAAATCATAGAAAGTGAGAGTGTCAATCCTCTTTTACTTAAGTCGGCATTGTGCCTTTTGTATGACATTCGAATGCAATTTCTGTATTTCATCGTCAATAAGTAGGTCCAAGGGATACAGTAAATCTGAGGTGAAGCATCGGAATCTAAAACTGGACTCACAGGAGAGGTTCTAATCATAGAAAGTTAGAGTGTCAGTCCTCTTGTAGTTATGTCGGCATTGTGCCTTTTGTATTAAATTCCGACGCAATTTCTGTGTTTCATCGTCAATAAGAAGGTGCAAGGTATACGGAAAAACCTGAAGTGACGCATCGGAATCTAAAACTGGACTCACAGGAGAATTTCAAATCATAGAAAGTGAGAGTGTCAGTCCTCTTTTAATTAAGTCGGCATAGTGCCTTATGTATTAAATTCGGATGCAATTTCTGTGTTTCATCGTTAATGAGAAGGACCAAGGGATACAGTAAACCATAAGTGAAGCATCGGAATCTAAAACTGGACTCACAGGAGAGGTTCAAATCATAGAAAGGGAGAGTGTCAGTCCTCTTGTACTTAAGTCGGCATTGTGCCTTTTGTATTAAATTCGGATGCAATTTCTGTGTTTCATCGTCAATAAGAAGGTCCAAGGTATACAGTAAACCTGAAGTGAAGCATCGGAATCTAAAACTGGACTCACATGTGAGGTTCAAATAATAGACAGTGAGAGTGTCAATCCTCTTTTACTTAAGTCGGCATTGTGCCTTTTGTATTAAATTCGGATGCAATTTCTTTGTTTCATCGTCAATAAGAAGGTCCAAGGAATACAGTAAACCTGAAGTGAAGCATCGGAATCTAAAACTGGACTCACAGGAGGTGTTCAAATCATAGTTAAATTGTCATTCCTCTTGTACTTAAGTCGGCATTGTGCCTTTTGTATTAAATTCCGATGCAATTTCTGTGTTTCATCGTCAATAGGAAGGTGCAAGGTATACAGTAAACCAGAAGTGAAGCATCGGAATCTAAAACTGGACTCACAGGAGAGGTTCAAATCATAGAAAGTGAGAGTGTCAGTCCTCTTTTAATTAAGTCGGATTTGTGCCTTTTGTATTAAATTCGGATGCAATTTCTGTGTTTCATCGTCAATAAGAAGGTCCAAAGGATACAGTAAACCTGAAGTGAAGCTTCGGAATCTAAAACTGGACTCACAGGAGAGGTTCAAATGATAGAAAGTGAGAGTGTCAGTCCTCATGTACTTAAGTCGGCATTGTGCCTTTTGTATTAAATTCAGATGCAATTTCTGTATGTCATCGTCAATAAGAAGGTCCAAGGGATACAGTAAACCTGCATCGGAATCTAAAACTGGACTCACAGGAGAGGTTCAAATCATAGAAAGTTAGAGTGTCAGTCCTCTTGTACTTAAGTCGGCATTGTGTCTTTTGAATTTAATTCCGATGCAATTTCTGTGTTTCATCGTCAATAAGAAGGTGCAAGGTATACAGTAAACATGAAGTGAAGCATCGGAATCTAAAACTGGACTCACAGGAGAGGTTCAAATCACAGAAAGTTAGAGTGTCAGTCCTCTTTTACTTAAGTCGGCATTGTGCCTTTTGTATTAAATTCGGATGCAATTTCTGTATTTCATCGTCAATAAGAAGGTCCAAGGAATACAGTAAACCTAAAGTGAAGCATCGGAATCTAAAACTGGACTCACAGGAGATGTTAAAATCATAGTTAAATTGCCATTCCTCTTGTACTTAAGTCGGCATTGTGCCTTTTGTATTAAATTCCGATGCAATATCTGTGTTTCATCGTCAATAGGAAGGTGCAAGGTATACAGTAAACCAGAAGTGAAGCATCGGAATCTAAAACTGGACTCACAGGAGAGGTTCAAATCATAGAAAGTGAGAGTGTCAGTCCTCTTTTACTTAAGTCGGATTTGTGCCTTTTGTATTAAATTCGGATGCAATTTCTGTGTTTCATCGTCAATAAGAAGGTCCAAAGGATACAGTAAACCTGAAGTGAAGCTTCGGAATCTAAAACTGGGCTCACAGGAGAGGTTCAAATGATAGAAACTGAGAGTGTCAGTCCTCATGTACTTAAGTCGGCAATGTGGCTTTTGTATTAAATTCGGATGCAATTTCTGTGTTTCATCGTCAATAAGAAGGTCCAAGGGATACAGTAAACCTGAAATGAAGCATCGGAATCTAAAACTGGGCTCACAGGAGAGGTTCCAATCATAGAAAGTTAGAGTGTCAGTCCTCTTGTACTTAAGTCGGCATTGTGCCTTTTGAATTTAATTCCGATGGAATTTCTGTGTTTCATCGTCAATAAGAAGGTGCAAGGTATACAGTAAACATGAAGTGAAGCATCGGAATCTAAAACTGGACTCACAGGAGAGGTTCAAATCACAGAAAGTTAGAGTGTCAGTCCTCTTTTACTTAAGTTGGCATTGTGCCTTTTGTATTAAATTCGTATGAAATTTCTGTATTTCATCGTCAATAAGAAGGTCCAAGAGATCCAGTAAATCTTAGGTGAAGCATCGGAATCTAAAACTGGACTCACAGGAGACGTTCAAATCATAGAAAGATAGAGTGTCAGTCCTCTTGTAGTTATGCCGGCATTTTGCCTTTTGTATTAAATTCCGATGCAATTTCTGTGTTTCATCGTCAATAAGAAGGTGCAAGGTATACGGTAAACCTGAAGTGAAGCATCGGAATCTAAAACTGGACTCACAGGAGAGGTTCAAATCATAGAAAGAGAGAGTGACAGTCCTCTTTTACTTAAGTCGGCATTGTGCCTTTTGTATTAAATTCCGATGAAATTTCTGTCTTTCATCGTCAATAAGAAGGATCAAGGGATGCAGTAAACCTGAAGTGAAGCATCGGAATCCAAAACTGGACTCACATGTGAGGTTCAAATCATAGAAAGTGAGAGTGTCAATCCTCTTTTACTTAAGTCGGCATTGTGCCTTTTGCATTAAATTCGGATGCAATTTCTTAGTTTCATAGTCAATAAGAAGGTCCAAGGAATACAGTGCACCTGAAGTGAAGCATCGGAATCTAAAACTGGACTCACAGGAGATGTTCAAATCATAGTTAAATTGTCAGTCCTCTTGTACTTAAGTCGGCATTGTGCCTTTTGTATTAAATTCCGATGCAATTTCTGTGTTTCATCGTCAATGGGAATGTGCAAGGTATACAGTAAACCAGAAGTGAAGCATCGGAATCTAAAACTGGACTCACAGGAGTGGTTAAAATTGTAAAGAGTTAGAGTGTCAGTCCTCTTGTACTTAAGTCGGCATTGTGCCTTTTGAATCTAATTCCGATGCAATTTCTGTGTTTCATCGTCAATAAGAAGGTCCAAGGGATTCAGTAAACATGAAATGAAGCATCGGAATCTAAAACTGGACTCACAGGAGAGGTTCAAATCATAGAAAGAGAGAGTGTCAGTCCTCCTTTACTTAAGTCGGCATTGTGCCTTTTGTATTAAATTCGGATGCAATTTCTGTATTTCATCGTCAATAAGAAGGTCCAAGGGATACAGTAAATCTGAGGTGAAGCATCGGAATCTAAAACTGGACTCACAGGAGAGGTTCATCATAGAAAGTTAGAGTGTCAGTCCTCTTGTAGCTATGTCGGCATTGTGCCTTTTGTATTAAATTCTGATGCAATTTCTGTGTTTCGTCGTCAATAAGAAGGTGCAAGGTATACTGTAAACCTGAAGTGACGCATCGGAATCTAAAACTGGACTCACAGGAGAATTTCAAATCATAGAAAGTGAGAGTGTCAGTCCTCTTTTACTTAAGTCGGCATTGTGCCTTATGTATTAAATTCGGATGCAATTTCTGTGTTTCATCGTCAATGAGAAGGTCCAAGGGATACAGTAAACCTGAAGTGAAGCATCTGAATCTAAAACTGGACTCACAGGAGAGGATCAAATCATAGAAAGAGAGAGTGACAGTCCTCTTTTACTTAAGTCGGCATTGTGCCTTTTGGATTAAATTCGGATGCAATTTCTGTGTTTCATCGTCAATAAGAAGGTGCAAGGTATACAGTAAACCTGAAGTGAAGCATCGGAATCTAAAACTGGACTCACATGTGAGGTTCAAATCATAGAAAGTGAGAGTGTCAATCCACTTTTACTTAAGTCGGGATGGTGCCTTTTGTATTAAATTCGGATGCAATTTCTTAGTTTCATCGTCAATAAGAAGGTCCAAGGAATACAGTACACCGGAAGTGAAGAATCGGAATCTAAAACTGGACTCACAGGATAGGTTCAAATCATAGAAAGTGAGAGTGTCAGTCCTCTTTTACATAGGACGGATTTGTGCCATTTGTATTAAATTTGGATGCAATTTCTGTGTCTCATCGTCAATAAGAAGGTCCAAGGGATACAGTAAATCTGAAGTGAAGCATCGGAATCTAAAACTGGACTCACAGGAGAGGTTCAAATCATAGAAAGTGAGAGTGTCAGTCCTCATGTACTTAAGTCGGCATTGTGCCTTTTGTATTAAATTCGGATGCAATATCTGTGTTTCATCGTCAATAAGAAGGTCCAAGGGATACAGTAAACCTGAAGTGAAGCATAGGAATCTAAAACTGGACTCACAGGAGAGGTTCAAATGACAGTAAGTGAGAGTGTCAGCTCTCTTTTACTTAAGTCGGCATTGTGCCTTTTGTATTAAATTCGGATGCAATTTCTGTATTTCATCGTCAATAAGAAGGTGCAAGGTATACGGTAAACCTGAAGTGACGCATCGGAATCTAAAACTGGACTCCCAGGAGAAGTTCATATCATAGAAAGTAAGAGCGTCAGTCCTCTTTTACTTAAGTCAGCGATGTGCCTTTTGTATTACATTCGGATGCAATTAGTGTATTTCATCGTCAATAAGAAGATCCAAGGGATACAGTAAACCTGAAGTGAAGCATCGGAATCTAAAACTGGACTCACAGGAGAGGTTAAAATCATAGAAAGAGAGAGTGACAGTCCTCTTTTTCTTAAGTCGGCATTGTGCTTCTTGAATTAAATTCCGATGAAATTTCTGTCTTTCTTCGTCAATAAGAAGGACCGAGGGATACAGTAAACCATAAGTGAAGCATCGGAATCTAAACCTGGACTCACAGGAGAGGTCCAAATCATAGAAAGGGAGAGTGTCAGTCCTCTTGTACTTAAGTCGGCATTGTGCCTTCTGAATTTAATACCGATGCAATTTCTGTGTTTCATCGTCAATAAGAAGGTGCAAGGTATACAATAAACCTGAAGTGAAGCATCGGAATCTAAAACTGGACTCACAGGAGAAGTTCAAATCATAGAAAGAGAGAGTGACAGTCCTCTTTTACTTAAGTCAGCATTGTGCCTTTTGAATTAAATTCCGATGAAATTTCTGTCTTTCATCGTCAATAAGAAGGACCAAGGGATACAGTAAACCATAAGTGAAGCATCGGAATCTAAAACTGGACTCACAGGAGATTTCCAAATCATAGAAAGGGAGAGTGTCAGTCCTCTTGTACTTAAGTCGGCATTGTGCCTTTTGGATTAAATTCGGATGCAATTTCTGTGTTTCATCGTCGATAAGAAGGTGCAAGGTATACAGTAAACCTGAAGTGAAGCATCGGAATCTATAACTGGACTCACATGTGAAGTTCAAATCATAGCAAGTGAGAGTGTCAATCCTCTTTTACTTAAGTCGGCATTGTGCCTTTTGTATTGAATTCGGATGCAATTTCTTAGTTTCACCGTCAATAAGAAGGTCCAAGGAATACAGTACACCTGAAGTGAAGCATCGGAATCTAAAACTGGACTCACAGGAGATGTTCAAATAATAGTTAAATTGTCAGTCCTCTTGTACTTAAGTCGGCATTGTGCCTTTTGGATTAAATTCGGATGCAATTTCTGTGTTTCATCGTCGATAAGAAGGTGCAAGGTATACAGTAAACCTGAAGTGAAGCATCGGAATCTATAACTGGACTCACATGTGAAGTTCAAATCATAGCAAGTGAGAGTGTCAATCCTCTTTTACTTAAGTCGGCATTGTGCCTTTTGTATTAAATTCGGATGCAATTTCTTAGTTTCATCGTCAATAAGAAGGTCCAAGGAATACAGTACACCTGAACTGAAGCATCGGAATCTAAAACAGGACTCACAGGAGATGTTCAAATAATAGTTAAATTGTCAGTCCTCTTGTACTTAAGTCGGCATTGTGCCTTTTGTATTAAATTCTGATGCAATTTCTGTGTTTCATCGTCAATAGGAAGGTGCAAGGTATACAGTAAACCAGAAGTGAAGCATCGAAATCTAAAACTGGACTCACAGGAGAGGTTCAAATTGTAGAGAGTTAGAGTGTCAGTCCTCTTGTACTTAAGTCGGCATTGTGCCTTTTGAATCTAATTCCGATGCAATTTCTGTGTTTCATCGTCAATAAGAAGGTCCAAGGGATTCATTAAACCTGAAATGAAGCATCGGAATCTAAAACTGGACTCACAGGAGAGGTTCAAATCATAGAAAGAGAGAGTGTCAGTCCTCTTGTAGTTATGTCGGCAATGTGCCTTTTGAATCTAATTCCGATGCAATTTCTGTGTTTCATCGTCAATAAGAAGGTCCAAGGGATTCAGTAAACCTGAAATGAAGCATCGGAATCTAAAACTGGACTCACAGGAGAGGTTCAAATCATAGAAAGAGAGAGTGTCAGTCCTCTTTTACTTAAGTCGGCATTGTGCCTTTTGGATTAAATTCGGATGCAATTTCTGTATTCCATCGTCAATAAGAAGGTCAAAGGGATACAGTATACCTGAAGTGAAGCATCGGAATCTAAAACTGGACTCACAGGAGAGGTTCAATTCATAGAAATTTAGAGAGTCAGTCCTCTTGTAGTTATGTCGGCATTGTGCCTTTTGAATCTAATTCCGATGCAATTTCTGTGTTTCATCGTCAATAAGAAGGTCCAAGGGATTCAGTAAACCTGAAATGAAGAATCGGAATCTAAAACTGGACTCACAGGATAGGTTCAAATCATAGAAAGTGAGAGTGTCAGTCCTCTTTTACATAGGACGGATTTGTGCCATTTGTATTAAATTTGGATGCAATTTCTGTGTCTTATCGTCAATAAGAAGGTCCAAGGGATACAGTAAATCTGAAGTGAAGCATCGGAATCTAAAACTGGACTCACAGGAGAGGTTCAAATCATAGAAAGTGAGAGTGTCAGTCCTCATGTACTTAAGTCGGCATTGTGCCTTTTGTATTAAATTCGGATGCAATATCTGTGTTTCATCGTCAATAAGAAGGTCCAAGGGATACAGTAAACCTGAAGTGAAGCATAGGAATCTAAAACTGGACTCACAGGAGAGGTTCAAATGACAGTAAGTGAGAGTGTCAGCTCTCTTTTACTTAAGTCGGCATTGTGCCTTTTGTATTAAATTCGGATGCAATTTCTGTATTTCATCGTCAATAAGAAGGTGCAAGGTATACGGTAAACCTGAAGTGACGCATCGGAATCTAAAACTGGACTCCCAGGAGAAGTTCATATCATAGAAAGTAAGAGCGTCAGTCCTCTTTTACTTAAGTCAGCGATGTGCCTTTTGTATTACATTCGGATGCAATTAGTGTATTTCATCGTCAATAAGAAGATCCAAGGGATACAGTAAACCTGAAGTGAAGCATCGGAATCTAAAACTGGACTCACAGGAGAGGTTAAAATCATAGAAAGAGAGAGTGACAGTCCTCTTTTTCTTAAGTCGGCATTGTGCTTCTTGAATTAAATTCCGATGAAATTTCTGTCTTTCTTCGTCAATAAGAAGGACCGAGGGATACAGTAAACCATAAGTGAAGCATCGGAATCTAAACCTGGACTCACAGGAGAGGTCCAAATCATAGAAAGGGAGAGTGTCAGTCCTCTTGTACTTAAGTCGGCATTGTGCCTTCTGAATTTAATACCGATGCAATTTCTGTGTTTCATCGTCAATAAGAAGGTGCAAGGTATACAATAAACCTGAAGTGAAGCATCGGAATCTAAACCTGGACTCACAGGAGAAGTTCAAATCATAGAAAGAGAGAGTGACAGTCCTCTTTTACTTAAGTCAGCATTGTGCCTTTTGAATTAAATTCCGATGAAATTTCTGTCTTTCATCGTCAATAAGAAGGACCAAGGGATACAGTAAACCATAAGTGAAGCATCGGAATCTAAAACTGGACTCACAGGAGATTTCCAAATCATAGAAAGGGAGAGTGTCAGTCCTCTTGTACTTAAGTCGGCATTGTGCCTTTTGGATTAAATTCGGATGCAATTTCTGTGTTTCATCGTCGATAAGAAGGTGCAAGGTATACAGTAAACCTGAAGTGAAGCATCGGAATCTATAACTGGACTCACATGTGAAGTTCAAATCATAGCAAGTGAGAGTGTCAATCCTCTTTTACTTAAGTCGGCATTGTGCCTTTTGTATTGAATTCGGATGCAATTTCTTAGTTTCATCGTCAATAAGAAGGTCCAAGGAATACAGTACACCCGAAGTGAAGCATCGGAATCTAAAACTGGACTCACAGGAGATGTTCAAATAATAGTTAAATTGTCAGTCCTCTTGTACTTAAGTCGGCATTGTGCCTTTTGGATTAAATTCGGATGCAATTTCTGTGTTTCATCGTCGATAAGAAGGTGCAAGGTATACAGTAAACCTGAAGTGAAGCATCGGAATCTATAACTGGACTCACATGTGAAGTTCAAATCATAGCAAGTGAGAGTGTCAATCCTCTTTTACTTAAGTCGGCATTGTGCCTTTTGTATTAAATTCGGATGCAATTTCTTAGTTTCATCGTCAATAAGAAGGTCCAAGGAATACAGTACACCTGAACTGAAGCATCGGAATCTAAAACAGGACTCACAGGAGATGTTCAAATAATAGTTAAATTGTCAGTCCTCTTGTACTTAAGTCGGCATTGTGCCTTTTGTATTAAATTCTGATGCAATTTCTGTGTTTCATCGTCAATAGGAAGGTGCAAGGTATACAGTAAACCAGAAGTGAAGCATCGAAATCTAAAACTGGACTCACAGGAGAGGTTCAAATTGTAGAGAGTTAGAGTGTCAGTCCTCTTGTACTTAAGTCGGCATTGTGCCTTTTGAATCTAATTCCGATGCAATTTCTGTGTTTCATCGTCAATAAGAAGGTCCAAGGGATTCATTAAACCTGAAATGAAGCATCGGAATCTAAAACTGGACTCACAGGAGAGGTTCAAATCATAGAAAGAGAGAGTGTCAGTCCTCTTGTAGTTATGTCGGCAATGTGCCTCTTGAATCTAATTCCGATGCAATTTCTGTGTTTCATCGTCAATAAGAAGGTCCAAGGGATTCAGTAAACCTGAAATGAAGCATCGGAATCTAAAACTGGACTCACAGGAGAGGTTCAAATCATAGAAAGAGAGAGTGTCAGTCCTCTTTTACTTAAGTCGGCATTGTGCCTTTTGTATTAAATTCGGATGCAATTTCTGTATTCCATCGTCAATAAGAAGGTCAAAGGGATACAGTATACCTGAAGTGAAGCATCGGAATCTAAAACTGGACTCACAGGAGAGGTTCAATTCATAGAAATTTAGAGAGTCAGTCCTCTTGTAGTTATATCGGCATTGTGCCTTTTGAATCTAATTCCGATGCAATTTCTGTGTTTCATCGTCAATAAGAAGGTCCAAGGGATTCAGTAAACCTGAAATGAAGCATCGGAATCTAAAACTGGACTCGCAGGAGAGGTTCAAATCATAGAAAGAGAGAGTGTCAGTCCTCTTTTACTTAAGTCGGCATTGTGCCTTTTGTATTAAATTCGGATGCAATTTCTGTATTCCATCGTCAATAAGAAGGTCAAAGGGATACAGTAAACCTGAAGTGAAGCATAGGAATCTAAAACTGGACTCACAGGAGAGGTTTAAATCCTAGAAAGTAAGAGTGTTATTCCGCTTGTACTTAAGTCGGCATTGTGCCTTTTGTATTAAATTCGGATGCAATTTCTGTGTTTCATCGTCAATAAGAAGGTCCAAGGGATACAGTAAACCTGAAGTGAAGCATCGGAATCTAAAACTGGACTCACAGGAGAGGCTCAAATCATAGAGAGTGAGATTGTCAGTCCTCATGTAGTTAAGTCGGCATTGTGCCTTTTTTATTAAATTCGGATGCAATTTCTGGGTTTCATCGTCAATAAGAAGGTCCAAGGGATACAGTAAACTTGAAATGAAGTATTGGAATCTAAAACTGGGCTCACAGGAGAGGTTCAAATCATAGAAAGTTAGAGTGTCTGCCCTCTTTTACTTCAGTCGGCATCGTGCCTTTTGTATTAAATTCGGATGCACACTCTGTGTTTCATCGTCAATAAGAAGGTCCAAGGGAAACAGTAAACCTGAAGTGAAGCATCGGAATCTAAAACTGGAATCACAGGAGAGGTTCAAATCATAGAAAGTGAGAGTGTCTGTCCTCTTTTACTTAAGTTGGCATTGTGCCTTTTGTATTAAATTCGGATGCAATTTCTGTATTCCATCGTCAATAAGAAGGTCAAAGGGATACAGTAAACCTGAAGTTTGGCATCGGAATCTAAAACTGGACTCACAGGAGAGGTTCAATTCATAGAAATTTAGAGAGTCAGTCCTCTTGTAGCTATGTCGGCATTGTGCCTTTGGAATCTAATTCCGATGCAATTTCTGTGTTTCATCGTCAATAAGAAGGTCCAAGGGATTCAGTAAACCTGAAATGAAGCATCGGAATCTAAAACTGGACTCACAGGAGAGGTTCAAATCATAGAAAGAGAGAGTGTCAGTCCCCTTTTACTTAAGTCGGCATTGTGCCTTTTGTATTAAATTCGGATGCAATTTCTGTATTCCATCGTCAATAAGAAGGTCCAAGGGAAACAGTAAACCTGAAGTGAAGCATCGGAATCTGAAACTGGTCTCACAGCAGAGGTTCAAATCATAGAAAGTGAGAGTGCCTGTCCTCTTTTACTTAACTCGGCATTGTGCCTTTTGTATTAAATTCCGATGCAATCTGTAATTTCTGTGTTTCATCGTCAATAAGAAGGTGCTAGGTATACAGTAAACCAGAAGTGAAGCATCGGAATCTAAAACTGGACTCACATGAGAGGTTCAAATCATAGAAAGTGAGAGTGTCAGTCCTCTTGTAGCTAAGTCGGCATTGTGCCTTTTGTATTAAATTCGGTGCAATTTCCGTGTTTCATCGCCAATTAAAAGGTCCGAGGGATACAGTAAACCTGAAGTGAAGCATAGGAATCTAAAACTGGACTCACAGGAGAGGTCCAAATCATAGAAAGAGAGAGTGACAGTCCTCTTTAATTAAGTCGGCATTGTGCCTTTTGAATTAAATTCCGATGAAATATCTGTCTTTCATCGTCAATAAGAAGGACCAAGGGATACAGTAAACCATAAGTGAAGCATCGGAATCTAAAACTGGACTCACAGGAGATTTCCAAATCATAGAAAGGGAGAGTGTCAGTCCTCTTGTATTTAAGTCGGCATTGTGCCTTTTGGATTAAATTCGGATGCAATTTCTGTGTTTCATCGTCAATAAGAAGGTGCAAGGTATACAGTAAACCTGAAGTGAAGCATCGGAATCTAAAACAGGTCTCACATGTGAAGTTCAAATCATAGAAAGTGAGAGTGTCAATCCTCTTTTACTTAAGTCGGCATTGTGGCTTTTGTATTAAATTCGGATGCAATTTCTTAGTTTCATCGTCAATAAGAAGGTCCAAGGAATACAGTACACCTGAAGTGAAGCATCGGAATATAAAACTGGACTCACAGGAGATGTTCAAATCATTGTTAAATTGTCAGTCCTCTTGTACTTAAGTCGGCATTGTGCCTTTGGATTAAATTCTGATGCAATTTCTGTGTTTCATGGTCAATAGGAAGGTACAAGGTATACAGTAAACCAGAAGTGAAGCATCGGAATCTAATACTGGACTCACAGGAGAGGATCTTATTGTAGAGAGTTAGAGTGTCAGTCCTCTTGTACTTAAGTCGGCATTGTGCCTTTTGAATCTAATTCCGATGCAATTTCTGTGTTTCATCGTCAATAAGAAGGTCCAAGAGATTCATTAAACCTGAAATGAAGCATCGGAATCTAAAACTGGACTCGCAGGATAGGTTCAAATCATAGAAAGAGAGGGTGTCAGTCCGCTTGTAGTTATGTCGGCATTGTGCTTTTTGAATCTAATTCCGATGCAATTTCTGTGTTTCATCGTCAATAAGAAGGTCCAAGGGATTCAGTAAACCTGAAATGAAGCCTCGGAATCTAAAACTGGACTCACAGGAGAGGTTCAAATCATAGAAAGAGAGAGTGTCAGTCCTCTTTTACTTAAGTCGGCATTGTGCCTTTTGTATTAAATTCGGATGCAATTTCTGTATTCCATCGTCAATAAGAAGGTCAAAGGGATACAGTATACCTGAAGTGAAGCATCGGAATCTAAAACTGGACTCACAGGAGAGGTTCAATTCATAGAAATTTAGAGAGTCAGTCCTCTTGTAGTTATGTCGGCATTGTGCCTTTTGAATCTAATTCCGATGCAATTTCTGTGTTTCATCGTCAATAAGAAGGTCCAAGGGATTCAGTAATTCTGAAATGAAGCATCGGAATCTAAAACTGGACTCACAGGAGAGGTTCAAATCATAGAAAGAGAGAGTGTCAGTCCTCTTTTACTTAAGTCGGCATTGTGCCTTTTGTATTAAATTCGGATGCAATTTCTGTATTCCATCGTCAATAAGAAGGTCAAAGGGATACAGTAAACCTGAAGTGAAGCATCGGAATCTAAAACTGGACTCATAGGAGAGGTTTAAATCCTAGAAAGTGAGAGTGTCAGCTCTCTATTACTTAAGTCGGCATTGTGCCTTTTGTATTAAATTCGGATGCATTTTCTGTGTTTCATCGTCAATAAGAAGGTCCAAGGGGTACAGTAAACCTGAAGTGAAGCATCGGAATCTAAAACTGGACTCACAGGAGAGGTTCAAATCATAGAGAGTGAGATTGTCAGTCGTCATGTACTTAAGTCGGCATTGTGCCTTTTGTATTAAATTGGGATGCAATATCTGGGTTTCATCGTCAATAAGAAGGTCCAAGGGATTCAGTAAACTTGAAATGAAGTATTGCAATCTAAAACTGGGCTCACAGGAGAGGTTCAAATCATAGAAAGTTAGAGTGTCTGCCCTCTTGTACTTCAGTCGGCATCGTTCCTTTTGTATTAAATTAGGATGCAAACTCTGTGTTTCATCGTCAATAAGAAGGTCCAAGGGAAACAGAAAACCTGAAGTGAAGCATCGGAATCTAAAACTGGACTCACAGGAGAGGTTCAAATCATAGAAAGTGAGAGTGTCTGTCCTCTTTTACTTAATTCGGGATTGTGCCCTTTGTATTAAATTCCGATGCAATTTCTGTGTTTCATCGTCAATAAGAAGGTGCTAGGTATACAGTAAACCAGAAGTGAAGCATCGGAATCTAAAACTGGACTCACATGAGAGGTTCAAATCATAGAAAGTGAGAGTGTCAGTCCTCTTGTAGCTAAGTCGGCATTGTGCCTTTTGTATTAAATTCGGTGCAATTTCCGTGTTTCATCGCCAATTAAAAGGTCCGAGGGATACAGTAAACCTGAAGTGAAGCATAGGAATCTAAAACTGGACTCACAGGAGAGGTCCAAATCATAGAAAGAGAGAGTGACAGTCCTCTTTAATTAAGTCGGCATTGTGCCTTTTGAATTAAATTCCGATGAAATATCTGTCTTTCATCGTCAATAAGAAGGACCAAGGGATACAGTAAACCATAAGTGAAGCATCGGAATCTAAAACTGGACTCACAGGAGATTTCCAAATCATAGAAAGGGAGAGTGTCAGTCCTCTTGTATTTAAGTCGGCATTGTGCCTTTTGGATTAAATTCGGATGCAATTTCTGTGTTTCATCGTCAATAAGAAGGTGCAAGGTATACAGTAAACCTGAAGTGAAGCATCGGAATCTAAAACTGGACTCACATGTGAAGTTCAAATCATAGAAAGTGAGAGTGTCAATCCTCTTTTACTTAAGTCGGCATTGTGCCTTTTGTATTAAATTCGGATGCAATTTCTTAGTTTCATCGTCAATAAGAAGGTCCAAGGAATACAGTACACCTGAAGTGAAGCATCGGAATATAAAACTGGACTCACAGGAGATGTTCAAATCATAGTTAAATTGTCAGTCCTCTTGTACTTAAGTCGGCATTGTGCCTTTGGATTAAATTCTGATGCAATTTCTGTGTTTCATCGTCAATAGGAAGGTGCAAGGTATACAGTAAACCAGAAGTGAAGCATCGGAATCTAATACTGGACTCACAGGAGAGGTTCTTATTGTAGAGAGTTAGAGTGTCAGTCCTCTTGTACTTAAGTCGGCATTGTGCCTTTTGAATCTAATTCCGATGCAATTTCTGTGTTTCATCGTCAATAAGAAGGTACAAGAGATTCATTAAACCTGAAATGAAGCATCGGAATCTAAAACTGGACTCGCAGGATAGGTTCAAATCATAGAAAGAGAGAGTGTCAGTCCGCTTGTAGTTATGTCGGCATTGTGCTTTTTGAATCTAATTCCGATGCAATTTCTGTGTTTCATCGTCAATAAGAAGGTCCAAGGGATTCAGTAAACCTGAAATGATGCATCGGAATCTAAAACTGGACTCACAGGAGAGGTTCAAATCATAGAAAGAGAGAGTGTCAGTCCTCTTTTATTTAAGTCGGCATTGTGCCTTTTGTATTAAATTCGGATGCAATTTCTGTATTCCATCGTCAATAAGAAGGTCAAAGGGATACAGTATACCTGAAGTGAAGCATCGGAATCTAAAACTGGACTCACAGGAGAGGTTCAATTCATAGAAATTTAGAGAGTCAGTCCTCTTGTAGTTATGTCGGCATTGTGCCTTTTGAATCTAATTCCGATGCAATTTCTGTGTTTCATCGTCAATAAGAAGGTCCAAGGGATTCAGTAATTCTGAAATGAAGCATCGGAATCTAAAACTGGACTCACAGGAGAGGTTCAAATCATAGAAAGAGAGAGTGTCAGTCCTCTTTTACTTAAGTCGGCATTGTGCCTTTTGTATTAAATTCGGATGCAATTTCTGTATTCCATCGTCAATAAGAAGGTCAAAGGGATACAGTAAACCTGAAGTGAAGCATCGGAATCTAAAACTGGACTCATAGGAGAGGTTTAAATCCTAGAAAGTGAGAGTGTCAGCTCTCTTTTACTTAAGTCGGCATTGTGCCTTTTGTATTAAATTCGGATGCATTTTCTGTGTTTCATCGTCAATAAGAAGGTCCAAGGGGTACAGTAAACCTGAAGTGAAGCATCGGAATCTAAAACTGGACTCACAGGAGAGGTTCAAATCATAGAGAGTGAGATTGTCAGTCGTCATGTACTTAAGTCGGCATTGTGCCTTTTGTATTAAATTGGGATGCAATATCTGGGTTTCATCGTCAATAAGAAGGTCCAAGGGATTCAGTAAACTTGAAATGAAGTATTGCAATCTAAAACTGGGCTCACAGGAGAGGTTCAAATCATAGAAAGTTAGAGTGTCTGCCCTCTTGTACTTCAGTCGGCATCGTTCCTTTTGTATTAAATTAGGATGCAAACTCTGTGTTTCATCGTCAATAAGAAGGTCCAAGGGAAACAGAAAACCTGAAGTGAAGCATCGGAATCTAAAACTGGACTCACAGGAGAGGTTCAAATCATAGAAAGTGAGAGTGTCTGTCCTCTTTTACTTAATTCGGGATTGTGCCCTTTGTATTAAATTCCGATGCAATTTCTGTGTTTCATCGTCAATAAGAAGGTGCTAGGTATACAGTAAACCAGAAGTGAAGCATCGGAATCTAAAACTGGACTCACATGAGAGGTTCAAATCATAGAAAGTGAGAGTGTCAGTCCTCTTGTAGCTAAGTCGGCATTGTGCCTTTTGTATTAAATTCGGTGCAATTTCCGTGTTTCATCGCCAATTAAAAGGTCCGAGGGATACAGTAAACCTGAAGTGAAGCATAGGAATCTAAAACTGGACTCACAGGAGAGGTCCAAATCATAGAAAGAGAGAGTGACAGTCCTCTTTAATTAAGTCGGCATTGTGCCTTTTGAATTAAATTCCGATGAAATATCTGTCTTTCATCGTCAATAAGAAGGACCAAGGGATACAGTAAACCATAAGTGAAGCATCGGACTCTAAAACTGGACTCACAGGAGATTTCCAAATCATAGAAAGGGAGAGTGTCAGTCCTCTTGTATTTAAGTCGGCATTGTGCCTTTTGGATTAAATTCGGATGCAATTTCTGTGTTTCATCGTCAATAAGAAGGTGCAAGGTATACAGTAAACCTGAAGTGAAGCATCGGAATCTAAAACTGGACTCACATGTGAAGTTCAAATCATAGAAAGTGAGAGTGTCAATCCTCTTTTACTTAAGTCGGCATTGTGCCTTTTGTATTAAATTCGGATGCAATTTCTTAGTTTCATCGTCAATAAGAAGGTCCAAGGAATACAGTACACCTGAAGTGAAGCATCGGAATATAAAACTGGACTCACAGGAGATGTTCAAATCATAGTTAAATTGTCAGTCCTCTTGTACTTAAGTCGGCATTGTGCCTTTGGATTAAATTCTGATGCAATTTCTGTGTTTCATCGTCAATAGGAAGGTGCAAGGTATACAGTAAACCAGAAGTGAAGCATCGGAATCTAATACTGGACTCACAGGAGAGGTTCTTATTGTAGAGAGTTAGAGTGTCAGTCCTCTTGTACTTAAGTCGGCATTGTGCCTTTTGAATCTAATTCCGATGCAATTTCTGTGTTTCATCGTCAATAAGAAGGTACAAGAGATTCATTAAACCTGAAATGAAGCATCGGAATCTAAAACTGGACTCGCAGGATAGGTTCAAATCATAGAAAGAGAGAGTGTCAGTCCGCTTGTAGTTATGTCGGCATTGTGCTTTTTGAATCTAATTCCGATGCAATTTCTGTGTTTCATCGTCAATAAGATAGTCCAAGGGATTCAGTAAACCTGAAATGAAGCATCGGAATCTAAAACTGGACTCACAGGAGAGGTTCAAATCATAGAAAGAGAGAGTGTCAGTCCTCTTTTATTTAAGTCGGCATTGTGCCTTTTGTATTAAATTCGGATGCAATTTCTGTATTCCATCGTCAATAAGAAGGTCAAAGGGATACAGTATACCTGAAGTGAAGCATCGGAATCTAAAACTGGACTCACAGGAGAGGTTCAATTCATAGAAATTTAGAGAGTCAGTCCTCTTGTAGTTATGTCGGCATTGTGCCTTTTGAATCTAATTCCGATGCAATTTCTGTGTTTCATCGTCAATAAGAAGGTCCAAGGGATTCAGTAATTCTGAAATGAAGCATCGGAATCTAAAACTGGACTCACAGGAGAGGTTCAAATCATGGAAAGAGAGAGTGTCAGTCCTCTTTTACTTAAGTCGGCATTGTGCCTTTTGTATTAAATTCGGATGCAATTTCTGTATTCCATCGTCAATAAGAAGGTCAAAGGGATACAGTAAACCTGAAGTGAAGCATCGGAATCTAAAACTGGACTCATAGGAGAGGTTTAAATCCTAGAAAGTGAGAGTGTCAGCTCTCTTTTACTTAAGTCGGCATTGTGCCTTTTGTATTAAATTCGGATGCATTTTCTGTGTTTCATCGTCAATAAGAAGGTCCAAGGGGTACAGTAAACCTGAAGTGAAGCATCGGAATCTAAAACTGGACTCACAGGAGAGGTTCAAATCATAGAGAGTGAGATTGTCCGTCGTCATGTACTTAAGTCGGCATTGTGCCTTTTGTATTAAATTGGGATGCAATATCTGGGTTTCATCGTCAATAAGAAGGTCCAAGGGATTCAGTAAACTTGAAATGAAGTATTGCAATCTAAAACTGGGCTCACAGGAGAGGTTCAAATCATAGAAAGTTAGAGTGTCTGCCCTCTTGTACTTCAGTCGGCATCGTTCCTTTTGTATTAAATTAGGATGCAAACTCTGTGTTTCATCGTCAATAAGAAGGTCCAAGGGAAACAGTAAACCTGAAGTGAAGCATCGGAATCTAAAACTGGACTCACAGGAGAGGTTCAAATCATAGAAAGTGAGAGTGTCTGTCCTCTTTTACTTAATTCGGGATTGTGCCCTTTGTATTAAATTCCGATGCAATCTCTGTGTTTCATCGTCAATAAGAAGGTGCTAGGTATACAGTAAACCAGATGTGAAGCATCGGAATCTAAAACTGGACTCACATGAGAGGTTCAAATCATAGAAAGTGAGAGTGTCAGTCCTCTTGTAGCTAAGTCGGCATTGTGCCTTTTGTATTAAATTCGGTGCAATTTCCGTGTTTCATCGTCAATTAAAAGGTCCGAGGGATACAGTAAACCTGAAGTGAAGCATTGGAATCTAAAACTGGACTCACAGGAGAGGTTCAAATCATAGAAAGTTGGAGTGTCAGTCCTCTTGTACTTATGTCGGCATTGTGCCTTTTGTATTAAATTCCGATGCAATTTCTGTGTTTCATCGTCAATAAGAAGGTGCAAGGTATACGGTAAACCTGAAGTGACGCATCGGAATCTAAAACTGGACTCTCAGGAGAATTTCAAATCATAGAAAGTGAGAGTGTCAGTCCTCTTTTACTTAAGTCGGCATTGTGCCTTATGTATTAAATTCGGATGCAATTTCTGTGTTTCATCGTCAATGAGAAGGTCCAAGGGATATAGTAAACCTGAAGTGAAGCATCGGAATCTAAAACTGGACTCACAGGAGAGGTTCAAATCATAGAAAGAGAGAGTGACTATCCTCTTTTACTTAAGTCGGCATTGTGCCTTTTGAATTAAATTCCGATGAAATTTCTGTCTTTCATCGTCAATAAGAAGGACCAAAAGATACAGTAAACCATAAGTGAAGCATCGGAATCTAAAACTGGACTCACAGGAGATTTCCAAATCATAGAAAGGGAGAGTGTCAGTCCTCTTGTATTTAAGTCGGCATCGTGCCTTTTGTATTAAATTCGGATGCAATTTCTGTATTCCATAGTCAATAAGAAGGTCAAAGGGATACAGTAAACCTGAAATGAAGCATCGGAATCTAAAACTGGACTCACAGGAGAGGTTCAAATCATAGAAAGAGAGAGTGTCAGTCCTCTTTTACTTAAGTCGGCATTGTGCCTTTTGTATTAAATTCGGATGCAATTTCTGTATTCCATCGTCAATAAGAAGGTCAAAGGGATACAGTAAAGCTGAAGTGAAGCATCGGAATCTAAAACTAGACTCACAGGAGAGGTTTAAATCCTAGAAAGTGAGAGTGTTATTTCTCTTGTACTTAAGTCGGCACTGTGCCTTTTGTATTAAATTCGAATGCAATTTCTGTGTTTCATCGTCAATAAGAAGTTCCAAGGGATACAGTAAACCTGAAGTGAAGCATCGGAATCTAAAACTGGACTCACAGGAGAGGCTCAAATCATAGAGAGTGAGATTGTCAGTCCTCATGTACTTAAGTCGGCATTGTGCCTTTTGTATTAAATTCGGATGCAATTTCTTGGTTTCATCGTCAATAAGAAGGTCCAAGGGATACAGTAAACTTGAAATGAAGTATTGGAATCTAAAACTGGGTTCACAGGAGAGGTTCAAATCATAGAAAGTTAGAGTGTCTGCCCTCTTTTACTTCAGTCGGCATCGTGCCTTTTGTATTAAATTCGGATGCAAACTCTGTGTTTCATCGTCAATAAGAAGGTCCAAGGGAAACAGTAAACCTGAAGTGAAGCATCGGAATCTAAAACTGGACTCACAGGAGAGGTTCAAATCATTGAAAGTGAGAGTGTCTGTCCTCTTTTACTTAAGTCGGCATTGTGCCTATTGTATTAAATTCGGATGCAATTTCTGTATTCCATAGTCAATAAGAAGGTCAAAGGGATACAGTAAACCTGAAGTGAAGCATCGGAATCTAAAACTGGACTCACAGGAGAGGTTCAATTCGTAGAAATTTAGAGAGTCAGTCCTCTTGTAGTTATGTCGGCATTGTGCCTTTTGAATCTAATTCCGATGCAATTTCTGTGTTTCATCGTCAATAAGAAGGTCCAAGGGATTCAGTAAACCTGAAATGAAGCATCGGAATCTAAAACTGGACTCACAGGAGAGGTTCAAATCATAGAAAGAGAGAGTGTCAGTCCTCTTTTACTTAAGTCGGCATTGTGCCTTTTGTATTAAATTCGGATGCAATTTCTGTATTCCATCGTCAATAAGAAGGTCACAGGGATACAGTAAACCTGAAGTGAAGCATCGGAATCTAAAACTGGACTCACAGGAGAGGTTTAAATCCTAGAAAGTGAGAGTGTCAGCTCTCTTTTACTTAAGTCGGCATTGTGCCTTTTGTATTAAATTCGGATGCAATTTCTGTGTTTCATCGTCAATAAGAAGGTCCAAGGGATACAGTAAACCTGAAGTGAAGCATCGGAATCTAAAACTGGACTCACAGGAGAGGTTCAAATCATAGAGAGTGAGATTGTCAGTCGTCATGTACTTAAGTCGGCATTGTGCCTTTTGTATTAAATTCGGATGCAATATCTGGGTTTCATCGTCAATAAGAAGGTCCAAGGGATACAGTAAACTTGAAATGAAGTATTGCAATCTAAAACTGGGCTCACAGGAGAGGTTCAAATCATAGAAAATTAGAGTGTCTGCCTTCTTGTACTACAGTCGGCATCGTGCCTTTTGTATTAAATTCGGATGCAATTTCTGTGTTTCATCGTCAATAAGAAGGTCCAAGAGATTTATTAAACCTGAAATGAAGCATCGGAATCTAAAACTGGACTCGCTGGATAGGTTCAAATCATAGAAAGAGAGAGTGTCAGTCCGCTTGTAGTTATGTCGGCATTGTGCTTTTTGAATCTAATTCCGATGCAATTTCTGTGTTTCATCGTCAATAAGAAGGTCCAAGGGATTCAGTAAACTTGAAATGAAGTATTGCAATCTAAAACTGGGCTCACAGGAGAGGTTCAAATCATAGAAAGTTAGAGTGTCTGCCCTCTTGTACTTCAGTCGGCATCGTTCCTGTTGTATTAAATTAGGATGCAAACTCTGTGTTTCATCGTCAATAAGAAGGTCCAAGGGAAACAGTAAACCTGAAGTGAAGCATCGGAATCTAAAACTGGACTCACAGGAGAGGTTCAAATCATAGAAAGTGAGAGTGTCTGTCCTCTTTTACTTAATTCGGGATTGTGCCCTTTGTATTAAATTCCGATGCAATTTCTGTGTTTCATCGTCATTAAGAAGGTGCTAGGTATACAGTAAACCAGAAGTGAAGCATCGGAATCTAAAACTGGACTCACATGAGAGGTTCAAATCATAGAAAGTGAGAGTGTCAGTCCTCTTGTAGCTAAGTCGGCATTGTGCCTTTTGTATTAAATTCGGTGCAATTTCCGTGTTTGATCGTCAATTAAAAGGTCCGAGGGATACAGTAAACCTGAAGTGAAGCATTGGAATCTAAAACTGGGCTCACAGGAGAGGTTCAAATCATAGAAAGTTAGAGTGTCAGTCCTCTTTTACTTATGTCGGCATTGTGCCTTTTGTATTAAATTCCGATGCAATTTCTGTGTTTCATCGTCAATAAGAAGGTCCAAGGGATACAGTAAATCTGAGGTGAAGCATCGGAATCTAAAACTGGACTCACAGGAGAGGTTCAAATCATAGAAGTTAGAAAGTCAGTCCTCTTGTAGTTATGTCGGCATTGTGCCTTTTGTATTAAATTCCGATGCAATTTCTGTGTTTCATCGTCAATAAGAAGGTGCAAGGTATACGGTAAACCTGAAGTGACGCATCGGAATCTAAAACTGGACTCTCAGGAGAATTTCAAATCATAGAAAGTGAGAGTGTCAGTCCTCTTTTACTTAAGTCGGCATTGTGCCTTATGTATTAAATTCGGATGCAATTTCTGTGTTTCATCGTCAATGAGAAGGTCCAAGGGATATAGTAAACCTGAAGTGAAGCATCGGAATCTAAAACTGGACTCACAGGAGAGGTTCAAATCATAGAAAGAGAGAGTGACAGTCCTCTTTTACTTAAGTCGGCATTGTGCCTTTTGAATTAAATTCCGATGAAATTTCTGTCTTTCATCGTCAATAAGAAGGACCAAGGGATACAGTAAACCATAAGTGAAGCATCGGAATCTAAAACTGGACTCACAGGAGAGGTTCAAATTGTAGAGAGTTAGAGTGTCAGTATTCTTGTACTTAAGTCGGCATTGTGCCTTTTGAATCTAATTCCCATGCAATTTCTGTGTTTCATCGTCAATACGAAGGTCCAAGGGATTCATTAAACCTGAAATGAAGCATCGGAATCTAAAACTGGACTCGCAGGAGAGGTTCAAATCATAGAAAGAGAGAGTGTCAGTCCTCTTGCAGTTATGTCGGCATTGTGCCTTTTGAATCTAATTCCGATGCAATTTCTGTGTTTCATCGTCAATAAGAAGGTCCAAGGGATTCAGTAAACCTGAAATGAAGCATCGGAATCTAAAACTGGACTCACAGGAGAGGTTCAAATCATAGAAAGAGAGAGTGTCAGTCCTCTTTTACTTAAGTCGGCATTGTGCCTTTTGTATTAAATTCGGATGCAATTTCTGTATTCCATCGTCAATAAGAAGGTCAAAGGGATACAGTAAACCAGAATTGAAGCATCGGAATCTAAAACTGGACTCAAAGGAGAGGTTCAAATCATAGAAATTTAGAGCGTCAGTCCTCTTGTAGTTATGTCGGCATTGTGCCTTTTGAATCTAATTCCGATGCAATTTCTGTGTTTATCGTCAATAAGAAGGTCCAAGGGATATAGTAAACCTGAAATGAAGCATCGGAATCTAAAACTGGACTCACAGGAGAGGTTCAAATCATAGAAAGTGAGAGTGTCAGTCCTCTTTTACTTAAGTCGGCATTGTGCCTTTTGTATTAAATTCGGATGCAATTTCTGTATTCCATCGTCAATAAGAAGGTCAATGGGATACAGTAAAGCTGAAGTGAAGCATCGGAATCTAAAACTGGACTCACAGGAGAGGTTTAAATCCTAGAAAGTGAGAGTGTTATTTCTCTTGTACTTAAGTCGGCACTGTGCCTTTTGTATTAAATTCGAATGCAATTTCTGTGTTTCATCGTCAATAAGAAGTTCCAAGGGATACAGTAAACCTGAAGTGAAGCATCGGAATCTAAAACTGGACTCACAGGAGAGGCTCAAATCATAGAGAGTGAGATTGTCAGTCCTCATGTACTTAAGTCGGCATTGTGCCTTTTGTATTAAATTCGGATGCAATTTCTTGGTTTCATCGTCAATAAGAAGGTCCAAGGGATACAGTAAACTTGAAATGAAGTATTGGAATCTAAAACTGGGCTCACAGGAGAGGTTCAAATCATAGAAAGTTAGAGTGTCTGCCCTCTTTTACTTCAGTCGGCATCGTGCCTTTTGTATTAAATTCGGATGCAAACTCTGTGTTTCATCGTCAATAAGAAGATCCAAGGGAAACAGTAAACCTGAAGTGAAGCATCGGAATCTAAAACTGGACTCACAGGAGAGGTTCAATTCATAGAAATTTAGAGAGTCAGTCCTCTTGTAGTTATGTCGGCATTGTGCCTTTTGAATCTAATTCCGATGCAATTTCTGTGTTTCATCGTCAATAAGAAGGTCCAAGGGATTCAGTAAACCTGAAATGAAGCATCGGAATCTAAAACTGGACTCACAGGAGAGGTTCAAATCATAGAAAGAGAGAGTGTCAGTCCTCTTTTACTTAAGTCGGCATTGTGCCTTTTGTATTAAATTCGGATGCAATTTCTGTATTCCATCGTCAATAAGAAGGTCAAAGGGATACAGTAAACCTGAAGTGAAGCATCGGAATCTAAAACTGGACTCACAGGAGAGGTTTAAATCCTAGAAAGTGAGAGTGTCAGCTCTCTTTTACTTAAGTCGGCATTGTGCCTTTTGTATTAAATTCGGATGCAATTTCTGTGTTTCATCGTCAATAAGAAGGTCCAAGGGATACAGTAAACCTGAAGTGAAGCATCGGAATCTAAAACTGGACTCACAGGAGAGGTTCAAATCATAGAGAGTGAGTTTGTCAGTCGTCATGTATTTAAGTCGGCATTGTGCCTTTTGTATTAAATTCGGATGCAATATCTGGGTTTAATCGTCAATAAGAAGGTCCAAGGGATACAGTAAACTTGAAATGAAGTATTGCAATCTAAAACTGGGCTCACAGGAGAGGTACAAATCATAGAAAGTGAGAGTGTCTGTCCTCTTTTACTTAACTCGGCATTGTGCCTTTTGTATTAAATTCCGATGCAATTTCTGTGTTTCGTCGTCAATAAGAAGGTCCAAGGAATACAGTACACCTGAAGTGAAGCATCGGAATCTAAAACTGGACTCACAGGAGATGTTCAAATCATAGTTAAATTGTCAGTCCTCTTGTACTTGAGTCGGCATTGTGCCTTTTGGATTAAATTCAGATGCAATTTCTGTGTTTCATCGTCAATAGGAAGGTGCAAGGTATATGGTAAACCAGAAGTGAAGCATCGGAATCTAAAACTGGACTCACAGGAGAGGTTCAAATTGTAGAGAGTTAGAGTGTCAGTCCTCTTGTACTTAAGTCGGCATTGTGCCTTTTGAATCTAATTCCGATGCAATTTCTGTGTTTCATCGTCAATAAGAAGGTCCTAATGATTCAGTAAACCTGAAATGAAGCATCGGAATCTAAAACTGGACTCACAGGAGAGGTTCAAATCATAGAAAGAGAGAGTGTCAGTCCTCTTTTACTTAAGTCGGCATTGTGCCTTTTGTATTAAATTCGGATGCAATTTCTGTATTCCATCGTCAATAAGAAGGTCAAAGGGATACAGTAAACCTGAATTGAAGCATCGGAATCTAAAACTGGACTCAAAGGAGAGGTTCAAATCATAGAAATTTAGAGTGTCAGTCCTCTTGTAGTTATGTCGGCATTGTGCCTTTTGAATCTAATTCCGATGCAATTTCTGTGTTTCATCGTCAATAAGAAGGTACAAGGGATTCAGTAAACCTGAAATGAAGCATCGGAATCTAAAACTGGACTCACAGGAGAGGTTCAAATCATAGAAAGAAAGAGTGTCAGTCCTCTTTTACTTAAGTCGGCATTGTTCCTTTTGTATTATATTTGGATGCAATTTCTGTATTCCATCGTCAATAAGAAGGTCAAAGGGATACAGTAAACCTGAAGTGAAGTATCGGAATCTAAAACTGGACTCACAGGAGAGGTTTAAATCCTAGAAAGTGAGAGTGTTATTCCTCTTGTACTTAAGTCGGCATTGTGCCTTTTGTATTAAATTCGGATGCAATTTCTGTGTTTCATCGTCAATAAGAAGGTCCAAGGGATACAGTGAACCTGAAGTGAAGCATCGGAATCTAAAACTGGACTAATAGGAGAGGTTTAAATCCTAGAAAGTGAGAGTGTCAGCTCTCTTTTACTTAAGTCGGCATTGTGCCTTTTGTATTAATTTCGGATGCATTTTCTGTGTTTCATCCTCAATAAGAAGGTGCAAGGGATACAGTAAACCTGAAGTGAAGCATCGGAATCTAAAACTGGACTCACAGGAGAGGTTCAAATCATAGAGAGTGAGATAGTCAGTCGTCATGTACTTAAGTCGGCATTGTGCCTTTTGTATTAAATTGGGATGCAATATCTGGGTTTCATCGTCAATAAGAAGGTCCAAGGGATTCAGTAAACTTGAAATGAAGTATTGCAATCTAAAACTGGGCTCACAGGAGAGGTTCAAATCATAGAAAGTTAGAGTGTCTGCTCTCTTGTACTTCAGTCGGCATCGTGCCTTTTGTATTAAATTAGGATGCAAACTCTGTGTTTCATCGTCAATAAGAAGGTCCAAGGGAAACAGTAAACCTGAAGTGAAGCATCGGAATCTAAAACTGGACTCACAGGAGAGGTTCAAATCATAGAAAGTGAGAGTGTATGTCCTCTTTTACTTAAGTCGGGATTGTGCACTTTGTATTAAATTCCGATGCAATTTCTGTGTTTCATCGTAAATAAGAAGGTGCTAGGTATACAGTAAACCAGAAGTGAAGCATCGGAATCTAAAACTGGACTCACATGAGAGGTTCAAATCATAGACAGTGAGAGTGTCAGTCCTCTTGTAGCTAAGTCGGCATTGTGCCTTTTGTATTAAATTCGGTGCAATTTCCGTGTTTCATCGTCAATTAAAAGGTCCGAGGGATACAGTAAACCTGAAGTGAAGCATCGGAATCCAAAACTGGACTCACAGGAGAGGTTCAAATCATAGAAAATTAGAGTGTCAGTCCTCTTGTACTTATGTCGGCATTGTGCCTTTTGTATTAAATTCCGATGCAATTTCTGTGTTTCATCGTCAATAAGAAGGTCCAAGGGATACAGTAAATCTGAGGTGAAGCATCGGAATCTAAAACTGGACTCACAGGAGAGGTTCAAATCATAGAAAGATAGAGTGTCAGTCCTCTTGTAGTTATGTCGGCATTGTGCCTTTTGTATTAAATTCCGATGCAATTTCTGTGTTTCATCGTCAATAAGAAGGTGCAAGGTATACGGTAAACCTGAAGTGACGCATCGGAATCTAAAACTGGACTCTCAGGAGAATTTCAAATCATAGAAAGTGAGAGTGTCAGTCCTCTTTTACTTAAGTCGGCATTGTGCTCTATGTATTAAATTCGGATGCAATTTCTGTGTTTCATCGTCAATGAGAAGGTCCAAGGGATATAGTAAACCTGAAGTGAAGCATCGGAATCTAAAACTGGACTCACAGGAGAGGTTCAAATCATAGAAAGATAGAGTGACAGTCCTCTTTTACTTAAGTCGGCATTGTGCCTTTTGAATTAAATTCCGATGAAATTTCTGTCTTTCATCGTCAATAAGAAGGACCAAGGGATACAGTAAACCATAAGTGAAGCATCGGAATCTAAAACTGGACTCACAGGAGATTTCCAAATCATAGAAAGGGAGAGTGTCAGTCCTCTTGTATTTAAGTCGGCATTGTGCCTTTTGGATTAAATTCGGATGCAATTTCTGTGTTTCATCGTCAATAAGAAGGTGCAAGGTATACAGTAAACCTGAAGTGAAGCATCGGAATCTAAAACTGGACTCACATGTGAAGTTCAAATCATAGAAAGTGAGAGTGTCAGTCCTCTTTTACTTAAGTCGGCATTGTGCCTTTCGTATTAAATTCGGATGCAATTTCTGTATTCCATCGTCAATAAGAAGGTCAAAGGGATACAGCAAACCTGAATTGAAGCATCGGAATCTAAAACTGGACTCAAAGGAGAGGTTCAAATCATAGAAATTTAGAGTGTCAGTCCTCTTGTAGTTATGTCGGCATTGTGCCTTTTGAATCTAATTGCGATGCAATTTCTGTGTTTCATCGTCGATAAGAAGGTACAAGGGATTCAGTAAACCTGAAATGAAGCATCGGAATCTAAAACTGGACTCACAGGAGAGGTTCAAATCATAGAGAGTGAGATTGTCAGTCGTCATGTACTTAAGTCGGCATTGTGCCTTTTGTATTAAATTGGGATGCAATATCTGGGTTTCATCGTCAATAAGAAGGTCCAAGGGATTCAGTAAACTTGAAATGAAGTATTGCAAACTAAAACTGGGCTCACAGGAGAGGTTCAAATCATAGAAAGTTAGAGTGTCTGCCCTCTTGTACTTCAGTCGGCATTGTGCCTTTTGTATTAAATTAGGATGCAAACTCTGTGTTTCATCGTCAATAAGAAGGTCCAAGGGAAACAGTAAACCTGAAGTGAAGCATCGGAATCTAAAACTGGACTCACAGGAGAGGTTCAAATCATAGAAAGTGAGAGTGTCTGTCCTCTTTTACTTAAGTCGGGATTGTGCCCTTTGTATTAAATTCCGATGCAATTTCTGTGTTTCATCGTAAATAAGAAGGTGCTAGGTATACAGTAAACCAGAAGTGAAGCATCGGAATCTAAAACCGGACTCACATGAGAGGTTCAAATCATAGAAAGTGAGAGTGTCAGTCCTCTTGTAGCTAAGTCGGCATTGTGCCTTTTGTATTAAATTCGGTGCAATTTCCGTGTTTCATCGTCAATTAAAAGGTCCGAGGGATACAGTAAACCTGAAGTGAAGCATCGGAATCTAAAACTGGACTCACAGGAGAGGTTCAAATCATAGAAAATTAGAGTGTCAGTCCTCTTGTACTTATGTCGGCATTGTGCCTTTTGTATTAAATTCCGATGCAATTTCTGTGTTTCATCGTCAATAAGAAGGTCCAGGGGATACAGTAAATCTGAGGTGAAGCATCGGAATCTAAAACTGGACTCACAGGAGAGGTTCAAATCATAGAAAGTTAGAGTGTCAGTCCTCTTGTAGTTATGTCGGCATTGTGCCTTTTGTATTAAATTCCGATGCAATTTCTGTGTTTCATCGTCAATAAGAAGGTGCAAGGTATACGGTAAACCTGAAGTGACGCATCGGAATCTAAAACTGGACTCGCAGGAGAATTTCAAATCATAGAAAGTGAGAGTGTCAGTCCTCTTTTACTTAAGTCGGCATTGTGCCTTATGTATTAAATTCGGATGCAATTTCTGTGTTTCATCGTCAATGAGAGGGTCCAAGGGATATAGCAAACCTGAAGTGAAGCATCGGAATCTAAAACTGGACTCACAGGAGAGGTTCAAATCATAGAAAGATAGAGTGACAGTCCTCTTTTACTTAAGTCGGCATTGTGCCTTTTGAATTAAATTCCGATGAAATTTCTGTCTTTCATCGTCAATAAGAAGGACCAAGGGATACAGTAAACCATAAGTGAAGCATCGGAATCTAAAACTGGACTCACAGGAGATTTCCAAATCATAGAAAGGGAGAGTGTCAGTCCTCTTGTATTTAAGTCGGCATTGTGCCTTTTGGATTAAATTCGGATGCAATTTCTCTGTTTCATCGTCAATAAGAAGGTGCAAGGGATACAGTAAACCTGAAGTGAAGCCTCGGAATCTAAAACTGGACTCACATGTGAAGTTCAAATCATAGAAAGTGAGAGTGTCAATCCTGTTTTACTTAAGTCGGCATTGTGCCTTTTGAATTAAATTCCGATGAAATTTCTGTCTTTCATCGTCAATAAGAAGGACCAAGGAATACAGTACACCTGAAGTGAAGCATCGGAATCTAAAACTGGACTCACAGGAGATGTTCAAATCATAGTTAAATTGTCAGTCCTCTTGTACTTAAGTCGGCATTGTGCCTTTTGGATTAAATTCTGATGCAATTTCTGTGTTTCATCGTCAATAGGAAGGTGCAAGGTATACAGTAAACCAGAAGTGAAGCATCGGAATCTAAAACTGGACTCACAGGAGAGGTTCAAATTGTAGAGAGTTAGAGTGTCAGTCCTCTTGTACTTATGTCGGCATTGTGCCTTTTGAATCTAATTCCGATGCAATTTCTGTGTTTCATCGTCAATAAGAAGGTCCAAGGGATTCAGTAAACCTGAAATGAAGCATCGGAATCTAAAACTGGACTCACAGGAGAGGATCAAATCATAGAAAGAGAGAGTGTCAGTCCTCTTTTACTTAAATCGGCATTGTGCCTTTTGTATTATATTCGGATGCAATTTCTGTATTCCATCGTCAATAAGAAGGTCAAAGGGATACAGTAAACCTGAAGTGAAACGTCGGAATCTAAAACTGGACTCACAGGAGAGGTTTAAATCCTAGAAAGTGAGAGTGTTATTCCTCTTGTACTTAAGTCGGCATTGTGCCTTTTGTATTAAATTCGGATGCAATTTCTGTGTTTCATCGTCAATAAGAAGATCCAAGGGATACAGTAAACCTGAAGTGAAGCATCGGAATCTAAAACTGGACTCACAGGAGAGGCTCAAATCATAGAGAGTGAGATTGTCAGTCCTCATGTACTTAAGTCGGCATTGTGCCTTTTGTATTAAATTCGGATGCAATTTCTGGGTTTCATCGTCAATAAGAAGGTCCAAAGGATACAGTAAACTTGAAATGAAGTATTGGAATCTAAAACTGGGCTCACAGGAGAGGTTCAAATCATAGAAAGTTAGAGTGGCTGCCCTCTTGTACTTCAGTCGGCATCGTGCCTTTTGTATTAAATTCGGATGCAATTTCTGTATTCCATCGTCAATAAGAAGGTCAAAGGGATACAGTAAACCTGAAGTGAAGCATCGGAATCTAAAACTGGACTCATAGGAGAGGTTTAAATCCTAGAAAGTGAGAGTGTCAGCTCTCTTTTACTGAAGTCGGCATTGTGCCTTTTGTAATAAATTCGGATGCATTTTCTGTGTTTCATCGTCAATAAGAAGGTCCAAGGGATACAGTAAACCTGAAGTGAAGCATCGGAATCTAAAACTGGACTCACAGGAGAAGTTCAAATCATAGAGAGTGAGATTGTCAGTCGTCATGTACTTAAGTCGGCATTGTGCCTTTTGTATTAAATTGGGATGCAATATCTGGGTTTCATCGTCAATAAGAAGGTCCAAGGGATTCAGAAAACTTGAAATGAAGTATTGCAATCTAAAACTGGGCTCACAGGAGAGGTTCAAACCATAGAAAGTTAGAGTGTCTGCCCTCTTGTACTTCAGTCGGCATCGTGCCTTTTGTATTAAATTAGGATACAATCTCTGTGTTTCATCGTCAATAAGAAGGTCCAAGGGAAACAGTAAACCTGAAGTGAAGCATCGGAATCTAAAACTGGACTCACAGGAGAGGTTCAAATCATAGAAAGTGAGAGTGTCTGTCCTCTTTTACTTAAGTCGGGATTGTGCCCTTTGTATTTAATTCCGATGCAATTTCTGTGTTTCATCGTAAATAAGAAGGTGCTAGGTATACAGTAAACCAGAAGTGAAGCATCGGAATCTAAAACTGGACTCACATGAGAGGTTCAAATCATAGAAAGTGAGAGTGTCAGTCCTCTTGTAGCTAAGTCGGCATTGTGCCTTTTGTATTAAATTCGGTGCAATTTCCGTGTTTCATCGTCAATTAAAAGGTCCGAGGGATACTGTAAACCTGAAGTGAAGCATCGGAATCTAAAACTGGACTCACAGGAGAGGTTCAAATGATAGAAAGTTAGAGTGTCAGTCCTCTTGTACTTATGTCGGCATTGTGCCTTTTGTATTAAATTCCGATGCAATTTCTGTGTTTCATCGTCAATAAGAAGGTCCAAGGGATACAGTAAATCTGAGGTGAAGCATCGGAATCTAAAACTGGACTCACAGGAGAGGTTCAAATCATAGAAAGTTAGAGTGTCAGTCCTCTTGTATTTAAGTCGGCATTGTGCCTTTTGGATTAAATTCGGATGCAATTTCTGTGTTTCATCGTCAATAAGAAGGTGCAAGGTATACAGTAAACCTGAAGGGAAGCATCGGAATCTAAAACTGGACTCACATGTGAAGTTCAAATCATAGAAAGTGAGAGTGTCAATCCTGTTTTACTAAAGTCGGCATTGTGCCTTTTGAATTAAATTCGGATGCAATTTCTTAGTTTCATTGTCAATAAGAAAGTCCAAGGAATACAGTACACCTGAAGTGAAGCATCGGAATCTAAAACTGGACTCACAGGAGATGTTCAAATCATAGTTAAATTGTCAGTCCTCTTGTACTTAAGTCGGCATTGTGCCTTTTGGATTAAATTCGGATGCAATTTCTGTGTTTCATCGTCAATAGGAAGGTGCAAGGTATACAGTAAACCAGAAGTGAAGCATCGGAATCTAAAACTGGACTCACAGGAGAGGTTCAAATTGTAGAGAGTTAGTGTCAGTCCTCTTGTACTTAAGTCGGCATTGTGCCTTGTGAATCTAATTCCGATGCAATTTCTGTGTTTCATCGTCAATAAGAAGGTCCAAGGGATTCATTAAACCTGAAATGAAGCATCGGAATCTAAAACTGGACTCGCAGGAGAGGTTCAAATCATAGAAAGAGAGAGTGTCAGTCCTCTTGTAGTTATGTCGGCATTGTGCCTTTTGAATCTAATTCCGATGCAATTTCTGTGTTTCATCGTCAATAAGAAGGTCCAAGGGATTCAGTAAACCTGAAATGAAGCATCGGAATCTAAAACTGGACTCACAGGAGAGGTTCAAATCATAGAAAGAGAGAGTGTCAGTCCTCTTTTACTTAAGTCGGCATTGTGCCTTTTGTATTAAATTCGGATGCAATTTCTGTATACCATCGTCAATAAGAAGGTCAAAGGGATACAGTAAACCTGAATTGAAGCATCGGAATATAAAACTGGACTCAAAGGAGAGGTTCAAATCATGGAAATTTAGAGCGTCAGTCCTCTTGTAGTTATGTCGGCATTGTGCCTTTTGAATCTAATTCCGATGCAATTTCTGTGTTTCATCGTCAATAAGAAGGTCCAAGGGATTCAGTAAACCTGAAATGAAGCATCGGAATCTAAAACTGGACTCACAGGAGAGGTTCAAATCATAGAAAGAGAGAGTGTCAGTCCTCTTTTACTTAAGTCGGCATTGTGCCTTTTGTATTAAATTCGGATGCAATTTCTGTATTCCATCGTCAATAAGAAGGTCAAAGGGATACAGTAAACCTTAAGTGAAGCATCGGAATCTAAAACTGGACTCACATGTGAAGTTCAAATCATAGAAAGTGAGAGTGTCAATCCTGTTTTACTTAAGTCGGCATTGTGCCTTTTGAATTAAATTCGGATGCAATTTCTTAGTTTCATCGTCAATAAGAAGGTCCAAGGAATACAGTACACCTGAAGTGAAGCATCGGAATCTAAAACTGGACTCACAGGAGATGTTCAAATCATAGTTAAATTGTCAGTCCTCTTGTACTTAAGTCGGCATTGTGCCTTTTGGATTAAATTCTGATGCAATTTCTGTGTTTCATCGTCAATAGGAAGGTGCAAGGTATACAGTAAACCAGAAGTGAAGCATCGGAATCTAAAACTGGACTCACAGGAGAGGTTCAAATTGTAGAGAGTTAGAGTGTCAGTCCTCTTGTACTTAAGTCGGCATTGTGCCTTTTGAATCTAATTCCGATGCAATTTCTGTGTTTCATCGTCAATAAGAAGGTCCAAGGGATTCATTAAACCTGAAATGAAGCATCGGAATCTAAAACTGGACTCGCAGGAGAGGTTCAAATCATAGAAAGAGAGAGTGTCAGTCCTCTTGTAGTTATGTCGGCATTGTGCCTTTTGAATCTAATTCCGATGCAATTTCTGTGTTTCATCGTCAATAAGAAGGTCCAAGGGATTCAGTAAACCTGAAATGAAGCATCGGAATCTAAAACTGGACTCACAGGAGAGGATCAAATCATAGAAAGAGAGAGTGTCAGTCCTCTTTTACTTAAGTCGGCATTGTGCCTTTTGTATTATATTCGGATGCAATTTCTGTATTCCATCGTCAATAAGTAGGTCAAAGGGATACAGTAAACCTGAAGTGAAGCATCGGAATCTAAAACTGGACTCACAGGAGAGGTTTAAATCCTAGAAAGTGAGAGTGTTATTCCTCTTGTACTTAAGTCGGCATTGTGCCTTTTGTATTAAATTCGGATGCAATTTCTGTGTTTCATCGTCAATAAGAAGATCCAAGGGATACAGTAAACCTGAAGTGAAGCATCGGAATCTAAAACTGGACTCACAGGAGAGGCTCAAATCATAGAGAGTGAGATTGTCAGTCCTCATGTACTTAAGTCGGCATTGTGCCTTTTGTATTAAATTCGGATGCAATTTCTGGGTTTCATCGTCAATAAGAAGGTCCAAAGGATACAGTAAACTTGAAATGAAGTATTGGAATCTAAAACTGGGCTCACAGGAGAGGTTCAAATCATAGAAAGTTAGAGTGGCTGCCCTCTTGTACTTCAGTCGGCATCGTGCCTTTTGTATTAAATTCGGATGCAATTTCTGTATTCCATCGTCAATAAGAAGGTCAAAGGGATACAGTAAACCTGAAGTGAAGCATCGGAATCTAAAACTGGACTCATAGGAGAGGTTTAAATCCTAGAAAGTGAGAGTGTCAGCTCTCTTTTACTGAAGTCGGCATTGTGCCTTTTGTATTAAATTCGGATGTATTTTCTGTGTTTCATCGTCAATAAGAAGGTCCAAGGGATACAGTAAACCTGAAGTGAAGCATCGGAATCTAAAACTGGACTCACAGGAGAAGTTCAAATCATTGAGAGTGAGATTGTCAGTCGTCATGTACTTAAGTCGGCATTGTGCCTTTTGTATTAAATTGGGATGCAATATGTGGGTTTCATCGTCAATAAGAAGGTCCAAGGGATTCAGTAAACTTGAAATGAAGTATTGCAATCTAAAACTGGGCTCACAGGAGAGGTTCAAACCATAGAAATTTAGAGTGTCTGCCCTCTTGTACTTCAGTCGGCATCGTGCCTTTTGTATTAAATTAGGATACAATCTCTGTGTTTCATCGTCAATAAGAAGGTCCAAGGGAAACAGTAAACCTGAAGTGAAGCATCGGAATCTAAAACTGGACTCACAGGAGAGGTTCAAATCATAGAAAGTGAGAGTGTCTGTCCTCTTTTACTTAAGTCGGGATTGTGCCCTTTGTATTAAATTCCGATGCAATTTCGGTGTTTCATCGTAAATAAGAAGGTGCTAGGTATACAGTAAACCAGAAGTGAAGCATCGGAATCTAAAACTGGACTCACATGAGAGGTTCAAATCATAGAAAGTGAGAGTGTCAGTCCTCTTGTAGCTAAGTCGGCATTGTGCCTTTTGTATTAAATTCGGTGCAATTTCCGTGTTTCATCGTCAATTAAAAGGTCCGAGGGATACTGTAAACCTGAAGTGAAGCATCGGAATCTAAAACTGGACTCACAGGAGAGGTTCAAATGATAGAAAGTTAGAGTGTCAGTCCTCTTGTACTTATGTCGGCATTGTGCCTTTTGTATTAAATTCCGATGCAATTTCTGTGTTTCATCGTCAATAAGAAGGTCCAAGGGATACAGTAAATCTGAGGTGAAGCATCGGAATCTAAAACTGGACTCACAGGAGAGGTTCAAATCATAGAAAGTTAGAGTGTCAGTCCTCTTGTATTTAAGTCGGCATTGTGCCTTTTGGATTAAATTCGGATGCAATTTCTGTGTTTCATCGTCAATAAGAAGGTGCAAGGTATACAGTAAACCTGAAGTGAAGCATCGGAATCTAAAACTGGACTCACATGTGAAGTTCAAATCATAGAAAGTGAGAGTGTCAATCCTGTTTTACTAAAGTCGGCATTGTGCCTTTTGAATTAAATTCGGATGCAATTTCTTAGTTTCATCGTCAATAAGAAAGTCCAAGGAATACAGTACACCTGAAGTGAAGCATCGGAATCTAAAACTGGACTCACAGGAGATGTTCAAATCATAGTTAAATTGTCAGTCCTCTTGTACTTAAGTCGGCATTGTGCCTTTTGGATTAAATTCTGATGCAATTTCTGTGTTTCATCGTCAATAGGAAGGTGCAAGGTATACAATAAACCAGAAGTGAAGCATCGGAATCTAAAACTGGACTCACAGGAGAGGTTCAAATTGTAGAGAGTTAGTGTCAGTCCTCTTGTACTTAAGTCGGCATTGTGATTTGTGAATCTAATTCCGATGCAATTTCTGTGTTTCATCGTCAATAAGAAGGTCCAAGGGATTCATTAAACCTGAAATGAAGCATCGGAATCTAAAACTGGACTCGCAGGAGAGGTTCAAATCATAGAAAGAGAGAGTGTCAGTCCTCTTGTAGTTATGTCGGCATTGTGCCTTTTGAATCTAATTCCGATGCAATTTCTGTGTTTCATCGTCAATAAGAAGGTCCAAGGGATTCAGTAAACCTGAAATGAAGCATCGGAATCTAAAACTGGACTCACAGGAGAGGTTCAAATCATAGAAAGAGAGAGTGTCAGTCCTCTTTAACTTAAGTCGGCATTGTGCCTTTTGTATTAAATTCGGATGCAATTTCTGTATACCATCGTCAATAAGAAGGTCAAAGGGATACAGTAAACCTGAATTGAAGCATCGGAATCTAAAACTGGACTCAAAGGAGAGGTTCAAATCATGGAAATTTAGAGCGTCAGTCCTCTTGTAGTTATGTCGGCATTGTGCCTTTTGAATCTAATTCCGATGCAATTTCTGTGTTTCATCGTCAATAAGAAGGTCCAAGGGATTCAGTAAACCTGAAATGAAGCATCGGAATCTAAAACTGGACTCACAGGAGAGGTTCAAATCATAGAAAGAGAGAGTGTCAGTCCTCTTTTACTTAAGTCGGCATTGTGCCTTTTGTATTAAATTCGGATGCAATTTCTGTATTCCATCGTCAATAAGAAGGTCAAAGGGATACAGTAAACCTTAAGTGAAGCATCGGAATCTAAAACTGGACTCACAGGAGAGGTTTAAATCCTAGAAAGTGAGAGTGTTATTCCTCTTGTACTTAGGTCGGCATTGTGCCTTTTGTATTAAATTCGGATGCAATTACTGTGTTTCATCGTCAATAAGAAGGTCCAAGGGATACAGTAAACCTGAAGTGAAGCATCGGAATCTAAAACTGGACTCACAGGAGACGCTCAAATCATAGAGAGTGAGATTGTCAGTCCTCATGTACTTAAGTCGGCATTATGCCTTTTGTATTAAATTCGGATGCAATTTCTGGGTTTCATCGTCAATAAGAAGGTCCAAGGGATACAGTAAACTTGAAATGAAGTATTGGAATCTAAAACTGGGCTCACAGGAGAGGTTCAAATCATAGAAAGTTAGAGTGTCTGCCCTCTTTTACTTCAGTCGGCATCGTGCCTTTTGTATTAAATTCGGATGCAAACTCTGTGTTTCATCGTCAATAAGAAGGTCCAAGGGAAACAGTAAACCTGAAGTGAAGCATCGGAATCTAAAACTGGACTCACAGGAGAGGTTCAAATCATAGAAAGTGAGAGTGTCTGTCCTCTTTTACTTAAGTCGGCATTGTGCCTTTTGTATTAAATTCGGATGCAATTTCTGTATTCCATCGTCAATAAGAAGGTCAAAGGGATACAGTAAACCTTAAGTGAAGCATCGGAATCTAAAACTGGACTCACAGGAGAGGTTCAATTCATAGAAATTTAGAGAGTCAGTCCTCTTGTAGTTATGTCGGCATTGTGCCTTTTGAATCTAATTCCGATGCAATTTCTGTGTTTCATCGTCAATAAGAAGGTCCAAGGGATTCAGTAAACCTGAAATGAAGCATCGGAATCTAAAACTAGACTCACAGGAGAGGTTCAAATCATAGAAAGGGAGAGTGTCAGTCCTCTTATACTTAAGTCGGCATTGTGCCTTTTGTATTAAATTCGTATGCAATTTCTGTATTCCATCGTCAATAAGAAGGTCAAAGGGATACAGTAAACCTGAAGTGAAGCATCGGAATCTAAAACTGGACTCACAGGAGAGGTTTAAATCCTAGAAAGTGAGAGTGTCAGCTCTCTTTTACTTAAGTCGGCATTGTGCCTTTTGTATTAAATTCGGATGCAATTTCTGTGTTTCATCGTCAATAAGAAGGTCCAAGGGATACAGTAAACCTGAAGTGAAGCATCGGAATCTAAAACTGGACTCACAGGAGAGGTTCAAATCATAGAGAGTGAGATTGTCAGTCGTCATGTACTTAAGTCGGCATTGTGCCTTTTGTATTAAATTCGGATGCAATATCTGGGTTTAATCGTCAATAAGAAGGTCCAAGGGATACAGTAAACTTGAAATGAAGTATTGCAATCTAAAACTGGGCTCACAGGAGAGGTTCAAATCATAGAAAATTAGAGTGTCTGCCCTCTTGTACTGCAGTCGGCATCGTGCCTTTTGTATTAAATTCGGATGCAAACTCTGTGTTTCATCGTCAATAAGAAGGTCCAAGGGAAACAGTAAACCTGAAGTGAAGCATCGGAATCTAAAACTGGTCTCACAGGAGAGGTTCAAATCATAGAAAGTGAGAGTGTCTGTCCTCTTTTACTTAACTCGGCATTGTGCCTTTTGTATTAAATTCCGATGCAATTTCTGTGTTTCATCGTCAATAAGAAGGTGCTAGGTATACAGTAAACCAGAAGTGAAGCATCGGAATCTAAAACTGGACTCACATGAGAGGTTCAAATCATAGAAAGTGAGAGTGTCAGTCCTCTCTTAGCTAAGTCGGCATTGTGCCTTTTGTATTAAATTCGGTGCAATTTCCGTGTTTCACCGTCAATTAAAAGGTCCGAGGGATACAGTAAACCTGATGTGAAGCATCGGAATCTAAAACTGGACTCACAGGAGAGGTTCAAATCATTGAAAGTTAGAGTGTCAGTCCTCTTGTACTTATGTCGGCATTGTGCCTTTTGTATTAAATTCCGATGCAATTTCTGTGTTTCATCGTCAATAAGAAGGTCCAAGGGATACAGTAAATCTGAGGTGAAGCATCGGAATCTAAAACTGGACTCACAGGAGAGGTTCAAATCATAGAAAGTTAGAGTGTCAGTCCTCTTGTAGTTATGTCGGCATTGTGCCTTTTGTATTAAATTCCGATGCAATTTCTGTGTTTCATCGTCAATAAGATGGTGCAAGGTATACGGTAAACCTGAAGTGACGCATCGGAATCTAAAACTGGACTCTCAGGAGAATTTCAAATCATAGAAAGTGAGAGTGTCAGTCCTCTTTTACTTAAGTCGGCATTGTGCCTTATGTATTAAATTCGGATGCAACTTCTGTGTTTCATCGTCAATGAGAAGGTCCAAGGGATATAGTAAACCTGAAGTCAAGCATCGGAATCTAAAACTGGACTCACAGGAGAGGTTCAACTCATAGAAAGAGAGAGTGACAGTCCTCTTGTACTTAAGTCGGCATTGTGCCTTTTGGATTAAATTCTGATGCAATTTCTGTGTTTCATCGTCAATAGGAAGGTGCAAGGTATACAGTAAACCAGAAGTGAAGCATCGGAATCTAAAACTGGACTCACAGGAGAGGTTCAAATTGTAGAGAGTTAGTGTCAGTCCTCTTGTACTTAAGTCGGCATTGTGATTTGTGAATCTAATTCCGATGCAATTTCTGTGTTTCATCGTCAATAAGAAGGTCCAAGGGATTCATTAAACCTGAAATGAAGCATCGGAATCTAAAACTGGACTCGCAGGAGAGGTTCAAATCATAGAAAGAGAGAGTGTCAGTCCTCTTGTAGTTATGTCGGCATTGTGCCTTTTGAATCTAATTCCGATGCAATTTCTGTGTTTCATCGTCAATAAGAAGGTCCAAGGGATTCAGTAAACCTGAAATGAAGCATCGGAATCTAAAACTGGACTCACAGGAGAGGTTCAAATCATAGAAAGAGAGAGTGTCAGTCCTCTTTTACTTAAGTCGGCATTGTGCCTTTTGTATTAAATTCGGATGCAATTTCTGTATACCATCGTCAATAAGAAGGTCAAAGGGATACAGTAAACCTGAATTGAAGCATCGGAATCTAAAACTGGACTCAAAGGAGAGGTTCAAATCATGGAAATTTAGAGCGTCAGTCCTCTTGTAGTTATGTCGGCATTGTGCCTTTTGAATCTAATTCCGATGCAATTTCTGTGTTTCATCGTCAATAAGAAGGTCCAAGGGATTCAGTAAACCTGAAATGAAGCATCGGAATCTAAAACTGGACTCACAGGAGAGGTTCAAATCATAGAAAGAGAGAGTGTCAGTCCTCTTTTACTTAAGTCGGCATTGTGCCTTTTGTATTAAATTCGGATGCAATTTCTGTATTCCATCGTCAATAAGAAGGTCAAAGGGATACAGTAAACCTTAAGTGAAGCATCGGAATCTAAAACTGGACTCACAGGAGAGGTTTAAATCCTAGAAAGTGAGAGTGTTATTCCTCTTGTACTTAGGTCGGCATTGTGCCTTTTGTATTAAATTCGGATGCAATTACTGTGTTTCATCGTCAATAAGAAGGTCCAAGGGATACAGTAAACCTGAAGTGAAGCATCGTAATCTAAAACTGGACTCACAGGAGACGCTCAAATCATAGAGAGTGAGATTGTCAGTCCTCATGTACTTAAGTCGGCATTGTGCCTTTTGTATTAAATTCGGATGCAATTTCTGGGTTTCATCGTCAATAAGAAGGTCCAAGGGATACAGTAAACTTGAAATGAAGTATTGGAATCTAAAACTGGGCTCACACGAGAGGTTCAAATCATAGAAAGTTAGAGTGTCTGCCCTCTTTTACTTCAGTCGGCATCGTGCCTTTTGTATTAAATTCGGATGCAAACTCTGTGTTTCATCGTCAATAAGAAGGTCCAAGGGAAACAGTAAACCTGAAGTGAAGCATCGGAATCTAAAACTGGACTCACAGGAGAGGTTCAAATCATAGAAAGTGAGAGTGTCTGTCCTCTTTTACTTAAGTCGGCATTGTGCCTTTTGTATTAAATTCGGATGCAATTTCTGTATTCCATCGTCAATAAGAAGGTCAAAGGGATACAGTAAACCTTAAGTGAAGCATCGGAATCTAAAACTGGACTCACAGGAGAGGTTCAATTCATAGAAATTTAGAGAGTCAGTCGTCTTGTAGTTATGTCGGCATTGTGCCTTTTGAATCTAATTCCGATGCAATTTCTGTGTTTCATCGTCAATAAGAAGGTCCAAGGGATTCAGTAAACCTGAAATGAAGCATCGGAATCTAAAACTAGACTCACAGGAGAGGTTCAAATCATAGAAAGGGAGAGTGTCAGTCCTCTTTTACTTAAGTCGGCATTGTGCCTTTTGTATTAAATTCGTATGCAATTTCTGTATTCCATCGTCAATAAGAAGGTCAAAGGGATACAGTAAACCTGAAGTGAAGCATCGGAATCTAAAACTGGACTCACAGGAGAGGTTTAAATCCTAGAAAGTGAGAGTGTCAGCTCTCTTTTACTTAAGTCGGCATTGTGCCTTTTGTATTAAATTCGGATGCAATTTCTGTGTTTCATCGTCAATAAGAAGGTCCAAGGGATACAGTAAACCTGAAGTGAAGCATCGGAATCTAAAACTGGACTCACAGGAGAGGTTCAAATCATAGAGAGTGAGATTGTCAGTCGTCATGTACTTAAGTCGGCATTGTGCCTTTTGTATTAAATTCGGATGCAATATCTGGGTTTAATCGTCAATAAGAAGGTCCAAGGGATACAGTAAACTTGAAATGAAGTATTGCAATCTAAAACTGGGCTCACAGGAGAGGTTCAAATCATAGAAAATTAGAGTGTCTGCCCTCTTGTACTGCAGTCGGCATCGTGCCTTTTGTATTAAATTCGGATGCAAACTCTGTGTTTCATCGTCAATAAGAAGGTCCAAGGGAAACAGTAAACCTGAAGTGAAGCATCGGAATCTAAAACTGGTCTCACAGGAGAGGTTCAAATCATAGAAAGTGAGAGTGTCTGTCCTCTTTTACTTAACTCGGCATTGTGCCTTTTGTATTATATTCCGATGCAATTTCTGTGTTTCATCGTCAATAAGAAGGTGCTAGGTATACAGTAAACCAGAAGTGAAGCATCGGAATCTAAAACTGGACTCACATGAGAGGTTCAAATCATAGAAAGTGAGAGTGTCAGTCCTCTCTTAGCTAGGTCGGCATTGTGCCTTTTGTATTAAATTCGGTGCAATTTCCGTGTTTCACCGTCAATTAAAAGGTCCGAGGGATACAGTAAACCTGAAGTGAAGCATCGGAATCTAAAACTGGACTCACAGGAGAGGTTCAAATCATTGAAAGTTAGAGTGTCAGTCCTCTTGTACTTATGTCGGCATTGTGCCTTTTGTATTAAATTCCGATGCAATTTCTGTGTTTCATCGTCAATAAGAAGGTCCAAGGGATACAGTAAATCTGAGGTGAAGCATCGGAATCTAAAACTGGACTCACAGGAGAGGTTCAAATCATAGAAAGTTAGAGTGTCAGTCCTCTTGTAGTTATGTCGGCATTGTGCCTTTTGTATTAAATTCCGATGCAATTTCTGTGTTTCATCGTCAATAAGAAGGTGCAAGGTATACGGTAAACCTGAAGTGACGCATCGGAATCTAAAACTGGACTCTCAGGAGAATTTCAAATCATAGAAAGTGAGAGTGTCAGTCCTCTTTTACTTAAGTCGGCATTGTGCCTTATGTATTAAATTCAGATGCAACTTCTGTGTTTCATCGTCAATGAGAAGGTCCAAGGGATATAGTAAACCTGAAGTGAAGCATCGGAATCTAAAACTGGACTCACAGGAGAGGTTCAACTCATAGAAAGAGAGAGTGACAGTCCTCTTTAATTAAGTCGGCATTGTGCCTTTTGAATTAAATTCCGATGAAATTTCTGTCTTTCATCGTCAATAGGAAGGACCAAGGGATACAGTAAACCATAAGTGAAGCATCGGAATCTAAAACTGGACTCACAGGAGATTTCCAAATCATAGAAAGGGAGAGTGTCAGTCCTCTTGTATTTAAGTCGGCATTGTGCCTTTTGGATTAAATTCGGATGCAATTTCTGTGTTTCATCGTCAATAAGAAGGTGCAAGGTATACAGTAAACCTGAAGTGAAGCATCGGAATCTAAAACTGGACTCACATGTGAAGTTCAAATCATAGAAAGTGAGAGTGTCAATCCTCTTTTACTTAAGTCGGCATTGTGCCTTTTGAATCTAATTCCGATGCAATTTCTGTGTTTCATCGTCAATAAGAAGGTCCAAGGGATTCAGTAAACCTGAAATGAAGCATCGGAATCTAAAACTGGACTCACAGGAGAGGTTCAAATCATAGAAAGAGAGAGTGTCAGTCCTCTTTTACTTAAGTCGGCATTGTGCCTTTTGTATTAAATTCGGATGCAATTTCTGTATTCCATCGTCAATAAGAAGGTCAAAGGGATACAGTAAACCTTAAGTGAAGCATCGGAATCTAAAACTGGACTCACAGGAGAGGTTTAAATCCTAGAAAGTGAGAGTGTTATTCCTCTTGTACTTAGGTCGGCATTGTGCCTTTTGTATTAAATTCGGATGCAATTACTGTGTTTCATCGTCAATAAGAAGGTCCAAGGGATACAGTAAACCTGAAGTGAAGCATCGTAATCTAAAACTGGACTCACAGGAGACGCTCAAATCATAGAGAGTGAGATTGTCAGTCCTCATGTACTTAAGTCGGCATTGTGCCTTTTGTATTAAATTCGGATGCAATTTCTGGGTTTCATCGTCAATAAGAAGGTCCAAGGGATACAGTAAACTTGAAATGAAGTATTGGAATCTAAAACTGGGCTCACACGAGAGGTTCAAATCATAGAAAGTTAGAGTGTCTGCCCTCTTTTACTTCAGTCGGCATCGTGCCTTTTGTATTAAATTCGGATGCAAACTCTGTGTTTCATCGTCAATAAGAAGGTCCAAGGGAAACAGTAAACCTGAAGTGAAGCATCGGAATCTAAAACTGGACTCACAGGAGAGGTTCAAATCATAGAAAGTGAGAGTGTCTGTCCTCTTTTACTTAAGTCGGCATTGTGCCTTTTGTATTAAATTCGGATGCAATTTCTGTATTCCATCGTCAATAAGAAGGTCAAAGGGATACAGTAAACCTTAAGTGAAGCATCGGAATCTAAAACTGGACTCACAGGAGAGGTTCAATTCATAGAAATTTAGAGAGTCAGTCGTCTTGTAGTTATGTCGGCATTGTGCCTTTTGAATCTAATTCCGATGCAATTTCTGTGTTTCATCGTCAATAAGAAGGTCCAAGGGATTCAGTAAACCTGAAATGAAGCATCGGAATCTAAAACTAGACTCACAGGAGAGGTTCAAATCATAGAAAGGGAGAGTGTCAGTCCTCTTTTACTTAAGTCGGCATTGTGCCTTTTGTATTAAATTCGTATGCAATTTCTGTATTCCATCGTCAATAAGAAGGTCAAAGGGATACAGTAAACCTGAAGTGAAGCATCGGAATCTAAAACTGGACTCACAGGAGAGGTTTAAATCCTAGAAAGTGAGAGTGTCAGCTCTCTTTTACTTAAGTCGGCATTGTGCCTTTTGTATTAAATTCGGATGCAATTTCTGTGTTTCATCGTCAATAAGAAGGTCCAAGGGATACAGTAAACCTGAAGTGAAGCATCGGAATCTAAAACTGGACTCACAGGAGAGGTTCAAATCATAGAGAGTGAGATTGTCAGTCGTCATGTACTTAAGTCGGCATTGTGCCTTTTGTATTAAATTCGGATGCAATATCTGGGTTTAATCGTCAATAAGAAGGTCCAAGGGATACAGTAAACTTGAAATGAAGTATTGCAATCTAAAACTGGGCTCACAGGAGAGGTTCAAATCATAGAAAATTAGAGTGTCTGCCCTCTTGTACTGCAGTCGGCATCGTGCCTTTTGTATTAAATTCGGATGCAAACTCTGTGTTTCATCGTCAATAAGAAGGTCCAAGGGAAACAGTAAACCTGAAGTGAAGCATCGGAATCTAAAACTGGTCTCACAGGAGAGGTTCAAATCATAGAAAGTGAGAGTGTCTGTCCTCTTTTACTTAACTCGGCATTGTGCCTTTTGTATTATATTCCGATGCAATTTCTGTGTTTCATCGTCAATAAGAAGGTGCTAGGTATACAGTAAACCAGAAGTGAAGCATCGGAATCTAAAACTGGACTCACATGAGAGGTTCAAATCATAGAAAGTGAGAGTGTCAGTCCTCTCTTAGCTAGGTCGGCATTGTGCCTTTTGTATTAAATTCGGTGCAATTTCCGTGTTTCACCGTCAATTAAAAGGTCCGAGGGATACAGTAAACCTGAAGTGAAGCATCGGAATCTAAAACTGGACTCACAGGAGAGGTTCAAATCATTGAAAGTTAGAGTGTCAGTCCTCTTGTACTTATGTCGGCATTGTGCCTTTTGTATTAAATTCCGATGCAATTTCTGTGTTTCATCGTCAATAAGAAGGTCCAAGGGATACAGTAAATCTGAGGTGAAGCATCGGAATCTAAAACTGGACTCACAGGAGAGGTTCAAATCATAGAAAGTTAGAGTGTCAGTCCTCTTGTAGTTATGTCGGCATTGTGCCTTTTGTATTAAATTCCGATGCAATTTCTGTGTTTCATCGTCAATAAGAAGGTGCAAGGTATACGGTAAACCTGAAGTGACGCATCGGAATCTAAAACTGGACTCTCAGGAGAATTTCAAATCATAGAAAGTGAGAGTGTCAGTCCTCTTTTACTTAAGTCGGCATTGTGCCTTATGTATTAAATTCAGATGCAACTTCTGTGTTTCATCGTCAATGAGAAGGTCCAAGGGATATAGTAAACCTGAAGTGAAGCATCGGAATCTAAAACTGGACTCACAGGAGAGGTTCAACTCATAGAAAGAGAGAGTGACAGTCCTCTTTAATTAAGTCGGCATTGTGCCTTTTGAATTAAATTCCGATGAAATTTCTGTCTTTCATCGTCAATAGGAAGGACCAAGGGATACAGTAAACCATAAGTGAAGCATCGGAATCTAAAACTGGACTCACAGGAGATTTCCAAATCATAGAAAGGGAGAGTGTCAGTCCTCTTGTATTTAAGTCGGCATTGTGCCTTTTGGATTAAATTCGGATGCAATTTCTGTGTTTCATCGTCAATAAGAAGGTGCAAGGTATACAGTAAACCTGAAGTGAAGCATCGGAATCTAAAACTGGACTCACATGTGAAGTTCAAATCATAGAAAGTGAGAGTGTCAATCCTCTTTTACTTAAGTCGGCATTGTGCCTTTTGTATCAAATTCGGATGCAATTTCTGTATTCCATCGTCAATAAGAAGGTCAAAGGGATACAGTAAACCTTAAGTGAAGCATCGGAATCTAAAACTGGACTCACAGGAGAGGTTCAATTCATAGAAATTTAGAGAGTCAGTCCTCTTGTAGTTATGTCGGCATTGTGCCTTTTGAATCTAATTCCGATGCAATTTCTGTGTTTCATCGTCAATAAGAAGGTCCAAGGGATTCATTAAACCTGAAATGAAGCATCGGAATCTAAAACTAGACTCACAGGAGAGGTTCAAATCATAGAAAGGGAGAGTGTCAGTCCTCTTTTACTTAAGTCGGCATTGTGCCTTTTGTATTAAATTGGTATGCAATTTCTGTATTCCATCGTCAATAAGAAGGTCAAAGGGATACAGTAAACCTGAAGTGAAGCATCGGAATCTAAAACTGGACTCACAGGAGAGGTTTAAATCCTAGATAGTGAGAGTGTCAGCTCTCTTTTACTTAAGTCGGCATTGTGCCTTTTGTATTAAATTCGGATGCAATTTCTGTGTTTCATCGTCAATAAGAAGGTCCAAGGGATACAGTAAACCTGAAGTGAAGCATCGGAATCTAAAACTGGACTCACAGGAGAGGTTCAAATCATAGAGAGTGAAATTGTCAGTCGTCATGTACTTAAGTCGGTATTGTGCCTTTTGTATTAAATTCGGATGCAATATCTGGGTTTAATCGTCAATAAGAAGGTCCAAGGGATACAGTAAACTTGAAATGAAGTATTGCAATCTAAAACTGGGCTCACAGGAGAGGTTCAAATCTAGAAAATTAGAGTGTCTGCCCTCTTGTACTGCAGTCGGCATCGTGCCTTTTGTATTACATTCGGATGCAAACTCTGTGTTTCATCGTCAATAAGAAGGTCCAAGGGAAACAGTAAACCTGAAGTGAAGCATCGGATTCTAAAACTGGTCTCACAGGAGAGGTTCAAATCATAGAAAGTGAGAGTGTCTGTCCTCTTTTACTTAACTCGGCATTGTGCCTTTTGTATTAAATTCCGATGCAATTTCTGTTTTTCATCGTCAATAAGAAGGTGCTAGGTATACAGTAAACCAGAAGTGAAGCATCGGAATCTAAAACTGGACTCACATGAGAGGTTCAAATCATAGAAAGTGAGAGTGTCAGTCCTCTCTTAGCTAAGTCGGCATTGTGCCTTTTGTATTAAATTCGGTGCAATTTCCGTGTTTCACCGTCAATTAAAAGGTCCGAGGGATACAGTAAACCTGAAGTGAAGCATCGGAATCTAAAACTGGACTCACAGGAGAGGTTCAAATCATTGAAAGTTAGAGTGTCAGTCCTCTTGTACTTATGTCGGCATTGTGCCTTTTGTATTAAATTCCGATGCAATTTCTGTGTTTCATCGTCAATAAGAAGGTCCAAGGGATACAGTAAATCTGAGGTGAAGCATCGGAATCTAAAACTGGACTCACAGGAGAGGTTCAAATCATAGAAAGTTAGAGTGTCAGTCCTCTTGTAGTTATGTCGGCATTGTGCCTTTTGTATTAAATTCCGATGCAATTTCTGTGTTTCATCGTCAATAAGAAGGTGCAAGGTATACGGTAAACCTGAAGTGACGCATCGGAATCTAAAACTGGACTCTCAGGAGAATTTCAAATCATAGAAAGTGAGAGTGTCAGTCCTCTTTTACTTAAGTCGGCATTGTGCCTTATGTATTAAATTCAGATGCAACTTCTGTGTTTCATCGTCAATGAGAAGGTCCAAGGGATATAGTAAACCTGAAGTGAAGCATCGGAATCTAAAACTGGACTCACAGGAGAGGTTCAACTCATAGAAAGAGAGAGTGACAGTCCTCTTTAATTAAGTCGGCATTGTGCCTTTTGAATTAAATTCCGATGAAATTTCTGTCTTTCATCGTCAATAGGAAGGACCAAGGGATACAGTAAACCATAAGTGAAGCATCGGAATCTAAAACTGGACTCACAGGAGATTTCCAAATCATAGAAAGGGAGAGTGTCAGTCCTCTTGTATTTAAGTCGGCATTGTGCCTTTTGGATTAAATTCGGATGCAATTTCTGTGTTTCATCGTCAATAAGAAGGTGCAAGGTATACAGTAAACCTGAAGTGAAGCATCGGAATCTAAAACTGGACTCACATGTGAAGTTCAAATCATAGAAAGTGAGAGTGTCAATCCTCTTTTACTTAAGTCGGCATTGTGGCTTTTGTATTAAATTCGGATGCAATTTCTGTATTCCATCGTCAATAAGAAGGTCAAAGGGATACAGTAAACCTTAAGTGAAGCATCGGAATCTAAAACTGGACTCACAGGAGAGGTTCAATTCATAGAAATTTAGAGAGTCAGTCCTCTTGTAGTTATGTCGGCATTGTGCCTTTTGAATCAAATTCCGATGCAATTTCTGTGTTTCATCGTCAATAAGAAGGTCCAAGGGATTCAGTAAACCTGAAATGAAGCATCGGAATCTAAAACTAGACTCACAGGAGAGGTTCAAATCATAGAAAGGGAGAGTGTCAGTCCTCTTTTACTTAAGTCGGCATTGTGCCTTTTGTATTAAATTGGTATGCAATTTCTGTATTCCATCGTCAATAAGAAGGTCAAAGGGATACAGTAAATCTGAAGTGAAGCATCGGAATCTAAAACTGGACTCACAGGAGAGGTTTAAATCCTAGAAAGTGAGAGTGTCAGCTCTCTTTTACTTAAGTCGGCATTGTGCCTTTTGTATTAAATTCGGATGCAATTTCTGTGTTTCATCGTCAATAAGAAGGTCCAAGGGATACAGTAAACCTGAAGTGAAGCATCGGAATCTAAAACTGGACTCACAGGAGAGGTTCATATCATAGAGAGTGAGATTGTCAGTCGTCATGTACTTAAGTCGGCATTGTGCCTTTTGTATTAAATTCGGATGCAATATCTGGGTTTAATCGTCAATAAGAAGGTCCAAGGGATACAGTAAACTTGAAATGATGTATTGCAATCTAAAACTGGGCTCACAGGAGAGTTTCAAATCATAGAAAATTAGAGTGTCTGCCCTCTTGTACTGCAGTCGGCATCGTGCCTTTTGTATTAAATTCGGATGCAAACTCTGTGTTTCATCGTCAATAAGAAGGTCCAAGGGAAACAGTAAACCTGAAGTGAAGCATCGGAATCTAAAACTGGTCTCACAGGAGAGGTTCAAATCATAGAAAGTGAGAGTGTCTGTCCTCTTTTACTTAACTCGGCATTGTGCCTTTTGTATTAAATTCCGATGCAATTTCTGTGTTTCATCGTCAATAAGAAGGTGCTAGGTATACAGTAAACCAGAAGTGAAGCATCGGAATCTAAAACTGGACTCACATGAGAGGTTCAAATCATAGAAAGTGAGAGTGTCAGTCCTCTCTTAGCTAAGTCGGCATTGTGCCTTTTGTATTAAATTCGGTGCAATTTCCGTGTTTCACCGTCAATTAAAAGGTCCGAGGGATACAGTAAACCTGAAGTGAAGCATCGGAATCTAAAACTGGACTCACAGGAGAGGTTCAAATCATTGAAAGTTAGAGTGTCAGTCCTCTTGTACTTATGTCGGCATTGTGCCTTTTGTATTAAATTCCGATGCAATTTCTGTGTTTCATCGTCAATAAGAAGGTCCAAGGGATACAGTAAATCTGAGGTGAAGCATCGGAATCTAAAACTGGACTCACAGGAGAGGTTCAAATCATAGAAAGTTAGAGTGTCAGTCCTCTTGTAGTTATGTCGGCATTGTGCCTTTTGTATTAAATTCCGATGCAATTTCTGTGTTTCATCGTCAATAAGAAGGTGCAAGGTATACGGTAAACCTGAAGTGACGCATCGGAATCTAAAACTGGACTCTCAGGAGAATTTCAAATCATAGAAAGTGAGAGTGTCAGTCCTCTTTTACTTAAGTCGGCATTGTGCCTTTTGGATTAAATTCTGATGCAATTTCTATGTTTCATCGTCAATAGGATGGTGCAAGGTATACAGTAAACCAGAAGTGAAGCATCGGAATCTAAAACTGGACTCAGAGGAGAGGTTCAAATTGTAGAGAGTTAGAGTGTCAGTCCTCTTGTACTTAAGCGGCATTGTTCCTTTTGAATCTAATTCCGATGCATTTTCTGTGTTTCATCGTCAATAAGAAGGTCCAAGGGATTCATTAAACCTGAAATGAAGCATCGGAATCTAAAACTGGACTCGCAGGAGAGGTTCAAATCATAGAAAGAGAGAGTGTCAGTCCTCTTGTAGTTATGTCGGCATTGTGCCTTTTGAATCTAATTCCGATGCAATTTCTGTGTTTCATCGTCAATAAGAAGGTCCAAGGGATTCAGTAAACCTGAAATGAAGCATCGGAATCTAAAACTTGACTCACAGGAGAGGTTCAAATCATAGAAAGAGAGAGTGTCATTCCTCTTTTACTTAAGTCGGCATTGTGCCTTTTGTATTAAATTCGGATGCAATTTCTGTATTCCATCGTCAATAAGAAGGTCAAAGGGATACAGTACACCTGAATTGAAGCATCGGAATCTAAAACTGCACTCAAAGGAGAGGTTCAAATCATAGAAATTTAGAGTGTCAGTCCTCTTTTAGTTATGTCGGCATTGTGCCTTTTGAATCTAATTCCGATGCAATTTCTGTGTTTCATCGTCAATAAGAAGGTCCAAGGGATTCAGTAAACCTGAAATGAAGCATCGGAATCTAAAACTGGACTCACAGGAGAGGTTCAAATCATAGAAAGAGAGAGTGTCAGTCCTCTTTTACTTAAGTCGGCATTGTGCCTTTTGTATTATATTCGGATGCAATTTCTGTATTCCATCGTCAATAAGAAGGTCAAAGGGATACAGTAAACCTGAAGTGAAGCATCGGAATCTAAAACTGGACTCACAGGAGAGGTTCAAATCATAGAAAGTGAGAGTGTCAGTCCTCTTGTACTTATGTCGGCATTGTGCCTTTTGTATTAAATTCCGATGCAATTTCTGTGTTTCATCGTCAATAAGAAGGTTCAAGATATATGGTAAACCTGAAGTGACGCATCGGAATTTATAACTGGACTCACAGGACAAGTTCAAATCATAGGAAGTGAGAGTGTCAGTCCTCTTGTATTTAAGTCGGCATTGTGCCTTTTGGATTAAATTCGGATGCAATTTCTGTGTTTCATCGTCAATAAGAAGGTGCAAGGTATACAGTAAACCTGAAGTGAAGCATCGGAATCTAAAACTGGACTCACATGTGAAATTCAAATCATAGAAAGTGAGAGTGTCAATCCTCTTTTACTTAAGTCGGCATTGTGCCTTTTGTATTAAATTCGGAGCAATTTCTTAGTTTCATCGTCAATAAGAAGGTCCAAGGAATACAGTACACCTGAAGTGAAGCACCGGAATCTAAAACTGGACTCACAGGAGATGTTCAAATCATAGTTAAATTGTCAGTCCTCTTGTACTTAAGTCGGCATTGTGCCTTTTGGATTAAATTCTGATGCAATTTCTATGTTTCATCGTCAATAGGAAGGTGCAAGGTATACAGTAAACCAGAAGTGAAGCATCGGAATCTAAAACTGGACTCAGAGGAGAGGTTCAAATTGTAGAGAGTTAGAGTGTCAGTCCTCTTGTACTTAAGCGGCATTGTGCCTTTTGAATCTAATTCCGATGCATTTTCAGTGTTTCATCGTCAATAAGAAGGTCCAAGGGATTCATTAAACCTGAAATGAAGCATCGGAATCTAAAACTGGACTCGCAGGAGAGGTTCAAATCATAGAAAGAGAGAGTGTCAGTCCTCTTGTAGTTATGTCGGCATTGTGCCTTTTGAATCTAATTCCGATGCAATTTCTGTGTTTCATCGTCAATAAGAAGGTCCAAGGCATTCAGTAAACCTGAAATGAAGCATCGGAATCTAAAACTTGACTCACAGGAGAGGTTCAAATCATAGAAAGAGAGAGTGTCATTCCTCTTTTACTTAAGTCGGCATTGTGCCTTTTGTATTAAATTCGGATGCAATTTCTGTATTCCATCGTCAATAAGAAGGTCAAAGGGATACAGTACACCTGAATTGAAGCATCGGAATCTAAAACTGCACTCAATGGAGAGGTTCAAATCATAGAAATTTAGAGTGTCAGTCCTCTTGTAGTTATGTCGGCATTGTGCCTTTTGAATCTAATTCCGATGCAATTTCTGTGTTTCATCGTCAATAAGAAGGTCCAAGGGATTCAGTAAACCTGAAATGAAGCATCGGAATCTAAAACTGGACTCACAGGAGAGGTTCAAATCATAGAAAGAGAGAGTGTCAGTCCTCTTTTACTTAAGTCGGCATTGTGCCTTTTGTATTATATTCGGATGCAATTTCTGTATTCCATCGTCAATAAGAAGGTCAAAGGGATACAGTAAACCTGAAGTGAAGCATCGGAATCTAAAACTGGACTCACAGGAGAGGTTCAAATCATAGAAAGTGAGAGTGTCAGTCCTCTTGTACTTATGTCGGCATTGTGCCTTTTGTATTAAATTCCGATGGAATTTCTGTGTTTCATCGTCAATAAGAAGGTGCAAGATATATGGTAAACCTGAAGTGACGCATCGGAATTTATAACTGGACTCACAGGACAAGTTCAAATCATAGGAAGTGAGAGTGTCAGTCCTCTTGTATTTAAGTCGGCATTGTGCCTTTTGGATTAAATTCGGATGCAATATCTGTGTTTCATCGTCAATAAGAAGGTGCAAGGTATACAGTAAACCTGAAGTGAAGCATCGGAATCTAAAACTGGACTCACATGTGAAGTTCAAATCATAGAAAGTGAGAGTGTCAATCCTCTTTTACTTAAGTCGGCATTGTGCCTTTTGTATTAAATTCGGAGCAATTTCTTAGTTTCATCGTCAATAAGAACGTTCAAGGAATACATAACACCTGAAGTGAAGCACCGGAATCTAAAACTGGACTCACAGGAGATGTTCAAATCATAGTTAAATTGTCAGTCCTCTTGTACTTAAGTCGGCATTGTGCCTTTTGGATTAAATTCTGATGCAATTTCTATGTTTCATCGTCAATAGGAAGGTGCAAGGTATACAGTAAACCAGAAGTGAAGCATCGGAATCTAAAACTGGACTCAGAGGAGAGGTTCAAATTGTAGAGAGTTAGAGTGTCAGTCCTCTTGTACTTAAGCGGCATTGTGCCTTTTGAATCTAATTCCGATGCATTTTCTGTGTTTCATCGTCAATAAGAAGGTCCAAGGGATTCATTAAACCTGAAATGAAGCATCGGAATCTAAAACTGGACTCGCAGGAGAGGTTCAAATCATAGAAAGAGAGAGTGTCAGTCCTCTTGTAGTTATGTCGGCATTGTGCCTTTTGAATCTAATTCCGATGCAATTTCTGTGTTTCATCGTCAATAAGAAGGTCCAAGGGATTCAGTAAACCTGAAATGAAGCATCGGAATCTAAAACTTGACTCACAGGAGAGGTTCAAATCATAGAAAGAGAGAGTGTCATTCCTCTTTTACTTAAGTCGGCATTGTGCCTTTTGTATTAAATTCGGATGCAATTTCTGTATTCCATCGTCAATAAGAAGGTCAAAGGGATACAGTACACCTGAATTGAAGCATCGGAATCTAAAACTGCACCCAAAGGAGAGGTTCAAATCATAGAAATTTAGAGTGTCAGTCCTCTTGTAGTTATGTCGGCATTGTGCCTTTTGAATCTAATTCCGATGCAATTTCTGTGTTTCATCGTCAATAAGCAGGTCCAAGGGATTCAGTAAACCTGAAATGAAGCATCGGAATCTAAAACTGGACTCACAGGAGAGGTTCAAATCATAGAAAGAGAGAGTGTCAGTCCTCTTTCACTTAAGTCGGCATTGTGCCTTTTGTATTATATTCGGATGCAATTTCTGTATTCCATCGTCAATAAGAAGGTCAAAGGGATACAGTAAACCTGAAGTGAAGCATCGGAATCTAAAACTGGACTCACAGGAGAGGTTCAAATCATAGAAAGTGAGAGTGTCAGTCCTCTTGTACTTATGTCGGCATTGTGCCTTTTGTATTAAATTCCGATGCAATTTCTGTGTTTCATCGTCAATAAGAAGGTGCAAGATATATGGTAAACCTGAAGTGACGCATCGGAATTTATAACTGGACTCACAGGACAAGTTCAAATCATAGGAAGTGAGAGTGTCAGTCATCTTGTATTTAAGTCGGCATTGTGCCTTTTGTATTAAATTCGGATGCAATTTCTGTGCTTCATCGTCAATAAGAAGGTCCAACGGATACAGTAAACCTGAAGTGAAGCATCGGAATCTAAAACTGGACTCACAGTAGAGGTTCCAATCATAGAGAGTTAGAGTGTCAGTCCTCTTGTACTTAAGTCGGCATTGTGCCTTTTGAATTTAGTTCCGATGCAATTTCTATGTTTCATCGTCAATACGAAGGTGCAAGGTATACAGTAAAACTGAAGTGAAACATCGGAATCTAAATCTGGACTCACAGGAGAGGTTCAAATCATAGAAAGAGAGAGTTTCAGTCCTCTTTTACTTAAGTCGGCATTGTGCCTTTTGTATTAAATTCGGATGCAATTTCTGCATTTCATCGTCAATAAGAAGTCCAAGGAATACAGTAAACCTGAAGTGAAGCATCGGAATCTAAAACTGCACTCACATGAGAGGTTGAAATCATAGAAAGTTAGAGTGTCAGTCCTCATGTACTTAAGTCGGCATTGTGCCTTTTGAATTTAATTCCGATGCAATTTCCGTGTTTCATCGTCAATAAGAAGGTGCAAGGTATACAGTAAACCTGAAGTGAAGCATCGGAATCTAAAACTGGACTCACAGGAGAGGTTCAAATCTCAGAAAGTGAGAGTGTCAGTCCTCTTTTACTTAAGTCAGCATTGTGCCTTTTGTATTAAATTCGGATGCAATTACTGTGTTTCATCGTCAATAAGAAGGTCCAAGGGATACAGTAAACCTGAAGTGAACCATCGGAAACTTAAACTGGGCAAACGGGAGAGGTTCAAATCATAGAAAGGGAGATTGTCAGTCCTCTTGTACTTAGGTCGGTATTGTGCCTTTTGTATTAAATTCAGATGCAACATCTGTGTTTCATCGTCAACAAGAAGGTGCAAGGAATACAGTAGAACTGAAGTGAATCATCGGAATCTAAAACTGGACTCACAGGAGAGGTTCAAATCATAGAAAGGGAGAGTGTCAGTCCTCTTTTACTTAAGTCGGAATTGTGCCTTTAGTATTAAATTCGGATGCAATTTCTGTATTTCATCGTCAATAAGAAGGTCCAAGGGATACAGTAAACCTGAAGTGAAGCATCGGAATCTAAAACAGGACTCACATGAGAGGTTGAAAACATAGAAAGTTAGAGTGTCAGTCCTCTTGTACTTATGTCGGCATTGTGCCTTTTGTATTAAATTCCGATGCAATTTCTGTGTTTCATCGTCAATAAGAAGGTCCAAGGGATACAGTAAACCAGAAGTGAAGCATCGGAATCTAAAACTGGACTCACGGGACAGGTGCAAATCATAGAAAGCGAGAGTGTCAGTCCTCTTGTACTTAAGTCGGCATTGTGCCTTTTGTACCAAATTCGTATGCAATTTCTGTGTTTCATCGTCAATAAGAAGGTCCAAGGGATACAGTAAACCAGAAGTGAAGCATCGGAATCTAAAACTGGACTCACAGGAGAGGTTCAAATCATAGAAAGAGAGAGTGTCAATCCTCTTTTACTTAAGTCGGCATTGTGCCTTTTGTATTACATTCGGAAGCAATTTCTGTATTCCATCGTCAATAAGAAGGTCCAAGGGATACAGTAAACCTGAAGTGAATCATCGGAATATAAATTGGACTCCCAGGAGAGGTTCAAATCATTGAAAGGGAGACTGTTAGTCCTCTTGTACTTAATTCGACATTGTGCCTTTGCATTCAATTCGGATGCAATTTCTGTGTTTCATCGTCAATGAAAAGCTGCAAGGTATACAGTAAACCTGAAGTGAACCATCGGAATCTAAAACTGGACTCACAGGAGAGGTTCAAATCATTGAAAGTGAGAGTGTCAGTCCTCTTTTACTCAAGTCGGCATTGTGCCTTTTGTATTATATTCGGATGCAATTTCTGTATTCCATCGTCAATAAGAAGGTCAAAGGGATACAGTAAACCTGAAGTGAAGCATCGGAATCTTAAACTGGACTCACAGGAGAGGTTTAAATCCTAGAAAGTGAGAGTGTTATTCCTCTTGTACTTAAGTCGGCATTGTGTCTTTTGTATTAAATTCGGATGCAATTTCTGTGTTTCATCGTCAATAAGAAGGTCCAAGGGATACAGTAAACCTGAATTGAAGCATCGGAATCTAAAACTGGACTCACAGGAGAGGCTCAAATCATAGAGAGTGAGATTGTCAGTCCTCATGTACTTAAGTCGGCATTGTGCATTTTGTATTAAATTCGGATGCAATTTCTGGGTTTCATCTTCAATAAGAAGGTCCAAAGGATACAGTAAACTTGAAATGAAGTATTGGAATTTAAAACTGGGCTCACAGGAGAGGTTCAAATCATAGAAAGTTAGAGTGTCTGCCCTCTTGTACTTCAGTCGGCATCGTGCCTTTTGTATTAAATTCGGATGCAAACTCTGTGTTTCATCGTCAATAAGAAGGTCCAAGGGAAACAGTAAACCTGAAGTGAAGCATCGGAATCTAAAACTGGACTCACAGGAGAGGTTCAAATCATAGAAAGTGAGAGTGTCTGTCCTCTTTTACTTAAGTCGGCATTGTGCCTTTTGTATTAAATTCCGATGCAATTTCTGTGTTTCATCGTCAATAAGAAGGTGCTAGGTATACAGTAAACCTAAAGTAAAGCATCTGAATCTAAAACTGGACTCACATGAGAGGTTCAAATCATAGAAAGTGAGAGTGTCAGTCCTCTTGTAGCTAAGTCGGCATTGTGCCTTTTGTATTAAATTCGGTGCAATTTCCGTGTTTCATCGTCAATTAAAAGGTCCGAGGGATACAGTAAACCTGAAATGAAGCATCGGAATCTAAAACTGGACTCACAGTAGAGGTTCCAATCATAGAGAGTTAGAGTGTCAGTCCTCTTGTACTTAAGTCGGCATTGTGCCTTTTGAATTTAGTTCCGATGCAATGTCAATTTTTCATCGTCAATACGAAGGTGCAAGGTATACAGTAAAACTGAAGTGAAACATCGGAATCTAAAACTGGACTCACAGGAGAGGTTCAAATCATAGAAAGAGAGAGTTTCAGTCCTCTTTTACTTAAGTCGGCATTGTGCCTTTTGTATTAAATTCGGATGCAATTTCTGTATTTCATCGTCAATAAGAAGGTCCAAGGAATACAGTAAACCTGAAGTGAAGCATCGGAATCTAAAACTGGACTCACATGAGAGGTTGAAATCATAGAAAGTTAGAGTGTCAGTCCTCTTGTACTTAAGTCGGCATTGTGCCTTTTGAATTTAATTCCGATGCAATTTCCGTGTTTCATCGTCAATAAGAAGGTGCAAGGTATACAGTAAACCTGAAGTGAAGCATCGGAATCTAAAATAGGACTCACAGGAGAGGTTCAAATCTCAGAAAGTGAGAGTGTCAGTCCTCTTTTACTAAAGTCAGCATTGTGCCGTTTGTATTAAATTCGGATGCAATTACTGTGTTTCATCGTCAATAAGAAGGTCCAAGGGATACAGTAAACCTGAAGTGAACCATCGGAAACTTAAACTGGGCTCACGGGAGAGGTTCAAATCGTAGAAAGGGAGATTGTCAGTCCTCTTGTACTTAGGTCGGTATTGTGCCTTTTGTATTAAATTCAGATGCTACATTTGTGTTTCATCGTCAATAAGAAGGTGCAAGGAATACAGTAGAACTGAGGGGATCATCGGAATCTAAAACTGGACTCACAGGAGAGGTTCAAATCATAGAAAGGGAGAGTGTCAGTCCTCTTTTACTTAAGTCGGAATTGTGCCTTTAGTATTAAATTCGGATGCATTTTCTGTATTTCATCGTCAATAAGAAGGTCCAAGGGATACAGTAAACCTGAAGTGAAGAATCGGAATCTAAAACTGGACTCACATGAGAGGTTGAAATCATAGAAAGTTAGAGTGTCAGTCCTCTTGTACTTATGTCGGCATTGTGCCTTTTGTATTAAATTCCGATGCAATTTCTGTGTTTCATCGTCAATAAGAAGGTCCAAGGGATACAGTAAACCAGAAGTGAAGCATCGGAATCTAAAACTGGACTCACGGGACAGGTGCAAATCATAGAAAGCGAGAGTGTCAGTACTCTTGTACTTAAGTCGGCATTGTGCCTTTTGTACCAAATTCGTATGCAATTTCTGGGTTTCATCGTCAATAAGAAGGTCCAAGGGATACAGTAAACCAGAAGTGAAGCATCGGAATCTAAAACTGGACTCACAGGAGAGGTTCAAATCATAGAAAGAGAGAGTGTCAATTCTCTTTTACTTAAGTCGGCATTGTGCCTTTTGTATTACATTCGGAAGCAATTTCTGTATTCCATCGTCAATAAGAAGGTCCAAGGGATACAGTAAACCTGAAGTGAATCATCGGAATATGAACTGGACTCCCAGGAGAGGTTCAAATCAGTGAAAGGGAGAGTGTTAGTCCTCTTGTACTTAAGTCGACATTGTGCCTTTGCATTAAATTCGGAAGCAATTTCTGTGTTTCATCGTCAATAAAAAGCTGCAAGGTATACAGTAAACCTGAAGTCAACCATCGGAATCTAAAACTGGACTCACAGGAGAGGTTCAAATCATTGAAAGTGAGAGTGTCAGTCCTCTTTTACTTAAGTCGGATTTGTGTCTTTTGTATTAAATTCGGATGCAATTTCTGTGTTTCATCGTCAATAAGAAGGTCCAAGGGATACAGTAAACCTGAAGTGATGCATCGGAATCTAAAACTGGACTCACAGGAGAGGTTCAAATCATAGAAAGTGAGAGTGTCAGTCCTCACTTACTTAAGTCGGCATTGTGCCTTTTGTATTAAATTCGGATGCAATTTCTGTGTTTCATCGTCAATAAGAAGGTCCAAGGGATACAGTAAACCGGAAGTGAAGCATCGGAATCTAAAACTGGACTCACGGGAGGGGTTCAAATCATAGAAAGAGAGAGTGTCAGTCCTCTTTTACTTAAGTCGGCATTGTGCCTTTTGTATTACATTCGGAAGCAATTTCTGTATTCCATCGTCAATAAGAAGGTCCAAGGGATACAGTAAACCATAAGTGAAGTATCGGAATCTAAAACTGGACTCACAGGAGAGGTCCAAATCATAGAAAGGGAGAGTGTCAGTTGTCTTGTACTTAAGTCGGCATTGTGCCTTTTGGATTAAATTCGGATGCAATTTCTGTGTTTCATCGTCAATAAGAGGGTGCAGGGTATACAGTAAACCTGAAGTGAAGCATCGGAATCTAAAACTGGACTCACAGGAGAGGTTCAAATCCTAGAAAGTGAGAGTGTTAGTCCTCTTGTACTTAAGTCGGCATTGTGCCTTTTGTATTAAATTCGGATGCAACTTCTGTGATTCATCGTCAATAAGAAGGTGCAAGGTATACAGTAAACCTGAAGTGAAGCATCGGAATCTAAAACTGGACTCACAGGAGAGGTTCAAATCATAGAAAGTGAGAGTGTCAGTCCTATTTTGCTTAAGTCGGCATTGTGCCTTTCGTATTAAATTCGGATGCAATTTCTGTGTTTCATCGTCAATAAAAAAGTCCAAGGGATACAGTAAACCTGAAGTGAAGCATCGAAATCTAAAACTGGACTCACAGGAGAGGTTCAAATCATAGAAAGTTAGAGTGTCAGTCCTCTTGTAGTTATGTCGGCATTGTGCCTTTTGAATCTAATTCCGATGCAATTTCTGTGTTTCATCGTCAATAAGAAGGTCCACGGGATTCAGTAAACCTGAAATGAAGCATCGGAATCTAAAACTGGACTCAGAGGAGAGGTTCAAATCATAGAAAGAGAGAGTGTCAGTCCTCTTTTACTTAAGTCGGCATTGTGCCTTTTGTATTAAATTCGGATGCAATTTCTGTATTTCATCGTCAATAAGAAGGTCCAAGGGATACAGTAAACCTGAAGTGGAGCATCGGAATTTATAACTGGACTCACAGGACAAGTTCAAATTATAGGAAGTGAGAGTGTCAGTCCTCTTGTACTTAAGTCGGCATTGTGCCTTTTGTAATAAATTCGGATCCAATTTCAGTGTTTCATCGGCTATAAGAAGGTCCAAGGTATACAGTAAACCTGAAGTGAAGCATCGGAATCTAGAACTGGACTCAGAGGAGAGGTTCTAATCTTAGAAAGTTAGAGTGTCAGTCCTCTTGTACTTAAGTCGGCATTGTGCATTTTGTATTAAATTCGGATGCAATTTCTGTGTTTCATCGTCAATAAGAAGGTCCAAGGGATACAGTAAACCTAAAGTGATGCATCGGAATATAAAACTGGACTCACAGTAGAGGTTCCAATCATTGAGAGTTAGAGTGTCAGTCCTCTTGTACTTAAGTCGGCATTGTGCCTTTTGAATTGCGTTCCGATGCAATTTCTATGTTTCATCGTCAATAAGAAGGTCCAAGGTATACAGTAAAACTGAAGTGAACCATCGGAATCTAAAACTGGACTCACAGGAGAGGTTCAAATCATAGAAAGAGAGAGTGTCAGTCCTCTTTTACTTAAGTCGGCATTGTGCATTTTGTACTATATTCGGATGCAATATCTGTATTTGATCGTCAATAAGAAGGTCCAAGGGATACAGTAAACCTGAAGTGAAGCATCGGAATCTAAAACTGGACTCACAGGAGAGGTTGAAATCATAGAAAGATAGAGTGTCAGTCCTCTTGTACTTATGTCGGCATTGTGCCTTTTGAATTGCGTTCCGATGCAATTTCTATGTTTCATCGTCAATAAGAAGGTCCAAGGTATACAGTAAAACTGAAGTGAACCATCGGAATCTAAAACTGGACTCACAGGAGAAGTTCAAATCATAGAAAGTGAGAGTGTCATTCCTCTTTTACTTAAGTCAGCATTGTGCGTTTTGTATTAAATTCGGATGCAATTACTGTGTTTCTTCGTCAATAAGAAAGTCCAAGGGATATAGTAAACCTGAAGTGAACCAACGGAAACTTAAACTGGACTCACAGGAGAGGTTCAAATCATAGAAAGGGAGATTGTCAGTCCTCTTGTAATTAAGTCGGCATTGTGCCTTTTGTATTAAATTCGGATGCAACATCTGTGTTTCATCGTCAATAAGAAGGTGCAAGGTATACAGTAAACCTGAAGTGAAGCATCGGAATCTAAAACTGGACCCACAGGGGAGGTTCAAATCATAGAAAGAGAGAGTGTCAGTCCTCTTTTACTTAAGTCGGCATTGTGCCTTTTGTATTAAATTCGGATACAATTTCTGCATTTCATCGTCAATAAGAAGGTCCAAGGGATACAGTAAACCTGAAGTGGAGCTTCGGAATCTAAAACTGGACTCACAGGAGAGGTTCAAATCATATAAAGAGAGAGAGTCAGTCCTCTTTTACTTAAGTCGGCATTGTGCCTTTTGTATTAAATTCGGATGCAATTTCTGTATTTCATCGTCAATAAGAAGGTCCAAGGGATACAGTAAACCTGAAGTGGAGCATCGGAATCTAAAACTGGACTCACAGGAGAGGTTCAAATCATAGAAAGTGAAAGTGTCAGTCCTCTTGTACTTAAGGCCTCATTGTGCATTTTGTATTAAATTCGGATGCAATTTCTGTGTTTTATCGTCAATAAGAAGGTCCAAGGTATACAGTAAACCTGAAGTGAAGCATCGGAATCCTCAACTGGACTCACAGGAGAGGTTCAAATCATAGAAAGTTTGAGTGTCAGTCCTCTTGTACTTAAGTCGGCATTGTGCATTTTGTATTAAATTCAGATGCAATTTCGGTGTTTCATCGTCAATAAGAAGGTCCAAGGTATACAGTAATCCTGAAGTGAAGCATCGGAATCTTAAACTGGACTTACAGGAGAGGTTCCAATCATAGAGAGTTAGAGTGTCAGTCCTCTTGTACTTATGTCGGCATTGTGCCTTTTGATTTTAGTTCCGATGCAATTTCTATGTTTCATCGTGAATAAGAAGGTGCAAGGTAAACAGTAGAACTGAAGTGAATCATCGGAATCTAAAACTGGACTCACAGGAGAGGTTCAAATCATAGAAAGGGAGAGTGTCAGTCCTCTTTTACTTAAGTCGGCATGGTGCCTTTAGTATTAAATTCGGATGCAATTTCTGTATTTCATCGTCAATAAGAAGATCCAAGGGATACAGTAAACCTGAAGTGAAGCATGGGAATCTAAAACTGGACTCACAGGAGAGGTTGAAATCATAGAAAGTTAGAGTATCAGTCCTCTTGTACTTATGTCGGCATTGTGCCTTTTGTATTAAATTCCGATGCAATTTCTGTGTTTCATCGCCAATAAGAAGGTGCAAGGTATACGGTAAACCTGAAGCGACGCATCGGAATCTAAAACTGGACTCACAGGAGAAGTTCAAATCATAGGAAGTGAGAGTGTCAGTCCTCTTTTACTTAAGTCGGCATTGTGCCTTATGTATTAAATTCGGATGCAATTTCTGTGTTTCATCGTCAATAAGAAGGTCCAAGGGATACAATAACCCAGAAGTGAAGCATCGGAATCTAAAACTGGACTCACAGGAGAGGTTCAAATCATAGAAAGTGAGAGTGTGAGTCCTCTTGTACTTAAGTCGGCATTGTGCATTTTGTACCAAATTCGTATGCAATTTTTTTGTTTCATCGCCAATAAGAAGGTCCAAGGGATACAGTAAACCAGAAGTGAAGCATCGGAACCTAAAACGGGACTCACAGGAGAGGTTCAAATCATAGAAAGAGAGAGTGTCAGTCCTCTTTTACTAATGTCGGCATTGTGCCTTTTGTATTACATTCGGAAGCAATTTCTGTATTCCATCGTCAATAAGAAGGTCCAAGGGATACAATAACCCAGAAGTGAAGCATCAGAATCTAAAACTGGACTCACAGGAGAGATTCCCATCATAGAAAGGGAGAGTGTTAGTCCTCTTGTACTTAAGTCGACATTGTGCCTTTGTAGTAAATTCGGATGCAATTTCTGTGTTTCATCGTCAATAAGAAGCTGCAAGGTATACAGTAAACCTGAAGTGAAGCATCGGAATCTAAAACTGGACTCACAGGAGAGGTTCAAATCATAGAAAGTGAGAGTGTCAGTCCTCTTTTACTTAACTCGGATTTGTGCCTTTTGTATTAAATTCGGATGCAATTTCTGTGTTTCATCTTCAGTAAGAAGGTCCAAGGGATACAGTAAACCGGAAATGAAGCATCGGAATCTAAAACTGGACTCACAGGAGAGGTTCAAATCATAGAAAGTTAGAGTGTCAGTCCTCTTGTACTTAAGTCGGCATTGTGCCTTTTGAGTTTACTTCCGATGCAATATCTGTGTTTCATCATCAATAAGAAGGTGCAAGGTATACGGTAAACCTGAAATGAAGCATCGGAATCTAAAACTGGACTCAGAGGAGAGGTTCAAATCAAAGAAAGAGAGAGTGTCAGTCCTCTTTCACTTAAGTCGGCATTGTGCCATTTATATTAAATTCGGAAGCAATTTCTGTATTCCATCGTCAATAAGAAGGTCCAAGGGATACAGTAAACCTGAAGTGAAGCATCGGAATCTAAAACTGGACTCACAGGAGAGGTTCAAACCATAGAAAGGGAGAGTGTTAGTCCTCTTGTACTTAAGTCGACATTGCGCCTTTTGTAGTAAATTCGGATGCAATTTCTGTGTTTCATCGTCAATAAAACGGTGCAAGGTATACAGTAAACCTGAAGTGAAGCATCGGAATCTAAAACTGGACTCACAGGAGAGGTTCAAATCATAGAAAGTGAGTGTCAGTCCTCTTTTACTTAAGACGGATTTGTGCATTTTGTATTAAATTCGGATGCAATTTCTGTGTTTCATCGTCAATAAGAAGGTCCAAGGGATACAGTAAACCTGAAGTGAAGCATCGGAATCTAAAACTGGACTCACAGGAGAGGTTCAAATCATAGAAAGTGAGAGTGTCAGTCCTCATGTACTTAAGTCGCCATCGTGCCTTTTGTATTAAATTCGGATGCGATTTCTGTGTTTCATCGTCAGTAAGAAGGACCAAGGGATACAATAAACCTGAAATGAAGCATCGGAATCTGAAACTGGACTCACAGGAGAGGTTCAAATCACAGAAAGTTAGAGTGTCAGGGCTCTTGTACTTAAGTCGGCATTGTGCCTTTTGAATTTAATTCCGATGCAATTTCAGTGTTTCATCGTCAATAAGAAGGTGCCAGGTTAAAAGTAAACCTGAAGTGAATCATCGGATCTAAAACTGGACTCACAGGATCGGTTCAAATCATAGAAAGGGAGAGTGTCAGTCCTCTTGTACTTAAGTCGGCATTGTGCCTTTTGTATTAAATTCGGATGAAATTTCTGTGTTTCATCGTCAATAAGAAGGTCCAAGGTATACAGTAAACCTGAAGTGAAGCATCGGAATCTAAAACTGGACTCACATGTGAGGTTCAAATCATAGAAAGTGAGAGTGTCAATCCTCTTTTACTTAAGTCGGCATTGTGCCTTTTGTATTAAATTCGGATGCAATTTCTTTGTTTCATCGTCAATAAGAAGGTCCATGAAATAAAGTAAACCAGAAGTGAAGCATCGGAATCGAAAACTGGACTCAAAGGAGATGTTCAAATCATAGTTAAATTATCAGTCCTCTTGTACTTAAGTCGGCATTGTGCCTTTTGTATTAAATTCCGATGCAATTTCTATGTTTCATCGTCAATAGGAAGGTGCAAGGTATACAGTAATCTAGAAGTGAAGCCTCGGAATCTAAAACTGGACTCACAGGAGAGGTTCAAATCAAAGAAAGTGAGAGTGTCAGTCCTTTTTTACTTAAGTCGGATTTGTGCCTTTTGTATTAAATTCGAATGCAATTTCTGTGTTTCATCGTCAATAAGAAGGTCCAAAGGATACAGTAAACCTGAAGAGAAGCATTGGAATCCAAAACTGGACTCACAGGAGAGGTTCAAATGATAGAAAGTGAGAGTGTCAGTACTCATGTACTTAAGTCGGCATTGTGCCTTTTGTATTAAATTCGGATGCAATTTCTGTGATTCATCGTCAATAAGAAGGTCCAAGGGAAACAGTAAGCCTGTAATGAAGCATCGGAATCTAAAACTGGACTCACAGGAGTGGTTCAAATCATAGAAAGTTAGAGTGTCTGTCCTCTTGTACTTAAGTCGCATTGTGCCTTTTGAATTTAATTCCGATGCAATTTCTGTGTTTGATCGTCAATAAGAAGGTGCAAGGTATACAGTAAACCTGACGTGAAGCATCGGAATCTAAAACTGGACTCACAGGAGAGGTTCAAATCACAGAAAGTGAGAGTGTCAGTCCTCATTTACTTAAGTCGGCATTGTGCCTTTTGTATTAAATTCGGATGCAATTTCTGTGTTTCATCGTCAATGAGAAGGTCCAAGGGATACAGTAAACCTGAAGTGAAGCATCGGAATCTAAAACTGGACTCTCAGGTGAGGTTCAAATCATAGAAAGAGAGAGCGACAGTCCTCTTTTACTTAAGTCGGCAATGTGCCTTTTGAATTAAATTCCGATGAAATTTCTCTCTTTCATCGTCAATAAGAAGAACCAAGGAAAACAGTAAACCATAAGTGAAGCATCGGAATCTAAAACTGGACTCACAGGAGAGGTTCAAATCATAGAAAGGGAGAGTGTCAGTCCTCTTTTACTTAAGTCGGCATTGTGCCTTTTGGATTAAATTCGGAGGCAATTTCTGTGTTTCATCGTCAATAAGAATGTCCAAGGGATACAGTAAACCAGAAATGAAGTATCGTATTCTAAAACTGGACTCACAGGAGAGGTTCAAATCATAGAAAGTTAGAGTGTCAGTCCTCTTGTACTTAAGTCGGCATTGTGCCTTTTGAATTTAATTCCGATGCAATTTCTGTGTTTCATCGTCAATAAGAAGGTGCAAGGTATACAGTAATCCTGAACTGAAGCATCGGAATCTAAAACTGGACTCACTGGGGAGGTTCAAATCACAGAAAGTGAGAGTGTCAGTCCTCTTTTACTTAAGTCGGCATTGTGCCTTTTGTATTAAATTCGGATGCAATTTCTGTGTTTCATCGTCAATAAGAAGGTCCAAGGGATACAGTAAACCTGAAGTGAAGCATCGGAATCTAAAACTGGACTCACAGGAGAGGTTCAAATCATAGAAAGTGAGAGTGTCAGTCCTCATGTACTTAAGTCGCCATCGTACCTTTTGTATTAAATTTGGATGCGATTTCTGTGTTTCATCGTCAGTAAGAAGGACCAAGGGATACAATAAACCTGAAATGAAGCATCGGAATCTGAAACTGGACTCACAGGAGAGGTTCAAATCACAGAAAGTTAGAGTGTCAGGGCTCTTGTACTTAAGTCGGCATTGTGCCTTTTGAATTTAATTCCGATGCAATTTCAGTGTTTCGTCGTCAATAAGAAGGTGCCAGGTTAAAAGTAAACCTGAAGTGAATCATCGGATCTAAAACTGGACTCACAGGATCGGTTCAAATCATAGAAAGGGAGAGTGTCAGTCCTCTTGTACTTAAGTCGGCATTGTGCCTTTTGTATTAAATTCGGATGAAATTTCTGTGTTTCATCGTCAATAAGAAGGTCCAAGGTATACAGTAAACCTGAAGTGAAGCATCGGAATCTAAAACTGGACTCACATGTGAGGTTCAAATCATAGAAAGTGAGAGTGTCAATCCTCTTTTACTTAAGTCGGCATTGTGCCTTTTGTATTAAATTCGGATGCAATTTCTTTGTTTCATCGTCAATAAGAAGGTCCATGAAATAAAGTAAACCAGAAGTGAAGCATCGGAATCGAAAACTGGACTCACAGGAGATGTTCAAATCATAGTTAAATTATCAGTCCTCTTGTACTTAAGTCGGCATTGTGCCTTTTGTATTAAATTCCGATGCAATTTCTATGTTTCATCGTCAATAGGAAGGTGCAAGGTATACAGTAATCTAGAAGTGAAGCCTCGGAACCTAAAACTGGACTCACCGGAGAGGTTCAAATCAAAGAAAGTGAGAGTGTCAGTCCTTTTTTACTTAAGTCGGATTTGTGCCTTTTGTATTAAATTCGAATGCAATTTCTGTGTTTCATCGTCAATAAGAAGGTCCAAAGGATACAGTAAACCTGAAGAGAAGCATTGGAATCCAAAACTGGACTCACAGGAGAGGTTCAAATGATAGAAAGTGAGAGTGTCAGTACTCATGTACTTAAGTCGGCATTGTGCCTTTTGTATTAAATTCGGATGCAATTTCTGTGATTCATCGTCAATAAGAAGGTCCAAGGGAAACAGTAAGCCTGTAATGAAGCATCGGAATCTAAAACTGGACTCACAGGAGTGGTTCAAATCATAGAAAGTTAGAGTGTCAGTCCTCTTGTACTTAAGTCGCATTGTGCCTTTTGAATTTAATTCCGATGCAATTTCTGTGTTTGATCGTCAATAAGAAGGTGCAAGGTATACAGTAAACCTGACGTGAAGCATCGGAATCTAAAACTGGACTCACAGGAGAGGTTCAAATCACAGAAAGTGAGAGTGTCAGTCCTCATTTACTTAAGTCGGCATTGTGCCTTTTGTATTAAATTCGGATGCAATTTCTGTGTTTCATCGTCAATGAGAAGGTCCAAGGGATACAGTAAACCTGAAGTGAAGCATCGGAATCTAAAACTGGACTCACAGGTGAGGTTCAAATCATAGAAAGAGAGAGCGACAGTCCTCTTTTACTTAAGTCGGCAATGTGCCTTTTGAATTAAATTCCGATGAAATTTCTCTCTTTCATCGTCAATAAGAAGAACCAAGGAAAACAGTAAACCATAAGTGAAGCATCGGAATCTAAAACTGGACTCACAGGAGAGGTTCAAATCATAGAAAGGGAGAGTGTCAGTCCTCTTTTACTTAAGTCGGCATTGTGCCTTTTGGATTAAATTCGGAGGCAATTTCTGTGTTTCATCGTCAATAAGAATGTCCAAGGGATACAGTAAACCAGAAATGAAGTATCGTATTCTAAAACTGGACTCACAGGAGAGGTTCAAATCATAGAAAGTTAGAGTGTCAGTCCTCTTGTACTTAAGTCGGCATTGTGCCTTTTGAATTTAATTCCGATGCAATTTCTGTGTTTCATCGTCAATAAGAAGGTGCAAGGTATACAGTAATCCTGAACTGAAGCATCGGAATCTAAAACTGGACTCACTGGGGAGGTTCAAATCACAGAAAGTGAGAGTGTCAGTCCTCTTTTACTTAAGTCGGCATTGTGCCTTTTGTATTAAATTCGGATGCAATTTCTACGTTTCATCGTCAATAAGAAGGTGCTAGGTATACAGTAAACCTGAAGTGAAGCATCGGAATCTAAAACTGGACTCCCAGGAGAGGTTCAAATTGTAGAGAGCTAGGGTGTCACACCTCTTGTACTTAAGTCGGCATTGTGCCTTTTGGATTAAATTCGGAGGCAATTTCTGTGTTTCATCGTCAATAAGAATGTCCAATGTATACAGTAAACCAGAAATGAAGCATCGGAATCTAAAACTGGACTCACAGGAGAGGTTCAAATCATAGAAAGTTAGAGTGTCAGTCCTCTTGTACTTAAGTCGGCATTGTGCCTTTTGAATTTACTTCCGATGCAATATCTGTGTTTCATCGTCAATAAGAAGGTGCAAGGTATACGGTAAACCTGAAATGAAGCATCGGAATCTAAAACTGGACTCACAGGAGAGGTTCAAATCATAGAAAGTGAGAGTGTCAGTCCTCTTTCACTTAAGTCGGCATTGTGCCATTTATATTAAATTCGGAAGCAATTTCTGTATTCCATCGTCAATAAGAAGGTCCAAGGGATACAGTAAACCTGAAGTGAAGCATCGGAATCTAAACCTGGACTCACAGGAGAGGTTCAAACCATAGAAAGGGAGAGTGATAGTCCTCTTGTACTTAAGTCGACATTGCGCCTTTTGTAGTAAATTCGGATGCAATTTCTGTGTTTCATCGCCAATAAGTAGGTGCAAGGTATACGGTAAACCTGAAGTGACGCATCGGAATCTAAAACTGGACTCACAGGAGAAGTTCAAATCATAGGAAGTGAGAGTGTCAGTCCTCTTTTACTTAAGTCGGCATTGTGCCTTATGTATTAAATTCGGATGCAATTTCTGTGTTTCATCGTCAATAAGAAGGTCCAAGGGATACAATAACCCAGAAGTGAAGCATCGGAATCTAAAACTGGACTCACAGGAGAGGTTCAAATCATAGAAAGTGAGAGTGTGAGTCCTCTTGTACTTAAGTCGGCATTGTGCCTTTTGTACCAAATTCGTATGCAATTTTTGTGTTTCATCGCCAATAAGAAGGTCCAAGGGATACAGTAAACCAGAAGTGAAGCATCGGAACCTAAAACTGGACTCACAGGAGAGGTTCAAATCATAGAAAGAGAGAGTGTCAGTCCTCTTTTACTTATGTCGGCATTGTACCTTTTGTATTACATTCGGAAGCAATTTCTGTATTCCATCGTCAATAAGAAGGTCCAAGGGATACAATAACCCAGAAGTGAAGCATCGGAATCTAAAACTGGACTCACAGGAGAGATTCCCATCATAGAAAGGGAGAGTGTTAGTCCTCTTGTACTTAAGTCGACATTGTGCCTTTGTAGTAAATTCGGATGCAATTTCTGTGTTTCATCGTCAATAAGAAGCTGCAAGGTATACAGTAAACCTGAAGTGAAGCATCGGAATCTAAAACTGGACTCACAGGAGAGGTTCAAATCATAGAAAGTGAGAGTGTCAGTCCTCTTTTACTTAACTCGGATTTGTGCCTTTTGTATTAAATTCGGATGCAATTTCTGTGTTTCATCTTCAATAAGAAGGTCCAAGGGATACAGTAAACCGGAAATGAAGCATCGGAATCTAAAACTGGACTCACAGGAGAGGTTCAAATCATAGAAAGTTAGAGTGTCAGTCCTCTTGTACTTAAGTCGGCATTGTGCCTTTTGAATTTACTTCCGATGCAATATCTGTGTTTCATCGTCAATAAGAAGATGCAAGGTATACGGTAAACCTGAAATGAAGCATCGGAATCTAAAACTGGACTCAGAGGAGAGGTTCAAATCATAGAATGAGAGAGTGTCAGTCCTCTTTCACTTAAGTCGGCATTGTGCCATTTATATTAAATTCGGAAGCAATTTCTGTATTCCATCGTCAATAAGAAGGTCCAAGGGATACAGTAAACCTGAAGTGAAGCATCGGAATCTAAAACTGGACTCACAGGAGAGGTTCAAACCATAGAAAGGGAGAGTGTTAGTCCTCTTGTACTTAAGTCGACATTGCGCCTTTTGTAGTAAATTCGGATGCAATTTCTGTGTTTCATCGTCAATAAAAAGGTGCAAGGTATACAGTAAACCTGAAGTGAAGCATCGGAATCTAAAACTGGACTCACAGGAGAGGTTCAAATCATAGAAAGTGAGAGTGTCAGTCCTCATGTACTTAAGTCGGCATTGTGCCTTTTGTATTAAATTCGGATGCGATTTCTGTGTTTCATCGTCAGTAAGAAGGACCAAGGGATACAATAAACCTGAAATGAAGCATCGGAATCTGAAACTGGACTCACAGGAGAGGTTCAAATCATAGAAAGTTAGAGTGTCAGGGCTCTTGTACTTAAGTCGGCATTGTGCCTTTTGAATTTAATTCCGATGCAAATTCAGTGTTTCATCGTCAATAAGAAGGTGCCAGGTTAAAAGTAAACCTGAAGTGAATCATCGGATCTAAAACTGGACTCACAGGATCGGTTCAAATCATAGAAAGGGAGAGTGTCAGTCCTCTTGTACTTAAGTCGGCATTGTGCCTTTTGTATTAAATTCGGATGAAATTTCTGTGTTTCATCGTCAATAAGAAGGTCCAAGGTATACAGTAAACCTGAAGTGAAGCATCGGAATCTAAAACTGGACTCACATGTGAGGTTCAAATCATAGAAAGTGAGAGTGTCAATCCTCTTTTACTTAAGTCGGGATTGTGCCTTTTGTATTAAATTCGGATGCAATTTCTTTGTTTCATCGTCAATAAGAAGGTCCATGAAATAAAGTAAACCTGAAGTGAAGCATCGGAATCGAAAACTGGACTCACAGGAGATGTTCAAATCATAGTTAAATTATCAGTCCTCTTGTACTTAAGTCGGCATTGTGCCTATTGTATTAAATTCCGATGCAATTTCTATGTTTCATCGTCAATAGGAAGGTGCAAGGTATACAGTAATCCAGAAGTGAAGCCTCGGAATCTAAAACTGGACTCACAGGAGAGGTTCAAATCAAAGAAAGTGAGAGTGTCAGTCCTTTTTTACTTAAGTCGGATTTGTGCCTTTTGTATTAAATTCGGATGCAATTTCTGTGTTTCATCGTCAATAAGAAGGTCCAAAGGATACAGTAAACCTGAAGAGAAGCATTGGAATCCAAAACTGGACTCACAGGAGAGGTTCAAATGATAGAAAGTGAGAGTGTCAGTACTCATGTACTTAAGTCGGCATTGTGCCTTTTGAATTAAATTCGGATGCAATTTCTGTGATTCATCGTCAATAAGAAGGTCCAAGGGATACAATAACCCAGAAGTGAAGCATCGGAATCTAAAACTGGACTCACAGGAGAGGTTCAAATCATAGAAAGTGAGAGTGTGAGTCCTCTTGTACTTAAGTCGGCATTGTGCCTTTTGTACCAAATTCGTATGCAATTTTTGTGTTTCATCGCCAATAAGAAGGTCCAAGGGATACAGTAAACCAGAAGTGAAGCATCGGAACCTAAAACTGGACTCACAGGAGAGGTTCAAATCATAGAAAGAGAGAGTGTCAGTCCTCTTTTACTTATGTCGGCATTGTACCTTTTGTATTACATTCGGAAGCAATTTCTGTATTCCATCGTCAATAAGAAGGTCCAAGGGATACAATAACCCAGAAGTGAAGCATCGGAATCTAAAACTGGACTCACAGGAGAGATTCCCATCATAGAAAGGGAGAGTGTTAGTCCTCTTGTACTTAAGTCGACATTGTGCCTTTGTAGTAAATTCGGATGCAATTTCTGTGTTTCATCGTCAATAAGAAGCTGCAAGGTATACAGTAAACCTGAAGTGAAGCATCGGAATCTAAAACTGGACTCACAGGAGAGGTTCAAATCATAGAAAGTGAGAGTGTCAGTCCTCTTTTACTTAACTCGGATTTGTGCCTTTTGTATTAAATTCGGATGCAATTTCTGTGTTTCATCTTCAATAAGAAGGTCCAAGGGATACAGTAAACCGGAAATGAAGCATCGGAATCTAAAACTGGACTCACAGGAGAGGTTCAAATCATAGAAAGTTAGAGTGTCAGTCCTCTTGTACTTAAGTCGGCATTGTGCCTTTTGAATTTACTTCCGATGCAATATCTGTGTTTCATCGTCAATAAGAAGATGCAAGGTATACGGTAAACCTGAAATGAAGCATCGGAATCTAAAACTGGACTCAGAGGAGAGGTTCAAATCATAGAATGAGAGAGTGTCAGTCCTCTTTCACTTAAGTCGGCATTGTGCCATTTATATTAAATTCGGAAGCAATTTCTGTATTCCATCGTCAATAAGAAGGTCCAAGGGATACAGTAAACCTGAAGTGAAGCATCGGAATCTAAAACTGGACTCACAGGAGAGGTTCAAACCATAGAAAGGGAGAGTGTTAGTCCTCTTGTACTTAAGTCGACATTGCGCCTTTTGTAGTAAATTCGGATGCAATTTCTGTGTTTCATCGTCAATAAAAAGGTGCAAGGTATACAGTAAACCTGAAGTGAAGCATCGGAATCTAAAACTGGACTCACAGGAGAGGTTCAAATCATAGAAAGTGAGAGTGTCAGTCCTCATGTACTTAAGTCGGCATTGTGCCTTTTGTATTAAATTCGGATGCGATTTCTGTGTTTCATCGTCAGTAAGAAGGACCAAGGGATACAATAAACCTGAAATGAAGCATCGGAATCTGAAACTGGACTCACAGGAGAGGTTCAAATCATAGAAAGTTAGAGTGTCAGGGCTCTTGTACTTAAGTCGGCATTGTGCCTTTTGAATTTAATTCCGATGCAAATTCAGTGTTTCATCGTCAATAAGAAGGTGCCAGGTTAAAAGTAAACCTGAAGTGAATCATCGGATCTAAAACTGGACTCACAGGATCGGTTCAAATCATAGAAAGGGAGAGTGTCAGTCCTCTTGTACTTAAGTCGGCATTGTGCCTTTTGTATTAAATTCGGATGAAATTTCTGTGTTTCATCGTCAATAAGAAGGTCCAAGGTATACAGTAAACCTGAAGTGAAGCATCGGAATCTAAAACTGGACTCACATGTGAGGTTCAAATCATAGAAAGTGAGAGTGTCAATCCTCTTTTACTTAAGTCGGGATTGTGCCTTTTGTATTAAATTCGGATGCAATTTCTTTGTTTCATCGTCAATAAGAAGGTCCATGAAATAAAGTAAACCTGAAGTGAAGCATCGGAATCGAAAACTGGACTCACAGGAGATGTTCAAATCATAGTTAAATTATCAGTCCTCTTGTACTTAAGTCGGCATTGTGCCTATTGTATTAAATTCCGATGCAATTTCTATGTTTCATCGTCAATAGGAAGGTGCAAGGTATACAGTAATCCAGAAGTGAAGCCTCGGAATCTAAAACTGGACTCACAGGAGAGGTTCAAATCAAAGAAAGTGAGAGTGTCAGTCCTTTTTTACTTAAGTCGGATTTGTGCCTTTTGTATTAAATTCGGATGCAATTTCTGTGTTTCATCGTCAATAAGAAGGTCCAAAGGATACAGTAAACCTGAAGAGAAGCATTGGAATCCAAAACTGGACTCACAGGAGAGGTTCAAATGATAGAAAGTGAGAGTGTCAGTACTCATGTACTTAAGTCGGCATTGTGCCTTTTGAATTAAATTCGGATGCAATTTCTGTGATTCATCGTCAATAAGAAGGTCCAAGGGAAACAGTAAGCCTGTAATGAAGCATCGGAATCTAAAACTGGACTCACAGGAGTGGTTCAAATCATAGAAAGTTAGAGTGTCAGTCCTCTTGTACTTAAGACGGCATTGTGCCTTTTGAATATAATTCCGAAGCAATTTCTGTGTTTGATCGTCAATAAGAAGGTGCAAGGTATACAGAAAACCTGACGTGAAGCATCGGAATCTAAAACTGGACTCACAGGAGAGGTTCAAATCACAGAAAGTGAGAGTGGCAGTCCTCTTTTACTTAAGTCGGCATTGTGCCTTTTGTATTAAATTCGGATGCAATTTCTGTGTTTCATCGTCAATGAGAAGGTCCAAGGGATACAGTAAACCTGAAGTGAAGCATCGTAATCTAAAACTGGACTCACAGGAGTGGTTCAAATCATACAAAGAGAGAGCGACAGTCCTCTTTTACTTAAGTCGGCAATGTGCCTTTTGAATTAAATTCCGATGAAATTTCTCTCTTTCATCGTCAATAAGAAGAACCAAGGAAAACAGTAAACCATAAGTGAAGCATCGGAATCTAAAACTGGACTCACAGGAGAGGTTCAAATCATAGAAAGGGAGAGTGTCAGTCCTCTTGTACTTAAGTCGGCATTGTGCCTTTTGGATTAAATTCGGAGGCAATTTCTGTGTTTCATCGTCAATAAGAATGTCCAAGGGATACAGTAAACCAGAAATGAAGCATCGTATTCTAAAACTGGACTCACAGGAGAGGTTCAAATCATAGAAAGTTAGAGTGTCAGTCCTCTTGTACTGAAGTCGGCATTGTGCCTTTTGAATTTAATTCCGATGCAATTTCTGTGTTTCATCGTCAATAAGAAGGTGCAAGGTATACAGTAATCCTGAACTGAAGCATCGGAATCTAAAATTGGACTCACTGGGGAGGTTCAAATCACAGAAAGTGAGAGTGTCAGTCCTCTTTTACTTAAGTCGGCATTGTGCCTTTTGTATTAAATTCGGATGCAATTTCTACGTTTCATCGTCAATAAGAAGGTGCTAGGTATACAGTAAACCTGAAGTGAAGCATCGGAATTTAAACTGGACTCACAGGAGAGGTTCAAATTGTAGAGAGCTAGAGTGTCAGACCTCTTGTACTTAAGTCGGCATTGTGCCTTTTGGATTAAATTCGGAGGCAATTTCTGTGTTTCATCGTCAATAAGAATGTCCAATGTATACAGTAAACCAGAAATGAAGCATCGGAATCTAAAACTGGACTCACAGGAGAGGTTCAAATCATAGAAAGTTAGAGTGTCAGTCCTCTTGTACTTAAGTCGGCATTGTGCCTTTTGAATTTACTTCCGATGCAATATCTGTGTTTCATCGTCAATAAGAAGGTGCAAGGTATACGGTAAACCTGAAATGAAGCATCGGAATCTAAAACTGGACTCACAGGAGAGGTTCAAATCATAGAAAGTGAGAGTGTCAGTCCTCTTTCACTTAAGTCGGCATTGTGCCATTTATATTAAATTCGGAAGCAATTTCTGTATTCCATCGTCAATAAGAAGGTCGAAGGGATACAGTAAACCTGAAGTGAAGCATCGGAATCTAAAACTGGACTCACAGGAGAGGTTCAAACCATAGAAAGGGAGAGTGTTAGTCCTCTTGTACTTAAGTCGACATTGCGCCTTTTGTAGTAAATTCGGATGCAAATTCTGTGTTTCATCGTCAATAAAAAGGTGCAAGGTATACAGTAAACCTGAAGTGAAGCATCGGAATCTAAAACTGGACCCACAGGAGAGGTTCAAATCATAGAAAGTGAGAGTGTCAGTCCTCTTTTACTTAAGACGGATTTGTGCATTTTGTATTAAATTCGGATGCAATTTCTGTGTTTCATCGTCAATAAGAAGGTCCAAGGGATACAGTAAACCTGAAGTGAAGCATCGGAATCTAAAACTGGACTCACAGGAGAGGTTCAAATCATAGAAAGTGAGAGTGTCAGTCCTCATGTACTTAAGTCGGCATTGTGCCTTTAGTATTAAATTCGGATGCAATTTCTGTGTTTCATCGTCAGTAAGAAGGTCCAAGGGATACAATAATCCTGAAATGAAGCATCGGAATCTGAAACTGGACTCACAGGAGAGGTTCAAATCATAGAAAGTTAGAGTGTCAGGGCTCTTGTACTTAAGTCGGCATTGTGCCTTTTGAATTTCATTCCGATGCAATTTCAGTGTTTCATCGTCAATAAGAAGGTGCTAGGTAAATAGTAAACCTGAAGTGAATCATCGGATCTAAAACTGGACTCACAGGATCGGTTCAAATCATAGAAAGGGAGAGTGTCAGTCCTCTTGTACTTAAATCGGCATTGTGCCTTTTGTATTAAATTCGGATGAAATTTCTGTGTTTCATCGTCAATAAGAAGGTCCAAGGTATACAGTAAACCTGAAGTGAAGCATCGGAATCTAAAACTGGACTCACATGTGAGGTTCAAATCATAGAAAGTGAGAGTGTCAATCCTTTTTTACTTAAGTCGGCATTGAGCCTTTTGTATTAAATTCGGATGCAATTTCTTTGTTTCATCGTCAATAAGAAGGTCCATGAAATAAAGTAAACCTGAAGTGAAGCATCGGAATCGAAAACCGGACTCACAGGAGATGTTCAAATCATAGTTAAATTGTCAGTCCTCTTGTACTTAAGTCGGCATTGTGCCTCTTGTATTAAATTCCGATGCAATTTCTATGGTTCATCGTCAATAGGAAGGTGCAAGGTATACAGTAATCCAGAAGTGAAGCCTCGGAATCTAAAACTGGACTCACAGGAGAGGTTCAAATCAAAGAAAGTGAGAGTGTCAGTCCTTTTTTACTTAAGTCGGATTTGTGCCTTTTGTATTAAATTCGGATGCAATTTCTGTGTTTCATCGTCAATAAGAAGGTCCAAAGGATACAGTAAACCTGAAGAGAAGCATTGGAATCTAAAACTGGACTCACAGGAGAGGTTCAAATGATAGAAAGTGAGAGTGTCAGTTCTCATGTACTTAAGTCGGCATTGTGCCATTTGTATTAAATTCGGATGCAATTTCTGTGTTTCATCGTCAATAAGATGGTCCAAGGGATACAGTAAGCCTGTAATGAAGCATCGGAATCTAAAACTGGACTCACAGGAGTGGTTCAAATCATAGAAAGTTAGAGTGTCAGTCCTCTTGTACTTAAGTCGGCATTGTGCCTTTTGAATTTAATTCCGATGCAATTTCTGTGTTTGATCGTCAATAAGAAGGTGCAAGGTATACAGTAAACCTGACGTGAAGCATCGGAATCTAAAACTGGACTCACAGGAGAGGTTCAAATCACAGAAAGTGAGAGTGTCAGTCCTCTTTTACTTAAGTCGGCATTGTGCCTTTAGTATTAAATTCGGGTGCAATTTCTGTGTTTCATCGTCAATGAGAAGGTCCAAGGGATGCAGTAAACCTGAAGTGAAGCATCGGAATCTAAAACTGGACAAACAGGAGAGGTTCAAATCATAGAAAGAGAGAGCGACAGTCCTCTTTTACTTAAGTCGGCAATGTGCCTTTTGAATTAAATTCCGATGAAATTTCTGTCTTTCATCGTCAATAAGAAGAACCAAGGAAAACAGTAAACCATAAGTGAAGCATCGGAATCTAAAACTGGACTCACAGGAGAGGTTCAAATCATAGAAAGGGAGAGTGTCAGTCCTCTTGTACTTAAGTCGGCATTGTGCCTTTTGGATTAAATTCGGAGACAATTTCTGTGTTTCATCGTCAATAAGAATGTCCAAGGGATACAGTAAACCAGAAATGAAGCATCGGGATCTAAAACTGGACTCACATGTGAGGTTCAAATCATAGAAAGTGAGAGTGTCAATCCTCTTTTACTTAAGTCGGCATTGTGCCTTTTGTATTACATACGGATGCAATTTCTGTGTTTCATCGTCAGTAAGAAGGTCCAAGGGATACAATAAACCTGAAATGAAGCATCGGAATCTGAAACTGGACGCACAGGAGAGGTTCAAATCATAGAAAGTTAGAGTGTCAGTTCTCTTGTACTTAAGTCGGCATTGTGCCTTTTGAATTTAATTCCGATGCAATTTCAGTGTTTCATCGTCAATAAGAAGGTGCTAGGTAAATAGTAAACCTGAAGTGAATCATCGGATCTAAAACTGGACTCACTGGATCGGTTCAAATCATAGAAAGGGAGAGTGTCAGTCCTCTTGTACTGAAGTCGGCATTGTGCCTTTTGAATTTAATTCCGATGCAATTTCTGTGTTTCATCGTCAATAAGAAGGTGCAAGGTATACAGTAATCCTGAACTGAAGCATCGGAATCTAAAATTGGACTCACTGGGGAGGTTCAAATCACAGAAAGTGAGAGTGTCAGTCCTCTTTTACTTAAGTCGGCATTGTGCCTTTTGTATTAAATTCGGATGCAATTTCTACGTTTCATCGTCAATAAGAAGGTGCTAGGTATACAGTAAACCTGAAGTGAAGCATCGGAATTTAAACTGGACTCACAGGAGAGGTTCAAATTGTAGAGAGCTAGAGTGTCAGACCTCTTGTACTTAAGTCGGCATTGTGCCTTTTGGATTAAATTCGGAGGCAATTTCTGTGTTTCATCGTCAATAAGAATGTCCAATGTATACAGTAAACCAGAAATGAAGCATCGGAATCTAAAACTGGACTCACAGGAGAGGTTCAAATCATAGAAAGTTAGAGTGTCAGTCCTCTTGTACTTAAGTCGGCATTGTGCCTTTTGAATTTACTTCCGATGCAATATCTGTGTTTCATCGTCAATAAGAAGGTGCAAGGTATACGGTAAACCTGAAATGAAGCATCGGAATCTAAAACTGGACTCACAGGAGAGGTTCAAATCATAGAAAGTGAGAGTGTCAGTCCTCTTTCACTTAAGTCGGCATTGTGCCATTTATATTAAATTCGGAAGCAATTTCTGTATTCCATCGTCAATAAGAAGGTCGAAGGGATACAGTAAACCTGAAGTGAAGCATCGGAATCTAAAACTGGACTCACAGGAGAGGTTCAAATCATAGAAAGTGAGAGTGTCAGTCCTCATGTACTTAAGTCGGCATTGTGCCTTTTGAATTTAATTCCGATGCAATTTCTGTGTTTGATCGTCAATAAGAAGGTGCAAGGTATACAGTAAACCTGTCGTGAAGCATCGGAATCTAAAACTGGACTCACAGGAGAGGTTCAAATCACAGAAAGTGAGAGTGTCAGTCCTCTTTTACTTAAGTCGGCATTGTGCCTTTTGTATTAAATTCGGATGCAATTTCTGTGTTTCATCGTCAATGAGAAGGTCCAAGGGATACAGTAAACCTGAAGTGAAGCATCGGAATCTAAAACTGGACTCACAGGAGAGGTTCATATCATAGAAAGAGAGAGCGACAGTCCTCTTTTACTGAAGTCGGCAATGTGCCTTTTGAATTAAATTCCGATGAAATATCTGTCTTTCATCGTCAATAAGAAGAACCAAGGAAAACAGTAAACCATAAGTGAACCATCGGAATCTAAAACTGGACTCACAGGAGAGGTTCAAATCATAGAAAGGGAGAGTGTCAGTCCTCTTGTACTTAAGTCGGCATTGTGCCTTTTGGATTGAATTCGGAGGCAATTTCTGTGTTTCATCGTCAATAAGAATGTCCAAGGGATACAGTAAACCAGAAATGAAGCATCGGGATCTAAAACTGGACTCACAGGAGAGGTTCAAATCATAGAAAGTTAGAGTGTCAATCCTCTTATACTTAAGTCGGCATTGTGCCTTTTGAATTTAATTCCGATGCAATTTCTGTGTTTCATCGTCAATAAGAAGGTGCAAGGTATACAGTAATCCTGAACTGAAGCATCGGAATCTCAAACTGGACTCACTGGGGAGGTTCAAATAACAGAAAGTGAGAGTGTCAGTCCTCTTTTACTTAAGTCGGCATTGTGCCTTTTGTATTAAATTCGGATGCAATTTCTATGTTTCATCGTCAAGAAGAAGGTGCTAGGTATACAGTAAACCAGAAGTGAAGCATCGGAATCTAAAACTGGACTCACAGGAGAGGTTCAAATTGTAGAGAGTTAGAGTGTCAGTCCTCTTGTACTTAAGTCGGCATTGTGCCTTTTGAATCTAATTCCAATGCAATATCTGTGTTTCATCGTGAATAAGGCGGTCCAAGGGATTCAGTAATACTGACATGAATCATCGGAATCTAAAACTGGACTCACAGGAGAGGTTCTAATCATAGAAAGAGAGAGTGTCAGTCCTGTTTCACTTAAGTCGGCATTGTGCCTTTGGTATTAAATCCGCATGCAATTTCTGTGTTTCATCGTCAATAAGAAGGTGTAAAGTATACAGTAAACCTGACGTGAAGCATCGGAATCTAAAACTGGACTCATAGGAGAGGTACAAATCACAGAAAGTGAGAGTGTCAGTCCTCTTTTACTTTAGTCGGCAATGTGCCTTTTGAATTAAATTCCGATGAAATTTCTGTCTTTCATCGTCAATAAGAAGAACCAAGGAAAACAGTAAACCATAAGTGAAGCATCGGAATCTAAAACTGGACTCACAGGAGAGGTTCAAATCATAGAAAGGGAGAGTGTCAGTCCTCTTGTACTTAAGTCGGCATTGTGCCTTTTGGATTAAATTCGGAGGCAATTTCTGTATTTCATCGTCAATGAGAAGGTCCAAGGGATACAGTAAACCTGAAGTGAAGCATCGGAATCTAAAACTGGACTCACAGGAGAGGTTCAAATCATAGAAAGAGAGAGCGACAGTCCTCTTTTACTTTAGTCGGCAATGTGCCTTTTGAATTAAATTCCGATGAAATTTCTGTCTTTCATCGTCAATAAGAAGAACCAAGGAAAACAGTAAACCATAAGTGAAGCATCGGAATCTAAAACTGGACTCACAGGAGAGGTTCAAATCATAGAAAGGGAGAGTGTCAGTCCTCTTGTACTTAAGTCGGCATTGTGCCTTTTGAATTAAATTCGGAGGCAATTTCTGTGTTTCATCGTCAATAAGAAGGTCCAAGGGATACAGTAAACCGGAAATGAAGCATCGGAATCTAAAACTGGACTCACAGGAGAGGTTCAAATCATAGAAAGGTAGAGTGTCAGTCCTCTTGTACTTAAGTCGGCATTGTGCCTTTTGAATTTAATTCCGTTGCAATTTCTGTGTTTCATCGTCAACAAGAGGGTGCAAGGTATTCAGTAATCCTGAACTGAAGCATCGGAATCTAAAACTGGACTCAATGGGGAGGTTCAAATCACAGAAAGTGAGAGTGGCAGTCCTCTTTTACTTAAGTCGGCATTGTGCCTTTGTATTAAATTCGGATGCAATTTCTATGTTTCATCGTCAATAAGAACGTGCTAGGTATACAGTAAACCTGAAGTGAAGCATCGGAATCTAAAACTGGACTCACAGGAGAGGTTCAAATCATAGAAAGTGAGAGTGTCAGTCCTCTTTTACTTAAGTCGGATTTGTGCCTTTTGTATTAAATTCGGATGCAATTTCTGTGTTTCATCGTCAATAAGAAGGTCCAAAGGATACAGTAAACCTGAAGAGAAGCATCGGAATCTAAAACTGGACTCACAGGAGAGGTTCAAATGATAGAAAGTGAGAGTGTCAGTCCTCATGTACTTAAGTCGGCATTGTGCCTTTTGTATTAAATTCGGATGCAATATCTGTGTTTCATCGTCAATAAGAAGGTCCAAGGTATACAGTAAGCCTGAAATGAAGCATCGGAATCTAAAACTGGACTCACAGGAATTCCGATGCAATTTCTGTGTTTCATCGTCAATAAGAAGGTGCAAGGTATACAGTAAACCTGTAGTGTAGCATCGTAATCTAAAACTGGACTCACAGGAGAGGTTCAAATCACAGAAAGTGAGAGTGTCAGTCCTCTTTTACTTAAGTCTGCATTGTGCCTTTTGTATTAAATTCGGATGCAATTTCTGTGTTTCATCGTCAATAAGAAGGTCCAAGGGATACAGTAAACCAGAAGTGAAGCATCGGGATCTAAAACTGGCCTCACAGGAGAGGTTCAAATCATAGAAGGTGAGAGTGTCAGTCCTCTTGTACTTAAGTCGGCATTGTGCCCTTTGTACCAAATTCGTATGCAATTTCTGTGTTTCATCGTCAATAAGAAGGTCCAAGGATTACAGTAAACCAGAAGTGAAGCATCGGAATCTAAAACTGGACTCACAGGAGAGGTTCAAATCATAGAAAGAGAGAGTGTCAGTCCTCTTTTACTTAAGTCGGCATTGTGCCATTTGTATTACATTCGGAAGCAATTTCTGTATTCCATCTACAATAAGAAGGTGCAAGGTATACAGTAAACCTGAAGTGAATCATCGGAATCTATAACTGGACTCACAGGAGAGGTTCAAATCATAGAAAGGGAGAGTGTCAGTCCTCTTGTACTTAAGTCGGCATTGTGCCTTTTGTATTAAATTCGGATGCAATTTCTGTGTTTCATCGTCAGTAAGAAGGTCCAAGGGATACAATAAACCTGAAATGAAGCATCGGAATCTGAAACTGGACTCACAGGAGAGGTTCAGATCATAGAAAATAAGAGTACCAGTGCTCTTGTACTTAAGTCAGCATTGTGCCTTTTGAATTTCAGTGTTTCATCGTCAATAAGAAGGTGCAAGGTATACAGTAAACCTGGAGTGAAGCATCGGAATCTAAAACTGGACTCACCGGACAGGTTCAAATCACAGAAAGTGAGAGTGTCAGTCCTCTTTTACTTAAGTCGGCATTGTGCCTTTTGAATTTAATTCGGATGGAATATCTATGTTTCATCGTCAATAAGAAGGTGCAAGGTAAACAGTAAACCTAAAGTGAATCATCGGATCTGAAACTGGACTCATAGGATAGGTTCAAATCATAGAAAGGGAGAGTGTCAGTCCTCTTGTACTTAAGTCGGCATTGTGCCTTTTGTATTAAATTCGGATGCAATTTCTGTGTTTCATCGTCAATAAGAAGGTCCAAGGTATACAGTAAACCTGAAGTGAAGCATCGGAATCGAAAACTGGACTCACATGTGAGGTTCAAATCATAGAAAGTGAGAGTGTCAATCCTCTTTTACTTAAGTCGGCATTGTGACTTTTGTATTAAATTCGGATGCAATTTCTTTGTTTCATCGTCAATAAGAAGGTCCAAGGAATACAGTAAACCTGAAGTGAAGCATCGGAATCTAAAACTGGACTCACAGGAGATGTTCAAATCATAGTTAAATTGTCAGTCCTCTTGTACTTAAGTCGGCATTGTGCCTTTTGTATTAAATTCCGATGCAATTTCTGTGTTTCATCGTCAATAGGAAGCTGCAAGGTATACAGTAAACCAGAAGTGAAGCATCGGAATCTAAAACTGGACTCACAGGAGAGGTTCAAATCATAGAAAGTGAGAGTGTCAGTCCTCTTTTACTTAAGTCGGATTTGTGCCTTTTGTATTAAATTCGGATGCAATTTCTGTGTTTCATCGTCAATAAGAAGGTCCAAAGGATACAGTAAACCTGAAGAGAAGCATCGGAATCTAAAACTGGACTCACAGGAGAGGTTCAAATGATAGAAAGTGAGAGTGTCAGTCCTCATGTACTTAAGTCGGCATTGTGCCTTTTGTATTAAATTCGGATGCAATATCTGTGTTTCATCGTCAATAAGAAGGTCCAAGGTATACAGTAAGCCTGAAATGAAGCATCGGAATCTAAAACTGGACTCACAGGAATTCCGATGCAATTTCTGTGTTTCATCGTCAATAAGAAGGTGCAGGGTATACAGTAAACCTGTAGTGTAGCATCGTAATCTAAAACTGGACTCACAGGAGAGGTTCAAATCACAGAAAGTGAGAGTGTCAGTCCTCTTTTACTTAAGTCTGCATTGTGCCTTTTGTATTAAATTCGGATGCAATTTCTGTGTTTCATCGTCAATAAGAAGGTCCAAGGGATACAGTAAACCAGAAGTGAAGCATCGGAATCTAAAACTGGACTCACAGGAGAGGTTCCAATCATAGAAGGTGAGAGTGTCAGTCCTCTTGTACTTATGTCGGCATTGTGCCCTTTGTACCAGATTCGTATGCAATTTCTGTGTTTCATCGTCAATAAGAAGGTCCAAGGATTACAGTAAACCAGAAGTGAAGCATCGGAATCTAAAACTGGACTCACAGGAGAGGTTCAAATCATAGAAAGAGGGAGTGTCAGTCCTCTATTACTTAAGTCGGCATTGTGCCATTTGTATTACATTCGGAAGCAATTTCTGTATTCCATCGTCAATAAGAAGGTGCAAGGTATACAGTAAACCTGAAGTGAATCATCGGAATCTATAACTGGAATCACAGGAGAGGTTCAAATCATAGAAAGAGAGGGTGTCAGTTCTCTTTTACTTAAGTCGGCATTGTGCCTTATGTATTAAATTCGGATGCAATTTCTGTGTTTCATCGTCAATGAGAAGGCCCAAGGGATACAGTAAACCTGAAGTGAAGCATCGGAATCTAAAACTGGACTCACAGGAGAGGTTCAAATCATAGAAAGAGAGAGTGACAGTCCTCTTTTACTTAAGACGGCAATGTGCCTTTTGAATTAAATTCCGATGAAACATCTGTCTTTCATCGTCAATAAGAAGAACCAAGGAAAACAGTAAACCATAAGTGAATCATCGGAATCCAAAACTGGACTCACAGGAGAGGTTCTAATCATAGAAAGAGAGAGTGTCAGTCCTGTTTTACTTATGTCGGCATTGTGCCTTTTGTATTAAATTCGGATGCAATTTCTGTGTTTCATCGTCAATAGGAAGGTGCAAGGTATACAGTAAACCAGAAGTGACGCATCGGAATCTAAAACTGGACTCACAGGAGAGGTTCAAATTGTAGAGAGTTAGAGTGTCAGTCCTCTTGTACTTAAGTCGGCATGGTGCCTTTTGAATCTAATTCCAATGCAATTTCTGTGTTTCATCGTCAATAAGAAGGTCCAAGGGATTCAGTAAACCTGAAATGAATCATCGGAATCTAAAACTGGACTCACAGGAGAGGTTCTAATCATAGAAAGAGAGAGTGTCAGTCCTGTTTTATTTAAGTCGGCATTGTGCCTTTTGTATTAAATTCGGATGCAATTTCTGTGTTTCATCGTCAATAAGAAGGTGTAAGGTATACAGTAAACCTGAAGTGAAGCATCGGAATCTAAAACTGGACTCACAGGAGAGGTTCAATTCATAGAAAGTGAGAGTGTCTGTCCTATTTTTCTTAAGTCGGCATTGTGCCTTTTGTATTAAATTTGGATGCAATTACTGTGTTTCATCGTCAATAAGAAGGTCCAAGGGATACAGCAAACCTGAAATGAAGCATCGGAATCTAAAACTGGACTCACAGGAGAGGTTCAAATCATAGAGAGTGAGATTGTCAGTCCTCATATACTTAAGTCGGCATTGTGCCATTTGTATTAAATTCGGATGCAATTTCTGGGTTTCATCGTCAATAAGAAAGTCCAAGGGATACAGTAAACCAGAAATGAAGCATTGGAATCTAAAACTGGACTCACAGGAGAGGTTCAAATCATAGAAAGTTAGAGTGTCTGCTCTCTTGTACTTCAGTCGGCATTGTGCCTTTTTTTATTAAATTCGGATGCAAACTCTGTGTTTCATCGTCAATAAGAAGGTCCAAGGGATACAGTAAACCTGAAGTGAGGCATCGGAATCTAAAACTGGACTCACAGGAGAGGTTCAAATAATAGAAAGTGAGAGTGTCAGTCCTGTTTTACTTAAGTCGGCATTGTGCCTTTTGTATTAAATTCGGATGCAATTTCTGTGTTTCATCGTCAATAAGAAGGTGCAAGGTATACAGTAAACCTAAAGTGAAGCATCGGAATCTAAAACTGGACTCACAGGAGAGGTTCAAATCATAGAAAGTGAGAGCGTCAGTCCTCTTGTACTTAAGTCGGCATTGTGCCTTTTGTATTAAATTTGAATGCAATTTCTGTGTTTCATCGTCAATAAGAAGGTCCAAGGTATACAGTAAACCTGAAGTAGAGCTTCGGAATCGAAAACTGGACTCACAGGAGAAGTTCAAATCATAGAAAGAGAGAGTGTCAGTCCTCTTTTACTTAAGTCGGCATTGTGCCTTATGTATTAAATTAGGATGCAATTTCTGTGTTTTATCGTCAATGAGAAGGTCCAAGGGATACAGTAAACCTGAAGTGAAGCATCGGAATCCAAAACTGGACTCACAGGAGAGGTTCAAATCATAGAAAGAGAGAGTGACAGTCCTCTTTTACTTAAGTCGGCATTGTGCCTTTTGAATTAAATTCCGATGAAATTTCTGTCTTTCATCGTCAATAAGAAGGACCAAGTGATACAGTAAACCATTAGTGAAGCATCGGAAACTAAAACTGGACTCACAGGAGAGGTTCAAATCATAGAAAGGGAGTGTGTCAGTCCTCTTGCACTTAAGTCGGCATTGTGCCTTTTGGATTAAATTCGGATGCAATTTCTGTGTTTCATCGTCAATAAGAAGGTGCAAGGTATACAGTAAACCTGAAGTGAAGCATCGGAATCTAAAACTGGACTCACATGTGAGGTTCAAATCATAGAAAGTGAGAGTGTCAATCCTCTTTTACTTAAGTCGGCATTGTGCCTTTTGTATTAAATTCGGATGCAATTTCTTTGTTTCATCGTCAATAAGAAGGTCCAAGGAATACAGTACACCTGAAGTGAAGCATCGGAATCCAAACCTGGACTCACAGGAGATGTTCAAATCATAGTTAAATTGTTAGTCATCTTGTAGTTAAGTCGGCATTGTGCCTTTTGTATTAAAATCCGATGCAATTTCTGTGTTTCATCGTCAATAGGAAGGTGCAATGTATACAGTAAACCAGAAGTGAAGCATCGGAATCTAAAACTGGACTCACAGGAGAGGTTCAAATTGTAGAGAGTTAGAGTGTCAGTCCTCTTGTACTTAAGTCGGCATTGTGTCTTTTGAATCTAATTCCGATGCAATTTCTGTGTTTCATCGTCAATAAGAAGGTCCAAGGGATTCAGTAAACCTGAAATGAAGCATCGGAATCTAAAACTGGACTCACAGGAGAGGTTCAAATCATAGAAAGTGAAAGTGTCAGTCCTCTTGTACTTAAGTCGGCATTGAGCATTTTGTATTAAATTCGGATGCAATTTCTGTGTTTTATCGTCAATAAGAAGGTCCAACGTATACAGTAAACCTGAAGTGAAGCATCGGAATCTTAAACTGGACTCACAGGAGAGGTTCAAATCATAGAAAGTTAGAGTGTCAGTCCTCTTGTACTTAAGTCGGCATTGTGCCTTTTGAATTTAATTCCGATGCAATTTCTGTGTTTCATCGTTAATAAGAAGGTGCAAGGTCTACAGTAAACCTGAAGTGAAGCATCGGAATCTAAAACTGGACTCACAGGAGAGGTTCAAATCTCAGAAAGTGAGAGTGTCAGTCCTCTTTTACCTAAGTCAGCATTGTGCCTTTTGTATTAAATTCGGATGCAATCACTGTGTTTCATCGGCAATAAGAAGGTCCAAGAGATACAGTAAACCTGAAGTGAACCATCGGAAACTTAAACTGGACTCACAGGAGAGGTTCAAATCATAGAAAGGGAGATTGTCAGTCCTCTCGTACTTAAGTCGGCATTGTGCCTTTTGTATTAAATCCGGATGCAATTTCTGTATTTCATCGTCAATAAGAAGGTCCAAGGGATACAGTAAACTATAAGTGAAGCATCGGAATCTGAAACTGGACTCACAGGAGAGGTTCAAATCATAGAAAGGGAGAGTGTCAGTCCTCTTGTACTTATGTCGGCATTGTGCCTGTTGTATTAAATTCCGATGCAATTTCTGTGTTTCATCGTCAATAAGAAGGTTCAAGGTAAACGGTAAACCTGAAGTGACGCATCGGAATCTGAAACTGGACTCACAGGAGCATTTCAAATCATAGTAAGTGAGAGTGTCAGTCCTCTTTTACTTAAGTCGGCATTGTGCCTTATGTATTAAATTCGGATGCAATTTCTGTGTTTCATCGTCAATGAGAAGGTCCAAGGGATACAGTAAACCTGAAGTGAAGCATCGGAATCCAAAACTGGACTCACAGGAGAGGTTCAAATCATAGAAAGAGAGAGTGACAGTCCTCTTTTACTTAAGTCGGCATTGTGCCTTTTGAATTAAATTCCGATGAAATTTCTGTCATTCATCGACAATAAGAAGGACCAAGGGATGCAGTAAACCATAAGTGAAGCATCGGAATCTAAAACTAGACTCACAGGAGAGGTTCAAATCATAGAAAGGGAGAGTGTCAGTCCTCTTGTACTTAAGTCGGCATTGTGCATTTTGAATTAAATTCCGATGAAATTTCTGTCATTCATCGACAATAAGAAGGACCAAGGGATGCAGTAAACCACAAGTGAAGCATCGGAATCTAAAACTGGACTCACAGGAGAGGTTGAAATCATAGAATGTTAGAGTGACAGTCCTCTTGTACTTACGTCGGCAATTCGCCTTTTGTATTAAATTCCGATGCAATTTCTGTGTGTCTTCGTCAATAAGAAGGTGCAAGGTATACGGTAAATCTGAAGTGGCGCATCGGAATCTAAAACTGAACTCACAGGAGAAGTTCAAATCATAGAAAGTGAGAGTGTCAGTCCTCTTTTACTTAAATCGGCATTGTGCCTTATGTATTAAATTCGGATGCAATTTCTGTGTTTTATCATCAATAAGAGGGTCCAAGGGATACAGTAAACCAGAAGTGAATCATCGGGATCTAAAACTGGACTCACAGGAGAGGTTCAAATCATAGAAAGTGAAAGTGACAGTCCTCTTGTACTTAAGTCGGCATTGTGCATTTTGTATTTAATTCGGATGCAATTTCTGTGTTTTATCGTCAATAAGAAGGTCCAAGGTATACGGTAAACCTGAAGTGACGCATCGGAATCTAAAACTGGACTCACAGGAGAGGTTCAAATCATAGAAAGTTAGAGTGTCAGTCCTCTTGTACTTAAGTCGGCACTGTGCCTTTTGTATTAAAATCGGATGCAATTTCTTTGTTTCATCGTCAATAAGAAGGTGCAAGGTATACGGTAGACCTGAAGTGACGCATCGGAATCTAAAACTATACTCACAGGAGAAGTTGAAATCATAGAAAGTGAGAGTGTCAGTCCTCTTTTACTTAAGTCGGCATTTTGCCTTTTGTATTAAATTCGGAAGCAATTTCTGTGTTATATCGTCAATAAGAAGGTCCAAGGGATACAGTAAATCTGAAGTGAAGCATCGGAATCTAAAACTGGACTCACAGGAGAGGTTCAAATCATAGAAAGTGAGAGTGTCAGTCCTCTTGTACTTAAGTCGGCATTGTGTCTTTTGAATTTAATTCCGATGCAATTTCTGAGTTTCATCGTCAAGAAGAAGGTGCAAGGTACACAGTAAACCTGAAGTGAAGTATCGGAATCTAAAACTGGACTCACAGGAGAGGTTCAAATCGTAGAAAGTGAGAGTGTGAGTCCTCTTTCACTTAAGTCGGTATTGTGCCTTTTGTATTAAATTCCGATGCAATTTCAGTGTTTCATCGTCAATAAGAAGGACCGAGGGATATAGTAAACTTGAATGAAGCATCGGAATCTATAACAGGACTCACAGGAGAGGTTCAAATCATAGAAAGAGAGAGTGTCAGTCCTGTTTTACTTAAGTCGGCATTATGCCTTTTGTATTAAATTCGGATGCAATTTCTGTGTGTCATCGTCAATAAGAAGGTCCAAGGGATACAGTAAACCTGAAGTGAAGCATCGGAATCTAAAACTGGACTCACAGGAGAGGATCAAACCATAGAAAGAGAGATTGTCAGTCCTCTTGTACTTAAGTCGCCATTGTGCCTTTGTATTAAATTCGGATGCAATTACTGTATTCATCGTCAATAAGTAGATCCAAGGGATACAGTAAACCTGAAGTGAAGCATCGGAATCTAAAACTGGTCTCACAGGAGAGGTTCAAATCATAGAAAGTGTGAGTGTTAGTCCTCTAGTACTTAAGTCGGCATTGTGCCTTTTGTATTAAATTCCGTTGCAATTTCTGTTTTTCATCGTCAATAAGAAGGTGCAAGGTATACGCTAGACCTGAAGTGACGCATCGGAATGTAAAACGATACTCACAGGAGAAGTTCAAATCATAGAAAGTGAGAGTGTCAGTCCTCTTTTACTTAAGTCGGCATTGTGCCTTTTGTATTAAATTCGGATGCAATTTCTGTGTTTCATTGTCAATAAGAAGGTCCAAGGGATACAGTAAACCTGAAGTGAAGCATCGGAATCAAAAACTTTACTCACACGAGAGGTTCAAATCATAGAAAGTTAGAGTGTCAGTCCTCTTGTACTTAAGTCGGCATTGTGCCTTTTGTATTAAATTCGGATGCAATTTCTGTGTTTCATCGTCAATAAGAAGGACCAAGGGATACAGTAAACCTGAAGTGAAGCATCGGAATCCAAAACTGGACTCACAGGAGAGATTCAAAACGTAGACAGTAAGAGTGTCGGTCCTCTTGTACTTAAGTCGGCATTGTGCCATTTGTATTAAATTCGGATGCAATTTCTGTGTCTCATCGTCAATAACAAGGTGCAAGGTATACAGTAAACCTGAAGTGAAGCATCGGAATCTAAAACTGGACTCACAGGAGAGGGTCAAATCACAGAAAGTAGGAGTGTCAGTCCACTTTTACTTAAGTCGGCCTTGTGCCTTTTGTATTAAATTCGGATGCAATTTCTGTGTTTCATCGTCAATAAGAAGGTCCTAGGGATACAGTAAACCTGAAGTGAAAGTCGGCATTGTGCCTTTTGTATTAAATTCGGATGCAAACTCTGTGTTTCATCTTCAATAAAAAGGTCCAAGTGATACAGTAGACCTGAAGAGATGCATCGGAATCTAAAACTGCACTCACAGGAGAAGTTCAAATAATAGAAAGTGAGAGTGTCAGTCCTGTTGTACTTAAGCCGGCATTGTGATTTTTGTATTGAATTCGGATGCAATTTCTGTGTTTCATCGTCAATAAGAAGGTCCAAGGTATACAGTAAACCTGAAGTGAAGCATCGGAATCTAAAAGTGGACTCACAGGAGAGTTTCAAATCATAGAAAGTGAGAGTGTTAGTCCTCTTTTACTTAACTCAGCATTGTGCCTTTTGTATTATATTCGGATGCAATTTCTGTGTTTCATCGTCAATAAGAAGGTCCAAGGTATTCATTAAACCTGAAGTGAAGCATCGGAATCTGAATCTGGACTCACAGGAGAGGTTCAAATCATAGATAGTTAGAGTGTCAGTCCTCTTTTACTTAAGTCGGCATTGTGCCTTTTGAATTCAATTCGGATGCAATATATGTGTTTCATCGTCAATAAGAAAGTCCAAGGGATACAGTAAATCTGAAGTGAAGCATCGGAATCTAAAACTGGACTCACAGGAGAGGTTCAAATCGTAGAAAGTGAGAGTGTCAGTCCTCTTGCACCTAAGTCGGCATTGTGCCTTTTGTATTAAATTCGGATGCAATTTCTGTGTTTCATCGTCAATAAGAAGGTGCAAGGCATACAGTAAACCTGAAGTGAAGCATCGGAATCTAAGACTGGACTCACAGGAGAGGTTCAAATCGTAGAAAGTGAGAGTGTCAGTCCTCTTCTACTTAAGTCGGCATTGTGCATTTTGTATTAAATTCGGATGCAAATTCTGTGTTTCATCGTCAATAAGAAGGTCCAATTGATACAGTAAACTTGAATGAAGCATCGGAATCTATAACAGGACTCACAGGAGAGGTTCCAATCATAGAAAGATAGAGTGTCAGTCATCTTTTACTTAAGTCGGCATTGTGCCTTTTGTATTAAATTCGAATGCAATTTCTGTGTTTCATCGTCAATAAGAAGGTCCAAGGGATACAGTAAACCTGAAGTGAAGCATCGAAATCTAAAACTGGACTCACAGGAGAGGTTCAAATCATAGAAAGAGAGAGTGTCAGTCCTCTTGTACTTAAGTCGGCATTGTGCTTTTGTATTAAATTCGGATGCAATTTCTGTATTCATCGTCAATAAGAAGGTCCAAGGGATACAGTAAACCTGAAGTGAAGCATCGGAATCTAAAACTGGACTCACAGGCGAGATTCAAATCATAGAAAGTGAGAGTGTCAGTCCTCTTGTACTTAAGTCGGCATTGTGCCTTTTGTATTAAATTCGGATGCAAACTCTGTGTTTCATCGTCAATAAGAAGGTCCAAGAGATACAGTAAACCGGAAGTGAAGTTTCGGAATCTAAAACTGGACTCACAGGAGAGGTTCAAATCATAGAAAGTGAGAGTGTGAGTCCTCTTTCACTTAAGTCGGCATTGTGTCTTTTGTATTAAATTCTGATGCAATTTCTGTGTTTCATCGTCAATAAGAAGGTCCAAGGGATACAGTAAACTTGAATGAAGCATCGGAATCTATAACAGGACTCACAGGAGAGGTTCAAATCATAGAAAGAGAGAGTGTCAGTCCTCTTTTACTTAAGTCGCCATTGTGCCTTTTGTATTAAATTTGGATGCAATTTCTGTGTGTCATCGTCAAAAAGAAGGTCCAAGGGATACAGTAAACCTGAAGTGAAGCATCGGAATTTAAAACTGGACTCACAGGAGAGGTTCAAATCATAGAAAGTTAGAGTGTCAGTCCTCTTGTACTTATGTCGGCATTGTGCCTTTTGTATTAAGTTCCGATGCAATTTCTGTGTTTAATCGTCAATAAGAAGGTGCAAGGTATACGGTAGACCTGAAGTGACGCATCGGAATCTAAAACTATACACACAGGAGAAGTTCTAATCATAGAAGTTGAGAGTGTCAGTCCTCTTTTACTTAAGTCGGAATTGTGCCTTTTGTATTAAATTCGGAAGCAATTTCTGTGTTATATCGTCAATAAGAAGGTCCAAGGGATACAGTAAACCTGAAGTGAAGCATCGGAATCTAAAACTGGACTCACAGGCGAGATTCAAATCATAGAAAGTGAGAGTGTCTGTCCTCTTGTACTTCAGTCGGCATTGTGCCTTTTGAATTTAATTCCGATGCAATTTCTGAGTTTCATCGTCAAGAAGAAGGTGCAAGGTATACAGTAGACCTGAAGTGATGCATCGGAATCTAAAACTGGACTCACAGGAGAGGTTCAAATAATAGAAAGTGAGAGTGTCAGTCCTCTTGTACTTAAGTCGGCATTGTGATTTTTGTATTGAATTCGGATGTAATTTCTGTGTTTCATCGTCAATAAGAAGGTCCAAGGTATACAGTAAACCTGAAGTGAAGCATCGGAATCTAAAACTGGACTCACAGGAGAGGTTCAAATCATAGAAAGTGAGAGTGTTAGTCCTCTTTGACTTAACTCGGCATTGTGCCTTTTGTATTAAATTCGGATGCAATTTCTGTGTTTCATCGTCAATAAGAAGGTGCAAGGTATACAGTAAACCTGAAGTGAAGCGTCGGAATCTAAAACTGGACTCAATGGAGAGGCCAAATCATAGTAAGAGAGAGTGGCAGTCCTCTTTTACTTAAGTCGGCATTTTGTCTTTTGTATTAAATTCGGATGCAATTTCTGTATTTCATCGTCAATAAGAAGGTCTAAGGGATACAGTAAACCTGAAGTGAAGCATCGGTACCTAAAACTTGACTCACAGGAGAGGTTCAAATCATAGAAAGTTAGAGTGTCAGTCCTCTTGTACTTATGTCGGCATTGTGCCTTTTGTATTAAATTCCGATGCAATTTCTGCGCTTAATCGTCAATAAGGAGGTGCAAGGTATACGGTAGACCTGAAGTGACGCATCGGAATCTAAAACTATACTCACAGGAGAAGTTTAAATCATAGAAAGTGAGACTGTCAATCCTCCTTTACTTAAGTCGGCATTGTGCCTTTTGTATTAAATTTTGAAGCAATTTCTGTGTTATATCGTCAATAAGAAGGTCCAAGGGATACAGTAAACCTGAAGTGAAGCATCGGAATCAAAAACTGGACTCACAGAAGAGGTTCAAATCATAGAAAGAGAGAGTGTCAGTCCTCTTGTACTTTTGTCGGCATTGTGCATTTTGAATTTAATTCCGACGCAATTTCTGAGTTTCATCGTCAAGAAGAAGGTGCAAGGTACACAGTAAACCTGAAGTGAAGCATCGGAATCTAAAACTGGACTCACAGGAGAGGCTCAAATCGTAGAAAGTGAGAGTGTCAGTCCTCTTGTACTTAAATCGGCACTGTGCCTTTTGTATTAAAATCGGATGCAATTTCTTTGTTTCATCGTCAATAAGAAGGTGCAAGGTATACAGTAAACCTGAAGTGAAGCATCGGAATCTATAACTGGACTCACAGGAGAGGTTCAAATCGTATAAAGTGAGAGTGTCAGTCCTCTTGTACTTAAATCGGCATTGTGCCTTTTGTACTAAATTCGGATAAAATTTTGTGTTTCATCGTCAATAGGAAGGTGCAAAGGTTTACATTAAACCTGAAGTGAACCATCGGAATCTAAAACTGGACTCACAGGAGAGGTTCAAATCATAGAAAGTGAGAGTGTCAGTCCTCTTGTACTTAAGTCGGCATTGTGCCTTTTGTATTAAATTCCGATGCAATTTCTGTGTTTCATCGTCAATAAGAAGGTGCAAGGTATACGCTAGACCTGAAGTGACGCAGCGGAATGTAAAACTATACTCACAGGAGAAGTTAAAATCATAGTAAGTGAGAGTGTCAGACCTCTTTTACTTAAGTCGGCATTGTGCCTTTTGTATTAAATTCGGATGCAATTTCTGTATTTCATCGTCAATAAGAAGGTCCAAGGGATACAGTAGACCTGAAGTGATGCAACGGAATCTAAAACTGGACTCACAGGAGAGGTTCAAATAATAGAAAGTGAGAGTAACAGTCCTCTTTTATTTAAGTCGGCATTGTGTCTTTTGTATTAAATTCCGACGCAATTTCTGTGTTTCATCGTCAATAAGAAGGTGCAAGGTATACAGTAAACCTGAAGTGAAGCATCGGAATTTACAACTGGACTCACAGGAGAGGTTCAAATCATAGAAAGAGTGTCAGTCCTCTTTTACTTAAGTCGACATTGTGACTATTGTATTAAATTCAGATGCAATTTCTGTGTTTCATCGTCAATAAGAAGGTCTAAGGGATACAGTAAACCTGAAGTGAAGCATCGGAATCTAAAACTGGACTCAAAGGAGAGGTTCAAATCATAGAAAGGGAGAGCGTCAGTCCTCTTGTACTTAAGTCGGCATTGTGCATTTGATTTAAATTCGAATGCAATTTCTGTGTTTCATCGTGAATAAGAAGGTCCAAGGGATACAGTAAACCTGAAGTGAAGCATCGGAATCTAAAACTGGACTCACAGGAGAGGATCAAATCATAGAATGTGAGAGTGTCCGTCCTCATGTACTTAAGTCGGCATTGTGCGTTTTGTATTAAATTCGGATGCAAACTCAGTGTTTCATCGTCAATAAGAAGGTCCAAGAGATACAGTAAACCCGAAGTGAAGCATCGGAATCTAGAACTGGACTCACAGGAGTGGTTCAAATCATAAAAAGTGAGAGTGTGAGTCCTCTTTCACTTAAGTCGGCATTGTGCATTTTGTATTAAATTCCGATGTAATTTCTGTGTTTAATCGTCAATAAGGAGGTGCAAGGTATACGGTAAACCTGAAGTGACGCATCGGAATATAAAACTATACTCACAGGAGAAGTTTAAATCATTGAAAGTGAGAGTGTCAGTCCTCCTTTACTTAAGTCGGCATTGTGCCTTTTGTATTAAATTTGGAAGCAATTTCTGTGTTATATCGTCAATAAGAAGGTCCAAGGAATACAGTAAACCTGAAGTGAAGCATCGGAATCTAAAACTGGACGCACAGGAGAGGTTCAAATCATAGAAAGTGAGAGTGTCAGTCCTCTTGTACTTAAGTCGTCGTTGTGCCTTTTGAATTTAATTCCGATGCAATTTCTGAGTTTCATCGTCAAGAAGAAGGTGCAAGGTACACAGTAAACCTGAAGTGAAGCATCGGAATCTAAAACAGGACTCACAGGAGAGGCTCAAATCGTAGAAAGTGAGAGTGTCAGTACTCTTGTACTTAAGTCGGCACTGTGCCTTTTGTATTAAAATCGGATGCAATTTCTTTGTTTCATCGTCAATAAGAAGGTGCAAGGTATACAGTAAACCTGAAGTGAAGCATCGGAATCTATAACTGGACTCACAGGAGAGGTTCAAATCGTAGAAAGTGAGAGTGTCAGTCCTCTTGTACTTAAGTCGGCATTGTGCATTTTGTTTTACATTCGAATGCAATTTCTGTGTTTCGTCGTCAATAAGAAGGTACAAGGTATACAGTAAACCTGAAGTGAAGCATCGGAAACTAAAAGTGGACTCACAGGAGAGGTTCAACTCGTATAAAGTGAGAGTGTCAGTCCTCTTGTACTTAAATCGGCATTGTGCCTTTTGTACTAAATTCAGATGCAATTTTTGTGTTTCATCGTCAATAGGAAGGTGCAAAATTTACATTAAACCTGAAGTGAACCATCGGAATCTAAAACTGGACTCACAGGAGAGGTTCAATTCATAGAAAGTGAGAGTGTCAGTCCTCTTGTACTTAAGTCGGCATTGTGCCTTTTGTATTAAATTCCGATGCAATTTCTGTGTTTCATCGTCAATAAGAAGGTGCAAGGTATACGCTAGACCTGAAGTGACGCATCGGAATGTAAAACTATACACACAGGAGAAGTTAAAATCATAGAAAGTGAGAGTGTCAGACCTCTTTTACTTAAGTCGGCATTGTGTCTTTTGTATTAAATTCGGATGCAATTTCTGTATTTCATCGTCAATAAGAAGGTCCAAGGGATACAGTAAAACCTGAAGTGAAGCATCGGAATCTAAAACTGGACTCACAGGAGAAGTTCAAATCATAGAAAGTTAGAGTGTCAGTCCTCTTATACTTATGTCGGCATTGTGCCTTTTGTATTAAATTCCAATGCAATTTCTGTGATTCATCGTCAATAAGAAGGTGCAAGGTATACGCTAGACCTGAAGTGACGCATCGGAATGTAAAACTATACTCACAGGAGAAGTTAAAATCATAGAGAGTGAGAGTGTCAGTCCTCTTTTACTTAAGTCGTCATTGTGCCTTTTGTATTAAATTCGGATGCAATTTCTGTGTTTCATCGTCAATAAGAAGGTCCAAGAGATACAGTAGACCTGAAGTGATGCGTCGGAATCTAAAACTGGACTCACGGGAGAGGTTCAAATAATAGAAAGTGAGAGTGTCAGTCCTCTTGTACTTAAGTCGGCATTGTGATTTTTGTATTGAATTCCGATGTAATTTCTGTGTTTCATCGTCAATAAGAAGGTCCAAGGTATACAGTAAACCTGAAGTGAAGCATCGGAATCTAAAACTGGACTCACAGGAGAGGTTCAAATCATAGAAAGTGAGAGTGTTAGTACTCTTTGACTTAACTCGGCATTGTGCCTTTTGTATTAAATTCGGATGCTATTTCTGTGTTTCATCGTCAATAAGAAGCTGCAAGGTATACGCTAGACCTGAAGTGACGCATCGGAATGTAAAACTGTACTCACAGGAGAAGTTAAAATCATAGAAAGTGAGAGTGTCAGTCCTCTTTTACTTAAGTCGTCATTGTGCCTTTTGTATTAAATTCGGATGCAATTTCTGTGTTTCATCGTCAATAAGAAGGTCCAAGGGATACAGTAAAACCTGAAGTGAAGCATCGGAATCTAAAACTGAACTCACAGGAGAAGTTCAAATCATAGAAAGTTAGAGTGTCAGTCCTCTTATACTTATGTCGGCATTGTGCCTTTTGTATTAAATCCCGATGCAATTTCTGTGTTTCATCGTCAATAAGAAGGTGCAAGGTATACGCTAGACCTGAAGTGACGCATCGGAATGTAAAACTATACTCACAGGAGAAGTTAAAATCATAGAAAGTGAGAGTGTCAGTCCTCTTTTACTTAAGTCGTCATTGTGCCTTTTGTATTAAATTCGGATGCAATTTCTGTGTTTCATCGTCAATAAGAAGATCCAAGTGATACAGTAGACCTGAAGTGATGCATCGGAATCTAAAACTGGACTCACAGGAGAGGTTCAAATAATAGAAAGTGAGAGTGTCAGTCCTCTTGTACTTAAGTCGGCATTGTGATTTTTGTATTGAATTCGGATGTAATTTCTGTGTTTCATCGTCAATAAGAAGGTCCAAGGTATACAGTAAACCTGAAGTGAAGCATCGGAATCTAAAACTGGACTCACAGGAGAGGTTCAAATCATAGAAAGTGAGAGTGTTTGTCCTCTTTGACTTAACTCGGCATTGTGCCTTTTGTATTAAATTCGGATGCAATTTCTGTGTTTCATCGTCAATAAGAAGGTGCAAGGTATACAGTAAACCTGAAGTGAAGCGTCGGAATCTTAAACTGGACTCAATGGAGAGGCCAAATCATAGTAAGAGAGAGTGGCAGTCCTCTTTTACTTAAGTCGGCATTTTGTCTTTTGTATTAAATTCGGATGCAATTTCTGTATTTCATCGTCAATAAGAAGGTCTAAGGGATACAGTAAACCTGAAGTGAAGCATCGGTACCTAAAACTTGACTCACAGGAGAGGTTCAAGTCATAGAAAGTTAGAGTGTCAGTCCTCTTGTACTTATGTCGGCATTGTGCCTTTTGTATTAAATTCCGATGCAATTTCTGCGCTTAATCGTCAATAAGGAGGTGCAAGGTATACGGTAGACCTGAAGTGACGCATCGGAATCTAAAACTATACTCACAGGAGAAGTTTAAATCATAGAAAGTGAGAGTGTCAATCCTCCTTTACTTAAGTTGGCATTGTGCCTTTAGTATTAAATTTTGAAGCAATTTTTGTGTTATATCGTCAATAAGAAGGTCCAAGGGATACAGTAAACCTGAAGTGAGGCATCAGAATCTAAAACTGGACTCACAGGAGAGGTTCAAATCATAGAAAGTGAGAGTGTCAGTCCTCTTGTACTTTTGTCGGCATTGTGCCTTTTGAATTTAATTCCGACGCAATTTCTGAGCTTCATCGTCAAGAAGAAGGTGCAAGGTACACAGTAAACCTGAAGTGAAGCATCGGAATCTAAAACTGGACTCACAGGAGAGGCTCAAATCGTAGAAAGTGAGAGTGTCAGTCCTCTTGTACTTAAATCGGCACTGTGCCTTTTGTATTAAAATCGGATGCAATTTCTTTGTTTCATCGTCAGTAAGAAGGTGCAAGGTATACAGTAAACCTGAAGTGAAGCTTCGGAATCTATAACTGGACTCACAGGAGAGGTTCAAATCGTATAAAGTGAGAGTGTCAGTCCTCTTGTACTTAAATCGGCATTGTGCCTTTTGTACTAAATTCGGATAAAATTTTGTGTTTCATCGTCAATAGGAAGGTGCAAAGGTTTACATTAAACCTGAAGTGAACCATCGGAATCTAAAACTGGACTCACAGGAGAGGTTCAAATCATAGAAAGTGAGAGTGTCAGTCCTCTTGTACTTAAGTCGGCATTGTGCCTTTTGTATTAAATTCCGATGCAATTTCTGTGTTTCATCGACAATAAGAAGGTGCAAGGTATACGCTAGACCTGAAGTGACGCATCGGAATGTAAAACTATACTCACAGGAGAAGTTAAAATCATAGAAAGTGAGAGTGTCAGACCTCTTTTACTTAAGTCGGCAATGTGCCTTTTGTATTAAATTCGGATGCAATTTCTGTATTTCATCGTCAATAAGAAGGTCCAAGAGATACAGTAAACCCGAAGTGAAGCATCGGAATCTAGAACTGGACTCACAGGAGTGGTTCAAATCATAAAAAGTGAGAGTGTGAGTCCTCTTTCACTTAAGTCGGCATTGTGCATTTTGTATTAAATTCCGATGTAATTTCTGTGTTTAATCGTCAATAAGGAGGTGCAAGGTATACGGTAAACCTGAAGTGACGCATCGGAATATAAAACTATACTCACAGGAGAAGTTTAAATCATTGAAAGTGAGAGTGTCAGTCCTCCTTTACTTAAGTCGGCATTGTGCCTTTTGTATTAAATTTGGAAGCAATTTCTGTGTTATATCGTCAATAAGAAGGTCCAAGGAATACAGTAAACCTGAAGTGAAGCATCGGAATCTAAAACTGGACGCACAGGAGAGGTTCAAATCATAGAAAGTGAGAGTGTCAGTCCTCTTGTACTTAAGTCGTCGTTGTGCCTTTTGAATTTAATTCCGATGCAATTTCTGAGTTTCATCGTCAAGAAGAAGGTGCAAGGTACACAGTAAACCTGAAGTGAAGCATCGGAATCTAAAACAGGACTCACAGGAGAGGCTCAAATCGTAGAAAGTGAGAGTGTCAGTACTCTTGTACTTAAGTCGGCACTGTGCCTTTTGTATTAAAATCGGATGCAATTTCTTTGTTTCATCGTCAATAAGAAGGTGCAAGGTATACAGTAAACCTGAAGTGAAGCATCGGAATCTATAACTGGACTCACAGGAGAGGTTCAAATCGTAGAAAGTGAGAGTGTCAGTCCTCTTGTACTTAAGTCGGCATTGTGCATTTTGTTTTACATTCGAATGCAATTTCTGTGTTTCGTCGTCAATAAGAAGGTACAAGGTATACAGTAAACCTGAAGTGAAGCATCGGAAACTAAAAGTGGACTCACAGGAGAGGTTCAACTCGTATAAAGTGAGAGTGTCAGTCCTCTTGTACTTAAATCGGCATTGTGCCTTTTGTACTAAATTCAGATGCAATTTTTGTGTTTCATCGTCAATAGGAAGGTGCAAAATTTACATTAAACCTGAAGTGAACCATCGGAATCTAAAACTGGACTCACAGGAGAGGTTCAATTCATAGAAAGTGAGAGTGTCAGTCCTCTTGTACTTAAGTCGGCATTGTGCCTTTTGTATTAAATTCCGATGCAATTTCTGTGTTTCATCGTCAATAAGAAGGTGCAAGGTATACGCTAGACCTGAAGTGACGCATCGGAATGTAAAACTATACTCACAGGAGAAGTTAAAATCATAGAAAGTGAGAGTGTCAGACCTCTTTTACTTAAGTCGGCATTGTGTCTTTTGTATTAAATTCGGATGCAATTTCTGTATTTCATCGTCAATAAGAAGGTCCAAGGGATACAGTAAAACCTGAAGTGAAGCATCGGAATCTAAAACTGGACTCACAGGAGAAGTTCAAATCATAGAAAGTTAGAGTGTCAGTCCTCTTATACTTATGTCGGCATTGTGCCTTTTGTATTAAATTCCGATGCAATTTCTGTGATTCATCGTCAATAAGAAGGTGCAAGGTATACGCTAGACCTGAAGTGACGCATCGGAATGTAAAACTATACTCACAGGAGAAGTTAAAATCATAGAGAGTGAGAGTGTCAGTCCTCTTTTACTTAAGTCGTCATTGTGCCTTTTGTATTAAATTCGGATGCAATTTCTGTGTTTCATCGTCAATAAGAAGGTCCAAGAGATACAGTAGACCTGAAGTGATGCGTCGGAATCTAAAACTGGACTCACGGGAGAGGTTCAAATAATAGAAAGTGAGAGTGTCAGTCCTCTTGTACTTAAGTCGGCATTGTGATTTTTGTATTGAATTCCGATGTAATTTCTGTGTTTCATCGTTAATAAGAAGGTCCAAGGTATACAGTAAACCTGAAGTGAAGCATCGGAATCTAAAACTGGACTCACAGAAGAGGTTCAAATCATAGAAAGTGAGAGTGTTAGTACTCTTTGACTTAACTCGGCATTGTGCCTTTTGTATTAAATTCGGATGCTATTTCTGTGTTTCATCGTCAATAAGAAGCTGCAAGGTATACGCTAGACCTGAAGTGACGCATCGGAATGTAAAACTGTACTCACAGGAGAAGTTAAAATCATAGAAAGTGAGAGTGTCAGTCCTCTTTTACTTAAGTCGTCATTGTGCCTTTTGTATTAAATTCGGATGCAATTTCTGTGTTTCATCGTCAATAAGAAGGTCCAAGGGATACAGTAAAACCTGAAGTGAAGCATCGGAATCTAAAACTGAACTCACAGGAGAAGTTCAAATCATAGAAAGTTAGAGTGTCAGTCCTCTTATACTTATGTCGGCATTGTGCCTTTTGTATTAAATCCCGATGCAATTTCTGTGTTTCATCGTCAATAAGAAGGTGCAAGGTATACGCTAGACCTGAAGTGACGCATCGGAATGTAAAACTATACTCACAGGAGAAGTTAAAATCATAGAGAGTGAGAGTGTCAGTCCTCTTTTACTTAAGTCGTCATTGTGCCTTTTGTATTAAATTCGGATGCAATTTCTGTGTTTCATCGTCAATAAGAAGATCCAAGTGATACAGTAGACCTGAAGTGATGCATCGGAATCTAAAACTGGACTCACAGGAGAGGTTCAAATAATAGAAAGTGAGAGTGTCAGTCCTCTTGTACTTAAGTCGGCATTGTGATTTTTGTATTGAATTCGGATGTAATTTCTGTGTTTCATCGTCAATAAGAAGGTCCAAGGTATACAGTAAACCTGAAGTGAAGCATCGGAATCTAAAACTGGACTCACAGGAGAGGTTCAAATCATAGAAAGTGAGAGTGTTTGTCCTCTTTGACTTAACTCGGCATTGTGCCTTTTGTATTAAATTCGGATGCAATTTCTGTGTTTCATCGTCAATAAGAAGGTGCAAGGTATACAGTAAACCTGAAGTGAAGCGTCGGAATCTTAAACTGGACTCAATGGAGAGGCCAAATCATAGTAAGAGAGAGTGGCAGTCCTCTTTTACTTAAGTCGGCATTTTGTCTTTTGTATTAAATTCGGATGCAATTTCTGTATTTCATCGTCAATAAGAAGGTCTAAGGGATACAGTAAACCTGAAGTGAAGCATCGGTACCTAAAACTTGACTCACAGGAGAGGTTCAAGTCATAGAAAGTTAGAGTGTCAGTCCTCTTGTACTTATGTCGGCATTGTGCCTTTTGTATTAAATTCCGATGCAATTTCTGCGCTTAATCGTCAATAAGGAGGTGCAAGGTATACGGTAGACCTGAAGTGACGCATCGGAATCTAAAACTATACTCACAGGAGAAGTTTAAATCATAGAAAGTGAGAGTGTCAATCCTCCTTTACTTAAGTTGGCATTGTGCCTTTAGTATTAAATTTTGAAGCAATTTTTGTGTTATATCGTCAATAAGAAGGTCCAAGGGATACAGTAAACCTGAAGTGAGGCATCAGAATCTAAAACTGGACTCACAGGAGAGGTTCAAATCATAGAAAGTGAGAGTGTCAGTCCTCTTGTACTTTTGTCGGCATTGTGCCTTTTGAATTTAATTCCGACGCAATTTCTGAGCTTCATCGTCAAGAAGAAGGTGCAAGGTACACAGTAAACCTGAAGTGAAGCATCGGAATCTAAAACTGGACTCACAGGAGAGGCTCAAATCGTAGAAAGTGAGAGTGTCAGTCCTCTTGTACTTAAATCGGCACTGTGCCTTTTGTATTAAAATCGGATGCAATTTCTTTGTTTCATCGTCAGTAAGAAGGTGCAAGGTATACAGTAAACCTGAAGTGAAGCTTCGGAATCTATAACTGGACTCACAGGAGAGGTTCAAATCGTATAAAGTGAGAGTGTCAGTCCTCTTGTACTTAAATCGGCATTGTGCCTTTTGTACTAAATTCGGATAAAATTTTGTGTTTCATCGTCAATAGGAAGGTGCAAAGGTTTACATTAAACCTGAAGTGAACCATCGGAATCTAAAACTGGACTCACAGGAGAGGTTCAAATCATAGAAAGTGAGAGTGTCAGTCCTCTTGTACTTAAGTCGGCATTGTGCCTTTTGTATTAAATTCCGATGCAATTTCTGTGTTTCATCGACAATAAGAAGGTGCAAGGTATACGCTAGACCTGAAGTGACGCATCGGAATGTAAAACTATACTCACAGGAGAAGTTAAAATCATAGAAAGTGAGAGTGTCAGACCTCTTTTACTTAAGTCGGCAATGTGCCTTTTGTATTAAATTCGGATGCAATTTCTGTATTTCATCGTCAATAAGAAGGTCCATGGGATACAGTAAAACCTGAAGTGAAGCATTGGAATCTAAATCTGGACTCACAGGAGAGGTTCAAATCATAGAAAGTTAGAGTGTCAGTCCTCTTATACTTATGTCGGCATTATGCCTTTTGTATTAAATTCCGATGGAATTTCTGTGTTTCATCGTCAAAAGGAAGGTCCAAGGTATACAGTAAACCTGAAGTGAAGCATCGGAATCTAAGACTGGACTCACAGGAGAGGTTCAAATCGTATAAAGTGAGAGTGTCAGTCCTCTTGTACTTAAATCGGCATTGTGCCTTTTGTACTAAATTCGGATGGAATTTCTGTGTCTCATCGTCAATAGGAAGGTGCAAGGTATACATTAAACCTGAAGTGAACCGTCGGAATCTAAAACTGGACTCACAGGAGAGGTTCAATTCATAGAAAGTGAGAGTGTCAGTCCTCTTGTACTTAAGTCGGCATTGTGCCTTTTGTATTAAATTCGGATGCAATTTCTGTGTCTCATCGTCAATAAGAAGGTGCAAGGTATACAGTAAACCTGAAGTGAAGCATCGGAATCTAAAACTGGACTCACAGGAGAGGGTCAAATCACAGAAAGTGAGAGTGTCAGTCCTCTTTTACTTAAGTCGGCATTGTGCCTTTTGTATTAAATTCGGATGCAAATTCTGTGTTTCATCGTCAATAAGAAGGTCCTAGGGATGCAATAAACCTGAAGTGAAAGTCGGCATTGTGCCTTTTGTATTAAATTCGCATGCAAACTCTGTGTTTCATCGTCAATAAGAAGGTCTAAGGGATACAGTAAACCTGAACTGAAGCATCGGAACCTAAAACTGGACTCACACGAGAGGTTCAAATCATAGAAAGTGAGAGTGTCAGTCCTCTTGTGCTTAAGTCAGCATTGTTCCTTTTGAATTTAATTCCGATGCAACTTCTGAGTTTCAACGTCAAGAAGAAGGTGCAAGGTACACAGTAAACCTGAAGTGAAGCATCGGAATCTAAGACTGGACTCACAGGAGAGGCTCAAACCGTAGAAAGTGAGAATGACAGTCCTCTTGTACTTAAGTCGGCAGTGTGCCTTTTGTATTAAATTCGGATGCAATTTCTGTGTCTCATCGTCAATAAGGAGGTGCAAGGTATACAGTAAACCTGAAGTGAAGCATCGGAATCTAAAACTGGACTCACAGGAGAGGGTCAAATCACAGAAAGGGAGAGTGTTAGTCCCCTTTTACTTAACTCGGCATTGTGCCTTTTGTATTAAATTCGGATGCAATTTCTGTGTTTCATCGTTAATAAGAAGGTGCAAGGTATACAGTAAACCTGAAGTGAAGCGTCGGAATCTAAAACTGGACTCAATGGAGAGGTCAAATCATAGTAAGAGAGAGTGGCAGTCCTCTTTTACTTAAGTCGGCATTTTGTCTTTAGTATTAAATTCGGATGCAATTTCTGTATTTCATCGTCAATAAGAAGGTGCAAGGTATACAGTAAACCTGAAGTGAAGCATCGGAATCTATAACTGGACTCACAGGAGAGGTTCAAATCGTAGAAAGTGAGAGGGTCAGTCCTCTTGTACTTAAGTCGGCATTGTGAATTTTGTTTTAAATTCGGATGCAATTTCTGTGTTTCGTCGTCAATAAGAAGGTACAAGGTATACAGTAAACTTGAAGTGAAGCATCGGAAACTAAAACTGGACTCACAGGAGAGGTTCATATCGTATAAAGTGAGAGTGTCAGTCCTCTTGTACTTAAATCGGCATTGTGCATTTTGTACTAAATTCGGATAAAATTTTTGTGTTTCATCGTCAATAGGAAGGTGCAAAGGTTTACATTAAACCTGAAGTGAACCATCAGAATCTAAAACTGGACTCACAGGAGAGGTTCAAATAATAGAAAGTGAGAGTGTCAGGCCTCTTGTACTTAAGTCGGCATTGTGCCTTTTGTATTAAATTCCGATGCAATTTCTGTGTTTCATCGTCAATAAGAAGGTGCAAGGTATACGCTAGACCTGAAGTGACGCATAAGAATGTAAAACTATACTCACAGGAGAAGTTAAAATCATAGAAAATGAGAGTGTCAGTCCTCTTTTACATAAGTCGGCATTGTGTCTTTTGTATTAAATTCGGATGCAATTTCTGTATTTCATCGTCAATAAGAAGGTCCAAGGGATACAGTAAAACCTGAAGTGAAGCATCGGAATCAAAAACTGGACTCACAGGAGAGGTTCAAATCATAGAAAGTTAGAGTGTGAGTCCTCTTATACGTATGTCGGCATTGTGCTTTTTGTATTAAATTCCGATGCAATTTCTGTGTTTTATCGTCAATAAGAAGGTGCAAGGTATATGCTAGACCTGAAGTGACGCATCGGAATGTAAAACTATTCTCACAGGAGAAGTTAAAATCATAGAAAGTGAGAGTGTCAGTCCTCTTTTACTTAAGTCGTCATTGTGCCTTTTGTATTTAATTCGGATGCAATTTCTGTGTTTCATCGTCAATAAGAAGGTCCAAGTGATACAGTAGACCTGAAGTGATGCATCGGAATCTAAAACTGGATTCACAGGAGAGGTTCAAATAATAGAAAGTGAGAGTGTCAGTCCTCTTGTACTTAAGTCGGCATAGTGATTCTTGTATTGAATTCGGATGTAATTTCTGTGTTTCATCGTCAATAAGAAGGTCCAAGGTATACAGTAAACCTGAAGTGAAGCATCGGAATCTAAAACTGGCCTCACAGGAGAGGTTCAAATCATAGAAAGTGAGAGTGTTAGTCCTCTTTGACTTAACTCGGCATTGTGCCTTTTGAATTAAATTCGGATGCTATTTCTGTGTTTCATCGTCAATAGGAAGGTGCAAGGTATACAGTAAACCTGAAGTGAAGCGTCGGAATCTAAAACTGGACTCAATGGAGAGGCCAAATCATAGGAAGAGAGAGTGGCAGTCCTCTTTTACTTAAGTCGGCATTTTTCCTTTTGTATTAAATTCGGATGCAATTTCTGTATTTCATCGTCAATAAGAAGGTCTAAGGGATACAGTAAACCTGAAGTGAAGCATCGGACCCTTAAACTTGACTCACAAAGGAGGTTCAAATCTTAGAAAGTTAGAGTGTCAGTCCTCTTGTACTTATGTCGGCATTGTGCCTTTTGTATTAAATTCCGATGCAATTTCTGTGTTTAATCGTCAATAAGGAGGGGCAAGGTATATGGTAGACCTGAAGTGACGCATCGGAATCTAAAACTATACTCACAGGAGAAGTTTAAATCATAGAAAGTGAGAGTGTCAATCCTCCTTTACTTAAGTCGGCATTGTGCCTTTTGTATTAAATTTTGAAGCAATTTCTGTGTTATATCGTCAATAAGAAGGTCCAAGGGATACAGTAAACCTGAAGTGAAGCATCGGAATCTAAAACTGGACTCACAGGAGAGGTTCAAATCATAGAAAGTGAGAGTGTCAGTCCTCTTGTACTTAAGTCGGCATTGTGCCTTTTGAATTTATTTCCGATGCAATTTCTGAGTTTCATCGTCAAGAAGAAGGTGCAAGGTACACAGTAAACCTGAAGTGAAGCATCGGAATCTCAAACCGGACTCACAGGAGAGGCTCAAATCGTATAAAGTGAGAGTGTCAGTCCTCTTGTACTTAAATCGGCATTGTGCCTTTTGTATTAAATTCCGATGCAATTTCTGTGTTTCATCGTCAATAAGAAGGTGCAAGGTATACGCTAGACCTGAAGTGACGCATCGGAATGTAAAACTATACTCACAGGAGAAGTTAAAATCATAGAAAGTGAGAGTGTCAGACCTCTTTTACTTAAGTCGGCATTGTGTCTTTTGTATTAAATTCGGATGCAATTTCTGTATTTCATCGTCAATAAGAAGGTCCATGGGATACAGTAAAACCTGAAGTGTAGCATCGGAATCTAAAACTGGACTCAAAGGGAGGTTCAAATCATAGGAAGTTAGAGTGTCAGTCCTCTTATACTTATGTCGGCATTGTGCCTTTTGTATTAAATTCCGATGCAATTTCTGTGTTTCATCGTCAATAAGAAGGTCCAAGGTATACAGTAAACCTGAAGTGAAGCATCGGAATCTAAGACTGGACTCACAGGAGAGATTCAAATCGTATAAAGTGAGAGTGTCAGTCCTCTTGTACTTAAATCGGCATTGTGCCTTTTGTACATAAATTCGGATGCAATTTATGTGTCTCATCGTCAATAGGAAGGTGCAAGGTATACATTAAACCTGAAGTGAACCGTCGGAATCTAAAACTGAACTCACAGGAGAGGTTCAAATCATAGAAAGTGATAGTGTCAGTCCTCTTGTACTTAAGTCGACATTGTGCCTTTTGTATTAATTTCGGATGTAATTTCTGTGTTTCATCGTCAATAAGAAGGTCCTAGGGATGCAATAAACCTGAAGTGAAAGTCGGCATTGTGCCTTTTGTATTAAATTCGCATGCAAACTCTGTGTTTCATCGTCAATAAGAAGGTCCAAGTGATACAGTTGACCTGAAGTGACGCATCGGAATCTAAAACTGGACTCACAGGAGAGGTTCAAATAATAGAAAGTGAGAGTGTCAGTCCTCTTGTACTTAAGTCGGCATTGTGATTTTTGTATTGAATTCGGATGCAATTTCTGTGTTTCATCGTCAATAAGAAGGTCCAAGGTATACAGTAAACCTGAAGTGAAGCATCGGAATCTAAAACTGGACTCACAGGAGAGGTTCAAATCATAGAAAGTGAGAGTGTTAGTACTCTTTTACTCAACTCGGCATTGTGCCTTTTGTATTAAATTCGGATGCAATTTCTGTGTTAAATCGTTAATAAGAAGGTGCAAGGTATACAGTAAACCTGAAGTGAAGCGTCGGAATCTAAAACTGGACTCAATGGAGAGGTCAAATCATAGTAAGAGAGAGTGGCAGTCCTCTTTTACTTAAGTCGGCATTTTGTCTATTGTATTAAATTCGGATGCAATTTCTGTATTTCATCGTCAATAAGAAGGTCTAAGGGATAGAGTAAACCTGAACTGAAGCATCGGAACCTAAAACTGGACTCACAGGAGAGGTTCAAATCATAGAAAGTTAGAGTGTCAGTTCTCTTGTACTTATGTCGGCATTGTGCCTTTTGTATTAAATTTCGATGCAATTTCTGTGTTTAATCGTCAATAAGGAGGTTCAAGGTATACGGTAGACCTGAAGTGACGCATCGGAATCTAAAACTATACTCACAGGAGAAGTTTAAATCATAGAAAGTGAGAGTGTCAGTCCTCCTTTACTTAAGTCGGCATTGTGCCTTTTGTATTAAATTTGGAAGCAATTTCTGTGTTATATCGTCAATAAGAAGGTCCAAGGGATACAGTAAACCTGAAGTGAAGCATCGGAATCTAAAACTGGACTCACACGAGAGGTTCAAATCATAGAAAGTGAGAGAGTCAGTCCTCTTGTACTTAAGTCGGTATTGTGCCTTTTGAATTTAATTCCGATGCAACTTCTGAGTTTCAACGTCAAGAAGATGGTGCAAGGTACACAGTAAACCTGAAGTGAAGCATCGGAATCTGAAACTGGACTCACAGAAGAGGCTCAAATCGTAGAAAGTGAGAGTGACAGTCCTCTTGTACTTAAGTCGGCAGTGTGCCTTTTGTATTAAAATCGGATGCAATTTCTTTGTTTCATCGTCAATAAGAAGATGCAAGGTATACAGTAAACCTGAAGTGAAGCATCGGAATCTAAAACTGGACTCACAGGAGAGGTTCAAATCATAGAAAGTGAGAGTGTCAGTCCTCTTTTATTTAAGTCGGCATTGTGACTTTTGTATTAAATTCGGATGCAATTTCTGTGTTTCATCGTCAATAAGAAGGTCCAAGGGATACAGTAAACCTGAAGTGAAGCATCGGAATCTAAAACTGGACTCACTGGAGAGGTTCAAATCATAGAAAGTTAGAGTGTCAGTCCTCTTGTACTTAAGTCGGCATTGTGCCTTTTGTAATAAATTCGGATGCAATTTCTGTGTTTCATCGTCAATAAGAAGGACCAAGGGATACAGTAAACCTGAAGTGAAGCATCGGAATCAAAAACTGGACTCACAGGAGAGGGTCAAATCACAGAAAGTGAGAGTGTCAGTCCTCTTTTACTTAAGTCGGCATTGTGCCTTTAGTATTAAATTCGGATGCAATATCTGTGTTTCATCGTCAATAAGAAGGTCCTAGGGATACAGTAAACCTGAAGTGAAAGTCGGCATTGTGCCTTTTGTATTAAATTCGGATGCAAACTCTGTGTTTCATCGTCAATAAGAAGGTCCAAGGGATACAGTAGACCTGAAGTGATGCAACGGAATCTAAAACTGGACTCACAGGATTGGTTCAAATAATAGAAAGTGAGAGTGTCGGTCCACTTGTACTTAAGTCGGCATTGTGATTTTTCTATTGAATGCGGATGCAATTTCTGTGTTTCATCGTCAATAAGAAGGTCCAAGGTATACAGTAAAACTGAAGTGAAGCATCGGAATCTAAGACTGGACTCACAGGAGAGGTTCAAATCGTATTAAGTGAGAGTGTCAGTCCTCTTGTACTTAAATCGGCATTGTGCCTTTTGTACTAAATTCGGATGCAATTTCTGTGTCTCATCGTCAATAGGAAGGTGCAAGGTATACATTAAACCTGAAGTGAACCGTCGCAATCTAAAACTGGACTCACAGGAGAGGTTCAAATCATTGAAAGTGACAGTGTCAGTCCTCTTGTACTTAAGTTGGCATTGTGCCTTTTGTATTAAATTCGGATGCAATTTCTGTGTCTCATCGTCAATAAGAAGGTGCAAGGTATACAGTAAACCTAAAGTGAAGCATCGGAATCTAAAACTGGACTCACAGGAGAGGGTCAAATCACAGAAAGTGAGAGTGTCAGTCCTCTTTTACTTAAGTCGGCATTGTGACTTTTGTATTAAATTCGGATGCAATTTCTGTGTTTCATCGTCAATAAGAAGGTCCTAGGAATGCATTAAACCTGAAGTGAAAGTCGGCATTGTGCCTTTTGTATTAAATTCGCATGCAAACTCTGTGTTTCATCGGTCAATAAGAAGGTCCAAGTGATACAGTAGACCTGAAGTGATGCATCGGAATCTAAAACTGGACTCACAGGAGAGGTTCAAATAATAGAAAGTGAGAGTGTCAGTCCTCTTGTACTTAAGTCGGCATTGTGATTTTTGTATTGAATTCGGATGCAATTTCTGTGTTTCATCGTCAATAAGAAGGTCCAAGGTATACAGTAAACCTGAAGTGAAGCATCGGAATCTAAGACTGGACTCACAGGAGAGGTTCAAATCGTATAAAGTGAGAGTGTCAGTCCTCTTGTACTTAAATCGGCATTGTGCCTTTTGTACATAAATTCGGATGCAATTTCTGTGTCTCATCGTCAATACGAAGGTGCAAGGTATACATTAAACCTGAAGTGAACCGTCGGAATCTAAAACTGAACTCACAGGAGAGGTTCAAATCATAGAAAGTGATAGTGTCAGTCCTCTTGTACTTAAGTCGGCATTGTGCCCTTTGTATTAAATTCGGATGCAATTTCTGTGTTTCATCGTCAATAAGAAGGTCCTAGGGATGCAATAATCCTGAAGTGAAAGTCGGCATTGTGCCTTTTGTATTAAATTCGCATGCAAACTCTGTGTTTCATCGTCAATAAGAAGGTCCAAGTGATACAGTAGACCTGAAGTGATGCATCGGAATCCATAACTGGACTCACAGGAGAGGTTCAAATAATAGAAAGTGAGGATGTCAGTCCTCTTGTATATAAGTCGGCATTGTGATTTTTGTATTGAATTCGGATGCAATTTCTGTGTTTCATCGTCAATAAGAAGGTCCAAGGTATACAGTAAACCTGAAGTGAAGCATCGGAATCTAAAACTGGACTCACAGGAGAGGTTCAAATCATAGAAAGTGAGAGTGTTAGTACTCTTTTACTTAACTCGGCATTGTGCCTTTTGTATTAAATTCGGATGCAATTTCTGTGTTTCATCGTTAATAAGAAGGGGCAAGGTATACAGTAAACCTGAAGTGAAGCGTCGGAATCTAAAACTGGACTCAATGGAGAGGTCAAATCATAGTAAGAGAGAGTGGCAGTCCTCTTTTACTTAAGTCGGCATTTTGTCTATTGTATTAAATTCGGATGCAATTTCTGTATTTCATCGTCAATAAGAAGGTCTAAGGGATACAGTAAACCTGAACTGAAGCATCGGAACCTAAAACTCGACTCACAGGAGAGGTTCAAATCATAGAAAGTTAGAGTGTCAGTCCTCCTGTACTTATGTCGGCATTGTGCCTTTTGTATTAAACTTCGATGCAATTTCTTTGTTTAATCGTCAATAAGAAGGTTCAAGGTATACGGTAGACCTGAAGTGACGCATCGGAATCTAAAACTACACTCACAGGAGAAGTTTAAATCATAGAAAGTGAGAGTGTAAGTCCTCCTTTACTTAAGTCGGCATTGTGCCCTTTGTATTAAATTTGGAAGCAATTTCTGTGTTATATCGTCAATAAGAAGGTCCAAGGGATACAGTAAACCTGAAGTGAAGCATCGGAATCTAAAACTGGACTCACACGAGAGGTTCAAATCATAGAAAGTGAGAGTGTCAGTCCTCTTGTACTTAAGTCGGTATTGTGCCTTTTGAATTTAATTCCGATGCAACTTCTGAGTTTCAACGTCAAGAAGATGGTGCAAGGTACACAGTAAACCTGAAGTGAAGCATCGGAATCTGAAACTGGACTCACAGGAGAGGCTCAAATCGTAGAAAGTGAGAGTGACAGTCCTCTTGTACTTAAGTCGGCAGTGTGCCTTTTGTATTAAAATCGGATGCAATTTCTTTGTTTCATCGTCAATAAGAAGGTGCAAGGTATACAGTAAACCTGAAGTGAAGCATTGGAATCTAAAACTCGTCTCATAGGAGAGGTTCAAATCATAGAAAGTGAGAGTGTCAGTCCTCTTTTACTTAAGTCGGCATTGTGCCTTTAGTATTAAATTCGGATGCAATTCCTGTGTTTCATCGTCAATAAGAAGGTCCTAGGGATACAGTAAACCTGAAGTGAAAGTCGGCATTGTGCCTTTTGTATTAAATTCGGATGCAAACTCTGTGTTTCATCGTCAATAAGAAGGTCCAAGGGATACAGTAGACCTGAAGTGATGCAACGGAATCTAAAACTGGACTCACAGGATTGGTTCAAATAATAGAAAGTGAGAGTGTCGGTCCACTTGTACTTAAGTCGGCATTGTGATTTTTCTATTGAATTCGGATGCAATTTCTGTGTTTCATCGTCAATAAGAAGGTCCAAGGTATACAGTAAACCTGAAGTGAAGCATCGGAATCTAAGACTGGACTCACAGGAGAGGTTCAAATCGTATTAAGTGAGAGTGTCAGTCCTCTTGTACTTAAATCGGCATTGTGCCTTTTGTACTAAATTCGGATGCAATTTCTGTGTCTCATCGTCAATAGGAAGGTGCAAGGTATACATTAAACCTCAAGTGAACCGTCGCAATCTAAAACTGGACTCACAGGAGAGGTTCAAATCATTGAAAGTGACAGTGTCAGTCCTCTTGTACTTAAGTCGGCATTGTGCCTTTTGTATTAAATTCGGATGCAATTTCTGTGTCTCATCGTCAATAAGAAGGTGCAAGGTATACAGTAAACCTAAAGTGAAGCATCGGAATCTAAAACTGGACTCACAGGAGAGGGTCAAATCACAGAAAGTGAGAGTGTCAGTCCTCTTTTACTTAAGTCGGCATTGTGACTTTTGTATTAAATTCGGATGCAATTTCTGTGTTTCATCGTCAATAAGAAGGTCCTAGGGATGCATTAAACTTGAAGTGAAAGTCGGCATTGTGCCTTTTGTATTAAATTCGCATGCAAACTCTGTGTTTCATCGGTCAATAAGAAGGTCCAAGTGATACAGTAGACCTGAAGTGATGCATCGGAATCTAAAACTGGACTCACAGGAGAGGTTCAAATAATAGAAAGTGAGAGTGTCAGTCCTCTTGTACTTAAGTCGGCATTGTGATTTTTGTATTGAATTCGGATGCAATTTCTGTGTTTCATCGTCAATAAGAAGGTTCAAGGTATACAGTAAACCTGAAGTGAAGCATCGGAATCTGAAACTGGACTCACAGGAGAGGTTCAAATCATAGAAAGTGAGAGTGTAAGTCCTCTTTTACTTAACTCGGCATTGTGCCTTTTTTATTAAATTCCGATGCAATTTCTGTGTTTCATCGTCAATAAGAAGGTCCAAGGGATATAGTAAACCTGAAGTTTTGCATCGGAATCTAAAACTGGACTCACAGGAGAGGTTCAAATCATAGAAAGAGTGTCAGTCCTCTTTTACTTAAGTCGGCATTGTGACTATTGCATTAAATTCAGATGCAATTTCTGTGTTTCATCGTCAATAAGAAGGTCCAAGGGATACAGTAAACCTGAAGTGAAGCATCGGAATCTAAAACTGGACCCACAGGAGAGGTTCAAATCATAGAAAGGGAGAGCGTCAGTCCTCTTGTACTTAAGTCGGCATTGTGCCTTTGATTTAAATTCGAATGCAATTTCTGTGTTTCATCGTGAATAAGAAGGTCCAAGGGATACAGTAAACCTGAAGTGAAGCAGCGGAATCTAAAACTGGACTCACAGGAGAGGATCAAATCATAGAAAGTGAGCGTGTCCGTCCTCATGTACTTAAGTCGGCATTGTGCGATTTGTATTAAATTCGGATGCAAACTCAGTGTTTCATCGTCAATAAGAAGGTCCAAGAGATACAGTAAACCCGAAGTGAAGCATCGGAACCTAAAACTGGACTCACAGGAGTGGTTCAAATCATAGAAAGTGAGAGTGTGAGTCCTCTTTTACTTAAGTCGTCATTGTGCCCTTTGTAATAAATTCGGATGCAATTTCTGTGTTTCATCGTCAATAAGAAGGACCAAGGGATACAGTAAACCTGAAGTGAAGCATCGGAATCAAAAACTGAACTCACAGGAGAGGCTCAAAACGTAGACAGTAGGAGTGTCGGTCCTCTTGTACTAAAGTCGGCATTGTTCCTTTTGAATTAAATTCGGATGCAATTTCTGTGTCTCAACGTCAATAAGAAGGTGTAAGGTATACAGTGAACCTGAAGTGAAGCATCGGAATCTAAAACTGGACTCACAGGAGAGGTTCAAATCGTAGAAAGTGAGAGTGTCAGTCCTCTTATACTTAAGTCGACATTGTGCCTTTTGAATTAAATTCGGATGCAATTTCTGTGTTATATCGTCAATAAGAAGGTCCACGGGATACAGTAAACCTGAAGTGAAGCATCGGAATCTAAAACTGGACTCACAGGAGAGGTTCCAATCATAGAAAGTGAGAGTGTCAGTCCTCTTGTACTTAAGTCGGCATTGGGCCTTTTGAATTTAATTCCGATGCAATTTCTGAGTTTCATCTTCAAGAAGAAGGTGGAAGGTACACAGTAATCCAGAAGTGAAGCATCGGAATCTAAAACTGGACTCACAGGAGAGGCTCAAATCGTAGAAAGTGAGAGTGTCACTCCTCTTGTACTTAAGTCGGCACTGTGCTATTTGTATTAAAATCGATTGCAATTTCTTTGTTTCATCGTCAATAAGAAGGTGCAAGGTATACAGTAAACCTGAAGTGACGCATCGGAATCTATAACTGGACTCACAGAAGAGGTTCAAATCGTAGAAAGTGTGAGCGTCAGTCCTCTTGTACTTAAGTCGGCATTGTGCATTTTGTTTTAAATTCGGATGCAATTTATGTGTTTCGTCGTCAATAAGAAGGTACAAGGTATACAGTAAACCTGAAGTCAAGCATCGGAAACTAAAACTGGACTCACAGGAGAGGTACAAATCGTATAAAGTGAGAGTGTCAGTCCTCTTGTAGTTAAATCGGCATTGTGCCTTTTGTACTAAATTCGGATGCAATTTTTGTGTTTCATCGTCAATAGGAAGGTGGAAGGTTTACATTAAACCTGAAGTGAACCATCGGAATCTAAAACTGGACTCACAGGAGAGGTTCAAATCATAGAAAGAGTGTCAGTCCTCTTTTACTTAAGTCGGCATTGTGACTATTGCATTAAATTCAGATGCAATTTCTGTGTTTCATCGTCAATAAGAAGGTCCAAGGGATACAGTAAACCTCAAGTGAAGCATTGGAATCTAAAACTGGACCCACAGGAGAGGTTCAAATCATAGAAAGGGAGAGCGTCAGTCCTCTTGTACTTAAGTCGGCATTGTGCCTTTGACTTAAATTCGAATGCAATTTCTGTGTTTCATCGTGAATAAGAAGGTCCAAGGGATACAGTAAACCTGAAGTGAAGCAGCGGAATCTAAAACTGGACTCACAGGAGAGGATCAAATCATAGAAAGTGAGAGTGTCCGTCCTCATGTACTTAAGTCGGCGTTGTGCGATTAGTATTAAATTCGGATGCAAACTCAGTGTTTCATCGTCAATAAGACGGTCCAAGCGATACAGAAAACCCGAAGTGAAGCATCGGAACCTAAAACTGGACTCACAGGAGTGGTTCAAATCATAGAAAGTGAGAGTGTGAGTCCTCTTTTACTTAAGTCGTCATTGTGCCTTTTGTATTAAATTCGGATGCAATTTCTGTGTTTCATCGTCAATAAGAAGGTCCAAGTGATACAGTAAACCTGAAGTGAGGCATCGGAATCTGAAACTGGACTCACTGGAGAGGTTCAAATCATAGAAAGTTAAAGTGTCAGTCCTCTTGTACTTAAGTCGGCATTGTGCCTTTTGTAATAAATTCGGATGCAATTTCTGTGTTTCATCGTCAATAAGCAGGACCAAGGGATACAGTAAACCTGAAGTGAAGCATCGGAATCAAAAACTGGACTCACAGGAGAGGCTCATAACGTAGACAGTAAGAGTGTCGGTGCTCTTGTACTTAAGTCGGCATTGTTCCTTTTATATTAAATTCGGATGCAATTTCTGTGTCTCAACGTCAATAAGAAGGTGCATTGTATACAGTGAACCTGAAGTGAAGCATCGGAATCTAAAACTGGACTCACAGGGGAGGGTCAAATCACAGAAAGTGAGAGTGTCAGTCCTCTTTTACTTAAGTCGGCTTTGTGCCTTTTGTATTAAATTCGGATGCAATTTCTGTGTTTCATCGTCAATAAGAAAGTCCTAGGCATGCAGTAAACCTGAAGTAAAAGTCGGCATTGTGCCTTTTGTATTAAATTCGGATGCAAACTCTGTGTTTCATCGTCAATAAGAAGGTCCAAGTGATACAGTAGACCTGAAGTGATGCATCGGAATCAAAAACTGGACTCACAGCAGAGGTTCAAATCGTAGAAAGTGAGAGTGTCAGTCCTCTTATACTTAAGTCGGCATTGTGCCTTTTGAATTAAATTGGGATGCAATTTCTGTGTTTCATCGTCAATAAGAAGGTGCAAGGTATACAGTAAACCTGAAGTGAAGCATCGGAATCTAAGACTGGACTCACAGGAGAGGTTCTAATCGTAGAAAGTTACAGTGTCAGTCCTCTTGTACTTGTGTCGGCATTGTGCATTTTGTATTAAATTCGGATGCAATTTCTATGTTTCATCGTCAATAAGAAAGTGAAAGGTATACAGTAAACCTGAAGTGAAGCATCGGAATCTAAGACTGGACTCACAGGAGAGGTTCTAATCGTAGAAAGTCACAGTGTCAGTCCTCTTGTACTTGTGACGGCATTGTGCATTTTGTATTAAATTCGGATGCAATTTCTATGTTTCATCGTCAATAAGAAAGTGAAAGGTATACAGTAAACCTGAAGTGAAGCATCGGAATCTAAAACTGGACTCACAGGAGAGGTTCAAATCGTATAAAGTGAGAGTGTCAGTCCTCTTGTACTTAAATCGGCATTGTGTCTTTTGTACTAAATTCGGATGCAATTTCTGTGTTTCATCGTCAGTAGGAAGGTGCAAGGCATACATTAAACCTGTAGTGAACCATCGGAATCTAAAACTGGACTCACAGGAGAGGTTCAAATCATAGAAAGTGAGAGTGTCAGTCCTCTTGTACTTAAGTCGGCATTGTGCGTTTTGTATTAAATTATGATGCAATTTCTGTGTTTCATCGTCAATTAGAAGGTCCCAGGGATACAGTAAACCTGAAGTGAAGCATCGGAATCTAAAACTGGACTCACAGGAGAGGTTCAAATCATAGATAGTTAGAGTGTCAGTCCTCTTGTACTTAAGTCGGCATTGTGACTTTTTATTAAATTCGGATGCAATTTCTGTGTTTCATCGTCAATAAGAAGGTCCAAGGGATACAGTAAACCTGAAGTGATACATCGGAATCTTAAACTGAACTCACAGGAGACGTTCAAATCATAGAAAGTTAGAGTGTCAGTCCTCTTGTACTTATGTCGGCATTGTGCCTTTTGTATTAAATTCCGATGCAATTTCTGTGTTTCATCGTCAATAAGAAGGTGCAAGGTATACGCTAGACCGGAAGTGACGCATCGGAATGTAAAACTATACTCACAGGAGAAGTTAAAATCATAGAAAGTGAGAGTGTCAGACCTCTTTTACTTAAGTCGGCATTGTGCCTTTTGTATTAAATTCGGATGCAAATTCTGTGTTTCATCGTCAATAAGAAGGTCCTAGGGATGCAATAAACCTGAAGTGAAAGTCGGCATTGTGCCTTTTGTATTAAATTCGCATGCAAACTCTGTGTTTCATCGTCAATAAGAAGGTCCAAGTGATACAGTAGACCTGAAGTGATGCATCGGAATCTAAAACTGGACTCACAGGAAAGGTTCAAATAATAGAAAGTGAGAGTGTCAGTCCTCTTGTACTTAAGTCGGCATTGTGATTTTTGTATTGAATTCGGATGCAATTTCTGTGTTTCATCGTCAATAAGAAGGTCCAAGGTATACAGTAAACCTGAAGTGAAGCATCGGAATATAAAACTGCACTCACAGGAGAGGTTCAAATCATAGAAAGTGAGAGTGTTAGTCCTCTTTTACTTAACTCGGCATTGTGCCTTTTGTATTAAATTCGGATGCAATTTCTGTGTTTCATCGTTAATAAGAAGGTGCAAGGTATACAGTAAACCTGAAGTGAAGCGTCGGAATCTAAAACTGGACTCAATGGAGAGGTCAAATCATAGTAAGAGAGAGTGGCAGTCCTCTTTTACTTAAGTCGGCATTTTGTCTATTGTATTAAATTCGGATGCAATTTCTGTATTTCATCGTCAATAAGAAGGTCTAAGGGATACAGTAAACCTGAACTGAAGCATCGGAACCTAAAACTGGACTCACAGGAGAGGCTCAAATCATAGAAAGTTAGAGTGTCTGTCCTCTTGTACTTATGTCGGCATTGTGCCTTTTGTATTAAATTTCGATGCAATTTCTGTGTTTAATCGTCAATAAGGAGGTTCAAGGTATACGGTAGACCTGAAGTGACGCATCGGAATCTAAAACTATACTCACAGGAGAAGTTTAAATCATAGAAAGTGAGAGTGTCAGTCCTCCTTTACTTAAGTCGGCATTGTGCCTTCTGTATTAAATTTGGAAGCAATTTCTGTGTTATATCGACAATAAGAAGGTCCAAGGGATACAGTAAACCTGAAGTGAAGCATCGGAATCTAAAACTGGACTCACACGAGAGGTTCAAATCATAGAAAGTGAGAGTGTCAGTCCTCTTGTACTTAAGTCGGTATTGTGCCTTTTGAATTTAATTCCGATGCAACTTCTGAGTTTCAACGTCAAGAAGATGGTGCAAGGTACACAGTAAACCTGAAGTGAAGCATCGGAATCTAAAACTGGACTCACAGGAGAGGCTCAAATCGTAGAAAGTGAGAGTGACAGTCCTCTTGTACTTAAGTCGGCAGTGTGCCTTTTGTATTAAAATCGGATGCAATTACTTTGTTTCATCGTCAATAAGAAGGTGCAAGGTATACAGTAAACCTGAAGTGAAGCATCGGAATCTAAAACTGGACTCACAGGAGAGATTCAAATCATAGATAGTTAGAGTGTCAGTCCTCTTGTACTTTAGTCGGCATTGTGACTTTTGTATTAAATTCGGATGCAATTTCTGTGTTTCATCGTCAATAAGAAGGTCCAAGGGATATAGTAAACCTGAAGTGAAGCATCGGAATCTAAAACTGAACTCACAGGAGACGTTCAAATCATAGAAAGTTAGAGTGTCAGTCCTCTTGTACTTAAGTCGGCATTGTGCCTTTTGTATTAAATTCGGATGCAAATTCTATGTTTCATCGTCAATAAGAAGGTCCAAGGGATACAGTAAACCTGAAGTGAAGCATCGGAATCTAAAACTGGACTCACAGGAGAGGTTCAAATCATAGAAAGTGAGAGTGTCAGTCCTCTTTTATTTAAGTCGGCATTGTGTCTTTTGTATTAAATTCCGACGCAATTTCTGTGTTTCATCGTCAATAAGAAGGTGCAAGGTATACAGTAAACCTGAAGTGAAGCATCGGAATTTAAAACTGGACTCTCAGGAGAGGTTCAAATCATAGAAAGAGTGTCAGTCCTCTTTTACTTAAGTCGGCATTGTGACTATTGCATTAAATTCAGATGCAATTTCTGTGTTTCATCGTCAATAAGAAGGTCCAAGGGATACAGTAAACCTGAAGTGAAGCATCGGAATCTAAAACTGGACCCACAGGAGAGGTTCAAATCATAGAATGGGAGAGCGTCAGTCCTCTTGTACTTAAATCGGCATTGTGCCTTTGATTTAAATTCGAATGCAATTTCTGTGTTTCATCGTGAATAAGAAGGTCCAAGGGATACAGTAACCCTGAAGTGAAGCAGCGGAATCTAAAACTGGACTCACAAGAGAGGATCAAATCATAGAAAGTGAGAGTGTCCGTCCTCATGTACTTAAGTCGGCATTGTGACTTTTGTATTAAATTCGGATGCAATTTCTGTGTTTCATCGTCAATAAGAAGGTACAAGGCATACAGTAAACCTGAAGTGAAGCATCGGAATCTGAAATTGGACTCACAGGAGAGGTTCAAATCATAGAAATTGAGAGTGTTAGTCCTCTTTTACTTAACTCGGCATTGTGCCTTTTGTATTAAATTCGGATGCAATTTCTGTGTTTCATCGTCAATAAGAAGGTACAAGGTATACAGTAAACCTGAAGTGAAGCGTCGGAATCTAAAACTGGACTCACAGGAGTGATTCAAATCATAGAAAGTGAGAGTGTGAGTCCTCTTTTACTTAAGTCGTCATTGTGCCTTTTGTATTAAATTCGGATGTAATTTCTGTGTTTCATCGTCAATAAGAAGGTCCAAGGGATACAGTAAACCTGAAGTGAAGCATCGGAATCTAAAACTGGACTCACTGGAGAGGTTCAAATCATAGAAAGTTAGAGTGTCAGTCCTCTTGTACTTAAGTCGGCATTGTGCCTTTTGTAATAAGTTCGGATGCAATTTCTGTGTTTCATCGTCAATAAGAAGGACCAAGGGATACAGTAGACCTGAAGTGATGCAACGGAATCTAAAACTGGACTCACAGGATTGGTTCAAATAATAGAAAGTGAGAGTGTCGGTCCACTTGTACTTAAGTCGGCATTGTGATTTTTCTATTGAATTCGGATGCAATTTCTGTGTTTCATCGTCAATAAGAAGGTCCAAGGTATACAGTAAACCTGAAAAGAAGCATCGGAATCTACGACAGGACTCACAGGAGAGGTTCAAATCGTATTAAGTGAGAGTGTCAGTCCTCTTGTACTTAAATCGGCATTGTGCCTTTTGTACTAAATTCGGATGAAATTTCTGTGTCTCATCGTCAATAGGAAGGTGCAAGGTATACATTAAACCTGAAGTGAACCGTCGCAATCTAAAACTGGACTCACAGGAGAGGTTCAAATCATTGAAAGTGACAGTGTCAGTCCTCTTGTACTTAAGTCGGCATTGTGCCTTTTGTATTAAATTCGGATGCAATTTCTGTGTCTCATCGTCAATAAGAAGGTGCAAGGTATACAGTAAACCTAAAGTGAAGCATCGGAATCTAAAACTGGACTCACAGGAGAGGGTCTAATCACAGAAAGTGAGAGTGTCAGTCCTCTTGTACTTAAGTCGGCATTGTGTTTTTGTATTGAATTCGGATGCAATTACTGTGTTTCATCGTCAATAGGAAGGTCCAAGGTATACAGTAAACATGAAATGAAGCATCGGAATCTGAAACTGGACTCACAGGAGAGGTTCAAATCATAGAAAGTGAGAGTGTTAGTCCTCTTTTACTTAACTCGGCATTGTGCCTTTTGTATTAAATTCGGATGCAATTTCTGTGTTTCATCGTCAATAAGAAGGTACAAGGTATACAGTAAACCTGAAGTGAAGCGTCGGAATCTAAAACTGGACTCACAGGAGAGGTCAAATCATAGTAAGAGAGAGTGGCAGTCCTCTTTTACTTAAGTCCGCATTTTATCTTTTGTATTAAATTCGGATGCAATTTCTGTATTTCATCGTCAATAAGAAGGTCTAAGGGATACAGTAAACCTGAAGTGAAGCATCGGAACCTAAAACTGGACTCACAGGAGAGGTTCAAATCATAGAAAGTTAGAGTGTCAGTCCTCTTGTACTTATGTCGGCATTGTGCATTTTGTATTAAATTCCGATGCAATTTCTGTGTTTAATCGTCAATGAGGAGGTGCAAGGTATACGGTAGACCTGAAGTGACGCATCGGAATCTAAAACTATACTCACAGGAGAAGTTTAAATCATAGAAAGTGAGAGTGTCAGTCCTCCTTTACTTAAGTCGGCATTGTGCATTTTGTATTAAATTTGGATGCAACTTCTGAGTTTCAACGTCAAGAAGATGGTGCAAGGTACACAGTAAACCTGAAGTGAAGCATCGGAATCTAAAACTGGACTCACAGGAGAGGCTCAAATCGTAGAAAGTGAGAAGGACAGTCCTCTTGTACTTAAGTCGGCAGTTTGCCTTTTGTATTAAAATCGGATGCAATTTCTTTGTTTCATCGTCAATAAGAAGGTGCAAGGTATACAGTAAACCTGAAGTGAAGCATCGGAATCTAAAACTGGACTCACAGGAGAGATTCAAATCATAGATAGTTAGAGTGTCAGTCCTCTTGTACTTAAGTCGGCATTGTGACTTTTGTATTAAATTCGGATGCAATTTCTGTGTTTCATCGTCAATAAGAAGGTCCAAGGGATATAGTAAACCTGAAGTGATGCATCGGAATCTAAAACTGAACTCACAGGAGACGTTCAAATCATAGAAAGTTAGAGTGTCAGTCCTCTTGTACTTAAGTCGGCATTGTGCCTTTTGTATTACATTCGGATGCAAACAATATGTTTCATCGTCAATAAGAAGGTCCAAGGGATACAGTAAACCTGAAGTGAAGCATCGGAATCTAAAACTGGGCTCACAGGAGAGGTTCAAATCATAGAAAGTGTGAGTGTCAGTCCTCTTTTATTTAAGTCGGCATTGTGTCTTTTGTATTAAATTCCGACGCAGTTTCTGTGTTTCATCGTCAATAAGAAGGTGCAATGTATACAGTAAACCTGAAGTGAAGCATCGGAATTTAAAACTGGACTCACAGGAGAGGTTCAAATCATAGAAAAAGTGTCAGTCCTCTTTTACTTAAGTCGGCATTGTGACTATTGCATTAAGTTCAGATGCAATTTCTGTGTTTCATCGTCAATAACAAGGTCCAAGGGATACAGTAAACCTGAAGTGAAGCATCGGAATCTAAAACTGGACCCACAGGAGAGGTTCAAATCATAGAAAGGGAGAGCGTCAGTCCTCTTGTACTTAAATCGGCATTGTGCCTTTGATTTAAATTCGAATGCAATTTCTGTGTTTCATCGTGAATAAGAAGGTCCAAGGGATACAGTAACCCTGAAGTGAAGCAGCGGAATCTAAAACTGGACTCACAAGAGAGGATCAAATCATAGAAAGTGAGAGTGTCCGTCCTCATGTACTTAAGTCGGCATTGTGACTTTTGTATTAAATTCGGATGCAATTTCTGTGTTTCATCGTCAATAAGAAGGTACAAGGGATACAGTAAACCTGAAGTGAAGCATCGGAATCTGAAACTGGACTCACAGGAGAGGTTCAAATCATAGAAATTGAGAGTGTTAGTCCTCTTTTACTTAACTCGGCATTGTGCCTTTTGTATTAAATTCGGATGCAATTTCTGTGTTTCATCGTCAATAAGAAGGTACAAGGTATACAGTAAACCTGAAGTGAAGCGTCGGAATCTAAAACTGGACTCACAGGAGTGATTCAAATCATAGAAAGTGAGAGTGTGAGTCCTCTTTTACTTAAGTCGTCATTGTGCATTTTGTATTAAATTCGGATGCAATTTCTGTGTTTCATCGTCAATAAGAAGGTCCAAGGGATACAGTAAACCTGAAGTGAAGCATCGGAATCTAAAACTGGACTCACTGCAGAGGTTCAAATCATAGAAAGTTAGAGTGTCAGTCCTCTTGTACTTAAGTCGGCATTGTGCCTTTTGTAATAAGTTCGGATGCAATTTCTGTGTTTCATCGTCAATAAGAAGGTCCAAGGGATACAGTAAACCTGAAGTGAAGCGTCGGAATCTAAAACTGGACTCACAGGAGTGATTCAAATCATAGAAAGTGAGAGTGTGAGTCCTCTTTTACTTAAGTCGTCATTGTGCATTTTGTATTAAATTCGGATGCAATTTCTGTGTTTCATCGTCAATAAGAAGGTCCAAGGGATATAGTAAACCTGAAGTGATGCATCGGAATCTAAAACTGAACTCACAGGAGACGTTCAAATCATAGAAAGTTAGAGTGTCAGTCCTCTTGTACTTAAGTCGGCATTGTGCCTTTTGTATTAAATTCGGATGCAAACTCTATGTTTCATCGTCAATAAGAAGGTCCAAGGGATACAGTAAACCTGAAGTGAAGCATCGGAATCTAAAACTGGGCTCACAGGAGAGGTTCAAATCGTAGAAAGTGAGAGTGTCAGTCCTCTTTTATTTAAGTCGGCATTGTGTCTTTTGTATTAAATTCCGACGCAGTTTCTGTGTTTCATCGTCAATAAGAAGGTGCAATATATACAGTAAACCTGAAGTGAAGCATCGGAATTTAAAACTGGACTCACAGGAGAGGTTCAAATCATAGAAAGAGTGTCAGTCCTCTTTTACTTAAGTCGGCATTGTGACTATTGCATTAAATTCAGATGCAATTTCTGTGTTTCATCGTCAATAAGAAGGTCCAAGGGATACAGTAAACCTGAAGTGAAGCATCGGAATCTAAAACTGGACCCACAGGAGAGGTTCAAATCATAGAAAGGGAGAGCGTCAGTCCTCTTGTACTTAAATCGGCATTGTGCCTTTGATTTAAATTCGAATGCAATTTCTGTGTTTCATCGTGAATAAGAAGGTCCAAGGGATACAGTAACCCTGAAGTGAAGCAGCGGAATCTAAAACTGGACTCACAAGAGAGGATCAAATCATAGAAAGTGAGAGTGTCCGTCCTCATGTACTTAAGTCGGCATTGTGACTTTTGTATTAAATTCGGATGCAATTTCTGTGTTTCATCGTCAATAAGAAGGTACAAGGGTTACAGTAAACCTGAAGTGAAGCATCGGAATCTGAAACTGGACTCACAGGAGAGGTTCAAATCATAGAAATTGAGAGTGTTAGTCCTCTTTTACTTAACTCGGCATTGTGCCTTTTGTATTAAATTCGGATGCAATTTCTGTGTTTCATCGTCAATAAGAAGGTACAAGGGATACAGTAAACCTGAAGTGAAGCATCGGAATCTAAAACTGGACCCACTGCAGAGGTTCAAATCATAGAAAGTTAGAGTGTCAGTCCTCTTCTACTTAAGTCGGCATTGTGCCTTTTGTAATAAGTTCGGATGCAATTTCTGTGTTTCATCGTCAATAAGAAGGACCAAGGGATACAGTAAACCTGAAGTGAAGCATCGGAATCAAAAACTGGACTCACAGGAGAGGCTCAAAACGTAGACAATAAGAGAGTTGGTCCTCTTGTACTAAAGTCGGCATTGTTCCTTTTGAATTAAATTCGGATGCAATTTCTGTGTCTCAACGTCAATAAGAAGGTGCAAGGTATACAGTGAACCTGAAGTGAAGCATCGGAATCTAAAACTGGACTCACAGGAGAGGTTCAAATCGTAGAAAGTGAGAGTGTCAGTCCTCTTATACTTATGTCGGCATTGTGCCTTTTGAATTAAATTCGGATGCAATTTCTGTGTTATATCGTCAATAAGAAGGTCCACGGGATACAGTAAACCTGAAGTGAAGCATCGGAATCTAAAACTGGACTCACAGGAGAGGTTCCAATCATAGAAAGTGAGAGTGTCAGTCCTCTTGTACTTAAGTCGGCATTGGGCCTTTAGAATTTAATTCCGATGCAATTTCTGAGTTTCATCTTCAAGAAGAAGGTGGAAGGTACACAGTAATCCAGAAGTGAAGCATCGGAATCTAAAACTGGACTCACAGGAGAGGCTCAAATCGTAGAAAGTGAGAGTGTCACTCCTCTTGTACTTAAGTCGGCACTGTGCCTTTTGTATTAAAATCGATTGCAATTTCTTTGTTTCATCGTCAATAAGAAGGTGCAAGGTATACAGTAAACCTGAAGTGAAGCATCGGAATCTATAACTGGACTCACAGAAGAGGTTCAAATCGTAGAAAGTGTGAGCGTCAGTCCTCTTGTACTTAAGTCGGCATTGTGCATTTTGTTTTAAATTCGGATGCAATTTATGTGTTTCGTCGTCAATAAGAAGGTACAAGGTATACAGTAAACCTGAGTCAAGCATCGGAAACTAAAACTGGACTCACAGGAGAGGTACAAATCGTATAAAGTGAGAGTGTCAGTCCTCTTGTAGTTAAATCGGCATTGTGCCTTTTGTACTAAATTCGGATGCAATTTTTGTGTTTCATCGTCAATAGGAAGGTGCAAGGTTTACATTAAACCTGAAGTGAACCATCGGAATCTAAAACTGGACTCACAGGAGAGGTTCAAATCATAGAAAGTGAGAGTGTCAGTCCTCTTGTACTTAAGTCGGCATTGTGCCTTTTGTACTAAATTCCGATGCAATTTCTGTGTTTCATCGTCAATAAGAAGGTGCAAGGTATACGCTAGACCTGAAGTGACGCATCGGAATGTAAAACTATACTCACAGGAGAAGTTAAAATCATAGAAAGTGAGAGTGTCAGACCTCTTTTACTTAAGTCGGCATTGTGTCTTTTGTATTAAATTCGGATGCAATTTCTGTGTTTCATCGTCAATAAGGTCCAAGGGATACAGTAAACCTGAAGTGAAGCATCGGAATCAAAAACTGGACTCACAGGAGAGGCTCATAACGTAGACAGTAAGAGTGTCGGTGCTCTTGTACTTAAGTCGGTATTGTTCCTTTTATATTAAATTCGGATGCAATTTCTGTGTCTCAACGTCAATAAGAAGGTGCATTGTATACAGTGAACCTGAAGTGAAGCATCGGAATCTAAAACTGGACTCACAGGGGAGGGTCAAATCACAGAAAGTGAGAGTGTCAGTCCTCTTTTACTTAAGTCGGCTTTGTGCCTTTTGTATTAAATTCGGATGCAATTTCTGTGTTTCATCGTCAATAAGAAAGTCCTAGGCATGCAGTAAACCTGAAGTAAAAGTCGGCATTGTGCCTTTTGTATTAAATTCGGATGCAAACTCTGTGTTTCATCGTCAATAAGAAGGTCCAAGTGATACAGTAGACCTGAAGTGATGCATCGGAATCAAAAACTGGACTCACAGCAGAGGTTCAAATCGTAGAAAGTGAGAGTGTCAGTCCTCTTATACTTAAGTCGGCATTGTGCCTTTTGAATTAAATTGGGATGCAATTTCTGTGTTTCATCGTCAATAAGAAGGTGCAAGGTATACAGTAAACCTGAAGTGAAGCATCGGAATCTAAGACTGGACTCACAGGAGAGGTTCTAATCGTAGAAAGTGACAGTGTCAGTCCTCTTGTACTTGTGTCGGCATTGTGCATTTTGTATTAAATTCGGATGCAATTTCTATGTTTCATCGTCAATAAGAAAGTGAAAGGTATACAGTAAACCTGAAGTGAAGCATCGGAATCTAAAACTGGACTCACAGGAGAGGTTCAAATCGTATAAAGTGAGAGTGTCAGTCCTCTTGTACTTAAATCGGCATTGTGTCTTTTGTACTAAATTCGGATGCAATTTCTGTGTTTCATCGTCAGTAGGAAGGTGCAAGGCATACATTAAACCTGTAGTGAACCATCGGAATCTAAAACTGGACTCACAGGAGAGGTTCAAATCATAGAAAGTGAGAGTGTCAGTCCTCTTGTACTTAAGTCGGCATTGTGCGTTTTGTATTAAATTATGATGCAATTTCTGTGTTTCATCGTCAATTAGAAGATCCCAGGGATACAGTAAACCTGAAGTGAAGCATCGGAATCTAAAACTGGACTCACAGGAGAGGTTCAAATCATAGATAGTTAGAGTGTCAGTCCTCTTGTACTTAAGTCGGCATTGTGACTTTTTATTAAATTCGGATGCAATTTCTGTGTTTCATCGTCAATAAGAAGGTCCAAGGGATACAGTAAACCTGAAGTGATACATCGGAATCTTAAACTGAACTCACAGGAGACGTTCAAATCATAGAAAGTTAGAGTGTCAGTCCTCTTGTACTTATGTCGGCATTGTGCCTTTTGTATTAAATTCCGATGCAATTTCTGTGTTTCATCGTCAATAAGAAGGTGCAAGGTATACGCTAGACCTGAAGTGACGCATCGGAATGTAAAACTATACTCACAGGAGAAGTTAAAATCATAGGAAGTGAGAGTGTCAGACCTCTTTACTTAAGTCGGCATTAAGTCTTTTGTATTAAATTCGGATGCAATTTCTGTATTTCATCGTCAATAAGAAGGTCCATGGGATACAGTCAAACCTGAAGTGAAGCATCGGAATCTAAAACTGGACTCACAGGAGAGGTTCAAATCATAGAAAGTTAGAGTGTCAGTCCTCTTATACTTATGTCGGCATTGTGCCTATTGTATTAAATTCCGATGCAATTTCTGTGTTTCATCGTCAATAAGAAGGTCCAAGGTATACAGTAAACCTGAAGTGAAGCATCGGAATCTAAAACTGGACTCACAGGAGAGGCTCAAATCGAAGAAAGTGAGAGTGTCAGTCCTCTTGTACTTAAATCGGCACTGTGCCTTTTGTATTAAAATCGGATGCAATTTCTTTGTTTCATCGTCAATAAGAAGGTGCAAGGTATACAGTAAACCTGAAGTGAAGCATCGGAATCTAAAACTGGACTCACAGGAGAGTGTCAAATCACAGAAAGTGAGAGTGTCAGTCTTCTTTTACTTAAGTCGGCATTGTGCCTTTTGTATTAAATTCGGATGCAAATTCTGTGTTTCATCGTCAATAAGAAGGTCCTAGGGATGCAATAAACCTGAAGTGAAAGTCGGCATTGTGCCTTTTGTATTAAATTCGCATGCAAACTCTGTGTTTCATCGTCAATAAGAAGGTCCAAGTGATACAGTAGACCTGAAGTGATTCATCGGAATCTAAAACTGGACTCACAGGAAAGGTTCAAATAATAGAAAGTGAGAGTGTCAGTCCTCTTGTACTTAAGTCGGCATTGTGATTTTTGTATTGAATTCGGATGCAATTTCTGTGTTTCATCGTCAATAAGAAGGTCCAAGGTATACAGTAAACCAGAAGTGAAGCATCGGAATATAAAACTGCACTCACAGGAGAGGTTCAAATCATAGAAAGTGAGAGTGTTAGTCCTCTTTTACTTAACTCGGCATTGTGCCTTTTGTATTAAATTCGGATGCAATTTCTGTGTTTCATCGTTAATAAGAAGGTGCAAGGTATACAGTAAACCTGAAGTGAAGCGTCGGAATCTAAAACTGGACTCAATGGAGAGGTCAAATCATAGTAAGAGAGAGTGGCAGTCCTCTTTTACTTAAGTCGGCATTTTGTCTATTGTATTAATTTCGGATGCAATTTCTGTATTTCGTCGTCAATAAGAAGGTCTAAGGGATACAGTAAACCTGAACTGAAGCATCGGAACCTAAAACTGGACTCACAGGAGAGGCTCAAATCATAGACAGTTAGAGTGTCTGTCCTCTTGTACTTATGTCGGCATTGTGCCTTTTGTATTAAATTTCGATGCAATTTCTGTGTTTAATCGTCAATAAGGAGGTTCAAGGTATACGGTAGACCTGAAGTGACGCATCGGAATCTAAAACTATACTCACAGGAGAAGTTTAAATCATAGAAAGTGAGAGTGTCAGTCCTCCTTTACTTAAGTCGGCATTGTGCCTTTTGTATTAAATTTGGAAGCAATTTCTGTGTTATATCGACAATAAGAAGGTCCAAGGGATACAGTAAACCTGAAGTGAAGCATCGGAATCTAAAACTGGACTCACACGAGAGGTTCAAATCATAGAAAGTGAGAGTGTCAGTCCTCTTGTACTTAAGTCGGTATTGTGCCTTTTGAATTTAATTCCGATGCAACTTCTGAGTTTCAACGTCAAGAAGATGGTGCAAGGTACACAGTAAACCTGAAGTGAAGCATCGGAATCTAAAACTGGACTCACAGGAGAGGCTCAAATCGTAGAAAGTGAGAGTGACAGTCCTCTTGTACTTAAGTCGGCAGTGTGCCTTTTGTATTAAAATCGGATGCAATTTCTTTGTTTCATCGTCAATAAGAAGGTGCAAGGTATACAGTAAACCTGAAGTGAAGCATCGGAATCTAAAACTGGACTCACAGGAGAGATTCAAATCATAGATAGTTAGAGTGTCAGTCCTCTTGTACTTAAGTCGGCATTGTGACTTTTGTATTAAATTCGGATGCAATTTCTGTGTTTCATCGTCAATAAGAAGGTCCAAGGGATATAGTAAACCTGAAGTGATGCATCGGAATCTAAAACTGAACTCACAGGAGACGTTCAAATCATAGAAAGTTAGAGTGTCAGTCCTCTTGTACTTAAGTCGGCATTGTGCCTTTTGTATTAAATTCGGATGCAAATTCTATGTTTCATCGTCAATAAGAAGGTCCAAGGGATACAGTAAACCTGAAGTGAAGCATCGGAATCTAAAACTGGACTCACAGGAGAGGTTCAAATCATAGAAAGTGAGAGTGTCAGTCCTCTTTTATTTAAGTCGGCATTGTGTCTTTTGTATTAAATTCCGACGCAATTTCTGTGTTTCATCGTCAATAAGAAGGTGCAAGGTATACAGTAAACCTGAAGTGAAGCATCGGAATTTAAAACTGGACTCTCAGGAGAGGTTCAAATCATAGAAAGAGTGTCAGTCCTCTTTTACTTAAGTCGGCATTGTGACTATTGCATTAAATTCAGATGCAATTTCTGTGTTTCATCGTCAATAAGAAGGTCCAAGGGATACAGTAAACCTGAAGTGAAGCATCGGAATCTAAAACTGGACCCACAGGAGAGGTTCAAATCATAGAAAGGGAGAGCGTCAGTCCTCTTGTACTTAAATCGGCATTGTGCCTTTGATTTAAATTCGAATGCAATTTCTGTGTTTCATCGTGAATAAGAAGGTCCAAGGGATACAGTAACCCTTAAGTGAAGCAGCGGAATCTAAAACTGGACTCACAAGAGAGGATCAAATCATAGAAAGTGAGAGTGTCCGTCCTCATGTACTTAAGTCGGCATTGTGACTTTTGTATTAAATTCGGATGCAATTTCTGTGTTTCATCGTCAATAAGAAGGTACAAGGCATACAGTAAACCTGAAGTGAAGCATCGGAATCTGAAATTGGACTCACAGGAGAGGTTCAAATCATAGAAATTGAGAGTGTTAGTCCTCTTTTACTTAACTCGGCATTGTGCCTTTTGTATTAAATTCGGATGCAATTTCTGTGTTTCATCGTCAATAAGAAGGTACAAGGTATACAGTAAACCTGAAGTGTAGCGTCGGAATCTAAAACTGGACTCACAGGAGTGATTCAAATCATAGAAAGTGAGAGTGTGAGTCCTCTTTTACTTAAGTCGTCATTGTGCCTTTTGTATTAAATTCGGATGTAATTTCTGTGTTTCATCGTCAATAAGAAGGTCCAAGGGATACAGTAAACCTGAAGTGAAGCATCGGAATCTAAAACTGGACTCACTGGAGAGGTTCAAATCATAGAAAGTTAGAGTGTCAGTCCTCTTGTACTTAAGTCGGCATTGTGCCTTTTGTAATAAGTTCGGATGCAATTTCTGTGTTTCATCGTCAATAAGAAGGACCAAGGGATACAGTAAACCTGAAGTGAAGCATCGGAATCAAAAACTGGACTCACAGGAGAGGCTCAAAACGTAGACAGTAAGAGTGTCGGTCCTCTTGTACTAAAGTCGGCATTGTTCCTTTTGAATTAAATTCGGATGCAATATCTGTGTCTCAACGTCAATAAGAAGGTGCAAGGTATACAGTGATCCTGAAGTGAAGCATCGGAATCTAAAACTGGACTCACAGGAGAGGGTCAAATCACAGAAAGTGAGAGTGTCAGTCCTCTTTTACTTAAGTTGGCATTGTGCCTTTAGTATTAAATTCAGATGCAATTTCTGTGTTTCATCGTCAATAAGAAGGTCCTAGGGATACAGTAAGCCTGAAGTGAAAGTCGGCATTTTGCCTTTTGTATTAAATTCGGATGCAAACTCTGTGTTTCATCGTCAATAAGAAGGTCCATGGGATACAGTAGACCTGAAGTGATGCAACGGAATCTAAAACTGGACTCACAGGATTGGTTCAAATAATAGAAAGTGAGAGTGTCGGTCCACTTGTACTTAAGTCGGCATTGTGATTTTTCTATTGAATTCGGATGCAATTTCTGTGTTTCATCGTCAATAAGAAGGTCCAAGGTATACAGTAAACCTGAAAAGAAGCATCGGAATCTACGACAGGACTCACAGGAGAGGTTCAAATCGTATTAAGTGAGAGTGTCAGTCCTCTTGTACTTAAATCGGCATTGTGCCTTTTGTACTAAATTCGGATGAAATTTCTGTGTCTCATCGTCAATAGGAAGGTGCAAGGTATACATTAAACCTGAAGTGAACCGTCGCAATCTAATACTGGACTCACAGGAGAGGTTCAAATCATTGAAAGTGACAGTGTCAGTCCTCTTGTACTTAAGTCGGCATTGTGCCTTTTATATTAAATTCGGATGCAATTTCTGTGTCTCATCGTCAATAAGAAGGTGCAAGGTATACAGTAAACCTAAAGTGAAGCATCGGAATCTAAAACTGGACTCACAGGAGAGGGTCTAATCACAGAAAGTGAGAGTGTCAGTCCTCTTTTACTTAAGTCGGCATTGTGCTTTTGTATTAAATTCGGATGCAATTTCTGTGTTTCATCGTCAATAAGAAGGTCCTAGGGATGCATTAAACCTGAAGTGAAAGTCGGCATTGTGCCTTTTGTATTAAATTCGCATGCAAACTCTGTGTTTCATCGTCAACAAGAAGGTCCAAGTGATACAGTAGACCTGAAATGATGCATCGGATTCTAAAACTGGACTCACAGGAGAGGTTCAAATAATAGAAAGTGAGAGTGTCAGTCCTCTTGTACTTAAGTCGGCATTGTGATTTTTGTATTGAATTCGGATGCTTGTATTAAATTCGCATGCAAACTCTGTGTTTCATCGTCAACAAGAAGGTCCAAGTGATACAGTAGACCTGAAATGATGCATCGGATTCTAAAACTGGACTCACAGGAGAGGTTCAAATAATAGAAAGTGAGAGTGTCAGTCCTCTTGTACTTAAGTCGGCATTGTGATTTTTGTATTGAATTCGGATGCAATTTCTTTGTTTCATCGTCAATAAGAAGGTCCAAGGTATACAGTAAACCTGAAATGAAGCATCGGAATCTGAAACTGGACTCACAGGAGAGGTTCAAATCATAGAAAGTGTGAGTGTTAGTCCTCTTTTACTTAACTCGGCATTGTGCCTTTTGTATTAAATTCGGATGCAATTTCTGTGTTTCATCGTCAATAAGAAGGTACAAGGTATACAGTAAACCTGAAGTGAAGCGTCGGAATCTAAAACTGGACTCACAGGAGAGGTCAAATCATAGTAAGAGAGAGTGGCAGTCCTCTTTTACATAAGTCGGCATTTTATCTTTTGTATTAAATTCGGATGCAATTTCTGTATTTCATCGTCAATAAGAAGGTCTAAGGGATACAGTAAACCTGAAGTGAAGCATCGGAACCTAAAACTGGACTCACAGGAGAGGTTCAAATCATAGAAAGTTAGAGTGTCAGTCCTCTTGTACTTATGTCGGCATTGTGCATTTTGTATTAAATTCCGATGCAATTTCTGTGTTTAATCGTCAATGAGGAGGTGCAAGGTATACGGTAGACCTGAAGTGACGCATCGGAATCTAAAACTATACTCACAGGAGAAGTTTAAATCATAGAAAGTGAGAGTGTCAGTTCTCCTTTACTTAAGTCGGCATTGTGCATTTTGTATTAAATTTGGATGCAACTTCTGAGTTTCAACGTCAAGAAGATGGTGCAAGGTACACAGTAAACCTGAAGTGAAGCATCGGAATCTAAAACTGGACTCACAGGAGAGGCTCAAATCGTAGAAAGTGAGAAGGACAGTCCTCTTGTACTTAAGTCGGCAGTGTGCCTTTTGTATTAAAATCGGATGCAATTTCTTTGTTTCATCGTCAATAAGAAGGTGCAAGGTATACAGTCAACCTGAAGTGAAGCATCGGAATCTAAAACTGGACTCACAGGAGAGATTCAAATCATAGATAGTTAGAGTGTCAGTCCTCTTGTACTTAAGTCGGCATTGTGACTTTTGTATTAAATTCGGATGCAATTTCTGTGTTTCATCGTCAATAAGAAGGTCCAAGGGATATAGTAAACCTGAAGTGATGCATCGGAATCTAAAACTGAACTCACAGGAGACGTTCAAATCATAGAAAGTTAGAGTGTCAGTCCTCTTGTACTTAAGTCGGCATTGTGCCTTTTGTATTAAATTCGGATGCAAACTCTATGTTTCATCGTCAATAAGAAGGTCCAAGGGATACAGTAAACCTGAAGTGAAGCATCGGAATCTAAAACTGGGCTCACAGGAGAGGTTCAAATCATAGAAAGTGAGAGTGTCAGTCCTCTTTTATTTAAGTCGGCATTGTGTCTTTTGTATTAAATTCCGACGCAGTTTCTGTGTTTCATCGTCAATAAGAAGGTGCAATGTATACAGTAAACCTGAAGTGAAGCATCGGAATTTAAAACTGGACTCACAGGAGAGGTTCAAATCATAGAAAGAGTGTCAGTCCTCTTTTACTTAAGTCGGCATTGTGACTATTGCATTAAATTCAGATGCAATTTCTGTGTTTCATCGTCAATAACAAGGTCCAAGGGATACAGTAAACCAGAAGTGAAGCATCGGAATCTAAAACTGGACCCACAGGAGAGGTTCAAATCATAGAAAGGGAGAGCGTCAGTCCTCTTGTACTTAAATCGGCATTGTGCCTTTGATTTAAATTCGAATGCAATTTCTGTGTTTCATCGTGAATAAGAAGGTCCAAGGGATACAGTAACCCTGAAGTGAAGCAGCGGAATCTAAAACTCGACTCACAAGAGAGGATCAAATCATAGAAAGTGAGAGTGTCCGTCCTCATGTACTTAAGTCGGCATTGTGACTTTTGTATTAAATTCGGATGCAATTTCTGTGTTTCATCGTCAATAAGAAGGTACAAGGGATACAGTAAACCTGAAGTGAAGCATCGGAATCTGAAACTGGACTCACAGGAGAGGTTCAAATCATAGAAATTGAGAGTGTTAGTCCTTTTTTACTTAACTCGGCATTGTGCCTTTTGTATTAAATTCGGATGCAATTTCTGTGTTTCATCGTCAATAAGAAGGTACAAGGTATACAGTAATCCTGAAGTGAAGCGTCGGAATCTAAAACTGGACTCACAGGAGTGATTCAAATCATAGAAAGTGAGAGTGTGAGTCCTCTTTTACTTAAGTCGTCATTGTGCATTTTGTATTAAATTCGGATGCAATTTCTGTGTTTCATCGTCAATAAGAAGGTCCAAGGGATACAGTAAACCTGAAGTGAAGCATCGGAATCTAAAACTGGACTCACTGCAGAGGTTCAAATCATAGAAAGTTTGAGTGTCAGTCCTCTTGTACTTAAGTCGGCATTGTGCCTTTTGTAATAAGTTCGGATGCAATTTCTGTGTTTCATCGTCAATAAGAAGGTCCAAGGGATACAGTAAACCTGAAGTGAAGCGTCGGAATCTAAAACTGGACTCACAGGAGTGATTCAAATCATAGAAAGTGAGAGTGTGAGTCCTCTTTTACTTAAGTCGTCATTGTGCATTTTGTATTAAATTCGGATGCAATTTCTGTGTTTGATCGTCAATAAGAAGGTCCAAGGGATATAGTAAACCTGAAGTGATGCATCGGAATCTAAAACTGAACTCACAGGAGACGTTCAAATCATAGAAAGTTAGAGTGTCAGTCCTCTTGTACTTATGTCGGCATTGTGCCTTTTGTATTAAATTCGGATGCAAACTCTATGTTTCATCGTCAATAAGAAGGTCCAAGGGATACAGTAAACCTGAAGTGAAGCATCGGAATCTAAAACTGGGCTCACAGGAGAGGTTCAAATCATAGAAAGTGAGAGTGTCAGTCCTCTTTTATTTAAGTCGGCATTGTGTCTTTTGTATTAAATTCCGACGCAGTTTCTGTGTTTCATCGTCAATAAGAAGGTGCAATATATACAGTAAACCTGAAGTGAAGCATCGGAATTTAAAACTGGACTCACAGGAGAGGTTCAAATCATAGAAAGAGTGTCAGTCCTCTTTTACTTAAGTCGGCATTGTGACTATTGCATTAAATTCAGATGCAATTTCTGTGTTTTATCGTCAATAAGAAGGTCCAAGGGATACAGTAAACCTGAAGTGAAGCATCGGAATCTAAAACTGGACCCACAGCAGAGGTTCAAATCATAGAAAGGGAGAGCGTCAGTCCTCTTGTACTTAAATCGGCATTGTGCCTTTGATTTAAATTCGAATGCAATTTCTGTGTTTCATCGTGAATAAGAAGGTCCAAGGGATACAGTAACCCTGAAGTGAAGCAGCGGAATCTAAAACTGGACTCACAAGAGAGGATCAAATCATAGAAAGTGAGAGTGTCCGTCCTCATGTACTTAAGTCGGCATTGTGACTTTTGTATTAAATTCGGATGCAATTTCTGTGTTTCATCGTCAATAAGAAGGTACAAGGGATACAGTAAACCTGAAGTGAAGCATCGGAATCTGAAACTGGACTCACAGGAGAGGTTCAAATCATAGAAATTGAGAGTGTTAGTCCTCTTTTACTTATCTCGGCATTGTGCCTTTTGTATTAAATTCGGATGCAATTTCTGTGTTTCATCGTCAATAAGAAGGTACAAGGTATATAGTAAACCTGAAGTGAAGCGTCGGAATCTAAAACTGGACTCACAGCAGTGATTCAAATCATAGAAAGTGAGAGTGTGAGTCCTCTTTTACTTAAGTCGTCATTGTGCATTTTGTATTAAATTCGGATGCAATTTCTGTGTTTCATCGTCAATAAGAAGGTCCAAGGGATACAGTAAACCTGAAGTGAAGCATCGGAATCTAAAACTGGACCCACTGCAGAGGTTCAAATCATAGAAAGTTAGAGTGTCAGTCCTCTTGTACTTAAGTCGGCATTGTGCCTTTTGTAATAAGTTCGGATGCAATTTCTGTGTTTCATCGTCAATAAGAAGGACCAAGGGATACAGTAAACCTGAAGTGAAGCATCGGAATCAAAAACTGGACTCACAGGAGAGGCTCAAAACGTAGACAGTAAGAGTGTTGGTCCTCTTGTACTAAAGTCGGCATTGTTCCTTTTGAATTAAATTCGGATGCAATTTCTGTGTCACAACGTCAATAAGAAGGTGCAAGGTATACAGTGAACCTGAAGTGAAGCATCGGAATCTAAAACTGGACTCACAGGAGAGGGGCAATCACAGAAAGTGAGAGTGTCAGTCCTCTCTTACTTAAGTCGGCATTGTGCCTTTAGTATTAAATTCGGATGCAATTTCTGTGTTTCATCGTCAATAAGAAGGTCCTAGGGATACAGTAAGCCTGAAGTGAAAGTCGGCATTGTGCCTTTTGTATTAAATTCGGATGCAAACTCTGTGTTTCATCGTCAATAAGAAGGTACAAGGGATACAGTAGACCTGAAGTGATGCAAGGAATCTAAAACTGGACTCACAGGATTGGTTCAAATAATAGAAAGTGAGAGTGTCGGTCCACTTGTACTTAAGTCGGCATTGTGATTTTTCTATTGAATTCGGATGCAATTTCTGTGTTTCATCGTCAATAAGAAGGTCCAAGGTATACAGTAAACCTGAAATGAAGCATCGGAATCTAAGACAGGACTCACAGGAGAGGTTCAAATCGTATTAAGTGAGAGTGTCAGTCCTCTTGTACTTAAATCGGCATTGTGCCTTTTGTACTAAATTCGGATGCAATTTCTGTGTCTCATGGTCAATAGGAAGGTGCAAGGTATACATTAAACCTGAAGTGAACCGTCGCAATCTAAAACTGGACTCACAGGAGAGGGTCTAATCACAGAAAGTGAGAGTGTAAGTCCTCTTGTACTTATGTCGGCATTGTGCCTTTTGTATTAAATTCCGATGCAATTTCTGTGTTTAATCGTCAATAAGGAGGTGCAAGGTATACGGTAGACCTGAAGTGACGCATCGGAATCTAAAACTATACTCACAGGAGAAGTTTAAATCATAGAAAGTGAGAGTGTCAGTCCTCCTTTAGTTAAGTCGGCATTGTGCATATTGTATTAAATTTGGATGCAATTTCTGTGTTTCATCGTCAATAAGAAGGTCCAAGGTATACAGTAAACCTGAAGTGAAGCATCGGAATCTAAAACTGGACTCACAGGAGAGGTTCAAATCATAGAAAGTGAGAGTGTCAGTCCTCTTGTACTTAAGTCGGCATTGTGCCTTTTGAATTTAATTCCGATGCAATTTCTGAGTTTCATCGTCAAGAAGAAGGTGTAAGGTACACAGTAAACCTGAACTGAAGCATCGGAATCTAAAACTGGACTCACAGGAGAGGCTCAAATCGTAGAAAGTGAGAGTGTCACTCCTTTTGTACTTAAGTCGGCACTGTGCCTTTTGTATTAAAATCGATTGCAATTTCTTTGTTTCATCGTCAATAAGAAGGTGCAAGGTATACAGTAAACCTGAAGTGAAGCATCGGAATCTATAACTGGACTCACAGAAGAGGTTCAAATCGTAGAAAGTGTGAGCGTCAGTCCTCTTGTACTTAAGACGGCATTGTGCATTTTGTTTTAAATTCGGATGCAATTTATGTGTTTCGTCGTCAATAAGAAGGTACAAGGTATACAGTAAACCTGAAGTGAAGCATCGGAAACTAAAACTGGACTCACAGGAGAGGTTCAAATCGTATAAAGTGAGAGTGCCAGTCCTCTTGTAGTTAAATCGGCATTGTGCCTTTTGTACTAAATACGGATGCAATTTTTGTGTTTCATCGTCAATAGGAAGGTGCAAGGTTTACATTAAACCTGAAGTGAACCATCGGAATCTAAAACTGGACTCACAGGAGAGGTTCAAATCATAGAAAGTGCGAGTGTCAGTCCTCTTGTACTTAAGTCGGCATTGTGTCTTTTGTACTAAATTCCGATGCAATTTCTGTGTTTCATCGTCAATAAGAAGGTGCAAGGTATACGCTAGACCTGAAGTGACGCATCGGAATGTAAAACTATACTCACAGGAGAAGTTAAAATCATAGAAAGTGAGAGTGTCAGACCTCTTTTACTTAAGTCGGCATTGTGTCTTTTGTATTAAATTCGGATGCAATTTCTGTATTTCATCGTCAGTAAGAAGGTCCAAGGGATACAGTAAAACCTGAAGTGAAGCATCGGAATCTAAAACTGGACTCACAGGAGAGGGTCAAATCATAGAAAGTTAGAGCGTCAGTCCTCTTATACTTATGTCGGCATTGTGCCTTTTGTATTAAATTCCGATGCAATTTCTGTGTTTCATCGTCAATAAGAAGGTGCAAGGTATACGCTAGACCTGAAGTGACGCATCGGAATGTAAAACTATACTCACAGGAGAAGTTAAAATCATAGAAAGTGAGAGTGTCAGTCCTCTTATACTTATGTCGTCATTGTGCCTTTTGTATTAAACTCGGATGCAATTTCTGTGTTTCATGGTCAATAAGAAGGTCCAAGGGATACAGTAAACCTGAAGTGAAGCATCGGAATCTAAAACTGGACTCACTGGAGAGGTTCAAATCATAGAAAGTTAAAGTGTCAGTCCTCTTGTACTTAAGTCGGCATTGTGCCTTTTGTAATAAATTCGGATGCAATTTCTGTGTTTCATCGTCAATAAGAGGGACCAACGGATACAGTAAACCTGAAGTGAAGCATCGGAATCAAAAACTGGACTCACAGGAGAGGCTCATAACGTAGACAGTAAGAGTGTCGGTGCTCTTGTACTTAAGTCGGCATTGTTCCTTTTGTATTAAATTCGGATGCAATTTCTGTGTCTCAACGTCAATAAGAAGGTGCATGGTATACAGTGAACCTGAAGTGAAGCATCGGAATCTAAAACTGGACTCACAGGGGAGGGTCAAATCACAGAAAGTGAGAGTGTCAGTCCTCTTTTACTTAAGTCGGCATTGTGCCTTTTGTATTAAATTCGAATGCAATTTCTGTGTTTCATCGTCAATAAGAAGGTCCTAGGCATGCAGTAAACCTGAAGTGAAAGTCGGCCATGTGCCTTTTGTATTAAATTCGGATGCAAACTGTGTGTTTCATCGTCAATAAGAAGGTCCAAGTGATACAGTAGACCTGAAGTGATGCATCGGAATCAAAAACTGGACTCACAGGAGAGGTTCAAATAATAGAAAGTCAGACTGTCAGTCCTCTTGTACTTAAGTCGGCATTGTGATTTTTGTATTGAAATCAGATGCAATTTCTGTGTTTCATCGTCAATAAGAAGGTCCAAGGTATACAGTAAACCTGAGGTGAAGCATCGGAATCTAAAACTGGACTCACAGGAGAGGTTCAAATAATAGAATGTGAGAGTGATAGTCCTCTTTTACTTAACTCGGCATTGTGCCTTTTGTATTAAATTCGGATGCAATTTCTGTGTTTCATCGTCAATAAGAAGGTCCAAGGTATACAGAAAATCTGAAGTGAAGCAACGGAATCTAAAACGGGACTCACAGCAGAGGTTCAAATCGTAGAAAGTGAGAGTGTCAGTCCTCTTATACTTAAGTTGGCATTGTGCCTTTTGAATTAAATTCGGATGCAATTTCTGTGTTTCATCGTCAATAAGAAGGTGCAAGGTATACAGCAAACCTGAAGTGAAGCATCGGAATCTAAGACTGGACTCACAGGAGAGGTTCTAATCGTAGTAAGTGACAGTGTCAGTCCTCTTGTACTTATGTCGGCATTGTGCATTTTGTATTAAATTCGGATGCAAACTCTGTGTTTCATCGTCAATAAGAAAGTGAAAGGTATACAGTAAACCTGAAGTGAAGCATCGGCATCTAAAACTGGACTCACAGGAGAGGTTCAAATCGTATAAATTGAGAGTGTCAGTCCTCTTGTACTTAAATTGGCATTGTGTCTTTTGTACTAAATTCGGATGCAATTTCTGTGTTTCATCGTCAGTAGGAAGGTGCAAGGCATACATTAAACCTGTAGTGAACCATCGGAATCTAAAACTGGACTCACAGGAGAGGTTCAAATCATAGAAAGTGAGAGTGTCAGTCCTCTTGTACTTAAGTCGGCATTGTGCGTTTTGTATTAAATTATGATGCAATTTCTGTGTTTCATCGTCAATTTGAAGGTCCCAGGGATACAGTAAACCTGAAGTGAAGCATCGGAATCTAAAACTGGACTCACAGGAGAGGTTCAAATCATAGATAGTTAAAGTGTCAGTCCTCTTGTACTTAAGTCGGCATTGTGACTTTTTTATTAAATTCGGATGTAATTCCTGTGTTTCATCGTCAATAAGAAGGTCCAAGGGATACAGTTAACCTGAAGTGATACATCGGAATCTTAAACTGAACTCACAGGAGACGTTCAAATCATAGAAAGTTAGAGTGTCAGTCGTATTTTACTTAAGTCGGCATTGTGCCTTTTGTATGAAAATTTGATGCAATTTCTGTGTTTCATCGTCAATAAGAAGGTCCAAGGGATACAGTAAACCTGAAGTGAATCATCGGAATCTAAAACTGGACTCACAGGAGAGAATCAAATCATAGAAAGTGAGAATGTCAGTCTTCATGTACTTAAGTCGGCATTGTGCGTTTTGTATAAAATTCGGGTGCAAACTCTGTGTTTCATCGTCAATAAGAAGGTCCAAGAGAGACAGTAAACCTGAAGTGAAGCTTCGGAATCTAAAACTGGACTCACAGGAGAGGTTCATATCATAGAAAGTGAGAGTGTGAGTCCTCTTTCACTTAACTCGGCATTGTGCCTTTTGTATTAAATTCCGATGCAATTACTGTGTTTTATCGTCAATAAGAAGGTGCAAGGTATACGGTAAACCTGAAATGACGCATCGGTATCTAAAACTGGACTCACAGGAGAAGTTCAAATCATAGAAAGTGAGAGTGTCAGTCCTCTTTTACTTAAGTCGGCATTGCGCCCTATGTATTAATTCGGATGCATTTTCTGTGTTTCATCGTCAATAAGAAGGTCCAAGGGATACAGTAAACCAGAAGTGAAGCATCGGAATCTAAAACTGGACTCACAGGAGAGGTTCAAATCATAGAAAGAGTGAGTGTCAGTCCTCTTGTACTTAAGTCGGCATTGTGCCTTTTGTACCAAATTCGTATGCAATTTCTGTGTTTCATCGTCAATAAGAAGGTGCAAGGTATACAGTAAACCAGAAGTGAAGCATCGGAATCTAAAACTGGCCACACAGGAGAGGTTCAAATCATAGAAAGTGAGAGTGTCTGTCCTCTTTTACTTAAGTCGGCCTTGTGCCTTTTGTATTAAATACCGATGCAAATTCTGTGTTTCATCGTCAATAAGAAGGTGCTAGGTGTACAGTAAACCTGAAGTGAAGCATCGGAATCTAAAACTCTACCCAAAGTAGAGGTTCAAATCATAGAAAGTTAGAGTGTCAGTTCAGTTGTACTTATGTCGGCTATGTGCCTTTTGTATCAAATTCCGATGGAATTTCTGAGTCTCATCGTCAATAAGAAGGTGCAGGGTGTACGGTAAACCTGAAGTGACGCATCGCAATTTATAACTGGACTCACAGGAGAAGTTCAAATCATAGGAAGTGAGAGTGTCAGTCCTCTTGTACTTATGTCGGCATTGTGCCTTTTGTATTAATTTCGGATGCAATTTCTGTATTTCATCGTCAATAAGAAGGTCCAAGGGATACAGTAAACCAGAAGTGAAGCATCGGAATCTAAAACTGGACTCACAGGAGAGGATCAAATCATAGAAAGTGAGAGTGTCTGTCCTCTTTTACTTAAGTCGGCTTTGTGCCTTTTGTATTAAATACCGATGCAATTTCTGTGTTTCATCGTCAATAAGAAGGTCCAAGGGATACAGTAAACCAGAAGTGAAGCATCGGAATCTAAAACTGGACTCACAGGAGAGGATCAAATCATAGAAAGTGAGACTGTCCTCTTTTACTTAGGTCGGCTTTGTGCCTTTTGTATTAAATACCGATGCAATTTCTGTGTTTCATCGTCACTAAGAAGGTCCAAGGAATACAGTAAACCTGAAGTGAAGCATCGGAATCTAAAACTCTACCCAAAGTAGAGGTTCAAATCATAGAGAGTTAGAGTGTCAGTCCTCTTGTACTTAAGCCGGCATTGTGCCTTTTGAAATTAATTCCGATGAAATTTCTGTGTTTCTTCGTCAATAAGACGGAGCAAGGTATACAGTAACTCTGAAGTGAAGCATCGGAATCTAAAACTGGACTCACAGAAGAGATTCAAGTCACAGAAAGTGAGAGTGTCAGTCCTCTTTTGCTTAAGTCGGGATTGTGCGTTTTGTATTAAATTCGGATGCAATTTCTGTGTTTCGTCGTCAATAAGAAGGTCCAAGGAATACAGTAAACCTGAAGGGAAGCATAGGAATCTAAAACTGGACTCACAGGAGTGGTTCAAATCATAGAAAGTTACAGTGTCAGTCCTCTTGTACTTAAGTAGGCTTGTGCATATTGTATTGAATTCGGATGCAAACTCTGTGTTTCATCGTCAATAAGAAGGTCCAAGGGATACAGTAAAACTGAAGTGAAGCATCGGAATCTAAAACTGGACTCACAGGTGAGGTTCAAATCATAGAAAGTGAGAGTGCCAGTCCTCTTGTACTTATGTCTTCATAGTGCCTTTTGTATTAAATTCCGATGCAATTTCTGTGTTTCATCGTCAATAAGAAGGTCCAAGGGATACAGTAAACCTGAAGTGAAGCATCAGAATCTAAAACTGCACTCACAGGAGAGGTTCAAATCATAGAAAATTAGAGTGTCAGTCCTCTTGTACTTAAGTCGGCATTGTGCCTTTTGAATTTAATTCTGATGAAATTTCTGTGTTTCATCGTCAATAAGAAGGTGCAAGGTAAACGGTAAACCTGAAGTGACACATCGTAATCTAATACTGGACTCACAGGAGAAGTTCAAATCATAGAAAGTGAGAGTGTCAGTCCTCTTTTACTTAAGTCGTCATTGTGCCTTATGTATTAAATTCCGATGCAATTTCTGTGTTTCATCGTCTATAAGAAGGTGCAAGGTATACAGTAAACCTGAAGTGAAGCATCGGAATCTAAAACGGGACTGGCAGGAGAGGTTCAAATCATAGAAAGTTAGAGTGTTATTCCTCTTGTACTTAAGTCGGCATTGTGCCTTTTGAATGTAATTCCGATGAAATATCTGTGTTTCTTCGTCAATAAGACGGTGCAAGGTATACAGTAAACCTGAAGTGAAGCATCGGAATCTAAAACTGGACTCACAGGAGAGACTCAAATCACAGGAAGTGATAGTGTCAGTCCTCTTTTGCTTTAGTCGGGATTGTGCGTTTTGTATTAAATTCGGATGCAATTTCTGTGTTTCCTCGTCAATAACAAGGTCCAAGAGATACAGTAAACCCGAAGGGAAGCATCGGAAACTAAAATTGGTCTCACAGGAGAGGTTCAAATCATAGAAAGTTAGGGTGTCAGTCCTCTTGTACTTAAGTCGGCATTGTGCATTTTGTATTAGATTCGGATGCAAACTCTGTGTTTCGTCGTCAATAAGAAGGTCCAAGGGATACAGTAAACGTGAATGAAGCATCGGAATCTATAACAGAACTCACAGGAGAGGTTCAAATCATAGAAAGTGAGACTGTCAGTCCTCTTGTACTTTAGTCGGCATTGTGCCTTTTGTATTAAATTCGGATGCAATTTCAGTGTTTCATCGTCAGTAAGAAGGTCCAAGGTATACAGTAAACCTGAAGTTAAGCATCGGAATCTAAAACTGGACTCACAGGAGAGATTCAAATCATAGATAGGGAGAGTGTCAGTCCTCTTGTACTTAAGTCGGCATTGTGCCTTTTGTATTAAATTCGAATGCAATTTCTGTGTTTCATCGTCAATAAGAAGGTGCAAGGTATACAGTAAACCTGAAGTGAAGCGTCGGAATCTAAAACTGGACTCACAGGAGAGGTCAAATCATAGTAAGAGAGAGTGGCAGTCCTCTTTTACTTAAGTCGGCATTTTGTCTGTTGTATTAAATTCGGATGCAATTTCTGTGTTTCATCGTCAATAAGAAGGTCCAAGGGATACAGTAAACCTGAAGTGATACATCGGAATCTAAAACTGAACTCACAGAAGACGTTCAAATCATAGAAAGTTAGAGTGTCAGTCCTCTTGTACTTAAGTCGGCATTGTGCCTTTTGTATTAAATTCGGATGCAAACTCTGTGTTTCATCGTCAATAAGAAGGTCCAAGGGATACAGTAAACCTGAAGTGATGCATCGGAATCTAAAACTGGACTCACAGGAGAGGTTCAAATCATAGACAGTGAGAGTGTCAGTCCTCTTTTATTTAAGACGGCATTGTGTCTTTTGTATTAAATTCTGACGCAATTTCTGTGTTTCATCGTCAATAAGAAGGTGCAAGGTATACAGTAAACCTGAAGTGAAGCATCGGAATTTAAAACTGGACTCACAGGAGAGGTTCAAATCATAGAAAGAGTGTCAGTCCTCTTTTACTTAAGTCGGCATTGTGACTATTGTATTAAATTCAGATGCAATTACTGTGTTTCATCGTCAATAAGAAGGTCCAATTGATCCAGTAAACTTGAATGAAGCATCGGAATCTACAACAAGACTCACAGGAGAGGTTCAAATCTTAGAAAGAGAGAGTGTCAGTCGTATTTTACTTAAGTCGGCATTGTGCCTTTTGTATTAAATTCGGATGCAATTTCTATGTTTCATCGTCAATAAGAAGGTCCCAGGGATACATTAAACCTGAAGTGTACCGTCGGAATCTAAAACTGGACTCACAGGAGCGGTTCAAATCATAGAAAGTGAGACTGTTAGTCCTCTTGTACTTAAGTCGGCATTATGCCTTTTGTATTAAATTCGGATGCAATTTCAGTGTTTCATCGTCACTAAGAAGGTCCAAGGGATACAGTAAACCTGAAGTGAAGCATCGGAATCTAAAAATGGACTCACAGGAGAGGTTCAAATCATAGATAGGGAGAGTGTCAGTCCTCTTGTACTTAAGTCGGCATTGTGCCTTTTGTATTAAATTCGAATGCAATTTCTGTTTTTCATCGTCAATAAGAAGGTCCAAGGGATACAGTAAACCTGAAGTGAATCATCGGAATCTAAACCTGGACTCACAGGAGAGGATCAAATCATAGAAAGTGAGAGTGTCAGTCCTCATGTACTTAAGTCGGCATTGTGCGTTTTGTATTAAATTCGGGTGCAAACTCTGTGTTTCATCGTCAATAAGAATGTCCAAGAGATACAGTAAACCTGAAGTGAAGCTTCGGAATTTAAAACTGGACTCACAGGAGAGGTTCAAATCATAGAAAGTGAGAGTGTGAGTCCTCTTTCACTTAAGTCGGCATTGTGCATTTTGTATTAAATTCCGATGCAATGTCTGTGTTTCATCGTCAATAAGAAGGTCCAAGGGATACAGTAAACTTGAATGAAGCATCGGAATCAATAACAGGACTCACAGGAGAGGTTCAAATCATAGAAAGTGAGACTGTCGGTCCTCTTGTACTTAAATCGGCATTGTGCCTTTTGTATTAAATTCGGATGCAATTTCAGTGTTTCATCGTCAATAAGAAGGTCCAAGGGATACAGTAAACCTGAAGTGAAGCATCGGAATCTAAAACTGGACTCACAGGAGAGGTTCAAATCATAGATAGGGAGAGTGTCAGTCCTCCTATACTTAAGTCGGCATTGTGCCTTTTGTATTAAATTCGAATGCAATTTCTGTGTTTCATCGTCAATAAGAAGGTGCAAGGTATACAGTAAACCTGAAGTGAAGCGTCGGAATCTAAAACTGGACTCACAGGAGAGGTCAAATCATAGTAAGAGAGAGTGGCAGTCCTCTTTTACTTAAGTCGGCATTTTGTCTGCTGTATTAAATTCGCATGCAATTTCTGTATTTCATCGTCAATAACAAGGTCTAAGGGATTCAGTAAACCTGAAGTGAAGCATCGGAACCTAAAACTGGACTCACAAGAGAGGTTCAAATCATAGAAAGTTAGAGTGTCAGTCCTCTTGCACTTATGTCGGCATTGTGCCTTTTGTATTAAATTCCGATGAAATTTCTGTGTTTAATCGTCAATAAGGAGGCGCAAGGTATACGATAGACCTGAAGTGACGCATCGGAATCTAAAACTATACTCACAGGAGAAGTTTAAATCATAGAATGTGAGAGTGTCAGTCCTCCTTTACTTAAGTCGGCATTGTGCCTTTTGAATTTAATTCCGATGCAATTTCTGAGTTTCATCGTCAAGAAGAAGGTGCAAGGTACACAGTAAACCTGAAGTGAAGGATCGGAATCTAAAACTGGAGTCACAGGAGAGGCTCAAATCGTAGAAAGTGAGAGTGTCAGTCCTCTTGTACTTAAATCGGCATTGTGCCTTTTGTACTAAATTCGGATGCAATTTTTATGTTTCATCGTCAATAGGCAGGTGCAAGGTTTTCATTAAACCTGAAGTGAACCATCGGAATCTAAAACTGCACACACGGGAGTGGTTCAAATCTTAGGAAGTGAGAGTGTCAGTCCTCTTGTACTTAAGTCGGCATTGTGCCTTTTGTATTAAATTCCGATGCAATTTCTGTGTTTCATCGTCAATGAGAAGGTGCAAGGTATACGCTAGACCTGAAGTGACGCATCGGAATGTAAAACTATACTCACAGGAGAAGTTAAAATCATAGAATGTGAGAGTGTCAGACCTCTTTTACTTAAGTCGGCATTGTTTCTTTTGTATTAAATTCGGATGCAATTTTTGTATTTCATCGTCAATAAGAAGGTCCAAGGGATACAGTAAACCTCAAGTGAAGCATCGGAATCTAAAACTGGACTCACAGGAGAGGTTCAAATCATAGAAAGTTTGAGTGTCAGTCCTCTTGTACTTAAGTCGGCATTGTGCTTTTGTATTAAATTCGGATGCAATTTCTGTGTTTCATCGTCAATAAGAAGGACCAAGGGATACAGTAAACCTGAAGTGAAGCATCAGAATCCAAAACTGGACTCACAGAAGAGGTTCAAAACGTAGACAGTAAGAGTGTCGTTCCTCTTGTACTTAAGTCGGCATTGTGCCTTTTGTATTAAATTCGGATGCAATTTCTGTGTCTCATCGACAATAAGAAGGTGCAAGGTATACAGTAAACCTGAGGTGAAGCATCGCAATCTAAAACTGGACTCACAGGAGAGGTTCAAATCATAGAAAGTGAGAGTGTCAGTCCTCTTTTACTTAAGTCGGCATTGTGCCTTTTGTATTAAATTCGAATGCAATTTCTGTGTTTCATCGTCAATAGGAAGGTCCTAGGGATGCAGTAAACCTGAAGTGAAAGTCGGCATTGTGCCTTTTGTATTAAATTCGGATGCAAACTCTGTGTTTCATCGTCAATAAGAAGGTCCAAGTGATACAGTAGACCTGTAGTGATGCATCGGAATCTAAAACTGGACTCACAGGAGAGGTTCAAATAATAGAAAGTGAGAGTGTCAGTCCTCTTGTACTGTAGTCGGCATTGTGATTTTTGTATTGAATTTGGATGCAATTTCTGTGTTTCATCGTCAATAAGAAGGTCCAAGGTATACAGTAAACCTGAAGTGAAGCATCGGAATCTAAAACTGGACTCACAGGAGAGGTTGAAATCATAGAAAGTGAGAGTGATAGTCCTCTTTTACTTAACTCGGCATTGTGCCTTTTGTATTAAATTTGGATGCCATTTCTGTGTTTCATCGTCAATAAGAAGGTCCAAGGTATACAGAAAATCTGAAGTGAAGCATCGGAATCTAAAACTGGACTCACAACAGAGGTTCAAATCGTAGAAAGTGAGAGTGTCAGTCCTCTTATACTTAAGTCGGCATTGTGCTTTTTGAATTAAATTCGGATGCAATTTCTGTGTTTCATCGTCAATAAGAAGGTGCAAGGTATACAGTAAACCTGAAGTGAAGCATCGGAATCTAAGACTGGACTCACAGGAGAGGTTCTAATCGTAGAAAGTGACAGTGTCAGTCCTCTTGTACTTAAGTCGGCATTGTGCATTTTGTATTAAATTCGGATGCAATTTCTATGTTTCATCGTCAATAAGAAAGTGAAAGGTATACAGTAAACCTGAAGTGAAGCATCGGAATCTAAAACTGGACTCACAGGAGAGGTTCAAATCGTATAAAGTGAGAGTGTCAGTCCTCTTGTACTTAAATCGGCATTGTGTCTTTTGTACTAAATTCGGATGCAATTTCTGTGCTTCATCGTCAGTAGGAAGGTGCAAGGCATACATTAAACCTGTAGTGAACTATCGGAATCTAAAACTGGACTCACAGGAGAGGTTCAAATCACTGAAATTGATAGTGTCAGTCCTCTTGTACTTAAGTCGGCATTGTGCGTTTTGTATTAAATTCTGATGCAATTTCTGTGTTGCATCGTCAATTAGAAGGTCCCAGGGATACAGTAAACCTGAAGTGAAGCATCGGAATCTAAAACTGGACTCACAGGAGCGGTTCAAATCATAGAAAGTGAGACTGTTAGTCCTCTTGTACTTATGTCGGCATTATGCCCTTTGTATTAAATTCGGATGCAATTTCAGTGTTTCATCGTCACTAAGATGGTCCAAGGGATACAGTAAACCTGAAGTGAAGCATCGGAATCTAAAAATGGACTCACAGGAGAGGTTCAAATCATAGATAGGGAGAGTGTCAGTCCTCTTGTACTTAAGTCGGCATTGTGCCTTTTGTATTAAATTCGAATGCAATTTCTGTGTTTCATCGTCAATAAGGAGGTCCAAGGGATACAGTAAACCTGAAGTGAATCATCGGAATCTAAACCTGGACTCACAGGAGAGGATCAAATCATAGAAAGTGAGAGTGTCAGTCCTCATGTACTTAAGTCGGCATTGTGCGTTTTGTATTAAATTCGTGTGCAAACTCTGTGTTTCATCGTCAATAAGAATGTCCAAGAGATACAGTAAACCTGAAGTGAAGCTTCGGAATTTAAAACTGGACTCACAGGAGAGGTTCAAATCATAGAAAGTGAGAGTGTGAGTCCTCTTTCACTTAAGTCGGCATTGTGCATTTTGTATTAAATTCCGATGCAATGTCTGTGTTTCATCGTCAATAAGAAGGTCCAAGGGATACAGTAAACTTGAATGAAGCATCGGAATCAATAACAGGACTCACAGGAGAGGTTCAAATCATAGAAAGTGAGACTGTCGGTCCTCTTGTACTTAAATCGGCATTGTGCCTTTTGTATTAAATTCGGATGCAATTTCAGTGTTTCATCGTCAATAAGAAGGTCCAAGGGATACAGTAAACCTGAAGTGAAGCATCGGAATCTAAAACTGGACTCACAGGAGAGGTTCAAATCATAGATAGGGAGAGTGTCAGTCCTCCTGTACTTAAGTCGGCATTGTGCCTTTTGTATTAAATTCGAATGCAATTTCTGTGTTTCATCGTCAATAAGAAGGTGCAAGGTATACAGTAAACCTGAAGTGAAGCGTCGGAATCTAAAACTGGACTCACAGGAGAGGTCAAATCATAGTAAGAGAGAGTGCCAGTCCTCTTTTACTTAAGTCGGCATTTTGTCTGTTGTATTAAATTCGCATGCAATTTCTGTATTTCATCGTCAATAAGAAGGTCTAAGGGATACAGTAAACCTGAAGTGAAGCATCGGAACCTAAAACTGGACTCACAAGAGAGGTTCAAATCATAGAAAGTTAGAGTGTCAGTCCTCTTGCACTTATGTCGGCATTGTGCCTTTTGTATTAAATTCCGATGAAATTTCTGTGATTAATCATCAATAAGGAGGTGCAAGGTATACGGTAGACCTGAAGTGACGCATCGGAATCTAAAACTATACTCACAGGAGAAGTTTAAATCATAGAAAGTGAGAGTGTCAGTCCTCCTTTACTTAAGTCGGCATTGTGCCTTTTGAATTTAATTCCGATGCAATTTCTGAGTTTCATCGTCAAGAAGAAGGTGCAAGGTACACAGTAAACCTGAAGTGAAGGATCGGAATCTAAAACTGGACTCACAGGAGAGGCTCAAATCGTAGAAAGTGAGAGTGTCAGTCCTCTTGTACTTAAATCGGCATTGTGCCTTTTGTACTAAATTCGGATGCAATTTTTATGTTTCATCGTCAATAGGAAGGTGCAAGGTTTTCATTAAACCTGAAGTGAACCATCGGAATCTAAAACTGCACACACGGGAGAGGTTCAAATCATAGGAAGTGAGAGTGTCAGTCCTCTTGTACTTAAGTCGGCATTGTGCCTTTTGTATTAAATTCCGATGCAATATCTGTGTTTCATCGTCAATGAGAAGGTGCAAGGTATACGCTAGACCTGAAGTGACGCATCGGAATGTAAAACTATACTCACAGGAGAAGTTAAAATCATAGAATGTGAGTGTGTCAGACCTCTTTCACTTAAGTCGGCATTGTTTCTTTTGTATTAAATTCGGATGCAATTTTTGTATTTCGTCGTCAATAAGAAGGTCCAAGGGATACAGTAAACCTCAAGTGAAGCATCGGAATCTAAAACTATACTCACAGGAGAGGTTCAAATCATAGAAAGTTTGAGTGTCAGTCCTCTTTTACTTAAGTCGGCATTGTGCCTTTTGTATTAAATTCGAATGCAATTTCTGTGTTTCATCGTCAATAAGAAGGACCAAGGGATACAGTAAACCTGAGGTGAAGCATCAGAATCCAAAACTGGACTCACAAAAGAGGTTCAAAACGTAGACAGTAAGAGTGTCGGTCCTCTTGTACTTAAGTCGGCATTGTGCCTTTTGTATTAAATTCGGATGCAATTTCTGTGTCTCATCGACAATAAGAAGGTGCAAGGTATACAGTAAACCTGAGGTGAAGCATCGTAATCTAAAACTGGACTCACAGGAGAGGTTCAAATCATAGAAAGTGAGAGTGTCAGTCCTCTTTTACTTAAGTCGGCATTGTGCCTTTTGTATTAAATTCGAATGCAATTTCTGTGTTTCATCGTCAATAAGAAGGTCCTAGGGATGCAGTAAACCTGAAGTGAAAGTCAGCATTGTGCCTTTTGTATTAAATTCGGATGCAAACTCTGTGTTTCGTCGTCAATAAGAAGGTCCAAGTGATACAGTAGACCTGTAGTGATGCATCGGAATCTAAAACTGGACTCACAGGAGAGGTTCAAATAATAGAAAGTGAGAGTGTCAGTCCCCTTGTACTTAAGTCGGCATTGTGATTTTTGTATTGAATTTGGATGCAATTTCTGTGTTTCATCGTCAATAAGAAGGTCCAAGGTATACAGTAAACCTGAAGTGAAGCATCGGAATCTAAAACTGGACTCACAGGAGAGGTTGAAATCATAGAAAGTGAGAGTGATAGTCCTCTTTTACTTAACTCGGCATTGTGCCTTTTGTATTAAATTTGGATGCAATTTCTGTGTTTCATCGTCAATAAGAAGGTCCAAGGTATACAGAAAATCTGAAGTGAAGCATCGGAATCTAAAACTGGACTCACAGCAGAGGTTCAAATCGTAGAAAGTGAGAGTGTCAGTCCTCTTATACTTAAGTCGGCATTGTGCCTTTTGAATTAAATTCGGATGCAATTTCTGTGTTTCATCGTCAAAAAGAAGGTGCAAGGTATACAGTAAACCTGAAGTGAAGCATCGGAATCTAAGACTGGACTCACAGGAGAGGTTCTAATCGTAGAAAGTGACAGTGTCAGTCCTCTTGTACTTAAGTCGGCATTGTGCATTTTGTATTAAATTCGGATGCAGTTTCTATGTTTCATCGTCAATACGAAAGTGAAAGGTATACAGTAAACCTGAAGTGAAGCATCGGAATCTAAAACTGGACTCACAGGAGAGGTTCAAATCGTATAAAGTGAGAGTGTCAGTCCTCTTGTACTTAAATCGGCATTGTGTCTTTTGTACTAAATTCGGATGCAATTTCTGTGCTTCATCGTCAGTAGGAAGGTGCAAGGCATACATTAAACCTGTAGTGAACTATCGGAATCTAAAACTGGACTCACAGGAGAGGTTCAAATCACTGAAATTGATAGTGTCAGTCCTCTTGTACTTAAGTCGGCATTGTGCGTTTTGTATTAAATTCTGATTCAATTTCTGTGTTGCATCGTCAATTAGAAGGTCCCAGGGATACAGTAAACCTGAAGTGAAGCATCGGAATCAAAAACTGGACTCACAGGAGAGGTTCAAATCATAGATAGTTAGAGTGTCAGTCCTCTTGTACTTAAGTCGGCATTGTGACTTTTTTATTAAATTCGGATGCAATTTCTGTGTTTCATCGTCAATAAGAAGGTCCAAGGGATACAGTAAACCTGAAGTGATACATCGGAATCTAAAACTGAACTCACAGGAGACGTTCAAATCATAGAAAGTTAGAGTGTCAGTCCTCCTGTACTTAAGTCGGCATTGTGCCTTTTGTATTAAATTCGGATGCAAACTCTGTGTTCCATCGTCAATAAGAAGGTCCAAGGGATACAGTAAACCTGAAGTGAAGCATCGGAATCTAAAACTGGACTCACAGGAGAGGTTCCAATCATAGTCAGTGAGAGTGTCAGTCCTCTTTTATTAAAGACGGCATTGTTTCTTTTGTATTAAATTCCGACGCAATTTCTGTGTTTCATCGTCAATAAGAAGGTGCAAGGTATACAGTAAACCTGAAGTGAAGCATCGGAATTTAAAACTGGACTCACAGGAGAGGTTCAAATCATAGAAAGAGTGTCAGTCCTCTTTTACTTAAGTCGGCATTGTGACTATTGTATTAAATTCAGATGCAATTACTGTGTTTCATCGTCAATAAGAAGGTCCAATTGATCCAGTAAACTTGAATGAAGCATCGGAATCTATAACAAGACTCACAGGAGACGTTCAAATCTTAGAAAGAGAGAGTGTCAGTCGTATTTTACTTAATTCGGCATTGTGCCTTTTGTATTAAATTCGGATGCAATTTCTGTGTTTCATCGTCAATAAGAAGGTCCCAGGGATACAGTAAACCTGAAGTGAAGCGTCGGAATCTAAATCTGGACTCACAGGAGCGGTTCAAATCATAGAAAGTGAGACTGTCAGTCCTCTTGTACTTAAGTCGGCATTGTGCCTTTTGTATTAAATTCGGATGCAATTTCAGTGTTTCATCGTCACTAAGAAGGTCCAAGGGATACAGTAAACCTGAAGTGAAGCATCGGAATCTAAAACTGGACTCACAGGAGAGGTTCAAATCATAGATAGGGAGAGTGTCAGTCCTCTTGTACTTAAGTCGGCATTGTGCCTTTTGTATTAAATTCGAATGCAATTTCTGTGTTTCATCGTCAATAAGAAGGTGCAAGGTATACAGTAAACCTGAAGTGAAGCGTCGGAATCTAAAACTGGACTCACAGGAGAGGTCGAATCATAGTAAGAGGGAGTGGCAGTCCTCTTTTACTTAAGTCGGCATTTTGCCTGTTGTATTAAATTCGGATGCAATATCTGTATTTCATCGTCAATAAGAAGGTCTAAGGGATTCAGTAAACCTGAAGTGAATCATCGGAACCTAAAACTGGACTCACTGGAGAGGCTCAAATCATAGAAAGTTAGAGTGTCAGTCCTCTTGCACTTATGTCGGCATTGTGCCTTTTGTATTAAATTCCGTTGAAATTTCTGTGTTTAATCGTCAATAAGGAGGTGCAAGGTATACGGTAGACCTGAAGTGACGCATCGGAATCTAAAACTATACTCACAGGAGAAGATTAAATCATAGAAAGTGAGAGTGTCAGTCCTCCTTTACTTAAGTCGGCATTGTGCCTTTTGAATTTAATTCCGAAGCAATTTCTGAGTTTCATCGTCAAGAAGAAGGAGCAAGGTATACAGTAAACCTAAATGAAGCATCGGAATCTAAAACTGGACTCACAGGAGAGGCTCAAATCGTAGAAAGTGAGAGTGTCAGTCCTCTTGTACTTAAATCGGCATTGTGCCTTTTGTACTAAATTCGGATGCAATTTTTGTGTTTCATCGTCAATAGGAAGGTGCAAGGTTTACATTAAACCTGAAGTGAACCATCGGAATCTAAAACTGGACACACGGGAGAGGTTCAAATCATAGGACGAGAGAGTGTCAGTCCTCTTGTACTTAAGCCGGCATTGTGCCTTTTGTATTAAATTCCGATGCAATTTCTGTGTTTCATCGTCAATAAGAAGGTGCAAGGTATACGCTAGACCTGAAGTGACGCATCGGAATGTAAAACTATACTCACAGGAGAAGTTAAAATCATAGAAAGTGAGAGTGTCAGACCTCTTTGACTTAAATCGGCATTGTGTCTTTTGTATTAAATTCGGATGCAATTTTTGTGTTTCATCGTCAATAAGAAGGTCCAAGGGATACAGTAAACCTGAAGTGAAGCATCGGAATCTAAAACTGGACTCACAGGAGAGGTTCAAATCATAGAAAGTTTGAGTGTCAGTCCTCTTGTACTTAAGTCGGCATTGTGCCTTTTGTATTAAATTCGGATGCAATTTCTGTGTTTCATCGTCAATAAGAAGGACCAAGGGATACAGTAAACCTGAAGTGAAGCATCGGAATCCAAAACTGGACTGACAGAAGAGGTCCAAAACGTAGACAGTAAGAGTGTCGGTCCTCTTGTACTTAAGTCGGCATTGTGCCTTTTGTATTAAATTCGGTTGCAATTTCTGTGTCTCATCGACAATAAGAAGGTGCAAGGTATACAGTAAACCTGAAGTGAGGCATTGGAATCTAAAACTGGACTCACAGGAGAGGTTCAAATCATAGAATGTGACAGAGTTGGTCCTCTTTTACTTAACTCGGCATTGTGCCTTTTGTATTAAATTCGGATGCAAATTCTGTGTTCCATCGTCAATAAGAAGGTCCAAGGTATACATTAAACCTGAAGTGAAGCATCGGAATCCGAAACTGGACTCACAGGAGAGGTTCAAATCATAGATAGTTAGAGTGTCAGTCCTCTTTTACTTAAGTCGGTATTGTGCCTTTGAATTAAATGCGGATGCAATATCTGTGTTTCATCGTCAATAAGAAGGTCCAAGGGATATAGTAAATCTGAAGTGAAGCATCTGAATCTAAAACTGGACTCACAGGAGAGGTTCAAATCGTAGAAAGTGAGAGTGTCAGTCCTCTTGTACTTAAGTCGGCATTGTGCCTTTTGTATTAATTCGGATGCAGTTTCTGTGTTTCATCGTCAATAAGAAGGTGCAAGTTATACAGTAAACCTGAAGTGAAGCGTCGGAATCTAAAACTGGACTCACAGGAGGGGTTCAAATCATAGAAATAGGGAGTGTCAGTCCTTTTTCACTTAAGTCGGCATTTTGCCTTTTGTATTAAATTTCAATGCAATTTCTGTATTTAATCGTCAATAAGAAGGTCCAAGGGATACAGTAAACCTGAAGTGAAGCATCGGAATCTAAAACTTGACTCACAGGAGAGGTTCAAATCATAGAAAGTTAGAGTGTCAGTCCTCTTGTACTTAAGTGGGCATTGTGCCTTTTGTATTAAATTCAGATGCAATTTCTATGTTTCATCGTCAATATGAAGGTCCAAGGGATACAGTAAACTAGAAGTGATGCATCGGAATCTAAAACTGGACTCACAGGAGACGTTCAAATCATAGAAATATAGAGTGTCAGTCCTCTTGTACTTACGTCGGCATTGAGCCTTTTGTATTAAATTCGGATGCAAACTCTGTGTTTCATCGTCAATAAGAAGGTCAAAGGGATACAGTAAACATGAAGTGAAGCATCAGAATCTGAAACTGGACTCACAGGAGAGGTTCAAATCATAGAAATTGAGAGTGTCAGTCCTCTTTTATTTAAGTCGGCATTGTGTCTTTTGTATTAAATTCCGATGCAATTTCTGTGTTTCATCGTCAATAAGAAGGTGCAAGGTATACAGTAAACCTGAAGTGAAGCATCGGAATCTAAAACTGGAGTCACAGGAGAGGTTCAAATCATAGAAAGAGTGCCAGTCCTCTTTTACTGAAGTCGGCATTGTTACTTTTGTATTGAATTCAGATGCAATTTCTGTGTTTCATCGTCAATAAGAAGGTCCAAGGGATACAGTAAACCTGAAGTGAAGCATCCGAATCTAAAACTGGACTCACAGGAGAGGTTCAAATCATTGAAAGACAGAGTGTCAGTCCTCTTGTACTTAAGTCGGCATTGTGCCTTTTGTATGAAATTCGAATGCAATTTCTATGTTTCATCGTCAATAAGAAGGTCCACGGGATACAGTAAACCTGAAGTGAAGCATCGGAATCTAAAGCTGGACTCACAGGAGAGGATCAAATCATAGAAAGTGAGAGTGTCAGTCCTCATGTACTTAAGTCGGCATTGTGCGTTTTGTATTAAATTCTGATGCAAACTCAGTATTTCATCGTCAATAAGAAGGTCCAAGAGATACAGTAAACCCGAAGTGAAGCATCGGAATCTAAAACTGGACTCACAGGAGTAGTTCAAATCATAGAAAGTGAGAGTGTGTGTCCTCTTTTACATAAGTCGGCATTGTGCATTTTGTATTAAATTCCGATGCAATTACTGTGTTTCATCGTCAATAAGAAGGTCCAATTGATACAGTAAACTTGAATGAAGCATCGGAGTCTATAACATGACTCACAGGAGAGGTTAAATCATAGAAAGAAAGAATGTCAGTCCTCATTTACTTAAGTCGGCATTGTGCCTTTTGTATTAAATTCGGATGCACGTTTCTGAGTTTCATCGTCAATAAGAAGGTCCAAAGGATACAGTAAACCTGAAGTGAAGCATCGGAATCTAAAACTGGACTCACAGGAGAGGTTCAAATCATAGAAAGAGAGTGTGTCAGTCCTCTTGTACTTAAGTCGGCATTGTGCTTTTGTATTAAATTCGGATGCAATTTCTGTATTCATCGTCAATAAGAAGGTCCAAGGGATACAGTAAACCAGTAGTTAAGCATCGGAATCTAAAACTGGGCTCACAGGAGAGTTTCAAATCATAGAAAGTGATAGTGTCAGTCCTCTTGTACTTAAGTCGGCATTGTGCCTTTTGTATTAAATTCCGATGCAATTTCTGTGTTTCATAGTCAATTAGAAGGTGCAAGGTATACAGTAAAACTAAAGTGATGCATCGGAATCTAAAACTGGACTCACAGGAGAGGTTCAAATCATAGAAAGAGTGAGTGTCAGTCCTCTTTCACTTAAGTCGGCATTTTGCCTTTTGTATTAAATTCCAATGCAATTTCTGTATTTAATCGTCAATAAGAAGGTCCAAGGGATACAGTAAACCTGAAGTGAAGCATCGGAATCTAAAACTGCACTCACAGGAGAGGTTCAAATCATAGAAAGTTAGAGTGTCAGTCCTCTTGTACTTATGTAGGCATTGTGCCTTTTGTGTTAAATTCCGATGCAATTTCTGTGTTTAATCGTCAATAAGAAGGTGCAAGTTGTACGGTAGACCTGAAGTGACGCATCGGAATCTAAAACTATACTCACAGGAGAAGTTCAAATCATAGAAAGTGAGAGTGTCAGTCCTCTTTCACTTAAGTAGGCATTGTGCCTTTTGTATTAAATTCGGATGCAATTTCTGTGTTTCATCGTCAATAAGAAGGTCCAAGGGATACAGTAAACCTGAAGTGAAGCATTGGAATCTAAAACTGGACTCACAGGAGAGGTTCAAATCATAGAAAGTGAGAGTGTCAGCCCTCTTGTACTTAAGTCGGCATTGTGCCTTTAGAATTTAGTTCCGATGCAATTTCTGTGTTTCATCGTCAATAAGAAGGTGCAAGGTGCACAGTAAACCTGAAATGAAGCATCGGAATCTAAAACTGGACTCACAGGAGAGGTTCAAATCGTAGAAAGTGAGAGAGTCAGTCCTCTTGTACTTAAGGCGTCATTGTGCCTTTTTTTAAAAATCGGATGCAATTTCTGTGTTTCTTCGTCAATAAGAAGGTGCAAGGTATACAGTAAACCTGAAGTGAAGCATCGGAATCTAAAACTGGACTCACAGGAGAGGTTCAAATCGTAGAAAGTGAGAGTGTCAGTCCTCTTGTACTTAAGCCGGCATTGTGCATTTTGTATTAATTTTGGATGCCATTTCTGTGTTTCATCTTCAATAGGAAGGTGCAAGGTATACCATAATCCTGAAGTGAAGCATCGGAATCTAAAACTGGACTCACAGGAGAGGTTCATATCATTGAAAGTGAGAGTGTCAGTCCTCTTGTACTTAAGTCGGCATTGTGCCTTTTGTATGAAATTCGGATGCAATTACTGTATTTCATCGTCAATAAGAAGGTCCAAGGGATACAGTAAACCTGAAGTGAAGCATCGGAATCTAAAACTGGATTCACAGGAGAGGTTCAAGACGTAGACAGTAAGAGTGTCGGTCATCTTGTACTTAAGTCGGCATTGTGCCTTTTGTATGAAATTCGGATGCAATTACTGTATTTCATCGTCAATAAGAAGGTCCAAGGGATACAGTAGACCTGAAGTGAAGCATCGGAATCTAAAACAGGACTCACAGGAGAGGTTCAAATCATAGAAAGTGAGAGTGTATGCCCTATTGTACGTAAGTCGGCATTGTGATTTTTGTATTGAATTCGAATGCAATTTCTGTGTTTCATCGTCAATAAGAAGGTCCAAGGTATACAGTAAACCTGAAGTGAAGCATCGGACTCAAAAACTGGACTCACAGGAGAGGTTCAAATCATAGAAAGTGAGAGTGTCAGTCCTCTTTTACTAAAATCGGCATTGTGCCTTTTGTATTAAATTCGGATGCAATATCTGTGTTTCATCGTCAATAAGAAGGTGCAAGGTATACAGTAAACCTGTAGTGAAGCATCGGAATCCAAAACTGGAGTCACAGGAGAGGTTCAAATCATAGAAAGTGAGAGTGTCAGTCCTCTTGTACTTAAGTCGGCATTGTGCCTTTTCTATTAAATTCGGATGCAATTTCTATGTTTCATCGTCAATTAAAAGGTCCCAGCGATACAGTAAGCCTGAAGTGAAGCATCGGAATCTAAAACTGGACTCACAGGAGAGGTTCAAATCATAGAAAGTTAGAGTGTCAGTCCTCTTGTACTTAAGTCGGCATTGTGCCTTTTGTATTAAATTCAGATGCAATTTCTATGTTTCATCGTCAATAAGAAGGTCCAAGGGATACAGTAAACCAGAAGTGATGCATCGGAATCTAAAACTGGACTCACAGGAGACGTTCAAATCATAGAAATTTAGAGTTTCAGTGAACTTGTACTTACGTCGGCATTGTGCCTTTTGTATTAAATTCGGATGCAAACTCTGTGTTTCATCGTCAATAAGAAGGTCCAAGGGATACAGTAAACATGAAGTGTAGCATCAGAATCTAAAACTGGACTCACAGGAGAGGTTCAAATCATAGAAAGTGAGAGTGTCAGTCCTCTTTTATTTAAGTCGGCATTGTGTCTTTTGTATTAAATTCCGATGCAATTTCTGTGTTTCATCGTCAATAAGAAGGTGCAAGGTATACAGTAAACCAGAAGTGAAGCATCGGAATCTAAAACTGGACTAGCAGGGGAGGTTCAAATCATAGAAAGAGTGCCAGTCCTCTTTTACTTAAGTCGTCATTGTGCCTTTTTTTAAAATCGGATGGAATTTCTGTGTTTTATCGTCAATAAGAAGGTCCAAGAGATACAGTAGACCTGAAGTGAAGCATCGGAATCTAAAACTGGACTCACAGGAGAGGTTCAAATCATAGAAAGTGATAGTGTATGTCCTATTGTACGTAAGTCGGCATTGTGATTTTTGTATTGAATTCGGATGCAATTTCTGTGTTTCATCGTCAATAAGAAGGTCCAAGGTATACAGTAAACCTGAAGTGAAGCATCGGACTCAAAAACTGGACTCACAGGAGAGGTTCAAATCATAGAAAGTGAGAGTGTCAGTCCTCTTTTACTAAATTCGGCATTGTGCCTTTTGTATTAAATTTGGATGCAATATCTGTGTTTCATCGTCAATAAGAAGGTGCAAGGTATACAGTAAACCTGTAGTGAAGCATCGGAATCCAAAACTGGAGTCACAGGAGAGGTTCAAATCATAGAAAGTGAGAGTGTCAGTCCTCTTGTACTTAAGTCGGCATTGTGCCTTTTCTATTAAATTCGGATGCAATTTCTATGTTTCATCGTCAATTAAAAGGTCCCAGCGATACAGTAAGCCTGAAGTGAAGCATCGGAATCTAAAACTGGACTCACAGGAGAGGTTCAAATCATAGAAAGTTAGAGTGTCCAGTCCTCTTGTACTTAAGTCGGCATTGTGCCTTTTGTATTAAATTCAGATGCAATTTCTATGTTTCATCGTCAAGAAGAAGGTCCAAGGATACAGTAAACCAGAAGTGATGCATCGGAATCTAAAACTGGACTCACAGGAGACGTTCAAATCATAGAAATTTAGAGTGTCAGTCAACTTGTACTTACGTCGGCATTGTGCCTTTTGTATTAAATTCGGATGCAAACTCTGTGTTTCATCGTCAAGAAGAAGGTCCAAGGGATACAGTAAACATGAAGTGAAGCATCAGAATCTAAAACTGGACTCACAGGAGAGGTTCAAATCATAGAAAGTGAGAGTGTCAGTCCTCTTTTATTTAAGTCGGCATTGTGTCTTTTGTATTAAATTCCGATGCAATTTCTGTGTTTCATCGTCAATAAGAAGGTGCAAGGTATACAGTAAACCAGAAGTGAAGCATCGGAATCTAAAACTGGACTCACAGGGGAGGTTCAAATCATAGAAAGAGTGCCAGTCCTCTTTTACTGAAGTCGGCATTGTGCCTTTTGTATTAAATTCGGATGCAATTTCTGTGTTTCATCGTCAATAAGAAGGTCCAAAGGATACAGTAAACCTGAAGTGAAGCATCGGAATCTAAAACTGGACTCACAGGAGACGTTCAAATCATAGAAAGAGAGTGTGTCAGTCCTCTTGTACTTAAGTCGGCATTGTGCTTTTGTATTAAATTCGGATGCAATTTCTGTATTCATCGTCAATAAGAAGGTCCATGGGATGCAGTAAACCTGAAGTGAAGCATCGGAATCTAAAACTGGACTCACAGGAGAGGTTCAAATTATAGAAAGTGAGAGTGTCAGTCCTCTTGTACTTAAGTCGGCATTGTCCCTTTAGAATTTAGTTCCGATGCAATTTCTGTGTTTCATCGTCAATAAGAAGGTCCAAGGTGCACAGTTAACCTGAAATGAAGCATCGGAATCTAAAACTGGACTCACAGGAGAGGTTCAAATCGTAGAAAGTGAGAGAGTCAGTCCTCTTGTACTTAAGTCGTCATTGTGCCTTTTTTTAAAAATCGGATGGAATTTCTGTGTTTCCTCGTCAATAAGAAGGTGCAAGGTATACAGTAAACCTGAAGTGAAGCATCGGAATCTGAAACTGGACTCACAGGAGAGGTTCAAATCATAGAAAGAGTGCCAGTCCTCTTTTACTGAAGTCGGCATTGTGACTTTTGTATTGAATTCAGATGCAATTTCTGTGTGTCATCGTCAATAAGAAGGTCCAAGGTATACAGTAAACCTGAAGTGAAGCATCGGAATCTAAAACTGGACTCACAGGAGAGGTTCAAATCATAGAAAGACAGAGTGTCAGTCCTCTTGTACTTAAGTCGGCATTGTGCCTTTTGTATGAAATTCGAATGCAATTTCTATGTTTCATCGTCAATAAGAAGGTCCAAGGGATACAGTAAACCTGAAGTGAAAGTCGGCATTGTGCCTTTTTTATTAAATTCGGATGCAAACCCTGTGTTTCATCGTCAATAAGAAGGTCCAAGAGATACAGTAGACCTAAAGTGAAGCATCGGAATCTAAAACTGTACTCACAGGAGAGGTTCAAATCATAGAAAGTGAGAGTGTCTGTCCTATTGTACGTAAGTCGGCATTGTGATTTTTGTGTTGAATTCGGATGCAATTTCTGTGTTTCATCGTCAATAAGAAGGTCCAAGGTATACAGTAAACCTGAAGTGAAGCATCGGAATCAAAAACTGGACTCACAGGGGAGGTTCAAATCATAGAAAGTGAGAGTGTCAGTCCTCTTTTACTAAAATCGGCATTGTGCCTTTTGTATTAAATTCGGATGTAATATCTGTGTTTCATCGTCAATAAGAATGTGCAAGGTATACAGTAAACCTGAAGTGAAGCATCGGAATCTAAAACTGGACTCACAGCAGAGGTTCAAATAACAGAAGGTAAGAGTGTCAGTCCTATTTTACTTAAGTCGGCATTGTGCCTTTTGTATTTAATTCGGATGCAATTTCTCTGTTTCATCGTCATAAGAAGGTCCAAGTTATACAGTAAACCTGAAGTGAAGCATCGGAATCTAAAACTGGTCTCACAGGAGAGGTTCAAATCATAGAAAGTGAGAGTGTCAGTCCTCTTGTACTTAATTCGGCATTGTGCCTTTTGTATTAAATTGGGATACAATTTCTGTATTTCATCGTCAATAAGAAGGTCCAAGGGATACAGTAAACCCGAAGTGAAGCTTTGGATTCTAAAACGGGACTCACAGGAGAGGTTCAAATCATAGAAAGTTAGAGTGTAAGTCCTCTTGTACTTAAGTTGGCATTGTGCCTTTTGTATTAAATTCGGATGCAAACTCTGTGTTTCATCGTAAATAAGAAGGTCCAAGGGATACAGTAAACCTGAAGTGAAGCATCGGAATGTAAAACTGGACTCACAGGATAGGTTCAAAAAATAGACAGTTAGAGTGTCGGTCCTCTTGTACTTAAGTCGGCATTGTGCCTTTTGTATTAAATTCAGATGCCAACTCTGTGTTTCATCGTAAATAAGAAGGTCCAAGGGATACAGTAAACCTGAAGTGAAGCATCAGAATCCAAAACTGGACTCACATGAGAGGTTCAAATCATAGAAAGTGAGAGTGTCAGTCCTCTTGTACTTAAGTCAGCATTGTGATTTTAGTATTGAATTCGGATGCAATTTCTGTGTTTCATCGTCAATAAGAAGGTCCAAGGTATACAGTAAACCTGAAGTGAAAGTTCGCAATTTAAAACTGGACTCACAGGAGAGGTTCAAATCATAGAGAGTGAGAGTGTCAGTCCTCTTTTACATAAGTCGGCATTGTGCCTTTTGTATTAAATTCGGGTGCAATTTTTGTGTTTCATCATCAATAAGAAGGTCCAAGGGATACAGTAAACCTGAAGTGAAGCATCGGAATCTAAAACTGGACTCACAGGAGAGGTTCAAATCATAGAAAGTTAGAGTGTCAGTCCTCTTGTACTTAAATCGGCATTGTGCCTATTGTATTAAATTAGGATGCAATCTTTGTTTGATCGTCAATAAGAAGGTGCAAGGTATACAGTAAACCTGAAGTCAAGCATCGGAATCTAAAACTGGACTCACAGGAGAGGTTCAAAACATAGAAAGTGAAAGTGTCAGTCCTCTTGTACTTAAATCGGCATTGTGCCTTTAGTATTAAATTCGGATGCAATTTCTGTGTTTCATCGTCAATAGGAAGGTGCATGGTAGACAGTTAACCTGAAGTGAAGCACCGGAATCTATAACTGGACTCACAGGAGAGGTTCAAATCATTGAAAGTGACAGTGTCAGTCCTCTTGTACTTAAGTCGGCATTGTGCGTTTTCTTACAAATTCGGTTGCAATTTCTGTGTTTCATTGTCAATAAGAAGGTCCAAGGGATACAGTAAACCTGAAGTGAAGCATCGGAATCTAAAACTGGACTCACAGGAGAGGTTCAAAACGTAGACATTAAGAGTGTCGGTCCTCTTGTACTTAAGTCGGCATTGTGCCCTTTGTATTAAATTCGGATGCAATTTCTGTGTTTCATCATCAATAAGAAGGTCCAAGGGATACAGTAAGCCTGAAGTGAAGCTCGGAATCTAAAACTGGACTCACAGGAGAGGTTCAAATCATAGAAAGAGAGTGTGTCAGTCCTCTTGTACTTAAGTCGGCATTGTGCTTTTGTATTAAATTCGGATGCAATTTCTGTATTCATCGTCAATAAGAAGGTCCATGGGATGCAGTAAACCTGAAGTGAAGCATCGGAATCTAAAACTGGACTCACAGGAGAGGTTCAAATTATAGAAAGTGAGAGTGTCAGTCCTCTTGTACTTAAGTCGGCATTGTCCCTTTAGAATATAGTTCCGATGCAATTTCTGTGTTTCATCGTCAATAAGAAGGTCCAAGGTGCACAGTTAACCTGAAATGAAGCATCGGAATCTAGAACTGGACTCACAGGAGAGGTTCAAATCGTAGAAAGTGAGAGAGTCAGTCCTCTTGTACTTAAGTCGTCATTGTGCCTTTTTTTAAAAATCGGATGGAATTTCTGTGTTTCCTCGTCAATAAGAAGGTGCAAGGTATACAGTAAACCTGAAGTGAAGCATCGGAATCTGAAACGGGACTCACAGGAGAGGTTCAAATCATAGAAAGTTAGAGTGTAAGTCCTCTTGTACTTAAGTTGGCATTGTGCCTTTTGTATTAAATTCGGATGCAAACTCTGTGTTTCATCGTAAATAAGAAGGTCCAAGGGATACAGTAAACCTGAAGTGAAGCATCGGAATGTAAAACTGGACTCACAGGATAGGTTCAAAAAATAGACAGTTAGAGTGTCGGTCCTCTTGTACTTAAGTCGGCATTGTGCCTTTTGTATTAAATTCAGATGCCAACTCTGTGTTTCATCGTAAATAAGAAGGTCCAAGGGATACAGTAAACCTGAAGTGAAGCATCGGAATCCAAAACTGGACTCACATGAGAGGTTCAAATCATAGAAAGTGAGTGTGTCAGTCCTCTTGTACTTAAGTCAGCATTGTGATTTTAGTATTGAATTCGGATGCAATTTCTGTGTTTCATCGTCAATAAGAAGGTCCAAGGTATACAGTAAACCTGAAGTGAAAGTTCGCAATTTAAAACTGGACTCACAGGAGAGGTTCAAATCATAGAGAGTGAGAGTGTCAGTCCTCTTTTACATAAGTCGGCATTGTGCCTTTTGTATTAAATTCGGATGCAATTTCTGTGTTTCATCATCAATAAGAAGGTCCAAGGGATACAGTAAACCTGAAGTGAAGCATCGGAATCTAAAACTGGACTCACAGGAGAGGTTCAAATCATAGAAAGTTAGAGTGTCAGTCCTCTTGTACTTAAATCGGCATTGTGCCTTTTGTATTAAATTAGGATGCAATCTTTGTTTGATCGTCAATAAGAAGGTGCAAGGTATACAGTAAACCTGAAGTCAAGCATCGGAATCTAAAACTGGACTCACAGGAGAGGTTCAAAACATAGAAAGTGAAAGTGTCAGTCCTCTTGTACTTAAATCGGCATTGTGCCTTTAGTATTAAATTCGGATGCAATTTCTGTGTTTCATCGTCAATGGGAAGGTGCATGGTAGACAGTTAACCTGAAGTGAAGCACCGGAATCTATAACTGGACTCACAGGAGAGGTTCAAATCATTGAAAGTGACAGTGTCAGTCCTCTTGTACTTAAGTCGGCATTGTGCGTTTTCTTACAAATTCGGTTGCAATTTCTGTGTTTCATTGTCAATAAGAAGGTCCAAGGGATACAGTAAACCTGAAGTGAAGCATCGGAATCTAAAACTGGACTCACAGGAGAGGTTCAAAACGTAGACATTAAGAGTGTCGGTCCTCTTGTACTTAAGTCGGCATTGTGCCCTTTGTATTAAATTCGGATGCAATTTCTGTGTTTCATCATCAATAAGAAGGTCCAAGGGATACAGTAAGCCTGAAGTGAAGCTCGGAATCTAAAACTGGACTCACAGGAGAGGTTCAAAACGTAGACAGTAAGAGTGTCGGTCCTCTTGTACTTAAGTCGGCATTGTGCCCTTTGTATTAAATTCGGATGCAATTTCTGTGTTTCATCGTCAATAAGAAGGTCCAACGGATACAGTAAACCTGAAGTGAAGCATCGGAATCTAAAACTGGACCCCCAGGAGAGGTTCAAATCATAGAAAGTGAGAGTGTCAGTTCTCTTTTACTAAAATCGGCTTTGTGCCTTTTGTATTAAATTCGGATGCAATATCTGTGTTTCATCGTCAATAAGAAGGTGCAAGGTATACAGTAAACCTGAAGTGAAGCATCGGAATCTAAAACTGGACTCACAGCAGAGGTTCAAATAACAGAAAGTATGAGTGTCAGTCCTATTTTACTTAAGACGGCATTGTGCCTTTTGTATTTAATTCGGATGCAATTTCTGTGTTACATCGTCAATAAGAAGGTCAAAGGTATACAGTAAACCTGAAGTGAAACATCGGAATCTAAAACTGGTCTCACAGGAGAGGTTCAAATCATAGAAAGTGAGAGTGTCAGTCCTCATGTACTTAAGTCGGCATTGTGCCTTTTGTATTACATTCGGATGCAATTTCTGTATTTCATCGTCAATAAGAAGGTCCAAGGGATACAGTAAACCCAAAGTGACGCATCGGATTCTAAAACGGGACTCACAGGAGAGGTTCATATCGTAGAAAGTTAGAGTGTAAGTCCTCTTGTACTTAAGAAGGCATTGTGCCTTTCGTATTAAATTCGGATGCAAACTCTGTGTTTCATCGTAAATAAGAAGGTCCAAGGGATACAGTAAACCTGAAGTGAAGCATCGGAATCTAAAACTGGACTAACAGGAGAGGTTCAAAACATAGACAGGTAGAGAGTTGGTCCTCTTGTACTTAAGTCAGCATTGTGCCTTTTGTATTAAATTCGGATGCAATTTCTGTGTTTCGTTGTCAATAAGAAGGTCCATGGGATGTAGTAAACCTGAAGTGAAGCATCGGAATCTAAAACTGGACTCAAAGGAGAGGTTCAAATCATAGATAGTTAGAGTGTCAGTCCTCTTGTACTTAAGTCGGCATTGTGAATTTTTTATTAAATTCGGATGCAATTTCTGTGTTTCATTGTCAATAGGAAGGTGCAAGGTAGACAGTAAACCTGAAGTGAAGCATCGGAATCTAAAACTGGACTCACAGGAGAGGTTCAAATCATTGACAGTGAGAGTGTCAGTCCTCTTGTACTTAAGTCGGCATTGTGCCTTTGGTATTAAATTCGAATGCAATTTCTGTATTTCATCGTCAATAAGAAGGTCCAAGGGATACAGTATACCTGAAGTGAAGCATCGGAATCTAAAACTGGACTCACGGGAGAGGTTCAAATCATAGAAAGCTAGAGTGTCAGTCCTCTTGTATTTAAATCGGCATTGTGGCTTTAGTATTAAATTCGGATGAAATCTTTATTTCATCGTCAATAAGAAGGTACAAGGTATACAGTAAACCAGAAGTGAAGCATCGTAATCTAAAAGTGGACTCACAGGAGAGGTTGAAAACGTAGACATTAAGAGTGTCGGTCCTCTTGTCCTTAAGACGGCATTGTGCCTTTTGTATTAAATTCGGATGCAAACTCTGTGTTTCATCGTCAATAAGAAGGTCCAAGGGATACAGCAAACCTGAAGTGAAGCATCGGAATCCAAAACTGGACTCACATGAGGGGTTCAAATCATAGAAAGTGAGAGTGTCAGTCCTCTTGTACTTAAGTCGGCATTGTGACTTTTGTATTAAATTCGGATGCAAACTCTGTGTTTCATCGTCAATAAAAAGGTCCAAGGGATACAGTAATCCTGAAGTGAAGCATTGGAATCTAAAACTCGACTCACAGTAGAGGTTCAAATCATAGAAAGTGAAAGTGTCAGTCCTCTTGTAGTTAAGTCGGCATTGTGATTTTTGTATTGAGTTCGGATGCAATTTCTGTGTTTCATCGTCAATAAGAAGGTCCAAGGTATACAGTAAACCTGAAGTGAAGCATCGGAATATAAAACTGGACTCACAGGAGAGGTTCAAATCATAGAAAGTGAGAGTGTAAGTCCTCTTTTACTTAAGTCGGCATTGTGCCTTTTGAATTAAAGTCGGATGCAATTTCTGTGTTTCATCGTCAATAAGAAGGCCCAAGGGATACAGTAAACCTGAAGTGAAGCAACGGAATCTAATACTGGACTCACAGGAGAGGTTCAAATGATAGAAAGTTAGAGTGTCAGTCCTCTTTTACTTAAGTCGGCATTGTGCCTTTTGTATTAAATTCGGATGCAATTTCTGTTTTTCATCATCAATAAGAAGGTCCAAGGGATACAGTAAACCTGAAGTGAAGCATCGGAATCTAAAACTGGACTCACAGGTGAGGTTCAAATCATAGAAAATTAGAGTGTCAGTCCTCTTGTACTTAAATCGGCATTGTGCCTTTTGTATTAAATTCGGATGCAATCTTTGTTTCATCGTCAATAAGAAGGTGCAAGGTATACAGTAAACCTGAAGTGAAGCATCGGAATCTAAAACTGGACTCACAGGAGAGGTTCAAATCATAGAAAGTTAGAGTGTCAGTCCTCTTGTACTTAAATCGGCATTGTGCCTTTTGTATTAAATTCGGATGCAATTTCTGTGTTTCATCGTCAATAGGAAAGTGCAAGGTAGACAGTTAACCTGAAGTGAAGCATCGGAATCTATAACTGGACTCACAGGAGAGGTTCAAATGATTGAAAGTGACAGTGTCAGTCCTCTTGTACTTAAGTCGGCATTGTGCCTTTTGGTATTAAATTCGAATGCAATTTCTGCATCTCATCGTCAATAAGAAGGTCCAAGGGATACAGTAAACCTGAAGTGAAGCATCGGAATCTAAAACTGGACTCACAGGAGAGGTTCAAATCATAGAAAGTGAGAGTGTCTGTCCTCTTGTACGTAAGTCGGCATTGTGATTTTTGTATTGAATTCGGATGCAATTTCTGTGTTTCATCGTCAATTAGAAGGTCCAAGGTATACAGTAAACCTGAAGTGAAGCATCGGAATCAAAAACTGGACTCACAGGAGAGGTTCAAATCATAGAAAGTGAGAGTGTCAGTCCTCTTTTACTATAATCGGCATTGTGCCTTTTGTATTAAATTCGGATGCAATATCTGTGTTTCATCGTCAATAAGAAGGTGCAAGGTATACAGTAAACCTGAAGTGAAGCATCGGAATCTAAAACTGGACTCACAGCTGAGGTTCAAATAACAGAAAGTAAGAGTGTCAGTCCTATTTTACTTAAGTCGGCATTGTGCCTTTTGTATTTCATTCGGATGCAATTTCTGTGTTACATCGTCAATAAGAGGGTCAAAGGTATAAAGTAAACCTGAAGTGAAGCATCGGAATCTAAAACTGGTCTCACAACAGAGGTTCAAATCATAGAAAGTGAGAGTGTCAGTCCTCTTGTACTTAAGTCGGCATTGTGCCTTTTGTATTACATTCGGATGCAATTTCTGTATTTCATCGTCAATAAGAAGGTCCAAGGGATACAGTAAACCTGAAGTGAAGCATCGGAATCTAAATCTGGACTCAAAGGAGAGGTTCAAATCATAGATAGTTAGAGTGTCAGTCCTCTTGTACTTAAGTCGGCATTGTGAATTGTGTATTAAATTCGGATGCAATTTCTGTGTTTCATCGTCAATAGGGAGGTGCAAGGTAGACAGTAAACCTGAAGTGAAGCATCGGAATCTAAAACTGGACTCACAGGAGAGGTTCAAATCATTGACAGTGAGAGTGTCAGTGCTCTTGTACTTAGGTCGGCATTGTGCCTTTGGTATTAAATTCGAATGCAATTTCTGTATTTCATCGTCAATAAGAAGGTCCAAGGGATACAGTATACCTGAAGTGAAGCATCGGAATCTAAAACTGGACTCACAGGAGAGGTTCAAACCATAGAAAGTTAGAGTGTCAGTCCTCTTTTACTTAAGTCGGCATTGTGCCTTTTGTATTAAATTCGGATGCAATTTCTGTGTGTCATCATCAATAAGAAGGTCCAAGGGATACAGTAAACCTGAAGTGAAGCATCGGAATATAAAACTGGAATCATGGGAGAGGTTCAAATCATAGAAAGTTAGAGTGTCAGTCCTCTTGTATTTAAATCGGCATTGTTGCTTTTGTATTAAATTCGGATGCAATCTTTATTTCATCGTCAATAAGAAGGTACAAGGTATACAGTAAACCTGAAGTGAAGCATCGGAATCTAAAACTGGACTCACAGGAGAGGTTCAAATCGTAGAAAGTGAGAGTGTCAGTCCTCTTGTACTTAAGTCGGCATTGAGCATTTTGTATTAAATTTGAATGCAATTTCTGTGTTTCATCGTCAATAGGAAGGTGCAAGGTAGACAGTAAACCTGAAGTGAAGCATCGGAATCTAAAGCTGGACTCACAGGAGAGGTTCAAATCATTGAAAGTGAGAGTGTCAGTTCTCTTGTACTTATGTCGGCATTGTGCCTTTGTATTAAATTACGATGCAATTTCTGTGTTTCATCGTCAATAAGAAGATGCAAGGTATACGGTAGACCTGAAGTGACGCATCGGAAACTAAAACTATACTCACAGGAGAGGTTGAAAACGTAGACAGTAAGAGTGTCGGTCCTCTTGTACTTAAGACGGCTTTGTGCCTTTTGTATTAAATTCGGATGCAAACTCTGTGTTTCATCGTCAATGAGAAGGTCCAAGGGATACAGTAAACCTGAAGTGAAGCACCGGAATCCAAAACTGGACTCACATGAGAGGTTCAAATCATAGAAAGTGAGAGTGTCAGTCCTCTTGTACTTAAGTCGGCATTGTGACTTTTGTATTAAATTCGGATGCAAACTCTGTGTTTCATCGTCAATAAAAAGGTCCAAGGGATACAGTAAACCTGAAGTGAAGCATCGGAATCTAAAACTGGACTCACAGGAGAGGTTCAAATCATAGAAAGTGAGAGTGTCAGTCCTCTTGTAGTTAAGTCGGCATTGTGATTTTTGTATTGAGTTCGGATGCAATTTCTGTGTTTCATCGTCAATAAGAAGGTCCATGGTATACAGTAAACCTGAAGTGAAGCATCGGAATCTAAAATTGGACTCAAAGGAGAGGTTCAAATCATAGATAGTTAGAGTGTCAGTCCTCTTGTACTTAAGTCGGCATTGTGAATTTTTTATTAAATTCGGATGCAATTTCTGTGTTTCATTGTCAATAGGAAGGTGCAAGGTAGACAGTAAACCTGAAGTGAAGCATCGGAATCTAAAACTGGACTCACAGGAGAGGTTCAAATCATTGACAGTGAGAGTGTCAGTCCTCTTGTACTTAAGTCGGCATTGTGCCTTTGGTATTAAATTCGAATGCAATTTCTGTATTTCATCGTCAATAAGAAGGTCCAAGGGATACAGTATACCTGAAGTGAAGCATCGGAATCTAAAACTGGACTCACGGGAGAGGTTCAAATCATAGAAAGCTAGAGTGTCAGTCCTCTTGTATTTAAATCGGCATTGTGGCTTTAGTATTAAATTCGGATGAAATCTTTATTTCATCGTCAATAAGAAGGTACAAGGTATACAGTAAACCAGAAGTGAAGCATCGTAATCTAAAAGTGGACTCACAGGAGAGGTTGAAAACGTAGACATTAAGAGTGTCGGTCCTCTTGTCCTAAAGACGGCATTGTGCCTTTTGTATTAAATTCGGATGCAAACTCTGTGTTTCATCGTCAATAAGAAGGTCCAAGGGATACAGCAAACCTGAAGTGAAGCATCGGAATCCAAAACTGGACTCACATGATGGGTTCAAATCATAGAAAGTGAGAGTGTCAGTCCTCTTGTACTTAAGTCGGCATTGTGACTTTTGTATTAAATTCGGATGCAAACTCTGTGTTTCATCGTCAATAAAAAGGTCCAAGGGATACAGTAATCCTGAAGTGAAGCATTGGAATCTAAAACTCGACTCACAGTAGAGGTTCAAATCATAGAAAGTGAAAGTGTCAGTCCTCTTGTAGTTAAGTCGGCATTGTGATTTTTGTATTGAGTTCGGATGCAATTTCTGTGTTTCATCGTCAATAAGAAGGTCCAAGGTATACAGTAAACCTGAAGTGAAGCATCGGAATATAAAACTGGACTCACAGGAGAGGTTCAAATCATAGAAAGTGAGAGTGTAAGTCCTCTTTTACTTAAGTCGGCATTGTGCCTTTTGAATTAAAGTCGGATGCAATTTCTGTGTTTCATCGTCAATAAGAAGGCCCAAGGGATACAGTAAACCTGAGGTGAAGCAACGGAATCTAATACTGGACTCACAGGAGAGGTTCAAATGATAGAAAGTTAGAGTGTCAGTCCTCTTTTACTTAAGTCGGCATTGTGCCTTTTGTATTAAATTCGGATGCAATTTCTGTTTTTCATCATCAATAAGAAGGTCCAAGGGATACAGTAAACCTGAAGTGAAGCATCGGAATCTGAAACTGGACTCACAGGTGAGGTTCAAATCATAGAAAATTAGAGTGTCAGTCCTCTTGTACTTAAATCGGCATTGTGCCTTTTGTATTAAATTCGGATGCAATCTTTGTTTCATCGTCAATAAGAAGGTGCAAGGTATACAGTAAACCTGAAGTGAAGCATCGGAATCTAAAACTGGACTCACAGGAGAGGTTCAAATCATAGAAAGTTAGAGTGTCAGTCCTCTTGTACTTAAATCGGCATTGTGCCTTTTGTATTAAATTCGGATGCAATTTCTGTGTTTCATCGTCAATAGGAAAGTGCAAGGTAGACAGTTAACCTGAAGTGAAGCATCGGAATCTATAACTGGACTCACAGGAGAGGTTCAAATGATTGAAAGTGACAGTGTCAGTCCTCTTGTACTTAAGTCGGCATTGTGCCTTTTGGTATTAAATTCGAATGCAATTTCTGCATCTCATCGTCAATAAGAAGGTCCAAGGGATACAGTAAACCTGAAGTGAAGCATCGGAATCTAAAACTGGACTCACAGGAGCGGTTCAAATCATAGAAAGTGAGAGTGTCTGTCCTCTTGTACGTAAGTCGGCATTGTGATTTTTGTATTGAATTCGGATGCAATTTCTGTGTTTCATCGTCAATTAGAAGGTCCAAGGTATACAGTAAACCTGAAGTGAAGCATCGGAATCAAAAACTGGACTCACAGGAGAGGTTCAAATCATAGAAAGTGAGAGTGTCAGTCCTCTTTTACTATAATCGGCATTGTGCCTTTTGTATTAAATTCGGATGCAATATCTGTGTTTCATCGTCAATAAGAAGGTGCAAGGTATACAGTAAACCTGAAGTGAAGCATCGGAATCTAAAACTGGACTCACAGCTGAGGTTCAAATAACAGAAAGTAAGAGTGTCAGTCCTATTTTACTTAAGTCGGCATTGTGCCTTTTGTATTTCATTCGGATGCAATTTCTGTGTTACATCGTCAATAAGAGGGTCAAAGGTATAAAGTAAACCTGAAGTGAAGCATCGGAATCTAAAACTGGTCTCACAACAGAGGTTCAAATCATAGAAAGTGAGAGTGTCAGTCCTCTTGTACTTAAGTCGGCATTGTGCCTTTTGTATTACATTCGGATGCAATTTCTGTATTTCATCGTCAATAAGAAGGTCCAAGGGATACAGTAAACCTGAAGTGAAGCATCGGAATCTAAAACTGGACTCAAAGGAGAGGTTCAAATCATAGATAGTTAGAGTGTCAGTCCTCTTGTACTTAAGTCGGCATTGTGAATTGTGTATTAAATTCGGATGCAATTTCTGTGTTTCATCGTCAATAGGGAGGTGCAAGGTAGACAGTAAACCTGAAGTGAAGCATCGGAATCTAAAACTGGACTCACAGGAGAGGTTCAAATCATTGACAGTGAGAGTGTCAGTGCTCTTGTACTTAGGTCGGCATTGTGCCTTTGGTATTAAATTCGAATGCAATTTCTGTATTTCATCGTCAATAAGAAGGTCCAAGGGATACAGTATACCTGAAGTGAAGCATCGGAATCTAAAACTGGACTCACAGGAGAGGTTCAAACCATAGAAAGTTAGAGTGTCAGTCCTCTTTTACTTAAGTCGGCATTGTGCCTTTTGTATTAAATTCGGATGCAATTTCTGTGTTTCATCATCAATAAGAAGGTCCAAGGGATACAGTAAACCTGAAGTGAAGCATCGGAATATAAAACTGGAATCATGGGAGAGGTTCAAATCATAGAAAGTTAGAGTGTCAGTCCTCTTGTATTTAAATCGGCATTGTTGCTTTTGTATTAAATTCGGATGCAATCTTTATTTCATCGTCAATAAGAAGGTACAAGGTATACAGTAAACCTGAAGTGAAGCATCGGAATCTAAAACTGGACTCACAGGAGAGGTTCAAATCGTAGAAAGTGAGAGTGTCAGTCCTCTTGTACTTAAGTCGGCATTGAGCATTTTGTATTAAATTTGAATGCAATTTCTGTGTTTCATCGTCAATAGGAAGGTGCAAGGTAGACAGTAAACCTGAAGTGAAGCATCGGAATCTAAAGCTGGACTCACAGGAGAGGTTCAAATCATTGAAAGTGAGAGTGTCAGTTCTCTTGTACTTATGTCGGCATTGTGCCTTTGTATTAAATTACGATGCAATTTCTGTGTTTCGTCGTCAATAAGAAGATGCAAGGTATACGGTAGACCTGAAGTGACGCATCGGAAACTAAAACTATACTCACAGGAGAGGTTGAAAACGTAGACAGTAAGAGTGTCGGTCCTCTTGTACTTAAGACGGCTTTGTGCCTTTTGTATTAAATTCGGATGCAAACTCTGTGTTTCATCGTCAATGAGAAGGTCCAAGGGATACAGTAAACCTGAAGTGAAGCACCGGAATCCAAAACTGGACTCACATGAGAGGTTCAAATCATAGAAAGTGAGAGTGTCAGTCCTCTTGTACTTAAGTCGGCATTGTGACTTTTGTATTAAATTCGGATGCAAACTCTGTGTTTCATCGTCAATAAAAAGGTCCAAGGGATACAGTAAACCTGAAGTGAAGCATCGGAATCTAAAACTGGACTCACAGGAGAGGTTCAAATCATAGAAAGTGAGAGTGTCAGTCCTCTTGTAGTTAAGTCGGCATTGTGATTTTTGTATTGAGTTCGGATGCAATTTCTGTGTTTCATCGTCAATAAGAAGGTCCATGGTATACAGTAAACCTGAAGTGAAGCATCGGAATCTAAAGCTGGACTCACAGGAGAGGTTCAAATCATCGAAAGTGAGAGTGTAAGTCCTCTTTTACTTAAGTCGGCATTGTGCCTTTTGTATTAAATTCGGATGCAATTTCTGTGTTTCATTGTCAATAGGAAGGTGCAAGGTAGACATTAAACCTAGAGTGAAGCATCGGAATCTAAAACTGGACTCACAGGAGAGGTTCTAATCATAGAAAGTTAGAGTGTCAGTCCTCTTGTACTTAAATCGGCATTGTGCCTTTTGTATTAAATTCGGATGCAATCTTTGTTTCATCGTCAGTAAGAAGGTGCAAGGTATACAGTAAACCTGAAGTGAAGCTTCGGAATCTAAAACTGGACTCACAGGAGAGGTTCAAATCGTAGAAAGTGAGAGTGTCAGTCCTCTTGTACTTAAGTCGGAATTGTGCCTTTTGTATTCAGTTCGGATGCAATTTCTGTGTTTCATCGTCAATAAGAAGATGCAAGGTATTCGGTAGACCTGAAGTGACGCATCGGAATCTAAAACTAAACTCGCAGTAGAAGTTCAAAACATAGTAAGTGAGAAGGTCAGTCCTCTTTTACTTAAGTCGGCATTGAGCATTTTGTATTAAATTCGGATGCAATTTCTGTTTCTTCGTCAATGAGAAGGTCCAAGGGATACAGTAAACCTGAAGTGAAGCATCGGAATCTAAAACTGGGGTCAAAGGAGAGGTTCAAATCATAGAAAGTTTGGGTGTCAGTCCTCTTGTACGTAAGTCGGCATTGTGCCTTTTGTATTAAATTCGGTTGCAATTTCTGTGTTTCAGCGTCAATAAGAAGTTCCAAGGGATACAATAAACCGCAAGTGAAGCATCGGAATCTAAAACTGGACTCACAGGAGAGGTTGAAAACGTAGACAGTAAGAGTGTCGGTCCTCTTGTACTTAAGTCGGCATTGTGCCTTTTGTATTAAATTCGGATGCAAACTCTGTGTTTCATCGTCAATAAGAAGGTCCAAGGGATACAGTAATCCTGAAGTGAAGCATCGGAATCTAAAACTGGACTCACATGAGAGGTTCAAATCATAGAAAGTTAGAGTGTCAGTCCTCTTGTACTTAAATCGGCATTGTGCCTTTTGTATTAAATTCGGATGCATTCCTTGTTACATCGTCAATAAGAAGGTGCAAGGTATACAGTAAACCTGAAGTGAAGCATCGGAATCTAAAACTGGACTCACAGGACAGGTTCAATTCGTAGAAAGTGAGAGTGTCAGTCCTCTTGTACTTAAGTCGGCATTGTGCCTTTTGTATTAAATTCGAATGCAATTTCTGTGTTTCATTGTCAATAGGAAGGTGCAAGGTAGACAGTAAACCTGAAGTGAAGCATCGGAAACTAAATCTGGACTCACAGGAGAGGTTCAAATCATAGAAAGTTAGAGTGTCAGTCCTCTTGTACTTATGTCGGCATTGTGCCTTTGTATTAAATTTCGATGCAATTTCTGTGTTTCATCGCCAATAAGAAGATGCAAGATATACGGTAGACCTGAAGTGTCGCATCGGAATCTAAAACTATACTCACAGGAGAAGTTCAAAACATAGAAAGTGAGAGGGACAGTCCTCTTTCACTTAAGTCGGCATTGTGCCTTTTGTATTAAATTCGGATGCAATATCTGTGTTTCTTCGTCAATAAGAAGGTCCAAGGGATACAGTAAACCTGAAGTGAAGCATCGGAATCTAAAACTGGGATCAAAGGAGAGGTTCAAATCATAGAAAGTTAGGGTGTCAGTCCTCTTGTACGTAAGTCGGTATTGTGCCTTTTGTATTAAATACGGATGGAATTTCTGTGTTTCATCGTCAATAAGAAGGTCCAAGGGATACAGTAAACCAGAAGTGAAGCATCGGAATCTGAAACTGGACTGACAGGAGAGGTTGAAAACGTAGACAGTAAGAGTGTCGGTCCTCTTGTACTTAAGTCGGCATTGTGCCTTTTGTATTAAATTCGGATGCAATATCTGCGCCTCATCGTCCATAAGAAGGTGCAAGGGATACAGTAAACCTGCAGTGAAGTATCGGAATCTAAAACTGGACTCACAGGAGAGGTTCAAATCACAGAAAGTGTGATTGTCAGTCCTCTTGTACTTAAGTCGGCATTGTGCCTTTTGTATTAAATTCGGATGCAAACTCTGTGTTTCATCGTCAATAAGAAGGTCCAAGGGATACAGTAAACCTGAAGTGAAGCATCGGAATCTAAAACTGGACTCACAGGCGAGGTTCAAATCATAGAAAGTGAGAGTGTCAGTCCTCTTGTAGTTAAGTCGGCATTGTGATTTTTGTATTGGGTTTGGATGCAATTTCTATGTTTCATCGTCAATTAGAAGGTCCAAGGTATAAAGTAAACCTGAAGTGAAGCATCGGAATCTAAAACTGGACTCACATGAGAGGTTCAAATCGTAGAAAGTGAGAGTGTCAGTCCTCTTGTACGTAAGTCGGCATTGTGTCTTTTGTATTCAATTCGGATGAAATTTCTGTGTTTGATCGTCAATACGAAGGTGCAAGGTATACAGTAAACCTGAGGTGAAGCATCGGAATCTAAAACTGGACTCACAGGAGCGGTTCAAATCGTAGAAAGTGAGAGTGTCAATCCTCTTGTACTATAGTCGACATTGTGCCTTTTGTATTCAATTTGGATGCAATTTCTGTGTTTCAACGTCAATAAGAAGGTGCAAGGTGCACAGTAAACCTGAAGTGAAGCATCGGATTTTAAAACTGGACTTACAGGAGAGGTTCAAATCGTAGAAAGTGAGAGTGTTAGTCCTCTTGTACTTATGTCGGCATTGTGCCTTTTGTATTAAATTTGGATGCAATTTCTGTGTTTCTTCGTCAATAAGAAGGTCCAAGGGATACAGTAAACCTGAAGTGAAGCATCGGAATCTAAAACTGGTCTCACAGGACAGGTTCAAATCGTAGAAAGTGAGAGTGTCAGTCCTCTTGTACTTAAGTCGGCATTGTGCCTTTTGTATTAAATTCGGATGCAATTTCTGTATTTCATCGTCAATAAGAAGGTCCAAGGGATACAGTAACCCAAAGTGAAGCATCGGATTCTAAAACGGGACTCACAGGAGAGGTCATATCATAGAAAGTTAGAGTGTAAGTCCTCTTGTACTTAAGTAGGCATTGTGCCTTTTGTATTAAATTCGGATGCAAACTCTGTGTTTCATCGTAAATAAGAAGGTCCAAGGGATACAGTAAACCTGAAGTGAAGCATCGGAATCTAAAACTGGACTCACAGGAGAGGTTCAAAACATAGACAGTTAGAGTGTCGGTCCTCTTGTACTTAAGTCGGCATTGTGCCTTTTGTATTAAATTCGGATGCAATTTCTGTGTCTCATCGTCAATAAGATGGTCCAAGGTATTCAGTAAACCTGAAGTGAAGCCTTGGAATCTAAAACTGGACACACAGGAGGGGTTCAAATCACAGAAAGTGAGAGTGTCAGTCCTCTTTTACTTAAGTCGGCATTGTGCCTTTTGTATAAAATTCGGATGCAATTTCTGTGTTTCGTCGTTAATAAGAAGGTCCAAGGGATGCAGTAAACCTGAAGTGAAGCATCGGAATCTAAAACTGAACTCAAAGGAGAGGTTCAAATCATAGATACTTAGAGTGTCAGTCCTCTTGTACTTAAGTCGGCATTGTGAATTGTGTATTAAATTCGGATGCAATTTCTGTGTTTCATCGTCAATAGGAAGGTGCAAGGTAGACAGTAAACCTGAAGTGAAGCATCGGAATCTAAAACTGGGCTCACAGGAGAGGTTCAAATCATTGACAGTGAGAGTGTCAGTGCTCTTGTACTTATGTCGGCATTGTGCCTTTGGTATTAAATTCGAATGCAATTTCTGTATTTCATCGTCAATAAGAAGGTCCAAGGGATACAGTATACCTGAAGTGAAGCATCGGAATCTAAAACTGGACTCACAGGAGAGGTTCAAACCATAGAAAGTTAGAGTGTCAGTCCTCTTTTACTTAAGTCGGCATTGTGCCTTTTGTATCAAATTCGGATGCAATTTCTGTGTTTCATTGTCAATAGGAAGGTGCAAGGTAGACAGTAAACCTGAAGTGAAGCATCGGAAACTAAATCTGGACTCACAGGAGAGGTTCAAATCATAGAGAGTTAGAGTGTCAGTCCTCTTGTACTTATGTCGGCATTGTGCCTTTGTATTAAATTTCAATGCAATTTCTGTGTTTCATCGCCAATAAGAAGATGCAAGGTATACGGTAGACCTGAAGTGTCGCATCGGAATCTAAAACTATACTCACAGGAGAAGTTCAAAACATAGAAAGTGAGAGGGACAGTCCTCTTTCACTTAAGTCGGCATTGTGCCTTTTGTATTAAATTCGGATGCAATATCTGTGTTTCTTCGTCAATAAGAAGGTCCAAGGGATACAGTAAACCTGAAGTGAAGCATCGGAATCTAAAACTGGGATCAAAGGAGAGGTTCAAATCATAGAAAGTTAGGGTGTCAGTCCTCTTGTACGTAAGTCGGTATTGTGCCTTTTGTATTAAATACGGATGGAATTTCTGTGTTTCATCGTCAATAAGAAGGTCCAAGGGATACAGTAAACCAGAAGTGAAGCATCGGAATCTGAAACTGGACTCACAGGAGAGGTTGAAAACGTAGACAGTAAGAGTGTCGGTCCTCTTGTACTTAAGTCGGCATTGTGCCTTTTGTATTAAATTCGGATGCAATATCTGCGCCTCATCGTCCATAAGAAGGTGCAAGGGATACAGTAAACCTGCAGTGAAGCATCGGAATCTAAAACTGGACTCACAGGAGAGGTTCAAATCACAGATAGTGTGATTGTCAGTCCTCTTGTACTTAAGTCGGCATTGTGCCTTTTGTATTAAATTCGGATGCAAACTCTGTGTTTCATCGTCAATAAGAAGGTCCAAGGGATACAGTAAACCTGAAGTGAAGCATCGGAATCTAAAACTGGACTCACAGGCGAGGTTCAAATCATAGAAAGTGAGAGTGTCAGTCCTCTTGTAGTTAAGTCGGCATTGTGATTTTTGTATTGAGTTTGGATGCAATTTCTATGTTTCATCGTCAATTAGAAGGTCCAAGGTATAAAGTAAACCTGAAGTGAAGCATCGGAATCTAAAACTGGACTCACATGAGAGGTTCAAATCGTAGAAAGTGAGAGTGTCAGTCCTCTTGTACGTAAGTCGGCATTGTGTCTTTTGTATTCTATTAGGATGAAATTTCTGTGGTTCATCGTCAATACGAAGGTGCAAGGTATACAGTAAACCTGAAGTGAAGCATCGGAATCTAAAACTGGACTCACAGGAGCGGTTCAAATCGTAGAAAGTGAGAGTGTCAATCCTCTTGTACTATAGTCGACATTGTGCCTTTTGTATTCAATTTGGATGCAATTTCTGTGTTTCATCGTCAATAAGAAGGTGCAAGGTGCACAGTAAACCTGAAGTGAAGCATCGGAATCTAAAACTGGACTTACAGGAGAGGTTCAAATCTTAGAAAGTGAGAGTGTTAGTCCTCTTGTACTTATGTCGGCATTGTGCCTTTTGTATTAAATTTGGATGCAATTTCTGTGTGTCTTCGTCAATAAGAAGGTCCAAGGGATACAGTAAACCTGAAGTGAAGCATCGGAATCTAAAACTGGTCTCACAGGACAGGTCCAAATCGTAGAAAGTGAGAGTGTCAGTCCTCTTGTACTTAAGTCGGCATTGTGCCTTTTGTATTAAATTCGGATGCAATTTCTGTATTTCATCGTCAATAAGAAGGTCCAAGGGATACAGTAACCCAAAGTGAAGCATCGGATTCTAAAACGGGACTCACAGGAGAGGTCATATCATAGAAAGTTAGAGTGTAAGTCCTCTTGTACTTAAGTAGGCATTGTGCCTTTTGTATTAAATTCGGATGCAAACTCTGTGTTTCATCGTAAATAAGAAGGTCCAAGGGATACAGTAAACCTGAAGTGAAGCATCGGAATCTAAAACTGGACTCACAGGAGAGGTTCAAAACATAGACAGTTAGAGTGTCGGTCCTCTTGTACTTAAGTCGGCATTGTGCCTTTTGTATTAAATTCGGATGCAATTTCTGTGTCTCATCGTCAATAAGATGGTCCAAGGTATTCAGTAAACCTGAAGTGAAGCCTTGGAATCTAAAACTGGACACACAGGAGGGGTTCAAATCACAGAAAGTGAGAGTGTCAGTCCTCTTTTACTTAAGTCGGCATTGTGCCTTTTGTATAAAATTCGGATGCAATTTCTGTGTTTCGTAGTTAATAAGAAGGTCCTAGGGATGCAGTAAACCTGGAGTGAAGCATCGGAATCTAAAACTGGACTCAAAGGAGAGGTTCAAATCATAGATACTTAGAGTGTCAGTCCTCTTGTACTTAAGTCGGCATTGTGAATTGTGTATTAAATTCGGATGCAATTTCTGTGTTTCATCGTCAATAGGAAGGTGCAAGGTAGACAGTAAACCTGAAGTGAAGCATCGGAATCTAAAACTGGACTCACAGGAGAGGTTCAAATCATTGACAGTGAGAGTGTCAGTGCTCTTGTACTTATGTCGGCATTGTGCCTTTGGTATTAAATTCGAATGCAATTTCTGTATTTCATCGTCAATAAGAAGGTCCAAGGGATACAGTATACCTGAAGTGAAGCATCGGAATCTAAAACTGGACTCACAGGAGAGGTTCAAACCATAGAAAGTTAGAGTGTCAGTCCTCTTTTACCTAAGTCGGCATTGTGCCTTTTGTATTAAATTCGGATGCAATTTCTGTGTTTCATCATCAATATGAAGGTCCAAGGGATACAGTAAACCTGAAGTGAAGCATCGGAATATAAAACTGGACTCATGGGAGAGGTTCAAATCATAGAAAGTCAGAGTGTCAGTCCTCTTGTATTTAAATCGGCATTGTTGCTTTTGTATTAAATTCGGATGCAATCTTTATTTCATCGTCAATAAGAAGGTACAAGGTATATAGTAAACCTGAAGTGAAGCATCGGAATCTAAAACTGGACTCACAGGAGAAGTTCAAATCGTAGAAAGTGAGAGTGTCAGTCCTCTTGTACTTAAGTCGGCATTGAGCATTTTGTATTAAATTTGAATGCAATTTCTGTGTTTCATCGTCAATAGGAAAGTGCAAGGTAGACAGTAAACCTGAAGTGAAGCATCGGAATCTAAAGTTGGACTCACAGGAGAGGTTCAAATCATTGAAAGTGAGAGTGTCAGTTCTCTTGTACGTAAGTCGGCATTGTGCCTTTGGTATTAAATTCGAATGCAATTTCTGTATTTCTTCGTCAATAAGAAGGTCCAATGGATACAGTATACCTGAAGTGAAGCATCGGAATCTAAAACTGGACTCACAGGAGAGGTTCAAATCATAGAAAGTTAGAGTGTCAGTCCTCTTGTACTTATGTCGGCATTGTGCCTTTGTATTAAATTACGATGCAATTTCTGTGTTTCATCGTCAATAAGAAGATGCAAGGTATACGGTAGACCTGAAGTGACGCATCGGAAACTAAAACTATACTCACAGGAGAGGTTGAAAACGTAGACAGTAAGAGTGTCGGTCCTCTTGTACTTAAGACGGCATTGTGCCTTTTGTATTAAATTCGGATGCAAACTCTGTGTTTCATCGTCAGTAAGAAGGTCCAAGGGATACAGTTAACCTGAAGTGAAGCATCGGAATCCAAAACTGGACTCACATGAGAGGTTCAAATCATAGAAAGTGAGAGTGTCAGTCCTCTTGTACTTAAGTCGGCATTGTGACTTTTGTATTAAATTCGGATGCAAACTCTGTGTTTCATCGTCAATAAAAAGGTCCAAGGGATACAGTAAACCTGAAGTGAAGCATCGGAATCTAAAACTGTACTCACAGGAGAGGTTCAAATCATAGAAAGTGAGAGTGTCAGTCCTCTTGTAGTTAAGTCGGCATTGTGATTTTTGTATTGAGTTCGGATGCAATTTCTGTGTTTCATCGTCAATAAGAAGGTCCATGGTATACAGTAAACCTGAAGTGAAGCATCGGAATCTAAAGCTGGACTCACAGGAGAGGTTCAAATCATCGAAAGTGACAGTGTAAGTCCTCTTTTACTTAAGTCGGCATTGTGCCTTTTGTATTAAATTCGGATGCAATTTCTGTGTTTCATTGTCAATAGGAAGGTGCAAGGTAGACATTAAACCTAGAGTGAAGCATCGGAATCTAAAACTGGACTCACAGGAGAGGTTCTAATCATAGAAACTTAGAGTGTCAGTCCTCTTGTACTTAAATCGGCATTGTGCCTTTTGTATTAAATTCGGATGCAATCTTTGTTTCATCGTCAATAAGAAGGTGCAAGGTATACAGTAAACCTGAAGTGAAGCTTCGGAATCTAAAACTGGACTCACAGGAGAGGTTCAAATCGTAGAAAGTGAGAGTGTCAGTCCTCTTGTACTTAAGTCGGAATTGTGCCTTTTGTATTCAGTTCGGATGCAATTTCTGTGTTTCATCGTCAATAAGAAGATGCAAGGTATACGGTAGACCTGAAGTGACGCATCGGAATCTAAAACTATACTCACAGTAGAAGTTCAAAACATAGTAAGTGAGAAGGTCAGTCCTCTTTTACTTAAGTCGGCATTGTGCATTTTGTATTAAATTCGGATGCAATTTCTGTTTCTTCGTCAATGAGAAGGTCCAAGGGATACAGTAAACCTGAAGTGAAGCATCGGAATCAAAAACTGGGGTCAAAGGAGAGGTTCAAATCATAGAAAGTTTGGGTGTCAGTCCTCTTGTACGTAAGTCGGCATTGTGCCTTTTGTATTAAATTCAGTTGCAATTTCTGTGTTTCATCGTCAATAAGAAGGTCCAAGGGATACAATAAACCGCAAGTGAAGCATCGGAATCTAAAACTGGACTCACAGGAGAGGTTGAAAACGTAGACAGTAAGAGTGTCGGTCCTCTTGTACTTAAGTCGGCATTGTGTCTTTTGTATTAAATTCGGATGCAAACTCTGTGTTTCATCGTCAATAAGAAGGTCCAAGGGATACAGTAAACCTGAAGTGAAGCATCGGAATCTAAAACTGGACTCACATGAGATGTTCAAATCATAGAAAGTGAGAGTGTCAGTCCTCTTGTACTTAAGTCGGCATTGTGATTTTTGTATTGAATTCGGATGCAATTTCTGTGTTTCATCGTCAATAAGAACGTCCAATGTGTACAGTAAACCTGAAGTGAAGCATCGGAATCTAAAACTGGACTCACAGGAGAGGTTCAAATCATAGAGAGTGAGAGTGTCAGTCCTCTTTTACTTAAGTCGGCATTGTGCCTTTTGTATTAAATTCGGATGCAATTTCTGTGTTTCATCATCAATAAGAAGGTCCAAGGGTTACAGTAAACCTGAAGTGAAGCATCGGAATCTAAAACTGGACTCACAGGAGAGGTTCAAATCATAGAAAGTTAGAGTGTCAGTCCTCTTGTACTTAAATCGGCATTGTGCCTTTTGTATTAAATTCGGATGCAATCCTTGTTTCATCGTCAATAAGAAGGTGCAAGGTATACAGTAAACCTGAAGTGAAGCATCGGAATCTAAAACTGGACTCACAGGACAGGTTCAAAACGTAGAAAGTGAGAGTGTCAGTCCTCTTATACTTAAGTCGGCATTGTGCCTTTTGTATTAAATTCGAATGCAATTTCTGTGTTTCATTGTCAATAGGAAGGTGCAAGGTAGACAGTAAACCTGAAGTGAAGCATCGGAAACTAAATCTGGACTCACAGGAGAGGTTCAAATCATAGAAAGTTAGAGTGTCAGTCCTCTTGTACTTATGTCGGCATTGTGCCTTTGTATTAAATTTCGATGCAATTTCTGTGTTTCATCGCCAATAAGAAGATGCAAGGTATACGGTAGACCTGAAGTGACGCGTCGGAATCTAAAACTATACTCACAGGAGAAGTTCAAAACATAGAAAGTGAGAGGGTCAGTCCTCTTTCACTTAAGTCGGCATTGTGCCTTTTGTATTAAATTCGGATGCAATATCTGTGTTTCTTCGTCAATAAGAAGGTCCAAGGGATACAGTAAACCTGAAGTGAAGCATCGGAATCTAAAACTGGGGTCAAAGGAGAGGTTCAAATCATAGAAAGTTAGGGTGTCAGTCCTCTTGTACGTAAGTCGGTATTGTGCCTTTTGTATTAAATACGGATGCAAACTCTGTGTTTCATCGTCAATAAGAAGGTCCAAGGGATACAGTAAACCTGAAGTGAAGCATCGGAATCTAAAACTGGACTCACAGGAGAGGTTCCAATCATAGAAAGTGAGAGAGTCAGTCCTCTTGTAGTTAAGTCGGCATTGTGATTATTGTATTGAGTTCGGATGCAATTTCTATGTTTCATCGTCAATTAGAAGGTCCAAAGTATAAAGTAAACCTGAAGTGAAGCATCGGAATCTAAAACTGGACTCACATGAGAGGTTCAAATCGTAGAAAGTGAGAGTGTCAGTCCTCTTGTACGTAAGTCGGCATTGTGTCTTTTGTATACAATTCGGATGAAATTTCTGTGTTTCATCGTCAATACGAAGGTGCAAGGTATACAGTAAACATGAAGTGAAGCATCGGAATCTAAAACTGGACTCACAGGAGCGGTTCAAATCGTAGAAAGTGAGAGTGTCAATCCTCTTGTACTATAGTCGACATTGTGCCTTTTGTATTCAATTTGGATGCAATTTCTGTGTTTCATCGTCAATAAGAAGGTGCAAGGTGCACAGTAAACCTGAAGTGAAGCATCGGAATCTAAAACTGGACTTACAGGAGAGGTTCAAATCGTAGAAAGTGAGAGTGTTAGTCCTCTTGTACTTATGTCGGCATTGTGCCTTTTGTGTTAAATTTGGATGCAATTTCTGTGTTTCTTCGTCAATAAGAAGGTCCAAGGGATACAGTAAACCTGAAGTGAAGCATCGGAATCTAAAACTGGTCTCACAGGACAGGTTCAAATTGTAGAAAGTGAGAGTGTCAGTCCTCTTGTACTTAAGTCGGCATTGTGCCTTTTGTATTAAATTCGGATGCAATTTCTGTGTTTCATTGTCAATAGGAAGGTGCAAGGTAGACAGTAAACCTGAAGTGAAGCATCGGAAACTAAATCTGGACTCACAGGAGAGTTTCATTTCATTGAAAGTGAGAGTGTCAGTCCTCTTGTACTTAAGTCAGCATTGTGCCTTTGGTATTAAATTCGAATGCAATTTCTGTATTTCATCGTCAATAAGAAGGCCCAAAGGATACAGTATACCTGATGTGAAGCATCGGAATCTAAAACTGGGCTCACAGGAGAGGTTCAAATCATAGAAAGTTAGAGTGTCAGTCCTCTTGTACTTATGTCGGCATTGTGCCTTTGTATTAAATTCCGATGCAATTTCTGTGTTTCATCGTCAATAAGAAGATGCAAGGTATACGGTAGACCTGAAGTGACGCATCGGAATCTAAAACTATACTCACAGGAGAAGTTCAAAACATAGAAAGTGAGAGGGTCAGTCCTCTTTTACTTAAGTCGGCATTGTGCTTTTTGTATTAAATTCGAATGCAATATCTGTGTTTCTTCGTCAATAAGATGGTCCAAGGGATACAGTAAACCTGAAGTGAAGCATCGGAATCTAAAACTGGGGTCACAGGAGAGGTTCAAATCATAGAAAGTTAGGGTGTCAGTCCTCTTGTACGTAAGTCGGTATTGTGCTTTTTGTGTTAAATACGGATGCAATTTCTGTGTTTCATCGTCAATAAGAAGGTCCAAGGGATACAGTAAACCTGAAGTGAAGCATCGGAATCTAAAACTGGACTCACAGGAGAGGTTCAAATCATAGAAAGTGACAGTGTCAGTCCTCTTGTAGTTAAGTCGGCATTGTGATTTTTGTATTGAGTTCGGATGCAATTTCTGTGTTTCATCGTCAATAAGAAGGTCCAAGGTATAAAGTAAACCTGAAGTGAAGCATCGGAATCTAAAACTGGACTCACAGGAGAGGTTCAAATCGTAGAAAGTGAGAGTGTCAGTCCTCTTGTACGTAAGTCGGCATTGTGTCTTTTGTATTCAATTCGGATGAAATTTCTGTGTTTCATCGTCAATACGAAGGTGCAAGTTATACAGTAAATCTCAAGTGAAGCATCGGATTCTAAAACTGGACTCACAGGAGAGGTTCAAATCGTAGAAAGTGAGAGTGTCAATCCTCTTGTACTTTAGTCGACATTGTGCCTTTTGTATTCAATTTGGATGCAATTTCTGTGTTTCATCGTCAATAAGAAGGTGCAAGGTGCACAGTAAACCTGAAGTGAAGCATCGGAATCTAAAACTGGACTTACAGGAGAGGTTCAAATCGTAGAAAGTGAGAGTGTCAGTCCTCTTGTACTTATGTCGGCATTGTGCCTTTTGTATTAAATTTGGATGCAATTTCTGTGTTTCTTCGTCAATAAGAAGGTCCAAGGGATACAGTTAACCTGCAGTGAAGCATCGGAATCTAAAACTGGATTCACAGGAGAGGTTAAAATCATAGAAAGTTAGAGTGTCAGTCCTCTTGTACTTAAGTTGGCATTGTGCCTATTGTATTAAATTCGGATGCAATTTCTGTGTTTCAACGTCAATGACAAGGTCCAAGGGATACAGTAAACCAGAAGTGAAGCATCGGAATCTAAAACTGGACTTACAGGAGAGGTTGAAAACGTAGACAGTAAGAGTGTCGGTCCTCTTGTACTTAAGTCGGCATTGTGCCTTTTGTATTAAATTCGGATGCAATTTCTGTGTATTATCGTCAATAAGAAAGTGCATGGGATACAGTAAACCTGAAGTGAAGCATCGGAATCTAAAACTGGACTCACAGGAGAGGTTCAAATCACGAAAGTGTGAGTGTCAGTCCTCTTGTACTTAAGTTGGCATTGTGCCTTTTGTATTAAATTCGGATGCAAACTCTGTGTTTCATCGTCAATAAGAAGGTCCAAGGGATACAGTAAACCTGAAGTGAAGCATCGGAATCTAAAACTGGACTCACAGGAGAGGTTCAATTCATAGAAAGTGAGAGTGTCAGTCGTCTTGTAGTTAAGTCGGCATTGGGATTTTTGTATTGAGTTCGGAAGCAGGTTCTGTGTTTCATCGTCAATAAGGAGGTCAAGGTATACAGTAAACCTGAAGTGAAGCATCGGAATCTAAAACTGGACTCACAGGAGAGGTTCAAAACATAGAAAGTTAGAGTGTCAGTCCTCTTTTACTTAAGTCGGCGTTGTGCCTTTTGTATTAAATTCGGATGCAATTTCTGTGTTTCATCATCAATAAGAAGGTCCAAGGGATACAGTAAACCTGAAGTGAAGCATGGGAGTCTAAAACCGGACTCACAGGAGAGGTTTATATCATAGAAAGTTAGAGTGTCAGTCCTCTTGTAATTAAATCGGCATTGTGCCTTTTGTATTAAATTCAGATGCAATCTTTGTTTCATCGTCAATAAGAAGGTGCAAGGTATACAGTAAACCTGAAGTGAAGCATCGGAATCTAAAACTGGACTCACAGGAGAGGTTCAAATCGTAGAAAGTGACAGTGTCAGTCCTCTTGTACTTAAGTCGGATTTGTGCCTTTTGTATTCAATTGGGATGCAATTTCTGTGTTTCATCGTCAATAAGAAGATGCAAGGTATACGGTAGACCTGAAGTGACGCATCGGAATCTAAAACTATACTCACAGGAGAAGTTCAAAACATAGAAAGTGAGAAGGTCAGTCCTCTTTTACTTAGGTCGGCATTGTGCCTTTTGTATTAAATTCGGATGCAATTTCTGTGTTTCTTCGTCAATAAGAAGGTCCAAGGGATACAGTAAACCTGAAGTGAAGCATCGGAATCTAAAACTGGAGTCAAAAGAGAGGTTCAAATCATAGAAAGTTAGGGTGTCAGTTCTCTTGTACGTAAGTCGGCATTGTGCCTTTTTTATTTAATTCGGTTGCAATATCTGTGTTTCATAGTCATTAAGAAGGTCCAAGGTATACAGTAAACCACAAGTGAAGCATCGGAATCCAAAACTGGACTCACAGGAGAGGTTGAAAACGTAGACAGTAAGAGTGTCGGTCCTCTTGTACTTAAGTCGGCATTGTGCCTCTTGTATTAAATTCGGATGCAAACTCTGTGTTTCATCGTCAATAAGAAGGTCCAAGGGATACAGTAAACCTTAAGTGAAGCATCGGAATCTAAAACTGGACTCACATGACAGGATCAAATCATAGAAAGTGAGAGTGTCAGTCCTCTTGTACTTAAGTCGGCCTTGTGATTTTTGTATTGAATTCGGATGCAATTTCTGTGTTTCAACGTCAATAAGAAGGTCCAATGTATACAGTAAACCTGAAGTGAAGCATCGGAATCTAAAACTGGACTCACAGGAGAGGTTCAAATCATAGAGAGTGAGAGTGTCAGTCCTCATTTACTTAAGTCGGCATTGTACCTCTTGTATTAAATTCAAATGCAATTTCTGTGTTTCATCATCAATAAGAAGGTGCAAGGTATACAGTATACCTGAAGTGAAGCATCGGAATCTAAAACTGGACTCACAGGAGAAGTTCAAAACATAGAAAGTGAGAAGGTCAGTCCTCTTTTACTTAAGTCGGCATTGTGCCTTTTGTATTAAATTCGGATGCAATTTCTGTGTTTCTTCGTCAATGAGAAGGTCCAAGGGATACAGTAAACCTGAAGTGAAGCATCGGATTCTAAAACTGGACTCACAGGAGAGGTTCAAATCATAGAAAGTTAGAGTGTCAGTCCTCTTGTACTTATGTCGGCATTGTGCCTTTGTATTAAATTCCGATGCAATTTCGGTGTTTCATCGTCAATAAGAAGATGCAAGGTATACGGTAGGCCTGAAGTGACGCATCGGAATTTAAAACCATACTCACAGGAGAACTTCAAAACATAGAAAGTGAGAGGGTCAGTCCTCTTTTACTTAAGTCGGCATTGTGCCTTTTGTATTAAATTCGGATGCAATTTCTGTGTTTCTTCGTCAATAAGAAGGTCCAAGGGATACAGTAAACCTGAAGTGAAGCATCGGAATCTAAAACTAGAGGCACAGGAGAGGTTCAAATCATAGAAAGTTAGGGTGTCAGTCCTCTTGTACTTAAGTCGGCATTGTGCCTTTTGTATTAATTTCGGATGCAATTTCTGCGTCTCATCGTCAATAAGAAGGTGCAAGGAATACAGTAAACCTGAAGTGAAGCATCGGAATCTAAAACTGGACTCACAGGAGAGGTTCAAATCACAGAAAGTGTTATTGTCCGTCCTCTTGTACTTAAGTCGGCATTGTGCCTTTTGTATTAAATTCGGATACAAATTCTGTGTTTCATCGTCAATAAGAAGGTCCAAGGGATACAGTAAACCTGAAGTGAAGCATTGGAATCTAAAACTGGACTCACAGGAGAGGTTCAAATAATAGAAAGTGAGAGTGTCAGTCCTCTTTAAGTTAAGTCGGCATTGTGATTTTTGTATTGAGTTCGGATGCAATTTCTGTGTTTCATCGTCTATAAGAAGGTCCAAGGTATACAGTAAACCTGAAGTGAAGCATCGGAATCTAAAACTGGACTCACAGGAGAGGTTCAAATCGTAGAAAGTGAGAGTGTCAGTCCTCTTGTACGTAAGTCGGCATTGTGTCTTTTGTAATCAATTCGGATGCAATTTCTGTGTTTCATCGTCAATACGAAGGTGCAAGGTATACAGTAAACCTGAAGTGTAGCATCAGAATATAAAACTGGACCCACAGGTGAGGTTCAAATCGTAGAAAGTGAGAGTGTCAATCCTCTTGCACTTTAGTTGACATTGTGCCTTTTGTATTCAATTTGGATGCAATATCTGTGTTTCATCGTCAACAAGAAGGTGCAAGGTGCACAGTAAACCTGAAGTGAAGCATCGGAATCTAAAACTGGACTCACAGGAGAGATTCAAATCGTAGCAAGTGAGAGTGTCAGTCCTCTTGTACTTAAGTCGGCATTGAGAAATTTGGCATTAAATTCGGATGCAATTTCTGTGTTTCATAGTCAATAAGAAGGTACAAGATATACAGTAAACCTGAAGTGAAGCATCGGAATATAAAACTGGACTCACAGGAGAGATTCAAATCGTAGAAAGTGAGAGTGTCAGTCCTCCTGTACTTAAGTCGGCATTGTGCATTTTGTATTAAATTTGGATGCAATTTCTGTGTTTCATCGTCAATAAGAAGGTGCAAGGTATACAGTACACCTGAAGTGAAGAATCGGAATCTAAACCTGGACTCACAGGAGAGGTTCATATCGTATAAAGTGAGAGTGTCCGTCCTCTTGTACTTAAATCGGCATTATGCCTTTTGTACTAAATTCGGATGCAATTTCTGTGTTTCATATTCAATAGGAAGGTGCAAGGTATACCATAATCCTGAAGTGAAGCATCGGAATCTAAAACTGGACTCACAGGAGAGATTCAAATCATTGAAAGTGAGAGTGTCAGTCCTCTTGTACTTATGTCGGCATTGTGCCTTTTGTATTAAATTTGGATGCAATTTCTGTGTTTCTTCGTCAATAAGAAGGTCCAAGGGATACAGTAAACCTGAAGTGAAGTCTCGGAATCTAAAACTGGATTCACAGGAGAGGTTTAAATCATAGAAAGTTAGAGTGTCAGTCCTCTTGTACTTAAGTCGGCATTGTGCATTTTGTTTTAAATTCGGATGCAATTTCTGTGTCTCATCGTCAATAAGAAAGTGCAAGGGATACAGTAAACCTGAAGTGAAGCATCGGAATCTAAAACTGGACTCACAGGAGAGGTTCAAATCACAGAAAGTGAGAGTGTAAGTACTCTTTTACTTAAGTCGGCATTGTGCCTTTTGAATTAAATTCGGATGCAATTTCTGTGTTTCATCGTCAATAAGAAGGCCCAAGGGATACAGTTTACCTGAAGTGAAGCAACGGAATCTAAAACTGGACTTACAGGAGAGGTTCAAAACATAGAAAGTTAGAGTGTCAGTCCTCTTGTACTTAAGTCGGCATTGGCCCTTTTATATTAAATTCGGATGCAATTTCTGTGTTTCAACGTCAATAAGAAGGTGCAAGGTATACAGTAAACCTGAAGTGTAGCATCAGAATCTAAAACTGGACCCACAGGTGAGGTTCAAATCGTAGAAAGTGAGAGTGTCAATCCTCTTGCACTTTAGTTGACATTGTGCCTTTTGTATTCAATTTGGATGCAATTTCTGTGTTTCATCGTCAATAAGAAGGTGCAAGGTGCACAGTAAACCTGAAGTGAAGCATCGGAATCTAAAACTGGACTCACAGGAGAGATTCAAATCGTAGAAAGTGAGAGTGTCGGTCCTCTTGTACTTAAGTCAGCATTGTGCCTTTGGTATTAAATTCGGATGCAATTTCGGTGTTTCATAGTCAATAAGAACGTGCAAGATATACAGTAAACCTGAAGTGAAGCATCGGAATCTAAAACTGGACTCACAGGAAAGGTTCAAATCGTAGAAGGTGAGAATGTCAGTCCTCCTGTACTTAAGTCGGCATTGTGCATTTTGTATTAAATTCGGATGCAATATCTGTGTTTCATCGTCAATAAGGAGGTGCAAGGTATACAGTAAACTTGAAGTGAAGCATCGGAATCTAAACCTGGACTCACAGGAGAGGTTCAAATCGTATAAAGTGAGAGTGTCCGTCCTCTTGTACTTAAATCGGCATTATGCCTTTTGTACTAAATTCGGATGCATTTTCTGTGTTTCATCTTCAATAGGAAGGTGCAAGGTATACCATAATCCTGAAATGAAGCATCGGAATCTAAAACTGGACTCACAGGAGAGGTTCAAACCATTGAAAGTGAGAGTGTCAGTCCTCTTGTACTTAAGTCGGCATTGTGCCTTTTGTATTAAATTCGGATGCAATTTCTGTATTTCATCATCAATAAGAAGGTCCAAGGGATACAGTAAACCGGAAGTGAAGCATCAGAATCTAAAACTGGACTCACAGGAGATGTTCAACTCATAGAAAGTTAGAGTGTCAGTCCTCTTGTACTTATGTCGGCAATGTGCCTTTTGTATTAAATTCCGATGCAATTTCTACGTTTCATCGTCAATAAGAAGGTGCAAGGTATACGGTAGACCTGAAGTGACGCATCGGAATCTAAAACTATACTCACAGGAGAAGTTCAAATCATAGAAAGTGAGAGTGTCAGTCCTCTCTTACTTAAGTCGGCATTGTTCATTTTGTATTAAATTCGGATGCAATGTATGTGTTTCATCGTCGATGAGGAGGTCCAAGGGATACAGTAAACCTTAAGTCAAGCATCGGAATCTAAAACTGGACTCACAGGAGAGGTTCAAATCATAGAGAGTGAGAGTGTCAGTCCTCTTTTACTGAAGTCGGCATTGTGCCTTTTGTATTAAATTCGGGTGTAATGTCTGTGTTTCATCATCAATAAGAAGGTCCAAAGAATACAGAAAACCTGAAGTGAAGCATCGGAATCTAAAACTGGACTCACAGGAGAGGTTCAAATCATAGAAAGTTAGAGTGTCAGTCCTCTTCTACTTAAATCGGCATTGTGCCTTTTGTATTAAATTCGGATGCAATCTTTGTTTCATCGTCAATAAGAAGGTGCAAGGTACACAGTAAACCTGAAGTTAAGCATCGGGATCTAAAACTGGACTCTTAGGAGAGGTTCAAATCGTAGAAAGTGAGAGTGTCAGTCCTCTTGTACTTATGTCGGCATTGTGCCTTTGTATTAAATTCCGATGCAATTTCTGTGTTTCATCGTCAATAAGAAGATGCAAGGTATACGGTAGACCTGAAGTGACGCATCTTAAACTAAATCTATACTCACAGGAGAAGTTCAAAACATAGAAAGTGAGAGGGTCAGTCCTCTTTTACTTAAGTCGGCATTGTGCCTTTTCTGTTATATTCGGATGCAATTTCTGTGTTTCTTCGTCAATAAGAAGGTCCAAGGGATACAGTAAACCTGAAGTGAAGCATTGGAATCTAAAACTGGATTCACAGGAGAGGTTTAAATCATAGAAAGTTAGAGTGTCAGTCCTCTTGTACTTAAGTCGGCATTGTGACTTTTGTATTAAATTCGGATGCAATTTCTGTGTTTCTACGTCAATGACAAGGTCCAAGGGATACAGTAAACCAGAAGTGAAGCATCGGAATCTAAAACTGGACTTACAGGAGAGGTTGAAAACGTAGTCAGTAAGAGTGTCGGTCCTCTTGTACTTAAGTCGGCATTGTGCCTTTTGTATTAAATTCGGATGCAATTTCTGTGTCTCATCGTCAATAAGAAAGTGCAAGGGATACAGTAAACCTGAAGTGAAGCATCGGAATCTAAAACTGGACTCACAGGAGAGGTTCAAATCACGAAAGTGTGAGTGTCAGTCCTCTTGTACTTAAGTCGGCATTGTGCCTTTTGTATTAAATTCGGATGCAAACTCTGTGTTTCATCGTCAATAAGAAGGTCCAAGGGATACAGTAAACCTGAAGTGAAGCATCGGAATCTAAAACTGGACTCACAGGAGAGGTTCAATTCATAGAAAGTGAGAGTGTCAGTCGTCTTGTAGTTAAGTCGGCATTGGGATTTTTGTATTGAGTTCGGAAGCAATTTCTGTGTTTCATCGTCAATAAGGAGGTCCAAGGTATACAGTAAACCTGAAGTGAAGCATCGGAATCTAAAACTGGACTCACAGGAGAGGTTCAAAACATAGAAAGAAAGAGTGTCAGTCCTCTTTTACTTAAGTTGGCGTTGTGCCTTTTGTATTAAATTCGGATGCAATTTATGTGTTTCATCATCAATAAGAAGGTCCAAGGGATACAGTAAACCTGAAGTGAAGCATGGGAGTCTAAAACCGGACTCACAGGGGAGGTTTATATCATAGAAAGTTAGAGTGTCAGTCCTCTTGTAATGAAATCGGCATTGTGCCTTTTGTATTAAATTCAGATGCAATCTTTGTTTCATCGTCAATAAGAAGGTGCAAGGTATACAGTAAACCTGAAGTGAAGCATCGGAATCTAAAACTGGACTCACAGGAGAGGTTCAAATCGTAGAAAGTGACAGTGTCAGTCCTCTTGTACTTAAGTCGGAATTGTGCCTTTTGTATTCAATTGGGATGCAATTTCTGTGTTTCATCGTCAATAAGCAGATGCAAGGTATACGGTAGACCTGAAGTGACGCATCGGAATCTAAAACTATACTCACAGGAGAAGTTCAAAACATAGAAAGTGAGAAAGTCAGTCCTCTTTTACTTAAGTCGGCATTGTGCCTTTTGTATTAAATTCGGATGCAATTTCTGTGTTTCTTCGTCAATGAGAAGGTCCAAGGGATACAGTAAACCTGAAGTGAAGCATCGGAATCTAAAACTGGACTCACAGGAGAGGTTCAAATCATAGAAAGTTAGAGTGTCAGTCCTCTTGTACTTATGTCGGCATTGTGCCTTTGTATTAAATTCCGATGCAATTTCTGTGTTTCATCGTCAATAAGAAGATGCAATGTATACGGTAGGCCTGAAGTGACGCATCGGAATTTAAAACCATACTCACAGGAGAAGTTCAAAACATAGAAAGTGAGAGGGTCAGTCCTCTTTTACTTAAGTCGGCATTGTGCCTTTTGTATTAAATTCGGATGCAATTTCTGCGTCTCATCGTCAATAAGAAGGAGCAAGGGATACAGTAAACCTGAAGTGAAGCATCGGAATCTAAAACTGGACTCACAGGAGAGGTTCAAATCACAGAAAGTGTGATTGTCCGTCCTCTTGTACTTAAGTCGGCATTGTGCCTTTTGTATTAAATTCGGATGCAAACTCTGTGTTTCATCGTCAATAAGAAGGTCCAAGGGATACAGTAAACCTGAAGTGAAGCACTGGAATCTAAAACTGGACTCACAGGAGAGGTTCAAATAATAGAAAGTGAGAGTGTCAGTCCTCTTGTAGTTAAGTCGGCATTGTGATTTTTGTATTGAGTTCGGATGCAATTTCTGTGTTTCATCGTCAATAAGAAGGTCCAAGGTATACAGTAAACGTGAAGTGAAGCATCGGAATCTAAAACTGGACTCACAGGAGAGGTTCAAATCGTAGAAAGTGAGAGTGTCAATCCTATTGTACTTTAGTCGACATTGTGCCTTTTGTATTCAATTTGGATGCAATTTCTGTGTTCCATCGTCAGTAAGAAGGTGCAAGGTGCCAGTAAACCTGAAGTGAAGCATCGGAATCTAAAACTGGTCTCACAGGAGAGGTTCAAATCGTAGAAAGTGAGAGAGTCAGTCCTCTTGTACTTAAGTCGGCATTGAGAAATTTGGCATTAAATTCGGATGCAATTTCTGTGTTTCATAGTCAATAAGAAGGTACAAGATATACAGTAAACCTGAAGTGAAGCATCGGAATATAAAACTGGACTCACAGGAGAGATTCAAATCGTAGAAAGTGAGAGTGTCAGTCCTCCTGTACTTAAGTCGGCATTGTGCATTTTGTATTAAATTTGGATGCAATTTCTGTGTTTCATCGTCAATAAGAAGGTGCAAGGTATACAGTACACCTGAAGTGAAGAATCGGAATCTAAACCTGGACTCACAGGAGAGGTTCATATCGTATAAAGTGAGAGTGTCCGTCCTCTTGTACTTAAATCGGCATTATGCCATTTGTACTAAATTCGGATGCAATTTCTGTGTTTCATATTCAATAGGAAGGTGCAAGGTATACCATAATCCTGAAGTGAAGCATCGGAATCTAAAACTGGACTCACAGGAGAGATTCAAATCATTGAAAGTGAAAGTGTTAGTCCTCTTGTACTTATGTCGGCATTGTGCCTTTTGTATTAAATTTGGATGCAATTTCTGTGTTTCTTCGTCAATAAGAAGGTCCAAGGGATACAGTAAACCTGAAGTGAAGTCTCGGAATCTAAAACTGGTTTCACAGGAGAGGTTTAAATCATAGAAAGTTAGAGTGTCAGTCCTCTTGTACTTAAGTCGGCATTGTGCATTTTGTATTAAATTCGGATGCAATTTCTGTGTCTCATCGTCAATAAGAAAGTGCAAGGGATACAGTAAACCTGAAGTGAAGCATCGGAATCTAAAACTGGACTCACAGGAGAGGTTCAAATCACAGAAAGTGAGAGTGTAAGTACTCTTTTACTTAAGTCGGCATTGTGCCTTTTGAATTAAATTCGGATGCAATTTCTGTGTTTCATCGTCAATAAGAAGGCCCAAGGGATACAGTTAACCTGAAGTGAAGCAACGGAATCTAAAACTGGACTTACAGGAGAGGTTCAAAACATAGAAAGTTAGAGTGTCAGTCCTCTTGTACTTAAGTCGGCATTGGCCCTTTTATATTAAATTCGGATGCAATTTCTGTGTTTCAACGTCAATAAGAAGGTGCAAGGTATACAGTAAACCTGAAGTGTGGCATCAGAATCTAAAACTGGACCCACAGGTGAGGTTCAAATCGTAGAAAGTGAGAGTGTCAATCCTCTTGCACTTTAGTTGACATTGTGCCTTTTGTATTCAATTTGGATGCAATTTCTGTGTTTCATCGTCAATAAGAAGGTGCAAGGTGCACAGTAAACCTGAAGTGAAGCATCGGAATCTAAAACTGGACTCACAGGAGAGATTCAAATCGTAGAAAGTGAGAGTGTCGGTCCTCTTGTACTTAAGTCAGCATTGTGCCTTTGGTATTAAATTCGGATGCAATTTCGGTGTTTCATAGTCAATAAGAACGTGCAAGATATACAGTAAACCTGAAGTGAAGCATCGGAATCTAAAACTGGACTCACAGGAGAGGTTCAAATCGTAGAAGGTGAGAATGTCAGTCCTCCTGTACTTAAGTCGGCATTGTGCATTTTGTATTAAATTCGGATGCAATATCTGTGTTTCATCGTCAATAAGGAGGTGCAAGGTATATAGTAAACTTGAAGTGAAGCATCGGAATCTAAACCTGGACTCACAGGAGAGGTTCAAATCGTATAAAGTGAGAGTGTCAGTCCTCTTGTACTTAAATCGGCATTATGCCTTTTGTACTAAATTCGGATGCATTTTCTGTGTTTCATCTTCAATAGGAAGGTGCAAGGTATACCATAATCCTGAAATGAAGCATCGGAATCTAAAACTGGACTCACAGTAGAGGTTCAAACCATTGAAAGTGAGAGTGTCAGTCCTCTTGTACTTAAGTCGGCATTGTGCCTTTTGTATTAAATTCGGATGCAATTTCTGTATTTCATCATCAATAAGAAGGTCCAAGGGATACAGTAAACCTGAAGTGAAGCATCAGAATCAAAAACTGGACTCACAGGAGATGTTCAACTCATAGAAAGTTAGAGTGTCAGTCCTCTTGTACTTATGTCGGCAATGTGCCTTTTGTATTAAATTCCGATGCATTTTCTACGTTTCATCGTCAATAAGAAGGTGCAAGGTATACGGTAGACCTGAAGTGACGCATCGGAATCTAAAACTATACTCACAGGAGAAGTTCAAATCATAGAAAGTGAGAGTGTCAGTCCTCTCTTACTTAAGTCGGCATTGTTCATTTTGTATTAAATTCGGATGCAATTTATGTGTTTCATCGTCGATGAGGAGGTCCAAGGGATACAGTAAACCTTAAGTCAAGCATCGGAATCTAAAACTGGACTCACAGGAGAGGTTCAAATCATAGAGAGTGAGAGTGTCAGTCCTCTTTTACTGAAGTCGGCATTGTGCCTTTTGTATTAAATTCGGGTGTAATGTCTGTGTTTCATCATCAATAAGAAGGTCCAAAGAATACAGAAAACCTGAAGTGAAGCATCGGAATCTAAAACTGGACTCACAGGAGAGGTTCAAATCATAGAAAGTTAGAGTGTCAGTCCTCTTCTACTTAAATCGGAATTGTGCCTTTTGTATTAAATTCGGATGCAATCTTTGTTTCATCGTCAATAAGAAGGTGCAAGGTACACAGTAAACCTGAAGTGAAGCATCGGGATCTAAAACTGGACTCTTAGGAGAGGTTCAAATCGTAGAAAGTGAGAGTGTCAGTCCTCTTGTACTTAAGTCGGCATTGTGCCTTTTGTATTAAATTCGGATGCACTTTCTGTATTTCATCGTCAATAAGAACGTCCAAGGGATACAGTATACCTGAAGTGAAGCATCGGAATCTAAAACTGGACTCACAGGAAAGGTTCAAATCATAGTAAGTTAGAGTGTCAGTCCTCTTGTTCTTATGTCGGCATTGTGCCTTTGTATTAAATTCCGATGCAATTTCTGTGTTTCATCGTCAATAAGAAGATGCAAGGTATACGGTAGACCTGAAGTGACGCATCTTAATCTAAAACTATACTCACAGGAGAAGTTCAAAACATAGAAAGTGAGAGGGTCAGTCCTCTTTTACTGAAGTCGGCATTGTGTCTTTTCTATACTATTCGGATGCAGTTTCTGTGTTTCTTCGTCAATAAGAAGGTCCAAGGGATACAGGAAACCTGAAGTGAAGCATCGGAATCTAAAACTGGATTCACAGGAGAGGTTAAAATCATAGAAAGTTAGAGTGTCAGTCCTCTTGTACTTAAGTCGGCATTGTGCCTTTTGTATTTAATTCGGATGCAATTTCTGTGTTTCTACGTCAATGACAAGGTCCAAGGGATACAGTAAACCAGAAGTGAAGCATCGGAATCTAAAACTGGACTTACAGGAGAGGTTGAAAACGTAGTCAGTAAGAGTGTCGGTCCTCTTGTACTTAAGTCGGCATTGTGCCTTTTGTCTTAAATTCGGATGCAATATCTGTGTCTCATCGTCAATAAGAAAGTGCAAGGGATACAGTAAACCTGAAGTGAAGCATCGGAATCTAAAACTGGACTCACAGGAGAGGTTCAAATCACGAAAGTGTGAGTGTCAGTCCTCTTGTACTTAAGTCGGCATTGTGCCTTTTGTATTAAATTCGGATGCAAACTCTGTGTTTCATCGTCAATAAGAAGGTCCAAGGGATACACTAAACCTGAAGTGAAGCATCGGAATCTAAAACTGGACTCACAGGAGAGGTTCAATTCATAGAAAGTGAGAGTGTCAGTCGTCTTGTAGTTAAGTCGGCATTGGGATTTTTGTATTGAGTTCGGAAGCAATTTCTGTGTTTCATCGTCAATAAGGAGGTCCAAGGTATACAGTAAACCTGAAGTGAAGCATCGGAATCTAAAACTGGACTCACAGGAGAGGTTCAAAACATAGAAAGTTAGAGTGTCAGTCCTCTTTTACTTAAGTTGGCGTTGTGCCTTTTGTATTAAATTCGGATGCAATTTCTGTGTTTCATCATCAATAAGAAGGTCCAAGGGATACAGTAAACCTGAAGTGAAGCATGGGAGTCTAAAACCGGACTCACAGGGGAGGTTTATATCATAGAAAGTTAGAGTGTCAGTCCTCTTGTAATGAAATCGGCATTGTGCCTTTTGTATTAAATTCAGATGCAATCTTTGTTTCATCGTCAATAAGAAGGTGCAAGGTATACAGTAAACCTGAAGTGAAGCATCGGAATCTAAAACTGGACTCACAGGAGAGGTTCAAATCGTAGAAAGTGACAGTGTCAGTCCTCTTGTACTTAAGTCGGAATTGTGCCTTTTGTATTCAATTGGGATGCAATTTCTGTGTTTCATCGTCAATAAGAAGATGCAAGGTATACGGTAGACCTGAAGTGACGCATCGGAATCTAAAACTATACTCACAGGAGAAGTTCAAAACATAGAAAGTGAGAAATTCAGTCCTCTTTTACTTAAGTCGGCATTGTGCCTTTTGTATTAAATTCGGATGCAATTTCTGTGTTTCTTCGTCAATGAGAAGGTCCAAGGGATACAGTAAACCTGAAGTGAAGCATCGGAATCTAAAACTGGACTCACAGGAGAGGTTCAAATCATAGAAAGTTAGAGTGTCAGTCCTCTTGTACTTATGTCGGCATTGTGCCTTTGTATTAAATTCCGATGCAATTTCTGTGTTTCATCGTCAATAAGAAGATGCAAGGTATACGGTAGGCCTGAAGTGACGCATCAGAATTTAAAACCATACTCACAGGAGAAGTTCAAAACATAGAAAGTGAGAGGGTCAGTCCTCTTTTCCTTAAGTCGGCATTGTGCCTTTTGTATTAAATTCGGATGCAATTTCTGTGTTTCTTCGTCAATAAGAAGGTCCAAGGGATACAGTAAACCTGAAGTGAAGCATCGTAATCTAAAACTAGAGTCACAGGAGAGGTTCAAATCATAGAAAGTTGGGGTGTCAGTCCTCTTGTACGTAAGTCGGCATGGTGCATTTTGTATTAAATACGGTTGCAATCTCTGTGTTTCATCGTCAATAAGAAGGTCCAAGGGATACAGTAAACCTGAAGTGAAGCATTGGAATCTAAAACTGGACTCACAGGAGAGGTTCAAATGATAGAAAGTGAGAGTGTCAGTCTTCTTGTAGTTAAGTCGGCATTGTGATTTTTGTATTGAGTTCGGATGCAATTTCTGTGTTTCATCGTCAATAAGAAGGTCCAAGGTATACAGTAAACCTTAAGTGAAGCATCGGAATCTAAAACTGGACCCACAGGAGAGGTTCAAATCGTAGAAAGTGAGAGTGTCAGTCCTCTTGTACGTAAGTCGGCATTGTGTCTTTTGTATTCAATTCGGATGCAATTTCTGTGTTTCTTCGTCAATGAGAAGGTCCAAGGGATACAGTAAAGCTGAAGTGAAGCATCGGAATCTAAAACTGGACTCACAGGAGAGGTTGAAAACGTAGACAGTAAGAGTGTCGGTCCTCTTGTACTTAAGTCGGCATTGTGCCTTTTGTATTAAATTCGGATGCAATTTCTGCGTCTCATCGTCAATAAGAAGGAGCAAGGGATACAGTAAACCTGAAGTGAAGCATCGGAATCTAAAACTGGACTCACAGGAGAGGTTCAAATCACAGAAAGTGTGATAGTCCGTCCTCTTGTACTTAAGTCGGCATTGTGCCTTTTGTATTAAATTCGGATGCAAACTCTGTGTTTCATCGTCAATAAGAAGGTCCAAGGGATACAGTAAACCTGAAGTGAAGCATTGGAATCTAAAACTGGACTCACAGGAGAGGTTCAAATAATAGAAAGTGAGAGTGTCAGTCCTCTTGTAGTTAAGTCGGCATTGTGATTTTTGTATTGAGTTCGGATGCAATTTCTGTGTTTCATCGTCAATAAGAAGGTCCAAGGTATACAGTAAACCTGAAGTGAAGCATCGGAATCTAAAACTGGACTCACAGGAGAGGTTCAAATCGTAGAAAGTGAGAGTGTCAGTCCTCTTGTACGTAAGTCGGCATTGTGTCTTTTGTATTCAATTCGGATGCAATTTCTGTGTTTCATCGTCAATACGAAGGTGCAAGGTATACAGTAAACGTGAAGTGAAGCATCGGAATCTAAAACTGGACTCACAGGAGAGGTTCAAATTGTAGAAAGTGAGAGTGTCAATCCTATTGTACTTTAGTCGACATTGTGCCTTTTGTATTCAATTTGGATGCAATTTCTGTGTTCCATCGTCAGTAAGAAGGTGCAAGGTGCCAGTAAACCTGAAGTGAAGCATCGGAATCTAAAACTGGTCTCACAGGAGAGGTTCAAATCGTAGAAAGTGAGAGTGTCAGTCCTCTTGTACTTAAGTCGGCATTGAGAAATTTGGCATTAAATTCGGATGCAATTTCTGTGTTTCATAGTCAATAAGAAGGTACAAGATATACAGTAAACCTGAAGTGAAGCATCGGAATATAAAACTGGACTCACAGGAGAGATTCAAATCGTAGAAAGTGAGAGTGTCAGTCCTCCTGTACTTAAGTCGGCATTGTGCATTTTGTATTAAATTTGGATGCAATTTCTGTGTTTCATCGTCAATAAGAAGGTGCAAGGTATACAGTACACCTGAAGTGAAGAATCGGAATCTAAACCTGGACTCACAGGAGAGGTTCATATCGTATAAAGTGAGAGTGTCCGTCCTCTTGTACTTAAATCGGCATTATGCCTTTTGTACTAAATTCGGATGCAATTTCTGTGTTTCATATTCAATAGGAAGGTGCAAGGTATACCATAATCCTGAAGTGAAGCATCGGAATCTAAAACTGGACTCACAGGAGAGATTCAAATCATTGAAAGTGAGAGTGTCAGTCCTCTTGTACTTAAGTCGGCATTGTGCCTTTTGTATTAAATTCGGATGCAATTTCTGTGTCTCATCGTCAATAAGAAGGTCCAAGGGATACAGTAAACCTGAAGTGAAGCATCGGAATCTAAAACTGGACTCACAGGAGAGGTTCAAATCACAGAAAGTGTGAGTGTCAGTCCTCTTTTACTTAAGTCGGCATTGTGCCTTTTGAATTAAATTCGGATGCAATTTCTGTGCTTCATCGTCAATAAGAAAGTGCAAGGTATACAGTAAACCTGAAGTGAAGCATCGGAATCTAAAACTGGTCTCACAGGATAGGTTCAAATAGTAGAAAGTGAGAGTGTCAGTCCTCTTGTAGTTAAGTCGGCATTGTGATTTTTGTATTGAGTTCGGGTGCAATTTCTGTGTTTCATCGTCAATAAGAACGTCCAAGGTATACAGTAAACCTGAAGTGAAGCATCGGAATCTAAATCTGGACCCACAGGAGAGGTTCAAAACATAGAAAGTTAGAGTGTCAGTCCTCTTGTACTTAAGTCGGCATTGTCCCTTTTATATTAAATTCGGATGCAATTTCTGTGTTTCAACATCAATAAGAAGGTGCAAGGTATACAGTAAACCTGAAGTGTAGCATCAGAATCTAAAACTGGGCCCACAGGTGAGGTTCAAATCGTAGAAAGTGAGAGTGTCAATCCTCTTGTACTTTAGTTGACATTGTGCCTTTTCTATTCAATTTGGATGCAATTTCTGTGTTTCATCGTCAATAAGAAGGTGCAAGGTGCACAGTAAACCTGAAGTGAAGCATCGGAATCTAAAACTGGACTCACAGGAGAGATTCAAATCGTAGAAAGTGAGAGTGTCGGTCCTCTTGTACTTAAGTCAGCATTGTGCCTTTGGTATTAAATTCGGATGCAATTTCTGTGTTTCATAGTCAATAAGAACGTGCAAGATATACAGTAAACCTGAAGTGAAGCATCGGAATCTAAAACTGGACTCACAGGAGAGGTTCAAATCGTAGAAGGTGAGAATGTCAGTCCTCCTGTACTTAAGTCGGCATTGTGCATTTTGTATTAAATTCGGATGCAATATCTGTGTTTCATCGTCAATAAGGAGGTGCAAGGTATACAGTAAACTTGAAGTGAAGCATCGGAATCTAAACCTGGACTCACAGGAGAGGTTCAAATCGTATAAAGTGAGAGTGTCCGTCCTCTTGTACTTAAATCGGCATTATGCCTTTTGTACTAAATTCGGATGCATTTTCTGTGTTTCATCTTCAATAGGAAGGTGCAAGGTATACCATAATCCTGAAATGAAGCATCGGAATCTAAAACTGGACTCACAGGAGAGGTTCAAACCATTTAAAGTGAGAGTGTCAGTCCTCTTGTACTTAAGTCGGCATTGTGCCTTTTGTATTAAATTCGGATGCAATTTCTGTATTTCATCATCAATAAGAAGGTCCAAGGGATACAGTAAACCTGAAGTGAAGCATCAGAATCAAAAACTGGACTCACAGGAGATGTTCAACTCATAGAAAGTTAGAGTGTCAGTCCTCTTGTTCTTATGTCGGCATTGTGCCTTTGTATTAAATTCCGATGCAATTTCTGTGTTTCATCGTCAATAAGAAGATGCAAGGTATACGGTAGACCTGAAGTGACGCATCGGAATCTAAAACTATACTCACAGGAGAAGTTCAAAACATAGAAAGTGAGAGGGTCAGTCCTCTTTTACTTAAGTCGGTATTGTGCCTTTTGTATTAAAATCAGATGCAATTTCTGTGTCTCATCGTCAATAAGAAGGTGCAAGAGATACAGTAAACCTGAAGTGAAGCATCGGAATCTAAAACTGGACTCTCAGGAGAGGTTCAAATCACTGAAAGTGTGATTGTCAGTCCTCTTGTACTTAAGTCGGCATTGTGCCTTTTGTATTAAATTCGGTTGCAAACTCTGTGTTTCATCGTCAATAAGAAGGTCCAAGGGATACAGTATACCTGAAGTGAAGCATCGGAATCTAAAACTGGACTCACAGGAGAGGTTCAAATCGTATAAAGTGAGAGTGTCCGTCCTCTTGTACTTAAATCGGCATTATGCCTTTTGTACTAAATTCGGATGCTATTTCTGTGTTTCATCTTCAATAGGAAGGTGCAAGGTATACCATATTCCTGAAGTGAAGCATCGGAATCTAAAACTGGACTCACAGGAGAGATTCAAACCATTGAATGTGAGAGTGTCAGTCCTCTTGTACTTAAGTCGGCATTGTGCTTTTTGTATTAAATTCGGATGCAATTTCTGTATTTCAACGTCAATAAGAACGTCCAAGGGATACAGTATACCTGAAGTGAAGCATCGGAATCTAAAACTGGTCTCACAGGAGAGGTTCAAATCATTGAAAGTGAGAGTGTCAGTCCTCTTGTAGATAAGTCCGCATTGTGATTTTTGTATTGAGTTCGGATGCAATTTCTGTGTTTCATCGTCAATAAGAAGGTCCAAGGTATACAGTAAACCTGAAGTGAAGCATCGGAATCTAAAACTGGACTCACAGGAGAGGTTCAAATCATAGAAAGTGGAGTGTAAGTCCTCCTTTACTTAAATCGGCATTGTGCCTTTTGAATTAAATTCGGATGCAATTTCTGTGTTACATCGTCAATAAGAATGCCCAAGGGATACAGTAATTCTGAAGTGAAGCAACGGAAACTAAAACTGGACTCACAGGAGAGGCTCAAAACATAGAAAGTTAGAGTGTCAGTCCTCTTGTACTTAAGTCGGCATTGTCCCTTTTGTATTAAATTCGGATGCAATTTCTGTGTTTCATCGTCAATAAGAAGGTGCAAGGTATACAGTAAACCTGAAGTGAAGCATCGGAACCTAAAACTGGACTCACAGGAGAGGTTCAAATCGTAGAAAATGAGAGTGTCAGTCCTCTTGTACGTAAGTCGGCATTTTGTCTTTTGAATTCAATACGGATGCAATTTCTGTGTTTCATCGTCAATACGAAGGTGCAAGGTAAACAGTAAACCTGAAGTGAAGCATCGGAATCTAAAAGTGGACTCACAGGAGAGGTTCAAATCGTAGAAAGTGAGAGTGTCAGTCCTCTTGTACTTATGTCGGCATTGTGCCTTTTGTATTAAATTCGGATGCAATTTCTGTGTTTCATCGTCAATAAGAAGGGGCAAGGTATACAGTAAACCTGAAGTGAAGCATCGGAATCTAAAACTGGACTCACAGGAGAGGTTCAAATCGTAGAAAGTGAGAGTGTCAATCCTCTTGTACTTTAGTCGACATTGTGACTTTTGTATTCAATTTGGATGCAATTTCTGTGTTTCATCGACTATAAGAAGGTGCAAGGTGCACAGTAAACCTGAAGTGAAGCATCGGAATCTAAAACTGGACTCACAGGAGAGGTTCAAATCGTAGAAAGTGAGAGTGTCAGTCCTCTTGTATTTAAGTCGGCATTGTGCCTTTTGCATTAAATTCGGATGCAATTTCTGTGTTTCATAGTCAATAAGAAGGTGCAAGATATACAGCAAACCTTAAGTGAAGCATCGGAATCTAAAACTGGACTCACAGGAGAGTTTCAAATCGTAGAAAGTGAGAGTGTCAGTCCTCCTGTACTTAAGTCGGCATTGTGCATTTTGTATTAAATTCGGATGCAATTTCTGTGTTTCATCGTCAATAAGAAGGTGCAAGGTATACAGTATCCCTGAAGTGAGGCATCGGAATCTAAACCTGGACTCACAGGAGAGGTTGAAATCGTATAAAGTGAGAGTGGCCGTCCTCTTGTACTTAAATCGGCATTATGCCTTTTGTACTAAATTCGGATGCAATTTCTGTGTTTCATCTTCAATAGGAAGGTGCAAGGTATACCATAATCCTGAAGTGAAGCATCGGAATCTAAAACTGGACTCACAGGAGAGATTCAAATCAATGAAAGTGAGAGTGTCAGTCCTCTTGTACTTAAGTCGGCATTGTGCCTTTTGTATTAAATTCGGATCCAAACTCTGTGTTTCATCGTCAATAAGAAGGTCCAAGGGATACAGTAAACCTGAAGTGAAGCATCGGAATCTAAAACTGGACTCACAGGAGACGTTCAAATCATAGAAAGTGAGAGTGTAAGTCCTCGTTTACTTAAATTGGCATTGTGCCTTTCGAATTAAATTCGGATGCAATTTCTGTGTTTCATCGTCAATAAGAATGCCCAAGGGATACAGTAAACCTGAAGTGAAGCAACGGAATCTAAAACTGGACTCACAGGAGAGGTTCAAAACATAGAAAGTTAGAGTGTCAGTCCTCTTGTACTTATGTCGGCATTGTCCCTTTTGTATTAAATTCGGATGCAATTTCTGTGTTTCATCGGCAATAAGAAGGTGCAAGGTATACAGTAAACCTGAAGTGAAGCATCGGAACCTACAACTGGACTCACAGGAGAGGTTCAAACCGTAGAAAATGAGAGTGTCAGTCCTCTTGTACGTAAGTCGGCATTGTGTCTTTTGAATTCAATTCGGATGCAATTTCTGTGTTTCATCGTCAATAAGAAGGGGCAAGGTATACAGTAAACCTGAAGTGAAGCATCGGAATCTAAAACTGGACTCACAGGAGAGGTTCAAATCGTAGAAAGTGAGAGTGTCAATCCTCTTGTAATTTAGTCGACATTGTGCCTTTTGTATTTAATTTGAATGCAATTTCTGTGTTTCATCGTCTATAAGAAGGTGCAGGGTGCACAGTAAACCTGAAGTGAAGCATCGGAATCTAAAACTGGACTCACAGGAGAGGTTCAAATCGTAGAAAGTGAGAGTGTCAGTCCTCCTGTACTTAAGTCGGCATTGTGCATTTTGTATTTAATTCGGATGCAATTTCTGTGTTTCATCGTCAATAAGAAGGTGCAAGGTATACAGTACCCCTGAAATGAGGCATCGGAATCGGAACCTGGACTCACAGGAGAGGTTCAAATCGTATAAAGTGAGAGTGTCCGTCCTCTTGTACTTAAATCGGCATTATGCCTTTTGTACTAAATTCGGATGCAATTTCTGTGTTTCATCTTCAATAGGAAGGTGCAAGGTATACCATAATCCTGAAGTGAAGCATCGGAATCTAAAACTGGACTCACAGGAGAAATTCAAATCATTGAAAGTGAGAGTGTCATTCCTCTTGTACTTAAGTCGGCATTGTGCGTTTTGTATTAAATTCGGATGCAATTTCTTTGTTTCTTCGTCAATAAGAAGGTCCAAGGGATACAGTAAACCTGAATTGAAGCAACGGAATCTAAAACTGGACTCACAGGAGAGGTTCAAATCATAGAAAGTTAGAGTGTCAGTCCTCTTGTACTTAAGTCGGCAATGTGCTTTTTGTATTAAATTCGGATGCAATTTCTGTGTTTCATCGTCAATAAGAAGGTCCAAGGGATACAGTAAACCAGAAGTGAAGCATCGGAATCTAAAACTGGACTTACCGGGGAGGTTCAAATCGTAGAAAGTGAGAGTGTCAGTCCTCTTGTATTTAAGTCGGCATTGTGCCTTTTGCATTAAATTCGGATGAAATTTCTGTGTTTCATAGTCAATAAGAAGGTGCAAGATATACAGCAAACCTTAAGTGAAGCATCGGAATCTAAAACTGGACTCACAGGAGAGTTTCAAATCGTAGAAAGTGAGAGTGTCAGTCCTCCTGTACTTAAGTCGGCATTGTGCCTTTTGCATTAAATTCGGATGCAATTTCTGTGTTTCATAGTCAATAAGAAGGTGCAAGATATACAGTACCCCTGAAGTGAGGCATCGGAATCTAAACCTGGACTCACAGGAGAGGTTCAAATCGTATAAAGTGAGAGTGTCCGTCCTCTTGTACTTTAATCGGCATTATGCCTTTTGAACTAAATTCGGATGCAATTTCTGTGTTTCATCTTTAATAGGAAGGTGCAAGGTATACCATAAACCTGAAGTGAAGCATCGGAATCTAAAACTGGACTCACAGGAGAGATTCAAATCATTGAAAGTGAGAGTGTCTGTCCTCTAGTACTTAAGTCGGCATTGTGCCTTTTGTGTTAAATTCGGATGCAAACTCTGTGTTTCATCGTCAATAAGAAGGTCCAAGGGAAACAGTAAACCTGAAGTGAAGCATCAGAAACTAAAACTGGACTCACAGGAGAGGTTCAAATAATAGAAAGTGAGAGTGTAAGTCCTCCTCTACTTAAATCGGCATTGTGCCTTTCGAATTAAATTCGGATGCAATTTCTGTGTTTCATCGTCAATAAGAAAGCCCAAGGGATACAGTAAACCTGAAGTGAAGCAACGGAATCTAAAACTAGACTCACAGGAGAGGTTCAAAACATAGAAAGTTAGAGTGTCAGTCCTCTTGTACTTATGTCGGCATTGTCCCTTTGTATTAAATTCGGATGCAATTTCTGTGTTTCATCGGCAATAAGAAGGTGCAAGGTATACAGTAAACCTGAAGTGAAGCATCGGAACCTACAACTGGACTCACAGGAGAGGTTCAAACCGTAGAAAATGAGAGTGTCAGTCCTCTTGTACGTAAATCGGCATTGTGTCTTTTGAATTCAATTCGGATGTAATTTCTGTGTTTCATCGTCAATAAGAAGGGGCAAGGTATACAGTAAACCTGAAGTTAAGCATCGGAACCTAAAACTGGACTCACAGGAGAGGTTCAAATCGTAGAAAAGTGAGAGTGTCAATCCTCTTGTACTTTAGTCGACATTGTGCCTTTTGTATTCAATTTGGATGCAATTTCTGTGTTTCATCGTCTATAAGAAGGTGCAGGGTGCACAGTAAACCTGAAGTGAAGCATCGGAATCTAAAACTGGACTCACAGGAGAGGTTCAAATCGTAGAAAGTGAGAGTGTCAGTCCTCTTGTACTTAAGTCGGCATTGTGCCTTTTGCATTAAATTCGGATGCAATATCTGTGTTTCATTGTCAATAAGAAGGTGCAAGATATACAGCAAACCTGAAGTGAAGCATCGGAATCTAAAACTGGACTCACAGGAGAGTGTCAAATCGTAGAAAGTGAGAGTGTCAGTCCTCCTGTACTTAAGTCGGCATTGTGCATTTTGTATTTAATTCGGATGCAATTTCTGTGTTTCATCGTCAATAAGAAGGTGCAAGGTATACAGTACCCCTGAAATGAGGCATCGGAATCGGAACCTGGACTCACAGGAGACGTTCAAATCGTATAAAGTGAGAGTGTCCGTCCTCTTGTACTTAAATCGGCATTATGCCTTTTGTACTAAATTCGGATGCAATTTCTGTGTTTCATCTTCAATAGGAAGGTGCAAGGTATACCATAATCCTGAAGTGAAGCATCGGAATCTAAAACTGGACTCACAGGAGAGATTCAAATCATTGAAAGTGAGAGTGTCAGTCCTCTTGTACTTAAGTCGGCATTGTGCCTTTTGTATTAAATTCGGATGCAATTTCTTTGTTTCTTCGTCAATAAGAAGGTCCAAGGGATACAGTAAACCTGAATTGAAGCATCGGAATCTAAAACTGGACTCACAGGAGAGGTTCAAATCATAGAAAGTTAGAGTGTCAGTCCTCTTGTACTTAAGTCGGCAATGTGCCTTTTGTATTAAATTCGGATGCAATTTCTGTGTTTCATCGTCAATAAGAAGGTCCAAGGGATACAGTAAACCAGAAGTGAAGCATCGGAATCTAAAACTGGACTTACAGGAGAGGTTGAGAACGTAGACAGTAAGAGTGTCGGTCCTCTTGTACTTAAGTCGGCATTGTGCCTTTTGTATTAAATTCGGATGCAATTTCTGTGTTTCATAGTCAATAAGAAGGTCCAAGGGATACAGTAAACCTGAAGTGAAGCATCGGAATCTAAAACTGGTCTCACAGGAGAGGTTCAAATCATAGAAAGTGAGAGTGTAAGTTCTCTTTTCTTAAGTCGGCATTGTGCCTTTTGAATTAAATTCGGATGCAATTTCTATGTTTCATCGTCAATAAGAAGGCCCAAGGGATACAGTAAACCTGAAGTGAAGCAACGGAATCTAAAACTGGACTCACAGGAGAGGTTCAAAACATAGAAAGTTAGAGTGTCAGTCCTCTTGTACTTAAGTCGGCATTGTCCCTTTTGTATTAAATTCGGATGCAATTTCTGTGTTTCATCGTCAATTAGAAGGTGCAAGGTATACAGTAAACCTGAAGTGAAGCATCGGAATCTAAAACTGGACTCACAGGAGAGGATCAAATCGTAGAAAGTGAGAGTGTCAATCCTCTTGTACTTCAGTCGGCATTGTGACTTTTGTATTAAATTCGGATGCAAACTCTGTGTTTCATCGTCAATAAGAAGGTCCAAGGGATACAGTAAACCTGAAGTGAAGCATCGGAATCTAAAACTGGACTCACAGGAGAGGTTCAAATCATAGAAAGTGAGAGTGTCAGTCCTCTTGTAGTTAAGTCGCCATTGGGATTTTTTTATTGAGTTCGGGTGCAATTTCTGTGTTTCATCATCAATAAGGAGGTCCAAGGTATACAGCAAAGCTGAAGTGAAGCATCGGAATCTAAAACTGGACTCACAGGAGAGGTTCAAATCATAGAAAGTGTGAGTGTCAGTCCTCTTGTACTTATGTCGGCATTGTGCCTTTTGAAATAAATTCGGATGCAATTTCTGTGTTTCATCGTCAATAAGAAGGCCCGAGTGATACAGTAAACCTGAAGTGAAGCAACGGGTTCTAAAACTGGACTCACAGGAGAGGTTCAAAACATAGAAAGTTAGAGTGTCAGTCCTCTTGTACTTAAGTCGGCATTGTCCCTTTTGTATTAAATTCGGATGCAATTTCTGTGTTTCATCGTCAATAAGAAGGTGCAAGGTATACAGTAAACCTGAAGTGAAGCATCGGAATCTAAAACTTTACTCACAGGAGAGGTTCAAATCGTAGAAAGTGAGAGTGTCAGTCCTCTTGTAGTTAAGTCGGCATTGTGATTTTTGTATTGAGTTCGGATGCAATTTCTGTGTTTCATCCTCAATAAGAAGGTCCAAGGTATACAGTAAACCTGAAGTGAAGCATCGGAATCTAAAACTGGACTCACAGGAGAGGTTCAAATCATAGAATGTGAGAGTGTAAGTTCTCTTTTACTTAAGTCGGCATTGTGCCTTTTTAATTAAATTCGGATGCAATTTCTGTGTTTCATCGTCAATAAGAAGACCCAAAGGATACAGTAAACCTGAAGTGAAGCAACGGAATCTAAAACTGGACTCACAGGAGAGGTTCAAAACATAGAAAGTTAGAGTGTCAGTCCTCTTGTACTTAAGTCGGCATTGTCCCAATTGTATTAAATTCGGATGCAATTTCTGTGTTTCATCGTCAATTAGAAGGTGCAAGGTATACAGTAAACCTGAAGTGAAGCATCGGAATCTAAAACTGGACTCACAGGAGAGGTTCAAATCGTAGAAAGTGAGAGTGTCAGTCCTCTTGTACGTAAGTTGGCATTGTGTCTTTTGTATTAAATTCGGATGCAATTTCTGTGTTTCATCGTCAATAAGAAGGTGCAAGGTATACAGTAAACCTGAAGTGAAGCATCGGAATCTAAAACTTTACTCACAGGAGAGGTTCAAATCGTAGAAAGTGAGAGTGTCAGTCCTCTTGTAGTTAAGTCGGCATTGTGATTTTTGTATTGAGTTCGGATGCAATTTCTGTGTTTCATCCTCAATAAGAAGGTCCAAGGTATACAGTAAACCTGAAGTGAAGCATCGGAATCTAAAACTGGACTCACAGGAGAGGTTCAAATCATAGAATGTGAGAGTGTAAGTTCTCTTTTACTTAAGTCGGCATTGTGCCTTTTTAATTAAATTCGGATGCAATTTCTGTGTTTCATCGTCAATAAGAAGACCCAAAGGATACAGTAAACCTGAAGTGAAGCAACGGAATCTAAAACTGGACTCACAGGAGAGGTTCAAAACATAGAAAGTTAGAGTGTCAGTCCTCTTGTACTTAAGTCGGCATTGTCCCAATTGTATTAAATTCGGATGCAATTTCTGTGTTTCATCGTCAATTAGAAGGTGCAAGGTATACAGTAAACCTGAAGTGAAGCATCGGAATCTAAAACTGGACTCACAGGAGAGGTTCAAATCGTAGAAAGTGAGAGTGTCAGTCCTCTTGTACGTAAGTTGGCATTGTGTCTTTTGTATTATATTCGGATGCAATTTCTGTGTTTCATCGTCAATAAGAAGGTGCAAGGTATACAGTAAACCTGAAGTGAAGCATCGGAATCTAAATCTGGACTCACAGGAGAGGTTCAAATCGTAGAAAGTGAGAGTGTCAGTCCTCTTGTACTTAAGTTGTCATTGTGCCTTTTGTATTAAATTTGGATGCAATTTCTGTGTTTCATCGTCAATAAGAAGGTGCAAGGTATACAGTAAACCTGAAGTGAAGCATCGGAATCTAATTTGGACCCACAGGAGAGGTTCAAATCGTAGAAAGTGAGAGTTTCAATCCTCTTGTACTTTAGTCGACATTGTGCCTTTTGTATTCTATTTGGATGCAATTTCTGTGTTTCATCGTCAATAAGAAGGTGCAAGGTGCACTGTAAACCTGAAGTGAAGCATCGGAATCTAAAACTGGACTCACAGGAGAGGTTCAAATCGTAGAAAGTGAGAGTGTCAGTCCTCTTGTACTTAAGTCAGCATTGTGCCTTTTGTATTAAATTCGGATGCAATTTCTGTGTTTCATAGTCAATAAGAAGGTGCAAGATATACAGTAAACCTGAAGTGAAGCATCGGAATCTAAAAGTGGACTCACAGGAGAGGTTCAAATCGTAGAAAGTGAGAATGTCAGTCCTCCTGTATTTAAGTCGGCATTGTGCATTTTGTATTAAATTCGGATGCAATTTCTGTGTTTCATCGTCAATAAGAAGGTGCAAGGTATGCAGTAAACCTGAAGTGAAGCATCGGAATCTAAACCTGGACTCACAGGAGAGGTTCAAATCGTATGAAGTGAAAGTGTCCGTCCTGTTGTACTTAAATCGGCATTATGCCTTTTGTACTAAATACGGATGCAATTTCTGTGTTTCATCTTCAATAGGAAGGTGCAAGGTATACCATAATCTTGAAGTGAAGCATCGTAATCTAAAACTGGACTCACAGGAGAGGTTCAAATCATTGAAAGTGAGAGTGTCAGTCCTCTTGTACTTATGTCGGCATTGTGCTTCTGTATTAAATTCCGATGCAATTTCTATGTTTCATCGTCAATAAGAAGGTGCAAGGTATACCGTAGACCTGAAGTGATGCATCGGAATCTAAAACTATACTCACAAGAGAAGTTCAAATCATAGAAAGAGAGAGTGTCAGTCCTCTCTTACTTAAGTCGGCATTGTGCATTTTGTATTAAATTCGGATGCAATTTATGTGTTTCATCGTCAATAAGGAGGTCCAAGGGATACAGTAAACCTGAAGTGAGGCATCGGAATCTAAAAGTGGACTCACAGGAGAGGTTCAAATCGTAGAAAGTGAGAGTGTCTGTCCTCTTGTGCATAAGACGGCATTGTGATTTTTGTATTGAATTCGGATGCAATTTCTGTGTTTCATCGTCAATAAGAAGGTCCAAGGTATGCAGTAAACCTGAAGTGAAGCATCGGATTCAAAAACTGGACTCACAGGAGAGGTTCAAAGCATAGAAAGTTAGAGTGTCAGTCCTCTTGTACTTAAGTCGGCATTGTCCCTTTTGTATTAAATTCGGATGCAATTTCTGTGTTTCATCGTCAATAAGAAGGAGCAAGGTATACAGTAAACCTGAAGTGAAGCATCGGAATCTGAAACTGGACTCACAGGAGAGGTTCAAATCGTAGAAAGTGAGAGTGTCAGTCCTCCTGTACTTAAGTCGGAATTGTGCATTTTGTATTAAATTCGGATGCAATTTCTGTGTTTCATCGTCAATAAGAAGGTGCAAGGTATACAGTATACCTGAAGTGAAGCATCGGAATCTAAACCTGGACTCAGAAGAGAGGTTCAGGTCGTATAAAGTGAGAGTGTCCGTCCTCTTGTACTTAAATCGGCATTATGCATTTTGTACTAAATTCGGATGCAATTTCTGGGTTTCATCTTCAATAGGAAGGTGCCAGGTATACCATAATCCTGAAGTGAAGCATAGGAATCTAAAACTGGACTCACAGGAGAGATTCAAACCATTGAAAGTGAGAGTTTCAGTCCTCTTGTACTTAATTCGGCATTGGGCCTTTTGTATTAAATTCGGATGCAATTTCTGTGTTTCTTCGTCAATAAGAAGGTCCAAGGGATACAGTAAACCTGATGTGAAGCATCGGAATCTAAAACTGGACTTACAGGAGAGGTTCAAATCATAGAAAGTTAGGGTGTCAGTCCTCTTGTACTTAAGTCGGCATTGTGCCTTTTGTATTAAATTCGGATGCAATTTCTGTGTTTCATCGTCAATAAGAAGGTGCAAGGTATACAGTAAACCTGAAGTCAAGCATCGGAATCTAAAACTGGACTCACAGGAGAGGTTCAAATCGTAAAGGTGAGAGTGTCAGTCCTCTTGTAGTTAAGTCGGCATTGTGATTTTTGTATTGAGTTCGGATGCAATTTCTGTGTTTCATCGTCAATAAGAAGGTCCAAGGTATACAGTAAACCTGAAGTGAAGCATCGGAATATAAAACTGGACTTACAGGAGTGGTTCAAATCATAGAAAGTGAGAGTGTAAGTCCACTTTTACTTAAGTCGGCATTGTGCCTTTTGAATTAAATTCGGTTGCTATTTCTGTGTTTCATCGTCAATAAGAAGGCCCAAGGGATACAGTAAACCTGAAGTGAAGCAACGGAATCTAAAACTGGACTCACAGGAGAGGTTCAAAACATAGAAAGTTAGAGTGTCAGTCCTCTTTTACTTAAGTCGGCATTGTCCCTTTTGTATTAAATTCGGATGCAATTTCTGTGTTTCATTGTCAATAAGAAGGTCCAAGGTATACAGTAAACCTGAAGTGAAGCATCGGATTCAAAAACTGGACTCACAGGAGAGGTTCAAATCATTGAAAGTGAGAGTGTCAGTCCTCTGTTACTTAACTCAGCAATGTGCCTTTTGCATTAAATTCGGATGCAATTTCTGTGTTTTATAGTCAATAAGAATGTGCAAGACATACAGTAAACCTGAAGTGAAGCATCGGAATCTAAAACTAGACTCACAGGAGAGTTTCAAATCGTAGAAAGTGAGAGTGTCAGTCCTCCTGTACTTAAGTCGGAATTGTGCCTTTTGTATTAATTTCGGATGCAATTTCTGTGTTTCTTCGTCAATAAGAAAGTCCAAGGAATACAGTAAACCTGAAGTGGAAGTCGGCATTGTGCCTTTTTTATTAAATTCGGATGCAAACTCTGTGTTTCATCGTCAATAAGAAGGTCCAAGGGCTACAGTAGACCTGAATTGATGCATCGGAATCTAAAACTGGACTCACAGGAGAGGTTCAAATCATAGAAAGTGAGAGTGTCTGTTCTCTTGTACTTAAATCGGCATTATGCCTTTTGTACTAAATTCGGATGCAATTTCTGTGTTTCATCATCAATAGGAAGGTGCCAGGTATACCATAATCCTGAAGTGAAGCATTGGAATCTAAAACTGGACTCACAGGAGAGATTCAAATCATTGAAAGTGAGAGTGTCAGTCCTCTTGTACTTAATTCGGCATTGTGCCTTTTGAATTAAATTCGGATGCAATTTCTGTGTTTCTTCGTGAATAAGAAGGTCCAAGGGATACAGTAAACCTGAACTGAAGCATCGGAACCTAAAACTGGACTCCCAGTAGAGGTTTAAATCATAGAAAGTTAGAGTGTCAGTCCTCTTGTACTTAAGTCGGCATTGTGCCTTTTGAATTTAATTCCGATGCAATTTTTGTGTTTCATCGTCAATAAGACTGTGCTAGGTATACAGTAAACCTGAAGTGAAGCATCGGAATCTATAACTGGACTCACAGGAGAGGTTAAAATCAATGAAAGTGAGAGTGTCAGTCCTCTTGTACTTAAGTCGGCATTGTGCATTTTGCATTAAATTCGGATGCAATTTCTGTGTTTCATAGTCAATAAGAAGGTGCAAGATATACAGTAAACCTGAAGTGAAGCATCGGAATCTAAAACTAGACTCACAGGAGAGTTTCAAATCGTAGAAAGTGAGAGTGTCAGTCCTCCTGTACTTAAGTCGGAAATGTGCATTTTGTATTAAATTCGGATGCAATTTCTGTGTTTCATCGTCAATAAGAAGGTGCAAGGTATACAGTACACCTGAAGTGAAGCATCGGAATCTAAACCTGGACTCAGAGGAGAGGTTCAAGTCGTTTAAAGTGAGAGTGTCCGTCCTCTTGTATTTAAATCTGCATTATGCCTTTTGTACTAAATTCGGATGCAATTTCTGTGTTTCATCTTCAAAAGGAAGGTGCCAGGTATACCATAATCCTGAAGTGAAACATCGGAATCTAAAACTGGACTCACAGGAGAGATTCAAATCATTGAAAGTGAGAGTGTCAGTCCTCTTGTACGTAATTCAGCATTGTGCCATTTGTATTAAATTCGGATGCAATTCCTGTGTTTCATCGTCAATAAGAAGGTGCAAGGTATACAGTAAACCTGAAGTGAAGCATCGGAATCTAAAACTGGACTCACAGGAGAGGTTCAAATCGTAAAAAGTGAGAGTGTCAGTTCTCTTGTAGTTAAGTCGGCATTGTGATTTTTGTATTGAGTTCGGATGCAATATCTGTGTTTCATCGTCAATAAGAAGGTGCAAGGTATACAGTAAACCTGAAGTGAAGCATCGGAATATAAAACTGGACTCAGAGGAGAGGTTCAAATCATAGAAAGTGAGTGTGTAAGTCCTCTTTTACTTAAGTGAGCATTGTGCGTTTTGAATTAAATTCGGTTGCAATTTCTGTGTTTCATCGTCATTAAGAAGGCCCAAGGGATACAGTAAACCTGAAGTGAAGCAACGGAATCTAAAACTGGACTCACAGGAGAGGTTCAAATCATAGAAAGTTAGGGTGTCAGTCCTCTTTTACTTAAGTCGGCATTGTCCCTTTTGTATTAAATTCGAATGCAATTTCTGTGTTTCATCGTCAATTAGAAGGTGCAAGGTATACAGTAAACCTGAAGTGAAGCATCGGAATCTAAAACTGGACTCACAGGAGAGGTTCAAATCGTAGAAAGTGAGAGTGTCAGCCCTCTTGTACGTAGTCGGCATTGTGTCTTTTGTATTATAATCGGATGCAATTTCTATGTTTCATCGTCAAGAAGAAGGTGCAAGGTATACAGTAACCCTGAAGTGAAGCATCGGAATCCAAACCTGGACTCACAGGAGAGGTTCAAATCGTATAAAGTGAGAGTGTCCGTCCTCTTGTACTAAAATCGGCATTATGCCTTTTGTACTAAATTCGGATGCTATTTCTGTGTTTCATCTTCAATAGGAAGGTGCACGGTATAGCATAATCCTGAAGTGAAGCATCGGAATCTAAAACTGGACTCACAGGAGAGGTTCAAATCACAGAAAGTGAGAGTGTCAGTCCTCTTTTACTTAAGTCGGCATTGTGTCTTTTGTATTAAATTCGGATGCAATATCTGTGTTTCTTCGTCAATAAGAAGGTCCAAGGAATTCAGTAAACCTGAAGTGGAAGTCGGCATTGAGCCTTTTTTATTAAATTCGGATGCAAAATCTGTGTTTCATCGTCAATAAGAAGGTCCAAGGGACACAGTAGACCTGAATTGAAGCATCGGAATCTAAAACTGGACTCACAGGAGAGGTTCAAATCATAGAAAGTGAGTGTGTCTGTCCTCTTGTACTTAAATCGGCATTATGCATTTTGTATTGAATTCGGATGCAATTTCTGTGTTTCATCATCAATAGGAAGGTGCCAGGTATACCATAATCCTGAAGTGAAGCATCGGAATCTAAAACTGGACTTACAGGAGAGGTTCAAATCATAGAAAGTTAGGGTGTCAGTCCTCTTGTACGTAAGTCGGCATTGTGCCTTTTGTATTAAATTCGGATGCAATTTCTGTGTTTCATCGTCAAGAAGAAGGTGCAAGGTATACAGTAACCTTGTAGTGAAGCATCGGAATCTAAACCTGGACTCACAGGAGAGGTTCAAATCGTATAAAGTGAGAGTGTCCGTCCTCATTTACTTAAATCGGCATTATGCCTTTTGTACTAAATTCGGATGCAATTTCTGTGTTTCATCTTCAATAGGAAGGTGCACGGTATAGCATAATCCTGAAGTGAAGCATCGGAACCTAAAACTGGACTCACGGGAGAGGGTCAAATCGTATAAAGTGAGAGTGTCAGTCCTCTTGTACTTAAGTCGGCATTGTGCCTTTTGTATTAAATTCGGCTGCAATTTCTTTGTTTCATCGTCAACAAGAAGGTGCAAGGTATACAGTAACCCTGAAGTGAACCATCGGAATCTAAAACTGGACTCACAGGAGAGGTTCAAATCGTAGAAAGTGAGAGTGTCAATCTTCTTGTACTTTAGTCGACATTGTGCCTTTTGTATTCAATTTGGATGCAATTTCTGTGTTTCATCGTCAGTAAGAAGGTGCAAGGTGCACAGTAAACCTGAAGTGAAGCTTCGGAATCTAAAACTGGACTCACAGGAGAGGTTCTAATCACAGAAAGTGAGAGTGTCAGTCCTCTTTTACTTAAGTCGGCATTGTGCCTTTTGTATTAAATTCGGATGCAATTTCTGTGTTTCTTCGTCAATAAGAAGGTCCAAGGAATACAGTAAACCTGAAGTGGAAGTCGGCATTGTGCCTTTTTTATTAAATTCGGATGCAAACTCTGTGTTTCATCGTCAATATGAAGGTCCAAGGGATACAGTAGACCTGAATTGAAGCATCGGAATCTAAAACTGGACTCACAGGAGAGGTTCAAATCATAGAAAGTGAGAGTGTCCTTCCTCCTGTGCATAAGTCGGCATTGTGATTTTTGTATTGAATTCGGATGCAATTTCTGTGTTTCATCGTCAATAAGAAGATCCAAGGTATACAGTAAACCTGAAGTGAAGCATCGGATTCAAAATATGGGCTCACAGGAGAGGTTCAAATCATAGAAAGTGAGAGTGTCAGTCCTCTGTTACTTAACTCGGTAATGTGCCTTTTGTATTAAATTCGGATGCTATTTCTGTGTTTAATCGTCAATAAGAAGGTCCACGGTATACATTAAACTGAAGTGAAGCATCGGAATCTAAAACTGTACTCACAGGAGAGGTTCAAATCGTAGAAAGTGAGAGTGTCAATCTTCTTGTACTTTAGTCGACATTGTGCCTTTTGTATTCAATTTGGATGCAATTTCTGTGTTTCATCGTCAATAAGAAGGTGTAAGGTGCACAGTAAACCTGAAGTGAAGCATCGGAATCTAAAACTGGACTCACAGGAGAGGTTCAAATCACAGAAAGTGAGAGTGTTAGTCCTCTTTTACTTAAGTCTGCATTGTGCCTTTTGTATTAAATTCGGATGCAATTTTTGTGTTTCTTCATCAATAAGAAGGTCCAAGGAATACAGTAAACCTGAAGTGGAAGTCTACATTGTGCCTTTTTTATTAAATTCGGATGCAAACTCTGTGTTTTATCGTCAATAAGAAGGTCCAAGGGATACAGTAGACCTGAATTGAAGCATCGGAATCTAAAACTGGACTCACAGGAGAGGTTCAAATCATAGAAAGTGAGAGTGTCTGTCCTCTTGTGCATAAGTCGGCATTGTGATTTTTGTATTGAGTTAGGATGCAATTTCTATATTTCATTGTCAATAAGAAGGTCCAAGGTATACAGTAAACCTGAAGTGAAGCATCGGAATCTAAAACTGGACTCACATGAGAGATTCAAATCATTGAAAGTGAGAGTGTCAGTCCTCTTGTACTTAATTCGGCATTGTGCCTTTTGTATTAAATTCTGATGCAATTTCTGTGTTTCTTCGTCAATAAGAAGGTCCAAGGGATACAGTAAACCTGAAGTTAAGCATCGGAATCTAAAACTGGACTCACAGGAGAGGTTCAAATCGTAGAAAGTGAGAGTGTCAGTCCTCTTGTAGTTAAGTCGGCATTGTGATTTTTGTATTGAGTTAGGATGCAATTTCTGTGTTTCATCGTCAATAAGAAGGTACAAGGTATACAGTAAACCTGAAGTGAAGCATCGGAATCTAAAACTGGACTCACAGGAGAGGTTCAAATCATAGAAAGTGAGAGTGTAAATCCTCTTTTACTTAAGTCGGCATTGTGCCTTTTGAATTAAATTCGGATGCAATTTCTGTGTTTCATCGTCAATAAGAAGGCCCAAGGGATACAGTAAACCTGAAGTGAAGCAACGGAAACTAAAACTGGACTCACAGGAGAGGTTCAAAACATAGGAAGTTAGAGTGTCAGTCCTCTTGTACTTAAGTCGGCATTGTCCCTTTTGTGTTAAATTCGGATGCAATATCTGTGTTTCATCGCCAATTAGAAGGTGCAAGGTATACAGTAAACCTGATGTGAAGCATCGGAATCTAAAACTGGACTCACAGGAGAGGTTCAAATCGTAGAAAGTGAGAGTGTCAGTCCTCTTGTACGTAAGTCGGCATTGTGTCTTTTGTATTAAATTCGGATGCTATTTCTGTGTTTCATCGTCAATAAGAAGGTGCAATGTATACAGTAAACCTGAAGTGAAGCATCGGAATCTAAACCTGGACTCACAGGAGAGGTTCAAATCGTAGAAAGTGAGAGTGTCAGTCCTCTTGTACTTAAGTCGGCATTGTGCCTTTTGTATTAAATTCGGATGCAATTTCTTTGTTTCTTCGTCAATAAGAAGGTCCAAGGGATGCAGTAAACCTGAAGTGAAGCATCAGAATCTAAAACTGGACTTACAGGAGAGGTTCAAATCATAGAAAGTTAGGGTGTCAGTCCTCTTGTACTTAAGTCGGCATTGTGCCTTTTGTATTAAATTCGGATGCAATTTCTGTGTTTCATCGTCAAGAAGAAGGTGCAAGGTATACAGTAAACCTGAAGTGAAGCATCGGAATCTAAAACTAGACTCACAGGAGAGGTTCAAATCGTGAAAAGTAAGACTGTCAGTCCTCTTGTAGTTAATTCGGCATTGTGATTTTTGTATTGAGTTCGGATGCAATTTCTGTGTTTCATCGTCAATAAGAAGGTGCAAGGTATACAGTAAACCTGAAGTTAAGCATCGGAATATAAAACTGGACTCACAGGAGAGGTTCAAATCATAGAAAGTGAGAGTGTAAGTACTCTTTTACTTAAGTCGGCATTGTACCTTTTGAATTAATTTCGGATGCAATTTCTGAGTTTCACCGTCAATAAGAAGGCCCAAGGGATACAGTAAACCTGAAGTGAAGCATAGGAATCTAAAACTGGACTCTCAGGAGAGGTTCAAATCGTAGAAAGTGAGAGTGTCAGTCCTCTTGTACGTAAGTCGGCATTGTGCCTTTTGTATTAAATTCGGATGCAATTTCTTTGTTTCATCGTCAAGAAGAAGGTGCAAGGTATACAGTAACCCTGTAGAGAAGCATCGGAATCTAAACCTGGACTCACAGGAGAGGTTCAAATCGTATAAAGTGAGAGTGTCCGTCCTCTTGTACTTAAATCGGCATTATCCCTTTTGTACTAAATTCGGATGCAATTTCTGTGTTTCATTTTCAATAGGAAGGTGCAAGGTATACCATAATCCTGAAGTGAAGCATCGGAATCTAAAACTGGACTCACAGGAGAGGTTCAAATCATTGAAAGTGAGAGTGTCAAACCTCTTGTATTTATGTCGGCATTGTGCCTTTTGTATTAAATTCGGATGCAATTTCTATATTTCGTCGTCAATAAGAAGGTCCAAGGGATACAGTAGACCTGAATTGTAGCATCGGAATCTAAAACTGGACTCACAGGAGAGGTTCAAATCATAGAAAGTGAGAATGTCTGTCCTCTTGTGCATAAGCCGGCATTGTGATTTTTGTATTGAATTCGGATGCAATTTCTGTGTTTCATCGTCAATAAGAAGGTCCAAGGTATACAGTAAACCTGAAGTGAAGCATCGGATTCAAAAACTGGACTCACAGGAGAGGTTCAAATCATAGAAAGTGAAAGTGTCAGTCCTCTGTTACTTAACTCGGCAATGTGCCTTTTGTATTAAATTCGGATGCAATTTCTGTGTTTAATCGTCAATAAGAAGGTCCAAGGTATACATTAAACCTGAAGTGAAGCATCGGAATCTAAAACTGTACTCACAGGAGAGGTTCAAATCGTAGAAAGTGAGAGTGTCAGTCCTCTTGTAGTTAAGAAGGCATTGTGATTTTTGTATTGAGTTCGGATGCAATTTCTGTGTTTCGTCGTCAATAAGAAGGTCCAAGGTATACAGTAAACCTGAAGTGAAGCATCGGAATCTAAAACTGGACTCACAGGAGAGGTTCAAATCATAGAAAGTGAGAGTGTAAGTCCTCTTTTACTTAAGTCGGCATTGTGCCTTTTGAATTAAATTCGGATGCAATTTCTGTGTTTCATCGTCAATTAGAAGGCCCAAGGGATACAGTAAACCTGAAGTGAAGCAACGGAATCTAAAACTGGACTCACAGGAGAGGTTCAAAACATAGAAAGTTAGAGTGTCAGCCCTCTTGTACTTAAATCGGCATTGTGCCTTTCGTATTAAATTCGGATGCAATTTCTGTGTTTCATCGTCAATAAGAAGGTGCAAGGTATACAGTAAACCTGAAGTGAAGCATCGGAATCTAAAACTGGACTCACAGGAGAGGTTCAAATCGTAGAAAGTGAGAGTGTCAATCCTCTTGTACGTAAGTCGGCATTGTGTCTTTTGTATTCAATTCGGATGCAATTTCTGTGTTTCATCGTCAATAAGAAGGTGCAAGGTGTACAGTAAACCAGAAGTAAAGCATCGGAGTCTAAAACTGGACTCACAGGAGAGGTTCAAATCACAGAGAGTTAAAGTGTCAGTCCTCTTGTACTTAAGTCGGCATTGTGTCTTTTGAATTTAATTCTGATATAATTTCTATGTTTTATCGTCAATAAGAAGTTGCAAGGTATACAGTAAACCTGAAGTGAAGCATCGGAATCTAAAATTGGACTCACAGGAGGGTTTCAAATCATAGAAAGAGAGTGTGTCAGTCCACTTTTACTTAAGTCGGCATTGTGCCTTTTGTATTAAATTCGGATGCAATTTCTGTATTTCATCGTCAATAAGAAGGTCCAAGGGATACAGTAAACCTGAAGCAATGCTTCGGAATCTAAAACTGGACTCACAGTACAGGTTCAAATCATAGAGAGTTAGAGTGTCAGTCCTCTTGTACTTATGTCGGCATTGTGCCTTTTGTATTAAATTCCGATGCAATATCTGTGTTTCATCGTCAATAAGAAGGTGCAAGGTATACGGTAAACCTGAAGTGACGCATCGAAATCTGAAACTTGGCTCACAGGAGAAGTTCAAATCATAGAAAGTGAGAGTGTCAGTCCTCTTGTACTTATGTCGGCATTTTGAATTTTGTATTAAATTCGGATGCAATTTCTGTGTTTCATCGTCAATAAGAAGGTCCAAGTTATACAATAAACCAGAAGTGAAGCATCGGATTCTAAAACTGGACTCACAGGAGAGGTTCAAATCATAGAAAGTGAAAGTGTCAGTCCTCTGTTACTTAACTCGGCAATGTGCCTTTTGTATTAATTTCGGATGCAATTTCTGTGTTTAATCGTCAATAAGAAGGTCCAAGGTATACATTAAACCTGAAGTGAAGCATCGGAATCTAAAACTGGACTCACAGGAGAAGTTCAAATCATAGAAAGTGAGAGTGTCAGTCCTCTTGTACTTAAGTCGGCATTGTGAATTTTGTATTCAATTCGGATGCAATTTCTGTGATTCATCGTCAATAAGAAGGTCCAAGGTATACAGTAAACGTGAAGTGAAGCAACGGAATCTAAAACTGGACTCACAGGAGAGGTACAAATCATAGAAAGTTAGAGTGTCAGCCCTCTTGTACTTAAGTCGGCATTCTCGCTTTTGTATTAAATTCGGATGCAATTTCTGTGTTTCATCGTCAATAAGAAGGTGCAAGGTATACAGTAAACCTGAAGTGAAGCATCGGAATTTAAAACTGGACTCACAGGAGAGGTTCAAATCGTAGAAAGTGAGAGTGTCAGTCCTCTTGTACGTAAGTCGGTATTGTGTCTTTTGTATTCAATTCGGATGCAATTTCTGTGTTTCATCGTCAATAAGAAGGTGCAAGGTATACAGTAAACCTGACGTGAAGCATCGGAATCTAAAACTGGACTCACAGGAGAGGTTCAAATCGTAGAAAGTGAGAGTGTCAGTCCTCTTGTACTTAAGTCGGCATTGTGCCTTTTGTATTAAATTCGGATGCAATTTCTGTGTTTCATCGTCAATAAGAAAGTGCTAGGTATACAGTAAACCTGAAGTGAAGCATCGGAATCTAAAACTGGACTCACAGGAGAGGTTCAGATCGTAGAAGGTGAGAATGTCAATCCTCTTGTACTTTAGTCGACATTGTGCCTTTTGTATTCAATTTGGATGCCATTTCTGTGTTTCATCGTCAATATGAAGGTGCAAATTGCACAGTAAACCTGAAGTGAAGCATCGGAATCTAAAACTGGACTCACAGGAGAGGTTCAAATCGTAGAAAGTGAGAGTGTCAGTCATCTTGTACTTAAGTCAGCATTGTGCCTTTTGTATTAAATTCGGATGCAATTTCTGTGTTTCATAGTCAATAAGAAGGTGCAAGATATACAGTAAACCTGAAGTGAAGCATCGGAATCTAAAACTGGACTCACAGGAGAGGTTCAAATCGTAGAAAGTGAGAGTGTCAGTCCTCCTGTACTTCAGTCAGCATTGTGCATTTTGTATTAAATTCGGATGCAATTTCTGTGTTTCATCGTCAATAAGAAGGTGGAAGGTATACAGTAAACCTGAAGTGAAGCATCGGAATCTAAACCTAGACTCACAGGAGAGGTTCAAATCGTATGAAGTGAGAGTGTCCGTCCTCTTGTACTTAAATCGGCATTATGCCTTTTGTACTAAATTTGGATGCAATTTCTTTGTTTCATCTTCAATAGGAAGGTGCAAGGTATACCATAATCCTGAAGTGAAGCATCGGAATCTAAAACTGGACTCACAGGAGAGGTTCAAATCATTGAAAGTGAAAGTGTCAGTCCTCTTGTACTTAAGTCGGCATTGTGCCTTTTGTATTAAATTCGGATGCAATTTCTGTATTTCATCGTCAATAAGAAGGTCCAAGGGATATAGTAAACCTGAAGTGAAGCATCGGAATCTATAACTCGATTCACAGGAGAGGTTCAAATCACAGAAAGTGAGAGTGTCAGTCCTCTTTTACTTAAGTCGGCATTGTGCCTTTTGTATTAAATTCGGATGCAATTTCTGTGTTTCATCGTCAATAAGAAGGTCCAAGGAATACAGTAAACCTGAAGTGAAGGTCGGCATTGTGCCTCTTTTATTAAATTCGGATGCAAACTCTGTCTTTCATCGTCATTAAGAAGGTCCAAGGGATACAATAGACCTGAATTGAAGCATCGGAATCTAAAACTGGACTCACAGGAGAGGTTCAAATCATAGAAAGTGAGAGTGTCTGTCCTCTTGTGCTTTAGTCGGCATTGTGATTTTTGTATTGAATTCGGATGCAATTTCTGTGTTTCATCGTCAACAAGAAGGTCCAAGGTATACAGTAAACCTGAAGAGAAGCATCGGATTCAAAAACTGGACTCACAGGAGAGGTTCAAAACATAGAAAGTGAGAGTGTCAGTCCTCTGATACTTAACTCGGCAATGTGCCTTTTGTATTAAATTTGGATGCAATTTCTGTGTTTAATCGTCAATAAGAAGCTCCAAGGTATACATAAAACCTGAAGTGAAGCATCGGAATCTAAAACTGGACTCACAGGTGAGGTTCAAATCATAGAAAGTTAGAGTGTCAGTCCTCTTTTACTTAAGTCGGCATTGTGCCCTTTGAATTAAATTCGGATGCAATTTCTATGTTTCATCGTCCATAAGAAGGTCCAAGGGATACAGTAAACCTGAAGTGAAGCATCGGAATCTAAAACTGGACTCACAGGAGAGGTTCAAATCGTAGAAAGTGAGAGTGTCAGTCCTCTTGTACTTAAGTCGGCATTGTGCCTTTTGTATTAAAATCGGATGCAATTTCTGTGTTTGATCGTTAATAAGAAGGTACAAGGTATACAGTAAACCTGAAGTGAAGCATCGGAATCTAAAACTGGACTCACAGGAGAGGTTCAAATGGAAAAAACTGAGAGTGTCAGTCCTCTTGTACTTAAATCGGCATTGTGCCTTTTGTACTAAATTCGGATGCAATTTCTGTGTTTCATCGTCAATAGGAAGGTGCAAGGTATACAGTAAACCTGAAGTGAACCACTGGAATCTAAAACTGGACTCACAGGCGAAGTTCAAATCATAGAAAGTGAGAGTGTCAGTCCTCTTGTACTTAAGTCGGCATAGTGAATTTCGTATTCATTCGGATGCAATTTCTGTGTTTCATCGTCATTAAGAGGGTGCAAGGTGTACAGTAAACCTGAAGTGAAGCATCGGAGTCTAAAACTGGACTCACAGGAGAGGTTCAAATCACAGAGAGTTAAAGTGTCAGTCCTCTTGTACTTAAGTCGGCATTGTGACTTTTGAATTTAATTCCGATATAATTTCTATGTTTTATCGTCAATTAGAAGGTGTAAGGTATACAGTAAACCTGAAGTGAAGCATCGGAATCTAAAATTGGACTCACAGGAGGGTTTCAAATCATAGAAAGAGAGAGTGTCAGTCCACTTTTACTTAAGTCGGCATTGTGCCTTTTGTATTAAATTCGGATGCAATTTCTGTGTTTCATCGTCAATAAGAAGGTCCAAGGGATACAGTAAACCTGAAGTAATGCTTCGGAATCTAAAACTGGACTCACAGTAGAGGTTCAAATCATAGAGAGTTAGAGTGTCAGTCCTCTTGTACTTATGTCGGCATTGTGCCTTTTGTATTAAATTCCGATGCAATATCTGTGTTTCATCGTCAATAAGAAGGTGCAAGGTATACAGTAAACCTGAAGTGAAGCATCGGAATCTAAAACTGGACTCACAGGAGAGGTTCAAATCAAAAGAGTGAGAGTGTCAGTCCTCTTTTACTTAACTCAGCATTGTGCCTTTTGTATTAAATTCGGATGCAATTTCTGTGTTTCATCGTCAATAAGAGGGTCCAAGGGATACAGTAAACCTGAAGTGAACCACTGGGATCTAAAACTGGACTCACAGGAGAAGTTCAAATCATAGAAAGTGAGAGTGTCAGTCCTCTTGTACTTAAGTCGGCATGTGAATTTTGTATTCAATACGGATGCAATTTCTGTGTTTCATCGTCAATAAGAAGGTGCAAGGTGTACAGTAAACCTGAAGTGAAGCATCGGAGTCTAAAACTGGACTCACAGGAGAGGTTCAAATCACGGAGAGTTAAAGTGTCAGTCCTCTTGTACTTAAGTCGGCATTGTGCCTTTTGAATTTAATTCCGATATAATTTCTATGTTTTATCGTCAATAAGAAGGTGTAAGGTATACAGTAAACCTGAAGTGAAGCATCGGAATCTAAAATTGGACTCATAGGAGGGGTTCAAATCATAGAAAGAGAGACTGTCAGTCCACTTTTACTTAAGTCGGCATTGTGCCTTTTGTATTAAATTCGGATGCAATTTCTGTTTTTCATCGTCAATAAGAAGGTCCAAGGGATACAGTCAACCTGAAGTAATGCTTCGGAATCTAAAACTGGACTCACAGGAGAGGTTCAAATCACAGAAAGTGAGTGTGTCAGTCCTCTTTTACTTAAGTCGGCATTGTGCCTTTTGTACTAAATTCGGATGCAATTTCTGTGTTTCGTCGTCAATAAGAAGGTCCAAGGGATACAGTAAACCTGAAGTGAAGCATCGGAATCGAAAACTGGACTCAAAGGAGAGGTTCAAATCATAGAAAGTTAGAGTGTCAGTCCTCCTGTACTTAAGACGGCATTGTGCCTTTCGTATTAAATTCGGATTCAAACTCTGTGGTTCATCGTCAATAAGAAGGTCCAAGGGATACAGTAAACCTGAAGTGAAGCATCGGAATCCAAAACTGGACTCACATGAGAGGTTCAAATCATAGAAAGTGAGAGTGTCTGTCCTCTTGTACTTATGTCGGCATTGTGATTTTTGTATTGAATTCGGATGCAATTTCTGTGTTTCATCGTCAATAAGAAGGTCCAAGGTATACAGTAAACCTGAAGTGAAGCATCGGAATCTAAAACTGGACTCACAGGAGAGGTTCAAATCAAAGAGAGTGAAAGTGTCAGTCCTCTTTTACTTAACTCGGCATTGTGCCTTTTGTATTAAATTCGGATGCAATTTCTGTGTTTCATCGTCAATAAGAGGGTCCAAGGGATACAGTAAACCTGAAGTGAAGCATCGGATTCCAAAACTGGGCTCACAGGAGAGGTTCAAATCATAGTAAGTTAAACTGTGGGTCCTCTTGTAATTAAGTCGGCATTGTGCCTCTTGTATTAAATTCGGATGCAAACTCTGTGTTTCATTGTCAATTAGAAGGTCCAAGGGATACAGTAAACCTGAAGTGAAGCATCGGAATCTAAAACTGGTCTCACAGGAGAGGTTCAAATCATAGAAAGAGAGATTGTCAGTCATCTTGTACTTAAGTCGGCATTGTGATTTTGGTATTGAATTCGGATGCAATTTCTATGTTTCATCGTCAATAAGAAGGTCCAAGGGATACAGGAAACCTGAAGTGAAGCATCGGAGTCTAAAACTGGACTCACAGGAGAGGTTCAAATCATAGAAAGAGAGAGTGTCAGTCATCTTGTACTAAAGTCGGCATTGTGATTTTTGTATTGAATTCGGATGCAATTTCTGTCTTTCATCGTCAATAAGATGGTGCAAGGTATACAGTATACCTGACGTGAAGCATCGGAATCTAAAACTGGACTCACAGGAGAGGTTCAAATCGTAGAAAGTGAGAGTGTCAGTCCCCTTGTACTTAAGTCGGCATTGTGCCTTTTGTATTAAATTCGAATGCAATTTCTGTGTTTCATCGTCAATAAGAAGGTGCAAGGTATACAGTAATCGTGACGTGAAGCATCGGAATCTAAAACTGGACTCACAGGAGAGGTTCAAATCGTAGAATTTGAGAGTGTCAGTCCTCTTGTACTTAAGTCGGCAATGTGCCTTTTGTATTCAATTCGGATGCAATTTCTGTGTTTCATCGTCAATAAGAAGGTGCAAGGTACACAGTAAACCTGAAGTGAAGCATCGGAATCTAAAACTGCACTCACAGGAGAGGTTCAAAGCATAGAAAGTTAGAGTGTCAGTCCTCTTGTGCTTAAGTCGGCATTGTCCCTTTTGTATTAAATTCGGATGCAATTTCTGTGTTTCATCGTCGAAGAGAAGGTGCATGGTATACAGTAAACCTGAAGTGAAGCATTGGAATCTAAAACTGGACTCACAGGAGTGGTTCAAATCGTAGAAAGTGAGAGTATCAGTCCTCTTGTAAGTAAGTCGGCATTGTGTCTTTTGTATTCAATTCGGATGCAATATCTGTGTTTCATCGTCAATAAGAAGGTGCAAGGCAAACAGTAAACCTGAAGTGAAGCATCGGAATCTCAAACTGGACTCACAGGAGAGGTTCATATCGTAGAAAGTGTGAGTGTCAGTCCTCTCGTACTTAAGTCGGCATTGTGCCTTTTGTATTAAATTTGGATGCAATTTCTGTGTTTTATCGTCAATGAGAAGGAGCAAGGTATACAGTAAACCTGAAGTGAAGCATCGGGATCTAAAACAGGACTCACAGGAGAGGTTCAAATCACAGAAAGTGAGAGTGTCAGTCCTCTTTTACTTAAGTCGGCATTGTGCCTTTTGTATTTAATTCAGATGCAATTTCTGTGTTTCATCGTCAATAAGAAGGTCCAAGGGATACAGTAAACCTGAAGTGAAGCATCGGAATCTAAAACTGGACTCACAGGAGAGGTTCAAATCATAGTAAGTTAGAGTGTGAGTCCTCTTGTACTTAAGTCGGCATTGTGCCTTTTGTATTAAATTCGGATGCAAACTCTGTGTTTCATTGTCAATAAGAAGGTCCAAGGGATACAGTAAACCTGAAGTGAAGCATTGGAATCTAAAACTGGACTCACAGGAGAGGTTCAAATCATAGAAAAAGAGAGTGTCAGTCATCTTGTACTTAAGTCGGCATTGTGATTTTTGTATTGAATTCGGATGCAATTTCTGTGTTTCATCGTCAATAAGAAGGTCCAAGGTATACTGTAAACCTGAAGTGAAGCTTCGGAATCTAAAACTGGACTCACAGGAGAGGTTCAAATCATAGAAAGTTTAAGTGTCAGTCCTCTTGTACTTAAGTCGGCATTGTGCCTTTTGTAATAAATTCGGATGCAATTTCTGTGATTCATCGTCAATAAGAAGGTGCAAGGTATACAGTAAACCTGAAGTGAAGCATCGGAATCTAAAACTGGACTCACAGGAGAGGTTCAAAACGTAGAAAGTTAGATAGTCCTCTTGTACTTAAGTCGGAATTGTGCCTTTTGTATTCAATTCAGATGCAATGTCTGTATTTCTTCGTCAATAAGAAGGTGCAAGGTATACAGTAAACCTGAAGTGAATCATCGGAATCTAAAACTGGACTCACAGGAGAGGTTCAAACTGTAGAAAGTGAGAGTGTCAGTTCCCTTGTAATTAAGTCGGCATCGTGCCTTTTGTAATAAATTCGGATGCAATTTCTGTATTTCATCGTCAATAAGTAGGTGCAAGGTATACAGTAATCTTGATGTGAAGCATCGGAATCTAAAACTGGACTCACAGGAGAGGTTCAAATCGTAGAATGGGAGAGTGTCAATCCTCTTGTACTTAAGTCGGCAATGTGCCTTTTGTATTCAATTCGGATGCAATTTCTCTGTTTCATCGTCAATAAGAAGGTGCAAGGTATACAGTAAACCTGAAGTGAAGCATCGGATTCTAAAACTGGACTCACAGGAGAGGTTCAAATCGTAGAAAGTGAGAGTGTCAGTCCTCTTGTACGTATGTCGGCATTGTGTCTTTTGTATTCAATTCGGATGCAATATCTGTGTTTCATCGTCAATAAGATGGTGCAAGGGAAACAGTAAACCTGAAGTGAAGCATCGGAATCTAAAACTGGACTCACAGAAGAGGTTCAAATCGTAGAAAGTGGGAGTGTCAGTCCTCTTGTACTTAAGTCAACATTGTGCCTTTTGTATTAAATTCGGATGCAATTTCTGTGTTTTATCGTCAATGACAAGGTGCAAGGTATACAGTAAACCTGAAGTGAAGCATCGGAATCTAAGAGTGGACTCACAGGAGAGGTTCAAATCGTAGAAAGTGAGAGTGTCAGTCCTCATGTAGTTAAGTCGGCATTGTGCAATTTGTATTGAATTCGGATGTAATTTCTGTGTTTCAGCATCAATAAAGTGGTGCTAGGTATAAAGTAAACCTGAAGTGAAGCATCGGAATCTAAAACTGGACTCACAGGAGAGGTTCAAATCATAGTAAGTTACAGTCTGAGTCCTCTTGTACTTAAGTCGGCATTGTGCCTTTTGTATTAAATTCGGATGCAAACTCTGTGTTTCATTGTCAATAAGAAGGTCCAAGGGATACAGTAAACCTAAATTGAAGCATAGGAATCTAAAACTGGACTCACAGGAGAGGTTCAAATCATAGAAGGAGAGAGTGTCAGTCATCTTGTACTTAAGTCGGCATTGTGATATTTGTATTGAATTCGGATGCAATATCTGTGTTTCATCGTCAATAAGAAGGTCCAAGGGATACAGTAAACCTGAAGTGAAGTATCGGAATCTAAAACTGGACTCACAGGAGAGGTTCTAATCATAGTAAGTTAGAGTGTGAGTCCTCTTGTACTTAAGTGGGCATTGTGCCTTTTGTATTAAATTCGGATGCAAACTCTGTGATTCATCGTCAATAAGAAGGTCCAAGGGATACAGTAAACCTGAAGTGAAGCATCAGAATCTAAAACTGGACTCACAGGAGAGGTTCAAATCATAGAAAGAGAGAGTGTCAGTCATCTTGTACTTAAGTTGGCATTGTGATTTTTGTATTGAATTCGGATGCAATTTCTGTGTTTCATCGTCAATAAGAAGGTCCAAGGTATACAGTAAACCTGAAGTGAAGCATCAAAATCTAAAACTGGACTCACAGGAGAAGTTCAAATCATAGAAAGTGAGAGTGTCAGTCCTCTTTTACTTAAGTCGGCATTGTGCCTTTTGAATTAAATTCGGATGCAATTTCTGTGTTTCATCGTCAATAAGAAGGTCCAAGGGATACAGTAAACCTCAAGTGAGGCATCGGAATCTAAAACTGGACTCACAGGAGAGGTTCAAATCATAGAAAGTTAGAGTGTCAGTCCTCTTGTACTTAAGTCGGCATTTTGCCTTTTGTATTAAATTCGGATGCAATTTCTCTGTTTCATCGTCAATAAGAAGGTGCAAGGTATACAGTAAACCTGAAGTGAAGCATCGGAATCTAAAACTGGACTCACAGGAGAGATTCAAAACGTTGAAAGTTAGACAGTCCTCTTGTACTTAAGTCGGCATTGTGCCTTTTGTATTCAATTCGGATGCAATTTCTGTGTTTCATCGTCAATAAGACGGTGCAAGGTATACAGGAAACCTGAAGTGAAGCATCGGAATCTAAGACAGGACTCACAGGTGAGGTTCAAATCGTAGAAAGTGAGAGTGTGAGTCCTCTTGTACTTAAGTCGGCATTGTGCAATTTGTATTGAATTCGGATGCAATTTCTGTGTTTCATCGTCAATAAAACGGTGCTAGGTATAAAGTAAACCTGAAGTGAAGCATCGGAATCTAAAACTGGACTCACAGGAGAGGTTCAAATCATAGTAAGTTAGAGTGTGAGTCCTCTTTTACTTAAGTCGGCATTGTGCCTTTTGTATTAAATTCGGATGCAAACTCTGTGTTTCATTGTCAATAAGAAGGTCCAAGGGATACAGTAAACCTGAAGTGAAGCATCGGAATCTAAAACTGGACTCACAGGAGAGGTTCAAATCATAGAAAGAGAGAGTGTCATCCATCTGGTACTTAAGTCGGCATTGTGATTTTTGTATTGAATTCGGATGCAAATTCTGTGATTCATCGTCAATAAGAAGGTCCAAGGTATACTGTAAACCTGAAGTGAAGCATCGGAATCTAAAACTGGACTCACAGGAGAGGTTCAAATCGTAGAAAGTGAGAGTGTCAGTCCTCTTGTACTTAAGTCGGCATTGTGCAATTTGTATTAACTTCGGATGCAATTTCTGTGTTTCATCGTCAATAAGAAGATCCAAGGCATACAGTATACCTGAAGTGAAGCATCGGAACCTAAAACTGGACTCACAGGAGAGGTTCAAATCATAGAAAGAGAGAGTGTCAGTAATCTTTTACTTAAGTCGGCATTGTGATTTTTGTATTAAATTCGGATGCAATTTCTGTGTTTCATCGTCAATAAGAAGATGCAAGGTATACAGTAAACCTGAAGTGAAGCTTCGGAATCTAAGACTGGACTCACAGGAGAGGTTCAAATCGTAGAAAGTGAGAGTGTCAGTCCTCTTGTACTTAAGTCGACATTGTGCAATTTGTATTAAATTCGAATGCAATTTCTGTGTTTCATCGTCAATAAGGAGGTCCAACGGATACAGTAAACCTGAAGTGAAGCATCGGAATCTAAAACTGGACTCACAGGAGAGGTTCAAATCATAGTAAGTTAGAGTGTGTGTGCTCTTGTACTTAAGTCGGCATTGTGCTTTTTGTATTAAATTCGGATGCAAACTCTGTGTTTCATTGTCAATAAGAAGGTCCAAGGGATACAGTAAACCTGAAGTGAAGCATCGTAATCTAAAACTGGCCTCACAGGAGAGGTTCAAATCATAGAAAGAGAGAGTGTCAGTCATCTTGTACTAAAGTCGGCATTGTGATTTTTGTATTGAATTCGCATGCAATTTCTGTGTTTCATCGTCAATAAGAAGGTGCAAGGTATACTGTAAACCTGAAGTGAAGCATCGGAATTTAAAACTGGACTCACAGCAGAGGTTCAAATCATAGAAAGTGAGAGTGTCAGTCCTGTTTTACTTAAGTCGGCATTGTGCCTTTTGAATTAAATTCGGATCCAATTTCTGTGTTTCATCGTCAATAAGAAGGTCCAAGGGATACAGTAAAGCTGAAGTGAAGCATCGGAATCTACAACTGGACTCACAGGAGAGGTTCAAGTCATAGAAAGTTCGAGTATCAGTCCTCTTGTACTTAAGTCGGCATTGTGCCTTTTGTAATAAATTCGGATGCAATTTCTGTGCTTCATCGTCAATAAGAAGGTGCAAGGTATACAGTAAACCTGAAGTGAAGCATCGGAATCTAAAGCTGGACTCACAGGAGAGGTTCAAAACGTAGAAAGTTAGACAGTCCTCTTGTACTTAAGTCGGAATTGTGCCTTTTGTATTCAATTCTGATGCAATTTCTGTGTTTCATCGTCAATAAGAAGGTGCAAGGTATACAGTAAACCTGAAGTGAAGCTTCGGAATCTAAAACCGGACTCACAGGAGAGGTTCAAATCGTAGAAAGTGAGAGTCTCAGTCCCCTTGTACTTAAGTCGGCATTGTGCCTTTTGTATTAAATTCGAATGCAATTACTGTGTTTCATCGTCAATAAGAAGGTGCAAGGTATACATTAATCTTGAAGTGAAGCATCGGAATCTAAAACTGGACTCACAGGAGAGGTTCAAATCGTAGAATGGGAGAGTCTCAGTCCTCTTGTACTTAAGTCGGCAATGTGCCTTTTGTATTCAATTCGGATGCAATTTCTGTGTTTCATCGTCAATTAGAAGGTGCAAGGTACACAGTAAACCTGAAGTGAAGCATCGGAATCTAAAACTGGACTCACAGGAGAGGTTCAAAGCATAGAAAGTTAGAGTGTCAGTCCTCTTGTACTTAAGTCGGCATTGTCCCTTTTGTATTAAATTCGGATGCAATTTCTGTGTTTCATCGTCAATAAGAAGGTGCAAGGTATACAGTAAACCTGAAGTGAAGCATCGGAATCTAAAACTGGACTCACAGGAGAGGTTCAAATCGTAGAAAGTGAGAGTGTCACTCCTCTTGTACGTAAGTCGGTATTGTGTCTTTTGTATTCAATTCGGATGCAATTTCTGTGTTTCATCGTCAATAAGAAGGTGCAAGGGAAACAGTAAACCTGAAGTGAAGCATCGGAATCTAAAACTGGACTCACAGGAGAGGTTCAAATCGTAGAAAGTGGGAGTGTCAGTCCTCTTGTACTTAAGTTGGCATTGTGCCTTTTGTATTAAATTCCGATGCAATTTCTGTGTTTTTCGTCAATGAGAAGGTGCAAGGTATACAGTAAACCTTACGTGAAGCATAGGAATCTGAAACTGGACTCACAGGAGAGGTTCAAATCGTAGAAATTGAGAGTGTCAATCCTCTTGTACTTTAGTCGACATTGTGCCTTTTGTATTCAATTAGGATGCAATTTCTGTGATTCATCGTCAATAAGAAGGTGCAAGGTACACAGTAAACCTGAAGTGAAACATCGGAATCTAAAACTGGACTCACAGGAGAGGTTCAAATCGTAGAAAGTGAGAGTGTCAGTCCTCTTGTACTTAAGTCGGCATTGTGCCTTTTGTATTACATTCGGATGCAATTTCTGTATTCATAGTCAATAAGAAGGTGCAAGATATACAGTAAACCTGAAGTGAAGCATCGGAATCTAAAATTTGACTCACAGGAGAGGTTCAAATCACAGAAAGTGAGAGTGTCAGTCCTCTTTTACTTAAGTCGGCATTGTGCCTTTTGTATTTAATTCGGATGCAATTTCTGTGTTTCATCGTCAATAAGAAAGTCCAAGGGATACAGTAAACCTGAAGTGAAGCATCGGAATAAAACTGGACTCACAGGAAAGGTTCAAATCATAGACAGAAAGAGTGTCAGTCATCTTGTACTTAAGTCGGCATTGTGATTTTTGTATTCAATTCGGATGCAATTTCTGTGTTTCATCGTCAATAAGAAGGTCCAAGGTATACTGTAAACCTGAAAAGAAGCATCGGAATCTAAAACTGGACTCACAGGAGAGGTTCAAATCATAGAAAGTGAGAGTGCCAGTCCTCTTTTACTTAAGTCGGCATTGTGCCTTTTGAATTAAATTCGGAAGCAATTTCTGTGTTTCATCGTCAATAAGAAGGCCCAAGGGAACCAGTAAACCTGAAGTGAAGCATCGGAATCTAAAACTGGACTCACAGGAGAGGTTCAAATCATAGAAAGTTAAAGTGTCAGTCCTCTTGTACTTAAGTCGGCATTGTGCCTTTTCTAATAAATTCGGATGCAATTTCTGTGTTTCATCGTCAATAAGAAGGTGCAAGGTATACAGTAAACCTGAACTGAAGCATCGGAATCTAAAACTGGACTCACAGGAGAGGTTCAAAACGTAGAAAGTGAGAGTGTTCTCTCCTTGTACTTAAGTCGGCATTGTGCCTTTTGTATTAAATTCGGATGCAATTTCTGTGTTTTATCGTCAATGAGAAGGTGCAAGGTATACAGTAAACCTGAAGTGAAGCATCGCAATCTAAAACTGGACTCACAAGAGAGGTTTAAATCGTAGAAAGTGAGTGTGTTAGTCCCCTTGTGTTTAAGTCGGCATTGTGCCTTTTGTATTAAATTCGGATGCAATTTCTGTGTTTTATCGTCAATGAGAAGGTGCAAGGTATACAGTAAACCTGAAGTGAAGCATCGGAATCTAGAACTGGACTCACAGGAGAGGTTTAAATCGTTGAAATTGAGAGTGTCAATCCTCCTGTACTCTAGTCGACATTGTGTCTTTTGTATTCAATTTGGATGCAATTTCTGTGTTTCATCGTCAATAAGAAGGTGCAAGGTACACAGTAAACCTGAAGTGAAGCATCGGAATCTAAAACTGGACTCACAGGAGAGGTTTAAATCGTAGAAAGTGAGAGTGTCACTCCTCTTGTACATAAGTCGGCATTGTGCCTTTTGTATTAAATTCGGATGCAATTTCTGTGTTTCATAGTCAATAAGAAGGTGCAAGATATACTGTAAACCTGAAGTGAAGCATCGGAATCTAAAACTGGACTCACAGGAGAGGTTCAAATCACAGAAAGTGAGAGTGTCAGTCCTCTTTTACTTCAGTCGGCATTGTGCCTTTTGTATTTAATTCGGATGCAATTTCTGTGTTTCATCCTCAATAAGAAGGTCCAAGGGATACAGTAAACCTGAAGTGAAGCATCGGAATCTAAAACTGGACTCACAGGAGAGGTTCAAATCATAGTAAGTTACAGTGTGAGTCCTCTTCTACTTAAGTCGGCATTGTGCCTTTTGTATTAAATTCGGATGCAAACTCTGTGTTTCATCGTCAATAAGAAGGTCCAAGGGATACAGTAAACCTGAAGTGAAGCATCGGAATCTAAAACTGGACTCACAGGAGAGGTTCAAATCATAGAAAGAGAGAGTGTCAGTCATCTTGTACTTAAGTCGGCATTGTGATTTTTGTATTGAATTCGGATGCAATTTCTGTGTTTCATCATCAATAAGAAGGTACAAGGTATACTGTAAACCTGAAGTGAAGCATCGGAATCTAAATCTGGACTCACAGGAGAGGTTCAAATCATAGAAAGGGAGAGTGTCAGTCATCTTGTACTTAAGTCGGCATTGTGATTTTTGTATTGAATTCGGATGCAATTTCTGTGTTTCATCATCAATAAGAAGGTACAAGGTATACTGTAAACCTGAAATGAAGCATCGTAATCTAAAACTGGACTCACAGGAGAGGTTCAAATCATAGAAAGTGAGAGTGTCAGTCCTCTTTTACTTAAGTCGGCATTGTGGCTTTTGAATTAAATTCGGATGCAATTTCTGTGTTTCATCGTCAATAAGAAGGTCCAAGGGATACAGTAAACCTGAAGTGAAGCATCGGAATCTAAAACTGGACTCACAGGAGAGGTACAAATCATAGAAAGTTAAAGTGTCAGTCCTCTTGTACTTAAGTCGTCATTGTGCCTTTTGTAATAAATTCGGATGCAATTTCTGTGTTTCATCGTCAATAAGAAGGTGCAACGTATACAGTAAACCTGAAGTGAAGCATCGGAATCTAAAACTGGACTCACAGGAGAGGTTCAAAACGTAGAAAGTTAGACAGTCCTCTTGTACTTAAGTCGGAATTGTGCCTTTTGTATTCAATTCAGATGCAATTTCTGTGTTTCATCGTCAATAAGAAGGTGCAAGGTATACAGTAAACCTGAAGTGAAGCATCGGAATCTAAAACTGGACTCACAGGAGAGGTTCAAATCACATAAAGTGAGAGTGTCAGTCCTCTTTTACTTAAGTCGGCATTGTGCCTTTTGTATTTAATTCGGATGCAATTTCTGTGTTTCATCGTCAATAAGAAGGTCCAAGGGATACAGTAAACCTGAAGTGAAGCATCGGAATCTAAAACTGGACTCACAGGAGAGGTTCAAATCATAGTAAGTTAGAGTGTGAGTCCTCTTGTACTTAAGTCGGCATTGTGCCTTTTGTATTAAATTCGGATGCAAACTCTGTGTTTCATCGTCAATAAGAAAGTCCAAGGGATACAGAAAACCTGAAGTGAAGCATCGGAATCAAAAACTGGACACCGAGGAGAGGTTCAAATCATAGAAAGAGAGAGTGTCAGTCATCTTGTACTTAAGACGGCATTGTGATTTTTGTATTGAATTCGGATGCAATTTCTGTGTTTCATCGTCAATAAGAAGGTCCAAGGTATACAGTAAACCTGAAGTGAGGCATCGGAATCTAAAACTGGACTCACAGGAGAGGTTCAAATCATAGTAAGGTAGAGTGTCAGTCCTCTTGTACTTAAGTCGGCATTGTGCCTTTTGTATTAATTTCGGATGCAATTTCTGTGTTTCATCGTCTATAAGAAGGTGCAAGGTATACAGTAAACCTGAAGTGAAGCATCGGAATCTAAAACTGGACTCACAGGAGAGGTTCAAAACGTAGGAAGTATGACAGCCCTCTTGTATGTAAGTCGGCATTGTGCCATTTGTATTCAATGCGGATGCAATTTCTGTGTTTCATCGTCAATAAGAAGGTGCAAGGTATACAGTAAACCTTTAGTGAAGCATCGGAATCTAAAACTGGACTCACAGGAGAGGTTCAAATCGTAGAAAGTGAGAGTGCCAGTCCCCGTGTACTCAAGTCGGCATTGTGCCTTTTGTATTAAATTCGGATGCAATTTCTGTGTTTCATCGTCAATAAGAAGATGCAAGGTATACAGTAAACCTGAAGTGAAGCATCGGAATCTAAGACTGGACTCAGAGGAGAGGTTCAAATCGTAGAAAGTGAGAGTGTCAGTCCTCTTGTACTTAAGTCGGCGTTGTGGAATTTGTACTAAATTCGGATGCAATTTCTGTGTTTCATCGTCAATAAGAAGGTGGAAGGTATACAGTAAACCTGAAGTGAAGCATCGGAATCTAAAACTGGACTCACAGGAGAGGTTCAAAACGTAGAAAGTTAGACAGTCCTCTTGTACTTAAGTCGGAATTGTGCCTTTTGTATTCAATTCTGATGCAATTTCTGTGTTTCATCGTCAATAAGAAGGTGCAAGGTATACAGTAAACCTGAAGTGAAGCATCGGAATCTAAAACCGGACTCACAGGAGAGGTTCAAATCGTAGAAAGTGAGAGTCTCAGTCCCCTTGTACTTAAGTCGGCATTGTGCCTTTTGTATTAAATTCGAATGCAATTACTGTGTTTCATCGTCAATAAGAAGGTGCAAGGTATACAGTAATCTTGAAGTGAAGCATCGGAATCTAAAACTGGACTCACAGGAGAGGTTCAAATCGTAGAATGGGAGAGTCTCAGTCCTCTTGTACTTAAGTCGGCAATGTGCCTTTTGTATTCAATTCGGATGCAATTTCTGTGTTTCATCGTCAATAAGAAGGTGCAAGGTACACAGTAAACCTGAAGTGAAGCATCGGAATCTAAAACTGGACTCACAGGAGAGGTTCAAAGCATAGAAAGTTAGAGTGTCAGTCTTCTTGTACTTAAGTCAGCATTGTCCCTTTTGTATTAAATTCGGATGCAATTTCTGTGTTTCATCGTCAATAAGAAGGTGCAAGGTATACAGAAAACCTGAAGTGAAGCATCGGAATCTAAAACTGGACTCACAGGAGAGGTTCAAATCGTAGAAAGTGAGAGTGTCACTCCTCTTGTACGTAAGTCGGTATTGTGTCTTTTGTATTCAATTCGGATGCAATTTCTGTGTTTCATCGTCAATAAGAAGGTGCAAGGGAAACAGTAAACCTGAAGTGAAGCATCGGAATCTAAAACTGGACTCACAGGAGAGGTTCAAATCGTAGAAAGTGGGAGTGTCAGTCCTCTTGTACTTAAGTTGGCATTGTGCCTTTTGTATTAAATTCGGAGGCAATTTCTGTGTTTTATCGTCAATGAGAAGGTGCAAGGTATACAGTAAACCTGAAGTGAAGCATAGGAATCTGAAACTGGACTCACAGGAGAGGTTCAAATCGTAGAAATTGAGAGTGTCAATCCTCTTGTACTTTATTCGACATTGTGCCTTTTGTATTCAATTTGGATGCAATTTCTGTGTTTCATCGTCAATAAGAAGGTGCAAGGTACACAGTAAACCTGAAATGAAACATCGGAATCTAAAACTGGACTCACAGGAGAGGTTCAAATCGTAGAAAGTGAGAGTGTCAGTCCTCTTGTACTTAAGTCGGCATTGTGCCTTTTGTATTAAATTCGGATACAATTTCTGTGTTTCATAGTCAATAAGAAGGTGCAAGATATACAGCAAACCTGAAGTGAAGCATCGGAATCTAAAATTTGACTTACAGGAGAGGTTCAAATCACAGAAAGTGAGAGTGTCAGTCCTCTTTTACTTAAGTCGGCATTGTGCCTTTTGTATTTAATTCGGATGCAATTTCTGTGTTTCATCGTCAATAAGAAGGTCCAAGGGATACAGTAAACCTGAAGTGAAGCATCGGAATAAAACTGGACTCACAGGAGAGGTTCAAATCATAGAAAGCGAGAGAGTCAGTCATCTTGTACTTAAGTCGGCATTGTGATTTTTGTATTGAATTCGGATGCAATTTCTGTGTTTCGTCGTCAATAAGAAGGTCCAAGGTAAACTGTAAACCTGAAATGAAGCATCGGAATCTAAAACTGGACTCACAGGAGAGGTTCAAATCATAGAAAGTGAGAGTGTCAGTCCTCTTTTACTTAAGTCGGCATTGTGCCTTTTGAATTAATTTCGGAAGCAATTTCTGTGTTTCATCGTCAATAAGAAGGCCCAAGGAATACAGTAAACCTGAAGTGAAGCATCGGAATCTAAAACTGGACTCACAGGAGAGGTTCAAATCATAGAAAGTTAAAGTGTCAGTCCTCTTGTACTTAAGTCGGCATTGTGCCTTTTTCTAATAAATTCAGATGCAATTTCTGTGTTTCATCGTCAATAAGAAGGTGCAAGGTATACAGTAAACCTGAGGTGAAGCATCGGAATCTAAAACTGGACTCACAGGAGAGGTTCAAAACGTAGAAAGTGAGAGTGTTCTCTCCTTGTACGTAGTCGGCATTGTGCCTTTTGTATTAAATTCGGATGCAATTTCTGTGTTTTATCGTCAATGAGAAGGTGCAAGGTATACAGTAAACCTGAAGTGAAGCATCGGAATCTAAAACTGGACTCACAAGAGAGGTTCAAATCGTAGAAAGTGTGTTAGTCCCCTGTACTTAAGTCGGCATTGTGCCTTTTGTATTAAATTCGGATGCAATTTCTGTGTTTTATCGTCAATGAGATTGTGCAAGGTATACAGTAAACCTGAAGTGAAGCATCGGAATCTAGAACTGGACCCACAGGAGAGGTTTAAATCTTTGAAATTGAGAGTGTCAATCCTCCTGTACTCTAGTCGACATTGTGCCTTTTGTATTCAATTTGGATGCAATTTCTGTGTTTCATCGTCAATAAGAAGGTGCAAGGTACACAGTAAACCTGAAGTGAAGCATCGGAATCCAAAACTGGACTCACAGGAGAGGTTCAAATCGTAGAAAGTGAGAGTGTCACTCCTCTTGTACATAAGTCGGCATTGTGCCTTTTGTATTAAATTCGGATGCAATTTCTGTGTTTCATAGTCAATAAGAAGGTGCAAGATATACTGTAAACCTGAAGTGAAGCATCGGAATCTAAAACTGGACTCACAGGAGAGGTTCAAATCACAGAAAGTGAGAGTGTCAGTCCTCTTTTACTTACGTCGGCATTGTGCCTTTTGTATTTAATTCGGATGCAATTTCTGTGTTTCATCCTCAATAAGAAGGTCCAAGGGATACAGTAAACCTGAAGTGAAGCATCGGAATCTAAAACTGGGCTCACAGGAGAGGTTCAAATCATAGTAAGTTAGAGTGTGAGTCCTCTTGTACTTAAGTCGGCATTGTGCCTTTTGTATTAAATTCGGATGCAAACTCTGTGTTTCATCGTCAATAAGAAGGTCCAAGGGATACAGTAAACCTGAAGTGAAGCATCGGAATCTATAACTGGACTCACAGGAGAGGTTCAAATCATAGAAAGAGAGAGTGTCAGTCATCTTGTACTTAAGTCGGCATTGTGCCTTTTGTATTGAATTCGGATGCAATTTCTGTGTTTCATCATCAATAAGAAGGTACAAGGTATACTGTAAACCTGAAATGAAGCATCGTAATCTAAAACTGGACTCACAGGTGAGGTTCAAATCATAGAAAGAGAGAGTGTCAGTCCTCTTTCTGTGTTTCATCGTCAATAAGAAGGTCCAAGGTATACATTAAACCTGAAGTGAAGCATCGGAAACTAAAACTGGACTCACAGGAGAGGTTCAAATCATAGTAAGTTAGAGTGTGAGTCCTCTTGTACTTACGTCGGCATTGTGCCTTTTGTATTAAATTCGGATGCAAACTCCGTGTTTCATCGTCAATAAGAAGGTGCAAGGTAAACAGTAAACCTTTAGTGAAGCATCGGAATCTAAAACTGGACTCACAGGAGAGGTTCATATCATAGAAAGTGAGAGTGCCAGTCCCAGTGTACTTAAGTCGGCATTGTGCCTTTTGTATTAAATTCGGATGCAATTTCTGTGTTTCATCGTCAATAGGAGGGTGCAAGGTATACAGTAAACCTGAAGTGAAGCATCGGAATCTAAAACTGGCATCACAGGAGAGGTTCAAATCATCGAAAGTGAGAGTGTCTGTCCTCTTGTACTTAAGTCGGCATTGTGCCTTTTGTATTAATTTCGGATGCAATTTCTGTGTTTCATCGTCAATAGGAGGGTGCAAGGTATACAGTAAACCTGAAGTAAACCATCGGAATCTATAACTGGACTGAAAGGAGAGGTACAAATCATAGAAAGTGAGAGTGTCAGTCTACTTGTACTTAAGTCGGCATTGCGTCTTTTCTATTAAATTCGGATGTAATTTCTGTGTTTCATCGTCAATAAGAAGGTGCAAGGTATACAGTAAACCTGAAGTGAAGCATCGGAATCCAAAACTGGTCTCACATAAGAAGGATCTAATCGTAGACAGTAAGAGTGTCGGTCCTCTTGTACTTATGTTGGCATTGTGCCTTTTGTATTAAATTCGGATGCAATTTCTGTGTTTCATCGTCATTAAGAATTTGCAAGGTGCACAGTAAACCTGAAGTGAAGCATCGGAATCTAAAACTGGACTCACAGGAGAGGTTCAAATCGTAGAAAGTGAGAGTGTCAGTCCTCTTGTACTTAAGTCGGCATTGTGCCTTTTGTATTAAATTCGGATGCAATTTCTGTGTTTCATAGTCAATAAGAAGGTGCAAGGTATACTGTAAACCTGAAGTGAAGCATCGGAATTTAAAACTGGACTCACAGGAGAGGTTCAAATCATAGAAAGTGAGAGTGTCAGTCCTGTTTTACTTAAGTCGGCATTGTGCCTTTTGAATTAAATTCGGATCCAATTTCTGTGTTTCATCGTCAATAAGAAGGTCCAAGGGATACAGTAAACCTGAAGTGAAGCATCGGAATCTACAACTGGACTCACAGGAGAGGTTCAAGTCATAGAAAGTTCGAGTATCAGTCCTCTTGTACTTAAGTCGGCATTGTGCCTTTTGTATTTAATTCCGATGCAATTTCTGTGTTTCATCGGCAATAAGGTCAGAGGGATACAGTAAACCTCAAGTGAAGCATCGGAATCTATAACTAGAGTCACAGGAATTTTTCAAATCATAGTCAGTAAGAAGAATTAGTCTTCTTGTCCTTATGTCGGCATTGTGAATTTTGTATTTAATTCCGATGCAATTTCTGTGTTTCAGCGGCAATAAGGTCAGAGGGATACAGTAAACCTGAAGTGAAGCATCGGAATCTATAACTAGTGTCACAGGCATGGTTCAAAACATAGACAGTAGGAAGAGTCAGTCTTCTTGTACTTAAGTCGGCATTGTGCCTTTTAGTATTTAATTCCGAAGCAATTTCTGTGTTTCATTGTCAATAAGAAGGTCAGAGGGATACAGAAAACCTGAAGTGAAGCATCGGAATCCAAAATTAGTGTCACAGGAATGTTTCAAAACATAGACAGTAGGAAAAGTCAGTCTTATTGTACTTAAGTCGGCATTGTGCCTTTTCTATTTAATTCCGATGCAATTTCTGTGTTTCATCGTCAATAAGAAGGTCTAAGGGATACAGTAAATCTGGGGTGAAGCATCGGAATCTATAACTAGTGTCACAGGAATGGTTCAAACATAGACAGTAAGAAGAGTCAGTCTTCGTGTACTAAAGTTGGCATTTTGCCTTTTGTATTTAAATCCGATGCTATTTCTGTGTGTCACCGTCAATAACAAGGTCCAAGGGATACAGTAAACCTGAAGTGAAGCATCGGAATCTATAACTATTGTCACCGGAATGGTTCAAACTATTATCAGTAAGAAGAGTCAGTCTTCTTGTACTTAAGTCGGCATTGTGCCTTTTGTATTTAATTTCGATGCAATTTCTGTGTTTCATCGTCAATAAGAAGGTCCAAGGAATACAGTAGCTGAAGTGAAGCATCGGAATCTATAACTAGTGTCACTGGAATGGTTCAAAATATAGACAGTAAGAAGAGTCAGTCTTCTTGTACTTAAGTCAGCATTGTGCCTTTTGTGTTTAATTCCGATGCAATTCCTGTGATTCATCGTCAATAAGAATGTCCAAGGGATACAGTAAACCTGAAGTGAAGCATCGGAATCTATAACTAGAGTCACAGGAATGTTTCAAAACATAGTCAGTAAGAAGAGTCGGTCTTCTTATCCTTAAGTCGGCATTGTGCCTTTAGTACTTAATTCCGATGCAATTTCTGTGTTTCATCGGCAATAAGGTCAGAGGGATACAGTAAAGCTGAAGTGAAGCATCGGAATCCTAAACTAGTGTCACAGGAATGGTTCATAACATAGACAGTAGGAAGAGTCAGTCTTCTTGTACTTAAGTCGGCATTTTGCCTTTTGTATTTAATTCCGATACAATTTCTGTGTTTCATCGTCAATAAGAAGGTACAAGGTATACAGTAAACCTGAAGTGATGCATCGGAATCTATAACTAGTGTCACAGGAATGGTTCACAACATAGTCAGTAAGAAGAGTCAGTCTTCTGGTACTTAAGTCGGCATTGTGCCTTTTCTATTTAATTCCGATGCAATTTCTGTGTTTCATCGTCAATAAGAAGGTCCAAGGGTTACAGTAAACCTGGAGTGAAGCATCGGAATCTATAACTAGTGTCACAGGAATGGTTCAAACATAGACAGTAAGAAGAGTCAGTCTTCTTGTACTTTAGTCGTCATTGTGCCTTTTCTATTTAATTCCGATGCAATTTCTGTGTTTCATTGTCAATAAGAATGTCCAAGGCATACAGTATACCTGAAGTGAAGCATCGGAACCTAAAACTGGACTCACAGGAGAGGTTCAAATCATAGAAAGAGAGAGTGTCAGTAATCTTTTACTTAAGTCGGCATTGTGATTTTTGTATTAAATTCGGATGCAATTTCTGTGTTTCATCGTCAATAAGAAGATGCAAGGTATACAGTAAACCTGAAGTGAAGCTTCGGAATCTAAGACTGGACTCACAGGAGAGGTTCAAATCGTAGAAAGTGAGAGTGTCAGTCCTCTTGTACTGAAGTCGACATTGTGCAATTTGTATTAAATTCGAATGCAATTTCTGTGTTTCATCGTCAATAAGGAGGTCCAACGGATACAGTAAACCTGAAGTGAAGCATCGGAATCTAAAACTGGACTCACAGGAGAGGTTCAAATCATAGTAAGTTAGAGTGTGTGTGCTCTTGTACTTAAGTCGGCATTGTGCTTTTTGTATTAAATTCGGATGCAAACTCTGTGTTTCATTGTCAATAAGAAGGTCCAAGGGATACAGTAAACCTGAAGTGAAGCATCGTAATCTAAAACTGGCCTCACAGGAGAGGTTCAAATCATAGAAAGAGAGAGTGTCAGTCATCTTGTACTAAAGTCGGCATTGTGATTTTTGTATTGAATTCGCATGCAATTTCTGTGTTTCATCGTCAATAAGAAGGTGCAAGGTATACTGTAAACCTGAAGTGAAGCATCGGAATTTAAAACTGGACTCACAGGAGAGGTTCAAATCATAGAAAGTGAGAGTGTCAGTCCTGTTTTACTTAAGTCGGCATTGTGCCTTTTGAATTAAATTCGGATCCAATTTCTGTGTTTCATCGTCAATAAGAAGGTCCAAGGGATACAGTAAACCTGAAGTGAAGCATCGGAATCTACAACTGGACTCACAGGAGAGGTTCAAGTCATAGAAAGTTCGAGTATCAGTCCTCTTGTACTTAAGTCGGCATTGTGCCTTTTGTAATAAATTCGGATGCAATTTCTGTGCTTCATCGTCAATAAGAAGGTGCAAGGTATACAGTAAACCTGAAGTGAAGCATCGGAATCTAAAGCTGGACTCACAGGAGAGGTTCAAAACGTAGAAAGTTAGACAGTCCTCTTGTACTTAAGTCGGAATTGTGCCTTTTGTATTCAATTCTGATGCAATTTCTATGTTTCATCGTCAATAAGAAGGTGCAAGGTATACAGTAAACCTGAAGTGAAGCTTCGGAATCTAAAACCGGACTCACAGGAGAGGTTCAAATCGTAGAAAGTGAGAGTCTCAGTCCCCTTGTACTTAAGTCGGCATTGTGCCTTTTGTATTAAATTCGAATGCAATTACTGTGTTTCATCGTCAATAAGAAGGTGCAAGGTATACATTAATCTTGAAGTGAAGCATCGGAATCTAAAACTGGACTCACAGGAGAGGTTCAAATCGTAGAATGGGAGAGTCTCAGTCCTCTTGTACTTAAGTCGGCAATGTGCCTTTTGTATTCAATTCGGATGCAATTTCTGTGTTTCATCGTCAATTAGAAGGTGCAAGGTACACAGTAAACCTGAAGTGAAGCATCGGAATCTAAAACTGGACTCACAGGAGAGGTTCAAAGCATAGAAAGTTAGAGTGTCAGTCCTCTTGTACTTAAGTCGGCATTGTCCCTTTTGTATTAAATTCGGATGCAATTTCTGTGTTTCATCGTCAATAAGAAGGTGCAAGGTATACAGTAAACCTGAAGTGAAGCATCGGAATCTAAAACTGGACTCACAGGAGAGGTTCAAATCGTAGAAAGTGAGAGTGTCACTCCTCTTGTACGTAAGTCGGTATTGTGTCTTTTGTATTCAATTCGGATGCAATTTCTGTGTTTCATCGTCAATAAGAAGGTGCAAGGGAAACAGTAAACCTGAAGTGAGGCATCGGAATCTAAAACTGGACTCACAGGAGAGGTTCAAATCGTAGAAAGTGGGAGTGTCAGTCCTCTTGTACTTAAGTTGGCATTGTGCCTTTTGTATTAAATTCCGATGTAATTTCTGTGTTTTTCGTCAATGAGAAGGTGCAAGGTATACAGTAAACCTTAAGTGAAGCATAGGAATCTGAAACTGGACTCACAGGAGAGGTTCAAATCGTAGAAATTGAGAGTGTCAATCCTCTTGTACTTTAGTCGACATTGTGCCTTTTGTATTCAATTTGGATGCAATTTCTGTGATTCATCGTCAATAAGAAGGTGCAAGGTACACAGTAAACCTGAAGTGAAACATCGGAATCTAAAACTGGACTCACAGGAGAGGTTCAAATCGTAGAAATTGAGAGTGTCAATCCTCTTGTACTTTAGTCGACATTGTGCCTTTTGTATTCAATTTGGATGCAATTTCTGTGATTCATCGTCAATAAGAAAGTCCAAGGGATACAGTAAACCTGAAGTGAAGCATCGGAATAAAACTGGACTCACAGGAAAGGTTCAAATCATAGACAGAAAGAGTGTCAGTCATCTTGTACTTAAGTCGGCATTGTGATTTTTGTATTCAATTCGGATGCAATTTCTGTGTTTCATCGTCAATAAGAAGGTCCAAGGTATACTGTAAACCTGAAAAGAAGCATCGGAATCTAAAACTGGACTCACAGGAGAGGTTCAAATCATAGAAAGTGAGAGTGCCAGTCCTCTTTTACTTAAGTCGGCATTGTGCCTTTTGAATTAAATTCGGAAGCAATTTCTGTGTTTCATCGTCAATAAGAAGGCCCAAGGGAACCAGTAAACCTGAAGTGAAGCATCGGAATCTAAAACTGGACTCACAGGAGAGGTTCAAATCATAGAAAGTTAAAGTGTCAGTCCTCTTGTACTTAAGTCGGCATTGTGCCTTTTCTAATAAATTCGGATGCAATTTCTGTGTTTCATCGTCAATAAGAAGGTGCAAGGTATACAGTAAACCTGAACTGAAGCATCGGAATCTAAAACTGGACTCACAGGAGAGGTTCAAAACGTAGAAAGTGAGAGTGTTCTCTCCTTGTACTTAAGTCGGCATTGTGCCTTTTGTATTAAATTCGGATGCAATTTCTGTGTTTTATCGTCAATGAGAAGGTGCAAGGTATACAGTAAACCTGAAGTGAAGCATCGGAATCTAAAACTGGACTCACAAGAGAGGTTTAAATCGTAGAAAGTGAGTGTGTTAGTCCCCTTGTGTTTAAGTCGGCATTGTGCCTTTTGTATTAAATTCGGATGCAATTTCTGTGTTTTATCGTCAATGAGAAGGTGCAAGGTATACAGTAAACCTGAAGTGAAGCATCGGAATCTAGAACTGGACTCACAGGAGAGGTTTAAATCGTTGAAATTGAGAGTGTCAATCCTCCTGTACTCTAGTCGACATTGTGTCTTTTGTATTCAATTTGGATGCAATTTCTGTGTTTCATCGTCAATAAGAAGGTGCAAGGTACACAGTAAACCTGAAGTGAAGCATCGGAATCTAAAACTGGACTCACAGGAGAGGTTTAAATCGTAGAAAGTGAGAGTGTCACTCCTCTTGTACATAAGTCGGCATTGTGCCTTTTGTATTAAATTCGGATGCAATTTCTGTGTTTCATAGTCAATAAGAAGGTGCAAGATATACTGTAAACCTGAAGTGAAGCATCGGAATCTAAAACTGGACTCACAGGAGAGGTTCAAATCACAGAAAGTGAGAGTGTCAGTCCTCTTTTACTTCAGTCGGCATTGTGCCTTTTGTATTTAATTCGGATGCAATTTCTGTGTTTCATCCTCAATAAGAAGGTCCAAGGGATACAGTAAACCTGAAGTGAAGCATCGGAATCTAAAACTGGACTCACAGGAGAGGTTCAAATCATAGTAAGTTACAGTGTGAGTCCTCTTGTACTTAAGTCGGCATTGTGCCTTTTGTATTAAATTCGGATGCAAACTCTGTGTTTCATCGTCAATAAGAAGGTCCAAGGGATACAGTAAACCTGAAGTGAAGCATCGGAATCTAAAACTGGACTCACAGGAGAGGTTCAAATCATAGAAAGAGAGAGTGTCAGTCATCTTGTACTTAAGTCGGCATTGTGATTTTTGTATTGAATTCGGATGCAATTTCTGTGTTTCATCATCAATAAGAAGGTACAAGGTATACTGTAAACCTGAAGTGAAGCATCGGAATCTAAATCTGGACTCACAGGAGAGGTTCAAATCATAGAAAGGGAGAGTGTCAGTCATCTTGTACTTAAGTCGGCATTGTGATTTTTGTATTGAATTCGGATGCAATTTCTGTGTTTCATCATCAATAAGAAGGTACAAGGTATACTGTAAATCTGAAATGAAGCATCGTAATCTAAAACTGGACTCACAGGAGAGGTTCAAATCATAGAAAGTGAGAGTGTCAGTCCTCTTTTACTTAAGTCGGCATTGTGCCTTTTGAATTAAATTCGGATGCAATTTCTGTGTTTCATCGTCAATAAGAAGGTCCAAGGGATACAGTAAACCTGAAGTGAAGCATCGGAATCTAAAACTGGACTCACAGGAGAGGTACAAATCATAGAAAGTTAAAGTGTCAGTCCTCTTGTACTTAAGTCGGCATTGTGCCTTTTGTATTAAATTCGGATGCAATTTCTGTGTTTCATAGTCAATAAGAAGGTGCAAGGTATACTGTAAACCTGAAGTGAAGCATCGGAATTTAAAACTGGACTCACAGGAGAGGTTCAAATCATAGAAAGTGAGAGTGTCAGTCCTGTTTTACTTAAGTCGGCATTGTGCCTTTTGAATTAAATTCGGATCCAATTTCTGTGTTTCATCGTCAATAAGAAGGTCCAAGGGATACAGTAAACCTGAAGTGAAGCATCGGAATCTACAACTGGACTCACAGGAGAGGTTCAAGTCATAGAAAGTTCGAGTATCAGTCCTCTTGTACTTTAGTCGGCATTGTGCCTTTTGTATTTAATTCCGATGCAATTTCTGTGTTTCATCGGCAATAAGGTCAGAGGGATACAGTAAACCTCAAGTGAAGCATCGGAATCTATAACTAGAGTCACAGGAATTTTTCAAATCATAGTCAGTAAGAAGAATCAGTCTTCTTGTCCTTATGTCGGCATTGTGAATTTTGTATTTAATTCCGATGCAATTTCTGTGTTTCAGCGGCAATAAGGTCAGAGGGATACAGTAAACCTGAAGTGAAGCATCGGAATCTATAACTAGTGTCACAGGCATGGTTCAAAACATAGACAGTAGGAAGAGTCAGTCTTCTTGTACTTAAGTCGGCATTGTGCCTTTTAGTATTTAATTCCGATGCAATTTCTGTGTTTCATTGTCAATAAGAAGGTCAGAGGGATACAGAAAACCTGAAGTGAAGCATCGGAATCCAAAATTAGTGTCACAGGAATGTTTCAAAACATAGACAGTAGGAAAAGTCAGTCTTATTGTACTTAAGTCGGCATTGTGCCTTTTCTATTTAATTCCGATGCAATTTCTGTGTTTCATCGTCAATAAGAAGGTCTAAGGGATACAGTAAATCTGGGGTGAAGCATCGGAATCTATAACTAGTGTCACAGGAATGGTTCAAACATAGACAGTAAGAAGAGTCAGTCTTCGTGTACTAAAGTTGGCATTTTGCCTTTTGTATTTAAATCCGATGCTATTTCTGTGTGTCACCGTCAATAACAAGGTCCAAGGGATACAGTAAACCTGAAGTGAAGCATCGGAATCTATAACTATTGTCACCGGAATGGTTCCAACTATTATCAGTAAGAAGAGTCAGTCTTCTTGTACTTAAGTCGGCATTGTGCCTTTTGTATTTAATTTCGATGCAATTTCTGTGTTTCATCGTCAATAAGAAGGTCCAAGGAATACAGTAGCTGAAGTGAAGCATCGGAATCTATAACTAGTGTCACTGGAATGGTTCAAAATATGGACAGTAAGAAGAGTCAGTCTTCTTGTACTTAAGTCAGCATTGTGCCTTTTGTGTTTAATTCCGATGCAATTCCTGTGATTCATCGTCAATAAGAATGTCCAAGGGATACAGTAAACCTGAAGTGAAGCATCGGAATCTATAACTAGAGTCACAGGAATGTTTCAAAACATAGTCAGTAAGAAGAGTCGGTCTTCTTATCCTTAAGTCGGCATTGTGCCTTTAGTACTTAATTCCGATGCAATTTCTGTGTTTCATCGGCAATAAGGTCAGAGGGATACAGTAAAGCTGAAGTGAAGCATCGGAATCCTAAACTAGTGTCACAGGAATGGTTCATAACATAGACAGTAGGAAGAGTCAGTCTTCTTGTACTTAAGTCGGCATTTTGCCTTTTGTATTTAATTCCGATACAATTTCTGTGTTTCATCGTCAATAAGAAGGTACAAGGTATACAGTAAACCTGAAGTGATGCATCGGAATCTATAACTAGTGTCACAGGAATGGTTCACAACATAGTCAGTAAGAAGAGTCAGTCTTCTGGTACTTAAGTCGGCATTGTGCCTTTTCTATTTAATTCCGATGCAATTTCTGTGTTTCATCGTCAATAAGAAGGTCCAAGGGTTACAGTAAACCTGGAGTGAAGCATCGGAATCTATAACTAGTGTCACAGGAATGGTTCAAACATAGACAGTAAGAAGAGTCAGTCTTCTTGTACTTTAGTCGTCATTGTGCCTTTTCTATTTAATTCCGATGCAATTTCTGTGTTTCATTGTCAATAAGAATGTCCAAGGCATACAGTATACCTGAAGTGAAGCATCGGAACCTAAAACTGGACTCACAGGAGAGGTTCAAATCATAGAAAGAGAGAGTGTCAGTAATCTTTTACTTAAGTCGGCATTGTGATTTTTGTATTAAATTCGGATGCAATTTCTGTGTTTCATCGTCAATAAGAAGATGCAAGGTATACAGTAAACCTGAAGTGAAGCTTCGGAATCTAAGACTGGACTCACAGGAGAGGTTCAAATCGTAGAAAGTGAGAGTGTCAGTCCTCTTGTACTTAAGTCGACATTGTGCAATTTGTATTAAATTCGAATGCAATTTCTGTGTTTCATCGTCAATAAGGAGGTCCAACGGATACAGTAAACCTGAAGTGAAGCATCGGAATCTAAAACTGGACTCACAGGAGAGGTTCAAATCATAGTAAGTTAGAGTGTGTGTGCTCTTGTACTTAAGTCGGCATTGTGCTTTTTGTATTAAATTCGGATGCAAACTCTGTGTTTCATTGTCAATAAGAAGGTCCAAGGGATACAGTAAACCTGAAGTGAAGCATCGTAATCTAAAACTGGCCTCACAGGAGAGGTTCAAATCATAGAAAGAGAGAGTGTCAGTCATCTTGTACTAAAGTCGGCATTGTGATTTTTGTATTGAATTCGCATGCAATTTCTGTGTTTCATCGTCAATAAGAAGGTGCAAGGTATACTGTAAACCTGAAGTGAAGCATCGGAATTTAAAACTGGACTCACAGGAGAGGTTCATATCATAGAAAGTGAGAGTGTCAGTCCTGTTTTACTTAAGTCGGCATTGTGCCTTTTGAATTAAATTCGGATCCAATTTCTGTGTTTCATCGTCAATAAGTAGGTCCAAGGGATACAGTAAACCTGAAGTGAAGCATCGGAATCTACAACTGGACTCACAGGAGAGGTTCAAGTCATAGAAAGTTCGAGTATCAGTCCTCTTGTACTTAAGTCGGCATTGTGCCTTTTGTAATAAATTCGGATGCAATTTCTGTGCTTCATCGTCAATAAGAAGGTGCAAGGTATACAGTAAACCTGAAGTGAAGCATCGGAATCTAAAGCTGGACTCACAGGAGAGGTTCAAAACGTAGAAAGTTAGACAGTCCTCTTGTACTTAAGTCGGAATTGTGCCTTTTGTATTCAATTCTGATGCAATTTCTGTGTTTCATCGTCAATAAGAAGGTGCAAGGTATACAGTAAACCTGAAGTGAAGCTTCGGAATCTAAAACCGGACTCACAGGAGAGGTTCAAATCGTAGAAAGTGAGAGTCTCAGTCCCCTTGTACTTAAGTCGGCATTGTGCCTTTTGTATTAAATTCGAATGCAATTACTGTGTTTCATCGTCAATAAGAAGGTGCAAGGTATACATTAATCTTGAAGTGAAGCATCGGAATCTAAAACTGGACTCACAGGAGAGGTTCAAATCGTAGAATGGGAGAGTCTCAGTCCTCTTGTACTTAAGTCGGCAATGTGCCTTTTGTATTCAATTCGGATGCAATTTCTGTGTTTCATCGTCAATTAGAAGGTGCTAGGTACACAGTAAACCTGAAGTGAAGCATCGGAATCTAAAACTGGACTCACAGGAGAGGTTCAAAGCATAGAAAGTTAGAGTGTCAGTCCTCTTGTACTTAAGTCGGCATTGTCCCTTTTGTATTAAATTCGGATGCAATTTCTGTGTTTCATCGTCAATAAGAAGGTGCAAGGTATACAGTAAACCTGAAGTGAAGCATCGGAATCTAAAACTGGACTCACAGGAGAGGTTCAAATCGTAGAAAGTGAGAGTGTCACTCCTCTTGTACGTAAGTCGGTATTGTGTCTTTTGTATTCAATTCGGATGCAATTTCTGTGTTTCATCGTCAATAAGAAGGTGCAAGGGAAACAGTAAACCTGAAGTGAGGCATCGGAATCTAAAACTGGACTCACAGGAGAGGTTCAAATCGTAGAAAGTGGGAGTGTCAGTCCTCTTGTACTTAAGTTGGCATTGTGCCTTTTGTATTAAATTCCGATGCAATTTCTGTGTTTTTCGTCAATGAGAAGGTGCAAGGTATACAGTAAACCTTAAGTGAAGCATAGGAATCTGAAACTGGACTCACAGGAGAGGTTCAAATCGTAGAAATTGAGAGTGTCAATCCTCTTGTACTTTAGTCGACATTGTGCCTTTTGTATTCAATTTGGATGCAATTTCTGTGATTCATCGTCAATAAGAAGGTGCAAGGTACACAGTAAACCTGAAGTGAAACATCGGAATCTAAAACTGGACTCACAGGAGAGGTTCAAATCGTAGAAAGTGAGAGTGTCAGTCCTCTTGTACTTAAGTCGGCATTGTGCCTTTTGTATTAAATTCGGATGCAATTTCTGTATTCATAGTCAATAGGAAGGTGCAAGATATACAGTAAACCTGAAGTGAAGCATCGGAATCTAAAATTTGACTCACAGGAGAGGTTCAAATCACAGAAAGTGAGAGTGTCAGTCCTCTTTTACTTAAGTCGGCATTGTGCCTTTTGTATTTAATTCGGATGCAATTTCTGTGTTTCATCGTCAATAAGAAAGTCCAAGGGATACAGTAAACCTGAAGTGAAGCATCGGAATAAAACTGGACTCACAGGAAAGGTTCAAATCATAGACAGAAAGAGTGTCAGTCATCTTGTACTTAAGTCGGCATTGTGATTTTTGTATTCAATTCGGATGCAATTTCTGTGTTTCATCGTCAATAAGAAGGTCCAAGGTATACTGTAAACCTGAAAAGAAGCATCGGAATCTAAAACTGGACTCACAGGAGAGGTTCAAATCATAGAAAGTGAGAGTGCCAGTCCTCTTTTACTTAAGTCGGCATTGTGCCTTTTGAATTAAATTCGGAAGCAATTTCTGTGTTTCATCGTCAATAAGAAGGCCCAAGGGAACCAGTAAACCTGAAGTGAAGAATCGGAATCTAAAACTGGACTCACAGGAGAGGTTCAAATCATAGAAAGTTAAAGTGTCAGTCCTCTTGTACTTAAGTCGGCATTGTGCCTTTTCTAATAAATTCGGATGCAATTTCTGTGTTTCATCGTCAATAAGAAGGTGCAAGGTATACAGTAAACCTGAACTGAAGCATCGGAATCTAAAACTGGACTCACAGGAGAGGTTCAAAACGTAGAAAGTGAGAGTGTTCTCTCCTTGTACTTAAGTCGGCATTGTGCCTTTTGTATTAAATTCGGATGCAATTTCTGTGTTTTATCGTCAATGAGAAGGTGCAAGGTATACAGTAAACCTGAAGTGAAGCATCGGAATCTAAAACTGGACTCACAAGAGAGGTTTAAATCGTAGAAAGTGAGTGTGTTAGTCCCCTTGTGTTTAAGTCGGCATTGTGCCTTTTGTATTAAATTCGGATGCAATTTCTGTGTTTTATCGTCAATGAGAAGGTGCAAGGTATACAGTAAACCTGAAGTGAAGCATCGGAATCTAGAACTGGACTCACAGGAGAGGTTTAAATCGTTGAAATTGAGAGTGTCAATCCTCCTGTACTCTAGTCGACATTGTGTCTTTTGTATTCAATTTGGATGCAATTTCTGTGTTTCATCGTCAATAAGAAGGTGCAAGGTACACAGTAAACCTGAAGTGAAGCATCGGAATCTAAAACTGGACTCACAGGAGAGGTTCAAATCACAGAAAGTGAGAGTGTCAGTCCTCTTTTACTTCAGTCGGCATTGTGCCTTTTGTATTTAATTCGGATGCAATTTCTGTGTTTCATCCTCAATAAGAAGGTCCAAGGGATACAGTAAACCTGAAGTGAAGCATCGGAATCTAAAACTGGACTCACAGGAGAGGTTCAAATCATAGTAAGTTACAGTGTGAGTCCTCTTGTACTTAAGTCGGCATTGTGCCTTTTGTATTAAATTCGGATGCAAACTCTGTGTTTCATCGTCAATAAGAAGGTCCAAGGGATACAGTAAACCTGAAGTGAAGCATCGGAATCTAAAACTGGACTCACAGGAGAGGTTCAAATCATAGAAAGAGAGAGTGTCAGTCATCTTGTACTTAAGTCGGCATTGTGATTTTTGTATTGAATTCGGATGCAATTTCTGTGTTTCATCATCAATAAGAAGGTCCAAGGGATACAGTAAACCTGAAGTGAAGCATCGGAATCTAAAACTGGACTCACAGGAGAGGTACAAATCATAGAAAGTTAAAGTGTCAGTCCTCTTGTACTTAAGTCGGCATTGTGCCTTTTGTATTAAATTCGGATGCAATTTCTGTGTTTCATAGTCAATAAGAAGGTGCAAGGTATACTGTAAACCTGAAGTGAAGCATCGGAATTTAAAACTGGACTCACAGGAGAGGTTCAAATCATAGAAAGTGAGAGTGTCAGTCCTGTTTTACTTAAGTCGGCATTGTGCCTTTTGAATTAAATTCGGATCCAATTTCTGTGTTTCATCGTCAATAAGAAGGTCCAAGGGATACAGTAAACCTGAAGTGAAGCATCGGAATCTACAACTGGACTCACAGGAGAGGTTCAAGTCATAGAAAGTTCGAGTATCAGTCCTCTTGTACTTAAGTCGGCATTGTGCCTTTTGTATTTAATTCCGATGCAATTTCTGTGTTTCATCGGCAATAAGGTCAGAGGGATACAGTAAACCTCAAGTGAAGCATCGGAATCTATAACTAGAGTCACAGGAATTTTTCAAATCATAGTCAGTAAGAAGAATCAGTCTTCTTGTCCTTATGTCGGCATTGTGAATTTTGTATTTAATTCCGATGCAATTTCTGTGTTTCAGCGGCAATAAGGTCAGAGGGATACAGTAAACCTGAAGTGAAGCATCGGAATCTATAACTAGTGTCACAGGCATGGTTCAAAACATAGACAGTAGGAAGAGTCAGTCTTCTTGTACTTAAGTCGGCATTGTGCCTTTTAGTATTTAATTCCGATGCAATTTCTGTGTTTCATTGTCAATAAGAAGGTCAGAGGGATACAGAAAACCTGAAGTGAAGCATCGGAATCCAAAATTAGTGTCACAGGAATGTTTCAAAACATAGACAGTAGGAAAAGTCAGTCTTATTGTACTTAAGTCGGCATTGTGCCTTTTCTATTTAATTCCGATGCAATTTCTGTGTTTCATCGTCAATAAGAAGGTCTAAGGGATACAGTAAATCTGGGGTGAAGCATCGGAATCTATAACTAGTGTCACAGGAATGGTTCAAACATAGACAGTAAGAAGAGTCAGTCTTCGTGTACTGAAGTTGGCATTTTGCCTTTTGTATTTAAATCCGATGCTATTTCTGTGTGTCACCGTCAATAACAAGGTCCAAGGGATACAGTAAACCTGAAGTGAAGCATCGGAATCTATAACTATTGTCACCGGAATGGTTCAAACTATTATCAGTAAGAAGAGTCAGTCTTCTTGTACTTAAGTCGGCATTGTGCCTTTTGTATTTAATTTCGATGCAATTTCTGTGTTTCATCGTCAATAAGAAGGTCCAAGGAATACAGTAGCTGAAGTGAAGCATCGGAATCTATAACTAGTGTCACTGGAATGGTTCAAAATATAGACAGTAAGAAGAGTCAGTCTTCTTGTACTTAAGTCAGCATTGTGCCTTTTGTGTTTAATTCCGATGCAATTCCTGTGATTCATCGTCAATAAGAATGTCCAAGGGATACAGTAAACCTGAAGTGAAGCATCGGAATCTATAACTAGAGTCACAGGAATGTTTCAAAACATAGTCAGTAAGAAGAGTCGGTCTTCTTATCCTTAAGTCGGCATTGTGCCTTTAGTACTTAATTCCGATGCAATTTCTGTGTTTCATCGGCAATAACGTCAGAGGGATACAGTAAAGCTGAAGTGAAGCATCGGAATCCTAAACTAGTGTCACAGGAATGGTTCATAACATAGACAGTAGGAAGAGTCAGTCTTCTTGTACTTAAGTCGGCATTTTGCCTTTTGTATTTAATTCCGATACAATTTCTGTGTTTCATCGTCAATAAGAAGGTACAAGGTATACAGTAAACCTGAAGTGATGCATCGGAATCTATAACTAGTGTCACAGGAATGGTTCACAACATAGTCAGTAAGAAGAGTCAGTCTTCTGGTACTTAAGTCGGCATTGTGCCTTTTCTATTTAATTCCGATGCAATTTCTGTGTTTCATCGTCAATAAGAAGGTCCAAGGGTTACAGTAAACCTGGAGTGAAGCATCGGAATCTATAACTAGTGTCACAGGAATGGTTCAAACATAGACAGTAAGAAGAGTCAGTCTTCTTGTACTTTAGTCGTCATTGTGCCTTTTCTATTTAATTCCGATGCAATTTCTGTGTTTCATTGTCAATAAGAATGTCCAAGGCATACAGTATACCTGAAGTGAAGCATCGGAACCTAAAACTGGACTCACAGGAGAGGTTCAAATCATAGAAAGAGAGAGTGTCAGTAATCTTTTACTTAAGTCGGCATTGTGATTTTTGTATTAAATTCGGATGCAATTTCTGTGTTTCATCGTCAATAAGAAGATGCAAGGTATACAGTAAACCTGAAGTGAAGCTTCGGAATCTAAGACTGGACTCACAGGAGAGGTTCAAATCGTAGAAAGTGAGAGTGTCAGTCCTCTTGTACTTAAGTCGACATTGTGCAATTTGTATTAAATTCGAATGCAATTTCTGTGTTTCATCGTCAATAAGGAGGTCCAACGGATACAGTAAACCTGAAGTGAAGCATCGGAATCTAAAACTGGACTCACAGGAGAGGTTCAAATCATAGTAAGTTAGAGTGTGTGTGATCTTGTACTTAAGTCGGCATTGTGCTTTTTGTATTGAATTCGGATGCAAACTCTGTGTTTCATTGTCAATAAGAAGGTCCAAGGGATACAGTAAACCTGAAGTGAAGCATCGTAATCTAAAACTGGCCTCACAGGAGAGGTTCAAATCATAGAAAGAGAGAGTGTCAGTCATCTTGTACTAAAGTCGGCATTGTGTTTTTTGTATTGAATTCGCATGCAATTTCTGTGTTTCATCGTCAATAAGAAGGTGCAAGGTATACTGTAAACCTGAAGTGAAGCATCGGAATTTAAAACTGGACTCACAGGAGAGGTTCAAATCATAGAAAGTGAGAGTGTCAGTCCTGTTTTACTTAAGTCGGCATTGTGCCTTTTGAATTAAATTCGGATCCAATTTCTGTGTTTCATCGTCAATAAGAAGGTCCAAGGGATACAGTAAACCTGAAGTGAAGCATCGGAATCTACAACTGGACTCACAGGAGAGGTTCAAGTCATAGAAAGTTCGAGTATCAGTCCTCTTGTACTTAAGTCGGCATTGTGCCTTTTGTAATAAATTCGGATGCAATTTCTGTGCTTCATCGTCAATAAGAAGGTGCAAGGTATACAGTAAACCTGAAGTGAAGCATCGGAATCTAAAGCTGGACTCACAGGAGAGGTTCAAAACGTAGAAAGTTAGACAGTCCTCTTGTACTTAAGTCGGAATTGTGCCTTTTGTATTCAATTCTGATGCAATTTCTGTGTTTCATCGTCAATAAGAAGGTGCAAGGTATACAGTAAACCTGAAGTGAAGCTTCGGAATCTAAAACCGGACTCACAGGAGAGGTTCAAATCGTAGAAAGTGAGAGTCTCAGTCCCCTTGTACTTAAGTCGGCATTGTGCCTTTTGTATTAAATTCGAATGCAATTACTGTGTTTCATCGTCAATAAGAAGGTGCAAGGTATACATTAATCTTGAAGTGAAGCATCGGAATCTAAAACTGGACTCACAGGAGAGGTTCAAATCGTAGAATGAGAGAGTCTCAGTCCTCTTGTACTTAAGTCGGCAATGTGCCTTTTGTATTCAATTCGGATGCAATTTCTGTGTTTCATCGTCAATTAGAAGGTGCAAGGTACACAGTAAACCTGAAGTGAAGCATCGGAATCTAAAACTGGACTCACAGGAGAGGTTCAAAGCATAGAAAGTTAGAGTGTCAGTCCTCTTGTACTTAAGTCGGCATTGTCCCTTTTGTATTAAATTCGGATGCAATTTCTGTGTTTCATCGTCAATAAGAAGGTGCAAGGTATACAGTAAACCTGAAGTGAAGCATCGGAATCTAAAACTGGACTCACAGGAGAGGTTCAAATCGTAGAAAGTGAGAGTGTCACTCCTCTTGTACGTAAGTCGGTATTGTGTCTTTTGTATTCAATTCGGATGCAATTTCTGTGTTTCATCGTCAATAAGAAGGTGCAAGGGAAACAGTAAACCTGAAGTGAGGCATCGGAATCTAAAACTGGACTCACAGGAGAGGTTCAAATCGTAGAAAGTGGGAGTGTCAGTCCTCTTGTACTTAAGTTGGCATTGTGCCTTTTGTATTAAATTCCGATGCAATTTCTGTGTTTTTCGTCAATGAGAAGGTGCAAGGTATACAGTAATCCTTAAGTGAAGCATAGGAATCTGAAACTGGACTCACAGGAGAGGTTCAAATCGTAGAAATTGAGAGCGTCAATCCTCTTGTACTTTAGTCGACATTGTGCCTTTTGTATTCAATTTGGATGCAATTTCTGTGATTCATCGTCAATAAGAAGGTGCAAGGTACACAGTAAACCTGAAGTGAAACATCGGAATCTAAAACTGGACTCACAGGAGAGGTTCAAATCGTAGAAAGTGAGAGTGTCAGTCCTCTTGTACTTAAGTCGGCATTGTGCCTTTTGTATTAAATTCGGATGCAATTTCTGTATTCATAGTCAATAAGAAGGTGCAAGATATACAGTAAACCTGAAGTGAAGCATCGGAATCTAAAATTTGACTCACAGGAGAGGTTCAAATCACAGAAAGTGAGAGTGTCAGTCCTCTTTTACTTAAGTCGGCATTGTGCCTTTTGTATTTAATTCGGATGCAATTTCTGTGTTTCATCGTCAATAAGAAAGTCCAAGGGATACAGTAAACCTGAAGTGAAGCATCGGAATAAAACTGGACTCACAGGAAAGGTTCAAATCATAGACAGAAAGAGTGTCAGTCATCTTGTACTTAAGTCGGCATTGTGATTTTTGTATTCAATTCGGATGCAATTTCTGTGTTTCATCGTCAATAAGAAGGTCCAAGGTATACTGTAAACCTGAAAAGAAGCATCGGAATCTAAAACTGGACTCACAGGAGAGGTTCAAATCATAGAAAGTGAGAGTGCCAGTCCTCTTTTACTTAAGTCGGCATTGTGCCTTTTGAATTAAATTCGGAAGCAATTTCTGTGTTTCATCGTCAATAAGAAGGCCCAAGGGAACCAGTAAACCTGAAGTGAAGCATCGGAATCTAAAACTGGACTCACAGGAGAGGTTCAAATCATAGAAAGTTAAAGTGTCAGTCCTCTTGTACTTAAGTCGGCATTGTGCCTTTTCTAATAAATTCGGATGCAATTTCTGTGTTTCATCGTCAATAAGAAGGTGCAAGGTATACAGTAAACCTGAACTGAAGCATCGGAATCTAAAACTGGACTCACAGGAGAGGTTCAAAACGTAGAAAGTGAGAGTGTTCTCTCCTTGTACTTAAGTCGGCATTGTGCCTTTTGTATTAAATTCGGATGCAATTTCTGTGTTTTATCGTCAATGAGAAGGTGCAAGGTATACAGTAAACCTGAAGTGAAGCATCGGAATCTAAAACTGGACTCACAAGAGAGGTTTAAATCGTAGAAAGTGAGTGTGTTAGTCCCCATGTGTTTAAGTCGGCATTGTGCCTTTTGTATTAAATTCGGATGCAATTTCTGTGTTTTATCGTCAATGAGAAGGTGCAAGGTATACAGTAAACCTGAAGTGAAGCATCGGAATCTAGAACTGGACTCACAGGAGAGGTTTAAATCGTTGAAATTGAGAGTGTCAATCCTCCTGTACTCTAGTCGACATTGTGTCTTTTGTATTCAATTTGGATGCAATTTCTGTGTTTCATCGTCAATAAGAAGGTGCAAGGTACACAGTAAACCTGAAGTGAAGCATCGGAATCTAAAACTGGACTCACAGGAGAGGTTTAAATCGTAGAAAGTGAGAGTGTCACTCCTCTTGTACATAAGTCGGCATTGTGCCTTTTGTATTAAATTCGGATGCAATTTCTGTGTTTCATAGTCAATAAGAAGGTGCAAGATATACTGTAAACCTGAAGTGAAGCATCGGAATCTAAAACTGGACTCACAGGAGAGGTTCAAATCACAGAAAGTGAGAGTGTCAGTCCTCTTTTACTTCAGTCGGCATTGTGCCTTTTGTATTTAATTCGGATGCAATTTCTGTGTTTCATCCTCAATAAGAAGGTCCAAGGGATACAGTAAACCTGAAGTGAAGCATCGGAATCTAAAACTGGACTCACAGGAGAGGTTCAAATCATAGTAAGTTACAGTGTGAGTCCTCTTGTACTTAAGTCGGCATTGTGCCTTTTGTATTAAATTCGGATGCAAACTCTGTGTTTCATCGTCAATAAGAAGGTCCAAGGGATACAGTAAACCTGAAGTGAAGCATCGGAATCTAAAACTGGACTCACAGGAGAGGTTCAAATCATAGAAAGAGAGAGTGTCAGTCATCTTGTACTTAAGTCGGCATTGTGATTTTTGTATTGAATTCGGATGCAATTTCTGTGTTTCATCATCAATAAGAAGGTACAAGGTATACTGTAAACCTGAAGTGAAGCATCGGAATCTAAATCTGGACTCACAGGAGAGGTTCAAATCATAGAAAGGGAGAGTGTCAGTCATCTTGTACTTAAGTCGGCATTGTGATTTTTGTATTGAATTCGGATGCAATTTCTGTGTTTCATCATCAATAAGAAGGTACAAGGTATACTGTAAACCTGAAATGAAGCATCGTAATCTAAAACTGGACTCACAGGAGAGGTTCAAATCATAGAAAGTGAGAGTGTCAGTCCTCTTTTACTTAAGTCGGCATTGTGCCTTTTGAATTAAATTCGGATGCAATTTCTGTGTTCCATCGTCAATAAGAAGGTCCAAGGGATACAGTAAACCTGAAGTGAAGCATCGGAATCTAAAACTGGACTCACAGGAGAGGTACAAATCATAGAAAGTTAAAGTGTCAGTCCTCTTGTACTTAAGTCGTCATTGTGCCTTTTGTAATAAATTCGGATGCAATTTCTGTGTTTCATCGTCAATAAGAAGGTGCAACGTATACAGTAAACCTGAAGTGAAGCATCGGAATCTAAAACTGGACTCACAGGAGAGGTTCAAAACGTAGAAAGTTAGACAGTCCTCTTGTACTTAAGTCGGAATTGTGCCTTTTGTATTCAATTCAGATGCAATTTCTGTGTTTCATCGTCAATAAGAAGGTGCAAGGTATACAGTAAACCTGAAGTGAAGCATCGGAATCTAAAACTGGACTCACAGGAGAGGTTCAAATCACATAAAGTGAGAGTGTCAGTCCTCTTTTACTTAAGTCGGCATTGTGCCTTTTGTATTTAATTCGGATGCAATTTCTGTGTTTCATCGTCAATAAGAAGGTCCAAGGGATACAGTAAACCTGAAGTGAAGCATCGGAATCTAAAACTGGACTCACAGGAGAGGTTCAAATCATAGTAAGTTAGAGTGTGAGTCCTCTTGTACTTAAGTCGGCATTGTGCCTTTTGTATTAAATTCGGATGCAAACTCTGTGTTTCATCGTCAATAAGAAAGTCCAAGGGATACAGAAAACCTGAAGTGAAGCATCGGAATCAAAAACTGGACACCGAGGAGAGGTTCAAATCATAGAAAGAGAGAGTGTCAGTCATCTTGTACTTAAGACGGCATTGTGATTTTTGTATTGAATTCGGATGCAATTTCTGTGTTTCATCGTCAATAAGAAGGTCCAAGGTATACAGTAAACCTGAAGTGAGGCATCGGAATCTAAAACTGGACTCACAGGAGAGGTTCAAATCATAGTAAGGTAGAGTGTCAGTCCTCTTGTACTTAAGTCGGCATTGTGCCTTTTGTATTAATTTCGGATGCAATTTCTGTGTTTCATCGTCTATAAGAAGGTGCAAGGTATACAGTAAACCTGAAGTGAAGCATCGGAATCTAAAACTGGACTCACAGGAGAGGTTCAAAACGTAGGAAGTATGACAGCCCTCTTGTATGTAAGTCAGCATTGTGCCATTTGTATTCAATGCGGATGCAATTTCTGTGTTTCATCGTCAATAACAAGGTGCAAGGTATACAGTAAACCTTTAGTGAAGCATCGGAATCTAAAACTGGACTCACAGGAGAGGTTCAAATCGTAGAAAGTGAGAGTGCCAGTCCCCGTGTACTCAAGTCGGCATTGTGCCTTTTGTATTAAATTCGGATGCAATTTCTGTGTTTCATCGTCAATAAGAAGATGCAAGGTATACAGTAAACCTGAAGTGAAGCATCGGAATCTAAGACTGGACTCACAGGAGAGGTTCAAATCGTAGAAAGTGAGAGTGTCAGTCCTCTTGTACTTAAGTCGGCGTTGTGGAATTTGTACTAAATTCGGATGCAATTTCTGTGTTTCATCGTCAATAAGAAGGTGGAAGGTATACAGTAAACCTGAAGTGAAGCATCGGAATCTAAAACTGGACTCACAGGAGAGGTTCAAAACGTAGAAAGTTAGACAGTCCTCTTGTACTTAAGTCGGAATTGTGCCTTTTGTATTCAATTCTGATGCAATTTCTGTGTTTCATCGTCAATAAGAAGGTGCAAGGTATACAGTAAACCTGAAGTGAAGCATCGGAATCTAAAACCGGACTCACAGGAGAGGTTCAAATCGTAGAAAGTGAGAGTCTCAGTCCCCTTGTACTTAAGTCGGCATTGTGCCTTTTGTATTAAATTCGAATGCAATTACTGTGTTTCATCGTCAATAAGAAGGTGCAAGGTATACAGTAATCTTGAAGTGAAGCATCGGAATCTAAAACTGGACTCACAGGAGAGGTTCAAATCGTAGAATGGGAGAGTCTCAGTCCTCTTGTACTTAAGTCGGCAATGTGCCTTTTGTATTCAATTCGGATGCAATTTCTGTGTTTCATCGTCAATAAGAAGGTGCAAGGTACACAGTAAACCTGAAGTGAAGCATCGGAATCTAAAACTGGACTCACAGGAGAGGTTCAAAGCATAGAAAGTTAGAGTGTCAGTCTTCTTGTACTTAAGTCGGCATTGTCCCTTTTGTATTAAATTTGGATGCAATTTCTGTGTTTCATCGTCAATAAGAAGGTGCAAGGTATACAGAAAACCTGAAGTGAAGCATCGGAATCTAAAACTGGACTCACAGGAGAGGTTCAAATCGTAGAAAGTGAGAGTGTCACTCCTCTTGTACGTAAGTCGGTATTGTGTCTTTTGTATTCAATTCGGATGCAATTTCTGTGTTTCATCGTCAATAAGAAGGTGCAAGGGAAACAGTAAACCTGAAGTGAAGCATCGGAATCTAAAACTGGACTCACAGGAGAGGTTCAAATCGTAGAAAGTGGGAGTGTCAGTCCTCTTGTACTTAAGTTGGCATTGTGCCTTTTGAATTAAATTCGGATGCAATTTCTGTGTTTTATCGTCAATGAGAAGGTGCAAGGTATACAGTAAACCTGAAGTGAAGCATAGGAATCTGAAACTGGACTCACAGGAGAGGTTCAAATCGTAGAAATTGAGAGTGTCAATCCTCTTGTACTTTAGTCGACATTGTGCCTTTTGTATTCAATTTGGATGCAATTTCTGTGTTTCATCGTCAATAAGAAGGTGCAAGGTACACAGTAAACCTGAAATGAAACATCGGAATCTAAAACTGGACTCATAGGAGAGGTTCAAATCGTAGAAAGTGAGAGTGTCAGTCCTCTTGTACTTAAGTCGGCATTGTGCCTTTTGTATTAAATTCGGATACAATTTCTGTGTTTCATAGTCAATAAGAAGGTGCAAGATATACAGCAAACCTGAAGTGAAGCATCGGAATCTAAAATTTGACTTACAGGAGAGGTTCAAATCACAGAAAGTGAGAGTGTCAGTCCTCTTTTACTTAAGTCGGCATTGTGCCTTTTGTATTTAATTCGGATGCAATTTCTGTGTTTCATCGTCAATAAGAAGGTCCAAGGTATACATTAAACCTGAAGTGAAGCATCGGAAACTAAAACTGGACTCACAGGAGAGGTTCAAATCATAGTAAGTTAGAGTGTGAGTCCTCTTGTACTTAAGTCGGCATTGTGCCTTTTGTATTAAATTCGGATGCAAACTCCGTGTTTCATTGTCAATAAGAAGGTCCAAGGGATACAGTAAACCGGAAGTGAAGCATCGGAATAAAACTGGACTCACAGGAGAGGTTCAAATCATAGAAAGCGAGAGTGTCAGTCATCTTGTACTTAAGTCGGCATTGTGATTTTTGTATTGAATTCGGATGCAATTTCTGTGTTTCGTCGTCAATAAGAAGGTCCAAGGTAAACTGTAAACCTGAAATGAAGCATCGGAATCTAAAACTGGACTCACAGGAGAGGTTCAAATCATAGAAAGTGAGAGTGTCAGTCCTCTTTTACTTAAGTCGGCATTGTGCCTTTTGAATTAATTTCGGAAGCAATATCTGTGTTTCATCGTCAATAAGAAGGCCCAAGGAATACAGTAAACCTGAAGTGAAGCATCGGAATCTAAAACTGGGCTCACAGGAGAGGTTCAAATCATAGAAAGTTAAAGTGTCAGTCCTCTTGTACTTAAGTCGGCATTGTGCCTTTTTCTAATAAATTCAGATGCAATTTCTGTGTTTCATCGTCAATAAGATGGTGCAAGGTATACAGTAAACCTGAGGTGAAGCATCGGAATCTAAAACTGGACTCACAGGAGAGGTTCAAAACGTAGAAAGTGAGAGTGTTCTCTCCTTGTACGTAAGTCGGCATTGTGCCTTTTGTATTAAATTCGGATGCAATTTCTGTGTTTTATCGTCAATGAGAAGGTGCAAGGTATACAGTAAACCTGAAGTGAAGCATCGGAATCTAAAACTGGACTCACAAGAGAGGTTCAAATCGTAGAAAGTGTGTTAGTCCCCTGTACTTAAGTCGGCATTGTGCCTTTTGTATTAAATTCGGATGCAATTTCTGTGTTTTATCGTCAATGAGAATGTGCAAGGTATACAGTAAACCTGAAGTGAAGCATCGGAATCTAGAACTGGACCCACAGGAGAGGTTTAAATCTTTGAAATTGAGAGTGTCAATCCTCCTGTACTCTAGTCGACATTGTGCCTTTTGTATTCAATTTGGATGCAATTTCTGTGTTTCATCGTCAATAAGAAGGTGCAAGGTACACAGTAAACCTGAAGTGAAGCATCGGAATCCAAAACTGGACTCACAGGAGAGGTTCAAATCGTAGAAAGTGAGAGTGTCACTCCTCTTGTACATAAGTCGGCATTGTGCCTTTTGTATTAAATTCGGATGCAATTTCTGTGTTTCATAGTCAATAAGAAGGTGCAAGATATACTGTAAACCTGAAGTGAAGCATCGGAATCTAAAACTGGACTCACAGGAGAGGTTCAAATCACAGAAAGTGAGAGTGTCAGTCCTCTTTTACTTACGTCGGCATTGTGCCTTTTGTATTTAATTCGGATGCAATTTCTGTGTTTCATCCTCAATAAGAAGGTCCAAGGGATACAGTAAACCTGAAGTGAAGCATCGGAATCTAAAACTGGGCTCACAGGAGAGGTTCAAATCATAGTAAGTTAGAGTGTGAGTCCTCTTGTACTTAAGTCGGCATTGTGCCTTTTGTATTAAATTCGGATGCAAACTCTGTGTTTCATCGTCAATAAGAAGGTCCAAGGGATACAGTAAACCTGAAGTGAAGCATCGGAACCTATAACTGGACTCACAGGAGAGGTTCAAATCATAGAAAGAGAGAGTGTCAGTCATCTTGTACTTAAGTCGGCATTGTGCCTTTTGTATTGAATTCGGATGCAATTTCTGTGTTTCATCATCAATAAGAAGGTACAAGGTATACTGTAAACCTGAAATGAAGCATCGTAATCTAAAACTGGACTCACAGGTGAGGTTCAAATCATAGAAAGAGAGAGTGTCAGTCCTCTTTCTGTGTTTCATCGTCAATAAGAAGGTCCAAGGTATACATTAAACCTGAAGTGAAGCATCGGAAACTAAAACTGGACTCACAGGAGAGGTTCAAATCATAGTAAGTTAGAGTGTGAGTCCTCTTGTACTTACGTCGGCATTGTGCCTTTTGTATTAAATTCGGATGCAAACTCCGTGTTTCATCGTCAATAAGAAGGTGCAAGGTAAACAGTAAACCTTTAGTGAAGCATCGGAATCTAAAACTGGACTCACAGGAGAGGTTCATATCGTAGAAAGTGAGAGTGCCAGTCCCAGTGTACTTAAGTCGGCATTGTGCCTTTTGTATTAAATTCGGATGCAATTTCTGTGTTTCATCGTCAATAGGAGGGTGCAAGGTATACAGTAAACCTGAAGTGAAGCATCGGAATCTAAAACTGGCATCACAGGAGAGGTTCAAATCATCGAAAGTGAGAGTGTCCGTCCTCTTGTACTTAAGTCGGCATTGTGCCTTTTGCATTAAATTCGAATGCAATTTCTGAATTTCATCGTCAATAAGAATGTCCAAGGGATACAGTAAACCTGAAGTGAAGCATCAGAATCTAAAACTGGACTCACAGGAGAGGTTCAAATCATAGAAAGTTAGAGTGTCAGTCCTCTTGTACTTAAGTCGGCATTGTTCCTTTTGTATTAATTTCGGATGCAATTTCTGTGTTTCACGTCAATAGGAGGGTGCAAGGTATACAGTAAACCTGAAGTAAACCATCGGAATCTATAACTGGACTGAAAGGAGAGGTACAAATCATAGAAAGTGAGAGTGTCAGTCTACTTGTACTTAAGTCGGCATTGCGTCTTTTCTATTAAATTCGGATGTAATTTCTGTGTTTCATCGTCAATAAGAAGGTGCAAGGTATACAGTAAACCTGAAGTGAAGCATCGGAATCCAAAACTGGTCTCACAGGAGAGGATCAAATCGTAGACAGTAAGAGTGTCGGTCCTCTTGTACTTATGTTGGCATTGTGCCTTTTGTATTAAATTCGGATGCAATTTCTGTGTTTCATCGTCATTAAGAATTTGCAAGGTGCACAGTAAACCTGAAGTGAAGCATCGGAATCTAAAACTGGACTCACAGGAGAGGTTCAAATCGTAGAAAGTGAGAGTGTCAGTCCTCTTGTACTTAAGTCGGCATTGTGCCTTTTGTATTAAATTCGGATGCAATTTCTGTGTTTCATAGTCAATAAGAAGGTGCAAGATATACAGTAAACCTGAAGTGAAGCATCGGAAACTAAAACTGGACCCACAGGAGAGGTTCAAATTGTAGAAAGTGAGCGTGTCAGTCCTCCTGTACTTAAGTCGGCATTGTGCATTTTGTATTAAATTCGGATGGAATTTCTGAGTTTTGTCGTTAATAAGAAGGTGCAAGGTATAGAGTAAACCTGAAGTGAAGCATCGGAATCTAAAACTGGACTCACAGGAGAGGTTCAAATCGTATAAAGTGAGCGTGTCAGTCCTCTTGTACCTAAATCGGCATTGTGCCTTTTGTACTAAATTCGGATGCAATTTCTGTGTTTCATCGTCAATAGGAGGGTGCAAGGTAGACAGTAAACCGGAAGTGAAGCATCGGAATCTAAAACTGGCATCACAGGAGAGGTTCAAATCATCGAAAGTGAGAGTGTCCGTCCTCATGTACTTAAGTCGGCATTGTGCCTTTTGCATTAAATTCGAATGCAATTTCTGAATTTCATCGTCAATAAGAATGTCCAAGGGATACAGTAAACCTGAAGTGAAGCATCAGAATCTAAAACTGGACTCACAGGAGAGGTTCAAATCATAGAAAGTTAGAGTGTCAGTCCTCTTGTACTTAAGTCGGCATTGTGCCTTTTGTATTAATTTCGGATGCAATTTCTGTGTTTCATCGTCAATAAGAAGGTGCAAGGTATACAGTAAACCTGAAGTGAAGCATCGGAATCTAAAACTGGACTCACAGGAGAGGTTCAAAACGTAGAAAGTATAACAGTCCTCTTGTACGTAAGTCGGCATTGTGCCATTTGTATTCAATGCGGATGCAATTTCTGTGTTTCATCGTCAATAAGAAGGTGCAAGGTATACAGTAAACCTTTAGTGAAGCATCGGAATCTAAAACTGGACTCACAGGAGAGGTTCAAATCGTAGAAAGTGAGAGTGCCAGTCCCCGTGTACTTAAGTCGGCATTGTGCCTTTTGTATTAAATTCGGATGCAATTTCTGTGTTTCATCGTCAATAAGAAGATGCAAGGTATACAGTAACCTGAAGTGAAGCATCGGAATCTAAGACTGGACTCACAGGAGAGGTTCAAATCGTAGAAAGGGAGAGTGTCAGTCCTCTTGTACTTAAGTCGGCGTTGTGGAATTTGTACTAAATTCGGATGCAATTTCTGTGTTTCATCGTCAATAAGAAGGTGCAAGGTATACAGTAATCTTGACGTGAAGCATCGGAATCTAAAACAGGACTCATAGGAGAGGTTCAAATCGTAGAATGTGAGAGTGTCAGTCCTCTTGTACTTAAATCGGTAATGTGCCTTTTGTATTAAAGTCGGATGCAATTTCAGTGTTTCATCGTCAATACGGAGGTGCAAGGTATACAGTAAACCTGAAGTAAACCATCGGAATCTATAACTGGACTGAAAGGAGATGTACAAATCATAGAAAGTGAGGGTGTCAGTCTACTTGTACTTAAGTCGGCATTGCGTCTTTTCTATTAAATTCGGATGTAATTTCTGTGTTTCATCGTCAATAAGAAGGTGAAAGGTATACAGTAAACCTGAAGTGAAGCATCGGAATCCAAAACTGGTCTCACAGGAGAGGATCAAATCGTAGACAGTAAGAGTGTCGGTCCTCTTGTACTTAAGTCGGCATTGTGCCTTTTGTATTAAATTCGGATGCAATTTCTGTGTTTCATCGTCATTAAGAATTTGCAAGGTGCACAGTAAACCTGAAGTGAAGCATCGGGATCTAAAACTGGACTCACAGGAGAGGTTCAAATCGTAGAAAGTGAGAGTGTCAGTCCTCTTGTACTTAAGTCTGCATTGTGCCTTTTGTATTAAATTCGGATGCAATTTCTGTGTTTCATAGTCAATAAGAAGGTGCAAGATATACAGTAAACCTGAAGTGAAGCATCGGAAACTAAAACTGGACCCACAGGAGAGGTTCAAATTGTAGAAAGTGAGCGTGTCAGTCCTCCTGTACTTAAGTCGGCATTGTGCATTTTGTATTAAATTCGGATGCAATTTCTGTGTTTTGTCGTTAATAAGAAGGTGCAAGGTATAGAGTAAACCTGAAGTGAAGCATCGGAATCTAAAACTGGACTCACAGGAGAGGTTCAAATCGTATAAAGTGAGCGTGTCAGTCCTCTTGTACCTAAATCGGCATTGTGCCTTTTGTACTAAATTCGGATGCAATTTCTGTGCTTCATCGTCAATAGGAGGGTGCAAGGTATACAGTAAACCTGAAGTGAATCATCGGAATCTAAAACTGGCATCACAGGAGAGGTTCAAATCATCGAAAGTGAGAGTGTCCGTCCTCTTGTACTTAAGTCGGCATTGTGCCTTTTGCATTAAATTCGAATGCAATTTCTGAATTTCATCGTCAATAAGAATGTCCAAGGGATACAGTAAACCTGAAGTGAAGCATCAGAATCTAAAACTGGACTCACAGGAGAGGTTCAAATCATAGAAAGTTAGAGTGTCAGTCCTCTTGTACTTATGTCGGCATTGTGATTTTTGAACTGAATTCGGATGCAATTTCTGTGTTTCATCGTCAATAAGAAGGTCCAAGGTATACAGTAAACCTGAAGTGAGGCATCGGAATCTAAAACTGGACTCACAGGAGAGGTTCAAATCATAGTAAGTTAGAGTGTCAGTCCTCTTGTACTTAAGTCGGCATGGTGCTTTTGTATTAAATTCGGGTGCAATTTCTGTGTTTCATCGTCAATAAGAAGGTGCAAGGTATACAGTAAACCTGAAGTGAGGCATCGGAATCTAAAACTGGACTCACAGGAGAGGTTCAAATCGTAGAAAGTGAGAGTGTCAGTCCTCATGTACTTAAGTCGGCATTGTGCAATTTGTGTTGAATTCGGATGCAATTTCTGTGTTTCATCGTCAATAAAAAGGTGCTAGGAATAAAGTAAACCTGAAATGAAGCATCGGAATCAAAAACTGGACTCACAGGAGAGGTTCAAATCGTATATAGTGGGAGTGTCAGTCCTCCTGTACTTAAATCGGCATTGTGCATTTTGTACTAAATTCGGATGCAATTTGTGTGTTTCATCGTCAATAGGAAGGTGCAAGGTATACAGTAAACCTGAAGTGAAGCATCGGAATCTAAAACTGGACTCACAGGAGAGGTTCAAATCATAGAAAGTGAGAGTGTCAGTCCTCTTGTACTTAAGTCGGCATTGTGCCTTTTGTATTAAATTTGGATGCAATTTCTGTGTTTCATCGTTAATACGAAGGTGCAAGGTATACGGTACACCTGAAGTGACGCATCGGAATCTAAAACTATACTCACAGGAGAAGTTCAAATCATAGAAAGGGAGAGTGTCAGTCCTCTTTTACTTAAGTCGGCATTGTGCCTTTTGTATTAAATTCGGATGCAATTTCTGTGTTTCATCGTCAATAAGAAGGTGCAAGGTATACAGTAAACCTGAAGTGAAGCATCGGAATCCAAAACTGTACTCACAGGAGAGGATCAAATCGTAGACAGTAAGAGTGTCGGTCCTCTTGTACTTAAGTCGGCATTGTGCCTTTTGTATTAAATTCGGATGCAATTTCTGTGTTTCATCGTCATTAAGAAGGTGCAAGGTGCACAGTAAACCTGGAGTGAAGCATCGGAATCTAAAACTGGACTCACAGGAGAGGTTCAAATCGTAGAAAGTGAGAGTGTCAGTCCTCTTGTACTTAAGTCGGCATTGTGTCTTTTGTATTAAATTCGGATGCAGTTTCTGTGTTTCATAGTCAATAAGAAGGTGCAAGATATGGGAGAGTCTCAGTCCTCTTGTACTTAAGTCGGCAATGTGCCTTTTGTATTAAATTCGGATGCAATTCCTGTGTTTTATCGTCAATGAGAAGGTGCAAGGTATACAGTAAACCTGAAGTGAAGCATAGGAATCTGAAACTGGACTCACAGGAGAGGTTCAAATCATAGAAATTGAGAGTGTCAATCCTCTTGTACTTTAGTCGACATTGTGCCTTTTGTATTCAATTTGGATGCAATTTCTGTGTTTCATCGTCAATAAGAAGATGCAAGGTACACAGTAAACCTGAAGTGAAGCATCGGAATCTAAAACTGGACTCACAGGAGAGGTTCAAATCATAGTAAGTTAGAGTGTGAGTCCTCTTGTACTTAAGTCGGCATTGTGACTTTTGTATTAAATTCGGATGCAAACTCCATGTTTCATTGTCAATAAGAAGGTCCCAGGGACACAGTAAACCTGAAGTGAAGCATCGGAATCAAAAACTGGACTCACAGGAGAGGTTCAAATCATAGAAAGAGAGAGTGTCAAGCATCTTGTACTTAAGTCGGCATTGTGATTTTTGTATTGAATTCGGATGCAATTTCTGTGTTTCATCGTCAATAAGAAGGTCCAAGGTATACTGTAAACCTGAAAAGAAGCATCGGAATTTAAAACTGGACTCACAGGAGAGGTTCAAATCATAGAAAGTGAGAGTGTCAGTCCTCTTTTACTTAAGTCGGCATTGTGCTTTTTGTAATAAATTCGGATGCAATTTCTGTGTTTCATCGTCAATAAGAAGGTGCAAGGTATACAGTAAACCTGAAGTGAAGCATCGGAATCTAAAACTGGACTCACAGGAGAGGTTCAAAACGTAGAAAGTTAGACAGTCCTCTTGTACTTAAGTCGGAATTGTGCCTTTTGTATTCAATTCAGATGCAATTTCTGTGTTTCATCGTCAGTAAGAAGGTGCAAGGTATACAGTAAACCTGAAGTGAAGCATCGGAATCTAATACTGGACTCACAGGAGAGGTTCAAATCATATAAAGTGAGAGTGTCAGTCCTCTTGTACTTAAGTCGGCATTGTGCCTTTTGTATTAAATTCGGATGCAATTTCTGTGTTTCATCGTCAATAAGAAGGTGCAAGGTATACGTTACACCTGAAGTGACGCATCGGAATCTAAAACTATACTCACAGGAGAAGTTCAAATCATAGAAAGGGAGAGTGTCAGTCCTCTTTTACTTAAGTCGGCATTGTGCCTTTTGTATTAAATTCGGATGCAATTTCTGTGTTTCATCGTCAATAAGAAGGTGCAAGGTATACAGTAAACCTGAAGTGAAGCATCGGAATCCAAAACTGGACTCACAGGAGAGGATCAAATCGTAGACAGTAAGAGTGTCGGTCCTCTTGTACTTAAGTCGGCATTGTGCCTTTTGTATTAAATTCGGATGCAATTTCTGAGTTTCGTCGTCATTAAGAATGTGCAAGGTGCACAGTAAACCTGAAGTGAAGCATCGGAATCTAAAACTAAACTCACAGGAGAGGTTCAAATCGTAGAAAGTGAGAGTGTCAGTCCTCTTGTACTTAAGTCGGCATTGTGCCTTTTGTATTCAATTCGGATGCAACTTCTGTGTTTCATCGTCAATAAGAAGGTGCAAGGTACACAGTAAACCTGAAGTGAAGCATCGGAATCTAAAACTGGACTCACAGGAGAGGTTCAAAGCATAGAAAGTTAGAGTGTCAGTCCTCTTGTACTTAAGTCGGCATTGTCCCTTTTGTATTAAATTCGGATGCAATTTCTGTGTTTCATTGTCAATAAGAAGGTCCAAGGGATACAGTAAACCTGAAGTGAAGCATAGGAATCTGAAACTGGACTCACAGGAGAGGTTCAAATCGTAGAAATTGAGAGTGTTAATCCTCTTGTACTTTAGTCGACATTGTGCCATTTTTATTCAATTTGGATGCAATTTCTGTGTTTCATCGTCAATAAGAAGGTGCAAGGTACACAGTAAACCTGAAGTGAAATATCGGAATCTAAAACTGGACTCACAGGAGAGGTTCAAATCGTAGAAAGTGAGAGTGTCAGTCCTCTTGTACTTAAGTCGGCATTGTGCCTTTTGTATTAAATTCGGATGCAATTTCTGTGTTTCATAGTCAATAAGAAGGTGCAAGATATACAGTAAACCTGAAGTGAAGCATCGGAATCTAAAATTTGACTCACAGGAGGGGTTCAAATCACAGAAAGTGAGAGTGTCAGTCCTCTTTTACTTAAGTCGGCATTGTGCCTTTTGTATTTAATTCGGATGCAATTTCTGTGTTTCATCGTCATTAAGAAGGTCCAAGGGATACAGTAAACCTGAAGTGAAGCATCGGAATCTAAAACTGGACTCACAGGAGAGGTTCAAATCATAGTAAGTTAGAGTGTGAGTCCTCTTGTACTTAAGTCGGCATTGTGCCTTTTGTATTAAATTCGGATGCAAACTCCGTGTTTCATTGTCAATAAGAAGGTCCAAGGGATACAGTAAACCTGAAGTGAAGCATCAGAATCAAAACTGGACTCACAGGAGAGGTTCAAATCATAGAAAGAGAGAGTGTCATCATCTTGTACTTAAGACGGCATTGTGAATTTTGTATTGAATTCGGATGCAATTTTTGTGTTTCATCGTCAATAAGAAGGTCCAAGGTATACTGTAAACCTGAAAAGAAGCATCGGAATCTAAAACTGGACTCACAGGAGAGGTTCAAATCATAGAAAGTGAGAGTGTCAGTCCTCATTTACTTAAGTCGGCATTGTGCCTTTTGAATTAAATTTGGATGGAATTTCTGTGTTTCATCGTCAATAAGAAGGCCCAAGGGATACAGTAAACCTGAAGTGAAGCATCGGAATCTAAAACTGGACTCACAGGAGAGGTTCAAATCATAGAAAGTTAAAGTGTCAGTCCTCTTGTACTTAAGTCGGCGTTGTGCCTTTTCTAATAAATTCGGATGAAATTTCTGTGTTTCATCGTCAATAAGAAGGTGCAAGGTATACAGTAAACCTGAAGTGAAGCATCGGAATCTAAAACTGGACTCACAGGAGAGGTTCAAAACGTAGAAAGTGAGAGTGTTCGTCCCCTTGTACTTAAGTCGGCATTGTGCCTTTTGTATTAAATTCGGATGCAATTTCTGTGTTTTATCGTCAATGAGAAGGTGCAAGGTATACAGTAAACCTGAAGTGAAGCATCGGAATCTAAAACTGGACTCACAAGGGAGGTTCAAATCGTAGAAAGTGAGAGTGTTAGTCCCCTTGTACTTAAGTCGGCATATTGCCTTTTGTATTAAATTCGGATGCAATTTCTGTGTTTTATCGTCAATGAGAAGGTGCAAGGTATACAGTAAACCTGAAGTGAAGCATCGGAATCTAGAACTGGACTCACAGGAGAGGTTTAAATCGTTGAAATTGAGAGTGTTAATCCTCCTGTACTCTAGTCGACATTGTGCCTTTTGTATTCAATTTGGATGCAATTTCTGTGTTTCATCGTCAATAAGACGGTGCAAGGTACACAGTAAACCTGAAGTGAAGCATCGGAATCAAAAACTGGACTCACAGGAGAGGTTCAAATCGTAGAAAGTGAGAGTGTCACTCCTCATGTACATAAGTCGGCATTGTGCCTTTTGTATTAAATTCGGATGCAATTTCTGTGTTTCATAGTCAATAAGAAGGTGCAAGATATACTGTAAACCTGAAGTGAAGCATCGGAATCTAAAACTGGGCTCACAGGAGAGGTTCAAATCACAGAAAGTGAGAGTGTCAGTCCTCTTTTACTTAAATCGGCATTGTGCCTTTTGTATTTAATTCGGATGCAATTTCTGTGTTTCATCCTCAATAAGAAGGTCCAAGGGATACAGTAAACCTGAAGTGAAGCATCGGAATCTAAAACTGGGCTCACAGCAGAGGTTCAAATCATAGTAAGTTAGAGTGTGAGTCCTCTTGTACTTAAGTCGGCATTGTGCCTTTTGTATTAAATTCGGATGCAAACTCTGTGTTTCATCGTCAATAAGAAGGTCCAAGGGATACAGTAAACCTGAAGTGAAGCATCGGAATCTAAAACTGGACTCACAGGAGAGGTTCAAATCATAGAAAGAGAGAGTGTCAGTCATCTTGTACTTAAGTCGGCATTGTGATTTTTGTATTGAATTCGGATGCAATTTCTGTGTTTCATCGTCAATAAGATGGTCCAAGGTATACTGTAAACCTGAAATGAAGCATCGTAATCTAAAACTGGACTCACAGGAGAGGTTCAAATCATAGAAAGTGAGAGTGTCAGTCCTCTTTTACTTAAGTCGGCATTGTGCCTTTTGAATTAAATTCGGATGCAATTTCTGTGTTTCATCGTCAATAAGAGGGTCCAAGGGATACAGTAAACCTGAAGTGAAGCATCGGAATCTAAAACTGGACTCACAGGAGAGGTAGAAATCATAGAAAGTTAAAGTGTCAGTCCTCTTGTACTTAAGTCGGCATTGTGCTTTTTGTAATAAATTCGGATGCAATTTCTGTGTTTCATCGTCAATAAGAAGGTGCAAGGTATACAGTAAACCTGAAGTGAAGCATCGGAATCTAAAACTGGACTCACAGGAGAGGTTCAAAACGTAGAAAGTTAGACAGTCCTCTTGTACTTAAGTCGGAATTGTGCCTTTTGTATTCAATTCAGATGCAATTTCTGTGTTTCATCGTCAGTAAGAAGGTGCAAGGTATACAGTAAACCTGAAGTGAAGCATCGGAATCTAATACTGGACTCACAGGAGAGGTTCAAATCGTAGAAAGTGAGAGTGTTAGTCCCCTTGTACTTAAGTCGGCATTGTGCCTTTTGTATTAAATCGGATGCAATTTCTGTGTTTTATCGTCAATGAGGAGGTGCAAGGTATACAGTTAACCTGAAGTGAAGCATCGGAATCTAAAACTGGACCCACAGGAGAGGTTTAAATCGTAGAAATTGAGAGTGTCAATCCTCCTGTACTTTAGTCGAAATTGTGCCTTTTGTATTCAATTTGGATGCAATTTCTGTGTTTCATCGTCAATAGGAAGGTGCAAGGTACACAGTAAACCTGAAGTGAAGCATCGGAATATAAAACTGGACTCACAGGAGAGGTTCAAATCGTAGAAAGTGAGAGTGTCACTCCTCTTGTACATAAGTCGCCATGGGGCCTTTTGTATTAAATTCGGATGCAATTTCTGTGTTTCATAGTCTATAAGAAGGTGCAAGATATACTGCAAACCTGAAGTGAAGCATCGGAATCTAAAACTGGACTCACAGGAGAGGTTCAAATCACAGAAAGTGAGAGTGTCAGTCCTCTTTTACTTAGGTCGGCATTGTGCCTTTTTATTTAATTCGGATGCAATTTCTGTGTTTCATCGTCAATAAGAAGGTCCAAGGGATACAGTAAACCTGAAGTGAAGCATCGGAATCTAAAACTGGACTCACAGGAGAGGTTCAAATCATTGTAAGTTAGAGTGTGAGTCCTCTTGTACTTAAGTCGGCATTGTGCCTTTTGTATTAAATTCGGATGCAATCTCTGTGTTTCATCGTCAATAAGAAGGTCCAAGGGATACAGTAAACCTGAAGTGAAGCATCGGAATCAAAAACTGGACTCAGAGGAGAGGTTCAAATCATAGAAAGAGAGAGTGTCAGTCATCTTGTACTTAAGACGGCATTGTGATTTTTGTATTGAATTCGGATGCAATTTCTGTGTTTCATCGTCAATAAGAAGGTCCAAGGTATACAGTAAACCTGAAGTGAGGCATCGGAATCTAAAACTGGACTCACAGGAGAGGTTCAAATCATAGAAAGATAGAGTGTCAGTCCTCTTGTACTTAAGTCGGCATTGTGCCTTTTGTACTAATTTCGGATGCAATTTCTGTGTTTCATCGTCAATAAGAAGGTGCAAGGTATACAGTAAACCTGAAGTGAAGCATCGGAATCTAAAACTAGACTCACAGGAGAGGTTCAAAACGTAGAACGTATAACAGTCCTCTTGTACGTAAGTCAGCATTGTGCCATTTGTATTCAATGCGGATGCAATTTCTGTGTTTCATCGTTAATAAGAAGGTGCAAGGTATACAGTAAACCTTTAGTGAAGCATCGGAATCTAAAACTGGACTCACAGGAGAGGTTCAAATCGAAGAAAGTGAGAGTGCCAATCTCCTTGTACTTAAGTCGGCATTGTGCCTTTTGTATTAAATTCGGATGCAATTTCTGTGTTTCATCATCTATAAGAAGATGCAAGGTATACAGTAAACCTGAAGTGAAGCATCGGAATCTAAGACTGGACTCACAGGAGAGGTTCAAATCGTAGAAAGTGAGAGCGTCAGTCCTCTTGTACTTAAGTCGGCGTTGTGCAATTTGTACTAAATTCGGATGCAATTTCTGTGTTTCATCGTCAATAGGAAGGTGGAAGGTATACAGTAAACCTGTAGTGAAGCATCGGAATCTGAAACTGGACTCACAGGAGAGGTTCAAATCGTAGAAAGTGAGAGTGTCTCTCCTCTTGTACTTAAGTCGGCATTGTGCAATTTGTATTGAATTCGGATGCAATTTCTGGGTTTTATCGTCAATAAAAAGGTGCTAGGTATAAAGTAAACCTGAAGTGTAGCATCGGAATCTAAAACTGGACTCACAGGAGAGGTTCAAATCGTATAAAGTGAGAGTGTCAGTCCTCCTGTACTTAAATCGGCATTGTGCCTTTTATACTAAATTCGGATGCAATTTCTGAGTTTCATCGTCAATAAGAATGTGCAAGGTATACAGTAATCTTGACGTGAAGCATCGGAATCTAAAACTGGACTCACAGGAGAGGTTCAAATCATAGAAAGTGAGATTGTCAGTCCTCTTGTACTTAAGTCGGCATTGTGCCTTTTGTATTAAATTCGGATACAATTTCTGTGTTTCATCGTCAATAAGAATGTGCAAGGTATACAGTAATCTTGACGTGAAGCATCGGAATCTAAAACTGGACTCATAGGAGAGGTTCAAATCGTAGAATGTGAGAGTGTCAGTCCTCTTGTACTTAAGTCGGCAATGTGCCTTTTGTATTAAATTCGGATGCAATTTCTGTGTTTCATCATCAATACGGAGGTGCAAGGTATACAGTAAACCTGAAGTAAACCATCGGAATCTATAACTGGACTGAAAGGAGAGGTACAAATCATAGAAAGTGAGAGTGTCAGTCTACTTGTACTTACGTCGGCATTGCGTCTTTTCTATTAAATTCGGATGCAATTTCTGTGTTTCATCGTCATTAGGAATTTGCAAGGTGCACAGTAAACCTGAAGTGAAGCATCGGAATCTAAAACTGGACTCACAGGAGAGGTTCAAATCGTAGAAAGTGAGAGTGTCAGTCCTCTTGTACTTAAGGCGGCATTGTGCCTTTTGTATTAAATTCGGATGCAATTTCTGTGTTTCATAGTCAATAAGAAGGTGCAAGATATACAGTATACCTGAAGTGAAGCATCGGAATCTAAAACTGGACCCACAGGAGAGGTTCAAATTGTAGAAAGTGAGCGTGTCAGTCCTCCTGTACTTAAGTCGGCATTGTGCATTTTGTATTAAATTCGGATGCAATTTCTGTGTTTTGTCGTTAATAAGAAGGTGCAAGGTATAGAGTAAACCTGAAGTGTAGCATCGGAATCTAAAACTGGACTCACAGGAGAGGTTCAAATCGTATAAAGTGAGCGTGTCAGTCCTCTTGTACCTAAATCGGCATTGTGCCTTTTGTACTAAATTCGGATGCAATTTCTGTGTTTCATCGTCAATAGGAAGGTGCAAGGTATACAGTAAACCTGAAGTGAAGCATCGGAATCTGAAACTGGCCTCACAGGAGAGGTTCAAATCACCGAAAGTGAGAGTGTCCGTCCTCTTGTACTTAAGTCGGCATGTGCCTTTTGCATTAAATTCGAATGCAATTTCTGAATTTCATCGTCAATAAGAATGTCCAAGGGATACAGTAAACCTGAAGTGAAGCATCAGAATCTAAAACTGGACTCACAGGAGAGGTTCAAATCATAGAAAGTTAGAGTGTCAGTCCTCTTGTACTTTTGTCAACATTGTGACTTTTGTATTAAATTCGGATGCAATTTCTGTGTTTCATCGTCAATAAGAAGGTGCAAATTATACAGTAAACCTGAAGTGAAGCATCGGAATCCAAAACTGGACCCACAGGAGAGGATCAAATCGTAGACAGTAAGAGTGTCGGTCCTCTTGTACTTAAGTCGGCATTGTGCCTTTTGTATTAAATTTGGAAGCAATTTTTGTGTTTCATCGTCATTAAGAAGGTGCAAGGTGCACAGTAAACCTGAAGTGAAGCATCGGAATCTAAAACTGGACTCACAGGAGAGGTTCAAATCGTAGAAAGTGAGAGTGTCAGTCCTCTTGTACTTAAGTCGGCATTGTGCCTTTTGTATTAAATTCGGATGCAATTTCTGTGTTTCATAGTCAATAAGAAGGTGCAAGATATGGGTGAGTCTCAGTCCTCTTGTACTTAAGTCGGCAATGTGCCTTTTGTATTCAATTCGGATGCAATTTCTGTGTTTCATCGTCAATAAGAAGGTGCAAGGTACACAGTAAACCTGAAGTGAAGAATCGGAATCGAAAACTGGACTCACAGGAGAGGTTCAAAGCATAGAAAGTTAGAGTGTCAGTCCTCTTGTACTTAAGTCGGCATTGTCCCTTTTGTATTAAATTCGGATGCAATTTCTGTGTTTCATCGTCAATAAGAAGGTGCAAGGTATACAGTTAACCTGAAGTGAAGCATCGGAATCTAAAACTGGACTCACAGGAGAGGTTCAAATCGTAGAAAGTGAGAGTGTCACTCCTCTTGTACCTAAGTCGGTATTGTGTCTTTTGTATTCAATTCGGATGCAATTTCTGTGTTTCATCGTCAATAAGAAGGTGCAAGGGAAACAGTAAACCTGAAGTGAAGCATCGGAATCTAAAACTGGACTCACAGGAGAGGTTCAAATCGTAGAAAGTGGGAGTGTCAGTCCGCTTGTACTTAAGTTGGCATTGTGCCTTTTGTATGAAATTTGGATGCAATTTCTGTGTTTTATTGTCAATGAGAAGGTGCAATATATACAGTAAACCTGAAGTGAAGCATAGGATTCTGAAACTGGAATCACAGGAGAGGTTCAAATCGTAGAAATTGATAGTGTCAATCCTCTTGTACTTTAGTCGACATTGTGCCTTTTGTATTCAATTTGGATGCAATTTCTGTGTTTCATCGTCAATAAGAAGGTGCAAGGTACACAGTAAACCTGAAGTGAAGCATCGGAATCTAAAACTAGACTCACAGGAGCGGTTCAAATCGTAGAAAGTGAGAGTGTCAGCCCTCTTGTACTTAAGTCGGCATTGTGCCTTTTGTATTAAATTCGGATGCAATTTCTGTGTTTCATAGTCAATAAGAAGGTGCAGGATATACAGTAAACCTGAAGTGAAGCATCGGAATCTAAAATTTGACTCACAGGAGAGGTTCAAATCACAGAAAGTGAGAGTGTCAGTCCTCTTTTACTTAAGTCGGCATTGTGCCATTTGTATTTAATTCGGATGCAATTTTTGTGTTTCATCGTCAATAAGAAGGTCCAAGGGATACAGTAAACCTGATGTGAAGCATCGGAATCTAAAACTGGACTCACAGGAGAGGTTCAAATCATAGTAAGTTAGAGTGTGAGTCCTCTTGTACTGAAGTCGGCATTATGCCTTTTGTATTAAATTCGGATGCAAACTCAGTGTTTCATTGTCAATAAGAAGGTCCAAGGGATACAGTAAACCTGAAGTGAAGCATCGGAATCAAAAACTGGACTCACAGGAGAGGTTCAAATCATAGAAAAAGAGAGTGTCAGTCATCTTGTACTTAAGTCGGCATTGTGATTTTTGTATTGAATTCGGATGCAATTTCTGTGTTTCATCGTCAATAAGAAGGTCCAAGGTATACTGTAAACCTGAAAAGAAGCATCGGAATCTAAAACTGGACTCACAGGAGAGGTTCAAATCATAGAAAGTGAGAGTGTCAGTCCTCTTTTACTTAAGTCGGCATTGTGCCTTTTGAATTAAATTCGGATGCAATTTCTGTGTTTCATCGTCAATAAAAAGGTGCTAGGTATAAAGTAAACCTGAAGTGAAGCATCGGAATCAAAAACTGGACTCACAGGAGAGGTTCAAATCGTATAAAGTGAGAGTGTCAGTCCTCCTGTACTTAAATCGGCATTGTGCCTTTTGTACTAAATTCGTATGCAATTTGTGTGTTTCATCGTCAATAGGAAGGTGCAAGGTATACAGTAAACCTGAAGTGAATCATCGGAATCTAAAACTGGACTCACAGGAGAGGTTCAAATCAAAGAAAGTGAGAGTGTCAGTCCTCTTGTACTTAAGTCGGCATTGTGCCTTTTGTATTAAATTCGGATGCAATTTCAGTGTTTCATCGTCAATAAGAAGGTGCAAGGTATACGGTACACCTGAAGTGACGCATCGGAATCTAAAACTATACTCACAGGAGAAGTTCAAATCATAGAAAGGGAGAGTGTCAGTCCTCTTTTACTTAAGTCGGCATTGTGCCTTTTGTATTAAATTCGGATGCAATTTCTGTGTTTCATCGTCAATAAGAAGGTGCAAGGTATACAGTAAACCTGAAGTGAAGCATCGGAATCCAAAACTGGACTCACAGGAGAGGATCAAATCGTAGACAGTAAGAGTGTCGGTCCTCTTGTACTTAAGTCGGCATTGTGCCTTTTGTATTAAATTCGGATGCAATTTCTGTGCTTCATCGTCATTAAGAAGGTGCAAGGTGCACAGTAAACCTGAAGTGAAGCATCGGAATCTAAAACTGGACTCACAGGAGAGGTTCAAATCGTAGAAAGTGAGAGTGTCAGTCCTCTTGTACTTAAGTCGGCATTGTGCCTTTTGTATTAAATTCGGATGCAATTTCTGTGTTTCATAGTCAATAAGAAGGTGCAAGATATGGGAGAGTCTCAGTCCTCTTGTACTTAAGTCGGCAATGTGCATTTTGTATTCAATTCGGATGCAATTTCTGTGTTTCATCGTCAATAAGAAGGTGCAAGGTACACAGTAAACCTCAAGTGAAGCATCGGAATCTAAAACTGGACTCACAGGAGAGGTTCAAAGCATAGAAAGTTAGAGTGTCAGTCCTCTTGTACTTAAGTCGGCATTGTCCCTTTTGTATTAAATTCGGATGCAATTTCTGTGTTTCATCGTCAATAAGAAGGTGCAAGGTATACAGTAAACCTGAAGTGAAGCATCGGAATCTAAAACTGGACTCACAGGAGAGGTTCAAATCGTAGAAAGTGAGTGTGTCACTCCTCTTGTACGTAAGTCGGTATTGTGTCTTTTGTATTCAATTCGGATGCAATTTCTGTGTTTCATCGTCAATAAGAAGGTGCAAGGGAAACAGTAAACCTGAAGTGAAGCATCGGAATCTAAAACTGGACTCACATGAGAGGTTCAAATCGTAGAAAGTGGGAGTGTCAGTCCTCTTGTACTTAAGTTGGCATTGTGTCTTTTGTATTAAATTCGGATGCAATTTCTGTGTTTTATCGCCAATGAGAAGGTGCAAGGTATACAGTAAACCTGAAGTGAAGCATAGGAATCTGAAACTGGACTCACAGGAGAGGTTCAAATCGTAGAAATTGAGAGTGTCAATCCTCTTGTACTTTAGTCGACATTGTGCATTTTGTATTCAATTTGGATGCAATTTCTGTGTTTCATCGTCAATAAGAAGGTGCAAGGTACACAGTAAACCTGAAGTGAAGCATCGGAATCTAAAACTGGACTCACAGGAGAGGTTCAAATCGTAGAAAGTGAGAGTGTCAGTCCTCTTGTACTTAAGTCGGCATTGTGCCTTTTGTATTAAATTCGGATGCAATTTCTGTGTTTCATAGTCAATAAGAAGGTGCAAGATATACAGTAAACCTGAAGTGAAGCATCGGAATCTAAATCTGGACTCACAGGAGAGGTTCAAATCATAGTAAGTTAGAGTGTGAGTCCTCTTGTACTTAAGTCGGCATTGTGCCTTTTGTATTAATTTCGGATGCAAACTCCGTGTTTCATTGTCAATAAGAAGGTCCAAGGGATACAGTAAACCTGAAGTGAAGCATCGGAATCAAAAACTGGACTCACAGGAGAGGTTCAAATCATAGAAAGAGAGAGTGTCAGTCATCTTGTACTTAAGTCGGCATTGTGATTTTTGTATTGAATTCGGATGCAATTTCTGTGTTTCATCGTCAATAAGAAGGTCCAAGGTATACTGTAAACCTGAGAAGAAGCATCGGAATCTAAAACTGGACTCACAGGAGAGGTTCAAATCATAGAAAGTGAGAGTGTCAGTCCTCTTTTACTTAAGTCGGCATTGTGCCTTTTGAATTAAATTCGGATGCAATTTCTGTGTTTCATCGTCAATAAGAAGGCCCAAGGTATACAGTAAGCCTGAAGTGAAGCATCGGAATCTAAAACTGGACTCACAGGACAGGTTCAAATCATAGAAAGTTAAAGTGTCAGTCCTCTTGTACTTAAGTCGGCATTGTGCCTTTTCTAATAAATTTGGATGCAATTTCTGTGTTTCATCGTCAATGAGAAGATGCAAGGTATACAGTAAACCTGAAGTGAAGCATCGGAATCTAGAACTGGACTCACAGGAGAGGTTTAAATCGTTGAAATTGAGAGTGTTAATCCTCCCGTACTGTAGTCGACATTGTGCTTTTTGTATTCAATTTGGATGCAATTTCTGTGTTTCATCGTCAATAAGACGGTCCAAGGGATACAGTAAACCTGAAGTGAAGCATCGGAATCTAAAACTGGACTCACAGGAGAGGTACAAATCATAGAAAGTTAAAGTGTCAGTCCTCTTGTACTTAAGTCGGCATTGTGCCTTTTGTAATAAATTCGGATGCAATTTCTGTGTTTCATCGTCAATAAGAAGGTGCAAGGTATACAGTAAACCTGAAGTGAAGCCTCGGAATCTAAAACTGGACTCACAGGAGAGGTTCAAAACGTAGAAAGTTAGACAGTCCTCTTGTACTTAAGTCGGAATTGTGCCTTTTGTATTCAATTCAGATGCAATTTCTGTGTTTCATCGTCAATAAGAAGGTGCAAGGTATACAGTAAACCTGAAGTGAAGCATCGGAATCTAAAACTGGACTCACAGGAGAGGTTCAAATCGTAGAAAGTGAGAGTATCACTCCTCTTGTACATAAGTCGGCATTGTGCCTTTTGTATTAAATTCGGATGCAATTTCTGTGTTTCATAGTCTATAAGAAGGTGCAAGATATACTGTAAACCTGAAGTGAAGCATCGGAATCTAAAACTGGACTCACAGGAGAGGTTCAAATCACAGAAAGTGAGAGTGTCAGTCCTCTTTTACTTCAATCGGCATTGTGCATTTTGTATTTAATTCCGATGCAATTTCTGTGTTTCATCGTCAATAAGAAGGTCCAAGGGATACAGTAAACCTGAAGTGAAGCATCGGAATCTAAAACTGGGCTCACAGGAGAGGTTCAAATCATAGTAAGTTAGAGTGTGAGTCCTCTTGTACTTAAGTCGGCATTGTGCCTTTTGTATTAAATTCGGATGCAAACTCTGTGTTTCATCGTCAATAAGAAGGTCCAAGGGATACAGTAAACCTGAAGTGAAGCATCGGAATCTAAAACTGGACTCACAGGAGAGGTTCAAATCATAGAAAGAGAGAGTGTCAGTCATCTTGTACTTAAGTCGGCATTGTGATTTTTGTATTGAATTCGGATGCAATTTCTGTGTTTCATCGTCAATAAGAAGGTCCAAGGTATACTGTAAACCTGAAATGAAGCATCGTAATCTAAAACTGGACTCACAGGAGAGGTTCAAATCATAGAAAGTGAGAGTGTCAGTCCTCTTTTACTTAAGTCGGCATTGTGCCTTTTGAATTAAATTCGGATGCAATTTCTGTGTTTCATCGTCAATAAGACGGTCCAAGGGATACAGTAAACCTGAAGTGAAGCATCGGAATCTAAAACTGGACTCACAGGAGAGGTACAAATCATAGAAAGTTAAAGTGTCAGTCCTCTTGTACTTAAGTCGGCATTGTGCCTTTTGTAATAAATTCGGATGCAATTTCTGTGTTTCATCGTCAATAAGAAGGTGCAAGGTATACAGTAAACCTGAAGTGAAGCCTCGGAATCTAAAACTGGACTCACAGGAGAGGTTCAAAACGTAGAAAGTTAGACAGTCCTCTTGTACTTAAGTCGGAATTGTGCCTTTTGTATTCAATTCAGATGCAATTTCTGTGTTTCATCGTCAATAAGAAGGTGCAAGGTATACAGTAAACCTGAAGTGAAGCATCGGAATCTAAAACTGGACTCACAGGAGAGGTTCAAATCGTAGAAACTGAGAGTGTTAGTCCCCTTGTACTTAAGTCGGCATTGTGCCTTTTGTATTAAATTCGGATGCAATTTCTGTGTTTTATCGTCAATGAGGAGGTGCAAGGTATACAGTTAACCTGAAGTGAAGCATCGGAATCTAAAACTGGACTCACAGGAGAGGTTTAAATCGTAGAAATTGAGAGTGTCAATCCTCCTGTACTTTAGTCGACATTGTGCCTTTTGTATTCAATTTGGATGAGATTTCGGTGTTTCATCGTCAATAGGAAGGTGCAAGGTACACAGTAATCCTGAAGTGACGCATCGGAATATAAACCTGGACTCACAGGAGAGGTTCAAATCGTAGAAAGTGAGAGTGTCACTCCTCTTGTACATAAGTCGGCATTGTGCCTTTTGTATTAAATTCGGATGCAATTTCTGTGTTTCATAGTCTATAAGAAGGTGCAAGATATACTGTAAACCTGAAGTGAAGCATCGGAATCTAAAACTGGACTCACAGGAGAGGTTCAAATCACAGAAAGTGAGAGTGTCAGTCCTCTTTTACTTAAGTCGGCATTGTGCCTTTTGTATTTAATTCGGATGCAATTTCTGTGTTTCATCGTCAATAAGAAGGTCCAAGGGATACAGTAAATCTGAAGTGAAGCATCGGAATCTAAAACTGGACTCACAGGAGAGGTTCAAATCATAGTAAGTTAGAGTGTGAGTCCTCTTGTACTTAAGTCGGCATTGTGCCTTTTGTATTAAATTCGGATGCAAACTCTGTGTTTCATCGTCAATAAGAAGGTCCAAGGGATACAGTAAACCTGTAGTGAAGCATCGGAATCAAAAACTGGACTCAGAGGAGAGGTTCAAATCATAGAAAGAGAGAGTGTCTGTCATCTTGTACTTAAGACGGCATTGTGATTTTTGTATTGAATTCGGATGCAATTTCTGTGTTTCATCGTCAATAAGAAGGTTCAAGGTATACAGTAAACCTGAAGTGAGGCATCGGAATCTAAAACTGGACTCACAGGAGAGGTTCAAATCATAGAAAGGTAGAGTGTCAGTCCTCTTGTACTTAAGTCGGCATTGTGCCTTTTGTATTAATTTCGGATGCAATTTCTGTGTTTCATCGTCAATAAGAAGGTGCAAGGTATACAGTAAACCTGAAGTGAAGCATCGGAATCTAAAACTGGACTCACAGTAGAGGTTCAAAACGTAGAAAGTATAACAGTCCTCTTGTACGTAAGTCGGCATTGTGCCATTTGTATTCAATGCGGATGCAATTTCTGTGTTTCATCGTCAATAAGAAGGTGCAAGGTATACAGTAAACCTTTAGTGAAGCATCGGAATCTAAAACTGGACTCACAGGAGAGGTTCAAATCGTAGAAAGTGGGAGTGCCAGTCCCCTTGTACTTAAGTCGGCATTGTGCCTTTTGTATTAAATTCGGATGCAATTTCTGTGTTTCATCGTCAATAAGAAGATGCAAGGTATACAGTAAACCTGAAGTGAAGCATCGGAATCTAAGACTGGACTCACAGGAGAGTTTCAAATCGTAGAAAGTGAGAGTGTCAGTTCTCTTGTACTTAAGTCGGCGTTGTGCAATTTGTACTAAATTCGGATGCAGTTTCTGTGTTTCATCGTCAATAGGAAGGTGGAAGGTATACAGTAAACTTGTAGTGAAGCATCGGAATCTGAAACTGGACTCACAGGAGAGGTACAAATCGTAGAAAGTGAGAGTGTCTGTCCTCTTCTACTTAAGTCGGCATTGTGCAATTTGTATTGAATTCGGATGCAATTTCTGGGTTTCATCGTCAATAAAAAGGTTCTAGGTATAAAGTAAACCTGAAGTGAAGCATCGGAATCTAACACTGGACTCACAGGAGAGGTTCAAATCGTATAAAGTGAGAGTGTCAGTCCTCCTGTACTTAAATCGGCATTGTGCCTTTTGTACTAAATTCGGATGCAATTTCTGTGTTTCATCGTCAATAGGAAAGTGCAAGGTATGCAGTAAACCTGAAGTGAAGCATCGGAATCTACAACTGGACTCACAGGAGAGGTTCATATCATAGAAAGTGAGATTGTCAGTCCTCTTGTACTTAAGTCGGCATTGCGCCTTTTGTATTAAATTCGGATGCAATTTCTGTGTTTCATCGTCAATAAGAAGGTGCAAGGTATACAGTAATCTTGACGTGAAGCATCGGAATCTAAAACTGGACTCATAGGAGAGGTTCAAATCGTAGAATGTGAGAGTGTCAGTCCTCTTGTACTTAAGTCGGCAATGTGCGTTTTGTATTAAAGTCGGATGCAATTTCTGAGTTTCATCATCAATACGGAGGTGCAAGGTATACAGTAAACCTGAAGTAAACCATCGGAATCTATAACTGGACTGAAAGGAGAGGTACAAATCATAGAAAGTGAGAGTGTCAGTCTACTTAAACTTAAGTCGGCATTGCGTCTTTTCTATTAAATTCGGATGTAATTTCTGTGTTTCATCGTCAATAAGAAGGTGCAAGGTATACAGTAAACCTGAAGTGAAGCATCGGAATCCAAAACTGGACTCACAGGAGAGGATCAAATCGTAGACAGTAAGAGTGTCGGTCCTCTTGTACTTAAGTCGGCCTTGTGCCTTTTGTATTAAATTCGGATGCAATTTCTGTGTTTCATCGTCATTAAGAATTTGCAAGGTGCACAGTAAACCTGAAGTGAAGCATCGGAATCTAAAACTGGACTCACAGGAGAGGTTCAAATCGTAGAAAGTGAGAGTGTCAGTCCTCTTTTACTTAAGTCGGCATTGTGCCCTTTGTATTAAATTCGGATGCAATTTCTGTGTTTCATCGTCAATAAGAAGGTGCAAGGTATACAGTAAACCTGAAGTGAAGCATCGGAATCTAAAACTGGACTCACAGGAGAGGTTCAAATCTTAGAAAGTGAGAGTGTCCGTCCTCTTGTACTTAAATCGGCATTGTGCCTTTTGCATTAAATTCGAATGCAATTTCTGAATTTCATCGTCAATAAGAATGTCCAAGGAATACAGTAAACCTGAAGTGAAGCATCAGAATCTAAAACTAGACTCACAGGAGAGGTTCAAATCATAGAAAGTTAGAGTGTCAGTCCTCTTGTACTTATGTCGACATTGTGCCTTTTGTATTAAATTCGGATGCAAACTCTGTGTTTCATCGTCAATAAGAAGGTCCAAGGGATACACTAAACCTGAAGTGAACCATCGGAATCTAAAATTGGACTCACAGGAGAGGTTCAAATCATAGAAAGAGAGAGTGTCAGTCATCATATACTTAAGTCGGCATTGTGATTTTTGTATTAAATTCGGATGCAATTTCTGTGTCTCATCGTCAGTAAGAAGGTGCAAGGTATACAATAAACCTGAAGTAAAGTATCGGAAAGTAAAAATGGACTCACAGGAGAGGTTCAAATCACAGAAAGTGAGAGTGTCAGTCCTCTTGTACTTATGTCGGCATTGTGCCTTTGTATTAAATAAAGATGCAATTTCTGTGTTTCATCGTCAGTAAGAAGGTGCAAGGTATACGGTAGACCTGAAGTGACGCATCGGAATCTAAAACTATACTCACAGGAGAAGTTCATATCATAGAAAGGGAGAGTGTCAGTCCTCTTTTACTTAAGTCGGCATTGTGCCTTTTGTATTAAATTCGGATGCAATTTCTGTGTTTCATCGTCAATACAGAGGTGCAAGGTATACAGTAAACCTGAAGCGAAGCATCGGAATATAGAACTGGACTCACAGGAGAGGTTCAAATCATAGAAAGTGAGAGTTCAGTCCTCTTGTACTTAAGTCTGCATTGTGCCTTTTGTATTAAGTTCCGATGCAATTTCTGTGTTTCATCGTCAATAAGAAGGTCCAAGGGATACAGTAAACCTGAGGTGAAGCAACGGAATCTAAAACTGGACTCACAGGAGAGGTTCAAATCATAGAAAGTTAGAATGTCGGTCCTCTTGCACTTATGTAGGCATTGTGCCTTTGTATTAAATTCCAATGCAATTTCTGTGTCTCATCGTCAATAAGAAGGTGCAAGGTATACGGTAGACCTGAAGTAACGTATCGGAATGTAAAACTATACTCACAGGAGAAGTTCAAATCGTAGAAAGTGAGAGGGTGAGTCCTCTTTTACTTAAGTCGGCATTATGACTTTTGAATTAAATTTGGATGCAATTTCTGTGTTTCATCATCAATAAGAAGGTCAAAGGGATACAGTAAACCTGAAGTGAAGCATCGGAATCTAAAACTGGACTCACAGAAGAGGTTCAAATCATAGAAAGTTAGAGTGTCAGTCCTTTTCTACATAAGTCGGCATTGCGCCTTTTGTATTAAATTCGGATGAAATTTCTGTGTTTCATCGTCAATAAGAAGGTCCAAGGGATACAGTAAACCTGAAGTGCAGCATCGGAATCTAAAAGTGGACTCACAGGAGAGGTTCAAAACGTAGACAGTAAGAGTGTCGGTCCCCTTGTACTTAAGTCGGCATTGTGCCTTTTGTATTAAATTCGGAAGCAATTTCTGTGTTTCATCGTCAATAAGAAGGTGCAAGGTATACAGTAAACCTGAAGTCAACCATCGGAATCTATATCTGGACTGAAACAGAGAGGTTCAAATCATAGAAAGTGAGAGTGTCAGTCCTCTAATACGGAAGTCGGCATTGTGCCTTTTCTATTAAATTCGGATGCAATTACTGTGTTATATCGTCAATTAGAAGGTCCAAGGGATACAGTAAACCTGAGGTGAAGCATCGGAATCTAAAACTGGACTCACAGGAGAGGTTGAAATCATAGAAAGTAAGAATGTCAGTCCGCTTGTACTTATGTCGGCATTGTGCCTTTGTATTAAATTCCGATGCAATTTGTGCGTTTCATCGTCAATGAGAAGGTGCAAGGTATACGGTAGACGTGAAGTGACGCATCGGAATCTAAAACTATACTCACAGGAGAAGTTCAAATCATAGAAAGTGAGAGGGTGAGTCCTCTTTTACTTAAGTCGGCATTGTGCCTTTTGTATTAAATTCGGATGCAATTTCTGTGTTTCATCATCAATAAGAAGGTCCAAGAGATACAGTAAACCTGAAGTGAAGCATCGGAATCTAAAACTGGACTCACAGGAGAGGTTCAAATCATTGAAAGTTAGAGTGTCAGTCCTCTTGTACATAGGTCGGCATTGTGCCTTTTGTATTAAATTCGGATGCAATTTCTGTGTTTCATCGTCAACAAGAAGGTCCAAGGGATACAGTAAACCTGAAGCGAAGCATCGGAATCTAAAAGTGGACTCACAGGAGAGGTTCAAATCGTAGAAAGTGAGAGTGTTAGTCCTCTTGTACTTAAGTCGGCATTGTGCCTTTTGTATTAAATTCGGATGTAATTTCTGTGTTTCATCGTCAATAAGATGGTACAAGGTATACAGTAAACGTGAAGTGAAGCATCGGAATCTAAGACTGGACTCACAGGAGAGGTTCAAATCGTAGAAAGTGAGAGTGTCAGTTCTCTTTTACTTAAGTTGGCATTATGCCTTTTGTATTTAATTCGGATGCAATTTCTGTGTTTCATCGTCAATAAGAAGGTCCAATGGATACAGTAAACCTGAAGTGAAGCATCGGAATCTAAAACTGGACTCACAGGAGAAGTTCAAATCATAGAAAGAGAGAGTATCAGTCCTCTTGTACTTAAGTCGGCATTGTGATTTTTGTATTGAATTCGGATGCAATTTCTGTGTTTCATCGTCAATAAGAAGGTCCAAGGGATACAGTAAACCTGAAGTGAAGCATCGGAATCTAAAACTGGACTCACAGGAGAGAGTCAAATCATAGATAGTAAGAGTGTCAGTCCTCTTGTACTTAAGTCGGCATTGTGCCATTTGTATTAAATTCGGATGCAATTTCTGTGCTTCATCGTCAATAAGAAGGTGCAAGGTATACAGTAAACCTGAAGTGAAGCATCGGAATCTAAAATTGGACTCACAGGAGAGGTTCAAAACGTAGACAGTAAGAGTGTCGGTCCTCTTGTACTTAAGTCGGCATTGTGCCTTTTGTATTAAATTCGGATGCAATTTCTGTGTTTCATCGTCAATAAGAAGGTGCAAGGTATATAGTAAACCTGAAGTCAACCATCGGAATCTATAACTGGACTGAAAGGAGAGGTTCAAATCATAGAAAGTGAGAGTGTCAGTCCTCTAGTACTGAAGTCGGCATTGTGCCTTTTCTATTAAATTCGGATGCAATTTCTGTGTTTTATCGTCAATTAGAAGGTCCAAGGGATACAGTAAACCTGAAGTGAAGCATCGGAATCTAAAACTGGACTCACAGGAGAGGTTCAAATCATAGAAAGTAAGAATGTCAGTCCACTTGTACTTATGTCGGCATTGTGCCTTTGTATTAAAATCCGATGCAATTTCTGTGTTTCATCGGCAATAAGAAGGTGCAAGGTATACGGTAGACCTGAAGTGACGCATCGTAATCTAAAACTATACTCACAGGAGAAGTTCAAATCATAGAAAGTGAGAGGGTGGGTCCTCTTTTACTTAAGTCGGTTTGTGCCTTTTGTATTAAATTCGGATGCAATTTCTGTGTTTCATCATCAATAAGAAGGTCCAAGGGATACTGTAAACCTGAAGTGAAGCATCGGTATCTAAAACTGGACTCACAGGAGAGGTTCAAATCATAGAAAGTTAGAGTGTCAGTCCTCTTGTACATAAGTCGGCATTGTGCCTTTTGTATTAAATTCAGATGCCATTTCTGTGTTTCATCATCAATAAGAAGGTCCAAGGGATACAGTAAACCTGAAGTAAAGCATCGGAATCTAAAAGTGGACTCACAGGAGAGGTTCAAAACGTAGACAGTAAGAGTGTCGGTCCTCTTGTACTTAAGTCGGCATTGTGCCTTTTGTATTAAATTCGGATGCAATTTCTGTGTCTCATCGTCAGTAAGAAGGTGCAAGGGATACAATAAACCTGAAGTAAAGTATCGGAAAGTAAAAATGGACTCACAGGAGAGGTTCAAATCACAGAAAGTGAGAGTGTCAGTCCTCTTGTACTTATGTCGGCATTGTGCCTTTGTATTAAATAAAGATGCAATATCTGTGTTTCATCGTCAGTAAGAAGGTGCAAGGTATACGGTAGACCTGAAGTGACGCATCGGAATCTAAAACTATACTCACAGGAGAATTTCATATCATAGAAAGGGAGAGTGTCAGTCCTCTTTTACTTAAGTCGGCATTGTGCCTTTTGTATTAAATTCGGATGCAATTTCTGTGTTTCATCGTCAATAAGAAGGTCCAAGGGATACAGTAAACCTGAAGTGAAGTATCGGAATCTAAATCTGGACTCACAGGAGAGGTTCAAATCATAGAAAGTGAGAGTGTCAGTCCACTTTTACTTAAGTCGGCATTGTGCCTTTTGAATTAAATTCGGATGCAATTTCTGTGTTGCATCGTCAATAAGAAGGTCCAAGGGATACAGTAAACCTGAAGTGAGGCATCGGAATCTAAAACTGGACTCACAGGAGAGATTCAAATCATAGAAAGTTAGAGTGTCAGTCCTCTTGTACTTAAGTCGGCATTGTGCCTTTTGTATTAAATTCGGATGCAATTTCTGTGCTTCATCGTCAATAAGAAGGTGCAAGGTATACAGTAAACCTGAAGTGAAGCATCGGAATCTAAAACTGGACTCACAGGCGAGGTTCAGTTAGTAGAAAGTGAGTCAGTCCTCTTGTACTTAAGTCGGTATTGTGCCTTTTGTATTAAATTCGGATGCAATTTCTGTGTTGCATCGTCAATAAGAAGGTCCAAGGGATACAGTAAACCTGAAGTGAAGCATCGGAATCTAAAATTGGACTCACAGGAGAGATTCAAATCATAGAAAGTTAGAGTGTCAGTCCTCTTGTACTTAAGTCGGCATTGTGCCTTTTGTATTAAATTCGGATGCAATATTTGTGTTTCATCGTCAATACAGAGGTGCAAGGTATACAGTAAACCTGAAGCGAAGCATCGGAATATAGAACTGGACTCACAGGAGAGGTTCAAATCATAGAAAGTGAGAGTTCAGTCCTCTTGTACTTAAGTCTGCATTGTGCCTTTTGTATTAAGTTCCGATGCAATTTCTGTGTTTCATCGTCAATAAGAAGGTCCAAGGGATACAGTAAACCTGAGGTGAAGCAACGGAATCTAAAACTGGACTCACAGGAGAGGTTCAAATCATAGAAAGTCAGAATGTCGGTCCTCTTGCACTTATGTAGGCATTGTGCCTTTGTATTAAATTCCAATGCAATTTCTGTGTTTCATCGTCAATAAGAAGGTGCAAGGTATACGGTAGACCTGGAGTAACGTATCGGAATGTAAAACTATACTCACAGGAGAAGTTCAAATCGTAGAAAGTGAGAGGGTGGGTCCTCTTTTACTTAAGTCGGCATTATGACTTTTGAATTACATTTGGATGCAATTTCTGTGTTTCATCATCAATAAGAAGGTCAAAGGGATACAGTAAACCTGAAGTGAAGCATCGGAATCTAAAACTGGACTCACAGAAGAGGTTCAAATCATAGAAAGTTAGAGTGTCAGTACTCTTCTACATAAGTCGGCATTGCGCCTTTTGTATTAAATTCGGATGAAATTTCTGTGTTTCATCGTCAATAAGAAGGTCCAAGGGATACAGTAAACCTGAAGTGCAGCATCGGAATCTAAAAGTGGACTCACAGGAGAGGTTCAAAACGTAGACAGTAAGAGTGTCGGTCCCCTTGTACTTAAGTCGGCATTGTGCCTTTTGTATTAAATTCGGAAGCAATTTCTGTGTTTCATCGTCAATAAGAAGGTGCAAGGTATACAGTAAACCTGAAGTCAACCATCGGAATATATAACTGGACTGAAACAGAGAGGTTCAAATCATAGAAAGTGAGAGTGTCAGTCCTCTAGTACTGAAGTCGGCATTGTGCCTTTTCTATTAAATTCGGATGCAATTTCTGTGTTTTATCGTCAATTAGAAGGTCCAAGGGATACAGTAAACCTGAGGTGAAGCATCGGAATCTAAAACTGGACTCACAGGAGAGGTTGAAAGCATAGAAAGTAAGAATGTCAGTCCGCTTGTACTTATGTCGGCATTGTGCCTTTGTATTAAATTCCGATGCAATTTCTGCGTTTCATCGTCAATGAGAAGGTGCAAGGTATACGGTAGACCTGAAGTGACGCATCGGAATCTAAAACTATACTCACAGGAGAAGTTCAAATCATAGAAAGTGAGAGGGTGAGTCCTCTTTTACTTAAGTCGGCATTGTGCCTTTTGTATTAAATTCGGATGTAATTTCTGTGTTTCATCGTCAATAAGATGGTACAAGGTATACAGTAAACGTGAAGTGAAGCATCGGAATCTAAGACCGGACTCACAGGAGAGGTTCAAATCGTAGAAAGTGAGAGTGTCAGTCCTCTTGTACTTAAGTCGGCATTGTGCATTTTGTATTAAATTCGGATGCAATTTCTGTGTTTCAACGTCAATAAGAAGGTGCTAGGTATACAGTAAACCTGAAGTGAAGCATCGGATTCTAAAACTGGACTCACAGGAGAGGTCCAAATCGTATAAAGTGAGAGTGTCAGTCCTCTTGTACTTAAATCGGCATTGTGCCTTTTGTACTAAATTCGGATGCAACTTCTGTGTTTCATCGTCAATAGGAAGGTGCAAGATATACATAAACCTGAAGTGAAGCATCGAAATCGAAAACTGGACTCACAGGAGAGGTTCAAATCATAGAAAGTGAGAGTGTCAGTCCTCTTGTACTTAAGTCGGCATTGTACCTTTTGTATTAAATTCGGATGCAATTTCTGTGTTTCATCGTCAATAAGAAGGTGCAAGGTATACAGTAATCTTGACGTGAAGCATCGGAATCTAAAACTAGACTCACAGGAGAGGTTCAAATCGTAGAAAGTGAGAGTGTCAGTCCTCTTGTACTTAAGTCGGCAATGTGCCTTTTGTATTAAATTCGGATGCAATTTCTGAGCTTCATCGTCAATACGGAGGTGCAAGGTGTGGTGTCACCGCCAGACACCACACTTGCTAGGTGGTAGCTTAAATCGGCCGCGGTCCAATTAGTACATGTCGGACCCGCGTGTCGCCACTGTGTAATCGCAGACCTAGCGCCACCACCAAGGCACGTCTCGTGATACGAGAGAGCACTCGCCCCAGTTCTACGAGAACCTAGCTACCGCCCAGTTGTACGAGAACCTAGCTACCGACCAGATGTACGAAGCCTTTCTCTCTCATTAGCCGAGAGGCAGAATAGCCATCAGCTAAGTTAATGGCTACGAACTAGGAAGGCGCCATTAGCCATACAGTGATTGTACTTAAAGTCTCCTGTGTATCGACAAGATCGATGTACCACAAAAGAATGAGTAAAGTTAAGTATTAAACCTGCTCCGTACTTTTCTTCCTAACATTAATTACGTATCCTGTTCCAGTACTTTACGCCCGTCTGCGTTAGTCTAGCGTGCATTTTCAGCCATCTCAACTTCACGGTGTCGGCCCAGCTACCGACACAACACAAGGTATTTAGTAAACCTGAAGTGAAGCATCGGAATCTAAAACTGGACTCACAGGAGAGGTTCAAATCATAGAAAGTGAGAGTGTCAGTCCTCTTGAACTTAAGTCTGCATTGTGCCTTTTGTATTAAATTCGGATGCATACTCTGTGTTTCATCGTCAATAAGAAGGTCAAAGGGATACAGTAAAACTGAAGTGAAGCATCGGAATCTAAAACTGGACTCACAGGAGATGTTCAAATCGTAGAAAGTGAGAGTTTCAGTCCTCTTGTACGTAAGTCGGCATTGTGCTTTTGTATTAAATTCGGATGCAATTTCTGTGTTTCATCGTCAATAAGAAGGTGCAAGGTATACAGTTAACCTGAAGTGAAGCATCTGAATCTATAACTGGACTCACAGGAGAGGTTCAAATCGTAGAAAGTGAGAGTGTCAGTCCTCTTGTACTGAAGTCGGCATTGTGCCTTTTGTATTCAATTTGGATGCAATTTCTGTGTTTCATCATCAATAAAAAGGTGCAAGTTACACAGTAAACCTGAAGTGAAGCATCGGAATCTAAAACTGGACTCACAGGAGAGGTTCAATTCGTAGAAGGTGAGAGTGTCAGTCCTCTTGTACTTAAGTCGGCATTGTGCCTTTTGTATGAAATTCGGATGCAATTTCTGTGTTTCATAGTCAAAAAGAAGGTGCAAGATAAACAGTAAACCTTAAATGAAGCATCGGAATCTAAAACTGGACTCACAAAAGAGATTCAAATTGTAGAAAGTGAGAGTGTCCGTCCTCTTGTACTTAAATCGGCATAGTGCCTTTTGTACTAAATTCGGATGCAATTTCTGTGTTTCATCGTGAATAGGAAGGTGCAAGGTATACAGAAAACCAGAATTGAAGCATCGGAATCTAAAACTGGACTCACAGGAGAGGTTCAAATCATTGAAAGTGAGAGTGTCAGTCCTCTTGTACTTAAGTCGGCATTGTGCCTTTTGTATTAAATTCGAATGAAATTTCTGTATTTCATCGTCAATAAGAAGGTCCAAGGGATACAGTAAACCTGAAGTGAAGCATCGGAATCTAAAACCGGACTGACAGGAGAGGTTCAAATCATAGAAAGTAAGAATGTCAGTCCGCTTGTACTTATGTCGGCATTGTGCCTTTGTGTTAAATTCCGATGCAATTTCTGTGTTTCATCGTCAATAACAAGGTGCAAGGTATACGGTAGACCTGAAGTGACGCATCGGAATCTAAAACTATACTCACAGGAGAAGTTCAAATCATAGAAAGTGAGAGGGTGGGTCCTCTTTTACTTAAGTCGGCATTGTGCCTTTTGGATTAAATTCGGATGCAATTTCTGTTTTTCAACATCAATAAGAAGGTCCAAGGGATACAGTAAACCTGAAGTGAAGCATCGGAATCTAAAAGTGGACTCACAGGAGAGGTTCAAATCATAGAAAGTTAGAGTGTCAGTCCTCTTGTACATAAGTCGGCATTGTGCCTTTTGTATTAAATTCAGATGCAATTTCTGTGTTTCATCGTCAATAAGAAGGTCCAAGGGATACCGTAAACCTGAAGTGAAGCATCGGAATCTAAAAGTGGACTCACAGGAGAGGTTCAAAACGTAGACAGTAAGAGTGTCGGTCCTCTTGTACTTAAGTCGGCATTGTGCCTTTTGTATTAAATTCGGATGCAATTTCTGTGTCTCATCGTCAGTAAGAAGGTGCAAGGTATACAGTAAACCTGAAGTAAAGTATCGGAATGTAAAACTGGACTCACAGGAGAGGTTCAAATCACAGTAAGTGAGAGTGTCAGTCCTCTTGTACTTATGTCGGCATTGTGCCTTTATATTAAATAAAGATGCAATTTCTGTGTTTCATCGTCAGTAAGAAGGTGCAAGGTATACGGTAGACCTGAAGTGACGCATCGGAATCTAAAACTATACTCACAGGAAAAGTTCAAATCATAGAAAGGGAGAGTGTCAGTCCTCTTTTACTTAAGGGGGCATTGTGCCTTTTGTATTAAATTCGGATGCAATTTCTGTGTTTCATCGTCAATAAGAAGGTCCAAGGGATACAGTAAACCTGAAGTGAAGCATCGGAATCTAAAACTGGACTCACAGGAGAGATTCAAATCATAGAAAGTTAGAGTGTCAGTCCTCTTGTACTTAAGTCGGCATTGTGCCTTTTGTATTAAATTTGGAAGCAATTTCTGTGCTTCATTGTCTATAAGAAGGTGCAAGGTATACAGTAAACCTGAAGTGAAGCATCGGAATCTAAAACTGGACACACAGGAGAGGTTCAAATCATAGAAATTTAGAGTGTCAGTCCTCTTGTACATAAGTCGGCATTGTGCATTTTGTATTAAATTCGGATGCATACTCTGTGTTTCATCGTCAATAAGAAGGTCCAAGGGATACAGTAAAACTGAAGTGAAGCATCGGAATCTAAAACTGGACTCACAGGAGATGTTCAAATCGTAAAAAGTGAGAGATTCAGTCCTCTTGTACGTAAATCGGCATTGTGCTTTTGTATTAAATTCGGATGCAATTTCAGTGTTTCATCGTCAATAAGAAAGTGCAAGGTATACAGTTAACCTGAAGTGAAGCATCTGAATCTATAACTGGACTCACAGGAGAGGTTCAAATCATAGAAAGTTAGAGTGTCAGTCCTCTTGTACATAAGTCGGCATTGTGCCTTTGTATTAAATTCCGATGCAATTTCTGTGTTTCATCGTCAATAAGAAGGTGCAAGGTATACAGTAAACCTGAAGTGAAGCATCGGAATCTGAAACAGGACTCACAGGATTGGTTCAAATCGTATAAAGTGAGAGTGTCCGTCCTCTTGTACTTAAATCGTCATAGTGGCTTTTGTACTACATTCGGATGCAATTTCTGTGTTTCATCGTCAATAGGAAGGTGCAAGGTATACAGTAAACCAGAATTGAAGCATCGGAACCTAAAACTGGACTCACAGGAGAGGTTCAAATCATTGAAAGTGAGAGTGTCAGTCCTCTTGTACTTAAGTCGGCATTGTGCCTTTTGTATTAAATTCGAATGAAATTTCTGTATTTCATCGTCAATAAGAAGGTCCAAGGGATACAGTAAACCTGAAGTGAAGCATCGGAATCTAAAACTGGACTGACAGGAGAGGTTCAAATCATAGCAAGTAAGAATGTCAGTCCGCTTGTACTTATGTCGGCATTGTGTCTTTGTATTAAATTCCGATGCAATTTCTGTGTTTCATCGTCAATAAGAAGGTGCAAGGTATACGGTAGACCTGTTGTGACGCATCGGAATCTAAAACTATACTCACAGGAGAAGTTCAAATCATAGAAAGTGAGAGGGTGGGTCCTCTTTTACTTAAGTCGGCATTGTGCCTTTTGTATTAAATTCGGATGCAATTTCTGTGTTTCATCGTCAATAAGAAGGTCCAAGGGATACAGTAAACCTGAAGTGAAGCATCGGAATCTAAAAGTGGACTCACAGGAGAGGTTCAAAACGTAGACAGTAAGAGTGTCGGTCCTCTTGTACTTACGTCGGCATTGTGCCTTTTGTATTAAATTCGGATGCAATTTCTGTGTCTCATCGTCAGTAACAAGGTGCAAGGTATACAGTAAACCTGAAGTAAAGTATCGGAATGTAAAACTGGACTCACAGGAGAGGTTCAAATCACAGAAAGTGAGAGTGTCAGTCCTCTTGTACTTATGTCGGCATTGTGCCTTTGTATTAAATAAAGATGCAATTTCTGTGTTTCATCGTCAGTAAGAAGGTGCAAGGTATACGGTAGACCTGAAGTGACGCATCGGAATCTAAAACTATACTCACAGGTGAAGTTCAAATCATAGAAAGGGAGAGTGTCAGTCTTCTTTTACTTAAGTCGGCATTGTGCCTTTTGTATTGAATTCGGATGCAATTTCTGTGTTTCATCGTCAATAAGAAGGTCCAAAGGATACAGTAAACCTGAAGTGAACCATCGGAATCAAAATCTGGACTCACAGGAGAGGTTCAAATCATAGAAAGTGAGAGTGTCAGTCCACTTTTACTTAAGTCGGCATTGTGCCTTTTGAATTAAATTCGGATGCAATTTCTGTGTTGCATCGTCAATAAGAAGGTCCAAGGGATACAGTAAACCTGAAGTGAAGCATCGGAATCTAAAACTGGACTCACAGGAGAGATTCAAATCATAGAAAGTTAGAGTGTCAGTCCTCTTGTACTTAAGTCGGCATTGTGCCTTTTGTATTAAATTCGGATGCAATTTCTATGCTTCATCGTCAATAAGAAGGTGCAAGGTATACAGTAAACCTGAAGTGAAGCATCGGAATCTAAAACTGGACTCACAGGAGTGGTTCAAATAGTAGAAAGTGAGTCAGTCCTCTTGTACTTAAGTCGGCATTGTGCCTTTTGTATTAAATTCAAATGCAATTTCTGTGTTTCATCGTCAATAAGAAGGTGCAAGGAATACAGTTATCTTGACGTGAAGCATCGGAATCTAAAACTGGACTCACAGGAGAAGTTCAAATCGTAGAAAGTGAGAGTGTCAGTCCTCTTGTACTTAAGTCGGCAATGTGCCTTTTGTATTAAATTTGGATGCAATTTCTGTGTTTCATCGTCAATACGGAGGTGCAAGGTATACAGTAAACCTGAAGCGAAAGATTGGAATGTAAAACTATACTCACAGGAGAAGTTCAAATCATAGAAAGTGAGAGGGTGAGTCCTCTTTTACTTAAGTCGGCATTGTGACTTTTGTATTAAATTTGGATGCAATTTCTGTGTTTCATCATCAATAAGAAGGTCAAAGGGATACAGTAAACCTGAAGTGAAGCATCGGAATCTAAAACTGGACTCACAGGAGAGGTTAAAATCATAGAAAGTTAGAGTGTCAGTCCACTTGTACATAAGTCGGCATTGCGCCTTTTGTATTAAATTCGGACGCAATTTCTGTGTTTCATCGTCATAAGAAGGTCCAAGGGATACAGTAAAACTGAAGTGAAGCATCGGAATCTAAAAGTGGACTCACAGGAGAGGTTCAAAACGTAGACAGTAAGAGTGTCGGTCCTCTTGTACTTAAGTCAACACTGTGCCTTTTGTATTAAATTCGGATGCAATTTCTGTGTTTCATGGTCAATAAGAAGGTTCAAGGTACACAGTAAACCTGAAGACAACCATCGAAATCTATAACTGAACTGAAAGGAGAGGTTCAAATCATAGAAAGTGAGAGTGTCAGTCCTCTAGTACTGAAGTCGGCATTGTGCCTTTTCTATTAAATTCGGATGCAATTTCTGTGCTTTATCGTCAATTAGAAGGTCCAAGGGATACAGTAAACCTGAGGTGAAGCATCGGAATCTAAAACTGGACTCACAGGGGAGGTTCAAATCATAGAAAGTAAGAATGTCAGTCCGCTTGTACTTATGTCGGCATTGTGCCTTTGTATTAAATTCCGATGCAATTTCTGTGTTTCATCGTCAATAAGAAGGTGCAAGGTATACGGTAGACCTTAAGTGACGCATCGGAATCTAAAACTATACTCACAGGAGAAGTTCAAATCATAGAAAGTGAGAGGGTGAGTCCTCTTTTACTTAAGTCGGCATTGTGCCTTTTGTATTAAATTCGGATGCAATTTCTGTGTTTCATCATCAATAAGAAGGTCCAAGGGATACAGTAAACCTGAAGTGAAGCATCGGAATCTAAAACTGGACTCACAGGAGAGGTTCAAATCATAGAAAGTTAGAGTGTCAGTCCTCTTGTACATAAGTCGGCATTGTGCCTTTTGTATTAAATTCGGATGCAATTTCTGTGTTTCATCGTCAACAAGAAGGTCCAAGGGATACCGTAATCCTGAAGTGAAGCATCGGAATCTAAAAGTGGACTCACAGGAGAGGTTCAAATCGTAGAACGTGAGAGTGTCAGTCCTCTTGTACTTAAGTCGGCATTGTGCCTTTTGTATTAAATTCGGATGCAATTTCTGTGTTTCATCGTCAATAAGATGGTGCAAGGTATACAGTAAACGTGAAGTGAAGCATCGGAATCTAAGACTGGACTCACAGGAGAGGTTCAAATCGTAGAAAGTGAGAGTGTCAGTCCTCTTGTACTTAAGTCGGCATTGTGCATTTTGTATTAAATTCGGATGCAATTTCTGTGTTTCAACGTCAATAAGAAGGTGCTAGGTATACACTAAACCTGAAGTGAAGCATCGGATTCTAAAACTGGACTCACAGGAGAGGTCCAAATCGTATAAAGTGAGGGTGTCAGTCCTCTTGTACTTAAATCGGCATTGTGCCTTTTGTATTAAATTCGGATGCAACATCTGTGTTTCATCGTCAATAGGAAGGTGCAAGGTATACAGTAAACCTGAAGTGAAGCATCGAAATCTAAAACTGGACTCACAGGAGAGGTTCAAATCATAGAAAATGAGAGTGTCAGTCCTCTTGTACTTAAGTCGGCATTGTACCTTTTGTATTAAATTCGTATGCAATATCTGTGTTTCATCGTCAATAAGAAGGTGCAAGGTAAACAGTAATCTTCACGTGAAGCATCGGAATCTAAAACTAGACTCACAGGTGAGGTTCGAATCGTAGAAAGTGAGAGTGTCAGTCCTCTTGTACTTAAGTCGGCAATGTGCCTTTTGTATTAAATTCGGATGCAATTTCTGTGCTTCATCGTCAATACGGAGGTGCAAGGTATACAGTAAACCTGAAGTGAAGCATCGGAATCTAAAACTGGACTCACAGGAGAGGTTCAAATCATAGAAAGTTAGAGTGTCAGTCCTCTTGAACTTAAGTGTGCATTGTGCCTTTTGTATTAAATTCCGATGCAATTTCTGTGTTTCATCGTCAATTAGAAGGCGCAAGGTATACAGTTAACCTGAAGTGAACCAACGGAGTCTATAACTGGACTGAAAGGAGAGGTTCAAATCATAGAAAGTGAGAGTGTCAGTCCTCTTGTACTGAAGTCTGCATTGTGCCTTTTCTATTAAATTCGGATGCAATTTCTGTGTTTTATCGTCAATTAGAAGGTCCATGGGAAACAGTAAACCTGAGGTGAAGCATCGGAATCTAAAACTGGACTCACAGGAGAGGTTCAAATCATAGAAAGTTAGAATGTCAGTCCTCCTGTACTTATGTCGGCATTGTGCCTTTGTATTAAATTCCGATGAAATTTCTGTGTTTCATCGTCAATAAGAAGGTGCAAGGTATACGGTAGACCTGAAGTGACGCATCGGAATCTAAAACTATACTCACAGGTGAAGTTCAAAACATAGAAAGTGAGAGGGTGAGTCCTCTTTTACTAAAGTCGGCATTGTGCCTTTTGTATTAAATTCGGATGTAATTTCTGTGTTTCATCATCAATAAGAAGGTCCAAGGGATACAGAAAAACTGAAGTGAAGCATCGGAATCTAAAACTGGACTCACAGGAGAGGTTCAAATCATAGAAATTTAGAGTGTCAGTCCTCTTGTACATAAGTCGGCATTGTGCATTTTGTATTAAATTCGGATGCATACTCTGTGTTTCATCGTCAATAAGAAGGTGCAAGGTATACAGTTAACCTGAAGTGAAGCATCTGATACTATAACTGGACTCACAGAAGAGGTTCAAATCGTAGAAAGTGAGAGTGTCAGTCCTCTTGTACTGAAGTCGGCATTGTGCCTTTTGTATTCAATTTGGATGCAATTTCTGTGTTTCATCATCAATAAAAAGGTGCAAGTTATACAGTAAACCTGAAGTGAAGCATCGGAATCTAAAACTGGACTCACAGGAGAGGTTCAAATGGTAGAAGGGGAGAGTGTCAGTCCTCTTGTACTTAAGTCGGCATTGTGCCTTTTGTATTAAATTCGGATGCAATTTCTGTGTTTCATAGTCAAAAAGAAGGTGCAAGATATACAGTAAACCTTAAGTGAAGCATCGGAATCCAAAACTGGACTCACAAAAGAGATTCAAATTGTAGAAAGTGAGAGTGTCAGTCCTCCGGTAGTTGAGTCGGCATTGTGCATTTTGTATTAAATTCGGATGCAATTTCTGTGTTTCATCGTCAATAAGAAGGTGCAAGATATACAGTAAACCTGAAGTGAAGCATCGGAATCTGAAACTGGACTCACAGGAGAGCTTCAAATCGTATAAAGTGAGAGTGTCCGTCCTCTTGTACTTAAATCGGCATAGTGCCTTTTGTACTAATTTCGGATGCAATTTCTGTGGTTCATCGTCAATAGGAAGGTGCAAGGTATACAGTAAACCAGAATTGAAGCATCGGAATCTAAAACTGGACTCACAGGAGAGTTTCAAATCATTGAAAGTGAGAGTGTCAGTCCTCTTGTACTTAAGTCGGCATTGTGCCGTTTCTATTAAATTCGAATGAAATTTCTGTATTTCATCGTCAATAAGAAGGTCCAAGGGATACAGTAAACCTGAAGTGAAGCATCGGAATCTAAAACAGGACTGACAGGAGAGTTTCAAATCATAGAAAGTTAGAGTGTGAGTCCTCTTGTACTTAAGTCGGCATTGTGCCTTTTGTATTATATTCGGATGGAAACTCTGTGTTTCATCGTCAATACGAAGGTCCAAGGGATACAGTAAACCTGAAGTGAAGCATCGGAATCTAAAACTGGACTCACAGGAGAGGTTCAAATCATAGAAAGAGAGAGTGTCAGTCCTCTTGTACTTATGTCAGCATTGTGATTTTTGTATTGAATTCGGATGCAATTTCTGTGTTTCATCGTCAATAAGATGGTGCAAGGTATACAGTAAACCTGAAGTGAAGCATCGGAATCTAAAACTGGACTCACAGGAGAGGTTCAAATCGTAGAAAGTGAGTCAGTCCTCTTGTACTTAAGTCGGCATTGTGCCTTTTGTATTCAATTCGGATGCAATTTCTGTGTTTCATCGTCAATAAGAAGGTGCAAGGTATACAGTAAACCAGAAGTGAAGCATCGGAATCTAAAACTGGACTCACAGGAGAGGTTCAAATCGTAGAAAGTGAGAGTGTCAGTCCTCTTGTACTTAAGTCGGCATTGTGCCTTTTGTATTATATTCGGATGCAAACTCTGTGTTTCATCGTCAATAAGAAGGTCCAAGAGATATAGTGAACCTGAAGTGAAGCATCGGAATCTAAAACTGGACTCACAGGAGAGGGTCAAATCGTAGAAAGTGAGAGTGTCAGTCCTCTTGTACTTATGTCGGCATTGTGCCTTTTGTATTAAATTCGGATGCAATTTGTGTGTTTCATCGTCAATAAGAAGGTGCAAGGTATACAGTATTCCTGAAGTGAAGCAACGGAATCTAAGACTGGACTCACAGGAGAGGTTCAAATCGTAGAAAGTGAGAGTGTCAGTCCTCTTGTACTTTAGTCGGCATTGTGCATTTTGTATTAAATTCGGATGCAATTTCTGTGTTTCATCGTCAATAAGAAGGTGCCAGGTATACAGTAAACCTGAAGTGAAGCATCGGAATCTAAAACTGGACTCACAGGAGAGATTCAAATCGTAGAAAGTGAGAGTGTCAGTCCTCTTGTACTTAAGTGGGCATTGTGCATTTTCTGTTAAATTCGGATGTAATTTCTGTGTTTCGTCGTCAATTAGAAGGTCCAAGGGATACAGTAAACCTGAAAAGCATCGGAATCTAAAACTGGACTCACAGGAGAGGTGCAAATCGTTGAAAGTGAGAGTGTCAGTCCTCTTGTACTTAAGTCGGCATTGTGCCTTTTTTATTAAATTCGGACACCATTTCTGTGTTTCATCGTCAATAAGAAGGTGCAAGGTATACAGTTAACCTGAAGTGAAGCATCGGAATCTAAAACTGGACTCACAGGAGAGGTTCAAATCATATAAAGACTGAGTGTCAGTCCTCTTGTACTTAAGTCGCCATTGTGCATTTTGTATTAAATTCGGATGCAATTTCTGTGTTAATGGTCAATATTAAGGTCCAAGGGATACAGTAAACCTGAAGTGAAGCATCGGAATCTAAGACTGGACTCACAGGAGAGGTTCAAATCGTAGACAGTAAGAGTGTCGGTCCTCTTGTACTTAAGTCGGCATTGTGCCTTTTGTATGAAATTCGGATGCAATTTCTGTGTCAAATCGTCAATAAGAAGGTGCAAGGTATACAGTAAACCTGATGTGAAGCATCGGAATCTAAAACTGGACTCACAGGAGAGGTTCAAATCATAGAAATTTAGAGTGTCAGTCCTCTTGTACATAAGTCGGCATTGTGCATTTTGTATTAAATTCGGATGCATACTCTGTGTTTCATCGTCAATAAGAAGGTGCAAGGTATACAGATAACCTGAAGTGAAGCATCTGAATCTATAACTGGACTCACAGTAGAGGTTCAAATCGTAGAAAGTGAGAGTGTCAGTCCTCTTGTACTGAAGTCGGCATTGTGCCTTTTGTATTCAATTTGGATGCAATTTCTGTGTTTCATCATCAATAAAAAGGTGCAAGTTACACAGTAAACCTGACGTGAAGCATCGGAATCTAAAACTGGACTCACAGGAGAGGTTCAAATGGTAGAAGGGGAGAGTGTCAGTCCTCTTGTACTTAAGTCGGCATTGTGCCTTTTGTATTAAATTCGGATGCAATTTCTGTGTTTCATAGTCAAAAAGAAGGTGCAAGATATACAGTAAACCTTAAGTGAAGCATCGGAATCCAATACTGGACTCACAAAAGAGATTCAAATTGTAGAAAGTGAGAGTAACAGTCCTCCGGTAGTTGAGTCGGCATTGTGCATTTTGTATTAAATTCGGATGCAATTTCTGTGTTTCATCGTCAATAAGAAGGTGCAAGATATACAGTAAACCTGAAGTGAAGCATCGGAATCTGAAACTGGACTCACAGGAGAGCTTCAAATCGTATAAAGTGAGAGTGTCCGTCCTCTTGTACTTAAATCGGCATAGTGCCTTTTGTACTAAATTCGGATGCAATTTCTGTGGTTCATCGTCAATAGGAAGGGGCAAGGTATACAGTAAACCAGAATTGAAGCATCGGAATCTAAAACTGGACTCACAGGAGAGGGTCAAATCGTAGAAAGTGAGAGTGTCAGTCCTCTTGTACTTATGTCGGCATTGTGCCTTTTGTATTAAATTCGGATGCAATTTGTGTGTTTCATCGTCAATAAGAAGGTGCAAGGTATACAGTATACCTGAAGTGAAGCAACGGAATCTAAGACTGGACTCACAGGAGAGGTTCAAATCGTAGAAAGTGAGAGTGTCAGTCCTCTTTTACTTTAGTCGGCATTGTGCATTTTGTATTAAATTCGGATGCAATTTCTGTGTTTCATCGTCAATAAGAAGGTGCCAGGTATACAGTAAACCTGAAGTGAAGCATCGGAATCTAAAACTGGACTCACAGGAGAGGTTCAAATCATATAAAGACTGAGTGTCAGTCCTCTTGTACTTAAGTCGCCATTGTGCATTTTGTATTAAATTCGGACGCAATTTCTGTGTTAATGGCCAATATTAAGGTCCAAGGGATACAGTAAACCTGAAGTGAAGCATCGGAATCTAAGACTGGCCTCACAGGAGGGGTTCAAAACGTAGACAGTAAGAGTGTCGGTCCTCTTGTACTTAAGTCGGCATTGTGCCTTTTGTATGAATTTCGGATGCAATTTCTGTGTCAAATCGTCAATAAGAAGGTGCAAGGTATACAGTAAACCTGATGTGAAGCATCGGAATCTAAAACTGGACTCACAGGAGAGGTTCAAATCACAGAAAGTGAGGGTGTCAGTCCTCTTTTACTTAAGTCGGCATTGTGCTTTTGTATTAAATTCGGTAGCAAATTCTGTGCTTCATCGTCAATAAGAAGGTGCAAGGTACACAGTAATCTTGACGTGAAGCATCGGAATCTAAAACAGGACTCACAGGAGAGGTTCAAATCGTAGAAAGTGAGAGTGTCAGTCCTCTTGTACATAAGTCGGCAATGTGCCTTTTGTATTACATTCGGATGCAATTTGTGTGTTTCATCGTCAATAAGAAGGTCCAAGGGAAACAGTAAACCCGAAGTGAAGCATCGGAATCTAAAACTGGACTCACAGGACAGGTTCAAATCATTGAAAGTGAGAGTGTCAGTTCTCTTGTACTTAAGTCGGCATTGTGCCTTTTGTATTAAATTCGGATGCAATTTCTGTGTTTCATCGTCAATAAGAAGGTGCAAGGTACACAGTAATCTTGACGTGAAGCATCGGAATCTAAAACTGGACTCACAGGAGAGGTTCAAATCGTAGAAAGTGAGAGTGTCAGTCCTCTTGTACATAAGTCGGCAATGTGCCTTTTGTATTAAATTCGGATGCAATTTGTGTGTTTCATCGTCAATAAGAAGGTCCAAGGGAAACAGTAAACCTGAAGTGAAGCATCGGAATCTAAAACTGGACTCACAGGAGAGGTTGAAATCGTAGAAAGTGAGTCAGTCCTCTTGTACTTAAGTCGGCATTGTGCCTTTTGTATTCAATTCGGATGCAATTTCTGTGTTCCATCGTCAATAAGTAGGTGCAAGGTATACAGTAAACCAGAAGTGAAGCATCGGAATCTAAAACTGGACTCACAGGAGAGGTTCAAATCGTAGAAAGTGAGAGTGTCAGTCCTCTTGTACTTAAGTCGGCATTGTGCCTTTTGTATTATATTCGGATGCAAACTCTGTGTTTCATCGTCAATAAGAAGGTCCAAGAGATACAGTAAACCTGAAGTGAAGCATCGGAATCTAAAACTGGACTCACAGGAGAGGGTCAAATCGTAGAAAGTGAGAGTGTCAGTCCTCTTGTACTTATGTCGGCATTGTGCCTTTTGTATTAAATTCGGATGCAATTTGTGTGTTTCATCGTCAATAAGAAGGTGCAAGGTATACAGTATACCTGAAGTGAAGCAACGGAATCTAAGACTGGACTCACAGGAGAGGTTCAAATCGTAGAAAGTGAGAGTGTCAGTCCTCTTTTACTTTAGTCGGCATTGTGCATTTTGTATTAAATTCGGATGCAATTTCTGTGTTTCATCGTCAATAAGAAGGTGCCAGGTATACAGTAAACCTGAAGTGAAGCATCGGAATCTAAAACTGGACTCACAGGAGAGGTTCAAATCATATAAAGACTGAGTGTCAGTCCTCTTGTACTTAAGTCGCCATTGTGCATTTTGTATTAAATTCGGACGCAATTTCTGTGTTAATGGCCAATATTAAGGTCCAAGGGATACAGTAAACCTGAAGTGAAGCATCGGAATCTAAGACTGGCCTCACAGGAGGGGTTCAAAACGTAGACAGTAAGAGTGTCGGTCCTCTTGTACTTAAGTCGGCATTGTGCCTTTTGTATGAATTTCGGATGCAATTTCTGTGTCAAATCGTCAATAAGAAGGTGCAAGGTATACAGTAAACCTGATGTGAAGCATCGGAATCTAAAACTGGACTCACAGGAGAGGTTCAAATCACAGAAAGTGAGGGTGTCAGTCCTCTTTTACTTAAGTCGGCATTGTGCTTTTGTATTAAATTCGGTAGCAAATTCTGTGCTTCATCGTCAATAAGAAGGTGCAAGGTACACAGTAATCTTGACGTGAAGCATCGGAATCTAAAACAGGACTCACAGGAGAGGTTCAAATCGTAGAAAGTGAGAGTGTCAGTCCTCTTGTACATAAGTCGGCAATGTGCCTTTTGTATTACATTCGGATGCAATTTGTGTGTTTCATCGTCAATAAGAAGGTCCAAGGGAAACAGTAAACCCGAAGTGAAGCATCGGAATCTAAAACTGGACTCACAGGACAGGTTCAAATCATTGAAAGTGAGAGTGTCAGTTCTCTTGTACTTAAGTCGGCATTGTGCCTTTTGTATTAAATTCGGATGCAATTTCTGTGTTTCATCGTCAATAAGAAGGTGCAAGGTACACAGTAATCTTGACGTGAAGCATCGGAATCTAAAACTGGACTCACAGGAGAGGTTCAAATCGTAGAAAGTGAGAGTGTCAGTCCTCTTGTACATAAGTCGGCAATGTGCCTTTTGTATTAAATTCGGATGCAATTTGTGTGTTTCATCGTCAATAAGAAGGTCCAAGGGAAACAGTAAACCTGAAGTGAAGCATCGGAATCTAAAACTGGACTCACAGGAGAGGTTGAAATCGTAGAAAGTGAGTCAGTCCTCTTGTACTTAAGTCGGCATTGTGCCTTTTGTATTCAATTCGGATGCAATTTCTGTGTTTCATCGTCAATAAGAAGGTGCAAGGTATACAGTAAACAAGAAGTGAAGCATCGGAATCTAAAACTGGACTCACAGGAGAGATTCAAATCGTAGAAAGTGAGAGTGTCAGTCCTCTTGTACTTAAGTCGGCATTGTGCCTTTTGTATTATATTCAGATGGAAACTATGTGTTTCATCGTCAATAAGAAGGTCCAAGGGATACAGTAAACCTGAAGTGAAGCATCGGAATCTAAAACTGGACTCACAGGAGAGGTTCAAATCGTAGAAAGTGAGAGTGTCAGTCCTCTTGTACTTATGTCGGCATTGTGCCTTTTGTATTAAATTCGGATGCAATTTGTGTGTTTCATCGTCAATAAGAAGGTGCAAGGTATACAGTATACCTGAAGTGAAGCAACGGAATCTATGACTGGACTCACAGGAGAGGTTCAAATCGTAGAAAGTGAGAGTGTCAGTCCTCTTGTACTTAAGTCGGCATTGTGCCTTTTGTATTATATTCAGATGGAAACTATGTGTTTCATCGTCAATAAGAAGGTCCAAGGGATACAGTAAACCTGAAGTGAAGCATCGGAATCTAAAACTGGACTCACAGGAGAGATTCAAATCATAGAAAGTGAGAGTGTCAGTCCTGTTGTACTTAAGTCGGCATTGTGCCTTTTCTATTAAATTCGGATGTAATTTCTGTGTTCCGTCGTCAATTAGAAGGTCCTAGGGATACAGTAAACCTGAAGTGAAGCATCGGAATCTAAAACTGGACTCACAGGAGAGGTGCAAATCATAGGTAGTTAGAGTGTCAGTCCTCTTGTACTTAAGTCGGCATTGTGCCTTTTGAATATAATTCCGATGCAAATTCTGTGTTTCATCGTCAATAAGAAGGTGCAAGGTATACAGTAAACCTGAAGTGAAGCATCGGAATCTAAAACTGGACTCACAGGAGAGGTTCAAATCACAGAAAGTGAGAGTGTCAGTCCTCTTTTACTTAAGTCGGCATTGTGCTTTTGTATTAAATTCGGATGCAAATTTCTGTGCTTCATCGTCAATAAGAAGGTGCAAGGTACACAGTAATCTTGACGTGAAGCATCGGAATCTAAAACAGGACTCACAGGAGAAGTTCAAATCGTAGAAAGTGAGAGTGTCAGTCCTCTTGTAAATAAGTCGCCAATGTGCCTTTTGTATTAAATTCGGATGCAATTTCTGTGTTTCATCGTGAATAAGGAGGTGCAAGGTATACAACAAACCTGAAGTGAATCATCGGAATCTAAAACTGGACTGACAGGAGAGTTTCAAATCATAGAAAGTTAGAGTGTGAGTCCTCTTGTACTTAAGTCGGCATTGTGCATTTTGTATTATATTCGGATGCAAACTCTGTGTTTCATCATCAATACGAAGGACCAACGGATACAGTAAACCTGAAGTGAAGCATCGGAATCTAAAATTGGACTCACAGGAGAGTTTCAAATCATAGAAAGAGAGAGTGTCAGTCCTCTTGTACTTAAGTCGGCATTGTGATTTTTGTATTGAATTCGGATGCAATTTTTGTGTTTCTTCGTCAATAAGAAGGTCCAAGGGATACAGTAAACCTGAAGTGAAGCATCGGAATCTAAAACTGGACTCACAGGAGATGTTCAAATCATAGAAAATTAGAGTGTCAGTCCTCTTGTACTTAAGTCGGCATTATGCCTTTTGTATTAAATTCGGATGCAATTTCTGTGTTTCATCGTCAATAAGATGGTGCAAGGTATACAGTAAACCTGAAGTGAAGCATCAGAATCTAAAACTGGACCCACAGGAGGGGTTCAAATCGTAGAATGTGAGTCAGTCCTCTTGTACTTAAGTCGACATTGTGCCTTTTGTATTCAATTCGCATGCAATTTCTGTGTTTCATCGTCAATAAGAAGGTGCAAGGTATACAGTAAACCAGAAGTGAAGCATCGGAATCTAAAACTGGACTCACAGGAGAGGTTCAAATCGTAGAAAGTGAGAGTGTCAGTCCTCTTGTACTTAAGTCGGCATTGTGCCTTTTGTATTATATTCGGATGCAAACTCTGTGTTTCATCGTCAATAAGATGGTCCAAGGGATACAGTGAACCTGAAGTGAAGCATCGGAATCTAAAACTGGACTCACAGGAGAGGTTCAAATCGTAGAAAGTGAGAGGGTCAGTCCTCTTGTACTTATGTCGGCATTGTGCCTTTTGTATTAAATTCGGATGCAATTTGTGTGTTTCATCGTCAATAAGAAGGTGCAAGGTATACAGTATACCTGAAGTGAAGCAACGGAATCTAAGACTGGACTCACAGGAGACGTTCAAATCGTAGAAAGTGAGAGTGTCAGTCCTCTTGTACTTTAGTCGGCATTGTGCATTTTGTATTAAATTCGGATGCAATTTCTGTGTTTCATCGTCAATAAGAAGGTGCCAGATATACAGTAAACCTGAAGTGAAGCATCGGAATCTAAAACTGGACTCACAGGAGAGATTCAAATCATAGAAAGTGAGAGTGTCAGTCCTCTTGTACTTAAGTCGGCATTGTGCCTTTTCTATTAAATTCGGATGTAATTTCTGTGTTTCGTCGTCAATTAGAAGGTCCAAGGGATACAGTAAACCTGAAGTGACGCATCGGAATCTAAAACTGGACTCACAGGAGAGGTGCAAATCATAGGTAGTTAGAGTGTCAGTCCTCTTGTACTTAAGTCGGCATTGTGCCTTTTGAATATAATTCCGATGCAAATTCTGTGTTTCATCGTCAATAAGAAGGTGCAAGGTATACAGTAAACCTGAAGTGAAGCATCGGAATCTAAAACTGGACTCACAGGAGAGGTTCAAATCATATAAAGAATGAGTGTCAGTCCTCTTGTACTTAAGTCGCCATTGTGCATTTTGTATTAAATTCGGGTGCAATTTCTGTGTTCATGGTCAATATTAAGGTCCAAGGGATACAGTAAACCTGAAGTGAAGCATCGGAATCTAAGACTGGACTCACAGGAGAGGTTCAAAACGTAGACAGTAAGAGTGTCGGTCCTCTTGTACTTAAGTCGGCATTGTGCCTTTTGTATGAAATTCGGATGCAATTTCTGTTTCAAATCGTCAATAAGAACGTGCAAGGTATACAGTAAACCTGAAGTGAAGCATCGGAATCTAAAACTGGACTCACAGGAGAGGTTCAAATCATAGAAAGTGAGAGTATCAGTCCTCTTGTACATAAGTCTGCATTGTGCCTCTTGTATTAAATTCGGATGCTATTTCTGTGCTTCATCGTCAATAATAAGGTGCAAGGTATACAGTAAACCTAATGTGAACCATCGGAATCCAAAACTGGACTCACAGGAGAGGTTCAAATCATAAAAATTGAGTGTGTCAGTCCTGTTGTATTTAAGTCGGCTTTGTGCCTTTTGTATTAAATTCGGATGCAATTTCTGTGTTTCATCGTCAATTAGATGGTCCAAGAGATACACTAAACCTGAAGTGAAGCATCGGAATCTAAAACTGGACTCACAGGTGAGGTTCAAATCATAGATAGTTAGAGCGTCAGTCCTCTTGTACTTAAGTCGGCATTGTGCCTTTTGAATTTAATTCCGATGCAATTTCTGTGTTTCATCGTCAATAAGAAGGTGCAACGGTATACAGTAAACCTGAAGTGAAGCTTTCGGAATCTAAAACTGGTCTCACAGGAGAGGTTCAAATCATAGGGAGTTAGAATGTCAGTCCTCTTGTACTTAAGTCGGCATTGTGCCTTTTGTATTAATTTTGGATTCAATTTTTTTGTGTTTTATCGTCAATAAGAAGGTCCAAGGTGTACAGTAAACTAGATGTGAAGCATCGGAATCTAAAACTGGACTCACAGGAGAGGTTCAAATCATTGAAAGTGAGAGTGTCAGTCCTCTTGTACATAAGTCGGCATTGTGCCTTTTGTATTAAATTCGGATGCAATTTCTGTGTTTCATCGTCAGTAAGAATGGCCAAGGTATACAGTACACCTGAAGTGAAGCATCGGAATCTAAAACTGGACTCACAGGAGAGGTTCAAATCACAGAAAGTGTGAGTGTCAGTCCTCTTTTACTTAAGTCTTCATTGTGCTTTTGTATTAAATTCGGTTGCAATTTCTATGTTTCATCGTCAATAAGAATGTCCAAGAGACACAGTAAACCTGAAGTGAAGCATTGGAATCTAAAACTGGACTCAAAGGAGAGGTTCCAATCATTGAAAGTTAGAGTGTCAGTCCTCTTGTACTTAAGACGGCATTGTGCCTTTGTATTAAATTCGGATGCAAACTCTGTGTTTCATCGTCAATAACAAGGTCCAAGGGATACAATAAACCTGAAGTGAAGCATCGGAGTCTAAAACTGGACTCACAGGAGAGGTTCAAATCATAGAACGTGAGAGTGTCAGTCCTCTTGTAATTAAGTTGGCATTGTAATTTTTGTATTGAATTCGGCTGCAATTTCTGTAATTCATCGTCAATAAGAAGGTCCAAGGTATACAGTAAACCTGAAGTGTAGTATTGGAATCTAAAACTGGACTCACAGGAGAGGTTCAAATCATAGAAAGTGAGAGTGTCAGTCCTCCTATACTTAACTCGGAATTGTGCATTTTGTATTAAATTCAGATGCAATTTCTGTGTTTCATCGTCAATAAGAAGGACCAAGGGATACAGTAAACCTGAAGTGAAGCATCGGAATCTAAAACTGGACTCACAGTAGAGGTTCAAATCATAGACAGTGAGAGTGTCAGTCCTCTTGTACTTAAATCGGCATTGTGCCTTTTGTACTAAATTCGGATGCAATTTCTGTGTTTCATCGTCAGTAGGAAGGTGCAAGGTATACAGTAAACCTGAAGTGAAGCATCGGAATCTAAAACTGGACTCACAGGAGAAGTTCAAATCATAGAAAATGAGAGTGTCAGTCCTCCTATGCTTAACTCGGAATTGTGCCTTTTGTATTAAATTCAGATGCAATTTCTGTGTTTCATCGTCAGTAAGAAGGGCCAAGGTATATAGTAAACCTGAAGTGAAGCATCGGAATCTAAAACTGGACTCCCAGGAGGGGTTTCTAATCTGAGAAAGTTAGAGTGTCCGTCCTCTTGTATTTAAGTCGGTATTGTGCCTTTTCAATTTAATTCCGATACAATGTCTGTGTTTCATCGGCAATAAGAAGGTGCAAAGTATACAGTAAACCTGAAGTGAAGCATCGGAATCTAAGACTGGACTCAGAGGAGAGGTTCAAAACGTAGACAGTAAGAGTGTCGGTCCTCTTGTACTTAAGTCGGCATTGTGCTTTTGTATGAAATTCGGATGCAATTTCTGTGTCAAATCGTCAATAAGATGGTGCAAGGTATACAGTAAACCTGAAGTGAAGCATCGGAATCTAAAACTGGACTCACAGGAGAGGTTCAAATCACAGAAAGTGAGAGTGTCAGTCCTCTTTTACTTCAGTCGTCATTGTGCTTTTGTATTAAATTCGGATACAATTTCTGTGCTTCATCGTCAATAAGAAGGTGCAAGGTACACAGTAATCTTGACGTGAAGCATCGGAATCTAAAACTGGACTCACAGGAGAGGTTCAAATCGTAGAAAGTGAGAGTGTCAGTCCTCTTGTACATCAGTCGGCAATGTGCCATTTGTATTAAATTCGGATGCAATTTGTGTGTTTCATTGTCAATAAGAAGGTCCAAGGGAAACAGTAAACCCGAAGTGAAGCATCAGAATCTAAATCTGGACTCACAGGACAGGTTCAAATCATTGAAAGTGAGAGTGTCAGTTCTCTTGTACTTAAGTCGGCATTGTGCCTTTTGTATTAAATTCGGATGCAATTTCTGTGTTTCATCGTCAATAAGAAGGTGCAATGTACACAGTAATCTTGACGTGAAGCATCGGAATCTAAAACTGGACTCACAGGAGAGGTTCAAATCGTAGAAAGTGAGAGTGTCAGTCATCTTGTACTTAAGTCGGCAATGTGCCTTTTGTATTAAATTCGGATGCAATATCTGTGTTTCATCGTGAATAAGGAGGTGCAAGGTATACAATAAACCTGAAGTGAAGCATCGGAATCTAAAACTGGACTCACAGGAGAGGTTCAAATCATAGAAAGTGAGAGTATCAGTCCTCTTGTACATAAGTCTGCATTGTGCCTTTTGTATTAAATTCGGATGCAATTTCTGTGCTTCATCGTCAATAAGAAGGTGCAAGGTATACAGTAAACCTAATGTGAACCATCGGAATCTAAAACTGGACTCACAGGAGATGTTTAAATCATAAAAATTGAGAGTGTCAGTCCTCTTGTATTTAAGTCGGATTTGTGCCTTTTGTATTAAATTCGGATGCAATTTCTGTGTTTCATCGTCAATTAGAAGGTCCAAGGGATACACTAAACCCGAAGTGAAGCATCAGAATCTAAAACTGGACTCACAGGAGAGGTTCAAATCATAGATAGTTAGAGTGTCAGTCCTCTTGTACTTAAGTCGGCATTGTGCCTTTTGAATTTAATTCCGATGCAATTTCTGTGTTTCATCGTCAATAAGAAGGTGCAACGGAATACAGTAAACCTGAAGTGAAGCTTCGGAATCTAAAACGGGTCTCACAGGAGAGGTTCAAATCATAGGGAGTTAGAATGTCAGTCCTCTTGTACTTAAGTCGGCATTGTGACTTTTGTATTAATTTTGGATTCAATTTCTGTGTTTTATCGTCAATAAGAAGGTCCAAGGTGTACAGTATACTTGATGTGAAGCATCGGAATCTAAAACTGGACTCACAGGAGAGGTTCAAATCACAGAAAGTGAGAGTGTCAGTCCTCTTTTACTTAAGTCGGCATTGTGCTTTTGTATTAAATTCGGATGCAATTTTTGTGTTTGATCGTCAATAAGAATGTCCAAGAGACACAGTAAACCTGAAGTGAAGCATTGGAATCTAAAACTGAACTCAAAGGAGAGGTTCCAATCATTGAAAGTTAGAGTGTCAGTCCTCTTGTACTTAAGACGGCATTGTGCCTTTATTATTAAATTCGGATGCAAACTCTGTGTTTCATCGTCAATAAGAAGGTCCAAGGGATACAATAAACCTGAAGTGAAGCATCGGAGTCTAAAACTGGACTCACAGGAGAGGTTCAAATCATAGAAAGTGAGAGTGTCAGTCCTCATATACTTAATTCGGAATTGTGCCTTTTGTATTAAATTCAGATGCAATTTCTGTGTTTCATCGTCAATAAGAAGTACCAAGGGATACAGTAAACCTGAAGTGAAGCATCGGAATCTTAAACTGGACTCACAGGAGAGGTTTCTAATCTGAGAAAGTTAGAGTGTCCGTCCTCTTGTATTTAAGTCGGCATTGTGCCTTTTAAATTTAATTCCGATACAATTTCTGTGTTTCATCGGCAATAAGAAGGTGCAAGGTATACAGTAAACCTGAAATGATGCATCAGAATCTAAAACCGCACTCACAGCTGAGGTTCAAATCACAGAAAGGGAGAGTGTCAGTCCTCTTTTAATTCAGTCGGCATTGTGCCTTTTGTATTAAATTCGGATGCAATATCTGTGTCTCATCGTCAATAAGAAGGTCCAAGGTTTATAGTTAACCGGAAGTGAAGCATCGGAATCTAAAACTGGACTCACAGGAGAGGTTCTAATCACAGAAAGTGAGAGTGTCGGTCCTCTTTTACTTAAGTTGGCATTGTGCCTTTTGTTTTAAATTCGGATTCAATTTCTGTGTTTCATCGTCAATAAGAAGGACCAAGGGATACAGTAAACCTGAAGTGAAACATCGGAATATAAAACTAGACTCACAGGAGAGGTTCAAATCATAGAAAGTGAGAGTGTCAGTCTTCTTGTACTTAAGTCGGCATTGTGCCATTTGTATTAAATTCGGATGCAATTTCTGTGTTTCATCGTCAATAAGAACGTGCAAGGTATACAGTAAACCACAAGTGAAGCATCGGAATCTAAAACTGCACTGACAGGAGAGGTTCAAATCATAGAAAGTTAGAGTGTCAGTCCACTTGTACTTAAGTCGCCATTGTGCCTTGTGTATTAAATTCCGATGCAATTTCTGTGTTTTATCGTCAAAAAGAAGGTCCAAGTGATGCAGTAAACCTGAAGTGAAGCATCGGAATCTAAAACTGGACTCATAGGAGAGGTTCAAATCTTAGAAAGCTAGAGTGTCAGTCCTCTTGTACTTAAGTCGCCATTGTGCATTTTGTATTAAATTAGGATGCAATTTCTGTGTTTCGTCGTCAATAAGAAGGTGCAAGGTATACAGTAATCTTGACATGAAGCATCGGAAACTAAAACTAAACTCACAGGAGAGGTTCAAATCGTAGAAAGTGGGAGTGTCAGTCCTCTTGTACTTAAGTCAGCATTGTGCCTTTTGTATTCAATTCGGATGCAATCTCTTTGTTTCATCGTCAGTAAGAAGGGCCAAGGTTTACAGTAAACCTGAAGTGAAGAATCGGAATCTAAAACTGGACTCACAGGAGAGGTTCAAATCTGAGAAAGGTAGAGTGTCCGTCCTCTGGTACTTAAGTCGGCATTGTGCTTTCTGAATTTAATTCCGATACAATTTCTGTGTTTCATCGTCAATCAGATGGTGCAAGATATACAGTAAACCTGAAATGATGCATCGGAATCTAAAACTGGACTCACAGCAGAGGTTCAAATCACAGAAAGTGAGAGTGTCAGTCCTCTTTTACTTCAGTCGGCATTGTGCCATTTGTATTAAATTCGAATGCTAACTCTGTGTTTCATCGTAAATAAGAAGGTCCAAGGGATACAGTAAACCTGAAGTGAAGTATCGGAATCTAAAACTGGACTCACTGGAGAGGTTCCAATCATAGACAGTTAAAGTGTCGGTCCTCTTGTACTTAAGTCGGCATTGTGCCTTTTGTATTAAACTCGGATGCAATTTCTGTGTCTCATCGTCAATAAGAAGGTCCAAGGTATACTGTAAACCTGAAGTGAAGCAACGGAATCTAAAACTGGACTCACAGGAGAGGTTCAAATCACAGAAAGTGAAAGTGTCAGTCCTCTATTACTTAAGTCGGCATTGTGCCTTTTGTTTTATACTCGGATTCAATTTCTGTGTTTCATCGTCAATAAGAAAGTCCAAGGGATACAGTAAACCTGAAGTGAAACATCGGAATCCAAAACTGGACTCACAGGAGAAGTTCAAATCATAGAAAGTGAGAGTGTCAGTCCTATTATACTTAAGTCGGCATTGTGCCATTTGTAATAAATTCGGATGCAATTTTTGTGTTTCATCGTCAATAAGATGGTTCAAGGTATACAGTAAACCTGAAGCGAAGCATCGGAATCTAAAACTGGACTCACAGGAGAGGTTCAAATCATAGAAAGTTAGAGTGTCAGTTCTCATGTACTGAAGTCGGCATTGTGCCTTTTGTTCTAAATTCGGATGCAATTTCTGTGTTTCATCGTCAGTAAGAAGGTCCAAGGGATACAGTAAATCTGAAATGAAGCATCGGAATCTAAAACTGGACTCACAGGAGAGGTTCAAATCTGAGAAAGTTAGAGTGTCCGTCCTCTTGTACTTAAGTCGGCATTGTGCCTTTTGAATTTAATTCCGATACAATTTCTGTGTTTCATCGTCAATCAGAAGGTGCAAGGTATACAGTAATCCTGAAATGATCCATCGGAATCTAAAACTGGACTCACAGCAGAGATTCAAATCACAGAAAGTGAGAGTGTCAGTCCTCTTTTACTTCAGTCGGCATTGGGCCTTTTGTATTTAATTCGGATGCAAACTCTGTGTTTCGTCGTAAATAAGAAGGTCAAAGGTATACAGTAAACCTGAAGTGAAGTATCAGTATCTAAAACTGGACTCACAGGAGAGGTTCAAAACATAGACAGTTAGAGTGTCGGTCCTCTTGTACTTAAGTCGGCATTGTGCCCTTTGTATTAAATTCGGATGCAATTTCTGTGTCTCATAGTCAATAAGATGGTCCAAGGTATACAGTAAACCTGAAGTGAAGCATCGGAATCTAAAACTGGACTCACAGGAGAGGTTCAAATCACAGAAAGTGAGAGTGTCAGTCCTCTTGTACTTAAGTCGGCATTGTGCCTTTTGTATTATATTCGGATGCAATTTCTGTGTTTTATCGTCAATAAGAAGGTCCAAGTGATACAGTAAACCTGAAGTGAAGCATCGGAATCTAAAACTGGACTCATAGGAGAGGTTCAAATCATAGAAAGTTAGAGTGTCAGTCCTCTTGTACTTAAGTCGCCATTGTGCATTTTGTATTAAATTCGGATGCAATTTCTGTGTTTCATCGTCAATAAGTTGGTGCAAGGTATACAGTAATCTTGACGTGAAGCATCGGAATCTAAAACTGGACTCACAGGAGAGGTTCAAATCGTAGAAAGTGAGGGTGTCAGTCCTCTTGTACTTAAGTCGGCATTCTGCCTTTTGTATTCAATTCGCATGCAATTTCTGTGTTTCATCGTCAATAAGAAGGTGCAAGGTATACAGTAAACCTGAAGTGAAGCATCGGAATCTTAAACTGGACTCACAGGAGAGGTTCAAATCATAGAAAGTGAGAGTGTCAGTCCTCTTGTACTTAAGTCTGCATTGTGCCTTTTGTATTAATTCCGGATGCAATTTCTGTGCTTCATTGTCAATAAGAAGGGTCAAAGTATACAGTAAACCTGAAGTGAAGCATCGGAATCTATAACTGGACTCATAGGAGAGGTTCAAATCGTAGAAAGTGAGAGTGTCAGTCCTCTTGTACTTAAGTCGGCATTGTGCTTTCTGTATTAAATTCGTATGTAATTTCTGTGTTTCATCGTCAATAACAAGGTGCAAGTTGTACAGTAAAACTGAAGTGAAGCATCGGAATCTAAAACTGGAATCACAGGAGAGGCTAAAATCGTAGAAAGTGAGTGTGTCAGTCCTCTTGTACTTAAGTCGGCATTGTGTCTTTTGTATTATATTCGGATGCAATTTCTCTGTTTCATCGTCAATAAGAAGGTGCAAGGTATACAGTAAACCTGAAGTGAAGCATCGGAATCTAAAACTGGACTCACAGGAGAGGTTCAAATCGTAGGAAGTGAGAGTATCAGTCCTCTTGAACTTAAGTCGGCATTGTGCTTTTTGTATTAAATTCGGATGCAATTTCTATGTTTCAACGTCAATAAGACGGTGCAAGGTATACAGTAAACCTGAAGTGAAACATCGGAATCTAAAACTGGACTCACAGGAGAGGTTCAAATCATAGAAAGGGAGAGTGTCAGTCCTCTTGTACTTATGTCGGCATTGTGCCTTTTGTATTAAATTCGGATGCAATTTCTGTGTTTCATCGTCAATAAGAAAGTGCAAGGTATACGGTAAACCTGAAGGGAAGCATCGGAATCTAAAAAACAGGACTCACAGGAGAGGTTCAAATTGTAGAAAGTGAGAGTGTCAGTCCTCTTGTACTTAAGTCGGCATTGTGCCTTTCTTATTAAATTCGGATGCAATTTCTGTGTTTCATCGTCAATAAGATGGTGCAAGGTATACAGTAAACCTGAAGTGAAGCATCGGAATCTAAGACTGGACTCACAGGAGAGGCTCAAATCTTTGAAAGTGTCAGAGTCAGTCCTCTTGTACTTAAGTCGGCATTGTGCCTTTTGTATTAAATTCGGATGCAATTTCTGTGTTTCATCGTCAATAAGAAGGTGCAAGGTATACAGTAAACCTGAAGTGAAGCATCGAAATCTAAAACTGGACTCACAGGAGAGGTTCAAATCGTAGAAAAAGAGAGTGTCAGTCCACTTGTACTTAAGTCGGCATTGTGCCTTTTGTATTAAATTCGGATGCAATTTCATTGTTTCATCGTCAATAAGAAGGTGCAAGGTATACAGTAAACCTGAAGTGAAGCATCGGAATCTAAAACTGGACTCACAGGAGAGGTTCAAATCGTAGAAAGTGAGAGTGTCAGTCCTATTGTACCTAAGTCTTCATTGTGCCTTTTGTATTAAATTCGGATGCAATTTCTGTGTTTCATCGTCAATAAGAAGGTGCAAGGTATAAAGTAAACCTGAAGTGAAGCATCGGAATCTAAAACTGGACTCACAGGAGAGGTTCAAATCGTAGAAAGTGAGAGTGTCAGTCCTCTTGTAGTTAAGTCGGCATTGTGCTTTTTGTATTAAATTCGGCTGCAATTTCTGTGTTTCTTCGTCAATAAGAAGGTGCAATGTATACAGTAAACCTGAAGTGAAGCATCGGAACCTAAAACTGGACTCACAGGAGGGCTTCAAATCACAGAAAGTGAAAGTGTCTGTCCTCTTTTACTTGAGTCGGCATTGTGCCTTTTGTTTTAAACTCGGATTCAATTTCTGTGTTTCATCGTCAATTAGAAGGTGCAAGGTATACAGTAAACCTGAAGTGAAGCATCGGAATCTAAAACTGGTCTCACAGGAGAGGTTCAAATCGTAGAAAGTGAGAGTGTCAGTCCTCTTGTACTTAAGTCGGCATTGTGCTTTCTGTATTAAATTCGTATGTAATTTCTGTGTTTCATCGTCAATAAGAAGGTGCAAGTTGTACAGTAAACCTGAAGTGAAGCATCGGAATCTAAAACTGGACTCACAGGAGAGGCTAAAATCGTAGAAAGTGAGTGTGTCAGTCCTCTTGTACTTAAATCGGCATTGTGATTTTTGTACTAAATTCGGATGCAATTTCTGTGTTTCATCGTCAATAAGAAGGTGCAAGGTATACAGTAAACCTGAAGTGAAGCATCGGAATCTAAAACTGGTCTCACAGGAGAGGTTCAAATCGTAGAAAGTGAGAGTGTCAGTCCTCTTGTACTTAAGTCGGCATTGTGCCTTTTGTATTAAATTCGGATGCAATTTCTGTGTTTCAACGTCAATAAGAAGGTACAAGGTATACAGTAAACCTGAAGTGAAGCATCGGGATCTAAAACTGGACTCACAGGAGAGGTTCAAATCATAGAAAGTGAGAGTGTCAGTCCTCTTGTACTTAAGTCTGCATTGTGCCTTTTGTATTAATTTCGGATGCAATTTCTGTGCTTCATTGTCAATAAGAAGGGTCAAAGTATACAGTAAACCTGAAGTGAAGCATCGGTATCTATAACTGGACTCACAGGAGAGGTTCAAATCGTAGAATGTGAGAGTGTCAGTCCTCTTGTACTTAAGTCGGCATTGTGCTTTCTGTATTAAATTCGTATGTAATTTCTGTGTTTCATCGTCAATAAGAAGGTGCAAGTTGTACAGTAAACCTGAAGTGAAGCATCGGAATCTAAAACTGGACTCACAGGAGAGGCTAAAATCGTAGAAAGTGAGTGTGTCAGTCCTCTTGTACTTAAGTCGGCATTGTGTCTTTTGTATTATATTCGGATGCAATTTCTGTGTTTCATCGTCAATAAGAAGGTGCAAGGTATACAGTAAACCTGAAGTGAAGCATCGGAATCTAAAACTTTACTCACAGGAGAGGTTCAAATCGTAGAAAGTGAGAGTATCAGTCCTCTTGAACTTAAGTCGGCATTGTGCTTTTTGAATTAAATTCGGATGCAATTTCTGTGTTTCAACGTCAATAAGACGGTGCAAGGTATACAGTAAACCTGAAGTGAAACATCGGAATCTAAAACTGGACTCACAGGAGAGGTTCAAGTCGTAGAAAGTGAGAGTGTCAGTCCTCTTGTACTTAAATCGGCATTGTGCATTTCGTACTAAATTCGGATGCAATTTCTGTGTTTCATCGTCAATAAGAAGGTGGAAGGTATACAGTAAACCTGAAGTGAAGCATCGGAATCTAAGACTGGACTCACAGGAGAGGCTCAAATCTTTGAAAGTGTCAGAGTCAGTCCTCTTTTACTTAAGTCGGCATTGTGCTTTTTGTATTACATTCGGCTGCAATTTCTGTGTTTCTTCGTCAATAAGAAGGTGCAATGTATACAGTAAACCTGAAGTGAAGCATCGGAATCTAAAACTGGACTCACAGGAGAGGTTCAAATCACAGAAAGTGAAAGTGTCTGTCCTCTTTTAGTTGAGTCGGCATTGTGCCTTTTGTTTTAAACTCGGATTCAATTTCTGTATTTCATCGTCAATAAGAAGGTGCAAGGTATACAGTAAACCTGAAGTGAAGCATCGGAATCTAAAACTGGACTCACAGGAGAGGTTCAAATCATAGAAGTTTAGAGTGTCAGTCCTCTTGTACTTAAGTCGGCATTGTGCATTTTGTTCAAATATCCGGATGCAATTTCTGTGTTTCATCGTCAGTAAGAAGGTCCAAGGGATACAGTAAACCTAAAGTGAAGCATCGGAATCTAAAACTGGTCTCACAGGAGAGGCTCAAATCTGAGAAAGTTAGAGTGTTCGTCCACTTGTACTTAAGGCGGCATTGTGCCTTTGGAATATAATTCCGATACAATATCTGTGTTTCATCGTCAATAAGAAGGTGCAAGGTATACAGTAAACCGGAAATGATGCATCGGAATCTAAAACTGGACTCACATCACAGGTTCAAATCACAGGAAGTGAGAGTGTCAGTCCTCTTTCACTTCAGTCGGCATTGTGCCTTTTGTATTAAATTCGGATGCAAACTCTGTGTTTCATCGTAAATAAGAAGGTCCAAGGGATAGAGTAAACCTGAAGTGAAGCATCGGAATCTAAAACTGGACTCACAGGAGAGGTTAAAATCGTAGAATGTGAGAGTGTCAACCCTCTTGTACTAAAGTCGGCATTGTGCCTTTTGTATTATATTCGGATGCAATTTCTGTGTTTCATCGTCAATAAGAAGGTGCAAGGTATACAGTAAACCTGAAGTGAAGCATCGGAATCTAAAACTGGACTCACAGGAGAGGTTCAAATCGTAGAAAGTTAGAGTATCAGTCCTCTTGTACTTAAGTCGGCATTGTGCATTTTGTATTAAATTCGGATGCAATTTCTGTGTTTCATCGTCAATAAGAAGGTTCAAGGTATACAGTACATCTGAAGTGAAGCATCGGAATCTAAAACTGGACTCGCAGGAGAGGCTCAATTCGTAGAAAGTGAGAGTGTCAGTCCTCTTGTACTTAAATCGGCATTGTGATTTTTGTACTAAATTCGGATGCAATTTCTGTGTTTCATCGTCAATAAGAAGGTGCAAGGTATACAGTAAACCTGAAGTGAAGCATCGGAATCTAAAACTGGTCTCACAGGAGAGGTTCAAATCGCAGAAAGTGAGAGTGTCAGTCCTCTTGTACTTAAGTCGGCATTGTGCCTTTTGTATTAAAATCGGATGCAATTTCTGTGTTTCAACGTCAATAAGAAGGTACAAGGTATACAGTAAACCTGAAGTGAAGCATCGGAATCTAAATTTGGACTCATGGGAGAGGTTCAAATCGTTGAAAGTGAGAGTGTCAGTCCCCTTTTACTTAAGTCGGCATTGTGCCTTTTGTACTAAATTCGGATGAAATTTCTGTGTTTCATCGTCAATAAGAAGATGCAAGGTATACAGTAAACCTGAAGTGAAGCATCTTAATCTAAAACTGGACTCACAGGAGAGGTTCAAATCATAGATAGGGAGAGTGTCAGTCCTCTTGTACTTATGTCGGCATTGAGCCTTTTGTATTAAATTCGGATGCAATTTCTGTGTTTCATTGTCAGTAAGAAAGTGCAAGGTATACGGTAAACCTGAAGGGAAGCATCGGAATCTAAAACAGGACTCACACGAGAGGTTCAAATCGTAGAAAGTGAGAGTTTCAGTCCACTTGTACTTATGTCGGCATTGTGCCTTTTTTATTAAATTCGGACACAATTTCTGTGTTTCATCGTCAATAAGAAGGTGCAAGGTATACAGTAAACCTGAAGTGAAGCATCGGAATCTAAGACTGGACTCACAGGAGAGGCTGAAATCGTAGAAAGTGAGAGTGTCAGTCCTCTTGTACTTAAGTCGGCATTGTGCTTTTTGTATTAAATTCGGATGCAATTTCTGTGTTTCTTCGTCAATAAGAAGGTGCAAGGTATACAGTAAACCTGAAGTGAAGCATCGGAATCTAAAACTGGACTCACAGGAGAGGTTCAAATCATAGAAAGTGAGAGTGTCAGTCCTCTTTTACTTAAGTCGGCATTGTGCCTTTTGTATTAAATTCGGATGCAATTATTGTGTTTCATCGTCAATAAGAAGGTTCAAGGGATATAGTAAACCTGAAGTGAAGCATCGGAATCTAAAACTGGACTCACAGGAGAGGTTCAAAGCATAGATAGTTAGAGTGTCGGTCCTCTTGTACTTAAGTCGGCATTGTGCCTCTTGTATTAAATTCGGATGCAATTTCAGTGTTTCATCGTCAATAAGAAGGTCCGAGGGACACAGTAACTCGGAAGTGAAGCATTGGAATCTAAAACTGGAGTCAAAGGAGAGGTTCAAATCGTAGAAAGTAAGAGTATCAGTCCTCTCGCACTTAAGACGGCATTGTGCCTTTTGTATTAAATTTGGATGCAAACTCTGTGTTTCTTCGTCAATAAGAAGGTCCAAGGGATACAGTAAACCTGAAGTGAAGCATCGGAGTCTAAAGCTGGACTCACAGGAGAGGTTCAAATCACAGAAAGTGATAGTGTCACTCCTCTTGTAATTAAGTCGGCATTGTGATTTTAGAATTGAATTCGGATGGAATTTCTGTGTTTCATCGTCAATAAGAATGTCCAAGGTATACAGTAAACCTGAAGTGAAGCATCGGTATCTAAAACTGGACTCACAGGAGAGGTTCAAATCATAGAAAGTGAGAGTGTCACTCTTCTTTTACTTAACTCGGCATTGTGCCTTTTGTATTAAATTCGGATGCAATTTCTGTGTTTCATCGTCAATAAGAAGGACCAAGGGATACAGTAAACCCGAAGTGAAGCATCGGAATCTAAAACTGGACTCACAGGAGTGGTTCAAATCACAGACATGAGAGTGTCAGTCCTCTTGTACTTAAGTCGGCATTGTGCCTTTTGTATTAAATTCGGATGCAATTTCTGTGTTTCATCATCAATAAGAAGGTGCAGGGTATACAGTAAACCTGAAGTGAAGCATCGGATTCTAAAAGTGGACTCACAGGAGAGGTTCAAATCGTAGAATGTGAGAGTGTCAGTCCTCTTGTTCTTAAGTCGGCATTGTGCATTTTGTATTATATTCGGATGCAATTTCTGTGTTTCATCGTCAATAAGAAGGTGCAAGGAATAGAGTACACCTGATGTGAAGCATCGGAATCTAAAACTGGACTCACAGGAGAGGTTCAAATCGTATATAGTGAGAGTGTCAGTCCTCTTGTACTTATATAGTTATTGTGCCTTTTGTACTAATTTCGGATGCAATTTCTGTGTTTCATCGTCAATAGGAAGGTGCAAGGTATACAATAACCTGAAGTGAAGCATCGGAATCTAAAAGTGGACTCACAGGAGAGGTTCATATCATTGAAAGTGAGAGTGTCAGTCCTCTCGTCCTTAAGTCGGCATTGTGCCTTTTGTATTAAATTCGGATGCAATTTCTGTGTCTCATCGTCAATAAGAAGGTCCAAGGTATATAGTTAACCGTAAGTGAAGCATCGGAATCTAAAACTGGACTCACAGGAGAGGTTCAAATCACAGAAAGTGAGAGTGTAGGTCCTCTCTTACTTAAGTTGGCATTGTGCCTTTTGTTTTAAATTCGGATTCAATTTCTGTGTTCCATCGCCAATAAGAAGGGCCAAGGGATACAGTAAACCTGAAGTGAAACATCGGAATCTAAAACTATACTCACAGGAGAGGTTCAAATCATAGAAAGTGAGAGTGTCAGTCTTCTTGTACTTAAGTCGGCATTGTGCCATTTGTATTAAATTCGGATGCAATTTCTGTGTTTCATCGTCAATAAGAACGTGCAAGGTATACAGTAAACCTGAAGTGAAGCATCGGAATCTAAAACTGGACTCACTGGAGAGGTTCAAATCATAGAAAGTTAGAGTGTCAGTCCTCTTGTACTTAAGTCGCCATAGTGCCTTTTGTATTAAATTCGGATGCAATTTTTGTGTTTCATCGTCAATAAGAAGGTGCAAGGTATACAGTAATCGTGACATGAAGCATCGGAATCTAAAACTGGACTCACAGGAGAGGTTCAAATCTGAGAAAGTTAGAGTGTCCGTCCTCTGGTACTTAAGTCGGCATTGTGCTTTCTGAATTTAATTCTGATACAATTTCTGTGTTTCATCGTCAATAAGATGGTGCAAGTTATACGGTAAACCTGAAATGATGCATCGGAATCTAAAACAGGACTCACAGCAGAGGTTCAAATCACAGAAAGTGAGAGTGTCAGTCCTCTTTTACTTCAGTCGGCATTGTGCCATTTTTATTAAATTCGAATGCTAACTCTGTGTTTCATCGTAAATAAGAAGGTCCAAGGGATACAGTAAACCTGAAGTGAAGCATCGGAATCTAAAACTGGACTCACTGGAGAGGTTCAAATCATAGACAGTTAAAGTGTCGGTCCTCTTGTACTTAAGTCGGCATTGTGCCTTTTGTATTAAACTCGGAAGCAATTTCTGTGTCTCATCGTCAATAAGAAGGTCAAAGGTATACTGTAAACCTGAAGTGAAGCATCGGATTCTAAAACTGGACTCACAGGAGAGGTTCAAATCACAGAAAGTGAAAGTGTCAGTCCTCTATTACTTAGTCGGCATTCTGACTTTTGTATTCAATTCGCATGCAATTTCTGTGTTTCATCGTCAATAAGAAGGAGCGGGGTATACAGTAAACCTGAAGTGAAGCAGCGGAATCTAAAACTGGACTCACAGGAGAGGTTCAAATCATAGAAAGTAAGAGTGTCAGTCCTCTTGTACTTAAGTCTGCATTGTGCCTTTTGTATTATTTTCGGATGCAATTTCTGTGCTTCATTGTCAATAAGAAGGGTCAAAATTACCAGTAAACCTGAAGTGAAGCATCGGAATCTATAACTGGACTCACAGGAGAGGTTCAAATCGTAGAAAGTGAGAGTGTTAGTCCTCTTGTACTTAAGTCGGCATAGTGCTTTCTGTATTAAATTCGGATGTAATTTCTGTGTTTCATCGTCAATAAGAAGGTGCAAGGTGCACAGTAAACCTTAAGTGAAGCATCGGAATCTAAAACTGGACTCACAGGAGAGGTTCAAATCACAGAGATTGAAAGTGTCTGTCCTCTTTTACTTGAGTCGGCATTGTGCCTTTTGTTTTAAACTCGGATTCAATTTCTGTGTTTCGTCGTCAATAAGAAGGTGCAAGGTATACAGTAAACCTGAAGTGAAGCATCGGAATCTAAAACTGGACTCACAGGAGAGGTTCAAATTAGAAATTTAGAGTGTCAGTCCTCTTGTACTTAAGTCGGCATTGTGCCTTTTGTTCTAAATTCGGATGCAATTTCTGTGTTTCAATGTCAGTAAGAAGGTCCAAGGGATACAGTAAACCTGAAGTGAAGCATCGGAATCTAAAACTGGACTCACAGGAGAGGCTCAAATTTGAGAAAGTTAAAGTGTCCGTCCTCTTGTACTTAAGGCGGCATTGTGCCTTTTGAATTTATTTGCGATACAATTTCTGTGTTTCATCGTCAATAAGAAGGTGCAAGGTATACAGTAAACCTGAAATGATGCATCGGAATCTAAAACTGGACTCACATCAGAGGTTCAAATCACAGGAAGTGAGAGTGTCAGTCCTCTTTCACTTCAGTCGGCATTGTGCCTTTTGTACTAAATTCGGATGCAATTTCTGTGTTTCATCGTCAATATAAAGGTACAAGGTATACAGTAAACCTGAAGTGAAGCATCGGAATCTAAAACTGGACTCATAGGAGAGGTTCAGATCGTTGAAAGTGAGAGTGTCAGTCCCCTTGTACTTAAGTCGGCATTGTGCCTTTTGTACTAAATTCGGATGCAATTTCTGTGTTTCATCGTCAATAAGAAGGTGCAAGGTATACAGTAAACCTGAAGTGAGGCATCTTAAACCAGAACTGGACTCACAGGAGAGGTTCAAATCGTAGAAAGTGAGAGTTTCAGTCCACTTGTACTTAAGTCGGCATTGTGCCTTTTTTATTAAATTCGGACGCAATTTCTGTGTTTCATCGTCAATAAGAAGGTGCAAGGTATACAGTAAACCTGAAGTGAAGCATCGGAATCTAAGACTGGACTCACAGGAGAGGTTCAAATCGTAGAAAGTGAGAGTGTCAGTCCTCTTGTACTTAAGTCGGCATTGTGCCATTTGTATTAAATTCGGATGCAATTTCTGTGTTTCATCGTCAATATAAAGGTACAAGGTATACAGTAAACCTGAAGTGAAGCATCGGAATCTAAAACTGGACTCATAGGAGAGGTTCAAATCGTTGAAAGTGAGAGTGTCAGTCCCCTTGTACTTAAGTCGGCATTGTGCCTTTTGTACTAAATTCGGATGCAATTTCTGTGTTTCATCGTCAATAAGAAGGTGCAAGGTATACAGTAAACCTGAAGTGAAGCATCTTAATCTAGAACTGGACTGACAGGAGAGGTTCAAATCATAGATAGGGAGAGTGTCAGTCCTCTTGTACTTATGTCGGCATTGTGCCTTTTGTATTAAATTCGGATGCAATTTCTGTGTTTCCTCGTCAGTAAGAAGGTGCAAGGTATACGGTAAACCTGAAGGGAAGCATCGGAATCTAAAACAGGACTCACACGAGAGGTTCAAATCGTAGAAAGTGAGAGTTTCAGTCCACTTGTACTTAAGTCGGCATTGTGCCTTTTTTATTAAATTCGGACGCATTTTCTGTGTTTCATCGTCAATAAGAAGGTGCAAGGTATACAGTAAACCTGAAGTGAAGCATTGGAATCTAAGACTGGACTCACAGGAGAGGTTCAAATCGTAGAAAGTGACAGTGTCAGTCCTCTTGTAATTAAGTCGGCATTGTGCCTTATGTATTAAATTCGGATGCAATTTCTGTGTTTCATCGTCAATAAGAAGGTGCAAGGTATACAGTAAACCTGAAGTGAAGCATCGGAATCTAAAACTGGACTCACAGGAGAGGTTCAAATCGTAGAAAGTGAGAGTGTCAGTCCTCTTGTACTTAAGTCGGCATTGTGCTTTTTGTATTAAATTCGGATGCAATTTCTGTGTTTCTTCGTCAATAAGAAGGTGCAAGGTATACAGTAAACCTGAAGTGAAGCATCGGAATCTAAAACTGGACTCACAGGAGAGGTTCAAATCATAGAAAGTGAGAGTGTCAGTCCTCTTTTACTTAAGTCGGCATTGTGCTTTTTGTATTAAATTCGGATGCAATTTCTGTGTTTCTTCGTCAATAAGAAGGTGCAAGGTATACAGTAAACCTGAAGTGAAGCATCGGAATCTAAAACTGGCCTCACAGGAGAGGTTCAAATCATAGAAATTTAGAGTGTCAGTCCTCTTGTACTTAAGTCGGCATTGTGCTTTTTGTATTAAATTCGGATGCAATATCTGTGTTTCATCGTCAGTAAGAAGGTCCAAGGGATACAGTAAACCTGAAGTGAAGCATCGGAATCTAAGACTGGACTCACAGGTGAGGTTCAAATCGTAGAAAGTGACAGTGTCAGCCCTCTTGTACTTAAGTCGGCATTGTGCCTTTTGTATTAAATTCGGATGCAATTTCTGTGTTTATCGTCAATAAGAAGGTCCAAGGGATACAGTAAACCTGAAGTGAAACATCGGAATCTAAAACTGGACTCACAGGAGAGGTTCAAATCGTAGAAAGTGAGAGTGTCAGTCCTCTTGTACTTAAGTCGGCATTGTGCCTTTTGTATTAAATTCGGATGCAATTTCTGTGTTTCATCGTCAATATAAAGGTACAAGGTATACAGTAAACCTGAAGTGAAGCATCGGAATCTAAAACTGAACTCATAGGAGAGGTTCAAATCGTTGAAAGTGAGAGTGTCAGTCCCCTTGTACTTAAGTCGGCATTGTGCCTTTTGTACTAAATTCGGATGCAATTTCTGTGTTTCATCGTCAATAAGAAGGTGCAAGGTATACAGTAAACCTGAAGTGAAGCATCTTAATCTAGAACTGGACTCACAGGAGAGGTTCAAATCATAGATAGGGAGAGTGTCAGTCCTCTTGTACTTATGTCGGCATTGTGCCTTTTGTATTAAATTCGGATGCAATTTCTGTGTTTCCTCGTCTGTAAGAAGGTGCAAGGTATACGGTAAACCTGAAGGGAAGCATCGGAATCTAAAACAGGACTCACACGAGAGGTTCAAATCGTGGAAAGTGAGAGTTTCAGTCCACTTGTACTTAAATCGGCATTGTGCCTTTTTTATTAAATTCGGACGCAATTTCTGTGTTTCATCGTCAATAAGAAGATGCAAGGTATACAATAAACCTGAAGTGAAGCATTGGAATCTAAGACTGGACTCACAGGAGAGGTTCAAATTGTAGAAAGTGACAGTGTCAGTCCTCTTGTACTTAAGTCGGCATTGTGCCTTATGTATTAAATTCGGATGCAAATCTGTGTTTCATCGTCAATAAGAAGGTGCAAGGTATACAGTAAACCTGAAGTGAAGCATCGGAATCTGAAACTGGACTCACAGGAGAGGTTCAAATCGTAGTAAGTGAGAGTGTCAGTCCTCTTGTACTTAAGTCGGCATTGTGCTTTTTGTATTAAATTCGGATGCAATTTCTGTGTTTCTTCGTCAATAAGAAGGTGCAAGGTATACAGTAAACCTGAAGTGAAGCATTGGAATCTAAAACTGTACTCACAGGAGAGGTTCAAATCATAGAAAGTGAGAGTGTCAGTCCTCTTTTACTTAAGTCGGCATTGTGCCTTTTGTATTAAATTCGGATGCAATTTCTGTGTTTCATCGTCAATAAGAAGGTTCAAGGGCTATAGTAAACCTGAAGTGAAGCATCTGAATCTAAAACTGGGCTCACAGGAGAGGTACAAAGCATAGATAGTTAGAGTGTCGGTCCTCTTGTACTTAAGTCGGCATTGTGCCTCTTGTATTAAATTCGGATGCAATTTCAGTGTTTCATCGTCAATAAGAAGGTCCAAGGGACACAGTAAACCTGAAGTGAAGTATTGGAATCTAAAACTGGAGTCAAAGGAGAGGTTCAAATCGTAGAAAGTAAGAGTGTCAGTCCTCTCGTACTTAAGACGGCATTGTGCCTTTTGTATTAAATTCGGATGCAAACTCTGTGTTTCGTCGTCAATAAGATGGTCCAAGGGATACAGTAAACCTAAAGTGAAGCATCGGAATCTAAAACTGGACTCACAGGAGAGGTTCAAATCGTAGAATGTTAGAGTGTCAGTCCTCTTGTCCTTAAGTCGGCATTGTGCATTTTGTATTATATTCGGATGCAATTTCTGTGTTTCATCGTCAATAAGATGGTGCAAGGTATACAGTACACCTGATGTGAAGCATCGGAATCTAAAACTGGACTCACAGGAGAGGTTCAAATCGTATATAGTGAGAGTGTCAGTCCTTTTGTACTTATATCGTTATTGTGCCTTTTGTACTAAATTCGGATGCAATTTCTGTGTTTCATCGTCAATAGGAAGGTGCAAGGTATACAGTAAACCTGAAGTGAAGCATCGGAATCTAAAAGTGGACTCACAGGAGAGGTTCAAATCATTGAAAGTGAGAGTGTCAGTCCTCTCGTACTTAAGTCGGCAATGTGCCTTTTGTATTAAATTCGCATGCAATTTCTGTGTTTCATCGTCAATAAGAAGGTCCAAGGGATACAGTAAACCGGCAATGATGCATTGGTATCTAAAACTGGACTCACAGGAGGGGTTCAAATCATAGATAGAGTGTCAGTCCTCTTGTACTTATGTCGGCATTGTGCCTTTTCTATTAAATTCCGATGCAATTTCTGTGTTTCATCGTCAATAAGAAGGTGCAAGGTATACGGTAAACATGAAGTGACGCATCGGAATCAAAAACTGGACTCACAGGAGAAGTTCAAATCATAGAAAGTGAGAGTGTCAGTCCTCTTTTACTTAAGTCGGCATTGTACCTTTTGTATTAAATTTGGATGCAATTTCAGTGTTTTATCGTCAATAAAAAAGTCCAAGGGATACAGTAAGCCTGAAGTGAAGCATCGGAATCTAATACTGGACTCACAGGGGAGGTTCAAATCTGAGAAAGTTAGAGTGTCCGTCCTCTTGTACTTAAGTCGGCTTTGTGCTTTTTGAATTTAATTCCGATACAATTTTGTGTTTCATCGTCAATAAGATGGTGCAAGGTATACAGTAAACATGAAACGATGCATGGGAATCTAAAACTGGACTCACAGCAGAGTTTCAAATCACAGAAAGTGAGAGTGTCAGTCGTCTTTTACTTAAGTCGGCATTGTGCCTTTTGTATTAAATTCGGAAGCAATTTCTGTGTCTCATCGTCAGTAAGAAGGTCCAAGGTATACAGTAAACCTGTAGTGAGGCATCGGAATCTAAAACTGGACTCACAGGAGAGGTTCAAATCACAGAAAGTGAGAGTGTCAGTCGTCTTTTACTTAAATCGGCATTGTGCCTTTTGTTTTAAATTCGGATTCAATTTCTGTGTTTATCGTCAATAAGAAGGTCCAAGGGATACAGTAAACCTGAAGTGAAACATCGGAATCTAAAACTGGACTCACAGGAGAGGTTCAAATCGTAGAAAGTGAGAGTTACAGTCCTCTTGTACTTAAGTCGGCATTGTGCATTTTGTATTAAATTCGGATGCAATTTCTGTGCTTCATTGCCAATAAGAAGGTGCAAGGTATACAGTAAACTTGAAGTGAAGCATCGGAATCTAAAACTGGACTCACAGGAGAGGTTCAAATCGTAGATAGTGAGAGTATCAGTCCTCTTGTACTTAAGTCGGCATTGTGCCTTTTGTATTAAATTCGGTTGCAATTTCTGTGTTTTATCGTCAATAAGAAGGTGCAAGGTATACAGTAAACCTGAACTGAAGCATCGGAATCTAAAACTGGACTCTCAGGAGAGGTTCAAATCGTAGAAAGTGACAGTGTCAGTCCTCTTGTACTTAAGTCGGCATTGTGCCTTTTGTATTAAATTCGGATGCAATTTCTGTGTTTCATCGTCAATAAGAAGGTGCAAGGTATACAGTAAACCTGAAGTGAAGCATCGGAATCTAAAACTGGACTCTCAGGAGAGGTTCAAATCGTAGAAAGAGAGAGTGTCAGTCCACTTGTACTTAAGTCGGCATTGTGCCTTTTTTATTAAATTCAATGCAATCTCTGTGTATCATCGTCAATAAGAAGGTGCAAGGTATACAGTATACCTGAAGTGAAGCATCGGAATCTAAAACTGGACTCACAGGAGAGGTTCAAATCGTAGAAAGTGAGAGGGTCAGTCCTAGTGTACTTAAGTCGGCATTGTGCCTTTTGTATTAAATTCGGATGCAATTTCTGTGTTTCATCGTCAATAAGAAGGTGCGAGGTATACAGTAAACCTGAAGTGAAGCATCGGAATCTGAAACTGGACTCACAGGAGAGGTTCAAATCGTAGAAAATGAGAGTGTCAGTCCTCTTGTACCTAAGTCGGCATTGTGCTTTTTGTATTAAATTCGGATGCAATTTCTGTGTTTCATCGTCAATAAGAAGGTGCAAGGTATACAGTAAAACTAAAGTGAAGCATTGGAATCTAAAACTGGACTCACAAGAGAAGTTCAAATCATAGAAAGTGAGAGTGTCAGTCCTCTTGTACTTAGGTTGGCATTGTGACTTTTGTATTAAATTCGGATGTAATTTCTGAGTTTCATCGTCAATAAGTAGGTGCAAGGTATACAGTAATCTGGAAGTGAGGCATCGGAATCTCAAACTGGACTCACAGGAGCGGTTCTAATCGTAGAAAGTGAGAGTGTCAGTCCTCTTGTACTTAAGTCGGCATTGTGCCTTTTGTATTAAATTCGGATGCAATTTCTGTGTTTCATCGTCAATAAGAAGGTGCGAGGTATACAGTAAACCTGAAGTGAAGCATCGGAATCTGAAACTGGACTCACAGGAGAGGTTCAAATCATAGAAAATGAGGGTGTCAGTCCGCTTGTACTTAAGTCGGCATTGTGCATTTTGTATTAAATTCGGATGCAATTTCTGTGTTTCATCATCAATAAGAAGGTGCAAGGTATACAGTAATCTTGAATTGATGCAATGGAATCTAAAACTGGACTCACAGGAGAGGTTCAAATCAAAGAAAGTGAGACTGTCAGTCCTCTTGTACTTAAGTCGGCATTGTGCATATTGTATTAAATACGTATGAAATTTCTGTGTTTCATCGTCAATAAGAAGGTGAAAGGTATACAGTAATCTTGAAGTGAAGCATCGGAATCCAAAACTGGACTCACAGGAGAGGTTCAAATCGTAGAAAGTGAGAGTGTCAGTCCTCTTGTACTTAAGTCCTCATTGTGCCTTTTGTATAAAATTCGGATACAATTTCTGTGTTTCATCGTCAATAGGAAGGTGCAAGGTATACGGTAATCTTGAAGTGAAGGATCCGAATCTAAAACTGGACTCACAGGAGAGGTTCAAATCATAGAATGTGAGAGTGTCAGTCCTCTTGTACTTACGACGGCATGGGCCTTTTGTATAAAATTCCAATGCAATTTCTGTGTTTCATCGTCAATAAGACGGTGCAAGGTATACAGTAAATCTGAAGTGAAGCATCGGAATCTAAAACTGGACTCACAGGAGAGGTTCAAATCGTTGAAAGTGAGAGTGTCAGTCCTCTTGTACTTAAGTCGGCATTGTGCCTTTTGTATTTAATTCCGATGCAATTTCTGTGTTTCATCGTCAATAAGAAGGTGCAAGGTATACAGTAAACCTGAAGGGAAGCATCGGAATCTAAAACTGGACTCACAGGAGAGGTTCAAATCATAGAAAGTGAGAGTGTCAGTCCTCTTGTACTTAAGTCGGCATTGTGCCTTTTGTATTAAATTCGGATGCAAACTCTGTGTTTCGTCGTCAATAAGATGGTCCAAGGGATACAGTAAACCTAAAGTGAAGCATCGGAATCTAAAACTGGACTCACAGGAGAGGTTCAAATCGTAGAATGTTAGAGTGTCAGTCCTCTTGTCCTTAAGTCGGCATTGTGCATTTTGTATTATATTCGGATGCAATTTCTGTGTTTCATCGTCAATAAGATGGTGCAAGGTATACAGTACACCTGATGTGAAGCATCGGAATCTAAAACTGGACTCACAGGAGAGGTTCAAATCGTATATAGTGAGAGTGTCAGTCCTTTTGTACTTATATCGTTATTGTGCCTTTTGTACTAAATTCGGATGCAATTTCTGTGTTTCATCGTCAATAGGAAGGTGCAAGGTATACAGTAAACCTGAAGTGAAGCATCGGAATCTAAAAGTGGACTCACAGGAGAGGTTCAAATCATTGAAAGTGAGAGTGTCAGTCCTCTCGTACTTAAGTCGGCAATGTGCCTTTTGTATTAAATTCGCATGCAATTTCTGTGTTTCATCGTCAATAAGAAGGTCCAAGGGATACAGTAAACCGGCAATGATGCATTGGTATCTAAAACTGGACTCACAGGAGGGGTTCAAATCATAGATAGAGTGTCAGTCCTCTTGTACTTATGTCGGCATTGTGCCTTTTCTATTAAATTCCGATGCAATTTCTGTGTTTCATCGTCAATAAGAAGGTGCAAGGTATACGGTAAACATGAAGTGACGCATCGGAATCAAAAACTGGACTCACAGGAGAAGTTCAAATCATAGAAAGTGAGAGTGTCAGTCCTCTTTTACTTAAGTCGGCATTGTACCTTTTGTATTAAATTTGGATGCAATTTCTGTGTTTTATCGTCAATAAAAAAGTCCAAGGGATACAGTAAGCCTGAAGTGAAGCATCGGAATCTAATACTGGACTCACAGGGGAGGTTCAAATCTGAGAAAGTTAGAGTGTCCGTCCTCTTGTACTTAAGTCGGCTTTGTGCTTTTTGAATTTAATTCCGATACAATTTTGTGTTTCATCGTCAATAAGATGGTGCAAGGTATACAGTAAACATGAAACGATGCATGGGAATCTAAAACTGGACTCACAGCAGAGTTTCAAATCACAGAAAGTGAGAGTGTAAGTCGTCTTTTACTTAAGTCGGCATTGTGCCTTTTGTATTAAATTCGGATGCAATTTCTGTGCTTCATTGCCAATAAGAAGGTGCAAGGTATACAGTAAACTTGAAGTGAAGCATCGGAATCTAAAACTGGACTCACAGGAGAGGTTCAAATCGTAGATAGTGAGAGTATCAGTCCTCTTGTACTTAAGTTGGCATTGTGCCTTTTGTATTAAATTCGGATGCAATTTCTGTGTTTTATCGTCAATAAGAAGGTGCAAGGTATACAGTAAACCTGAAGTGAAGCATCGGAATCTAAAACTGGACTCTCAGGAGAGGTTCAAATCGTAGAAAGTGACAGTGTCAGTCCTCTTGTACTTAAGTCGGCATTGTGCCTTTTGTATTAAATTCGGATGCAATTTCTGTGTTTCATCGTCAATAAGAAGGTGCAAGGTATACAGTAAACCTGAAGTGAAGCATCGGAATCTAAAACTGGACTCTCAGGAGAGGTTCAAATCGTAGAAAGAGAGAGTGTCAGTCCACTTGTACTTAAGTCGGCATTGTGCCTTTTTTATTAAATTCAATGCAATCTCTGTGTATCATCGTCAATAAGAAGGTGCAAGGTATACAGTATACCTGAAGTGATGCATCGGAATCTAAAACTGGACTCACAGGAGAGGTTCAAATCGTAGAAAGTGAGAGGGTCAGTCCTAGTGTACTTAAGTCGGCATTGTGCCTTTTGTATTAAATTCGGATGCAATTTCTGTGTTTCATCGTCAATACGAAGGTGCGAGGTATACAGTAAACCTGAAGTGAAGCATCGGAATCTGAAACTGGACTCACAGGAGAGGTTCAAATCATAGAAAATGAGGGTGTCAGTCCGCTTGTACTTAAGTCGGCATTGTGCATTTTGTATTAAATGCGGATGCAATTTCTGTGTTTCATCATCAATAAGAAGGTGCAAGGTATACAGTAATCTTGAATTGATGCATTGGAATCTAAAACTGGACTCACAGGAGAGGTTCAAATCAAAGAAAGTGAGACTGTCAGTCCTCTTGTACTTAAGTCGGCATTGTGCATATTGTATTAAATACGTATGAAATTTCTGTGTTTCATCGTCAATAAGAAGGTGAAAGGTATACAGTAATCTTGAAGTGAAGCATCGGAATCCAAAACTGGACTCACAGGAGAGGTTCAAATCGTAGAAAGTGAGAGTGTCAGTCCTCTTGTACTTAAGTCGGCATTGTGCCTTTTGTATAAAATTCGGATACAATTTCTGTGTTTCATCGTCAATAGGAAGGTGCAAGGTATACGGTAATCTTGAAGTGAAGGATCCGAATCTAAAACTGGACTCACAGGAGAGGTTCAAATCATAGAATGTGAGAGTGTCAGTCCTCTTGTACTTACGACGGCATGGGCCTTTTGTATAAAATTCCAATGCAATTTCTGTGTTTCATCGTCAATAAGACGGTGCAAGGTATACAGTAAATCTGAAGTGAAGCATCGGAATCTAAAACTGGACTCACAGGAGAGGTTCAAATCGTTGAAAGTGAGAGTGTCAGTCCTCTTGTACTTAAGTCGGCATTGTGCCTTTTGTATTTAATTCCGATGCAATTTCTGTGTTTCATCGTCAATAAGAAGGTGCAAGGTATACAGTAAACCTGAAGGGAAGCATCGGAATCTAAAACTGGACTCACAGGAGAGGTTCAAATCATAGAAAGTGAGAGTGTCAGTCCTCTTGTACTTAAGTCGGCATTGTGCCTTTTGTATTAAATTCGGATGCAATATCTGTGGATCAACGACAATAAGAAGGTGCAAGGTATACAGTAAACCTGTAGTGAAGCATCGGAATCTAAAACTGGACTCACAGGAGAGGTTCAAATCGTAGAAAGTGAGAGTGTCAGTCCTCTTGTACTTAAGTCGGCATTGTGCGTTTTGTATTAAATTCGGATGCAAACTCTGTGTTTCATCGTCAATAAGAAGGTCCTAGGGATACAGTAATCCTGATGTGAAGCATCGGAATATAAAACTGGACTCACAGGAGAGGTCCAAATCATAGAATGTGAGAGTGTAAGTCCTCTTTTACTTAATTCGGGATTGTGCCTTTTGAATTAAATTCGGATGCAATTTATGTGTTTCATCGTCAATAAGAAGGCTTAAGGGACACAGTAAACCTGAAGTGAAGCAACGGAATCTAAAACTGTACTCACAGGAGAGGATCAAAACATAGAAAGTTAGAGTGTCAGTCCTCTTGTACTTAAGTCGGCATTGTCCATTTTGTATAAAATTCGGATGCAATTTCTGTGTTTCATCGTCAATTAGAAGGTGCAAGGTATACAGTAAACCTGAAGTGAAGCATCGGAATCTAAAACTGGACTCACAGGAGAGGTTGAAATCGTAGAAAGTGAGAGTGTCAGTCCTCTTGTACTTAAGTCGGCATTGTGCCTCTTGTATTAAATTCGGATGCAATTTCTGTGTTTCATCGTCAATAAGAAGGTGCGAGGTATACAGTAAACCTGAAGTGAAGCATCGGAATCTGAAACTGGACTCACAGGAGAGGTTCAAATCATAGAAAATGAGGGTGTCAGTCCGCTTGTACTTAAGTCGGCATTGTGCATTTTGTATTAAATTCGGATGCAATTTCTGTGTTTCATCATCAATAAGAAGGTGCAAGGTATACAGTAATCTTGAATTGATGCATTGAAATCTAAAACTGGACTCACAGGAGAGGTTCAAATCAAAGAAAGTGAGACTGTCAGTCCTCTTGTACTTAAGTCGGCATTGTGCATATTGTATTAAATACGTATGAAATTTCTGTGTTTCATCGTCAATAAGAAGGTGAAAGGTATACAGTAATCTTGAAGTGAAGCATCGGAATCCAAAACTGGACTCACAGGAGAGGTTCAAACCGTAGAAAGTGAGAGTGTCAGTCCTCTTGTACTTAAGTCGGCATTGTGCCTTTTGTATAAAATTCGGATACAATTTCTGTGTTTCATCGTCAATAGGAAGGTGCAAGGTATACGGTAATCTTGAAGTGAAGGATCCGAATCTAAGACTGGACTCACAGGAGAGGTTCAAATCATAGAAAGTGAGAGTGTCAGTCCTCTAGTACTTACGACGGCATGGGCCTTTTGTATAAAATTCCAATGCAATTTCTGTGTTTCATCGTCAATAAGACGGTGCAAGGAATACAGTAAATCTGAAGTGAAGCATAGGAATCTAAAACTGGACTCACAGGAGAGGTTCAAATCGTTGAAAGTGAGAGTGTCAGTCCTCTTGTACTTAAGTCGGCATTGTGCCTTTTGTATTTAATTCCGATGCAATTTCTGTGTTTCATCGTCAATAAGAAGGTGCAAGGTATACAGTAAACCTAAAGGGAAGCATCGGAATCTAAAACTGGACTCACAGGAGAGGTTCAAATCATAGAAAGTGAGAGTGTCAGTCCTCTTGTACTTAAGTCGGCATTGTGCCTTTTGTATTAAATTCGGATGCAATATCTGTGGATCATCGACAATAAGAAGGTGCAAGGTATACAGTAAACCTGAAGTGAAGCATCGGAATCTAAAACTGGACTCACAGGAGAGGTTCAAATCGTAGAAAGTGAGAGTGTCAGTCCTCTTGTACTTAAGTCGGCATTGTGCGTTTTGTATTAAATTCGGATGCAAGCTCTGTGTTTCATCGTCAATAAGAAGGTCCTAGGGATACAGAAATCCTGAAGTGAAGCATCGGAATCTAAAACTGGACTCACAGGAGAGGTCCAAATCATAGAAAGTGAGAGTCTAAGTCCTCTTTTACTTAAGTCGGGATTGTGCCTTTTGAATTAAATTCGGATGCAATGTATGTGTTTCATCGTCAATAAGAAGGCTTAAGGGTCACAGTAAACCTGAAGTGAAGCAACGGAATCTAAAACTGTACTCACAGGAGAGGTTCAAAACATAGAAAGTTAGAGTGTCAGTCCTCTTGTACTTAAGTCGGCATTGTCCCTTTTGTATAAAATTCGGATTCAATTTCTGTGTTTCATCGTCAATTAGAAGGTGCAAGGTATACAGTAAACCTGAAGTGAAGCATCGGAATCTAAAACTGGACTCACAGGAGAGGTTGAAATCGTAGAAAGTGAGAGTGTCAGTCCTCTTGTACTTAAGTCGGCATTGTGCCTCTTGTATTAAATTCGGATGCAATTGCTGTGTTTCATCGTCAACACGAAGGTGCAAGGTATACAGTAAACCTGAAGAGATGCATCGGAATCTAAAACTGGACTCACAGGAGAGGTTCAAATCATAGAAAGTGAGAGTGTCAGTTCTCTTGTACTTAAGTCGGCGTTGTGCCTTTTGTATTAAATTCGGACGCAAGTTCTGGGTTTCATCGTCAATAAGAAGGTACAAGGTATATAGTAATGTTGAAGTGAAGCATCGGAATCTAAAAGTGGACTCACAGGAGAGGTTCAAATCGTCGAAAGTGAGAGTGTCAGTCCTCTTGTACTTATGACGGCATTGTGCATTTTGTATTAAATTCGGATGCAATTTCTGTGTTTCATCGTCAATAAGAAGGTGCAAGGTATACAGTAATCTTGAAGTGAAGCATTTGAACCTGAAACTGGACTCACAGGAGAGGTTCAAATCGTAGAAAGTGAGAGTGTCAGTCCTCTTGTACTTAAGTCGGCATTGTGCCTTTTGTATTACAATCGGAGGCAATTTCTGTATTTCATCGTCAATAAGAACTTGCAAGGTATACAGTAATCTTGAAAATGATGTATCGGAATCTAAAACTTGACTCACAGGAGAGGTTCAAATCATATAAAGTAAGAGTGTCAGTCCTCTTGTACTTAAGTCGGCATTGTGCCTTTTGTATTAAATTCGGATGCAAACTCTGTGTTTCATCGTCAATAAGAAGGTCCAAAGGATACAGTAAACCTGAAGTGAAGCATCGGAATCTAAATCTGGACTCACAGAAGAGGTTCAAATCATAGAAAGTGAGAGTGTCAGTCCTCTTGTACTTAAGTCGGCATTGTGCCTTTTGTATTAAATTCGGATGCAATTTTTGTGTTTCATCGTCAATAAGAAGCTGCAAGGTATACAATAAACCTGAAGTGAAGCATCGGAATCTAAAACTGGTCTCACAGGAGAGGTTCAAATAGTAGAAAATGGGAGTGTCAGTCCACTTGTACTTAAGTCGGCATTGTTCCTTTTGTATTAAATTCAATGCAATTTCTGTGTATCATCGTCAATAAGAAGGTGCAAGGTATACAGTAAACCTGAAGTGAAGCATCGGAATCTAAAACTGGACTCACAGGAGAGTTTCAAATCGTAGAAAGTGAGAGTGTCAGTCCTAGTGTACTTAAGTCGACATTGTGTCTTTTGAATTAAATTCGGATGCAATTTCTGTGTTTCATCGTCAATATGAAGGTGCAAGGTATACAGTAAACCTGAAGTGAAGCAACAGAATCTAAAACTGGACTCACGGGAGAGGTTTAAATCGTAGAAAGTGAGAGTGTCAGTCCTCTTGTACTTTAGACGGCATTGTGCCATTTGTAATAAATTCGGATGCAATTTCTGTGTTTCATCGTCAATAAGAAGGTGCAAGGTATACAGTAAACCTGAAGTGTAGCATTGGAATCTAAAACTGGACTCACAGGAGAGGTTCAAATCATAGAAAGTGAGACTGTCAGTCCTCTTGTACTTAAGTCGGCATTGTGCATATTGTATTATATACGTATTAAATTTCTGTGTTTCATCGTCAATAAGAAGGTGAAAGGTATACAGTAATCTTGAAGTGAAGCATCGGAATCCAAAACTGGACTCACAGGAGAGGTTCAAATCGTAGAAAGTGAGAGTGTCAGTCCTCTTGTACTTATGTCTGCATTGTGCCTTTTGTATTAAATTCGGATGCAATTTCTGTATTTCATCGTCAATAAGAAGGTACAAATTATACAATAAACCTGAAGTGAAGCATCGGTATCTAAAACTGAACTCACAGGAGAGGTTGAAATCATAGAAATTGAGAGTGTCGATCCTCTTTTACTTAAGTCGGGATTGTGCCTTTTGTATTAAATTCGGATGCAATTTCTGTTTTTCATCGTCGATACGAAGGTCCAAGGGATACAGTAATCCTGAAGTGAAGCATCGGAATCTAAAACTGGACTCACAGGAGAGGTTCAAATCATAGAATGTAAGAGTGTCAGTCCTCTTGTACTTAAGTCGGCATTGTGACTTTTGTATTAAATTCGGATGCAAACTCTGTGTTTCATCATCAATAAGGAGGTCCTAGGGATACAGTAATCCTGAAGTGAAGCATCGGAATCTAAAACTGGACTCACAGGAGAGGTTCAAATCATAGAAAGTGAGAGTGTCAGTCCTCTTGCACTTACGTCGGCATTGTGCCTTTTGTATTAATTTCGGATGCAAACTCTGTGTTTCGTCGTCTATAAGAAGGTCCGAGGGATACAGTAAAGCTGAAGTGAAGCATCGGAATCTAAAACTGGACTCACAGGAGAGGTTCAAATCATAGAAAGTGAGATAGTCGGTGCTCTTGTACTTAGGTCGGCATTGTGCCTTTTGTATTAAATTCGGATGCAATTTCTGAGTTTCATCGTCAATACGTAGGTGCATAGTATACAGTAATCTTGAAGTGAAGATTCGGAATCTACACTCCTGGAAATGGAAAAAAGAACACATTGACACCGGTGTGTCAGACCCACCATACTTGCTCCGGACACTGCGAGAGGGCTGTACAAGCAATGATCACACGCACAGCACAGCGGACACACCAGGAACCGCGGTGTTGGCCGTCGAATGGCGCTAGCTGCGCAGCATTTGTGCACCGCCGCCGTCAGTGTCAGCCAGTTTGCCGTGGCATACGCAGCTCCATCGCAGTCTTTAACACTGGTAGCATGCCGCGACAGCGTGGACGCGAACCGTATGTGCAGTTGACGGACTTTGAGCGAGGGCGTATAGTGGGCATGCGGGAGGCCGGTTGGACGTACCGCCGAATTGCTCAACACGTGGGGCGCGAGGTCTCCACAGTACATCGATGTTGTCGCCAGTGGTCGGCGGAAGTTGCACGTGCCCGTCGACCTGGGACCGGACCGCAGCGACGCACGGATGCACGCCAAGACCGTAGGATCCTACGCAGTGCCGTAGGGGACCGCACCGCCACTTCCCAGCAAATTACGGACACTGTTGCTCCTGGGGTATCGGCGAGGACCATTCGCAACCGTCTCCATGAAGCTGGGCTACGGTCCCGCACACCGTTAGGCCGTCTTCCGCTCACGCCCCAACATCGTGCAGCCCGCCTCCAGTGGTGTCGCGACAGGCGTGAATGGAGGGACGAATGGAGACGTGTCGTCTTCAGCGATGAGAGTCGCTTCTGCCTTGGTGCCAATGATGGTCGTATGCGTGTTTGGCGCCGTGCAGGTGAGCGCCACAATCAGGACTGCATACGACCGAGGCACACAGGGCCAACACCCGGCATCATAGTGTGGGGAGCGATCTCCTACACTGGCCGTACACCACTGGTGATCGTCGAGGGGACACTGAATAGTGCACGGTACATCCAAACCGTCATCGAACCCATCGTTCTACCATTCCTAGACCGGCAAGGGAACTTGCTGTTCCAACAGGACAATGCACGTCCGCATGTATCCCGTGCCACCCAACGTGCTCTAGAAGGTGTAAGTCAACTACCCTGGCCAGCAAGATCTCCGGATCTGTCCCCCATTGAGCATGTTTGGGACTGGATGAAGCGTCGTCTCACGCGGTCTGCACGTCCAGCACGAACGCTGGTCCAACTGAGGCGCCAGGTGGAAATGGCATGGAAAGCCGTTCCACAGGACTACATCCAGCATCTCTACGCTCGTCTCCATGGGAGAATAGCAGCCTGCATTGCTGCGAAAGGTGGATATACACTGTACTAGTGCCGACATTGTGCATGCTCTGTTGCCTGTGTCTATGTGCCTGTGGTTCTGTCAGTGTGATCATGTGATGTATCTGACCCCAGGAATGTGTCAATAAAGTTTCCCCTTCCTGGGACAATGAATTCACAGTGTTCTTATTTCAATTTCCAGGAGTGTAAAACTGGACTCACAGGAGAGGTTCAAATCGTAGAAAGTGAGAGTGTCAGTCCTCTTGTACTTAAGTCGGCATTGTGCCCTTTGTATTAAATTCGGATGCAATTTCTGGGTTTCATCGTCAACAAGAAGTTGCAAGGTATACAGTAATCTTGAAGTGAAGCATCGGAATCTAAAACTGGACTCACTGGAGAGGTTCAAACCGTAGAAAGTGAGAGTGTCAGTCCTCTTGTACTTAAGTCGGCATTGTGAATTTTGTATTACGATTGGAGATAATTTCTGTGTTTCATCGTCAATAAGAAGGTGCAAGGTATAGAGTAATCTTGAAAATGAAGCATCTGAATCTAAAACTGGACTCACAGGAGAGGTTCAAATCATAGAAAGTAAGAGTGTTAGTCCTCTTGTACTTAAGTCGGCATTGTGCCCTTTGTATTCAATTCGGATGCAAACTCTGTGTTTCATCGTCAATAAGAAGGTCCAAAGGATACAGTAATCCTGAAGTGAAGCATCGGATTCTAAATCTGGACTCACAGGAGAGGTTCAAATCATAGAAAGGGAGAGTGTCTGTGGTCTTGTACTTATGTCGGCATTGTGCTTTTTGTATTAATTTCGGATGCAATTTCTGTGTTGCATCGTCAGTAAGAAGGTGCAAGGTATACAGTAAACCTGAAGGGAAGCATCGGAATTTAAAAGAGGACTCACAGGAGAGGTTCAAATCGTTTGAAAGTGAGAGTGTCAGTCCTCTTGTACTTAAGTCGGCATTGTGCTTTTTGTATTACATTCGGATGCAATTACTGTGTTTCATCGTCAATAAGATGGTGCAAGGTATACAGTTAACCTGAAGTGAAGCATCGGAATCTAAGACTGGACTCACAGGAGAGGTTCAAATCGTAGAAAGTGACAGTGTCAGTCCTCATGAACTTAAGTAGGCATTGTGCCTTTTGTATCAAATTCGGATGCAATTTTTGTGTTTCATCGTTAATAAGGAGGTGCAAGGTATACAGTAAACCTGAAGTGAAGCATCGGAATCTAAAACTGGACTCACAGGAGAGGTTCAAATAGTAGAAAATGAGAGTGTCAGTCCACTTGTACTTAAGTCGGCATTGTGCCTTTTGTATTAAATTCAATGGAATTTCTGTGTATCATCGTCAATAAGAAGGTGCAAGGTATACAGTAATCCTGAAGTGAAGCATCGGAATCTAAAACTGGACTCACAGGAGAGGTTCAAATCGTAGAAAGTGAGAGTGTCAGTCCTCTTGTACTTAAGTCGGCATTGTGCTTTTTGTATTAAATTCGGATGCAGTTTCTGTGTTTCATCGTCAATAAGAAGGTGCAAGTTATACAGTAAACCTGAAGTGAAGCATCGGAATCTAAAACTGGACTCACAGGAGAGGTTCAAATCGTAGAAAGTGAGAGTGTCAGTCCTCTTGTACTTAAGTCGGCATTGTGCTTTTTGTATTAAATTCGGATGCAATTTCTGTGTTTCATCGTCAATAAGAAGGTGCAAGGTATACAGTAAACCTAAAGTGAAGTATCGGAATCTAAAACTGGACTCACAGGAGGGGTTCCAATAATAGAAAGTGTGAGTGTCAGTCCTCCTGTACTTAGGTCGGCATTGTGACTTTTGTATTAATTTCGGATGCAATTTCTGAGTTTCATCATCAATAAGTAGGTGCAAGGTATACAGTAATCTCGAAGTGAAGCATCGGAATCTGAATCTGGAATCACAGGAGAAGTTCAAATCGTAGAAAGTGAGAGTGTCAGTCCTCATGTACTTAAGTCGGCATTGTGCCTTTTGTATTAAATTCGGATGCAATATCTGTGTTTCATCGTCAATAAGAAGGTACAAATTATACAGTAATCTCGAAGTGAAGCATCGGAATCTGAAACTGGACTCACAGGAGAGGTTCAAATCGTACCAAGTGAGAGTGTCAGTCCTCTGGTACTTTAGGCGGCATTGTGCCATTTGTATTAAATTCAGATGCAATTTCTGTGTTTCATCGTCAATAAGAAGGTGCAAGGTATACAGTAAACCTCAAGTGTAGCATCGGAATCTAAAACTGGACTCACAGGAGAGGTTCAAATCATAGAAAGTGTGGGTGTCAGTCCGCTTGTACTTAAGTCGGCATTCTGCATTTTGTATTAATTTCGGATGCAATTTCTGTGTTTCATCATCAATAAGAAGGTGCAAGGTATACAGTAATCTTGAAGTGATGCATTGGAATCTAAAACTGGACTCACAGGGGAGGTTCAAATCATAGAAAGTGAGACTGTCAGTCCTCTTGTACTTAAGTCGGCATTGTGCATATTGTATTAAATACGTAAGAAATTTCTGTGTTTCATCGTCAATAAGAAGGTGAAAGGTATACAGTAATCTTGAAGTGAAGCATCGGAATCCAAAACTGGACCCACAGGAGAGGTTCAAATCGTATAAAGTGAGAGTGTCAGTCCTCTTGTACTTAAGTCGGCATTGTGCCTTTTGTATAAAATTCGGATGCAATTTCTGTGTTTCATCGTCAATAAGAAGGTGCTAGGTATACGGTAATCTTGAAGTGAAGGATCCGAATCTAAAACTGGACTCACAGGAGAGGTTCAAATCGTTGAAAGTGAGAGTGTCAGTCCTCTTGTACTTAAGTCGGCATTGTGCCCTTTGTATTAAATTCGGATGCAAATTCTGGGTTTCATCGTCAACAAGAAGTTGCAAGGTATACAGTAATCTTGAATTGAAGCAACGGAATCTAAAACTGGACTCACAGGAGAGGTTCAAATCGTAGAAAGTGAGAGTGTCAGTCCTCTTGTACTTAAGTCGGCATTGTGACTTTTGTATTAAATTCGGATGCAATTTCTGTGTTTCATCGACAATAAGAAGGTACAAGGTATACAATAAACCTGAAGTGAAGCATCGGTGTCTAAAACTGTACTCACAGGAGAGGTTCTAATCATAGAAATTGAGTGTGTCAGTCCTCTTTTACTTAAGTCGGGATTGTGCCTTTTGTATTAAATTCGGATGCAATTTCTGTTTTTCATCGTCAATACGAAGGTCCAAGGGATACAGAAATCCTGATGTGAACCATCGGAATCTAAAACTGTACTCACAGGAGAGGTTCAAATCATAGAAAGTAAGAGTGTCAGTCCTCTTGTACTTAAGTCGGCATTGTGACTTTTGTATTAATTTCGGATGCAAACTCTGTGTTTCATCGTCAATAAGATGGTCCAAGGGATACAGTAATCCTGAAGTGAAGCATCATAATCTTAAACTGGACTCACAGGACAGGTTCAAATCATAGAAAGTGAGAGTGTCAGTCCTCTTGTACTTAAGTCGGCATTGTGCCTTTTGTATTAAATTCGGATGCAAACTCTGTGTTTCGTCGTCAATAAGAAGGTCCGAGGGATACAGTAAACCTGAAGTGAAGCATCGGAATCTAAAACTGGACTCACAGGAGAGGTTCAAATCGTAGAAAGTGAGAGTGTCAGTCCTCTTGTACTTAAGTCGGCATTGTGCTTTTTGTATTAAATTCGGATGCAATTTCTGTGTTTCATCGCCAATAAGAAGGTGCAAGGTATACAGTAAACCTAAAGTGAAGCATCGGAATCTAAAACTGGACTCACAGGAGGGGTTCAAATAATAGAAAGTGAGAGTGTCAGTCCTCATGTACTTAGGTCGGCATTGTGACTTTTGTATTAATTTCGGATGCTATTTCTGAGTTTCATCATCAATAAGTAGGTGCAAGGTATACAGTAATCTCGAAGTGAAGCGTCGGAATCTGAATCTGGACTCACAGGAGAGGTTCAAATCGTAGAAAGTGAGAGTGTCAGTCCTCATTTACTTAAGTCGACATTGTGCCTTTTGTATTAAATTCGGATGCAATTTCTGTGTTTCATCGTCAATAAGAAGGTACAAATTATACAGTAATCTTGAAGTGAAGCATCGGAATCAGAAACTGGACTCACAGGGGAGGTTCAAATCGTACCAAGTGAGAGTGTCAGTTCTCTTGTACTTTAGTCGACATTGTGCCATTTGTATTAAATTCGGATGCAATTTCTGTGTTTCATCGTCAATAAGAAGGTGCAAGGTATACAGTAAACCTCAAGTGTAGCATCGGAATCTAAAACTGGACTCACAGGAGAGGTTCAAATCATAGAAAGTGAGGGTGTCAGTCCGCTTGTACTTAAGTCGGCAATGTGCATTTTGTATTAAATTCGGATGCAATTTCTGTGTTTCATCGTCAATAAGAAGGTGCTAGGTATACGGTAATCTTGAAGTGAAGGATCCGAATCTAAAACTGGACTCACAGTTGAGGTTCAAATCATAGAAAGAGAGAGTGTCAGTCCTCTTGTACTTAAGACGGCATGGGCCTTTTGTATAAAATTCCGATGCAATTTCTGTGTTTCATCGTCAATAAGACGGTGCAAGGTATACAGTGTACCTGAAGTGAAGCGTCGGAATCTAAAACTGGACTCACAGGAGAGGTTCAAATCATAGAAAGTGAGAGTGTCAGTCCTCTTGTACTTAAGTCGGCATTGTGCCTTTTGTATAAAATTCGGATGCAATTTCTGTGTTTCATCGTCAATAAGAAGGTGCTAGGTATATGGTAATCTTGAAGTGAAGGATCCGAATCTAAAACTGGACTCACAGGAGAGGTTCAAATCATAGAAAGAGAGAGTGTCAGTCCTCTTGTACTTAAGACGGCATGGGCCTTTTGTATAAAATTCCGATGCAAATTCGGTGTTTCATCGTCAATAAGACGGTGCAAGGTATACAATGTACCTGAAGTGAAGCGTCGGAATCTAAAACTGGACTCACAGGAGAGGTTCAAATCGTTGAAAGTGAGAGTGTCAGTCCTCTTGTACTTAAGTCGGCATTGTGCCCTTTGTATTAAATTCGGATGCAAATTCTGGGTTTCATCGTCAACAAGAAGTTGCAAGGTATACAGTAATCTTGAAGTGAAGCATCGGAACCTAAAACTGGACTCACAGGAGAGGTTCAAATCGTAGAAAGTGAGAGTGTCAGTCCTCTTGTACTTAAGTCGGCATTGTGACTTTTGTATTAAATTCGGATGCAATTTCTGTGTTTCATCGACATTAAGAAGGTACAAGGTATACAATAAACCTGAAGTGAAGCATCGGTGTCTAAAACTGTACTCACAGGAGAGGTTCAAATCATAGAAATTGAGAGTGTCAGTCCTCTTTTACTTAAGTCGGGATTGTGCCTTTTGTATTAAATTCGGATGCAATTTCTGTTTTTCATCGTCAATAAGAAGGTCCAAGGGATACAGAAATCCTGATGTGAAGCATCGGAATCTAAAACTGTACTCACAGGAGAGGTTCAAATCATAGAAAGTAAGAGTGTCAGTCCTCTTGTACTTAAGTCGGCATTGTGACTTTTGTATTAAATTCGGATGCAAACTCTGTGTTTCATCGTCAATAAGAAGGTCCTAGGGATACAGTAATCCTGAAGTGAAGCATCGGAATCTTAAACTGGACTCACAGGACAGGTTCAAATCATAGAAAGTGAGAGTGTCAGTCCTCTTCTACTTAAGTCGGCATTGTGCCTTTTGTATTAAATTCGGATGCAAACTCTGTGTTTCGTCGTCAATAAGAAGGTCCGAGGGATACAGTAAACCTGAAGTGAAGCATCGGAATCTAAAACTGGACTCACAGGAGAGGTTCAAATCGTAGAAAGTGAGAGTGTCAGTCCTCTTGTACTTAAGTCGGCATTGTGCTTTTTGTATTAAATTCGGATGCAATTTCTGTGTTTCATCGTCAATAAGAAGGTGCAAGGTATACAGTAAACCTAAAGTGAAGATCGGAATCTAAAACTGGACTCACAGGAGGGGTTCAAATAATAGAAAGTGAGAGTGTCAGTCCTCATGTACGTAGGTCGGCATTGTGACTTTTGTATTAATTTCGGATGCAATTTCTGAGTTTCATCATCAATAAGTAGGTGCAAGGTATACAGTAATCTCGAAGTGAAGCATCGGAATCTGAATCTGGACTCACAGGAGAGGTTCAAATCGTAGAAAGTGAGAGTGTCAGTCCTCATGTACTTAAGTCGACATTGTGCCTTTTGTATTAAATTCGGATGCAATTTCTGTATTTCATCGTCAATAAGAAGGTACAAATTATACAGTAATCTTGAAGTGAAGCATCGGAATCTGAAACTGGACTCACAGGAGAGGTTCAAATCGTACCAAGTGAGAGTGTCAGTCCTCTTGTACTTTAGTCGACATTGTGCCATTTGTATTAAATTCGGATGCAATTTCTGTGTTACATCGTCAATAAGAAGGTGCAAGGTATACAGTAAACCTCAAGTGTAGCATCGGAATCTAAAACTGGACTCACAGGAGAGGTTCAAATCATAGAAAGTGAGGGTGTCAGTCCGCTTGTACTTAAGTCGGCAATGTGCATTTTGTATTAAATTCGGATGCAATTTCTGTGTTTCATCGTCAATAAGAAGGTGCTAGGTATACGGTAATCTTGAAGTGAAGGATCCGAATCTAAAACTGGACTCACAGGAGAGGTTCAAATCATAGAAAGAGAGAGTGTCAGTCCTCTTGTACTTATGACGGCATGGGCTTTTTGTATAAAATTCCGATGCAATTTCTGTGTTTCATCGTCAATAAGACGGTGCAAGGTATACAGTGTACCTGAAGTGAAGCGTCGGAATCTAAATCTGGACTAACAGGAGAGGTTCAAATCGTTGAAAGTGAGAGTGTCAGTCCTCTTGTACTTAAGTCGGCATTGTGCCTTTTGTATTAAATTCGGAGGCAAATTCTGGGTTTCATCGTCAACAAGAAGTTGCAAGGTATACAGTAATCTTGAAGTGAAGCATCGGAATCTAAAACTGGACTCACAGGAGAGGTTCAAATCGTAGAAAGTGAGAGTGTCAGTCCTCTTGTACTTAAGTCGGCATTGTGACTTTTGTATTAAATTCGGATGCAATATCTGTGTTTCATCGACAATAAGAAGGTACAAGGTATACAATAAACCTGAAGTGAAGCATCGGTGTCTAAAACTGTACTCACAGGAGAGGTTCAAATCATAGAAATTGAGTGTGTCAGTCCTCTTTTACTTAAGTCGGGATTGTGCCTTTTGTATTAAATTCGGATGCAATTTCTGTTTTTCATCGTCAATACGAAGGTCCAAGGGATACAGAAATCCTGATGTGAAGCATCGGAATCTAAAACTGTACTCACAGGAGAGGTTCAATTCATAGAAAGTGAGAGTGTCAGTCCTCTTGTACTTAAGTCGGCATTGTGCCTTTTGTATTAATTTCGGATGCAATTTCTGAGTTTATTCATCAATAAGTAGGTGCAAGGTATACAGTAATCTCGAAGTGAAGCATCGGAATCTGAATCTGGACTCACAGGAGAGGTTCAAATCGTAGAAAGTGAGAGTGTCAGTCCTCATGTACTTAAGTCGACATTGTGCCTTTTCTATTCAATTCGGATGCAATTTCTGTGTTTCATCGTCAATAAGAAGGTACAAATTATACAGTAATCTTGAAGTGAAGCATCGGAATCTGAAACTGGATTCACAGGAGAGGTTCAAATCGTACCAAGTGAGAGTGTCAGTCCTCTTGTACTTTAGTCGACATTGTGCCATTTGTATTAAATTCGGATGCAATTTCTGTGTTTCATCGTCAATAAGAAGGTGCAAGGTATACAGTAAACCTCAAGTGTAGCATCGGAATCTAAAACTGGACTCACAGGAGAGGTTCAAATCATAGAAAGTGAGGGTGTCAGTCCGCTTGTACTTAAGTCGGCAATGTGCATTTTGTATTAAATTCGGATGCAATTTCTGTGTTTCATCGTCAATAAGAAGGTGCTAGGTATACGGTAATCTTGAAGTGAAGGATCCGAATCTAAAACTGGACTCACAGGAGAGGTTCAAATCATAGAAAGAGAGAGTGTCAGTCCTCTTGTACTTAAGACGGCATGGGCCTTTTGTATAAAATTCCGATGCAATTTCTGTGTTTCATCGTCAATAAGACGGTGCAAGGTATACAATAAACCTGAAGTGAAGCATCGGTGTCTAAAACTGTACTCACAGGAGAGGTTCAAATCATAGAAATTGAGTGTGTCAGTCCTCTTTTACTTAAGTCGGGATTGTGCCTTTTGTATTAAATTCGGATGCAATTTCTGTTTTTCATCGTCAATACGAAGGTCCAAAGGATACAGAAACCCTGATGTGATGCATCGGAATCTAAAACTGTACTCACAGGAGAGGTTCAAATCATAGAAAGTGAGAGTGTCAGTCCTCTTGTACTTAAGTCGGCATTGTGCCTTTTGTATAAAATTCGGATGCAATTTCTGTGTTTCATCGTCAATAAGAAGGTGCTAGGTATATGGTAATCTTGAAGTGAAGGATCCGAATCTAAAACTGGACTCACAGTTGAGGTTCAAATCATAGAAAGAGAGAGTGTCAGTCCTCTTGTACTTAAGACGGCATGGGCCTTTTGTATAAAATTCCGATGCAAATTCTGTGTTTCATCGTCAATAAGACGGTGCAAGGTATACAATGTACCTGAAGTGAAGCGTCGGAATCTAAAACTGGACTCACAGGAGAGGTTCAAATCGTTGAAAGTGAGAGTGTCAGTCCTCTTGTACTTAAGTCGGCATTGTGCCCTTTGTATTAAATTCGGATGCAAATTCTGGGTTTCATCGTCAACAAGAAGTTGCAAGGTATACAGTAATCTTGAAGTGAAGCATCGGAATCTAAAACTGGACTCACAGGAGAGGTTCAAATCGTAGAAAGTGAGAGTGTCAGTCCTCTTGTACTTAAGTCGGCATTGTGACTTTTGTATTAAATTCGGATGCAATTTCTGTGTTTCATCGACATTAAGAAGGTACAAGGTATACAATAAACCTGAAGTGAAGCATCGGTGTCTAAAACTGTACTCACAGGAGAGGTTCAAATCATAGAAATTGAGAGTGTCAGTCCTCTTTTACTTAAGTCGGGTTTGTGCCTTTTGTATTAAATTCGGATGCAATTTCTGTTTTTCATCGTCAATACGAAGGTCCAAGGGATACAGAAATCCTGATGTGAAGCATCGGAATCTAAAATTGTACTCACAGGAGTGGAGTTCAAATCATAGAAAGTAAGAGTGTCAGTCCTCTTGTACTTAAGTCGGCATTGTGACTTTTGTATTAAATTCGGATGCAAACTCTGTGTTTCATCGTCAATAAGAAGGTCCTAGGGATACAGTAATCCTGAAGTGAAGCATCGGAATCTTCAACTGGACTCACAGGACAGGTTCAAATCATAGAAAGTGAGAGTGTCAGTCCTCTTCTACTTAAGTCGGCATTGTGCCTTTTGTATTAAATTCGGATGCAAACTCTGTGTTTCGTCGTCAATAAGAAGGTCCGAGGGATACAGTAAACCTGAAGTGAAGCATCGGAATCTAAAACTGGACTCACAGGAGAGGTTCAAATCGTAGAAAGTGAGAGTGTCAGTCCTATTGTACTTAAGTCGGCATTGTGCTTTTTGTATTAAATTCGGATGCAATTTCTGTGTTTCATCGTCAATAAGAAGGTGCAAGGTATACAGTAAACCTAAAGTGAAGATCGGAATCTAAAACTGGACTCACAGGAGGGGTTCAAATAATAGAAAGTGAGAGTGTCAGTCCTCATGTACTTAGGTCGGCATTGTGACTTTTGTATTAATTTCGGATGCAATTTCTGAGTTTCATCATCAATAAGTAGGTGCAAGGTATACAGTAATCTCGAAGTGAAGCATCGGAATCTGAATCTGGACTCACAGGAGAGGTTCAAATCGTAGAAAGTGAGAGTGTCAGTCCTCATGTACTTAAGTCGACATTGTGCCTTTTGTATTAAATTCGGATGCAATTTCTGTGTTTCATCGTCAATAAGAAGGTACAAATTATACAGTAATCTTGAAAAGAAGCATCGGAATCTGAAACTGGACTCACAGGAGAGGTTCAAATCGTACCAAGTGAGAGTGTCAGTCCTCTTGTACTTTAGTCGACATTGTGCCATTTGTATTAAATTCGGATGCAATTTCTGTGTTTCATCGTCAATAAGAAGGTGCAAGGTATACAGTAAATCTCAAGTGTAGCATCGGAATCTAAAACTGGACTCACAGGAGAGTTTCAAATCATAGAAAGTGAGGGTGTCAGTCCGCTTGTACTTAAGTCGGCAATGTGCATTTTGTATTAAATTCGGATGCAATTTCTGTGTTTCATCGTCAATAAGAAGGTGCTAGGTATACGGTAATCTTGAAGTGAAGGATCCGAATCTAAAACTGGACTCACAGGAGAGGTTCAAATCATAGAAAGAGAGAGTGTCAGTCCTCTTATACTTAAGACGGCATGGGCCTTTTGTATAAAATTCCGATGCAATTTCTGTGTTTCATCGTCAATAAGACGGTGCAAGGTATACAGTGTACCTGAAGTGAAACGTCGGAATCTAAAACTGGACTCACAGGAGAGGTTCAAATCGTTGAAAGTGAGAGTGTCAGTCCTCTTGTACTTAAGTCGGCATTGTGCCCTTTGTATTAAATTCGGAGGCAAATTCTGGGTTTCATCGTCAACAAGAAGTTGCAAGGTATACAGTAATCTTGAAGTGAAGCATCGGAATCTAAAACTGGACTCACAGGAGAGGTTCAAATCGTAGAAAGTGAGAGTGTCAGTCCTCTTGTACTTAAGCCGGCATTGTGACTTTTGTATTAAATTCGGATGCAATTTCTGTGTTTCATCGACAATAAGAAGGTACAAGGTATACAATAAACCTGAAGTGAAGCATCGGTGTCTAAAACTGTACTCACAGGAGAGGTTCAAATCATAGAAATTGAGTGTGTCAGTCCTATTTTACTTAAGTCGGGATTGTGCCTTTTGTATTAAATTCGGATGCAATTTCTGTTTTTCATCGTCAATACGAAGGTCCAAGGGATACAGAAATCCTGATGTGAAGCATCGGAATCTAAAACTGTACTCACAGGAGAGGTTCAAATCATAGAAAGTGAGAGTGTCAGTCCTCTTGTACTTAAGTCGGCATTGTGCCTTTTGTATAAAATTCGGATGCAATTTCTGTGTTTCATCGTCAATAAGAAGGTGCTAGGTATATGGTAATCTTGAAGTGAATGATCCGAATCTAAAACTGGACTCACAGGAGAGGTTCAAATCATAGAAAGAGAGAGTGTCAGTCCTCTTGTACTTAAGACGGCATGGGGCTTTTGTATAAAATTCCGATGCAAATTCTGTGTTTCATCGTCAATAAGACGGTGCAAGGTATACAATGTACCTGAAGTGAAGCGTCGGAATCTAAAACTGGACTCACAGGAGAGGTTCAAATCGTTGAAAGTGAGAGTGTCAGTCCTCTTGTACTTAAGTCGGCATTGTGCCCTTTGTATTAAATACGGATGCAAATTCTGGGTTTCATCGTCAACAAGAAGTTGCAAGGTATACAGTAATCTTGAAGTGAAGCATCGGAATCTAAAACTGGACTCACAGGAGAGGTTCAAATCGTAGAAAGTGAGAGTGTCAGTCCTCTTGTACTTAAGTCGGCATTGTGACTTTTGTATTAAATTCGGATGCAATTTCTGTGTTTCATCGACAATAAGAAGGTACAAGGTATACAATAAACCTGAAGTGAAGCATCGGTGTCTAAAATTGTACTCACAGGAGAGGTTCAAATCATAGAAATTGAGAGTGTCAGTCCTCTTTTACTTAAGTCGGGATTGTGCCTTTTGTATTAAATTCGGATGCAATTTCTGTTTTTCATCGTCAATACGAAGGTCCAAGGGATACAGAAATCCTGATGTGAAGCATCGGAATCTAAAACTGTACTCACAGCAGAGGTTCAAATCATAGAAAGTAAGAGTGTCAGTCCTCTTGTACTTAAGTCGGCATTGTGACTTTTGTATTAAATTCGGATGCAAACTCTGTGTTTCATCGTCAATAAGAAGGTCCTAGGGATACAGTAATCCTGAAGTGAAGCATCGGAATCTTAAACTGGACTCACAGGACAGGTTCAAATCATAGAAAGTGAGAGTGTCAGTCCTCTTCTACTTAAGTCGGCATTGTGCCTTTTGTATTAAATTCGGATGCAAACTCTGTGTTTCGTCGTCAATAAGAAGGTCCGAGGGATACAGTAAACCTGAAGTGAAGCATCGGAATCTAAAACTGGACTCACAGGAGAGGTTCAAATCATAGAAAGTGAGATAGTCGGTGCTCTTGTACTTAGGTCGGCATTGTGCGTTTTGTATTAAATTCGGATGCAATTTCTGAGTTTCATTCTCAATAAGTAGGTGCAAGGTATACAGTAATCTTGAAGTGAAGATTCGGAATCTAAAACTGGACTCACAGGAGAGGTTCAAATCGTAGAAAGTGAGAGTGTCAGTCCTCTTGTACTTAAGTCGGCATTGTGCCCTTTGTATTAAATTTGGTTGCAATTTCTGGGTTTCATCGTCAACAAGAAGTTGCAAGGTATACAGTAATCTTGAAGTGAAGCATCGGTATCTAAAACTGGACTCACAGGACAGGTTCAAATCATAGAAAGTGAGAGTGTCAGTCCTCTTCTACTTAAGTCGGCATTGTGACTTTTGTATTTAATTCGGATGCAATTTCTGTGTTTTATCGTCAATAAGAAAATCCAAGGGATACAGTAAACCTGAAGAGAAGCATTGGAATCTGCGACTGGACTCACAGGAGGGGTTCAAATTATAGAAAGTGAGAGTGTCAGTCCTCTTGTACTTAAGTCGGCATTGTGCCTTTTGTATTAAATTCGGACGCAATTTCTGTGTTTCATCGTCAATAAGAAGGTACAAGGTATATAGTAATCTTGAAGTGAAGCATCGGAATCTAAAACTGGACTCACAGGAGAGGTTCAAATCGTTGAAAGTGAGACTGTCAGTCCTCTTGTACTTAAGTCGGCATTGTGCCTTTTGTATTAAATTCGGATGCAATTTCTGTGTTTCATCGTCAATAGGAAGTACCAAGGGATACAGTAATCCTGAAGTGATGCATCGGAATCTAAAACTGGACTCACAGGAGAGGTTCAAATCATAGATAGTAAGAGAGTCAGTCCTCTTGTACTTAAGTCGGCATTGTGCCTTTTGTTTTAAATTCGGATGCAAACTCTGTGTTTCATCGTCAATATGAAGGTCCAAAGGATACAGTAATCCTGAAGTGAAGCATCGGAATCTAAATCTGGACTCACAGGAGAGGTTCAAATCATAGAAAGTGAGAGTGTCAGTCCTCTTGTACTTATGTCGGCATTGTGCTTTTTGTATTAAATGCGGATGCAATTTCTGTGTTTCATCGTCAATAAGAAGGTGCAAGGTAAACAGTAATCTTGAAGTGAAGCATCGGAATCTAAAACTGGACTCACAGGAGAGGTTCAAATCATAGATAGTGAAAGTGTCAGTCCTCCTGTACTTAAGTCGGCATTGTGCATTTTGTATTAAATTCGGATGCAATTTCTGTGTTTCATCGTGGATAAGAAGGTGCAAGGTATACAGTAAACCTGAAGTGAAGCATCGGAATCTAAAACTGGACTCACAGGAGAGGTTCAAATTGTTGAAAGTGAGAGGGTCAGGCCTCTTGTACTTAAGTCGGCATTGTGCCTTTTGTATTAAATTCGGATGCAATTTCTGTGTTTCATCGTCAATAAGAAGGTGCAAGTTATAAAGTATACCTGAAGTGAAACTTCGGAATCTAAAACTGGACTCACAGGAGAGGTTCAAATCATAGAAAGTGAGAGTGTCACTCCTCTTGTACTTAACTCGGCATTGTGCATTTTGTATTAAATTCGGATGCAAATTCTGTGATTCATCGTCAATAAGAAGGTGCAAGGTAAACAGTAAACCTGAAGTGAAGCATCGGAATCTAAAACTGGACTCACAGGAGATGTTCAAATCGTAGAAAGTGAGAGTGTCAGTCCTCTTTTACTTATGTCGGAATTGTGCCTTTTGTATTAAATTCGGATGCAATTTCGGTGTTTCATCGTCAATAAGAAGGTCCAAGGGATACAGTAAACCTGAAGTGAAGCATCGGAATCTAAAATTGGACTCACAGGAGGGGTTCAAATCATAGAAAGTTAGAGTGTCAGTCCTCTTGTACTTAAGTCGTCATTGTGCCTTTTGTATTAAATTCGGATGCAAACTCTGTGTTTCATCGTCAATAAGAAGGTCCAAGGGATACAGTAAACCTGAAGTGAAGCATCGGAATCTAAAACTGGACTCACAGGAGAGGTTCAAATCATAGATAGTTAGAGTGTCAGTCCTCTTGTACTTAAGTCGTCATTGTGCCTTTTGTATTAAATTTGGATGCAAACTCTATGTTTCATCGTCAATAGGAAGGTCCAAGTGATACAGTAAACCTGAAGCGAAGCATCGGAATCTAAAACTGGACTCACAGGAGAGGTTCAAAGCATAGACAGTTAGAGTGTCAGACCTCTTGTACTTAGGTCGGCCTTTTGCCTTTTGTATTAAATTCGGATGCAATCTCTGTGTCTCCTCGTCAATAAAATGGTCCAAGGTATACAGTAAACCTGAAGTGAAGCATCGATATCTATAACTGGACTCACAGGAGAGGTTCAAATCACAGAAAGTGAGAGTGTCTGTCCTCTTTTACTTAAGTCGGCATTGTGCCTTTTGTGTTAAATTCGGATGCAGTTTCTGTGTTTCATCGTCAATAAGAAGGTCCAAGGGATACAGTAAACCTGAAGTGAAACATCGGAATCTAAAACTAGACTCACAGGAGTGGTTTAAATCATAGAAAGTTAGAGTGTCAGTCCTCTTGTACTTAAGTCGGCATTGTGCCTTTTGAATTTAATTCCGATGCAATTTTTGTGTTTCATCGTCAATAAGACGGTGCATGGTATACAGTAAACCTGAAGTGAAGCATCGGAATCTAAAACTGGACTCACAGGAGAGGTTCAAATCAAAGAAAGTGAGAGTGTCAGTCCTCTTGTACTTAAGTCGGCATTGTGCCTTTTGTACTAAATTCCGATGCAATTTCTATGTTTCATCGTCAATAAGAAGGTCCCAGGGATACAGTAAACCTGAAGTGAAGCATCGGAATCTAAAACAGGACTCACAGGAGAGGTCCAAATCATAGAAAGGGAGAGTGTCAGTCCTCTTGTACATACGTTGGCATTGTGCCTTTTGTATTTAATTCAGATTCAATGTCTGTGTTTCATCGTCAATAAGAAGGTGCAAGGTATACAGTAAACCTGAAGTGAAGCGTCGGAATCTAAAACTTGACTGACAGGAGAGGTTCAAATCATAGAAAGAGAGTGTGACAGTCCTCTTTTACATAAGTCGGCATTGTGACTTTAGTATTAAATTCGGATGCAATTTCTGTGTTTCATCGTCATTAAGAAGATCCAAGGGATACAGTAAACCTGAAGTGAAGCATCGGAATCTAAATCTGGACTCACAGGAGAGGTTCAAATCATAGGAAGGGAGAGTGTCAGTCCTCTTGTACTTAAGTCGGCATTGTGCCTTTTGTATTAGACTCAAATGCAATTTCTGTGTTTCATAGTCAATAAGAAGGTGCAAGGTACACAGTAAAACTGAAGTGAAGTATCGGAATCTAAAACTGGACTCACAGGAGAGGTTCAAATCATAGAAAACGAGAGTGTCAGTCCTCTCGTACTTAAGTTGGCATTGTGCATTTGTATTAAATTCGGATGCAATTTCTGTGTTTCAACGTCAATAATAAGGTCCAAGGGATACAGTTAACCTGAAGTGAAGCATCGGAAACTAAAACTGGAGTCACAGGACAGGTTCAAATCATAGATAGTTAGAGTGTCAGTCCTCTTGTACTTAAGTCGGCATTGTGCCTTTTCAATTTAATTCCGATGCAATATCTGAGTTTCATCGTCAATAAGAAGGTCCAAGGGATACAGTAAACCTGAAGTGAAGCATCGGAATCTAAAACTGGACTCACAGGAGGGGTTCAAATCACTGATAGTTAGAGTGTCAGTTCTCTTGTACTTAAGTCGGCATTGTGCCTTTTGAATTTAATTCCGATGCAATATCTGTGTATCATCGTCAATAAGAAGGTCCAAGGGATACAGTAAACCGGAAGAGAAGCATCGGAATATAAATTGGACTCACAGGAGAGGGTCAAATCATAGAAAGTTAGATTGTCGGTCCTTTTGTACTTAAGTCGGCATTGTGCCTTTTGTATTAAATTCGGATGCAATTTCTGTGTTTCATCGTCATTAAGAAGGTCCAAGGGATACAGTAAACCTGAAGTGAAGCATCGGAATCTAAAAGTGGACTCACAGGACAGGTTCTAATCATAGATAGTTAGAGTGTCTGTCCTCTTGTACTTAAGTCGGCATTGTGCCTTTTGAATTTAATTCCGATGCAATTTCTGTGTTTCATCGTCAATAATAAGGTCCAAGGGATACAGTAAACCTGAAGAGAAGCATCGGAATCTAAAACTTGGCTCACAGGAGAGGTTCAAATCATAGAAAGTTAGAGTGTCAGTCCTTTTGTACTTAAGTCGGCATTGTGCCTTTTGCATTAAATGCGGATGCAATTTCTGTGCTTCATCGTCAATAAGAAGGTCAAAGGGATAGAGTAAACCTGAAGTGAAGCATCGGAATCTAAAACTGGACTCACAGGAGGGGTTCAAATCATTGATAGTTAGAGTTTCAGTCCTCATGTACTTAAGTCGTCATTGTGCCTTTTGAAAAAAAATGGTTCAAATGTCTCTGAGCAGTATGGGCCTCAACTGCTGAGGTCATTAGTCACCTAGTTCTTAGAACTAGTTAAACCTAACTAACCTAAGGACATCACAAACATCCATGCCCGAGGCAGGTGTGCCTTTTGAATGTAATTCCGATGCAAGCCTGTGTTTCATCGTCAATAAGAAGGTGCAAGGTACACAGTAAAACTGAAGTGAAGCATCGGAATCTAAAACTGGACTCACAGGAGAGGTTCAAATCATAGAAAACGAGAGTGTCAGTCCTCTTGTACTTAAGTCGGCATTGTGCCTTTTGTATTAAATTCGGATGCAATTTCTGTTTTTCATCGTCAATAAGAAGGTCCAAGGGAGACAGTAAACCTGAAGTGAAGGATCGGAATCTAAAACTGGACTCAGAGCAAAGGTTCAAATTATAGATAGTTAGAGTGTCAGTCCTCTTGTACTTAAGTCGGCATTGTGTCTTTTGAATTTAATTCCGATGCAATTTCTGTGTTTCATCGTCAATAAGAAGGTGCAAGGTATACATTAAACCTGAAGTGAAGCATCGGAATCTAAAACTGGACTCACAGGAGAGGTTCAAATCATAGGAAGAGAGAGTGTCAATCCTCTTTTACTTAAGTCGACATTGTGCCTTTTGAATTAAATTCCGATGCAATTTCTGTGTTTCATAGTCAATAAGAACGTCCAAGGGATCCAGTGAACCTGAAGTGAAGCATCGGAATCTAAAACTGGACTCACAGCAGAGGTTCAAATCATTGATAGTTAGAGTGTCAGTCCTCTTGTACTTAAGTCGGCATTGTGCTTTTGAATTTAATTCCGATTCAATTTCTGTGTTCCATCGTTAATAAGAAGGGCCAAGGGATACAGTAAACCTGAAGTGAAGCATCGGAATCTAAAACTGGACTCACAGGAGGGGTTCAAATCATGGATAGTGAGAGTGTCAGTCCTCTTGTACTTAAGTCGGCCTTTTGCGTTTTGAATTTAATTCCGATGCAATTTCTGTGTTTCATCGTCAATAAGAAAGTCCAAGGGATACAGTAAACGTGAAGAGAAGCATCGGAATCTGCGACTGGACTCACAGGAGGGGTTCAAATCATAGAAAGTTAGATTGTCAATCCTTTTGTACTTAAGTCGGCATTGTGCCTTTTGTATTAAATTCGGATGCAATTTCTGTGTTTCATCGTCAATAAGAAGGTCCAAGGGATACAGTAAACCTGAAGTGAAGCATCGTAGTCTAAAACTGGACTCACAGGACAGGTTCTAACCATAGATAGTTAGAGTGTCAGTCCTCTTGTACTTAAGTCGGCATTATGCCTTTTGTATTAAATTCGGATGCAATATCGGTGTTTCATCGTCAATAAGAAGGTCCAAGGGATACAGTAAACCTGAAGTGAAGCATCGGAATCTAAAACTGGACTCATAGGAGAGGTTCAAATCATAGAAAGTTAGAGTGTCAGTCCTCTTGTATTTAAGTCCTCATTGTGCCTTTTGTATTAAATTCGGATGCAAACACTGTGTTTCATCGTCAATAAGAAGGTCCAAGGGATACAGTAAACCTGAAGTGAAGCATCGGAATCTAAAACTGGACTCACAGGAGAGGTTAAAAGCATAGACAGTTAGAGTGTCAGTCCTCTTGTACTTAGGTCGGCCTTGTGCCTTTTGTATTAAATTCGGATGCAATTTCTGTGTCTCCTCGTCAATAAAATGGTCCAAGGTATACAGTAAACTTGAAGTGAAGCATCGATATCTATAACTGGACTCACAGGAGAGGTTCAAATCACAGAAAGTGAGAGTGTCAGTCCTCTTTTACTTAAGTCGGCATTGTGCCTTTTGTATTAAATTCGGATGCAGTTTCTGTGTTTCATCGTCAATAAGAAGGTTCAAGGGATACAGTAAACCTGAAGTGAAGCATCGGAATCTAAAACTGGACTCACAGGAGAGGTTTAAATCATAGACAGTTAGAGTGTCAGTCCTCTTGTACTTAAGTCGGCATTGTGCCTTTTGAATTTAATTCCGATGCAATTTTTGTGTTTCATCGTCAATAAGACGGTGCTAGGTATACAGTAAACCTGAAGTGAAGCATCGGAATCTAAAACTGGACTCACAGGAGAGGTTAAAATCAAATAAAGTGAGAGTGTCAGTCCTCTTGTACTTAAGTCGGCATTGTGCCTTTTTTACTAAATTCCGATGCAATTTCTTTGTTTCATCGTCAATACGAAGGTCCAAGGGATTCAGTAAACCTGAGGTGAAGCATCGGAATCTTAAACTGGACTCACAGGAGAGCTCCAAATCATAGAGAGGGAGAGTGTCAGTCCTCTTGTACTTACGTCGGAATTGTGCCTTTTGTATTAAATTCAGATTCAATTTCTGTTTTTCATCGTCAATAAGAAGGTGCAAGGTATACAGTAAACCTGAGGTGAAGCGTCGGAATCTAAAGCTGGACTGACAGGAGAGGTTCAAATCATAGAAAGAGAGTGTGACAGTACTCTTTTACATAAGTCGGCATTGTGACTTTAGTAATTAAATTCGAATGCAATTTCTGTGTTTCATCGTCATTATGAAGATCCAAGGGATACAGTAAACCTGAAGTGAAGCATCGGAATCTAAAACTGGACTCACAGGACAGGTTCTAATCATAGATAGTTAGAGTGTCTGTCCTCTTGTACTTAAGTCGGCATTGTGCCTTTTCAATTTAATTCCGATGCAATTTCTGTGTTTCATCGTCAATAAGTAGGTCCAAGGGATACAGTAAACCTGAAGAGAAGCATCGGCATCTAAAACTTGGCACACAGGAGAGGTTCAAATCATAGAAAGTTAGATTGTCAGTCCTTTTGTACTTAAGTCGGCATTGTGCCTTTTGCATTGAATGCGGATGCAATTTCTGTGCTTCATCGTCAATAAGAAGGTCCAAGCGATACAGTAAACCTGAAGTGAAGCATCGGAAACTAAAACTGGACTCACAGGAGAGGTTCAAATCATAGATAGATAGAGTGTCAGTCCTCTTGTACTTAAGTCGGCATTGTGCCTTTTGAATTTAATTCCGATGCAATATCTGTGTTTCATCGTCAATAAGAAGGTCCAAAGGATACAGTAAACCTGAAGTGAAGCATCGGAATCTAAAACTGGACTCTCAGGAGGGGTTCAAATCACTGATAGTTATAGTGTCAGTCCACTTGTACTTATGTCGGCATTGTGCCTTTTGTATTTAATTCCGATGCAATTTCTGTGTTTCATCGTCAATAAGAATGTCCAAGGGATACAGTAAACCGGAAGAGAGGCATCGGAATCTAAATTGGACTCACAGGAGAGGTTGAAATCATAGAAAGTTAGATTGTCAGTCCTTTTGTACTTAAGTCGGCATTGTGCCTTTTGTATTAAATTCGGATGCAATTTCTGTGTTTCATCGTCAATAAGAAGGTCCAAGGGATACAGTAAACCTGAAGTGAAGCATTGGAATCTAAAACTGGACTCACAGGACAGGTTCTAATCATAGATAGTTAGAGTGTCAGTCCTCTTGTACTTAAGTCGGCATTGTGCCTTTTGAATTTAATTCCGATGCAATTTCTGTGTTTCATCGTCAATAAGAAAGACCAAGGGATACAGTAAACCTGAAGAGAAGCATCGGCATCTATAACTTGGCTCACAGGAGAGGTTCAAATCATAGAAAGTTAGATTGTCAGTCCTTTTGTACTTAATTCAGCATTGTGCCTTTTGCATTAAATGCGGATGCAATTTCTGTGTTTCATCGTCAATAAGAAGGTATAAGGGATAGAGTAAACCTGAAGTGAAGCATCGGAATCTAAAACTGGACTCACAGGAGGGGTTCAAATCATTGATAGTTAGAGTGTCAGTCCTCTTATACTTAAGTCGGCATTGTGCCTTTTGTATTAATTTCGGATGCAGTTTCTGTGTTTCATCGTCAATAAGAAGGTGCAAGGTATACAGTAAACCTGAAGTGAAGCACCGGAATCTAAAACTGGACTCACAGGAGAGGTTCAAATAATAGAAAGTTAGATTGTCAGTCCTTTTGTACTTAAGTCGGCATTGTGCCTTTTGTATTAAATTCGGATGCAATTTCTGTGTTTCATCATCGATAACAAGGTCCAAGGGATACAGTAAACCTGAAGTGAAGCATCGGAATCTAAAACTGGACTCACAGGAGGGGTTCAAGTCATTGATATTTAGAGCGTCAGTCCTCTTATACTTAAGTCGGCATTGTGCCTTTTGTATTAAATTCGGATGCAATTTCTGTGTTTCATCGTCAATTAGAAGGTCCAAGGGATACAGCAAATCTGAAGTGAAGCATCTGAATCTAAAACTGGACTCACAGGAGGGGTTCAATTCATTGATAGTTTGAGTGTCAGTCCTCTTGTACTTAAGTCGGCATTGTGCCTTTTGAATTTAATTCCGATGCAATTTCTGTGTTTCATCGCCAATAAGAAGGTGCAAGGTATACAGTAAACCTGAAGTGAAGCATCGGAATCTAAAACTGGACTCACAGTAGAGGTTCAAATCATAGATAGTTAAAGTGTCAGTCCTCTTGTACTTAAGTCGGCATTGTGTCTTTTGAATTTATATCCGATGCTATTTCTGTGTTTCATCGTCAATAAGAAGGTGCAAGGTATACAGTAAACCTGAAGAGAAGCATCGGAATCTACAACTGGACTCACAGGAGAGGTTCTAATAATAGAAAGTTAGATTGTAAGTCCTTTTGTACTTAAGTTGGCATTGTGCCTTTTGTATTAAATTCGGATGCAATTTCTGTGATTCATCGTCAATAAGAAGGACCAAGGGATACAGTAAACCTGAAGTGAAGCATCGTAATCTAAAACGGGACTCACAGGAGGGGTTCAAATCATTGATAGTTAGAGTGTCAGTCCTCTGATACTTAAGTCGGCATTGTGCCTTTTGTATTAAATTCGGATGCAATTTCTGTGTTTCATCGTCAATAAGAAGGTCCAAGAGATACAGTAAATCTGAAGTGAAGCATCTGAATCTAAAACTGGACTCACAGGAGGGGTTCAAATCATTGATTGTTTGAGTGTCAGTCCTCTTGTACTTAAGTCGGCATTGAGCCTTTTGAATTTAATTCCGATGCAATTTCTGTGTTTCGTCGACAATTAGAAGTTCCAAGGGATACAGTATACCTGAAGTGAAGCATCGGAATCTAGAACTGGACTCACAGGAGGGGTTCAAATCATTGATAGTTAGAGTGTCAGTCCTCTTGTACTTAAGTCAGCATTGTGCCTCTTGAATTTAATTCCGATGCAATTTCTGTGTTTCATCGTCAATAAGAAAGTCCAAGGGATACAGTAAAGCTGAAGAGAAGCATCGTAATCTAAAACTGGATTCACAGGAGAGGTTCAAATCATAGGAAGTTAGATTGTCAGTCCTTTTGTACTTAAGTCGGCATTGTGCCTTTTGTATTAAATTCGGATGCCATTTCTGTGTTTCATCGTCAATAAGAAGGTCCAAGGGATACAGTAAACCTGAAGTGAAGCATCGGAATCTAAAACTGAACTCTCTGGAGAAGTTCAAATCATAGATAGTTAGAGTGTTAGTCCTCTTGTACTTAAGTCGGCATTGTGCTTTTGAATTTAATTCCGATTCAATTTCTGTGTTCCATCGTCGATAAGAAGGTCGAAGGGATACAGTAAACCTGAAGTGAAGCATCAGAATCTAAAACTGGACTCACAGGAGGGGTTCAAATCATTGATAGATAGAGTGTCAGTCCTCTTGTACTTAAGTCGGCATTGTGCATTTTGAATTTAATTCCGATGCAATTTCTGTGTTTTATCGTCAGTAAGAAAATCCAAGGGATACAGTAAACCTGAAGAGAAGCATCGGAATCTGCGACTGGACTCACAGGAGGGTTTCAAATCATAGAAAGTTAGATTGTCAGTCCTTTTGTACTTAAGTCGGCATTGTGCCTTTTGTATTAAATTCGGATGCAATTTCTGTGTTTCATCGTCAATAAGAAGGTCCAAGGGATACAGTAAACCTGAAGTGAAGCATCGGAATCTAAAACTGGACTCACAGGAGGGGTTCAAATCATTCATAGTTAGAATGTCAGTCCTTTTGTACTTAAGTCGGCATTGTGCCTTTTGTATTAAATTCGGATGCAATTTCTGTGTTTCATCGTCAATAAGAAGGTCCAAGGGATACAGTAAACCTGAAGTGAAGCATCGGAATCTAAAACTGAACTCACTGGAGAAGTTCAAATCATAGATAGTTAGAGTGTTAGTCCTCTTGTACTTAAGTCGGCATTGTGCCTTTTGTATTAAATACGGATGCAATTTCTGTGTTTCATCGTCAATAAGAAGGTCCAACAGATACAGTAAACCTGAAGTGAAGCATCGGAATCTAAAACTGGACTCACACAAGGGGTTCAAATCATTGATACTTAGAGTGTCAGTCATCTTATACTTAAGTCGGCATTGTGCCTTTTGTATTAAATTCGGAGGCAGTTTCTGTGTTTCATCGTCAATAAGAAGGTCCAAGGTATTCAGTAAACCTGAAGTGAAGAATCGGAATCTAAAACTGGGCTCACATGAGAGGTTCAAATCATAGAGAGTTAGAGTGTCAGTCCTCTTGTACTTAAGTTGGCATTGTGCCTTTTGAATTTAATTCCGATGCAATTTCTGTGTTTCATCGTCAATAAGAAGGTGCAAGGTATACATTAAACCTGAAGTGAAGCATCGGAATCTAAAACTGGACTCACAGGAGGGGTTCAAATCATAGGAAGACAGAGTGTCAATCCTCTTTTACTTAAGTCGGCATTGTGCCTTTTGTATTAAATTCCGATGCAATTTCTGTGTTTCATCGTCAATAAGATGGTCCAAGGGATCCAGTAAACCTGAAGTGAAGCATCGGAATCTAAAACTGGACTCACAGCAGAGGTTCAAATCATTGATAGTTAGATTGTCAGTCCTCTTGTACTTAAGTCGGCATTGTGCTTTTGAATTTAATTCCGATTCAATATCTGTGTTCCATCGTCGATAAGAAGGTCGAAGGGATACAGTAAACCTGAAGTGAAGCATCGGAATCTAAAACTGGACTCACAGGAGGGGTTCAAATCATTGATAGATAGAGTGTCAGTCCTCTTGTACTTAAGTCGGCATTGTGCATTTTGTATTTAATTCCGATGCAATTTCTGTGTTTTATCGTCAATAAGAAAAGCCAAGGGATACAGTAAACCTGAGAGAAGCATCGGAATCTGCGACTGGACTCACAGGAGGGGTTCAAATCATAGAAAGTTAAATTGTCAGTCCTTTTGTACTTAAGTCGGCATTGTGCCTTTTGTTTTAAATTCGGATGCAATTTCTGTGTTTCATCGTCAATAAGAAGGTCCTAGGGATACAGTAAACCTGAAGTGAAGCATCGGAATCAAAAACTGGACTCACAGGAGGGGTTCAAATCATTCATAGTTAGAATGTCAGTCCTTTTGTACTTAAGTCGGCATTGTGCCTTTTGTATTAAATTCGGATGCAATTTCTGTGTTTCATCGTCAATAAGAAGGTCCAAGGGATACAGTAAACCTGAAGTGAAGCATCGGGATCTAAAATTGAACTCACTGGAGAAGTTCAAATCATAGATAGTTAGAGTGTCAGTCCTCTTGTACTTAAGTCGGCATTGTGCCTTTTGTATTAAATTCGGATGCAATTTCTGTGTTTCATCGTCAATAAGAAAGTCCAAGGGATACAGTAAACCTGAAGTGAAGCATCGGAATCTAAAACTGGACTCACAGGAAGGGTTCAAATCATTGATAGTTAGAGTGTCAGTCCTCTTATACTTAAGTCGGCATTGTGCCTTTTGTATTAAACTCGGATGCAATTTCTGTGTTTCATCGTCAATAAGAAGGTCCAAGGTATTCAGTAAACCTGAAGTGAAGAATCGGAATCTAAAACTGGGCTCATATGAGAAGTTTAAATCATAGAGAGTTAGAGTGTCAGTCCTATTGTACTTATGTCAGCATTGTGCCTTTTGAATTTAATTCCGATGCAATTTCTGTGTTTCATCGTCAATAAGAAGGTGCAAGGTATACATTAAACCTGAAGTGAAGCATCGGAATCTAAAACTGGACTCACAGGAGGGGTTCAAATCATAGGAAGAGAGAGTGTCAATCCTCTTTTACTTAAGTCGGCATTGTGCCTTTTGTATTAAATTCCGATGCAATTTCTGTTTTTCATCGTCAATAAGAAGGTCCAAGGCATCCAGCAAATCTGAAGTGAAGCATCGGAATCTAAAACTGGACTCACAGCAGAGGTTCAAATCATTGATAGTTAGATTGTCAGTCCTCTTGTACTTAAGTCGGCATTGTGCTTTTGAATTTGATTCCGATTCAATTTCTGTGTTCCATCGACAATAAGAAGGTCCAAGGGATACAGTAAACCTGAAGTGAAGCATCGGAATCTAAAACTGGACTCACAGGAGGGGTTCAAATCATTGATAGATAGAGTGTCGGTCCTCTTGTACTTAAGTCGGCATTGTGCCTTTTGAATTTAATTCCGATGCAATTTCTGTGTTTTATCGTCAATAAGAAAAGCCAAGGGATACAGTAAACCTTAAGAGAAGCATCGGAATCTGCGACTGGACTCACAGGAGGGGTTCAAATCATAGAAAGTTAGATTGTCAGTCCTTTTGTACTTAAGTCGGCATTGTGCCTTTTGAATTTAATTAAGATGCAATTTCTGTGTTTCATCGTCAATAAGAATGTGCAAGGTATACAGTAAACCTGAAGTGAATCATCGGAATCTAAAACTGGACTCACAGGAGAGGTTCAAATCATAGATAGTTATAGTGTCAGTCCTCTTGTACTTAAGTCGGCATTGTGTCTTTTGAATTTAATTCCGATGCTATTTCTGTGTTTCGTCGTCAATAAGAAGGTGCAAGGTATACAGTAAACCTGAAGAGAAGCATCGGAATCTACAACTGGACTCACAGGAGAGGTTCAAATAATAGAAAGTTAGATTGTAAGTCCTTTTGTACTTAAGTTGGCATTGTGCCTTTTGTATTCAATTCGGATGCAATATCTGTGTTTCATCGTCAATAAGAAGGCCAAGGGAAACAGTAAACCTGAAGTGAAGCATCGTAATCTAAAACTGGACTCACAGGAGGGGTTCAAATCATTGATAGTTAGAGTGTCAGTCCTCTGATACTTAAGTCGGCATTGTGCCTTTTGTATTAAATTCGGATGCAATTTCTGTGTTTCATCGTCAATAAGAAGGTCCAAGAGATACAGTAAATCTGAAGTGAAGCATCTGAATCTAAAACTGGACTCACAGGAGGGGTTCAAATCATTGATTGTTTGTGTGTCAGTCCTCTTGTACTTAAGTCGGCATTGAGCCTTTTGAATTTACTTCCGATGCAATTTCTGTGTTTCGTCGACAATTAGAAGGTCCAAGGGATACAGTATACCTGAAGTGAAGCATTGGAATCTAGAACTGGACTCACTGGAGGGGTTCAAATCATTGATAGTTAGAGTGTCGGTCCTCTTGTACTTAAATCGGAATTGTGCCTCTTGAATTTAATTCCGATGCAATTTCTGTGTTTCATCGTCAATAAGAAGGTCCAAGGGATACAGTAAACCTGAAGAGAAGCATCGGAATCTAAAACTGGACACACAGGAGAGGTTCAAATCATAGAAAGTTAGATTGTCAGTCCTTTTGTACTTAAGTCGGCATTGTGCCTTTTGTATTAAATTCGGATGCAATTTCTATGTTTCATCGTCAATAAGAAGGTCCAAGGGATACAGTAAACCTGAAGTGAAGCATCGGAATCTAAAACTGAACTCACTGGAGAAGTTCAAATCATAGATAGTTAGAGTGTCAGTCCTCTTGTACTTAAGTCGGCATTGTGCCTTTTGTATTAAATTCGGATGCAATTTCTGTGTTTTATCGTCAATAAGAAGGTCCAAGGGATACAGTAAACCTGAAGTGAAGCATCGGATTCTAAAACTGGACTCACAGGAGGGGTTCAAATCATTGATAGTTAGAGTGTCAGTCCTCTTATACTTAAGTCGGCATTGTGCCTTTTGTATTAAATTCGGATGCAATTTCTGTGTTTCGTCGTCAATAAGAATGTCCAAGGGATACAGAAACCGGAAGAGAAGCATCGGAATCTAAATTGGACTGACAGGAGAGGTTCAAATCATAGAAAGTTAGATTGTCAGTCCTTTTGTACTTAAGTCGGCATTGTGCCTTTTGTATTAAATTCGGATGCAATTTCTGTGTTCCATCGTCAATAAGAAGGTCCCAGGGATACAGTAAACCTGAAGAGAAGCATCGGAATCTAAAACTGGACTCACAGGAGAGGTTCAAATCATAGAAAGTTAGAGTGTCAGTCCTCTTGTACTTAAGTCGGCATTGTGCCTTTTGAATTTAATTCCGATGCAATATCTGTGATTCATCGTCAATATGAGGGTGCAAGGTATACAGTAAACCTGAAGTGAAGCATCTTAATTCAAAACTGGACTCACAGGAGAGGTTCAAATCATAGAAAGAAAGAGTGACAGGTCTCTTCTACTTAAGTCGGCATTGTGACTTTTGTATTAAATTAATATGCAATATCGGTGTTTCATCGTCAATAAGAAGATCCAAGGGATACAGTAAACCTGAAATGAAGCATCGGAATCTAAAACTGGACTCACACGAGAGGTTCAAATCATAGAAAGGGAGAGTGTCATTCCTCTTGTACTTATGTCGGCATTGTGCTTTTTGTATTAATTTCGGATGCAGTATCTGTGTTTCATCGTCATTAAGAAGGTGCAAGGTACACAGTAAACTTGAAGTTGAGCATCGGAATCTAAAACTGGACTCACAGGAGAGGTTCAAATCATAGAAAACGAGAGTGTCAGTCCTCTTGTACTTAAGTCAGCATTGTACTTTTGTATTAAATTCGGATGCAATTTCTGTGTTTCATCGTCAATAAGAAGGTGCATGGTATACAGTAAACCTGAAGTGAGGCATCGGAATCTACAACTGGACTCACAGGAGAGGTTCAAATAATAGAAAGTTAGATTGTAAGTCCTTTTGTACTTAAGTTGGCATTGTGCCTTTTGTATTAAATTCGGATGCAATTTCTGTGTTTCATCGTCAATAAGAAGGACCAAGGGATACAGTAAACCTGAAGTGAAGCATCGTAATCTAAAACTGGACTCACAGGAGGGATTCAAATCATTGATAGTTAGAGTGTCAGTCCTCTGATACTTAAGTCAGCATTGTGCCTTTTGTATTAAATTCGGATGCAATTTCTGTGTTTCATCGTCCATAAGAAGGTCCAAGAGATACAGTAAATCTGAAGTGAAGCATCTGAATCTAAAACTGGACTCACAGGAGGGGTTCAAATCATTGATTGTTTGAGTGTCAGTCCTCATGTACTTAAGTCGGCATTGAGCCTGTTGAATTTAATTCTGATGCAATTTCTGTGTTTCGTCGACAATTAGAAGGTCCAAGGGATACAGTATACCTGAAGTGAAGCATCGGAATCTAGAACTGGACTCACAGGAGGGGTTCAAATCATTGATAGTTAGAGTGTCAGTCCTCTTGTACTTAAGTCGGCATTGTGCCTCTTGAATTTAATTCCGATGCAATTTCTGTGTTTCATCGTCAATAAAAAGGACTAAGGGATACAGTAAACCTGAAGTGAAGCATCGGAATGTAAAACTGGACTCACAGGAGAGGTTCAAATCATAGACAGTTAGAGTGTCAGTCCTCTTGTACTTAAGTTGGCATTGTGTCTTTTGAATTTAATTCTGATGCAATTTCTGTGTTTCATCGTCAATAAGAAGGTGCAAGGAATACAGAAAACCTGAAGTGAAGCATCGGAATCTAAAACTGGACTCACAGGACAGGTTCAATTCATAAAAAGAGAGAGCGACAGTCCTCTTTTACTTAAGTCGGCATTGTGCCTTTTGTATTAAATTCGTATGCAATTTCTGTATTTCATCGTCAATAAGAAGGTCCAAGGGATACAGTAAACCTGAAGTGAAGCCCCGTAATCTAAAACTGGACTCACACGACAGGTTCTAATCATAGATAATTAGAGTGTCAGTCCTCTTGTACTTAAGTCGGCATTGTGCCCTTTAAATTTAATTCCGATGCAATTTCTGTGTTTCATCGTCGATAAGAAGGTCCAAGGGATACAGTATACCTGAAGTGTAGCATCGGAATCTAAAACTGGACTCACAGGAGGGGTTCAAATCATTGATAGAGTGTCAGTCCTCTTATACTTAAGTCGGCATTGTGCCTTTTATATTAAATTCGGATGCAATTTCTGTGTTTCATCGTCAATAAGAAGGTCCAAGGGATACAGTAAGCCTGAAGAGAAGCATCGGAATCTAAAACTGGACTCACAGGAGAGGTTCAAATCATAGAAAATTAGAGTGTCAGTCCTCTTGTACTTAAGTCGGCATTGTGACATTTGTATTAAATTCGGATGCAAAATCTGTGTTTCGTCGTCAATAAGATGATCCAAGGGATACAGTAAACCTGAAATGAAGCATCGGAATCTAAAACTGGACTGACACGAGAGGATCAAATCATAGAAAGGGAGAGTGTCAGTCCTCTTGTACTTAAGTCGGCATTGTGCTTTTTGTATTAAATTCGGATGCAATTTCTGTGTTTCATCGTCAATAAGAAGGTGCAAGGTACACAGTAAACCTGAAATTGAGCATCGGAATCTAAAACAGGACTCACAGGAGAGGTTCAAATCATAGAAAACGAGAGTGTCAGTCCATTTGTACTTAAGTCAGCATTGTACTTTTGTATCAAATTCGAATGCAATTTCTGTGTTTCATCGTCAATAAGAAGGTCCAAGGGATACAGTAAACCTGAAGTGAAGGATCGGAATCTAAAACTGGACTCACAGGAGGGGATCAAATCATAGAAAGTTAGAGTGTCAGATCTTTATTACTTAAGTCTGCATTGTGACTTTTGTATTAAATTCGGATGCAATTTCTGTGTTTCCTCGTCAATAAGAAGGTGCAAGGTATACAGTAAACCTGAAGTGTAGCATCGGAATCTAAAACAGGAATCACGGGAGGGGTTGAAGTCATTGATATTTAGAGCGTCAGTCCTCTTATACTTAAGTCGGCATTGTGCCTTTTGTATTAAATTCGGATGCAATTTCTGTGTTCCATCGTCAATTAGAAGGTCCAAGGGATACAGTTAATCTGAAGTGAAGCATCTGATTCTAAAACTGGACTCACAGGAGGGGTTCAATTCATTGATAGTTTGAGTGTCAGTCCTCTTGTACTTAAGTCGGCATTGTGCCTTTTGTATTAAATTCGGATGCAATTTCTGTGTTTCATCGTCCATAAGAAGGTCCAAGAGAGACGGTAAATCTAAAGTGAAGCATCTGAATCTGAAACTGGACTCACAGGAGGGGTTCAAATCATTGATAGTTAGAGTGTCAGTCCTCTTGTACTTAAGTCGGCATTGAGCCTTTTGAATTTAATTCCGATGCAATTTCTGTGTTTCGTCGACAATTAGAAGGTCCAAGGGATACAGTATACCTGAAGTGAAGCATCGGAATCTAGAACTGGACTCACAGGAGGGGTTCAAATCATTGATAGTTAGAGTGTCAGTCCTCTTGTACTTAAGTCGGCATTGTGCCTCTTGAATTTAATTCCGATGCAATTTCTGTGTTTCATCGTCAATAAGAAGGTCCAAGGGATACAGTAAACCTGAAGAGAAGCATCGGGATCTAAAACTGGACTCACAGGAGAGGTTCAAATCATAGAAAGTTAGATTGTCAGTCCTTTTGTACTTAAGTCGGCATTGTGCCTTTTGTATTAAATTCGGATGCAATTTCTGTGTTTCATCGTCAATAAGAAGGTTCAAGGGATACAGTAAACCTGAAGTGAAGCATCGGAATCTAAAACTGAACTCACTGGAGAAGTTCAAATCATAGATAGTTAGAGTGTCAGTCCTCTTGTACTTAAGTCGGCATTGTGCCTTTTGTATTAAATTCGGATGCAATTTCTGTGTTTCATCGTCAATAAGAAGGTCCAACAGATACAGTAAACCTGAAGTGAAGCATCGGAATCTAAAACTGGACTCACAGAAGGGGTTCAAATCATTGATAGTTAGAGTGTCAGTCCTCTTACACTTAAGTCGGCATTGTGCCTTTTGTATTAAATTCGGATGCAGTTTCTGTTTTTCATCGTCAATAAGAAGGTCCAAGGTATTCAGTAAACCTGAAGTGAAGAATCGGAATCTAAAACTGGGCTCACATGAGAGGTTCAAATCATAGAGAGTTAGAGTGTCAGTCCTCTTGTACTTAAGTCGGCGTTGTGCCTTTTGAATTTAATTCCGATTCAATTTCCGTGTTCCATCGTCGATAAGAAGGTCGAAGGGATACATTAAACCTGAAGTGAAGCATCGGAATCTAAAACTGGACTCACAGGAGGGGTTCAAATCATTGATAGATAGAGTGTCAGTCCTCTTGTACTTAAGTCGGCGTTGTGCCTTTTGAATTTAATTCCGATGCAATTTCTGTGGTTTATCGTCAATAAGAAAATCCAAGGGATACAGTAAATCTGAAGAGAAGCATCGGAATCTGCGACTGGACTCACAGGAGGGGTTCAAATCATAGAAAGTTAGGTTGTCAGTCCTTTTGTACTTAAGTCGGCATTGTGCCTTTTGTATTAAATTCGGATGCAATTTCTGTGTTTCATCGTCAATAAGAAGGTCCAAGGGATACAGTAAACCTGAAGTGAAGCATCGGAATCTAAAACTGGACTCACAGGAGGGGTTCAAATCATTCATAGTTAGATTGTCAGTCCTTTTGTACTTAAGTCGGCATTGTGCCTTTTGTTTTAAATTCGGATGCAATTTCTGTGTTTCATCGTCAATAAGAAGGACCAAGGGATACAGTAAACCTGAAGTGAAGCATCGTAATCTAAAACTGGACTCACAGGAGGGGTTCAAATCATTGATAGTTAGAGTGTCAGTCCTCTGATACTTAAGTCGGCATTGTGCCATTTGTATTAAATTCGGATGCAACTTCTGTGTTTCATCGTCAATAAGAAGGTCCAAGAGATACAGTAAATCTGAAGTGAAGCATCTGAATCTAGAACTGGACTCACAGGAGGGGTTCAAATCATTGATTGTTTGATTGTCAGTCATCTTGTACTTAAGTCGGCATTGAGCCTTTTGAATTTAATTCCGATGCAATTTCTGTGTTTCGTCGACATTAGAAGGTCCAAGGTATTCAGTAAACCTAAGGTGAAGAATCGGAATCTAAAACTGGGCTCACATGAGAAGTTCAAATCATAGAGAGTTAGAGTGTCAGTCCTCTTGTACTTATGTCGGCATTGTGCCTTTTGAATTTAATTCCGATGCAATCTCTGTGTTTCATCGTCAATAAGAAGGTGCAAGGTATACATTAAACCTGAAGTGAAGCATCGGAATCTAAAACTGGACTCACAGGAGGGGTTCAAATCATAGGAAGAGAGAGTGTCAATCCTCTTTTACTTAAGTCGGCATTGTGCCTTTTGTATTAAATTCCGATGCAATTTCTGTGTTTCATCGTCAATAAGAAGGTCCAAGGGATCCAGTAAACCTGAAGTGAAGCATCGGAATCTAAAACTGGACTCACAGCAGAGGTTCAAATCATTGATAGTTAGATTGTCAGTCCTCTTGTACTTAAGTCGGCATTGTGCTTTTGAATTTAATTCCGTTTCAATTTCTGTGTTCCTTCGTCAATAAGAAGGTCAAAGGGATACAGTAAACATGAAGTGAAGCATCGGAATCTAAAACTGGACTCACAGGAGGGGTTCAAATCATTGATAGATAGAGTGTCAGTCCTCTTGTACTTAAGTCGGCATTGTGCCTTTTGAATTTAATTCCGATGCAATTTCTGTGTTTTATCGTCAATAAGAAAATCCAAGGGATACAGTAAACCTGAAGAGAAGCATCGGAATCTGCGACTGGACTCACAGGAGGTGTTCAAATCATAGAAAGTTAGATTGTCAGTCCTTTTGTACTTAAGTCGGCATTGTGCCTTTTGTATTAAATTCGGATGCAATTTCTGTGTTTCATCGTCAATAAGATGGTCCAAGGGATACAGTAAACCTGAAGTGAAGCATCGTAATCTAAAACTGGACTCACAGGACAGGTTCAAATCATAGAAAGTTAGAGTTTCAGTCCTCTTGTACTTAAGTCGGCATTGTGCCTTTTGTATTAAATTCGGATGCAATTTCTGTTTTTCATCGTCAATAAGAAGGTCCAAGGGATAGAGTAAACCTGAAGTGAAGCATCAAAATCTAAGACTGGACTCACAGGAGAGGTTCAAATCATAGATAGTTAGAGTGTCAGTCCTCTTGTACTTAAGTCAGCATTGTGTTTTTTGAATTTATTTCCGACGCAATTTCTGTGTTTCATCGTCAATAAGAAGGTGCAAGGTATACAGTAAACCTGCAGTGAAGCATCGGAATCTAAAACTGGAATCACAGGAGAGGTTCAAATCATAGAGAGTTAGTGTGTCAGTCCTCTTGTGCTTAAGTCGGCATTGTGCCTTTTGAATTTAATTCCGATGCAATTTCTGTGTTTCATCGTCAATAAGAAGGTGCAAGGTACACAGTAAACCTGAAGTGAAGCATCGGAATCTAAAACTGGACTCACAGGAGAGGTCCAAATAATAGAATGTTAGATTGTCAGTCCATTTGTACTTAAGTCGGCATTGTGCCTTTTGTATTAAATTCGGATGCAATTTCTGTGTTTCATCATCGATAAGAAGGTCCAAGGGATACAGTAAACCTGAAGGGAAGCATCGGAATCTAAAACTGGACTCACAGGAGGGGATCAAGTCATTGATATTTAGAGCGTCAGTCCTCTTATACTTAAGTCGGCATTGTGCCTTTTGTCTTAAATTCGGATGCAATATTTGTGTTTCATCGTCAATTAGAAGGTCCAAGAGATACAGTAAATCTGAAGTGAAGCATCTGAATCTAAAACTGGACTCACAGGAGGGGTTCAAATCATTGATAGTTTGAGTGTCAGTCCTCTTGTACTTAAGTCGGCATTGTGCCTTTTGAATTTAATTCCGATGCAATTTCTGTGTTTCATCGTCAATAAGAATGTGCAAGGTATACAGTAAACCTGAAGTGAAGCATCGGAATCTAAAACTGGACACACAGGATAGGTTCAAATCATAGATAGTTAGAGTGTCAGTCCTCTTGTACTTAAGTCGGCATTGTGTCTTTTGAATTTAATTCCGATGCTATTTCTGTGTTTCGTCGTCAATAAGAAGGTGCAAGGTATACAGTAAACCTGAAGAGAAGCATCGGAATCTACAACTGGACTCACAGGAGAAGTTCAAATAATAGAAAGTTAGATTGTAAGTCCTTTTGTACTTAAGTTGGCATTGTGCCTTTTGTATTCAATTCGGATGCAATTTCTGTGTTTCATCGTCAATAAGAAGGCCAAGGGATACAGTAAACCTGAAGTGAAGCATCGTAATCTAAAACTGGACTCACAGGAGGGGTTCAAATCATTGATAGTTAGAGTGTCAGTCCTCTGATACTTAAGTCGGCATTGTGCCTTTTGAATTAAATTCGGATGCAATTTCTGTGTTTCATCGTCAATAAGAAGGTCCAAGAGATACAGTAATTCTGAAGTGAAGCATCTGAATCTAAAACTGGACTCACAGGAGGGGTACAAATCAATGATTGTTTGTGTGTCAGTCCTCTTGTACTTAAGTCGGCATTGAGCCTTTTGAATTTAATTCCGATGCAATTTCTGTGTTTCATCGACAATTAGAAGGTCCAAGGGATACAGTATACCTGAAGTGAAGCATTGGAATCTAGAACTGGACTCACAGGAAGGGTTCAAATCATTGATAGTTAGAGTGTCAGTCCTCTTGTACTTAAGTCGGCATTGTGCCTTTTGTATTACATTCGGATGCAATTTCTGTGTTTCATCGTCAATAAGAAGGTCCAAGGGATACAGTAAACCTGAAGTGAAGCATCGGATACTAAAACTGGACTCACAGGAGGGGTTCAAATCATTGATAGTTAGAGTGTCAGTCCTCTTACACTTAAGTCGGCATTGTGCCTTTTGTATTAAATTCGGATGCAATTTCTGTGTTTCATCGTCAATAAGAATGTCCAAGGGATACAGTAAACCGGAAGAGAAGCATCGGAATCTAAATTGGACTCACAGGAGAGGTTCAAATCATAGAAAGTTAGATTGTCAGTCCTTTTGTACATAAGTCGGCATTGTGCCTTTTGTATTAAATTCGGATGCAATTTCTGTGTTCCGTCGTCAATAAGAAGGTCCAAGGGATACAGTAAACCTGAAGAGAAGCATCGGAATCTAAAACTGGACTCACAGGAGAGGTTCAAATCATAGAAAGTTAGAGTGTCAGTCCTCTTGTACTTAAGTCGGCATTGTGCCTTTTCAATTTAATTCCGATGCAATATCTGTGATTCATCGTCAATATGAGGGTGCAAGGTATACAGTAAACCTGAAGTGAAGCATCGTAATTCAAAACTGGACTCACAGGAGAGGTTCAAATCATAGAAAGAGAGAGTGACAGGTCTCTTCTACTTAAGTCGGCATTGTGACTTTTGTATTAAATTCGGATGCAATATCGGTGTTTCATCGTCAATAAGAAGATCCAAGGGATACAGTAAACCTGAAATGAAGCATCGGAATCTAAAACTGGACTCACACGAGAGGTTCAAATCATAGAAAGGGAGAGTGTCAGTCCTCTTGTACTTATGTCGGCATTGTGCTTTTTGTATTAATTTCGGATGCAGTATCTGTGTTTCATCGTCAATAAGAAGGTGCAAGGTACAAAGTAAACTTGAAGTTGAGCATCGGAATCTAAAACTGGACTCACAGGAGAGGTTCAAATCATAGAAAACGAGAGTGTCAGTCCTCTTGTACTTAAGTCAGCATTGTACTTTTGTATTAAATTCGGATGCAATTTCTGTGTTTCATCGTCAATAAAAAGGTCCAAGGGATACAGTAAACCTGAAGTGTAGCATCGGAATCTAAAACTGGACTCACAGGAGGGGTTCAAATCATTGATAGAGTGTCAGTCCTCTTATACTTAAGTCGGCATTGTGCCTTTTATATTAAAATCGGATGCAATTTCTGGGTTTCATCGTCAATAAGAAGGTCCAAGGGATACAGTAAGCCTGAAGAGAAGCATCGGAATCTAAAACTGGACTCACAGGAGAGGTTCAAATCATAGAAAGTTAGAGTGTCAGTCCTCTTGTACTTAAGTCGGCATTGTGATATTTGTATTAAATTCGGATGCAATATCTGTGTTTCATCGTCAATAAGAAGGTCCAAGGGATACAGTAAACCTGAAATGAAGCATCGGAATCTAAAACTGGACTCACACGAGAGGTTCAAATCATAGAAAGGGAGACTGTCAGTCCTCTTGTACTTAAGTCGGCATTGTGCTTTTTGCATTAAATTCGGATGCAATTTCTGTGTTTCATCGTCAATAAGAAGGTGCAAGGTACACAGTAAACCTGAAGTGAAGCATCGGAATCTAAAACTGGACTCACAGGAGAGGTTCAAATCATAGATAGTTAGAGTGTCAGTCCTCTTGTACTTAAGTCGGCATTGTGTCTTTTGAATGTAATTCCGATGCTATTTCTGTGTTTCGTCGTCAATAAGAAGGTGCAAGGTATACAGTAAACCTGAAGAGAAGCATCGGAATCTACAACTGGACTCACAGGAGAGGTTCAAATAATAGAAAGTTAGATTGTAAGTCCTTTTGTACTTAAGTTGGCATTGTGCCTTTTGTATTCAATTCGGATGCAATTTCTGTGTTTCATCGTCAATATGGAGGCCAAGGGATACAGTAAACCTGAAGTGAAGCATCGTAATCTAAAACTGGACTCACAGGAGGGGTTAAAATCATTGATAGTTAGAGTGTCAGTCCTCTGATACTTAAGTCGGCATTGTGCCTTTTGTATTAAATTCGGATGCAATTTCTGTGTTTCATCGTCAATAAGAAGGTCCAAGAGATACAGTAAATCTGAAGTGAAGCATCTGAATCTAAAACTGGACTCACAGGAGGGGTTCAAATCATTGATTGTTTGTGTGTCAGTCCTCTTGTACTTAAGTCGGCATTGAGCCTTTTGAATTTAATTCCGATGCAATTTCAGTGTTTCATCGACATTTAGAAGGTCCAAGGGATACAGTATACCTGAAGTGAAGCATTGGAATCTAGAACTGGACTCACAGGAAGGGTTCAAATCATTGATAGTTAGAGTGTCAGTCCTCTTGTACTTAAGTCGGCATTGTGCCTTTTGTATTACATTCGGATGCAATTTCTGTGTTTCATCGTCAATAAGAAGGTCCAAGGGATACAGTAACCCTGAAGTGAAGCATCGGATTCTAAAACTGGACTCACAGGAGGGGTTCAAATCATTGATAGTTAGAGTGTCAGTCCTCTTACACTTAAGTCGGCATTGTGCCTTTTGTATTAAATTCGGATGCAATTTCTGTGTTTCATCGTCAATAAGAATGTCCAAGGGATACAGTAAACCGGAAGAGAAGCATCGGAATCTAAATTGGACTCACAGGAGAGGTTCAAATCATAGAAAGTTAGATTGTCAGTCCTTTTGTACTTAAGTCGGCATTGTGCATTTGTATTAAATTCGGATGCAATTTCTGTGTTCCGTCGTCAATAAGAAGGTCCAAGGGATACAGTAAACCTGAAGAGAAGCATCGGAATCTAAAACTGGACTCACAGGAGAGGTTCAAATCATAGAAAGTTAGAGTGTCAGTCCTCTTGTACTTAAGTCGGCATTGTGCCTTTTCAATTTAATTCCGATGCAATATCTGTGATTCATCGTCAATATGAGGGTGCAAGGTATACAGTAAACCTGAAGTGAAGCATCGTAATTCAAAACTGGACTCACAGGAGAGGTTCAAATCATAGAAAGAGAGAGTGACAGGTCTCTTCTACTTAAGTCGGCATTGTGACTTTTGTATTAAATTCGGATGCAATATCGGTGTTTCATCGTCAATAAGAAGATCCAAGGGATACAGTAAACCTGAAATGAAGCATCGGAATCTAAAACTGGACTCACACGAGAGGTTCAAATCATAGAAAGGGAGAGGGTCAGTCCTCTTGTACTTATGTCGGCATTGTGCTTTTTGTATTAATTTCGGATGCAGTATCTGTGTTTTATCGTCAATAAGAAGGTGCAAGGTACAAAGTAAACTTGATGTTGAGCATCGGAATCTAAACCTGGACTCACAGGAGAGGTTCAAATCATAGAAAACGAGAGTGTCAGTCCTCTTGTACTTAAGTCAGCATTGTACATTTGTATTAAATTCGGATGCAATTTCTGTGTTTCATCGTCAATAAAAAGGTCCAAGGGATACAGTAAACCTGAAGTGTAGCATCGGAATCTAAAACTGGACTCACAGGAGGGGTTCAAATCATTGATAGAGTGTCAGTCCTCTTATACTTAAGTCGGCATTGTGCCTTTTATATTAAATTCGGATGCAATTTCTGTGTTTCATCGTCAATAAGAAGGTCCAAGGGATACAGTAAGCCTGAAGAGAAGCATCGGAATCTAAAACTGGACTCACAGGAGAGGTTCAAATCATAGAAAGTTAGAGTGTCAGTCCTCTTGTACTTAAGTCGGCATTGTGATATTTGTATTAAATTCGGATGCAATATCTGTGTTTCATCGTCAATAAGAAGGTCCAAGGGATACAGTAAACCTGAAATGAAGCATCGGAATCTAAAACTGGACTCACACGAGAGGTTCAAATCATAGAAAGGGAGAGTGTCAGTCCTCTTGTACTTAAGTCGGCATTGTGCTTTTTGCATTAAATTCGGATGCAATTTCTGTGTTTCATCGTCAATAAGAAGGTGCAAGGTACACAGTAAACCTGAAGTTGAGCATCGGAATCTAAAACAGGACTCACAGGAGAGGTTCAAATCATAGAAAACGAGAGTGTCAGTCCATTTGTACTTAAGTCAGCATTGTACTTTTGTATTAAATTCGGATGCAATTTCTGTGTTTCATCGTCAATAAAAAGGTCCAAGGGATACAGTAAACCTGAAGTGAAGCATCGGAATCTAAAACTGGACTCACAGGAGAGGTTCAAATCATTGATAGTTAGAGTGTCAGTCCTCATATACTTAAGTCGGCATTGTGTCTTTTGAATTTAATTCCGATGCAATTTCTGTGTTTCATCGTCAATAAGAAGGTGCAAGGTATACAGTAAACCTGAAGTGTAGCATCGGAATCTAAAACAGGAGTCACAGGACAGGTTCAAATCATAGAAAGAGAGAGTGACAGGCCTCTTCTACTTAAGTCGGCATTGTGACTTTTGTATTAAATTCGGATGCAATATCTGTGTTTCATCGTCAATAAGAAGATCCTAGGGATACAGTAAACCTGAAATGAAGCATCGGAATCTAAAACTGGACTCACACGAGAGGTTCAAATCATAGAAAGGGAGAGTGTCAGTCCTCTTGTACTTAAGTCGGCATTGTGCTTTTTGTATTAAATTTGGATGCAATTTCTGTGTTTCATCGTCAATAAGAAGGTGCAAGGTACTCAGGAAACCTGAAGTTGAGCATCGGAATCTAAAACTGGACTCACAGGAGAGGTTCAAATCATAGAAAACGAGAGTGTCAGTCCTCTTGTACTTAAGTCAGCATTGTACTTTTGTATTAAATTCGCATGCAATTTCTGTGGTTCATCGTCAATAAAAAGGTCCAAGGGATACAGTAAACCTGAAGTGAAGCATCGGAATCTAAAACTGGACTCACAGGAGGGGTTCAAATCATTGATAGTTTGAGTGTCAGTCCTCTTGTACTTAAGTCGGCATTGTGCCTTTTGAATTTAATTCCGATGCAATTTCTGTGTTTCATCGTCAATAAGAATGTGCAAGGTATACAGTAAACCTGAAGTGAAGCATCGGAATCTAAAACTGGACTCACAGGAGAGGTTCAAATCATAGATAGTTAGAGTGTCAGTCCTCTTGTACTTAAGTCGGCATTGTGTCTTTTGAATTTAATTCCGATGCTATTTCTGTGTTTCGTCGTCAATAAGAAGGTGCAAGGTATACAGTAAACCTGAAGAGAAGCATCGGAATCTACAACTGGACTCACAGGAGAAGTTCAAATAATAGAAAGTTAGATTGTAAGTCCTTTTGTACTTAAGTTGGCATTGTGCCTTTCGGATTCAATTCGTATGAAATTTCTGTGTTTCATCGTCAATAAGAAGGCCAAGGGATACAGTAAACCTGAAGTGAAGCATCGTAATCTAAAACTGGACTCACAGGAGGGGTTCAAATCATTGATAGAGTGTCAGTCCTCTGATACTTAAGTCGGCATTGTGCCTTTTGTATTAAATTCGGATGCAATTTCTGTGTTTCATCGTCAATAAGAAGGTCCAAGAGATACAGTAATTCTGAAGTGAAGCATCTGAATCTAAAACTGGACTCACAGGAGGGGTTCAAATCAATGATTGTTTGTGTGTCAGTCCTCTTGTACTTAAGTCGGCATTGAGCCTTTTGAATTTAATTCCGATGCAATTTCTGTGTTTCATCGACAATTAGAAGGTCCAAGGGATACAGTATACCTGAAGTGAAGCATTGGAATCTAGAACTGGACTCACAGGAAGGGTTCAAATCATTGATAGTTAGAGTGTCAGTCCTCTTGTACTTAAGTCGGCATTGTGCCTTTTGTATTACATTCGGATGCAATTTCTGTGTTTCATCGTCAATAAGAAGGTCCAAGGGATACAGTAAACCTGAAGTGAAGCATCGGATTCTAAAACTGGACTCACAGGAGGGGTTCAAATCATTGATAGTTAGAGTGTCAGTCCTCTTACACTTAAGTCGGCATTGTGCCTTTGTATTAAATTCGGATGCAATTTCTGTGTTTCATCGTCAATAAGAATGTCCAAGGGATACAGTAAACCGGAAGAGAAGCATCGGAATCTAAATTGGACTCACAGGAGAGGTTCAAATCATAGAAAGTTAGATTGTCAGTCCTTTTGTACATAAGTCGGCATTGTGCCTTTTGTATTAAATTCGGATGCAATTTCTGTGTTCCGTCGTCAATAAGATGGTCCAAGGGATACAGTAAACCTGAAGAGAAGCATCGGAATCTAAAACTGGACTCACAGGAGAGGTTCAAATCATAGAAAGTTAGAGTGTCAGTCCTCTTGTACTTAAGTCGGCATTGTGCCTTTTCAATTTAATTCCGATGCAATATCTGTGATTCATCGTCAATATGAGGGTGCAAGGTATACAGTAAACCTGAAGTGAAGCATCGTAATTCAAAACTGGACTCACAGGAGAGGTTCAAATCATAGAAAGAGAGAGTGACAGGTCTCTTCTACTTAAGTCGGCATTGTGACTTTTGTATTAAATTCGGATGCAATATCGGTGTTTCATCGTCAATAAGAAGATCCAAGGGATACAGTAAACCTGAAATGAAGCATCGGAATCTAAAACTGGACTCACACGAGAGGTTCAAATCATAGAAAGGGAGAGTGTCAGTCCTCTTGTACTTATGTCGGCATTGTGCTTTTTGTATTAATTTCGGATGCAGTATCTGTGTTTCATCGTCAATAAGAAGGTGCAAGGTACAAAGTAAACTTGAAGTTGAGCATCGGAATCTAAAACTGGACTCACAGGAGAGGTTCAAATCATAGAAAACGAGAGTGTCAGTCCTCTTGTACTTAAGTCAGCATTGTACTTTTGTATTAAATTCGGATGCAATTTCTGTGTTTCATCGTCAATAAAAAGGTCCGAGGGATACAGTAAACCTGAAGTGTAGCATCGGAATCTAAAACTGGACTCACAGGAGGGGTTCAAATCATTGATAGAGTGTCAGTCCTCTTATACTTAAGTCGGCATTGTGCCTTTTATATTAAAATCGGATGCAATTTCTGTGTTTCATCGTCAATAAGAAGGTCCAAGGGATACAGTAAGCCTGAAGAGAAGCATCGGAATCTAAAACTGGACTCACAGGAGAGGTTCAAATCATAGAAAGTTAGAGTTTCAGTCCTCTTGTACTTAAGTCGGCATTGTGATATTTGTATTAAATTCGGATGCAATATCTGTGTTTCATCGTCAATAAGAAGGTCCTAGGGATACAGTAAACCTGAAATGAAGCATCGGAATCTAAAACTGGACTCACACGAGAGGTTCAAATCATAGAAAGGGAGACTGTCAGTCCTCTTGTACTTAAGTCGGCATTGTGCTTTTTGCATTAAATTCGGATGCAATTTCTGTGTTTCATCGTCAATAAGAAGGTGCAAGGTACACAGTAAACCCGAAGTGAAGCATCGGAATCTAAAACTGGACTCACAGGAGAGGTTCAAATCATAGATAGTTAGAGTGTCAGTCCTCTTGTACTTAAGTCGGCATTGTGTCTTTTGAATTTAATTCCGATGCTATTTCTGTGTTTCGTCGTCAATAAGAAGGTGCAAGGTATACAGTAAACCTGAAGAGAAGCATCGGAATCTACAACTGGACTCACAGGAGAGGTTCAAATAATAGAAAGTTAGATTGTAAGTCCTTTTGTACTTAAGTTGGCATTGTGCCTTTTGTATTCAATTCGGATGCAATTTCTGTGTTTCATCGTCAATATGAAGGCCAAGGGATACAGTAAACCTGAAGTGAAGCATCGTAATCTAAAACTGGACTCACAGGAGGGGTTCAAATCATTGATAGTTAGAGTGTCAGTCCTATGATACTTAAGTCGGCATTGTGCCTTTTGTATTAAATTCGGATGCAATTTCTGTGTTTCATCGTCAATAAGAAGGTCCAAGAGATACAGTAAATCTGAAGTGAAGCATCTGAATCTAAAACTGGACTCACAGGAGGGGTTCAAATCATTGATTGTTTGTGTGTCAGTCCTCTTGTACTTAAGTCGGCATTGAGCCTTTTGAATTTAATTCCGATGCAATTTCAGTGTTTCATCGACAATTAGAAGGTCCAAGGGATACAGTATACCTGAAGTGAAGCATTGGAATCTAGAACTGGACTCACAGGAAGGGTTCAAATCATTGATAGTTAGAGTGTCAGTCCTCTTGTACTTAAGTCGGCATTGTGCCTTTTGTATTACATTCGGATGCAATTTCTGTGTTTCATCGTCAATAAGAAGGTCCAAGGGATACAGTAAACCTGAAGTGAAGCATCGGATTCTAAAACTGGACTCACAGGAGGGGTTCAAATCATTGATAGTTAGAGTGTCAGTCCTCTTACACTTAAGTCGGCATTGTGCCTTTTGTATTAAATTCGGATGCAATTTCTGTGTTTCATCGTCAATAAGAATGTCCAAGGGATACAGTAAACCGGAAGAGAAGCATCGGAATCTAAATTGGACTCACAGGAGAGGTTCAAATCATAGAAAGTTAGATTGTCAGTCCTTTTGTACTTAAGTCGGCATTGTGCATTTGTATTAAATTCGGATGCAATTTCTGTGTTCCGTCGTCAATAAGAAGGTCCAAGGGATACAGTAAACCTGAAGAGAAGCATCGGAATCTAAAACTGGACTCACAGGAGAGGTTCAAATCATAGAAAGTTAGAGTGTCAGTCCTCTTGTACTTAAGTCGGCATTGTGCCTTTTCAATTTATTTCCGATGCAATATCTGTGATTCATCGTCAATATGAGGGTGCAAGGTATACAGTAAACCTGTAGTGAAGCATCGTAATTCAAAACTGGACTCACAGGAGAGGTTCATATCATAGAAAGAGAGAGTGACAGGTCTCTTCTACTTAAGTCGGCATTGTGACTTTTGTATTAAATTCGGATGCAATATCGGTGTTTCATCGTCAATAAGAAGATCCAAGGGATACAGTAAACCTGAAATGAAGCATCGGAATCTAAAACTGGACTCACACGAGAGGTTCAAATCATAGAAAGGGAGAGGGTCAGTCCTCTTGTACTTATGTCGGCATTGTGCTTTTTGTATTAATTTCGGATGCAGTATCTGTGTTTTATCGTCAATAAGAAGGTGCAAGGTACAAAGTAAACTTGAAGTTGAGCATCGGAATCTAAACCTGGACTCACAGGAGAGGTTCAAATCATAGAAAACGAGAGTGTCAGTCCTCTTGTACTTAAGTCAGCATTGTACTTTTGTATTAAATTCGGATGCAATTTCTGTGTTTCATCGTCAATAAAAAGGTCCAAGGGATACAGTAAACCTGAAGTGTAGCATCGGAATCTAAAACTGGACTCACAGGAGGGGTTCAAATCATTGATAGAGTGTCAGTCCTCTTATACTTAAGTCGGCATTGTGCCTTTTATATTAAATTCGGATGCAATTTCTGTGTTTCATCGTCAATAAGAAGGTCCAAGGGATACAGTAAGCCTGAAGAGAAGCATCGGAATCTAAAACTGGACTCACAGGAGAGGTTCAAATCATAGAAAGTTAGAGTGTCAGTTCTCTTGTACTTAAGTCGGCATTGTGATATTTGTATTAAATTCGGATGCAATATCTGTGTTTCATCGTCAATAAGAAGGTCCAAGGGATACAGTAAACCTGAAATGAAGCATCGGAATCTAAAACTGGACTCACACGAGAGGTTCAAATCATAGAAAGGGAGAGTGTCAGTCCTCTTGTACTTAAGTCGGCATTGTGCTTTTTGCATTAAATTCGGATGCAATTTCTGTGTTTCATCGTCAATAAGAAGGTGCAAGGTACACAGTAAACCTGAAGTTGAGCATCGGAATCTAAAACAGGACTCACAGGAGAGGTTCAAATCATAGAAAACGAGAGTGTCAGTCCATTTGTACTTAAGTCAGCATTGTACTTTTGTATTAAATTCGGATGCAATTTCTGTGTTTCATCGTCAATAAAAAGGTCCAAGGGATACAGTAAACCTGAAGTGAAGCATCGGAATCTAAAACTGGACTCACAGGAGAGGTTCAAATCATTGATAGTTAGAGTGTCAGTCCTCATATACTTAAGTCGGCATTGTGTCTTTTGAATTTAATTCCGATGCAATTTCTGTGTTTCATCGTCAATAAGAAGGTGCAAGGTATACAGTAAACCTGAAGTGTAGCATCGGAATCTAAAACAGGAGTCACAGGACAGGTTCAAATCATAGAAAGAGAGAGTGACAGGCCTCTTCTACTTAAGTCGGCATTGTGACTTTTGTATTAAATTCGGATGCAATATCTGTGTTTCATCGTCAATAAGAAGATCCTAGGGATACAGTAAACCTGAAATGAAGCATCGGAATCTAAAACTGGACTCACACGAGAGGTTCAAATCATAGAAAGGGAGAGTGTCAGTCCTCTTGTACTTAAGTCGGCATTGTGCTTTTTGTATTAAATTTGGATGCAATTTCTGTGTTTCATCGTCAATAAGAAGGTGCAAGGTACTCAGGAAACCTGAAGTTGAGCATCGGAATCTAAAACTGGACTCACAGGAGAGGTTCAAATCATAGAAAACGAGAGTGTCAGTCCTCTTGTACTTAAGTCAGCATTGTACTTTTGTATTAAATTCGCATGCAATTTCTGTGGTTCATCGTCAATAAAAAGGTCCAAGGGATACAGTAAACCTGAAGTGAAGCATCGGAATCTAAAACTGAACTCACAGGAGAGGTTCAAATCATAGATAGTTAGAGTGTCAGTCCTCTTGTACTTAAGTCGGCATTGTGTCTATTGAATATAATTCCGATGCAATTTCTGTGTTTCATCGTCAATAAGAAGGTCCAAGGGATTCAGTAATCCTGAAGAGAAGCATCGGAATCTAAAACTGGACTCACAGGAGAGGTTCAAATCATAGAAAGTTAGAGTGTTAGTCCTATTGTACTTAAGTCGGCATTGTACCTTTTGAATTTAATTCCGATGCAATTTCTGTGTTTCATCGTCAATAAGAAGGTGCTAGGAATACCGTAAACCTGAAGTGAAGAATCGGAATCTAAAACTGGACTCACAGGACAGGTTCAATTCATAGAAAGAGAGAGTGACAGTCCTCTTTTACTCAAGTCGGCATTGTGCCTTTTGTATTAAATTCGTATGCAATTTCTGTATTTCATCGTCAATAAGAAGGTCCAAGGGATACAGTAAACCTGAAGTGAAGCATCGGAATGTAAAACTGGACTCACAGGAGAGGTTCAAATCATAGAAAGTTAGAATGTCAGTCCTCTGGTACTTACGTCGGCATTGTGCCTTTTGAATTTGATTCCGAAGCAATTTTTATGTTTCATAGTCAATAACTCGGTGCAAGGTATACAGTAAACCTGAAGTGAAGCATCGAAATCTAAAACTGGACTCACAGGAGGTTTTCAAATCATAGATACTTAGAGTGTCAGTCCTCGTATGCCGAAGGCGGCATTGTGTCGTTTGAATTTAATCCCGATGCAATTTCTGTGTATCATCGTCAATAAGAAGGTGTAAAGTATACAGTAAACCTGATGTGAAGCATCGGAATCTAAAACTGGACTCACAGGAGAGGTTCAAATCATAGAGAGTTAGAGGGTCAGTCCTCTTGTACTTAAGTCGGCATTGTGCTTTTTGAATTTAATACCGATGCTATTTCTCTGTTTCATCGTCAATACGGAGGTGCAAGGTATACAGTAAACCTGATGTGAAGCATCGGAATCTAAACCTGGACTCACAGGACAGGTTCAATTCATAAAAAGAGAGAGTGACAGTCCTCTTTTACTTAAGTCGGCATTGTGCCCTTTAAATTTAATTCCGATGCAATTTCTGTGTTTCATCGTCGATAAGAAGGTCCAAGGGATACAGTAAACCTGAAGAGAAACATCGGAATCTAAAACTGGACTCACAGGAGAGGTTCAAATCATAGAAAGTTAGAGTGTCAGTCCTCTTGTACTTAAGTCGGCATTGTGACACTTGTATTATATTCGGATGCAATATCTGTGTTTCATCGTCAATAAGATGATCCAAGGGATACAGTAAACCTGAAATGAAGCATCGGAATCTAAAATTGGACTCACACGAGAGGTTCAAATCATAGAAAGGCGAGTGTCAGTCCTCTTGTACTTAAGTCGGCATTGTGCTTTTTGTATTAAATTAGGATGCAATTTCTGTGTTTCATCGTCAATAAGAAGGTGCAAGGTACACAGTAAACCTGAAGTTGAGCATCGGAATCTAAAACTGGACTCACAGGAGAGGTTCAAATCATAGAAAACGAGAGTGTCAGTCCTCTTGTACTTAAGTCAGCATTGTACTTTTGTATTAAATTCGCATGCAATTTCTGTGTTTCATCGTCAATAAAAAGGTCCATGGGATACAGTAAACCTGAAGTGAAGCATCGGAATCTAAAACTGGACTCACAGGAGAGGTACAAATCATAGATAGTTAGTGTGTCAGTCCTCTTGTACTTAAGTCGGCATTGTGTCTATTGAATATAATTCCGATGCAATTTCCGTGTTTCATCGTCAATAAGAAGGTCCAAGGGATACAGTAATCCTGAAGAGAAGCATCGGAATCTAAAACTGGACTCACAGGAGAGGTTCAAATCATAGAAAGAGAGAGTGACAGTCCTCTTTTACTCAAGTCGGCATTGTGCCTTTTGTATTAAATTCGTATGCAATTTCTGTATTTCATCGTCCATAAGAAGGTCCAAGGGATACAGTAAACCTGAAGTGAAGCATCGGAATGTAAAACTGGACTCACAGGAGAGGTTCAAATCATAGATAGTTAGAGTGTCAGTCCTATTGTACTTAAGTTGGCATTGTGTCTTTTGAATTTAATTCCGATGCAATTTCTGTGTTTCATCGTCAATAAGAAGGTGCAAGGTACACAGTAAAACTGAAGTGAAGCATCGGAATCCAAAACTGGACTCACAGGTAGGGTTCAAATCATAGAGAGTTAGAGTGTCAGTAATCTTGTACTTAAGTCGGCATTGTGCCTTTTGAATTTAATTCCGATGCAATTTCTGTGTTTCATCGTCAATAAGAAGGTGCAAGGTATACAGTAAACCTGAAATGAAGCATCAGAATCTAATACTGGACTCACAGGAGAGGTTCAAATCATAGAAAGTTAGAATGTCAGTCCTTTGTTACTTACGTCGGCATTGTGCCTTTTGAATTTAATTCCGAAGCAATATTTATGTTTCATAGTCAATAACACAGTGCAAGGTATACAGTAAACCTGAAGTGAATCATCGGAATGTAAAACTGGACTCACTGGAGGGGTTCAAATCATAGATAGTTAGGGTGTCAGTCCTCGTATGCCGAAGGCGGCATTGTGTCGTTTGAATTTAATCCCGATGCAATTTCTGTGTATCATCGTCAATAAGAAGGTGCAAGGTATACAGTAAACCTGATGTGAAGCATCGGAATCTAAAACTGGACTCACAGGAGAGGTTCAAATCATAGAGAGTTAGAGGGTCAGTCCTCTTGTACTTAAGTCGGCATTGTGCCTTTTGAATTTAATACCGATGCTATTTCTCTGTTTCATCGTCAATACGGAGGTGCAAGGTATACAGTAAACCTGATGTGAAGCATCGGAATCTAAAACTGGACTCACAGGACAGGTTCAATTCATAAAAAGAGAGAGTGACAGTCCTCTTTTACTTAAGTCGGCATTGTGCCTTTTGTATTAAATTCGTATGCAATTTATGTATTTCATCGTCAATAAGAAGGTCCAAGGGATACAGTAAACCTGAAGTGAAGCACCGTAATCTAAAACTGGACTCACAGGACAGGTTCTAATCATAGATAGTTAGAGTGTCAGTCCTCTTGTACTTAAGTCGGCATTGTGCCCTTTAAATTTTTTTCCGATGCAATTTCTGTGTTTCATCGTCGATAAGAAGGTCCAAGGGATACAGTAAACCTGAAGAGAAGCATCGGAATCTAAAACTGGACTCACAGGAGAGGTTCAAATCATAGAAAGTTAGAGTGTCAGTCCTCTTGTACTTAAGTCGGCATTGTGACATTTGTATTATATTCGATTGCAATATCTGTGTTTCATCGTCAATAAGATGATCCAAGGGATACAGTAACCCTGAAATGAAGCATCGGAATCTAAAACTGGACTCACACGAGAGGTTCAAATCATAGAAAGGGAGAGTGTCAGTCCTCTTGTACTTAAGTCGGCATTGTGCTTTTTGTTTCAAATTAGGATGCAATTTCTGTGTTTCATCGTCAATAAGAAGATGCAAGGTACACAGTAAACCTGAAGTTGAGCATCGGAATCTAAAACTGTACTCACAGGAGAGGTTCAAATCATAGAAAACGAGAGTGTCAGTCCTCTTGAACTTAAGTCAGAATGGTACTTTTGTATTAAATTCGCATGCAATTTCTGTGTTTCATCGTCAATAAAAAGGTCCATGGGATACAGTAAACCTGAAGTGAAGCATCGGAATCTAAAACTGGACTCACAGGAGAGGTTCAAATCATAGATAGTTAGTGTGTCAGTCATCTTGTACTTAAGTCGGCATTGTGTCTATTGAATATAATTCCGATGCAGTTTCTGTGTTTCATCGTCAATAAGAAGGTCCAAGGGATACAGTAATCCTGAAGAGAAGCATCGGAATCTAAAACTGGACTCACAGGAGAGGTTCAAATCATAGAAAGTTAGAGTGTTAGTCCTCTTGTACTTAAGTAGGCATTGTGTCTTTTGAATTTAATTCCGATGCAATTTCTGTGATTCATCGTCAATAAGAAGGTGCAAGGAATACAGTAAACCTGAAGTGAAGTATCGGAATCTAAAACTGGACTCACCGGACAGGTTCAATTCATAGAAAGAGAGAGTGACAGTCCTCTTTTACTCAAGTCCGTATTGTGCCTTTTGTATTAAATTCGTATGCAATTTCTGTATTTCATTGTCAATAAGAAGGTCCAAGGGATACAGTAAACCTGAAGTGAAGCATCGGAATGTAAAACTGGACTCACAGGAGAGGTTCAAATTATAGATAGTTAGAGTGTCAGTCCTCTTGTACTTAAGTTGGCATTGTGTCTTTTGAATTTAATTCCGATGCAATTTCTGTGTTTCATCGTCAATAAGAAGGTGCAAGGTACACAGTAAACCTGAAGGGAAGCATCGGAATCCAAAACTGGACTCACAGGTAGGGTTCAAATCATAGAGAGTTAGAGTGTCAGTCCTCTTGTACTTAAGTCGGCATAGTGCCTGTTGAATTTAATTCCGATGCAATTTCTGTGTTTCATCGTCAATAAGAAGGTGCAAGGTATACAGTAAACCTGAAGAGAAACATCGGAATCTAAATCTGGACTCACAGGAGAGGTTCTAATCATAGAAAGTTAGAGTGTCAGTCCTCTTGTACTTGTCGGCATTGTGCATTTTGAATTTAATTCGGATGCAATTTCTGTGTTTCATCGTCAATAAGATGGTGCAAGATATACAGTAAACCTGAAGTGAAGCATCAGAATCTAATACTGGACTCACAGGAGAGGTTCAAATCATAGAAAGTTAGAATGTCAGTCCTCTTGTACTTACATCGGCATTGTGCCTTTTGAATTTAATTCCGAAGCAATTTTTATGTTTCATAGTCAATAACACGGTGCAAGGTATACAGTAAACCTGAAGTGAAGCATCGGAATCTAAAACTGGACTCACAGGAGAGGTTCAAATCATAGAGAGTTAGAGGGTCAGTCCTCTTGTACTTAAGTCGGCATTGTGCCTTTTGAATTTAATACCGATGCTATTTCTCTGTTTCATCGTCAATACGGAGATGCAAGGTGTAGAGTAAACCTGATGTGAAGCATCGGAATCTAAAACTGGGCTCACAGGAGAGGTTCAAACCATAGAAAGAGAGAGTGTCAGTCCACTTTTACTTAAGTCGGCATTGTGCGTTTTGTATTAAATTCGGATGAAATTTCTGTATTTCATCGTCAATAAGAAGGTCCAAGGGATACAGTAAACCTGAAGTGATGCATCGGAATCTAAGACTGGACTCACAGGAGAGGTTCAAATCGTATATAGTTAGAGGGTCAGTCCTCTTGTACTTAAGAAGCCATTGTGCCTTTTGAATTAAATTCCGATGCAATTTCTGTGTTTCATCGTCAATAAGAAGGTGCAAGGAATACAGTAAACCTGAAGTGAAGAATCGGAATCTAAAACTGGACTCACAGGACAGGTTCAATTCATAGAAAGAGAGAGTGACAGTCCTCTTTTACTCAAGTCGGCATTGTGCCTTTTGTATTAAATTCGTATGCAATTTCTGTATTTCATCGTCCATAAGAAGGTCCAAGGGATACAGTAAACCTGAAGTGAAGCATCGGAATGTAAAACTGGACTCACAGGAGAGGTTCAAATCATAGATAGTTAGAGTGTCAGTCCTATTGTACTTAAGTTGGCATTGTGTCTTTTGAATTTAATTCCGATGCAATTTCTGTGTTTCATCGTCAATAAGAAGGTGCAAGGTATACAGTAAACCTGAAGTGAAGCATCAGAATCTAATACTGGACTCACAGGAGAGGTTCAAATCATAGAAAGTAGGAATGTCAGTCCTCTGGTACATACGTCGGCATTGTGCCTTTTGAATTTAATTCCGAAGCAATTTTTATGTTTCATAGTCAATAACACGGTGCAAGGTATACAGTAAACCTGAAGTGAATCATCGGAATGTAAAACTGGACTCACAGGAGGGGTTCAAATCATAGATAGTTAAAGTGTCAGTCCTCGTATGCCGAAGGCGGCATTGTGTTGTTTGAATTTAATCCCGATGCAATTTCTGTGTATCATCGTCAATAAGAAGGTGCAAGGTATACAGTAAACCTGATGTGAAGCATCGGAATCTAAAACTGGACTCACAGGACAGGTTCAATTCATAAAAAGAGAGAGTGACAGTCCTCTTTACTTAAGTCGGCATTGTGCCTTTTGTATTAAATACGTATGCAATTTCTGTATTTCATCGTCAATAAGAAGGTCCAAGGGATACAGTAAACCTGAAGTGAAGCACCGTAATCTAAAACTGGACTCACAGGACAGGTTCTAATCATAGATAGTTAGAGTGTCAGTCCTCTTGTACTTAAGTCGGCATTGTGCCCTTTAAATTTTATTCCGATGCAATTTCTGTGTTTCATCGTCGATAAGAAGGTCCAAGGGATACAGTAAACCTGAAGAGAAGCATCGGAATCTAAAACTGGACTCACAGGAGAGGTTCAAATCATAGAAAGTTAGAGTGTCAGTCCTCTTGTACTTAAGTCGGCATTGTGACATTTGTATTATATTCGGATGCAATATCTGTGTTTCATCGTCAATAAGATGATTCAAGGGATACAGTAACCCTGAAATGAAGCATCGGAATCTAAAACTGGACTCACACGAGAGGTTCAAATCATAGAAAGGGAGAGTGTCAGTCCTCTTGTACTTAAGTCGGCATTGTGCTTTTTGTTTCAAATTAGGATGCAATTTCTGTGTTTCATCGTCAATAAGAAGATGCAAGGTACACAGTAAACCTGAAGTTGAGCATCGGAATCTAAAACTGTACTCACAGGAGAGGTTCAAATCATAGAAAACGAGAGTGTCAGTCCTCTTGAACTTAAGTCAGCATGGTACTTTTGTATTAAATTCGCATGCAATTTCTGTGTTTCATCGTCAATAAAAAGGTCCATGGGATACAGTAAACCTGAAGTGAAGCATCGGAATCTAAAACTGGACTCACAGGAGAGGTTCAAATCATAGATAGTTAGTGTGTCAGTCATCTTGTACTTAAGTCGGCATTGTGTCTATTGAATATAATTCCGATGCAATTTCTGTGTTTCATCGTCAATAAGAAGGTCCAAGGGATACAGTAATCCTGAAGAGAAGCATCGGAATCTAAAACTGGACTCACAGGAGAGGTTCAAATCATAGAAAGTTAGAGTGTTAGTCCTCTTGTACTTAAGTAGGCATTGTGTCTTTTGAATTTAATTCCGATGCAATTTCTGTGTTTCATCGTCAATAAGAGGGTGCAAGGAATACAGTAAACCTAAGGTGAAGTATCGGAATCTAATACTGGACTCACAGGACAGGTTCAATTCATAGAAAGAGAGAGTGACAGTCCTCTTTTACTCAAGTCGGTATTGTGCCTTTTGTATTAAATTCGTATGCAATTTCTGTATTTCATTGTCAATAAGAAGGTCCAAGGGATACAGTAAACCTGAAGTGAAGCATCGGAATGTAAAACTGGACTCACAGGAGAGGTTCAAATTATAGATAGTTAGAGTGTCAGTCCTCTTGTACTTAAGTCGGCATAGTGCCTGTTGAATTTAATTCCGATGCAATTTCTGTGTTTCATCGTCAATAAGAAGGTGCAAGGTATACAGTAAACCTGAAGAGAAGCATCGGAATCTAAATCTGGACTCACAGGAGAGGTTCTACTCATAGAAAGTTAGAGTGTCAGTCCTCTTGTACTTGTCGGCATTGTGCATTTTGAATTTAATTCGGATGCAATTTCTGTGTTTCATCGTCAATAAGATGGTGCAAGATATACAGTAAACCTGAAGTGAAGCATCAGAATCTAATACTGGACTCACAGGAGAGGTTCAAATCATAGAAAGTTAGAATGTCAGTCCTCTTGTACTTACATCGGCATTGTGCCTTTTGAATTTAATTCCGAAGCAATTTTTATGTTTCATAATCAATAACACGGTGCAAGGTATACAGTAAACCTGAAGTGAAGCATCGGAATCTAAAACTGGACTCACAGGAGGGGTTCAAATCATAGATAGTGAGAGTGTCAGTCCTCGTATGCCGAAGGCGGCATTGTGTCGTTTGAATTTCATTGCGATGCAATTTCTGTGTTTCATCGTCAGTAAGAAGGTGCAAGGTATACAGTAAACCTGAAGTGAAGCATCGGAATCTAAAACTGGACTCACAGGAGAGGTTCAAATCATAGAGAGTTAGAGGGTCAGTCCTCTTGTACTTAAGTCGGCATTGTGCCTTTTTAATTTAATTCCGATGCAATTTTATGTTTCATCGTCAATAAGACGGTGCAAGGTATACAGTAAACCTGAAGTGAAGCATCGGAATCTAAAACTGGACTCACAGGAGAGGCTCAAACCATAGAAAGTGAGAGTGTCAGTCCTCTTGTACTTATGTCGGCATTGTGCCTTTTGTATTAAATTCCGATGATATTTCTGTGTTTCATCGTCAATAAGAAGGTCCAAGGGATACAGTAAACCTGAAGTGAAGCATCGGAATCTAAAACTGGACTCACAGGAAGGGTTCAACTCATAGATAGTTACAAAGTCAGTCCTATTATACCTAAGTCAGCATTGTGTCGTTTGAATTTATTTCCGATGCAATTTCTGTGTTTCATCGGCAATAACATGGTTCAAGGTATACAGTAAACCAGAAGTGAGGCATCGGAATCTAAAAGTGGACGACCCAGGAGAGGTTCAAATCATAGAGTGTTAGACTGTTAGTCCTCTTGTTTTTAAGTCGGCATTGTGCCTTTTGAATTTAATACCGATGCTATTTCTGTATTTCATCGTCAATACGAAGGTGCAAGGTATACAGTAAACCTGAAGTGAAGCTTCGGAATCTAAAACTGGACTCACAGGAGAAGTTCAAATCATAGAAGTTAGAGTGTCAGTCCTCTTGTACTTAAGTCGGCATTGTGCCTTTTGTATTAAATTCGGATACAATTTCTGTGTTTCATCGTCAATAAGAAGGTCCAAGGTATACAGTAAACCTGAAGTGAAGCATCGGAATCCAAAACTGGACTGACAGGAGAGGTTCAAATCACAGAAAGTGAGAGTGTCAGTCCACTTTTACTTAAGTCGGCATTGTACTTTTTGTATTAAATTCGGATGCAATATCTGTGTTTCAACATCAATAAGAAGGTTCAAGGTATACAGTAAACCTGAAGTGAAGCATCGGAATCTAAAACTGGACTCACAGAAGTGGTTCAAATCATAGAAAGTTAGAGTGTCAGTCCTCTTGTACTTAAGTCGTCATTGTGCCTTTTGTATTAAATTCGAATGCAAACTCTATGATTCATCGTCAATAAGAAGGTCCAAGTTATATAGTAAACCTGAAGTGAAGTTTCGGAATCTAAAACTGGACTCACAGGAGAGGTTCAAATCATAGACGGTTAGAGTGTCAGTCCTCATGCACTTAAGACAGGATTGTGCCTTTTGTATTAAATTCGGATGCAATTTCTGTGTCTCATCGTCAATAAGAAGGTCCAAGGTATACAGTAAACCAGAATTCAAGCATCGGAATCTGAAACCGGACTCACAGGAGAGGTTCAAATCATAGAAGTTAGAGTGTCAGTACTCTTTTACTTAAGTCGGCATTGTGCCTTTTGTATTAAATTCGGACGCAATTTCTGTGTTTCATCGTCAATAAGAAGGTCCAAGGGATACAGTAAAAATGAAGTGAAGCATCGGCATCTAAAAGTAGACTCACAGGAGCGGGTCAAATCATAGAAAGTTAGAGTGTCAGTCCTCGTGTACTTAAGAAGGCATTGTGCCTTTTGAATTGAATTCCGATGGAATTTATGTGTTTCATCGTCAATAAGAAGGTCCAAAGGATACAGTAAACCTGAAGAGATGCATCGGAATCTAAAACTGGACTCACAGGAGAGGTTCTAATCAAAGAAAGTTAGAGTGTCAGTCCTCTTGTACTTACGTCGGCATTGTGCCCTTTGAATTTAATTTCGGTGCAAATTTTATGTTTCATCGTCAATAAGACGGTGCAAGGTATACAGTAAACCTGAAGAGAAGCATCGGAATCTAAATCTGGACTCTCAGGAGGGGTTCAAATCATAGAGAGTTAGAGTGTTAGTCCTCTTGTACTTAAGTCGGCATTGTGCCTATTGAATTTAATACCGATGCTATTTCTGTGTTTCATCGTCAATAAGAAGGTGCAAGGTATAAAGTAAACCTGAAGTAAAGCATCGGAAACTGAAACTGGACTCACAGGAGAGATTCAAATCATAGAAAGAGAGAGTGTCAGTCCTCTTTTACTTAAGTCGGCATTGTGGCTTTTGTATTAAATTCGGATGCAATTACTGTATTTCATCGTCAATAAGAAGGTCCAAGGGATACAGTAAACCTGAAGTGAAGAATCGGAAACTAAAACTGGACTCACAGGAGAGGTTCAAATCATAGGAAATTAGAGTGTCAGTCCTCTTGTACTTAAGTCGGCAATGTGCCTTTTGAATTTAATTCCTATGCAATTTCTGTGTTTCATCGTCAATAAGTAGGTGGAAGGTATACAGTAAACCTGAAGTGAAGCATCGGAATCCTAAACTGGACCCACAGGAGAGGTTCAAATCATGGAGAGTTAGAGTGTCAGTCCTCTTATACTTAAGTCGGCATTGTGCTTTTTGAATGTAATTCCGATGCAATTTCTGTGTTTCATCGTCAATAAGAAGGTGCAAGGTATAAAGTAAACCTGAAGCGAAGGAGAGGTTAAAATCATTGAAAGTTAGAGTGTCAGTCCTCTTGTACTTAAGTCGGCATTGTGCATTTTGTATAAAATGCGGATGCAATTTCTGTATTTCATCGTCAATAAGAAGGTCCAAGGGATACAGTAAACCTGAAGTGAAGCATCGGAATCTAAAACTGAACTCACAGGAGAGGTTCAAGTCATAGAAAGTGAGAGTGTCAGTCCTAAAGTACTTAAGTTGGCATTGTGCCTTTTGTATTAAATTCCGACGCAATTTCTGTGTTTCATCGTCAATAAGAAGGTGCAAGGTTTACAGTAAACCTGAAGTGAAGCATCGGAATCTAAAACTTGACTCACAGGAGAGGTTCAAATCATAGAAAGGGAGAGTGTCAGTCCACTTGTACTTAAGTCGGTATTGTGCCTTTTGTATTAAATTCGGATGCAATTTCTGTATTTCATCATCAATAAGAAGGTCCAAGGGATACAGTAAAACTGAATTGAAGCATCGGAATCTAAAACTGGACTCACAGGACAGGTTCAAATCACAGAAAGTTAGAGTGTCAGTCCTCTTGTACTTAAGTCGGCATTGTGCCTTTTGAATTTAATTCCGATGCAATTTCTGTTTTTCATCGTCAATAAGATGGTGCAAGGTATACAGTAAACCTGATGTGAAGCATCGGAATCTAAAACTGGACTCACAGGAAAGGTTCATTTCTGTGTTTCATCGTCAATAAGAAGGTGCAGGGTATACAGTAAACCTGAAGTGATGCATTGGAATCTCAAACTGGACGCACAGGAGAGGTTCAAATCAGAGAAAGAGAGAGTGACAGTCCTCTTTTACTTAAGTCGGCATTGTGCCTTTTGTATTAAATTCCGATGAGATTTCTCTGTTTCATCGTCAATAAGATGGGTCAAGGCATACAGTAAACCTGAAGTGAAGCATCGGAATCTAAACCTGGACTCACAGGAGAGGTTCAAATCATAGAAAGTGATAGTGTCAGTCCTCTTGTACTTAAGTCGGCATTGTGCCGTTTGTATTAAATTCGGATTCAATTTCTGTGTTTCATCGTCAATAAGAATGTGCAAGGTATACAGTAAACCTGAAGTGAAGCATCGGAATCTAAAACTGGACTCACATGAGAGGTACAAATCTTAGAAAGTGAGAGTGCCAGTCCACTTGTACTTAAGTCGGCATTGTGCCTTCTGTATAAAATTCGGATGCAATTTCTGTGTCTCATCGTCAATAAGAAGGAAAAAGGAATACAGTAAACCTGAAGTGAAGCATCGGAATCTAAAACTGGACCCACAGGAGAGGTTCATCTCATACATAGTTAGAGTGTCAGTCCTCTTGTACTTACGTCGGCATTGTGCCCTTTGAATTTAATTTCGGTGCAAGTTTTATGTTTCATCGTCAATAAGACGGTGCAAGGTATACAGTAAACCTGAAGAGAAGCATCGGAATCTAAATCTGGACTCTCAGGAGGGGTTCAAATCATAGATAGTTAGAGTGTCAGTCCTCTTATACCTAAGTCGGCATTGTGTCGTTTGAATTTAATTCCGATGCAATCTCTGTGTTTCATCGCCTATAAGAAGGTGCAAGGTATACAGTAAACCTGAAGGGAAGCTTCGGAATCTAAAACTGGACTCACAGGAGAGGTACAAATCATAGAGAGTTAGAGTGTTAGTCCTCTTGTACTTAAGTCTGCATTGTGCCTATTGAATTTAATACCGATGCTATTTCTGTGTTTCATCGTCAATAAGAAGGTGCAAGGTATAAAGTAAACCTCAAGTAAAGCATCGGAAACTGAAACTGGACTCACAGGAGAGATTCAAATCATAGAAAGAGAGAGTGTCAGTCCTCTTTTACTTAAGTCGGCATTGTGGCTTTTGTATTAAATTCGGAAGCAATTACTGTATTTCATCGTCAATAAGAAGGTCCAAGGGATGCAGTAAACCTGATGTGAAGAATCGGAATCTAAAACTGGACTCACAGGAGAGGTTCAAATCATAGGAAATTAGAGTGTCAGTCCTCTTGTACTTAAGTCGGCAATGTGCCTTTTGAATTTAATTCCTATGCAATTTCTGTGTTTCATCGTCAATAAGTAGGTGGAAGGTATACAGTAAACCTGAAGTGAAGCATCGGAATCCAAAACTGGACTCACAGGAGAGGTTCAAATCATGGAGAGTTAGAGTGTCAGTCCTCGTATACTTAAGTCGGCATTGTGCTTTTTGAATTTAATTCCGATGCAATTTCTGTGTTTCATCGTCAATAAGAAGGTGCAAGGTATACAGTAAACCTGAAGCGAAGCATCGGAATCTAAAACTGGACTCCTAGGAGAGGTTAAAATCATTAAAAGTTAGAGTGTCAGTCCTCTTGTACTTAAGTCGGCATTGTGCATTTTTTATTAAATGCGGATGCAATTTCTGTATTTCATTGTCAATAAGAAGGTCCAAGGGATACAGTAAACCTGAAGTGAAGCATCGGAATCTAAAACTGAACTCACAGGAGAGGTTCAAGTCATAGAAAGTGAGAGTGTCAGTCCTCTTGTACTTAAGTTGGCATTGTGCCTTTTGTATTAAATTCCGACGCAATTTCTGTGTTTCATCGTCAATAAGAAGGTGCAAGGTTTACAGTAAACCTGAAGTGAAGCATCGGAATCTAAAACTGGACTCACAGGAGAGGTTCAAATCATAGAAAGGGAGAGTGTCAGTCCGCTTGTACTTAAGTCGGTATTGTGCCTTTTGTATTAAATTCGGATGCAATTTCTGTATTTCATCATGAATAAGAAGGTCCAAGGGATACAGTAAAACTGAATTGAAGCATCGGAATCTAAAACTGGACTCACAGGACAGTTTCAAATCACAGAAAGTTAGAGTGTCAGTCCTCTTGTACTTAAGTCGGCATTGTGCCTTTTGAATTTAATTCCGATGCAATTTCTGTTTTTCATCGTCAATATGAAGGTGCAAGGTATACAGTAAACCTGAAGTGATGCATCGGAATCCAAAACTGGTTTCACAGGAGAGGTTCCAATCATGGAGAGTTAGAGTGTCAGTCCTCTTATACTTAAGTCGGCATTGGTCCTTTTGAATTTAATTCCGATGCAATTTCTGTGTTTCATCGTCAATAAGAAGGTGCAAGGTATACATTAAACCTGAAGTGAAGCATCGGAATCTAAAACTGGACTCATAGGAGAGGTTAAAATCATTGAAAGGTAGAGTGTCAGTCCACTTGTACTAAAGTCGGCACTGTGCCTTTTGAATTTAATTCCGATGCAATTTCTGTGTTTCATCGTCAATAAGACGGTGCAATGTATACAGTAAACCTGAAGTGAAGCATCGGAATCTAAAACTGGAATCACAGGAGAGGTTCAGACCATAGAAAGTGAGAGTGTCCGTCCTCTTGTACTTAAGTTGGCATTGTGACTTTTGTATTAAATTCCGATGCAATTTATGTATTTCATCATCAATAAGAAGGTGCAATGTATACAGTAAACCTGAAGTGAAGCATCGGAATCTAAAACTGGACTCACAGGAGAGGTTCAAATCATAGAAAGAGAGAGTGACAGTCCTCTTTTACATAAGTCGGCATTGTGCCTTTTGTATTAAATTCCGATGAAAATTCTGTGTTTCATCGTCAATAAGAAGGTCCAAGGGATACAGTGAACCTGAAGTGAAGCATCGGAATCTAAAACTGGACTCACAGGAGAGGTTCATATCATAGAAAGGGAGAGTGTCAGTCCTCTTGTACAAGTCGGTATTTTTCCTTTTGTATTAAATTCCGATGCAATTTATGTATTTCATCGTCAATAAGAAGGTCCAAGGGATACAGTAAACCTGAAGTGAAGCATCGGAATCTAAAACTGGACTCACAGGAAAGGTTCATTTCTGTGTTTCATCGTCAATAAGAAGGTGCAGGGTATACAGTAAACCTGAAGTGATGCATTGGAATCTAAAACTGGACGCACAGGAGAGGTTCAAATCAGAGAAAGAGAGAGTGACAGTCCTCTTTTACTTAAGTCGGCATTGTGCCTTTTGTATTAAATTCCGATGAGATTTCTCTGTTGCATCGTCAATAAGATGGGTCAAGGCATACAGTAAACCTGAAGTGAAGCATCGGAATCTAAACCTGGACTCACAGGAGAGGTTCATATCATAGAAAGTGAGAGTGCCAGTCCACTTGTACTTAAGTCGGCATTGTGCCTTTTGTATTAAATTCGGATGCAATTTCTGTGTTTCATCGTCAATAAGAAGGAAAAAGGAATACAGTAAACCTGAAGTGAAGCATCGGAATCTAAAACTGGACCCACAGGAGAGGTTCAACTAATACATAGTTAGAGTGTCAGTCCTCTTGTACTTAAGTCGGCATTGTGTCTTTTGAATTTAATTCCGATGCAATTTCTGTGTATCATCGTCAATAAGAAGGTGCAAGGTATACAGTAAACGAGAAGTGTAGCATCGCAATCTAAAACTGGACTCACAGGAGAAGTTCAAACCATAGAGAGTTAGAGTGTCAGTCCTCTTGTACTTATGTCGGCATTGTGCCTTTTAAAATTAATTCCGATGCAATTTCTGTGTTTCATCGTCAATAAGAAGGTGCAAGGTATACAGTGAACCGAAATGAAGCATCGGAATGTAAAACTGGCCTCACAGGAGAGGTTCAAATCATAGAAAGAGAGAGTGTCAGTCCTCTTTTACTGAAGTCGGCATTGTGTCTTTTGTATTAAATTCGGATGGAATTTCTGTATTTCATCGTCAATAAGAAGGTCCAAGGTATACAGTAAACCTGAAGTGAACCATCGGAATCTAAAACTTGACTCACAGGAGAGGTTCAAATCCTAGAAAGTGAGAGTGTCAGTCCTCTTGTACTTAAGTCGGCATTGTGCCTTTTGTATTAAATTCGGATGCAATTTCTGTGTTTCATCGTCAATAAGAAGGAAAAAGGAATACAGTAAACCTGAAGTGAAGCATCGGAATCTAAAACTGGACCCACAGGAGAGGTTCAGCTCATACATAGTTAGAGTGTCAGTCCTCTTGTACTTAAGTCGGCATTGTGTCCTTTGAATTTAATTCCGATGCAATTTCTGTGTTTCATCGTCAATAAGAAGGTGCCAGGTATACAGTAAACCAGAAGTGAAGCATCGCAATCTTAAACTGGACTCACAGGAGAAGTTCAAATCATCGAGAGTTGGAGCGTCAGTCCTCTTGTACTTAAGTCGGCATTATGCCTTTCAAATTTAATTCCGATGCAATTTCTGTGTTTCATCGTCAATAAGAAGGTGCAAGGTATACAGTGAACCTGAAGTGAAGCATCGGAATGTAAAACTGGACTCACAGGAGAGGTTCAAATCATAGAAAGGGAGAGTGTTAGTCCTCTTGTAATTAAGTCGGCATTGTGCCTTTTGTAATAAACTCCGATGAAATTTCTGTGTTTCATCGACAATAAGAAGGTCCAAGGGATACAGTAAGCCTGAAGTGAAGCATCGGAATCTAAAACTGGACACACAGGAGAGATTCAAATCATAGAAAGTGAGAGTGACAGTCCTCCTGTACTTAAGTCGGTATTGTGTCTTTTGTATTAAATACGGATGCAATTTCTGTATTTCATCGTCAATAAGAAGGTCCAAGGGATACAGTAAACCTGAAGTGAAGCATCGGAATCTAAAACTGGACTCATAGGAGAGGTTAAAATCATTGAAAGTTAGAGTGTCAGTCCACTTGTACTTAAGTCGGCATTGTGCCTTTTGAATTTAATTCCGATGCAATTTCTGTATTTCATCGTCAATAAGACGGTGCAATGTATACAGTAAACTTGACGTGAAGCATCGGAATCTAAAACTGGAATCACAGGAGAGGTTCAGATCATAGATAGTGAGAGTGTCCGTCCTCTTGTACTTAAGTTGGCATTGTGACTTTTGTATTAAATTCCGATGCAATTTCTGTATTTCATCGTCAATAAGAAGGTGCAATGTATACAGTAAACCTGAAGTGAAGCATCGGAATCTAAAACTGGACTCACAGGAGAGGTTCAAATCATAGAACGGGAGAGTGTCAGTCCTCTTGTACTTAAGTCGGTATTTTGCCTTTTGTATTAAATTCCGATGCAATTCCTATATTTCATCGTCAATAAGAAGGTCCAAGGGATACAGTAAACCTGAAGTGAAGCATCGGAATCTAAAACTGGACTTACAGGAAAGGTTCATTTCTGTGTTTCATCGTCAATAAGAAGGTGCAAAGTATACAGTAAACCTGAAGTGATGCATTGGAATCTAAAACTGGACGCACAGGAGAGGTTCAAATCAGAGAAAGAGAGAGTGACAGACCTCTTTTACTTAAGTCGGCATTGTGCCTTTTGTATTAAATTCCCATGAGATTTCTCTGTTTCATCGTCTATAAGATGGTCCAAGGCATACAGTAAACCTGAAGTGAAGCATCGGAATCTAAACCTGGACTCACAGGAGAGGTTCAAATCATAGAAAGTGATAGTGTCAGTCCTCTTGTACTTAAGTCGGCATTGTGCCGTTTGTATTAAATTCGGATGCAATTTCTGTGTTTCATCGTCAATAAGAAGGTGCAAGGTATACAGTAAACCTGAAGTGAAGCATCGGAATCTAAAACTGGACTCACATGAGAGGTTCAAATCATACAAAGTGAGAGTGTCAGTCCTCTTGTACTTAAGTCGGCATTGTGCCTTTTGTATTAAATTCGGATGCAATTTCTGTGTTTCATCGTCAATAAGAAGGAAAAAGGAATACAGTAAACCTGAAGTGAAGCATCGGAATCTAAAACTGGACCCACAGGAGAGGTTCAACTCATACATAGTTAGAGTGTCAGTCCTCTTGTACTTAAGTCGGCATTGTGTCTTTTGAATTTAATTCCGATGCAATTTCTGTGTATCATCGTCAATAAGAAGGTGCAAGGTATACAGTAAACGAGAAGTGTAGCATCGAAATCTAAAACTGGACTCACAGGAGAAGTTCAAACCATAGAGAGTTAGAGTGTCAGTCCTCTTGTACTTAAGTCGGCATTGTGCCTTTTAAAATTAATTCCGATGCAATTTCTGTGTTTCAACGTCAATAAGAAGGTGCAAGGTATACAGTAAACCTGAAGTGAAGCATCGGAATCTAAAACTGGACTCATAGGAGAGGTTAATATCATTGAAAGTTAGAGTGTCAGTCCACCTGTACTTAAGTCGGCATTGTGCCTTTTGTATTAAATGCGGATGCAATTTCTGTATTTCATCGTCAATAAGAAGGTCCAAGGGATACAGTAAACCTGAAGTGAAGAATCGGAATCTAAAACTGGACTCACAGGAGAGGTTCAAATCATAGATATTTAGAGTGTCAGTCCTCTTGTACTTAAGTCGGCATTGTGCCTTTTGAATTTAATTCCGATGCAATTTCTGTGTTTCATCGTCAATAAGACGGTGCAAGGTATACAGTAAACCTGAAGTGAAGCATCGGAATCTAAAACTGGAATCACAGGAGAGGTTCAGATCATAGAAAGTGAGAGTGTCAGTCCTCTTGTACTTAAGTTGGCATTGTGCCTTTTGTATTAAATTCCGATGGAATTTCTGTATTTCATCGTCAATAAGATGGTGCAAGGTATACAGTAAACCTGAAGTGAAGCATCGGAATCTAAAACTGGACTCACAGGAGAGGTTCAAATCATAGAAAGGGAGAGTGTCAGTCCTCTTGTACTTAAGTCGGTATTTTGCCTTTTGTATTAAGATCCGATGCAATTTCTGTATTTCATCGTCAATAAGAAGGTCCAAGGGATACCGTAAACCTGAAGTGAAGCATCGGAATCTAAAACTGGGCTCACAGGAGAGGTTCAAATCATAGTAAGTTAGAGTGGTAGTCCTGTTGTACTTAAGTCGGCATTGTGCCTTTTGTATTAAATTCGGATGCAATTTCTGTGTTTCATCGTCAATAAGAAGGAAAGAGGAATACAGTAAACCTGAAGTGAAGCATCGGAATCTAAAACTGGACCCACAGGAGAGGTTCAACTCATACATAGTTAGAGTGTCAGTCCTCTTGTACTTAAGTCGCCATTGTGTCTTTTGAATTTAATTCCGATGCAATTTCTGTGTTTCATCGTCAATAAGAAGGTGCAAGGTATACAGTAAACCAGAAGTGAAGCATCGCAATCTTAAACTGGACTCACAGGAGAAGTTCAAATCATAGAGAGTTGGAGCGTCAGTCCTCTTGTACTTAAGTCGGCATTATGCCTTTCAAATTTAATTCCGATGCAATTTCTGTGTTTCATCGTCAATAAGAAGGTGCAAGGTATACAGTGAACCTGAAGTGAAGCATCGGAATGTAAAACTGGACTCACAGGAGAGGTTCAAATCATAGAAAGTGAGAGTAATTGTCCTCTTGTAATTAAGTCGGCATTGTGCCTTTTGTATTAAACTTCGATGAAATTTCTGTGTTTCATCGTCAATAAGAAGGTCCAAGGGATACAGTAAGCCTGAAGTGAAGCATCGGAATCTAAAACTGGACACACAGGAGAGATTCAAATCATAGAAAGTGAGAGTGACAGTCCTCCTGTACTTAAGTCGGTATTGTGTCTTTTGTATTAAATACGGATGCAATTTCTGTATTTCATCGTCAATAAGAATGTCCAAGGGATACAGTAAACCTGAAGTGAAGCATCGGAATCTAAAACTGGACTCATAGGAGAGGTTAAAATCATTGAAAGTTAGCGTGTCAGGCCACTTGTACTTAAGTCGGCATTGTGCCTTTTGAATTTAATTCCGATGCAATTTCTGTGTTTCATCGTCGATAAGACGGTGCAATGTATACAGTAAACTTGAAGTGAAGCATCGGAATCTAAAACTGGAATCACAGGAGAGGTTCAGATCATAGATAGTGAGAGTGTCCGTCCTCTTGTACTTAAGTTGGCTTTGTGACTTTTGTATTAAATTCCGATGCAATATCTGTATTTCATCGTCAATAAGAAGGTGCAATGTATACAGTAAACCTGAAGTGAAGCATCGGAATCTAAAACTGGACTCACAGGAGAGGTTCAAATCATAGAACGGGAGAGTGTCAGTCCTCTTGTACTTAAGTCGGTATTTTGCCTTTTGTATTAAATTCCGATGCAATTTCTATACTTCATCGTCAATAAGAAGGTCCAAGGGATACAGTAAACCTGAAGTGAAGCATTGGAATCTAAAACTGGACTTACAGGAAAGGTTCATTTCTGTGTTTCATCGTCAATAAGAAGGTGCAAAGTATACAGTAAACCTGAAGTAATGCATTGGAATCTAAAACTGGACGCACAGGAGAGGTTCAAATCAGAGAAAGAGAGAGTGACAGTCCTCTTTTACTTAAGTCGGCATTGTGCCTTTTGTATTAAATTCCCATGAGATTTCTCTGTTTCATCGTCTATAAGATGGTCCAAGGCATACAGTAAACCTGAAGTGAAGCATCGGAATCTAAACCTGGACTCACAGGAGAGGTTCAAATCATAGAAAGTGATAGTGTCAGTCCTCTTGTACTTAAGTCGGCATTGTGCCGTTTGTATTAAATTCGGATTCAATTTCTGTGTTTCATCGTCAATAAGAAGGTGCAAGGTATACAGTAAACCTGAAGTGAAGCATCGGAATCTAAAACTGGACTCACATGAGAGGTTCAAATCATAGAAAGTGAGAGTGTCAGTCCTCTTGTACTTAAGTCGGCATTGTGCCTTTTGTATTAAATTCGGATGCAATTTCTGTGTTTCATCGTCAATAAGAAGGAAAAAGGAATACAGTAAACCTGAAGTGAAGCATCGGAATCTAAAACTGGACCCACAGGAGAGGTTCAACTCATACATAGTTAGAGTGTCAGTCCTCTTGTACTTAAGTCGGCATTGTGTCTTTTGAATTTAATTCCGATGCAATTTCTGTGTATCATCGTCAATAAGAAGGTGCAAGGTATACAGTAAACGAGAAGTGTAGCATCGCAATCTAAAACTGGACTCACAGGAGAAGTTCAAACCATAGAGAGTTAGAGTGTCAGTCCTCTTGTACTTAAGTCGGCATTGTCCCTTTTAAAATTAATTCCGATGCAATTTCTGTGTTTCAACGTCAATAAGAAGGTGCAAGGTATACAGTAAACATGAAGTGAAGCATCGGAATCTAAAACTGGACTCATAGGAGAGGTTAATATCATTGAATGTTAGAGTGTCAGTCCACCTGTACTTAGTCGGCATTGTGCCTTTTGTATTAAATGCGGATGCAATTTCTGTATTTCATCGTCAATAAGAAGGTCCAAGGGATACAGTAAACCTGAAGTGAAGAATCGGAATCTAAAACTGGACTCACAGGAGAGGTTCAAATCATAGATATTTAGAGTGTCAGTCCTCTTGTACTTAAGTCGGCATTGTGCCTTTTGAATTTAATTCCGATGCAATTTCTGTGTTTCATCGTCAATAAGACGGTGCAAGGTATACAGTAAACCTGAAGTGAAGCATCGGAATCTAAAACTGGAATCACAGGAGAGGTTCAGATCATAGAAAGTGAGAGTGTCAGTCCTCTTGTACTTAAGTTGGCATTGTGCCTTTTGTATTAAATTCCGATGGAATTTCTGTATTTCATCGTCAATAAGAACATGCAAGGTATACAGTAAACCTGAAGTGAAGCATCGGAATCTAAAACTGGACTCACAGGAGAGGTTCAAATCATAGAAAGGGAGAGTGTCAGTCCTCTTGTACTTAATTCGGTATTTTGCCTTTTGTGTTAAGATCCAATGCAATTTCTGTATTTCATCGTCAATAAGAAGGTCCAAGGGATACCGTAAACCTGAAGTGAAGCATCGGAATCTAAAACTGGGCTCACAGGAGAGGTTCAAATCATAGAAAGTTAGAGTGTTAGTCCTGTTGTACTTAAGTCGGCATTGTGCATTTTGAATTTAATTCCGATGCAATTTCTGTGTTTCATGGTCAATAAGAAGGTGGAAGGTATACAGTAAACCTGAAGTGATGCATTGCAATCTAAAACTGGACTCACAGGAGAGGTTCAAATCATAGAAAGGGATAGTGTCAGTCCTCTTGTACTTAAGGTGGCATTGTGAAGTTTGTATTAAATTCGGATTCAATTTCTGTGTTTCATCGTCAATAAGAAGGTGCAAAGTATACAGTAAACCTGAAGTGAAGCATCGGAAACTACAACTGGACTCACAGGAGAGGTTCAAATCATAGAAAATGAGAGTGTCATTCCTCTTGTACTTAGGTCAGCATTGTGCCTTTTGTATTAAATTCGGATGCAATTTCTGTGTTTAATCGTCAATAAGAGGGACCAAGGGATACAGTAAACCTGAAGTGAAGCATCGGAATCTAATACTGGACCCACAGGAGAGGTTCAACTCATACATAGTTGGAGTGTCAGTCCTCTTGTACTTAAGTCGGCATTGTGTCTTTTGAATTTAATTCCGATGCAATTTCTGTGTTTCATCGTCAATAAGAAGGTGCAAGGTATACAGTAAACGAGAAGTGAAGCATCGCAATCTTAAACTGGACTCACAGGAGAAGTTCAAATCATAGAGAGTTAGAGTGTCAGTCCTCTTGTACTTAAGTCGGCATTATGCCTTTCAAATTTAATTCCGATGCAATTTCTGTGATTCATCGTCAATAAGAAGGTGCAAGGTATACAGTGAACCTGAAGTGAAGCATCGGAATGTAAAACTGGACTCACAGGAGAGGTTCAAATCATAGAAAGTGAGAGTGTTAGTCCTCTTGTAATTACGTCGGCATTGTGCCTTTTGTATTAAACTCCGATGAAATTTCTGTATTTCATCGTCAATACGAAGGTGCAAGGTATACAGTAAACCTGAAGTGAAGCATCGGAATCTAAAACTGGACTCACAGGAGAAGTTCAAATCATAGAAGTTAGAGTGTCAGTCCTCTTGTACTTAAGTCGGCATTGTGACTTTTGTATTAAATTCGGATACAATTTCTGTGTTTCATTGTCAATAAGAAGGTCCAAGGTATACAGTAAACCTGAAGTGAAGCATCGGAATCCAAAACTGGACTGACAGGAGAGGTTCAAATCATGGAAAGTGAGAGTGTCAGTCCACTTTTACTTAAGTCGGCATTGTACTTTTTGTATTAAATTCGGATGCAATTTCTGTGTTTCAACATCAATAAGAAGGTCTTAGGGATACAGTAAAAATGAAGTGAAGCATCGGCATCTAAAAGTAGACTCACAGGAGCGGGTCAAATCATAGAAAGTTAGAGTGTCAGTCCTCGTGTACTTAAGAAGGCATTGTGCCTTTTGAATTGAATTCCGATGGAATTTATGTGTTTCATCGTCAATAAGAAGGTCCAAAGGATACAGTAAACCTGAAGAGATGCATCGGAATCTAAAACTGGACTCACAGGAGAGGTTCTAATCAAAGAAAGTTAGAGTGTCAGTCCTCTTGTACTTACGTCGGCATTGTGCCCTTTGAATTTAATTTCGGTGCAAATTTTATGTTTCATCGTCAATAAGACGGTGCAAGGTATACAGTAAACCTGAAGAGAAGCATCGGAATCTAAATCTGGACTCTCAGGAGGGGTTCAAATCATAGATAGTTAGAGTGTCAGTCCTCTTATACTTAAGTCGGCATTGTGTCGTTTAAATTTAATTCCGATGCAATCTCTGTGTTTCATCGCCTATAAGAAGGTGCAAGGTATACAGTAGACCTGAAGGGAAGCTTCGGAATCTAAAACTGGACTCACAGGAGAGGTACAAATCATAGAGAGTTAGAGTGTTAGTCCTCTTGTACTTAAGTCGGCATTGTGCCTATTGAATTTAATACCGATGCTATTTCTGTGTTTCATCGTCAATAAGAAGGTGCAAGGTATAAAGTAAACCTGAAGTAAAGCATCGGAAACTGAAACTGGACTCACAGGAGAGATTCAAATCATAGAAAGAGAGAGTGTCAGTCCTCTTTTACTTAAGTCGGCATTGTGGCTTTTGTATTAAATTCGGATGCAATTACTGTATTTCATCGTCAATAAGAAGGTCCAAGGGATACAGTAAAACTGAATTGAAGCATCGGAATCTAAAACTGGACTCACAGGACAGGTTCAAATCACAGAAAGTTTGAGTGTCAGTCCTCTTGTACTTAAGTCGGCAATGTGCCTTTTGAATTTAATTCCTATGCAATTTCTGTGTTTCATCGTCAATAAGTAGGTGGAAGGTATACAGTAAACCTGAAGTGAAGCATCGGAATCCTAAACTGGACCCACAGGAGAGGTTCAAATCATGGAGAGTTAGAGTGTCAGTCCTCTTATACTTAAGTCGGCATTGTGCTTTTTGAATTTCATTCCGATGCAATTTCTGTGTTTCATCGTCAATAAGAAGGTGCAAGGTATAAAGTAAACCTGAAGCGAAGCTTCGGAATCTAAAACTGGACTCCTAGGAGAGGTTAAAATCATTGAAAGTTAGAGTGTCAGTCCTCTTGTTTTTAAGTCGGCATTGTGCATTTTGTATTAAATGCGGATGCAATTTCTGTATTTCATCGTCAATAAGAAGGTCCAAGGGATACAGAAAACCTGAAGTGAAGCATCGGAATCTAAAACTGAACTCACAGGAGAGGTTCAAGTCATAGAAAGTGAGAGTGTCAGTCCTAATGTACTTAAGTTGGCATTGTGCCTTTTGTATTAAATTCCGACGCAATTTCTGTGTTTCATCGTCAATAAGAAGGTGCAAGGTTTACAGTAAACCTGAAGTGAAGCATCGGAATCTAAAACTGGACTCACAGGAGAGGTTCAAATCATAGAAAGGGAGAGTATCAGTCCACTTGTACTTAAGTCGGTATTGTGCCTTTTGTATTAAATTCGTATGCAATTTCTGTATTTCATCATCAATAAGAAGGTCCAAGGGATACAGTAAAACTGAATTGAAGCATCGGAATCTAAAACTGGACTCACAGGACAGGTTCAAATCACAGAATGTTAGAGTGTCAGTCCTCTTGTACTTAAGTCGGCATTGTGCCTTTTGAATTTAATTCCGATGCAATTTCTGTTTTTCATCGTCAATAAGAAGGTGCAAGGTATACAGTAAACCTGAAGTGATGCATCGGAATCCTAAACTGGACTCACAGGAGAGGTTCAAATCATGGAGAGTTAGAGTGTCAGTCCTCTTATACTTAAGTCGGCATTGGTCCTTTTGAATTTAATTCCGATGCAATTTCTGTGTTTCATCGTCAATAAGAAGGTGCAAAGTATACATTAAACCTGAAGTGAAGCATCGGAATCTAAAACTGGACTCATAGGAGAGGTTAAAATCATTGAAAGTTAGAGTGTCAGTCCACTTGTACTTAAGTCGGCATTGTGCCTTTTGAATTTAATTCCGATGCAATTTCTGTGTTTCATCGTCAATAAGACGGTGCAATGTATACAGTAAACCTGAAGTGAAGCATCGGAATCTAAAACTGGAATCACAGGAGAGGTTCAGACCATAGAAAGTGAGAGTGTCCGTCCTCTTGTACTTAAGTTGGCATTGTGACTTTTGTATTAAATTGCGATGCAATTTATGTATTTCATCGTCAATAAGAAGGTGCAATGTATACAGTAAACCTGAAGTGAAGCATCGGAATCTAAAACTGGACTCACAGGAGAGGTTCAAATCATAGACAGAGAGAGTGACAGTCCTCATTTACATAAGTCAGCATTGTGCCTTTTGTATTAAATTCCGATGAAATTTCTGTGTTTCATCGTCAATAAGAAGGTCCAAGGGATACAGTGAACCTGAAGTGAAGCATCGGAAACTAAAACTGGACTCACAGGAGAGGTTCAAATCATAGAAAGGGAGAGTGTCAGTCCTCTTGTACTTAAGTCGGTATTTTGCTTTTTGTATTAAATTCCGATGCAATTTCTGTATTTCATCGTCAATAAGAAGATCCAAGGGATACAGTAAACCTGAAGTGAAGCATCGGAGTCTAAAACTGGACTCACAGGAAAGGTTCATTTCTGTGTTTCATCGTCAATAAGAAGGTGCAGGGTATACAGTAAACCTGAAGTGATGCATTGGAATCTAAAACTGGACTCACATGAGAGGTACAAATCATAGAAAGTGAGAGTGCCAGTCCACTTGTACTTAAGTCGGCATTGTGCCTTTTGTATTAAATTCGGATGCAATTTCTGTGTTTCATCGTCAATAAGAAGGAAAAAGGAATACAGTAAACCTGAAGTGAAGCATCGGAATCTAAAACTGGACCCACAGGAGAGGTTCAACTCATACATAGTTAGAGTGTCAGTCCTCTTGTACTTAAGTCGGCATTGTGTCTTTTGAATTTAATTCCGATGCAATATCTGTGTATCATCGTCAATAAGAAGGTGCAAGGTATACAGTAAACGAGAAGTGTAGCATCGCAATCTAAAACTGGACTCACAGGAGAAGTTCAAACCATAGAGAGTTAGAGTGTCAGTCCTCTTGTACTTATGTCGGCATTGTGCCTTTTAAAATTAATTCCGATGCAATTTCTGTGTTTCATCGTCAATAAGAAGGTCCAAGGTATACAGTGAACCTGAAGTGAAGCATCGGAATCTAAAACTGGACTGACAGGAGAGGTTCAAATCACAGAAAGTGAGAGTGTTAGTCCACTTTTACTTAAGTCGGCATTGTGCTTTTTGTATTAAATTCGGATGCAATTTCTGTGTTTCAACATCAATAAGGAGGTTCAAGGTATACAGTAAACCTGAAGTGAAGCATCGGAATCTAAAACTGGACTCACAGAAGTGGTTCAAATCATAGAAAGTTAGAGTGTCAGTCCTCTTGTACTTAAGTCGTCATTGTGCCTTTTGTATTAAATTCGGATGCAAACTCTATGATTCATCGTCAATAAGAAGGTCCTAGTTATATAGTAAACCTGAAGTGAAGTTTCGGAATCTAAAACTGGACTCACAGGAGAGGTTCAAATCATAGACGGTTAGAGTGTCAGTCCTCATGTACTTAAGACAGGATTGTGCCTTTTGTATTAAATTCGGATGCAATTTCTGTGTCTCATCGTCAATAAGAAGGTCCAAGGTATACAGTAATCCAGAATTGAAGCATCGGAATCTGAAACCGGACTCACAGGAGAGGTTCAAATCACAGAAAGTGAGAGTGTCAGTACTCTTTTACTTAAGTCGGCATTGTGCCTTTTGTATTAAATTCGGACGCAATTTCTGTGTTGCATCGTCAATAAGAAGGTCCAAGGGATACAGTAAAAATGAAGTGAAGCATCGGCATCTAAAAGTAGACTCACAGGAGCGGGTCAAATCATAGAAAGTTAGAGTGTCAGTCCTCGTGTACTTAAGAAGGCATTGTGCCTTTTGAATTGAATTCCGATGCAATTTATGTGTTTCATCGTCAATAAGAAGGTCCAAAGGATACAGTAAACCTGAAGAGATGCATCGGAATCTAAAACTGGACTCACAGGAGAGGTTCAAATCAAAGAAAGTTAGAGTGTCAGTCCTCTTGTACTTACGTCGGGATTGTGCCCTTTGAATTTAATTTCGGTGCAAGTTTTATGTTTCATCGTCAATAAGACGGTGCAAGGTATACAGAAAACCTGAAGAGAAGCATCGGAATCTAAATCTGGACTCTCAGGAGGGGTTCAAATCATAGATAGTTAGAGTGTCAGTCCTCTTATACCTAAGTCGGCATTGTGTCGTTTGAATTTAATTCCGATGCAATCTCTGTGTTTCATCGCCTATAAGAAGGTGCAAGGTATACAGTAAACCTGAAGGGAAGCTTCGGAATCTAAAACTGGACTCACAGGAGAGGTACAAATCATAGAGAGTTAGAGTGTTAGTCCTCTTGTACTTAAGTCGGCATTGTGCCTATTGAATTTAATACCGATGCTATTTCTGTGTTTCATCGTCAATAAGAAGGTGCAAGGTATAAAGTAAACCTGAAGTAAAGCATCGGAAACTGAAACTGGACTCACAGGAGAGATTCAAATCATAGAAAGAGAGAGTGTCAGTCCTCTTTTACTTAAGTCGGCATTGTGGCTTTTGTATTAAATTCGGATGCAATTACTGTATTTCATCGTCAATAAGAAGGTCCAAGGGATGCAGTAAACCTGAAGTGAAGAATCGGAATCTAAAACTGGACTCACAGGAGAGGTTCAAATCATAGGAAATTAGAGTGTCAGTCCTCTTGTACTTAAGTCGGCAATGTGCCTTTTGAATTTAATTCCTATGCAATTTCTGTGTTTCATCGTCAATAAGTAGGTGGAAGGTATACAGTAATCCTGAAGTGAAGCATCGGAATCCAAAACTGGACTCACAGGAGAGGTTCAAATCATAGAAAGGGAGAGTGTCAGTCCACTTGTACTTAAGTCGGTATTGTGCCTTTTGTATTAAATTCGGATGCAATTTCTGTATTTCATCATCAATAAGAAGGTCCAAGGGATACAGTAAAACTGAATTGAAGCATCGGAATCTAAAACTGGACTCACAGGACAGGTTCAAATCACAGAAAGTTAGAGTGTCAGTCCTCTTGTACTTAAGTCGGCATTGTGCCTTTTGAATTAAATTCCGAAGCAATTTCTGTTTTTCATCGTCAATAAGAAGGTTCAAGGTATACAGTAAACCTGAAGTGATGCATCGGAATCCAAAACTGGACTCACAGGAGAGGTTCAAATCATGGAGAGTTAGAGTGTCAGTCCTCTTATACTTAAGTCGGCATTGGTCCTTTTGAATTTAATTCCGATGCAATTTCTGTGTTTCATCGTCAATAAGAAGGTGCAAGGTATACATTAAACCTGAAGTGAGGCATCGGAATCTAAAACTGGACTCATAGGAGAGGTTAAAATCATTGAAAGGTAGAGTGTCAGTCCACTTGTACTTAAGTCGGCATTGTGCCTTTTGAATTTAATTCCGATGCAATTTCTGTGTTTCATCGTCAATAAGACGGTGCAATGTATACAGTAAACCTGAAGTGAAGCATCGGAATCTAAAACTGGAATCACAGGAGAGGTTCAGACCATAGAAAGTGAGAGTGTCCGTCCTCTTGTTCTTAAGTTGGCATTGTGACTTTTGTATTAAATTCCGATGCAATTTATGTATTTCATCGTCAATAAGAAGGTGCAATGTATACAGTAAACCTGAAGTGAAGCATCGGAATCTAAAACTGGACTCACAGGAGAGGTTCAAATCATAGAAAGAGAGAGTGACAGTCCTCTTTTACATAAGTCGGCATTGTGCCTTTTGTATTAAATTCCGATGAAAATTCTGTGTTTCATCGTCAATAAGAAGGTCCAAGGGATACAGTGAACCTGAAGTGAAGCATCGGAAACTAAAACTGGACTCACAGGAGAGGTTCAAATCATAGAAAGGGAGAGTGTCAGTCCTCTTGTACAAGTCGGTATTTTGCCTTTTGTATTAAATTCCGATGCAATTTCTGTATTTCATCGTCAATAAGAAGGTCCAAGGGATACAGTAAACCTGAAGTGAAGCATCGGAATCTAAAACTGGACTCACAGGAAAGGTTCATTTCTGTGTTTCATCGTCAATAAGAAGGTGCAGGGTATACAGTAAACCTGAAGTGATGCATTGGAATCTAAAACTGGACGCACAGGAGAGGTTCAAATCAGAGAAAGAGAGAGTGACAGTCCTCTTTTACTTAAGTCGGCATTGTGCCTTTTGTATTAAATTCCGATGAGATTTCTCTGTTGCATCGTCAATAAGATGGGTCAAGGCATACAGTAAACCTGAAGTGAAGCATCGGAATCTAAACCTGGACTCACAGGAGAGGTTCATATCATAGAAAGTGATAGTGTCAGTCCTCTTGTACTTAAGTCGGCATTGTGCCGTTTGTATTACATTCGGATTCAATTTCTGTGTTTCATCGTCAATAAGAATGTGCAAGGTATACAGTAAACCTGTAGTGAAGCATCGGAATCTAAAACTGGACTCACATGAGAGGTACAAATCATAGAAAGTGAGAGTGCCAGTCCACTTGTACTTAAGTCGGCATTGTGCCTTTTGTATTAAATTCGAATGCAATTTCTGTGTTTCATCGTCAACAAGAAGGAAAAAGGAATACAGTAAACCTGAAGTGAAGCATCGGAATCTAAAACTGGACCCACAGGAGAGGTTCAACTCATACATAGTTAGAGTGTCAGTCCTCTTGTACTTAAGTCGGCATTGTGTCTTTTGAATTTAATTCCGATGCAATTTCTGTGTATCATCGTCAATAAGAAGGTGCAAGGTATACAGTAAACGAGAAGTGTAGCATCGCAATCTAAAACTGGACTCACAGGAGAAGTTCAAACCATAGAGAGTTAGAGTGTCAGTCCTCTTGTACTTATGTCGGCATTGTGCCTTTTAAAATTAATTCCGATGCAATTTCTGTGTTTCATCGTCAATAAGAAGGTGCAAGGTATACAGTGAACCGAAATGAAGCATCGGAATGTAAAACAGGCCTCACAGGAGAGGTTCAAATCATAGAAAGAGAGAGTGTCAGTCCTCTTTTACTTAAGTCGGCATTGTGTCTTTTGTATTAAATTCGGATGGAATTTCTGTATTTCATCGTCAATAAGAAGGTCCAAGGTATACAGTAAACCTGAAGTGAACCATCGGAATCTAAAACTGGACTCACAGGAGAGGTTCAAATCATAGAAAGTGAGAGTGTCAGTCCTCTTGTACTTAAGTCGGCATTGTGCCTTTTGAATTTAATTCCGATGCAATTTCTGTGTTTCATCGTCAATAGGAAAGTGCAAGGTATACAGTATACCTGAAGTGAAGCATCGGAATCCAAAACTGGACTCACAGGAGAGGTTCAAATCATGGAGAGTGAGAGTGTCAGTCCTCTTATACTTAAGTCGGCATTGTGCCTTTTGAATTTAATTCCGATGCAATTTCTGTGTTTCATCGTCAATAAGAAGGTGCAAGGTATTCAGTAAACCAGAAGTGAAGCATCGCAATCTTAAACTGGACTCACAGGAGAAGTTCAAATCATAGAGAGTTGGAGCGTCAGTCCTCTTGTACTTAAGTCGGCATTATGCCTTTCAAATTTAATTCCGATGCAATTTCTGTGTTTCATCGTCAATAAGAAGGTGCAAGGTATACAGTGAACCTGAAGTGAAGCATCGGAATGTAAAACTGGACTCACAGGAGAGGTTCAAATCATAGAAAGTGAGAGTGTTAGTCGTCTTGTAATTAAGTCGGCATTGTGCCTTTTGTATTAAACTCCGCTGAAATTTCTGTGTTTGATCGTCAATAAGAAGGTCCAAGGGATACAGTAAGCCTGAAGTGAAGCATCGGAATCTAATACTGGACACACAGGAGAGATTCAAATCATAGAAAGTGAGAGTGTCAGTCCTCCTGTACTTAAGTCGGTATTGTGCCTTTTGTATTAAATACGGATGCAATTTCTGTATTTCATCGTCAATAAGAAGGTCCAAGGGATACAGTAAACCTGAAGTGAAGCATCGGAATCTAAAACTGGACTCATAGGAGAGGTTAAAATCATTGAAAGTTAGAGTGTCAGTCCACTTGTACTTAAGTCGTCATTGTGCCTTTTGAATTTAATTCCGATGCAATTTCTCTGTTTCATCGTCAATAAGACGGTGCAATGTATACAGTAAACTTGAAGTGGAGCATCGGAATCTAAAACTGGAATCACAGGAGAGGTTCAGATCACAGATAGTGAGAGTGTCCGTCCTCTTGTACTTAAGTTGGCATTGTGACTTTTGTATTAAATTCCGATGCAATTTCTGTATTTCATCGTCAATAAGAAGGTGCAATGTATACAGTAAACCTGAAGTGAAGCATCGGAATCTAAAACTGGACTCATAGGAGAGGTTCAAATCATAGAAAGGGAGAGTGTCAGTACTCTTTTACTTAAGTCGGCATTGTGCCTTTTGTATTAAATTCGGACGCAATTTCTGTGTTGCATCGTCAATAAGAAGGTCCAAGGGATACAGTAAAAAAGAAGTGAAGCATCGGCATCTAAAAGTAGACTCACAGGAGCGGGTCAAATCATAGAAAGTTAGAGTGTCAGTCCTCGTGTACTTAAGAAGGCATTGTGCCTTTTGAATTGAATTCCGATGCAATTTATGTGTTTCATCGTCAATAAGAAGGTGCAATGTATACAGTAAACCTGAAGTGAAGCATCGGAATCTAAAACTGGACTCACAGGAGAGGTTCAAATCAAAGAAAGTTAGAGTGTCAGTCCTCTTGTACTTACGTCGGGATTGTGCCCTTTGAATTTAATTTCGGTGCAAGTTTTATGTTTCATCGTCAATAAGACGGTGCAAGGTATACAGAAAACCTGAAGAGAAGCATCGGAATCTAAATCTGGACTCTCAGGAGGGGTTCAAATCATAGATAGTTAGAGTGTCAGTCCTCTTATACCTAAGTCGGCATTGTGTCGTTTGAATTTAATTCCGATGCAATCTCTGTGTTTCATCGCCTATAAGAAGGTGCAAGGTATACAGTAAACCTGAAGGGAAGCTTCGGAATCTAAAACTGGACTCACAGGAGAGGTACAAATCATAGAGAGTTAGAGTGTTAGTCCTCTTGTACTTAAGTCGGCATTGTGCCTATTGAATTTAATACCGATGCTATTTCTGTGTTTCATCGTCAATAAGAAGTTGCAAGGTATAAAGTAAACCTGAAGTAAAGCATCGGAAACTGAAACTGGACTCACAGGAGAGATTCAAATCATAGAAAGGGAGAGTGTCAGTCCTCTTTTACTTAAGTCGGCATTGTGGCTTTTGTATTAAATTCGGATGCAATTACTGTATTTCATCGTCAATAAAAAGGTCCAAGGGATGCAGTAAACCTTAAGTGAAGAATCGGAATCTAAAACTGGACTCACAGGAGAGGTTCAAATCATAGGAAATTAGAGTGTCAGTCCTCTTGTACTTAAGTCGGCAATGTGCCTTTTGAATTTAATTCCTATGCAATTTCTGTGTTTCATCGTCAATAAGTAGGTGGAAGGTATACAGTAATCCTGAAGTGAAGCATCGGAATCCAAAACTGGACTCACAGGAGAGGTTCAAATCATAGAAAGGGAGAGTGTCAGTCCACTTGTACTTAAGTCGGTATTGTGCCTTTTGTATTAAATTCGGATGCAATTTCTGTATTTCATCATCAATAAGAAGGTCCAAGGGATACAGTAAAACTGAATTGAAGCATCGGAATCTAAAACTGGACTCACAGGACAGGTTCAAATCACAGAAAGTTAGAGTGTCAGTCCTCTTGTACTTAAGTCGGCATTGTGCCTTTTGAATTTAATTCCGAAGCAATTTCTGTTTTTCATCGTCAATAAGAAGGTGCAAGGTATACAGTAAACCTGAAGTGATGCATCGGAATCCAAAACTGGACTCACAGGAGAGGTTCAAATCATGGAGAGTTAGAGTGTCAGTCCTCTTATACTTAAGTCGGCATTGGTCCTTTTGAATTTAATTCCGATGCAATTTCTGTGTTTCATCGTCAATAAGAAGGTGCAAGGTATACATTAAACCTGAAGTGAAGCATCGGAATCTAAAACTGGACTCATAGGAGAGGTTAAAATCATTGAAAGGTAGAGTGTCAGTCCACTTGTACTTAAGTCGGCATTGTGCCTTTTGAATTTAATTCCGATGCAATTTCTGTGTTTCATCGTCAATAAGACGGTGCAATGTATACAGTAAACCTGAAGTGAAGCATCGGAATCTAAAACTGGAATCACAGGAGAGGTTCAGACCATAGAAAGTGAGAGTGTCCGTCCTCTTGTTCTTAAGTTGGCATTGTGACTTTTGTATTAAATTCCGATGCAATTTATGTATTTCATCGTCAATAAGAAGGTGCAATGTATACAGTAAACCTGAAGTGAAGCATCGGAATCTAAAACTGGACTCACAGGAGAGGTTCAAATCATAGAAAGAGAGAGTGACAGTCCTCTTTTACATAAGTCGGCATTGTGCCTTTTGTATTAAATTCCGATGAAAATTCTGTGTTTCATCGTCAATAAGAAGGTCCAAGGGATACAGTGAACCTGAAGTGAAGCATCGGAAACTAAAACTGGACTCACAGGAGAGGTTCAAATCATAGAAAGGGAGAGTGTCAGTCCTCTTGTACAAGTCGGTATTTTGCCTTTTGTATTAAATTCCGATGCAATTTCTGTATTTCATCGTCAATAAGGAGGTCCAAGGGATACAGTAAACCTGAAGTGAAGCATCGGAATCTAAAACTGGACTCACAGGAAAGGTTCATTTCTGTGTTTCATCGTCAATAAGAAGGTGCAGGGTATACAGTAAACCTGAAGAGATGCATTGGAATCTAAAACTGGACGCACAGGAGAGGTTCAAATCAGAGAAAGAGAGAGTGACAGTCCTCTTTTACTTAAGTCGGCATTGTGCCTTTTGTATTAAATTCCGATGAGATTTCTCTGTTGCATCGTCAATAAGATGGGTCAAGGCATACAGTAAACCTGAAGTGAAGCATCGGAATCTAAACCTGGACTCACAGGAGAGGTTCATATCATAGAAAGTGATAGTGTCAGTCCTCTTGTACTTAAGTCGGCATTGTGCCGTTTGTATTAAATTCGGATTCAATTTCTGTGTTTCATCGTCAATAAGAATGTGCAAGGTATACAGTAAACCTGTAGTGAAGCATCGGAATCTAAAACTGGACTCACATGAGAGGTACAAATCATAGAAAGTGAGAGTGCCAGTCCACTTGTACTTAAGTCGGCATTGTGCCTTTTGTATTAAATTCGAATGCAATTTCTGTGTTTCATCGTCAACAAGAAGGAAAAAGGAATACAGTAAACCTGAAGTGAAGCATCGGAATCTAAAACTGGACCCACAGGAGAGGTTCAACTCATACATAGTTAGAGTGTCAGTCCTCTTGTACTTAAGTCGGCATTGTGTCTTTTGAATTTAATTCCGATGCAATTTCTGTGTATCATCGTCAATAAGAAGGTGCAAGGTATACAGTAAACGAGAAGTGTAGCATCGCAATCTAAAACTGGACTCACAGGAGAAGTTCAAACCATAGAGAGTTAGAGTGTCAGTCCTCTTGTACTTATGTCGGCATTGTGCCTTTTAAAATTAATTCCGATGCAATTTCTGTGTTTCATCGTCAATAAGAAGGTGCAAGGTATACAGTGAACCGAAATGAAGCATCGGAATGTAAAACAGGCCTCACAGGAGAGGTTCAAATCATAGAAAGAGAGAGTGTCAGTCCTCTTTTACTTAAGTCGGCATTGTGTCTTTTGTATTAAATTCGGATGGAATTTCTGTATTTCATCGTCAATAAGAAGGTCCAAGGTATACAGTAAACCTGAAGTGAACCATCGGAATCTAAAACTGGACTCACAGGAGAGGTTCAAATCATAGAAAGTGAGAGTGTCAGTCCTCTTGTACTTAAGTCGGCATTGTGCCTTTTGAATTTAATTCCGATGCAATTTCTGTGTTTCATCGTCAATAGGAAAGTGCAAGGTATACAGTATACCTGAAGTGAAGCATCGGAATCCAAAACTGGACTCACAGGAGAGGTTCAAATCATGGAGAGTGAGAGTGTCAGTCCTCTTATACTTAAGTCGGCATTGTGCCTTTTGAATTTAATTCCGATGCAATTTCTGTGTTTCATCGTCAATAAGAAGGTGCAAGGTATTCAGTAAACCAGAAGTGAAGCATCGCAATCTTAAACTGGACTCACAGGAGAAGTTCAAATCATAGAGAGTTGGAGCGTCAGTCCTCTTGTACTTAAGTCGGCATTATGCCTTTCAAATTTAATTCCGATGCAATTTCTGTGTTTCATCGTCAATAAGAAGGTGCAAGGTATACAGTGAACCTGAAGTGAAGCATCGGAATGTAGAACTGGACTCACAGGAGAGGTTCAAATCATAGAAAGTGAGAGTGTTAGTCGTCTTGTAATTAAGTCGGCATTGTGCCTTTTGTATTAAACTCCGCTGAAATTTCTGTGTTTGATCGTCAATAAGAAGGTCCAAGGGATACAGTAAGCCTGAAGTGAAGCATCGGAATCTAAAACTGGACACACAGGAGAGATTCAAATCATAGAAAGTGAGAGTGTCAGTCCTCCTGTACTTAAGTCGGTATTGTGCCTTTTGTATTAAATACGGATGCAATTTCTGTATTTCATCGTCAATAAGAAGGTCCAAGGGATACAGTAAACCTGAAGTGAAGCATCGGAATCTAAAACTGGACTCATAGGAGAGGTTAAAATCATTGAAAGTTAGAGTGTCAGTCCACTTGTACTTAAGTCGTCATTGTGCCTTTTGAATTTAATTCCGATGCAATTTCTGTGTTTCATCGTCAATAAGACGGTGCAATGTATACAGTAAACTTGAAGTGGAGCATCGGAATCTAAAACTGGAATCACAGGAGAGGTTCAGATCACAGATAGTGAGAGTGTCCGTCCTCTTGTACTTAAGTTGGCATTGTGACTTTTGTATTAAATTCCGATGCAATTTCTGTATTTCATCGTCAATAAGAAGGTGCAATGTATACAGTAAACCTGAAGTGAAGCATCGGAATCTAAAACTGGACTCATAGGAGAGGTTCAAATCATAGAAAGGGAGAGTGTCAGTCCTCTTGTACTTAAGTCGGTATTTTGCCTTTTGTATTAAATTCCGATGCAATTTCTATATTTCACCGTCAATAAGAAGGTCCAAGGGATACAGTAAACCTGAAGTGAAGCATCGGAATCTAAAACTGGACTCACAGGAAAGGTTCATTTCTGTGTTTCATCGTCAATAAGAAGGTGCAAAGTATACAGTAAACCTGAAGTGATGCATTGGAATCTGAAACTGGACGCACAGGAGAGGTTCAAATCAGAGAAAGAGAGAGTGACAGTCCTCTTTTACTTAAGTCGGCATTGTGCCTTTTGTATTAAATTCCCATGAGATTTCTCTGTTTCATCGTCTATAAGATGGTCCAAGGCATATAGTAAACCTGAAGTGAAGCATCGGAATCTAAACCTGCACTCACAGGAGAGGTTCAAATCATAGAAAGTGATAGTGTCAGTCCTCTTGTACTTAAGTCGGCATTGTGCCGTTTGTATTAAATTCGGATTCAATTTCTGTGTTTCATCGTCAATAAGAAGGTGCAAGGTATACAGTGAACCTGAAGTGAAGCATCGGAATCTAAAACTGGACTCACATGAGAGGTTCAAATCATAGAAAGTGAGAGTGTCAGTCCTCTTGTACTTAAGTCGGCATTGTGCCGTTTGTATTAAATTCGGATTCAATTTCTGTGTTTCATCGTCAATAAGAATGTGCAAGGTATACAGTAAACCTGTAGTGAAGCATCGGAATCTAAAACTGGACTCACATGAGAGGTACAAATCATAGAAAGTGAGAGTGCCAGTCCACTTGTACTTAAGTCGGCATTGTGCCTTTTGTATTAAATTCGAATGCAATTTCTGTGTTTCATCGTCAACAAGAAGGAAAAAGGAATACAGTAAACCTGAAGTGAAGCATCGGAATCTAAAAGTGGACCCACAGGAGAGGTTCAACTCATACATAGTTAGAGTGTCAGTCCTCTTGTACTTAAGTCGGCATTGTGTCTTTTGAATTTAATTCCGATGCAATTTCTGTGTATCATCGTCAATAAGAAGGTGCAAGGTATACAGTAAACGAGAAGTGTAGCATCGCAATCTAAAACTGGACTCACAGGAGAAGTTCAAACCATAGAGGGTTAGAGTGTCAGTCCTCTTGTACTTATGTCGGCATTGTGCCTTTTAAAATTAATTCCGATGCAATTTCTGTGTTTCATCGTCAATAAGAAGGTGCAAGGTATACAGTGAACCGAAATGAAGCATCGGAATGTAAAACAGGCCTCACAGGAGAGGTTCAAATCATAGAAAGAGAGAGTGTCAGTCCTCTTTTACTTAAGTCGGCATTGTGTCTTTTGTATTAAATTCGGATGGAATTTCTGTATTTCATCGTCAATAAGAAGGTCCAAGGTATACAGTAAACCTGAAGTGAACCATCGGAATCTAAAACTGGACTCACAGGAGAGGTTCAAATCATAGAAAGTGAGAGTGTCAGTCCTCTTGTACTTAAGTCGGCATTGTGCCTTTTGAATTTAATTCCGATGCAATTTCTGTGTTTCATCGTCAATAGGAAAGTGCAAGGTATACAGTATACCTGAAGTGAAGCATCGGAATCCAAAACTGGACTCACAGGAGAGGTTCAAATCATGGAGAGTGAGAGTGTCAGTCCTCTTATACTTAAGTCGGCATTGTGCCTTTTGAATTTAATTCCGATGCAATTTCTGTGTTTCATCGTCAATAAGAAGGTGCAAGGTATACAGTAAACCAGAAGTGAAGCATCGCAATCTTAAACTGGACTCACAGGAGAAGTTCAAATCATAGAGAGTTGGAGCGTCAGTCCTCTTGTACTTAAGTCGGCATTATGCCTTTCAAATTTAATTCCGATGCAATTTCTGTGTTTCATCGTCAATAAGAAGGTGCAAGGTATACAGTGAACCTGAAGTGAAGCATCGGAATGTAAAACTGGACTCACAGGAGAGGTTCAAATCATAGAAAGTGAGAGTGTTAGTCGTCTTGTAATTAAGTCGGCATTGTGCCTTTTGTATTAAACTCCGCTGAAATTTCTGTGTTTGATCGTCAATAAGAAGGTCCAAGGGATACAGTAAGCCTGAAGTGAAGCATCGGAATCTAAAACAGGACACACAGGAGAGATTCAAATCATAGAAAGTGAGAGTGTCAGTCCTCCTGTACTTAAGTCGGTATTGTGCCTTTTGTATTAAATACGGATGCAATCTCTGTATTTCATCGTCAATAAGAAGGTCCAAGGGATACAGTAAACCTGAAGTGAAGCATCGGAATCTAAAACTGGACTCATAGGAGAGGTTAAAATCATTGAAAGTTAGAGTGTCAGTCCACTTGTACTTAAGTCGTCATTGTGCCTTTTGAATTTAATTCCGATTAAATTTCTGTGTTTCATCCACAATAAGACGGTGCAATGTATACAGTAAACTTGAAGTGGAGCATCGGAATCTAAAACTGGAATCACAGGAGAGGTTCAGATCATAGATAGTGAGAGTGTCCGTCCTCTTGTACTTAAGTTGGCATTGTGACTTTTGTATTAAATTCCGATGCAATTTCTGTATTTCATCGTCAATAAGAAGGTGCAATGTATACAGTAAACCTGAAGTGAAGCATCGGAATCTAAAACTGGACTCATAGGAGAGGTTCAAATCATAGAAAGGGAGAGTGTCAGTCCTCTTGTACTTAAGTCGGTATTTTGCCTTTTGTATTAAATTCCGATGCAATTTCTATATTTCATCGTCAATAAGAAGGTCCAAGGGATACAGTAAACCTGAAGTGAAGCATCGGAATCTAAAACTGGACTCACAGGAAAGGTTCATTTCTGTGTTTCATCGTCAATAAGAAGGTGCAAAGTATACAGTAAACCTGAAGTGATGCATTGGAATCTGAAACTGGACGCACAGGAGAGGTTCAAATCAGAGAAAGAGAGAGTGACAGTCCTCTTTTACTTAAGTCGGCATTGTGCCTTTTGTATTAAATTCCCATGAGATTTCTCTGTTTCATCGTCTATAAGATGGTCCAAGGCATATAGTAAACCTGAAGTGAAGCATCGGAATCTAAACCTGCACTCACAGGAGAGGTTCAAATAATAGAAAGTGAGAGTGTCAGTCCTCTTGTACTTAAGTCGGCATTGTGCCTTTTGTATTAAATTCGGATGCAATTTCTGTGTTTCATCGTCAATAAGAACGAAAAAGGAATACAGTAAACCTGAAGTGAAGCATCGGAATCTAAAACTGGACCCACAGGAGAGGTTCAACTCATACATAGTTAGAGTGTCAGTCCTCTTGTACTTAAGTCGGCATTGTGTCTTTTGAATTTAATTCCGATGCAATATCTGTGTATCAACGTCAATAAGAAGGTGCAAGGTATACAGTAAACGAGAAGTGTAGCATCGCAATCTAAAACTGGACTCACAGGAGAAGTTCAAACCATAGAGAGTTAGAGTGTCAGTCCTCTTGTACTTAAGTCGGCATTGTGCCTTTTAAAATTAATTCCGATGCAATTTCTGTGTTTCATCGTCAATAAGAAGGTGCAAGGTATACAGTAAACCTGAAGTGAAGCATCGGAATCTAAAACTGGACTCATAGGAGAGGTTAATATCATTGAAAGTTAGAGTGTCAGTCCACCTGTACTTAAGTCGGCATTGTGCCTTTTGTATTAAATGCGGATGCAATTTCTGTATTTCATCGTCAATAAGAAGGTCCAAGGGATACAGTAAACCTGAAGTGAAGAATCGGAATCTAAAACTGGACTCACAGGAGCGGTTCAAATCATAGATATTTAGATAGTCAGTCCTCTTGTACTTAAGTCGGCATTGTGCCATTTGAATTTAATTCCGATGCAATTTCTATGTTTCATCGTCAATAAGACGGTGCAAGGTATACAGTAAACCTGAAGTGAAGCATCGGAATCTAAAACTGGAATCACAGGAGAGGTTCAGATCATAGAAAGTGAGAGTGTCAGTCCTCTTGTACTTAAGTCGGTATTTTGCCTTTTGTATTAAGATCCGATGCAATTTCTGTATTTCATCGTCAATAAGAAGGTCCAAGGGATACCGTAAACCTGAAGTGAAGCATCGGAATCTAAAACTGGGCTCACAGGAGAGGTTCCAATCATAGAAAGGGATAGTGTCAGTCCTCTTGTACTTAAGTCGGCATTGTGAAGTTTGTATTAAATTCGGATTCAATTTCTGTGTTTCATCGTCAATAAGAAGGTGCAAAGAATACAGTAAACCTCAAGTGAAGCATCGGAAACTACAACTGGACTCACAGGAGAGGTTCAAATCATAGAAAATGAGAGTGTCAGTCCTCTTGTACTTAGTGCAACATTGTGCCTTTTGTATTAAATTCGGATGCAATTTCTGTGTTTAATCGTCAATAAGAGGGACCAAGGGATACAGTACACCTGAAGTGAAGCATCGGAATCTAAAACTGGACCCACAGGAGAGGTTCAACTCATACATAGTTGGAGTGTCAGTCCTCTTGTACTTAAGTCGGCATTGTGTCTTTTGAATTTAATTCCGATGCAATTTCTGTGTTTCATCGTCAATAAGAAGGTGCAAGGTATACAGTAAACGAGAAGTGAAGCATCGCAATCTTAAACTGGACTCACAGGAGAAGTTCAAATCATAGAGAGTTAGAGTGTCAGTCCTCTTGTACTTAAGTCGGCATTATGCCTTTCAAATTTAATTCCGATGCAATTTCTGTGATTCATCGTCAATAAGAAGGTGCAAGGTATACAGTGAACCTGAAGTGAAGCATCGGAATGTAAAACTGTACTCACAGGAGAGGTTCAAATCATAGAAAGAGAGAGTGTTAGTCCTCTTGTAATTACGTCGGCATTGTGCCTTTTGTATTAGACTCCGATAAAATTTCTGTGTTTCATCGTCAATAAGAAGGTCCAAGGGATACAGTAAACCTGAAGTGAATCATCGGAATCTAAAAATTGGACTCACAGGAGAGGTTCAAATCATAGAAAGTGAGAGTATTAGTCCTCTTGTAATTAAGCCGGCATTGTGACTTTTGTATTAAATTCCGATGCAATTTCTGTGTTTCATCGTCAATAAGAAGGTGCAAGGTATACAGTAAACCTGAAGTGAAGCATCAGAATCCAAAACTGGACTCACAGGAGAGGTTCAAATCAAAGGGAGTTAGAGTGTCAGTCCTCTTGTACTTAACTCGGCATTGTGCCTTTGAATTTAATTCCGATGCAATTTCTGTGTTTCATCGTCGATAAGAAGGTGCAAGGTATACAGTAAACCTGACGTGAAACATCGGAATCTAAAACTGGACTCATAGGAGAGGTTCAAATCATTTAAAGTTAGAGTGTCAGTCCTCTTGTACTTAAGTCGGCATTGTGCCTTTTGTATTAAATGCGAATCCAATTTCAGTAATTCATCGTCAATAAGAAGGTCCAAGGGATACAGTAAACCTGAAGCGAGGAATCGGAATCTAAAACTGGACTCACAGGAGAGGTTCACATCATAGAAAGTTAGAGTGTCAGTCCTCTTGTACTTAAGTCGGCATTGTGCCTTTTGAATATAATTCCGATGCAATTTTTGTGTTTCATCGTCAATAAGACGGTGCAAGGTATGAACCGGAAGTGAAGCATCGGAATCTATAACTGGAATCACAGGAGAGGTTCAAATCATAGAAAGTGAGAGTGTCAGTCCTCTTGTACCTAAGTCGGCATTGTGCCTTTTGTATTGAGTTCGGATGCAATTTCTGTTTTTCATCGTCAATAAGAAGAACCAAGGGATACAGTAAACCTGAAGTGACGCATCGGAATCTAAAACTGGACCCACAGGGGAGGTTCAAATCATAGATAGAGTGTCAGCCCTGTTGTACTTAAGTCGGCATTGTGTCTTTTGATTTTAATTCCGATGCAATGTCTGTGTTTCATCGTCAATAAGAAGGTGCAAGGTATACAGTAAACCAGAAATGAAGCATCCGAATCTAAAACTGGACTCACAGGAGAGGATCAAATCATAGAGAGTTAGAGTGTCAGTCCTCTTGTACTTAAGTCGGCATTGTGCTTTTTGAATTTAATTCCGATGCTATTTCTGTGTTTCATCGTCAATACGAAGGTGCAAGGTATACAGTAAACCTGAAGTGAAGCATCGGAAACTGAAACTGGACTCACAGGAGAGGTTCAAATCATAGAAAGAGAGAGTGTCACTCCTCTTTAACTTAAGTCGGCATTGTGGCTTTTGTATTAAATTCGGATGCAATTTCTGTATTTCATCGTCAATAAGAAGGTCCAAGGGATACAGTAAACCTGAAGTGAAGAATCGGAATCTAAAACTGGGCTCACAGAAGAGGTTCAAATCATGGAAAGTTAGAGTGTTAGTCCTGTTGTACTTAAGTCGGCATTGTGCATTTTGAATTTAATTCCGATGCAATTTCTGTGTTTCATGGTCAATAAGAAGGTGCAAGGTATACAGTAAACCTGAAGTGATGCATTGGAATCTAAAACTGGACTCACAGGAGAGGTTCAAATCATAGAAAGTGAGAGTGTCAGTCCTCTTGTACTTAGGTCGGCATTGTGCCTTTTGTATTAAATTCGGATGCAATTTCTGTGTTTCATCGTCAATAAGAAGGACGAAGGAATACAGTAAACCTGAAGTGAAGCATCGGAATCTAAAACTGGACCCACAGGAGAGGTTCAACTCATACATAGTTGGAGTGTCAGTCCTCTTGTACTTAAGTCGGCATTGTGTCTTTTGAATTTAATTCCGATGCAATTTCTGTGTTTCATCGTCAATAAGAAGGTGCAAGGTATACAGTAAACCAGAAGTGAAGCATCGTAATCTCAAACTGGACTTACAGGAGAAGTTCAAATCATAGAGAGTTATAGTGTCAGTCCTCTTGTACTTAAGTCGGCATTATGCCTTTCAAATTTAATTCCGATGCAATTTCTGTGTTTCATCGTCAATAAGAAGGTGCAAGGTATACAGTGAACCTGAAGTGAAGCATCGGAATGTAAAACTGGACTCACAGGAGAGGTTCAACTCATAGAAAGTGCGAGTGTTAGTCCTCTTGTAATTAAGTTGGCATTGTGCCTTTTGTAATAAACTCCGATGAAATTTCTGTGTTTCATCGTCAATAAGAAGGTCCAAGGGATACAGTAAGCCTGAAGTGAAGTATCGGAATCTAAAACTGGACACACAGGAGAGATTCAAATCATAGAAAGTGAAAGTGTCAGTCCTGCTGTACTTAAGTCGGTATTGTGCCTTTTGTATTAAATTCGGATGCAATTTCTGTATTTCATCGTCAATAAGAAGGTCCAAGGGATACAGTAAACCTGAAGTGAATCATCGGAATCTAAAACTGGACTCACAGGAGAGGTTCAAATCATAGAAAGTGAGAGTGTTAGTCCTCTTGTAATTAATTCGGCATTGTGACTTTTGTATTAAATTCCGATGCAATTTCTGTGTTTCATCGTCAATAAGAAGGTGCAAGGTATACAGTAAACCTGAAGTGAAGCATCAGAATCCAAAACTGGACTCACAGGAGAGGTTCAAATCATAGGGAGTTAGAGTGTCAGTCCTCTTGTACTTAACTCGGCATTGTGCCTTTGAATTTAATTCCGATGCAATTTCTGTGTTTCATCGTCGATAAGAAGGTGCAAGGTATACAGTATACCTGACGTGAAACATCGGAATCTAAAACTGGACTCATAGGAGAGGTTCAAATCATTGAAAGTTAGAGTGTCAGTCCTCTTGTACTTAAGTCGGCATTGTGCCTTTTGTATTAAATGCGGATCCAATTTCAGTAATTCATCGTCAATAAGAAGGTAAAAGGGATACAGTAAACCTGAAGTGAGGAATCGGAATCTAAAACTGGATTCACAGGAGAGGTTCACATCATAGAAAGTTAGAGTGTCAGTCCTCTTGTACTTAAGTCGGCATTGTGCCTTTTGTATTAAATTCGGATGCAATTTCTGTGTTTCATCGTCAATAAGAAGAACCAAGGGATACAGTAAACCTCAAGTGACGCATCGGAATCTAAAACTGGACCCACAGGGGAGGTTCAAATCATAGATAGAGTGTCAGCCCTGTTGTACTTAAGTCGGCATTGTGTCTTTTGATTTTAATTCCGATGCAATTTCTGTGTTTCATCGTCAATAAGAAGGTGCAAGGTATACAGTAAACCAGAAATGAAGCATCCGAATCTAAAACTGGACTCACAGGAGAGGATCAAGTCATAGAGAGTTAGAGTGTCAGTCCTCTTGTACTTAAGTCGGCATTGTGCTTTTTGAATTTAATTCCGATGCTATTTCTGTGTTTCATCGTCAATACGAAGGTGCAAGGTATACAGTAAACCTGAAGTGAAGCATCGGAAACTGAAACTGGACTCACAGGAGAGGTTCAAATCATAGAAAGAGAGAGTGTCACTCCTCTTTTACTTAAGTCGGCATTGTGGCTTTTGTATTAAATTCGGATGCAATTTCTGTATTTCATCGTCAATAAGAAGGTCCAAGGGATACAGTAAACCTGAAGTGAAGAATCGGAATCTAAAACTGGACTCACAGGAGAGGTTCAAATCATAGAAAGTTAGAGTTTCAGTCCTCTTGTACTTAAGTCGGCATTGTGCCTTTTGAAATTAATTCCGATGCAATTTCTGCGTTACATCGTCAATAAGACGGTGCAAGGTATACAGTAAATCTGAAGTGAAGCATCGGAACCTAAAACTGGAATCACAGGAGAGGTTCAAATCATAGAAAGGGAGAGTGTCAGTCCTCTTGTACTTAAGTCGGTATTGTGCCTTTTGTAATAAATTCGGATGCAATTTCTGTATTTCATCATCAATAAGATGGTCCAAGGGATACAGTAAACCTGAAGTGAAGCATCAGAATCTAAAACTGGACTCACAGGAGAGGATCAAACCATAGGAAGTTAGAGTGTCATTCCTCTTGTACTTAAGTCGGCATTGTGCCTTTTGAATTTAATTCCGATGCAATTTCTGTGTTTCATCGTCAATAAGAAGGTGCAATGTATACAGTAAACCAGAAGTGAAGCATCCGAATCTAAAACTGGACTCACAGGAGAGGATCAAATCATAGAGAGTTAGAGTGTCAGTCCTCTTGTACTTAAGTCGGCATTGTGCTTTTTGAATTTAATTCCGATGCTATTTCTGTGTTTCATCGTCAATACGAAGGTGCAAGGTATACAGTAAACCTGAAGTGAAGCATCAGAAACTGAAACTGGACTCATAGGAGAGGTTCAAATCATAGAAAGACAGAGTGTCACTCCTCTTTTACTTAAGTTGGCATTGTGGCTATTGTATTAAATTCGGATGCAATTTCTGTATTTCATCGTCAATAAGAAGGTCCAAGGGATACAGTAAACCTGAAGTGAAGAATCGGAATCTAAAACTGGAATCACAGGAGAGGTTCAAATCATAGAAAGTTAGAGTGTCAGTCCTCTTGTACTTAAGTCGGCATTGTGCCTTTTGAAATTAATTCCGATCCAATTTCTGCGTTACATCGTCAATAAGACGGTGCAAGGAATACAGAAAACCTGAAGTGAATCATCGGAATCTTAAACTGGAATCACAGGAGAGGTTCAGATCATAGAAAGTGAGAGTGTCTGTCCTCTTGTACTTAAGTTGGCATTGTGCCTTTTGTATTAACTTCCGATGCAATTTCTGTGTTCCATCGTCAATAAGACGGTCCAAGGGATACAGTAAACCTGAAGTGAAGCATCGGAATCTAAAACTGGACTCACAGGAGAGGTTCAAATCATGGAAAGGGAGAGTGTCAGTCCTCTTGTACTTAAGTCAGTATTGTGCCTTTTGTATTAAATTCGGATGCAATTTCTGTGTTTCATCGTCGATAAGAAGGTGCAAGGTATACAGTAAACCTGACGTGAAACATCGGAATCTAAAACTGGACTCATAGGAGAGGTTCAAATCATAGAAAGACAGAGTGTCACTCCTCTTTTACTTAAGTCGGCATTGTGGCTATTGTATTAAATTCGGATGCAATTTCTGTATTTCATCGTCAATAAGAAGGTCCAAGGGATACAGTAAACTTGAAGTGAAGCATCAGAATCTAAAACTGGACTCACAGGAGAGGTTCAAATCATAGAAAGTTAGAGTGTCATTCCTGTTGTACTTAAGTCGGCATTGTGCTTTTGAACTTAATTCCGATGCTATTTCTGTGTTTCATCGTCAATAAGAAGGTCCAAGGTATACAGTAAACCTGAAGCGAAGCATCGGAATCTAAAACTGGACACTTAGGAGAGGTTAAAATCATTGAAAGTTAGAGTGTCAGCCCTCTTGTACTTAAGTCGGCATTGTGCCTTTTGTATTAAATGCGGATGCAATTTCTGTATTTCATCGTCAATAAGAAGGTGCAAGGGATACAGTAAACCTGAAGTGAATCATCGGAATCTACAACTGGACTCACAGGAGAGGTTCAAATCATAGAAAGTTAGAGTGTCAGTCCTCTTGTACTTAAGTCGGCTTTGTGCCTTTTGAATTTAATTCCGATGCAATTTCTGTGTGTCATCGTCAATAAGACGGTGCAAGGTATACAGTAAACCTGAAGTGAAGCATCGGAATCTAAAACTGGAATCACAGGAGAGGTTCAGATCATAGAAAGTGAGAGTGTCCGTCTTCTTGTACTTAAGTTGGCATTGTGCCTTTTGTATTAAATTCCGATGCAATTTCTGTATTTCATCGTCAATAAGAAGGTGCAAGGTAAACAGTAAACCTGAAGTGAAGCATCGGAATGTAAAACTGGACTCACAGGAGAGGTTCAAATCATAGAAAGAGAGAGTGACAGTCCTCTTTTACATAAGTCGGTATTGTGCCTTTTGTATTAAATTCCGATGAAATTTCTGTGTTTCATCGTCAATAAGAAGGTCCAAGGGATATAGTGAACCTGAAGTGAAGCATCGGAAACTAAAACTGGACTCACAGGAGAGGTTCAAATCATAGAAAGGGAGAGTGTCAGTCCTCTTGTACTTAAGTCGGTATTTTGCTTTTGTATTAATTTCCGATGCAATTTCTCTATTTCATCATCAATAAGAAGGTCCAAGGGATACAATTAACCTGAAGTGAAGCATCGGAATCTAAAACTGGACTCACAGGAAAGGTTCAAATCATAGAAAGTTAGAGTGTCAGTCCTCTTGTACTTAAGTCGGCATTATGCCTTTTGATTTTAATTCCGATGCAATTTCTGTGTTTCATCGTCAATAAGAAGGTGCAAGGTATATAGTAAACCAGAAGTGAAGCATCGCAATCTAAAACTGGACTCACAGGAGAAGTTCAAATCATAGAGAGTTAGAGTGTCAGTCCTCTTGTACTTAAGTCGGCACTGTGCCTTTCAAATTTAATTCCGATGCAATTTCTGTGTTTCATCGTCAATAAGAAGGTGCAAGGTATACAGTGAACCTGAAGTGAAGCATCGGAATGTAAAACTGGACTCACAGGAGAGGTTCAAATCATAGAAAGTGAGAGTGATAGGCCTCTTGTAATTAAGTCGGCATTGTGCCTTTTGTATTAAATTCCGATGAAATTTCTGTGTTTCATCGTCAATAAGAAGGTCCAAGGGATACAGTAAGCCTGAAGTGAAGCATCGGAATCTAAAACTGGACACACAGGAGAGATTCAAATCATGGAAAGTGAGAGTGTCAGTCCTCCTGTACTTAAGTCGGTATTGTGCCTTTTGTATTAAATTCGGATGCAATTTCTGTATTTCATCGTCAATAAGAAGGTCCAAGGGATACAGTAAACCTGAAGTAAAGCATCGGAATGTAAAACTGGACTCACAGGAGAGGTTCAAATCATAGAAAGTGAGAGTGTTAGTCCTCTTGTAATTAGGTCGGCATTGTGACTTTTGTATTAAATTCCGATGCAATTTCTGTGTTTCATCGTCAATAAGAAGGTGCAAGGTATACAGTAAGCCTGAAGTGAAGCATCAGAATCCAAAACTGGGCTCACAGGAGAGGTTCAAGTCATAGAGAGTTAGAGTGTCAGTCCTCTTGTTCTTAAGTCGGCATTGTGCCTTTTGAATTTAATTCCGATGCAATTTCTGTGTTTCATCGTCAATAACAAGGTGCAAGGTATACAGTAAACCTGAAGTGAAACATCGGAATCTAAACCTGGACTCATAGGAGAGGTTCAAATCATTGAAAGTTAGAGTGTCAGTCCTCTTGTACTTAAGTCGGCATTGTGCCTTTTGAATATAATTCCGATGCAATTTTTGTGTTTCATCGTCAATAAGAAGAACCAAGGGATACAGTAAACCTGAAGTGAAGCATCGGAATCTAAAACTGGACTCACAGGAGAGGTTCAAATCATAGAAAGGGAGAGTGTCAGTCCTCTTGTACTTAAGTCGGTATTGTGCCTTTTGTATTAAATTCGGATGCAATTTCTGTATTTCATCATCAATAAGAAGGTCCAAGGGATACAGTAAACCTGAAGTGAAGCATCAGAATCTAAAACTGGACTCACAGGAGTGGATCAAACCATAGGAAGTTAGACTGTCATTCCTCTTGTACTTAAGTCGGCATTGTGCCTTTTGAATTTAATTCCGATGCAATTTCTGTGTTTCATCGTCAATACGAAGGTGTAGGGTATACAGTAAACCTGAAATGAAGCATCGGAATCCAAAACTGGACTCACAGGAGAGGTTCAAATCATGGAGAGTTAGAGTGTCAGTCCTCATATACTTAAGTTGGCATTGTGCCTATTGAACTTAATTCCGATGCTATTTCTGTGTCATCGTCAATAAGAAGGTGCAAGGTATACAGTAAACCTGAAGCGAAGCATCGGAATCTGAAACCGGACTCACAGGAGAGGTTCAAATCACAGAAAGTGAGAGTGTCAGTCCTCTTTTACTTAAGTCGGCATTGTGCCTTTTGTATTAAATTCGGATGCAATTTATGTGTTTCATCGTCAATAAGAAGGTCCAAAGGATACAGTAAACCTGAAGAGATGCATCGGAATCTAAAACTGGATTCACAGGAGAGGTTCAAACCATAGAAAGTTAGAGTGTCAGTCCTCTTGTACTTGTCGGCATTGTGTCTTTTGAATTTAATTCGGATGCTATTTCTATGTTTCATCGTCAATAAGACGGTGCAAGGTATTCAGTAAACCTGAAGTGAAACATCAGAATCTAAAACTGAACCCACAGGAGAGGTTCAAATCATAGAAAGTTAGAGTGTCAGTCCTCTTGTACTTACGTCGGCATTGTGCCCTTTGAATTTAATTCCGGTGCAAATTTTATGGTTCATCGTCAATGAGACGGTGCAAGGTATACAGTAAACCTGAAGTGAAGCATCGGAATCTAAAACTGGACTCACAGGAGAGGTTCAAATCATAGAAAGTGAGAGTGTCAGACCTCTTGTACTTAAGTCGGCATTGTGCCTTTTGTATTAAATTCCGATGCAATTTCTGTGTTTCATCGTCAATAAGAAGGTCCAAGGGATACAGTAAACCTGAGGTGAAGCATCGGAATCTAAAACTGGACTCACAGGAGAGGTTCAAATCATAGAAAGTGAGAGTGTCAGTCCTCTTGTACTTAAGTCGGCATTGTGCCTTTTGTTCTAAATTCCGATGCAATTTCTGTGTTTCATCGTCAATAAGAAGGTCCAAGGGATACAGTAAACCTGCAGAGAAGCATCGGAATCTAAAACTGAACTCACAGGGGAGGTTCAAATCATAGAAATTTAGTGTGTCAGTCCTCTTGTACTTCTCGGCATTGTGCCTCTTGAATTTAATATGGATGCAATTTCTGTGTTTCATCGTCAATAAGACGGTGCAAGGTATACAGTAAACCTGAAATGAAGCATCGGAATCCAAAACTGGACGCACAGGAGAGGTTCAAATCATGGAGAGTTAGAGTGTCAGTCCTCATATACTTAAGTCGGCATTGTGCCTATTGAACTTAATTCCGATGCTATTTCTGTGTTTCATCGTCAATAAGAAGGTGCAAGGTATACAGTAAACCTGAAGCGGAGCATCGGAATCTAAAACTGGACTCATAGGAGAGGTTACAATCATTGAAAGCTGGAGTGTCAGCCCTCTTGTACTTAAGTCGGCATTGTGTCTTTTGTATTAAATGCGGATGCAATTTCTGTATTTCATCGTCAATAAGAAGGTCCAAGGGATACAGTAAACCTGAAGTTAAGAATCGGATCTAAAACTGGACTCACAGAAGAGTTTAAAATCATAGAAAGAGTGTGAGTCCTCTTGTACTTAAGTCGTCATTGTGCCTTTTGTATTAAATTCGGATGCAATTTATGTGTTTCATCGTCAATAAGACGTTGCAAGGTATACAGTAAACCTGAAGTGCAGCATCGGAATCTAAAACTGGACTCACAGGAGAGGTTCAAATCATAGAAAGTTAGAGTGTCAGTCCTCTTGTACTAACATCAGCATTGTGCCTTTTGAATATAATTCCGATGCAATTTTTGTGTTTCATCGTCAATAAGACGGTGCAAGGTATGAACCTGAAGTAAAGCATCGGAATCTAAAACTGGACCCACAGGGGCGGTTCAAATCATAGATAGTTAGAGTGTCAGTCCTGTTGTACTTAAGTCGCCATTGTGTCTTTTGAATTTAATTACGATGCAATTTCTGTGTTTCATCGTCAATAAGATGGTCCAAGGGATACAGTAAACCTGAAGTGAAGCATCGGAATCTGAAACCGGACTCACAGGAGAGGTTCAAATCATAGAAAGTTAGAGTGTCAGTCCTCTTGTACTTACGTCGGCATTGTGCCCTTTGAATTTAATTCCGGTGCAAATTTTATGGTTCATCGTCAATGAGACGGTGCAAGGTATACAGTAAACCTGAAGTGAAGCATCGGAATCTAAAACTGGACTCACAGGAGAGTTTCAAATCATAGAAAGTGAGAGTGTCAGTCCTCTTGTACTTAAGTCGGCATTGTGCCTTTTGTATTAAATTCCGAGGCTATTTCTGTGTTTCATCGTCAATAAGAAGGTCCAAGGGATACAGTAAACCTGAAGTGAAGCATCGGAATCTATAACTGGACTGACAGGAGAGGTTCAAATATTAGAAAGTGAGAGTGTCAGTCCAGTTTTACTTAAGTCGGCATTGTGCTTTTAGTATTTAATTCGGATGCAATTTCTGTGTTTCAAAGTCAATAAGAAGGTCCAAGGTATACAGTAAACCTGAAGTGTGGCATCGGAATCTAAAACTGGACTTACAGGAGAGGTTCAAATAATAGAAAGTGAGAGGTTCAGTCTTCTTATACTTAAGTCGGCATTGTGCCTTTTGTATTAAATTCGGATGCAATTTCTGTGTTTCATCGTTACTGAGATGGTCCAAGGGATACAGTAAACCTGATGTGAAGCATCGGAACCTAAAACTGGACTCACAGAAGAGGTTCAAATCATAGAAAGTTAGAGTGTGAGTCCTCTTGTACTTAAGTCGTCATTGTGCCTTTTGTATTAAATTCGGATGCTAACTCTATTTTTCATCGTCAATAAGAAGGTGAAAGGGATACAGTAAACCGGAAGTGAAGCATCGGAATCTAAAACTGGACTCACAGGAGAGGTTCAAATCATAGACAGTTAGAGTGTCAGTCCTCATGTACTTTAGTCAGCATTGTGCCTTTAGTATTAAATTCGGATGCAATTTCTGTGTCTCATCGTCAATAAGAAGGCCAAGGTATACAGTAAACCTGAAGTGAAGCATCGGAATCTGAAACCGGACTCACAGGAGAGGTTCAAATCACAGAAAGTGAGAGTGTCAGTCCTCTTTTACTTAAGTCGGCATTGTGCCTTTTGTATTAAATTCGGATGCAATTTATGTGTTTCATCGTCAATAAGAAGGTCCAAAGGATACAGTAAACCTGAAGAGATGCATCGGAATCTAAAACTGGATTCACAGGAGAGGTTCAAACCATAGAAAGTTAGAGTGTCAGTCCTCTTGTACTTGTCGGCATTGTGTCTTTTGAATTTAATTCGGATGCTATTTCTATGTTTCATCGTCAATAAGACGGTGCAAGGTATTCAGTAAACCTGAAGTGAAACATCGGAATCTAAAACTGGACCCACAGGAGAGGTTCAAATCATAGAAAGTTAGAGTGTCAGTCCTCTTGTACTTACGTCGGCATTGTGCCCTTTGAATTTAATTCCGGTGCAAATTTTATGGTTCATCGTCAATGAGACGGTGCAAGGTATACAGTAAACCTGAAGTGAAGCATCGGAATCAAAAACTGGACTCACAGGAGAGGTTCAAATCATAGAAAGTGAGAGTGTCAGTCCTCTTGTACTTAAGTCGGCATTGTGCCTTTTGTATTAAATTCCGAGGCAATTTCTGTGTTTCATCGTCAATAAGAAGGTCCAAGGGATACAGTAAACCTGAAGTGAAGCATTGGAATCTAAAACTGGACTCACAGGAGAGGTTCAAATCATAGAAAGTGAGAGTGTCAGTCCTCTTGTACTTAAGTCGGCATTGTGCCTTTTGTTCTAAATTCCGATGCAATTTCTGTGTTTCATCGTCAATAAGAAGGTCCAAGGGATACAGTACACCCGCAGAGAAGCATCGGAATCTAAAACTGAACTCACAGGAGAGGTTCAAATCATAGAAATTTAGAGTGTCAGTCCCCTTGTACTTCTCGGCACTGTGCCTTTTGAATTTAATATGGATGCTATTTCTGTGTTTCATCGTCAATAAGACGGTGCAAGGTATACAGTAAACCTGAAGTGCAGCATCGGAATCTAAAACTGGATTCACAGGAGAGGTTCAAAACATAGAAAGTTAGAGTGTCAGTCCTCTTGTACTTACATCAGCATTGTGCCTTTTGAATTTAATTCCGATGCAATTTTTATGCTTCATCGTCAATAAGACGGTGCAAGGTATACAGTAAACGTGAAGTGAAGCATCGGAATCTAAAACTGGACTCACAGGAGAGGTTCAAATCATAGAAAGTGAGAGTGTCAGTCCTCTTGTACTTAAGTCGGCATTGTGCCTTTTGTATTAAATTCCGATGCAATTTCTGTGTTTCATCGTCAATAAGAAGGTCCAACGGATACAGTAAACCTAAAGTGAAGAATCGGAATCTAAAACAGGACTCACAGGAGAGGTTTTAATCATAGAAAGAGAGAGTGTCAGTCCTCTTATACCTAAGTCGGCATTGTGTCGTTTGTATTTAATTCCGATGCAATTTCTGTGTTTCATCATGTATAAGAAGGTGCAAGGTATACTGTACAACTGAAGTGAAGCATCTGAATCTAAAACTGGACTCACAGGAAAGGTCCAAATCATAGAGAGTTGGAGTGTTAGTCCTCTTGTACTTAAGTCGGCATTGTGCCTTTTGAATTTAATACCGATGCTATTTCTGTGTTTCATCGTCAATACGAAGATGCAAGGTATACAGTAAACCTGAAGTGAAGCTTCGGAAACTGAAACTGGACTCACAGGAGAGGTTCAAATCATAGAAAATTAGAGTGTCAGTCCTCTTGTACTTTAGTCGGCATTGTGCCTTTTGATTTTAATTCCGATGCAATTTCTGCGTTTCATCGTCAACAAGACGGTGCAAGGTATACAGTAAACCTGAAGTGAAGCATCGGAATCTAAAACTGGAATCACAGGAGAGGTTCAGATCATAGAAAGTGAGAGTGTCTGTCCTCTTGTACTTAAGTTGGCATTGTGCCTTTTGTATTAAATTCCGATGCAATTTCTATGTTTCATCGTCAATAAGAAGGTCCAAGGCATACAGTAAACCTGGAGTGAAGCATCGGAATATAAATCTGGACTCACAAGAGGGGTTCAAATCATATATAGTTAGAGTGTCAGTCCTCTTATACCTATGTCGGCATTGTGTCGTTTGAATTTAATTCCGATGCAATTTCTGTGTATCATCGTCTATAAGAAGGTGCAAGGTATACAGTAAACCTGAAGTGAAGCATCGGAATCTAAAACTGGACTCACAGGAGAGGTTCAAATCATAGAGAGTTGGAGTGTTAGTCCTCTTGTACTTAATTCGGCATTGTGCCTTTTGAATTTAATACCGATGCTATTTCTGTGTTTCATCGTCAATACGAAGATGCAAGGGATACAGCAAACCTGAAGTGAAGCATCGGAAACTGAAACTGGACTCACAGGAGAGGTTCAAATCATAGAAAGAGAGAGTGTCAGTCCTATTTTACTTAAGTCGGCTTTGTGGCTTTTGTATTAAATTCGGATGCAATTTCTGTATTTCATCTTCAATAAGAAGGTCCAAGGTATACAGTAAATCTGAAGTGAAGCATCGGAATCCAAAACTGGACTCACGGGAGAGGTTCAAATCATGGAGAGTTAGAGTGTCAGTCCTCTTATACTTAAGTCGGCATTGTGTCTTTTGAATTTAATTCCGATGCAATTTCTGTTTTTCATCGTCAATATAAAGGAGCAAGGTATACTGTAAACCTGAAGCGATGCATCGGAATCTAAAACTGGACTCATAGGAGAGGTTCAAATCATTGAAAGTTAGAGTGTCAGTCCTCTTGTACTTAAGTCGGCATTGTGCCATTTGTATTAAATGCGGATGCAATTTCTGTAATTCATCGTCAATAAGAAGGTCCAAGGGATACAGTAAACCTGAAGTGAAGCATCGGAATCTTAAACTGGACTCACAGGAGAGGTTCAAATCATAGAAAATTGGAGCGTCAGTCCTCTTGTACTTTAGTCGGCATTGTGCCTTTTGAATTTAATTCCGATGCAATTTCTGTGTTTCATCGTCAATAAGTAGGTGCAAGGTATACAGTAAACCTGAAGCGAAGCATCGGAATCTAAAACTGGACTCACATGAGAGGTTCAAATCATAGAAAGTGAGAGTGACAGTCCTCTTGTACTTAAGTCGGCATTGTGCCTTTTGTATTAAATTCGGATGCAATTTCTGTGTTTCATCGTCAATAAGAAGGAAAAAGGAATACAGTAAACCTGAAGTGAAGCATCGGAATCTAAAACTGGACCCACAGGAGAGGTTCAACTCATACATAGTTAGAGTGTCAGTCCTCTTGTACTTAAGTCGGCATTGTGTCTTTTGAATTTAATTCCGATGCAATTTCTGTGTATCATCGTCAATAAGAAGGTGCAAGGTATACAGTAAACGAGAAGTGTAGCATCGCAATCTAAAACTGGACTCACAGGAGAAGTTCAAACCATAGAGAGTTAGAGTGTCAGTCCTCTTGTACTTAAGTCGGCATTGTGCCTTTTAAAATTAATTCCGATGCAATTTCTGTGTTTCAACGTCAATAAGAAGGTGCAAGGTATACAGTAAACCTGAAGTGAAGCATCGGAATCTAAAACTGGACTCATAGGAGAGGTTAATATCATTGAATGTTAGAGTGTCAGTCCACCTGTACTTAGTCGGCATTGTGCCTTTTGTATTAAATGCGGATGCAATTTCTGTATTTCATCGTCAATAAGAAGGTCCAAGGGATACAGTAAACCTGAAGTGAAGAATCGGAATCTAAAACTGGACTCACAGGAGAGGTTCAAATCATAGATATTTAGAGTGTCAGTCCTCTTGTACTTAAGTCGGCATTGTGCCTTTTGAATTTAATTCCGATGCAATTTCTGTGTTTCATCGTCAATAAGACGGTGCAAGGTATACAGTAAACCTGAAGTGAAGCATCGGAATCTAAAACTGGAATCACAGGAGAGGTTCAGATCATAGAAAGTGAGAGTGTCAGTCCTCTTGTACTTAAGTTGGCATTGTGCCTTTTGTATTAAATTCCGATGGAATTTCTGTATTTCATCGTCAATAAGAACGTGCAAGGTATACCGTAAACCTGAAGTGAAGCATCGGAATCTAAAACTGGACTCACAGGAGAGGTTCAAATCATAGAAAGGGAGAGTGTCAGTCCTCTTGTACTTAAGTCGGTATTTTGCCTTTTGTATTAAGATCCAATGCAATTTCTATATTTCATCGTCAATAAGAAGGTCCAAGGGATACCGTAAACCTGAAGTGAAGCATCGGAATCTAAAACTGGGCTCACAGGAGAGGTTCATATCATAGAAAGTTAGAGTGTTAGTCCTGTTGTACTTAAGTCGGCATTGTGCATTTTGAATTTAATTCCGATGCAATTTCTGTGTTTCATGGTCAATAAGAAGGTGGAAGGTATACAGTAAACCTGAAGTGATGCATTGCAATCTAAAACTGGACTCACAGGAGAGGTTCAAACCATAGAAAGGGATAGTGTCAGTCCTCTTGTACTTAAGTCGGCATTGTGAAGTTTGTATTAAATTCGGATTCAATTTCTGTGTTTCATCGTCAATAAGAAGGTGCAAAGTATACAGTAAACCTGAAGTGAAGCATCGGAAACTACAACTGGACTCACAGGAGAGGTTCAAATCATAGAAAATGAGAGTGTCAGTCCTCTTGTACTTAGGTCAGCATTGTGCCTTTTGTATTAAATTCGGATGCAATTTCTGTGTTTAATCGTCAATAAGAGGGACCAAGGGATACAGTAAACCTGAAGTGAAGCATCGGAATCTAAAACTGGACCCACAGGAGAGGTTCAACTCATACATAGTTGGAGTGTCAGTCCTCTTGTACCTAAGTCGGCATTGTGTCTTTTGAATTTAATTCCGATGCAATTTCTGTGTTTCATCGTCAATAAGAAGGTGCAAGGTATACAGTAAACGAGAAGTGAAGCATCGCAATCTTAAACTGGACTCACAGGAGAAGTTCAAATCATAGAGAGTTAGAGTGTCAGTCCTCTTGTACTTAAGTCGGCATTATGCCTTTCAAATTTAATTCCGATGCAATTTCTGTGATTCATCGTCAATAAGAAGGTGCAAGGTATACAGTGAACCTGAAGTGAAGCATCGGAATGTAAAACTGGACTCACAGGAGAGGTTCAAATCATAGAAAGTGAGAGTGTTAGTCCTCTTGTAATTACGTCGGCATTGTGCCTTTTGTATTAAACTCCGATGAAATTTCTGTATTTCATCGTCAATACGAAGGTGCAAGGTATACAGTAAACCTGAAGTGAAGCATCGGAATCTAAAACTGGACTCACAGGAGAAGTTCAAATCATAGAAGTTAGAGTGTCAGTCCTCTTGTACTTAAGTCGGCATTGTGACTTTTGTATTAAATTCGGATACAATATCTGTGTTTCATTGTCAATAAGAAGGTCCAAGGTATACAGTAAACCTGAAGTGAAGCATCGGAATCCAAAACTGGACTGACAGGAGAGGTTCAAATCATAGAAAGTGAGAGTGTCAGTCCACTTTTACTTAAGTCGGCATTGTACTTTTTGTATTAAATTCGGATGCAATTTCTGTGTTTCAACATCAATAAGAAGGTCCAAGGGATACAGTAAAAATGAAGTGAAGCATCGGCATCTAAAAGTAGACTCACAGGAGCGGGTCAAATCATAGAAAGTTAGAGTGTCAGTCCTCGTGTACTTTAGAAGGCATTGTGCCTTTTGAATTGAATTCCGATGGAATTTATGTGTTTCATCGTCAATAAGAAGGTCCAAAGGATACAGTAAACCTGAAGAGATGCATCGGAATCTAAAACTGGACTCACAGGAGAGGTTCCAATCAAAGAAAGTTAGAGTGTCAGTCCTCTTGTACTTACGTCGGCATTGTGCCCTTTGAATTTAATTTCGGTGCAAATTTTATGTTTCATCGTCAATAAGACGGTGCAAGGTATACAGTAAACCTGAAGAGAAGCATCGGAATCTAAATCTGGACTCTCAGGAGGGGTTCAAATCATAGATAGTTAGAGTGTCAGTCCTCTTATACTTAAGTCGGCATTGTGTCGTTTGAATTTAATTCCGATGCAATCTCTGTGTTTCATCGCCTATAAGAAGGTGCAAGGAATACAGTAAACCTGAAGGGAAGCTTCGGAATCTAAAACTGGACTCACAGGAGAGGTACAAATCATAGAGAGTTAGAGTGGTAGTCCTCTTGTACTTAAGTCGGCATTGTGCCTATTGAATTTAATACCGATGCTATTTCTGTGTTTCATCGTCAATAAGAAGGTGCAAGGTATAAAGTAAACCTGAAGTAAAGCATCAGAAAATGAAACTGGACTCACAGGAGAGATTCAAATCATAGAAAGAGAGAGTGTCAGTCCTCATTTACTTAAGTCGGCATTGTGGCTTTTGTATTAAATTCGGATGCAATTACTGTATTTCATCGTCAATAAGAAGGTCCAAGGGATACAGTAAAACTGAATTGAAGCATCGGAATCTAAAACTGGACTCACAGGACAGGTTCAAATCACAGAAAGTTTGAGTGTCAGTCCTCTTGTACTTAAGTCGGCAATGTGCCTTTTGAATTTAATTCCTATGCAATTTCTGTGTTTCATCGTCAATAAGTAGGTGGAAGGTATACAGTAAACCTGAAGTGAAGCATCGGAATCCTAAACTGGACCCACAGGAGAGGTTCAAATCATGGAGAGTTAGAGTGTCAGTCCTCTTATATTTAAGTCGGCATTGTGCTTTTTGAATTTCATTCCGATGCAATTTCTGTGTTTCATCGTCAATAAGAAGGTGCAAGGTATAAAGTAAACCTGAAGCGAAGCTTCGGAATCTAAAACTGGACTCCTAGGAGAGGTTTAAATCATTGAAAGTTAGAGTGTCAGTCCACTTGTACGTAAGTCGGCATTGTGCCTATTGAATTTAATTCCGATGCAATTTCTGTTTTTCATCGTCAATAAGAAGGTGCAAGGTATACAGTAAACCTGAAGTGATGCATCGGAATCCTAAACTGGACTCACAGGAGAGGTTCAAATCATGGAGAGTTAGAGTGTCAGTCCTCTTATACTTAAGTCGGCATTGGTCCTTTTGAATTTAATTCCGATGCAATTTCTGTGTTTCATCGTCAATAAGAAGGTGCAAAGTATACATTAAACCTGAAGTGAAGCATCGGAATCTAAAACTGGACTCATAGGAGAGGTTAAAATCATTGAAAGTTAGAGTGTCAGTCCACTTGTACTTAAGTCGGCATTGTGCCTTTTGAATTTAATTCCGATGCAATTTCTGTGTTTCATCGTGAATAAGACGGTGCAATGTATACAGTAAACCTGAAGTGAAGCATCGGAATCTAAAACTGGAATCACAGGAGAGGTTCAGACCATAGAAAGTGAGAGTGTCCGTCCTCTTGTACTTAAGTTGGCATTGTGACTTTTGTATTAAATTGCGATGCAATTTATGTATTTCATCGTCAATAAGAAGGTGCAATGTATACAGTAAACCTGAAGTGAAGCATCGGAATCTAAAACTGGACTCACAGGAGAGGTTCAAATCATAGACAGAGAGAGTGACAGTCCTCTTTTACATAAGTCGGCATTGTGCCTTTTGTATTAAATTCCGATGAAATTTCTGTGTTTCATCGTCAATAAGAAGGTCCAAGGGATACAGTGAACCTGAAGTGAAGCATCGGAAACTAAAACTGGACTCACAGCAGAGGTTCAAATCATAGAAAGGGAGAGTGTCAGTCCTCTTGTACTTAAGTCGGTATTTTGCTTTTTGTATTAAATTCCGATGCAATTTCTGTATTTCATCGTCAATAAGAAGATCCAAGGGATACAGTAAACCTGAAGTGAAGCATCGGAGTCTAAAACTGGACTCACAGGAAAGGTTCATTTCTGTGTTTCATCGTCAATAAGAAGGTGCAGGGTATACAGTAAACCTGAAGTGATGCATTGGAATCTAAAACTGGACGCACAGGAGAGGTTCAAATCAGAGAAAGAGAGAGTGACAGTCCTCTTTTACTTAAGTCGGCATTGTGCCTTTTGTATTAAATTCCGATGAGATTTCTCTGTTTCATCGTCAATAAGATGAGTCAAGGCATACAGTAAACCTGAAGTGAAGCATCGGAATCTAAACCTGGACTCACAGGAGAGGTTCAAATCATAGAAAGTGATAGTGTCAGTCCTCTTGTACTTAAGTCGGCATTGTGCCGTTTGTATTAAATTCGGATTCAATTTCTGTGTTTCATCGTCAATAATAATGTGCATGGTATACAGTAAACCTGAAGTGAAGCATCGGAATCTAAAACTGGACTCACATGAGAGGTACAAATCATAGAAAGTGAGAGTGCCAGTCCACTTGTACTTAAGTCGGCATTGTGCCTTTTGTATTAAATTCGGATGCAATTTCTGTGTTTCATCGTCAATAAGAAGGAAAAAGGAATACAGTAAACCTGAAGTGAAGCATCGGAATCTAAAACTGGACCCACAGGAGAGGTTCAACTCATACATAGTTAGAGTGTCAGTCCTCTTGTACTTAAGTCGGCATTGTGTCTTTTGAATTTAATTCCGATGCAATTTCTGTGTATCATCGTCAATAAGAAGGTGCAAGGTATACAGTAAACGAGAAGTGTAGCATTGCAATCTAAAACTGGACTCACAGGAGAAGTTCAAACCATAGAGAGTTAGAGTGTCAGTCCTCTTGTACTTATGTCGGCATTGTGCCTTTTAAAATTAATTCCGATGCAATTTCTGTGTTTCATCGTCAATAAGAAGGTCCAAGGTATACAGTGAACCTGAAGTGAAGCATCGGAATCTAAAACTGGACTGACAGGAGAGGTTCAAATCACAGAAAGTGAGAGTGTCAGTCCACTTTTACTTAAGTCGGCATTGTGCTTTTTGTATTAAATTCGGATGCAATTTCTGTGTTTCAACATCAATAAGAAGGTTCAAGTTATACAGTAAACCTGAAGTGAAGCATCGGAATCTAAAACTGGACTCACAGATGTGGTTCAAATCATAGAAAGTTAGAGTGTCAGTCCTCTTGTACTTAAGTCGTCATTGTGCCTTTTGTATTAAATTCGGATGCAAACTCTATGATTCATCGTCAATAAGAAGGTCCAAGTTATATAGTAAACCTGAAGTGAAGTTTCGGAATCTAAAACTGGACTCACAGGAGAGGTTCAAATCATAGACGGTTAGAGTGTCAGTCCTCATGTACTTAAGACAGGATTGTGCCTTTTGTATTAAATTCGGATGCAATTTCTGTGTCTCATCGTCAATAAGAAGGTCCAAGGTATACAGTAAACCAGAATTGAAGCATCGGAATCTGAAACCGGACTCACAGGAGAGGTTCAAATCACAGAAAGTGAGAGTGTCAGTACTCTTTTACTTAAGTCGGCATTGTGCCTTTTGTATTAAATTCGGACGCAATTTCTGTGTTGCATCGTCAATAAGAAGGTCCAAGGGATACAGTAAAAATGAAGTGAAGCATCGGCATCTAAAAGTAGACTCACAGGAGCGGGTCAAATCATAGAAAGTTAGAGTGTCAGTCCTCGTGTACTTAAGAAGGCATTGTGCCTTTTGAATTGAATTCCGATGCAATTTATGTGTTTCATCGTCAATAAGAAGGTCCAAAGGATACAGTAAACCTGAAGAGATGCATCGGAATCTAAAACTGGACTCACAGGAGAGGTTCAAATCAAAGAAAGTTAGAGTGTCAGTCCTCTTGTACTTACGTCGGCATTGTGCCCTTTGAATTTAATTTCGGTGCAAGTTTTATGTTTCATCGTCAATAAGACGGTGCAAGGTATACAGAAAACCTGAAGAGAAGCATCGGAATCTAAATCTGGACTCTCAGGAGGGGTTCAAATCATAGATAGTTAGAGTGTCAGTCCTCTTATACCTAAGTCGGCATTGTGTCGTTTGAATTTAATTCCGATGCAATCTCTGTGTTTCATCGCCTATAAGAAGGTGCAAGGTATACAGTAAACCTGAAGGGAAGCTTCGGAATCTAAAACTGGACTCACAGGAGAGGTACAAATCATAGAGAGTTAGAGTGTTAGTCCTCTTGTACTTAAGTCGGCATTGTGCCTATTGAATTTAATACCGATGCTATTTCTGTGTTTCATCGTCAATAAGAAGGTGCAAGGTATAAAGTAAACCTGAAGTAAAGCATCGGAAACTGAAACTGGACTCACAGGAGAGATTCAAATCATAGAAAGAGAGAGTGTCAGTCCTCTTTTACTTAAGTCGGCATTGTGGCTTTTGTATTAAATTCGGATGCAATTACTGTATTTCATCGTCAATAAGAAGGTCCAAGGGATGCAGTAAACCTGAAGTGAAGAATCGGAATCTAAAACTGGACTCACAGGAGAGGTTCAAATCATAGGAAATTAGAGTTTCAGTCCTCTTGTACTTAAGTCGGCAATGTGCCTTTTGAATTTAATTCCTATGCAATTTCTGTGTTTCATCGTCAATAAGTAGGTGGAAGGTATACAGTAATCCTGAAGTGAAGCATCGGAATCCAAAACTGGACTCACAGGAGAGGTTCAAATCATAGAAAGGGAGAGTGTCAGTCCACTTGTACTTAAGTCGGTATTGTGCCTTTTGTATTAAATTCGGATGCAATTTCTGTATTTCATCATCAATAAGAAGGTCCAAGGGATACAGTAAAACTGAATTGAAGCATCGGAATCTAAAACTGGACTCACAGGACAGGTTCAAATCACAGAAAGTTAGAGTGTCAGTCCTCTTGTACTTAAGTCGGCATTGTGCCTTTTGAATTTAATTCCGAAGCAATTTCTGTTTTTCATCGTCAATAAGAAGGTGCAAGGTATACAGTAAACCTGAAGTGATGCATCGGAATCCAAAACTGGACTCACAGGAGAGGTTCAAATCATGGAGAGTTAGAGTGTCAGTCCTCTTATACTTAAGTCGGCATTGGTCCTTTTGAATTTAATTCCGATGCAATTTCTGTGTTTCATCGTCAATAAGAAGGTGCAAGGTATACATTAAATCTGAAGTGAAGCATCGGAATCTAAAACTGGACTCATAGGAGAGGTTAAAATCATTGAAAGGTAGAGTGTCAGTCCACTTGTACTTAAGTCGGCATTGTGCCTTTTGAATTTAATTCCGATGCAATTTCTGTGTTTCATCGTCAATAAGACGGTGCAATGTATACAGTAAACCTGAAGTGAAGCATCGGAATCTAAAACTGGAATCACAGGAGAGGTTCAGACCATAGAAAGTGAGAGTGTCCGTCCTCTTGTACTTAAGTTGGCATTGTGACTTTTGTATTAAATTCCGATGCAATTTATGTATTTCATCGTCAATAAGAAGGTGCAATGTATACAGTAAACCTGAAGTGAAGCATCGGAATCTAAAACTGGACTCACAGGAGAGGTTCAAATCATAGAAAGAGAGAGTGACAGTCCTCTTTTACATAAGTCGGCATTGTGCCTTTTGTATTAAATTCCGATGAAAATTCTGTGTTTCATCGTCAATAAGAAGGTCCAAGGGATACAGTGAACCTGAAGTGAAGCATCGGAAACTAAAACTGGACTCACAGGAGAGGTTCAAATCATAGAAAGGGAGAGTGTCAGTCCTCTTGTACAAGTCGGTATTTTGCCTTTTGTATTTAATTCCGATGCAATTTCTGTATTTCATCGTCAATAAGAAGGTCCAAGGGATACAGTAAACCTGAAGTGAAGCATCGGAATCTAAAACTGGACTCACAGGAAAGGTTCATTACTGTGTTTCATCGTCAATAAGAAGGTGCTGGGTATACAGTAAACCTGAAGTGATGCATTGGAATCTAAAACTGGACGCACAGGAGAGGTTCAAATCAGAGAAAGAGAGAGTGACAGTCCTCTTTTACTTAAGTCGGCATTGTGCCTTTTGTATTAAATTCCGATGAGATTTCTCTGTTGCATCGTCAATAAGATGGGTCAAGGCATACAGTAAACCTGAAGTGAAGCATCGGAATCTAAACCTGGACTCACAGGAGAGGTTCATATCATAGAAAGTGATAGTGTCAGTCCTCTTGTACTTAAGTCGGCATTGTGCCGTTTGTATTAAATTCGGATTCAATTTCTGTGTTTCATCGTCAATAAGAATGTGCAAGGTATACAGTAAACCTGTAGTGAAGCATCGGAATCTAAAACTGGACTCACATGAGAGGTACAAATCATAGAAAGTGAGAGTGCCAGTCCACTTGTACTTAAGTCGGCATTGTGCCTTTTGTATTAAATTCGAATGCAATTTCTGTGTTTCATCGTCAACAAGAAGGAAAAAGGAATACAGTAAACCTGAAGTGAAGCATCGGAATCTAAAACTGGACCCACAGGAGAGGTTCAACTCATACATAGTTAGAGTGTCAGTCCTCTTGTACTTAAGTCGGCATTGTGTCTTTTGAATTTAATTCCGATGCAATTTCTGTGTATCATCGTCAATAAGAAGGTGCAAGGTATACAGTAAACGAGAAGTGTAGCATCGCAATCTAAAACTGGACTCACAGGAGAAGTTCAAACCATAGAGAGTTAGAGCGTCAGTCCTCTTGTACTTATGTCGGCATTGTGCCTTTTAAAATTAATTCCGATGCAATTTCTGTGTTTCATCGTCAATAAGAAGGTGCAAGGTATACAGTGAACCGAAATGAAGCATCGGAATGTAAAACAGGCCTCACAGAAGAGGTTCAAATCATAGAAAGAGAGAGTGTCAGTCCTCTTTTACTTAAGTCGGCATTGTGTCTTTTGTATTAAATTCGGATGGAATTTCTGTATTTCATCGTCAATAAGAAGGTCCAAGGTATACAGTAAACCTGAAGTGAACCATCGGAATCTAAAACTGGACTCACAGGAGAGGTTCAAATCATAGAAAGTGAGAGTGTCAGTCCTCTTGTACTTAAGTCGGCATTGTGCCTTTTGAATTTAATTCCGATGCAATTTCTGTGTTTCATCGTCAATAGGAAGGTGCAAGGTATACAGTATACCTGAAGTGAAGCATCGGAATCCAAAACTGGACTCACAGGAGAGGTTCAAATCATGGAGAGTGAGAGTGTCAGTCCTCTTATACTTAAGTCGGCATTGTGCCTTTTGAATTTAATTCCGATGCAATTTCTGTGTTTCATCGTCAATAAGAAGGTGCAAGGTATACAGTAAACCAGAAGTGAAGCATCGCAATCTTATACTGGACTCACAGGAGAAGTTCAAATCATAGAGAGTTGGAGCGTCAGTCCTCTTGTACTTAAGTCGGCATTATGCCTTTCAAATTTAATTCCGATGCAATTTCTGTGTTTCATCGTCAATAAGAAGGTGCAAGGTATACAGTGAACCTGAAGTGAAGCATCGGAATGTAAAACTGGACTCACAGGAGAGGTTCAAATCATAGAAAGTGAGAGTGTTAGTCGTCTTGTAATTAAGTCGGCATTGTGCCTTTTGTATTAAACTCCGCTGAAATTTCTGTGTTTGATCGTCAATAAGAAGGTCCAAGGGATACAGTAAGCCTGAAGTGAAGCATCGGAATCTAAAACTGGACACACAGGAGAGATTCAAATCATAGAGAGTGAGAGTGTCAGTCCTCCTGTACTTAAGTCGGTATTGTGCCTTTTGTATTAAATACGGATGCAATTTCTGTATTTCATCGTCAATAAGAAGGTCCAAGGGATACAGTAAACCTGAAGTGAAGCATCGGAATCTAAAACTGGACTCATAGGAGAGGTTAAAATCATTGAAAGTTAGAGTGTCAGTCCACTTGTACTTAAGTCGTCATTGTGCCTTTTGAATTTAATTCCGATGCAATTTCTGTGTTTCATCGTCAATAAGACGGTGCAATGTATACAGTAAACTTGAAGTGGAGCATCGGAATCTAAAACTGGAATCACAGGAGAGGTTCAGATCATAGATAGTGAGAGTGTCCGTCCTCTTGTACTTAAGTTGGCATTGTGACTTTTGTATTAAATTCCGATGCAATTTCTGTATTTCATCGTCAATAAGAAGGTGCAATGTATACAGTAAACCTGAAGTGAAGCATCGGAATCTAAAACTGGACTCATAGGAGAGGTTCAAATCATAGAAAGGGAGAGTGTCAGTCCTCTTGTACTTAAGTCGGTATTTTGCCTTTTGTATTAAATTCCGATGCAATTTCTATATTTCATCGTCAATAAGAAGGTCCAAGGGATACAGTAAACCTGAAGTGAAGCATCGGAATCTAAAACTGGACTCACAGGAAAGGTTCATTTCTGTGTTTCATCGTCAATAAGAAGGTGCAAAGTATACAGTAAACCTGAAGTGATGCATTGGAATCTGAAACTGGACGCACAGGAGAGGTTCAAATCAGAGAAAGAGAGAGTGACAGTCCTCTTTTACTTAAGTCGGCATTGTGCCTTTTGTATTAAATTCCCATGAGATTTCTCTGTTTCATCGTCTATAAGATGGTCCACGGCATATAGTAAACCTGAAGTGAAGCATCGGAATCTAAACCTGCACTCACAGGAGAGGTTCAAATCATAGAAAGTGATAGTGTCAGTCCTCTTGTACTTAAGTCGGCATTGTGCCGTTTGTATTAAATTCGGATTCAATTTCTGTGTTTCATCGTCAATAAGAAGGTGCAAGGTATACAGTCAACCTGAAGTGAAGCATCGGAATCTAAAACTGGACTCACATGAGAGGTTCAAATCATAGAAAGTGAGAGTGTCAGTCCTCTTGTACTTAAGTCGGCATTGTGCCTTTTGTATTAAATTCGGATGCAATTTCTGTGTTTCATCGTCAATAAGAACGAAAAAGGAATACAGTAAACCTGAAGTGAAGCATCGGAATCTAAAACTGGACCCACAGGAGAGGTTCAACTCATACATAGTTAGAGTGTCAGTCCTCTTGTACTTATGTCGGCATTGTGCCTTTTAAAATTAATTCCGATGCAATTTCTGTGTTTCATCGTCAATAAGAAGGTGCAAGGTATACAGTAAACCTGAAGTGAAGCATCGGAATCTAAAACTGGACTCATAGGATAGGTTAATATCATTGAAAGTTAGAGAGTCAGTCCACCTGTACTTAAGTCGGCATTGTGCCTTTTGTATTAAATGCGGATGCAATTTCTGTATTTCATCGTCAATTAGAAGGTCCAAGGGATACAGTAAACCTGAAGTGAAGAATCGGAATCTAAAACTGGACTCACAGGAGAGGTTCAAATCATAGATATTTAGAGTGTCAGTCCTCTTGTACTTAAGTCGGCATTGTGCCATTTGAATTTAATTCCGATGCAATTTCTATGTTTCATCGTCAATAAGACGGTGCAAGGTATACAGTAAACCTGAAGTGAAGCATCGGAATCTAAAACTGGAATCACAGGAGAGGTTCAGATCATAGAAAGTGAGAGTGTCAGTCCTCTTGTACTTAAGTCGGTATTTTGCCTTTTGTATTAAGATCCGATGCAATTTCTGTATTTCATCGTCAATAAGAAGGTCCAAGGGATACCGTAAACCTGAAGTGAAGCATCGGAATCTAAAACTGGGCTCACAGGAGAGGTTCCAATCATAGAAATGGATAGTGTCAGTCCTCTTGTACTTAAGTCGGCATTGTGAAGTTTGTATTAAATTCGGATTCAATTTCTGTGTTTCATCGTCAATAAGAAGGTGCAAAGAATACAGTAAACCTCAAGTGAAGCATCGGAAACTACAACTGGACTCACAGGAGAGGTTCAAATCATAGAAAATGAGAGTGTCAGTCCTCTTGTACTTAGTTCAGCATTGTGCCTTTTGTATTAAATTCGGATGCAATTTCTGTGTTTAATCGTCAATAAGAGGGACCAAGGGATACAGTAAACCTGAAGTGAAGCATCGGAATCTAAAACTGGACCCACAGGAGAGGTTCAACTCATACATAGTTGGAGTGTCAGTCCTCTTGTACTTAAGTCGGCATTGTGTGTTTTGAATTTAATTCCGATGCAATTTCTGTGTTTCATCGTCAATAAGAAGGTGCAAGGTATACAGTAAACCAGAAGTGAAGCATCGTAATCTCACACTGGACTTACAGGAGAAGTTCAAATCATAGAGAGTTAGAGTGTCAGTCCTCTTGTACTTAAGACGGCATTATGCCTTTCAAATTTAATTCCGATGCAATTTCTGCGTTTCATCGTCAATAAGAAGGTGCAAGGTATACAGTGAACCTGAAGTGAAGCATCGGAATGTAAAACTGGACTCACAGGAGAGGTTCAAATCATAGAAAGTGCGAGTGTTAGTCCTCTTGTAATTAAGTCGGCATTGTGCCTTTTGTATTAAACTCCGATGAAATTTCTGTGTTTCATCGTCAATAAGAAGGTCCAAGGGATACAGTAAGCCTGAAGTGAAGTATCGGAATCTAAAACTGGACACACGGGAGAGATTCAAATCATAGAAAGTGAAAGTGTCAGTCCTGCTGTACTTAAGTCGGTATTGTGCCTTTTGTATTAAATTCGGATGCAATTTCTGTATTTCATCGTCAATAAGAAGGTCCAAGGGATACAGTAAACCTGAAGTGAATCATCGCAATCTAAAACTGGACTCACAGGAGAGGTTCAAATCATAGAAAGTGAGAGTGTTAGTCCTCTTGTAATTAAGTCGGCATTGTGACTTTTGTATTAAATTCCGATGCAATTTCTGTGTTTCATCGTCAATAAGAAGGTGCAAGGTATACAGTAAACCTGAAGTGAAGCATCAGAATCCAAAACTGGACTCACAGGAGAGGTTCTAATCATAGGGAGTTAGAGTGTCAGTCCTCTTGTACTTAACTCGGCATTGTGCCTTTGAATTTAATTCCGATGCAATTTCTGTGTTTCATCGTCGATAAGAAGGTGCAAGGTATACAGTATACCTGACGTGAAACATCGGAATCTAAAACTGGACTCATAGGAGAGGTTCAAATCATTGAAAGTTAGAGTGTCAGTCCTCTTGTACTTAAGTCGGCATTGTGCCTTTTGTATTAAATGCGGATCCAATTTCAGTAATTCATCGTCAATAAGAAGGTCCAAGGGATACAGTAAACCTGAAGTGAGGAATCGGAATCTAAAACTGGATTCACAGGAGAGGTTCACATCATAGAAAGTTAGAGTGTCAGTCCTCTTGTACTTAAGTCGGCATTGTGCCTTTTGTATTAAATTCGGATGCAATTTCTGTGTTTCATCGTCAATAAGAAGAACCAAGGGATACAGTAAACCTGATGTGACGCATCGGAATCTAAAACTGGACCCACAGGGGAGGTTCAAATCATAGATAGAGTGTCAGCCCTGTTGTACTTAAGTCGGCATTGTGTCTTTTGATTTTAATTCCGATGCAATTTCTGTGTTTCATCGTCAATAAGAAGGTGCAAGGTATACAGTAAACCAGAAATGAAGCATCCGAATCTAATACTGGACTCACAGGAGAGGATCAAATCATAGAGAGTTAGAGTGTCAGTCCTCTTGTACTTAAGTCGGCATTGTGCTTTTTGAATTTAATTCCGATGCTATTTCTGTGTTTCATCGTCAATACGAAGGTGCAAGGTATACAGTAAACCTGAAGTGAAGCATCGGAAACTGAAACTGGACTCACAGGAGAGGTTCAAATCATAGAAAGGGAGAGTGTCACTCCTCTTTTACTTAAGTCGGCATTGTGGCTTTTGTATTAAATTCGGATGCAATTTCTGTATTTCATCGTCAATAAGAAGGTCCAAGGGATACAGTAAACCTGAAGTGAAGAATCGGAATCTAAAACTGGACTCACAGGAGAGGTTCAAATCATAGAAAGTTAGAGTTTCAGTCCTCTTGTACTTAAGTCGGCATTGTGCCTTTTGAAATTAATTCCGATGCAATTTCTGCGTTACATCGTCAATAAGACGGTGCAAGGTATACAGTAAATCTGAAGTGAAGCATCGGAACCTAAAACTGGAATCACAGGAGAGGTTCAAATCATAGAAAGGGAGAGTGTCAGTCCTCTTGTACTTAAGTCGGTATTGTGCCTTTTGTATTAAATTCGGATGCAATTTCTGTATTTCATCGTCAATAAGAAGGTCCAAGGGATACAGTAAACCTGAAGTGAAGAATCGGAATCTAAAACTGGACTCACAGGAGAGGTTCAAATCATAGAAAGTTAGAGTTTCAGTCCTCTTGTACTTAAGTCGGCATTGTGCCTTTTGAATTTAATTCCGATGCAATTTCTGTGTTTCATCGTCAATAAGAAGGTGCAAGGTATACAGTAAACCAGAAGTGAAGCATCCGAATCTAAAACTGGACTCACAGGAGAGGATCAAATCATAGAGAGTTAGAGTGTCAGTCCTCTTGTACTTAAGTCGGCATTGTGCTTTTTGAATTTAATTCCGATGCTATTTCTGTGTTTCATCGTCAATACGAAGGTGCAAGGTATACAGTAAACCTGAAGTGAAGCATCAGAAACTGACACTGGACTCACAGGAGAGGTTCAAATCATAGAAAGACAGAGTGTCACTCCTCTTTTACTTAAGTTGGCATTGTGGCTATTGTATTAAATTCGGATGCAATTTCTGTATTTCATCGTCAATAAGAAGGTCCAAGGGATACAGTAAACCTGAAGTGAAGAATCGGAATCTAAAACTGGAATCACAGGAGAGGTTCAAATCATAGAAAGTTAGAGTGTCAGTCCTCTTGTACTTAAGTCGGCATTGTGCCTTTTGAAATTAATTCCGATCCAATTTCTGCGTTACATCGTCAATAAGACGGTGCAAGGAATACAGTAAACCTGAAGTGAATCATCGGAATCTTAAACTGGAATCACAGGAGAGGTTCAGATCATAGAAAGTGAGAGTGTCTGTCCTCTTGTACTTAAGTTGGCATTGTGCCTTTTGTATTAACTTCCGATGCAATTTCTGTGTTCCATCGTCAATAAGACGGTCCAAGGGATACAGTAAACCTGAAGTGAAGCATCGGAATCTAAAACTGGACTCACAGGAGAGGTTCAAATCATGGAAAGGGAGAGTGTCAGTCCTCTTGTACTTAAGTCAGTATTGTGCCTTTTGTATTAAATTCGGATGCAATTTCTGTATTTCATCGTCGATAAGAAGGTGCAAGGTATACAGTAAACCTGACGTGAAACATCGGAATCTAAAACTGGACTCTTAGGAGAGGTTCAAATCATAGAAAGACAGAGTGTCACTCCTCTTTTACTTAAGTCGGCATTGTGGCAATTGTATTAAATTCGGATGCAATTTCTGTATTTCATCGTCAATAAGAAGGTCCAAGGGATACAGTAAACTTGAAGTGAAGCATCAGAATCTAAAACTGGACTCACAGGAGAGGACAAAACCATAGGAAGTTAGAGTGTCATTCCTGTTGTACTTAAGTCGGCATTGTGCTTTTGAACTTAATTCCGATGCTATTTCTGTGTTTCATCGTCAATAAGAAGGTCCAAGGTATACAGTAAACCTGAAGCGAAGCATCGGAATCTAAAACTGGACTCATAGGAGAGGTTAAAATCATTGAAAGTTAGAGTGTCAGCCCTCTTGTACTTAAGTCGGCATTGTGCCTTTTGTATTAAATGCGGATGCAATTTCTGTATTTCATCGTCAATAAGAAGGTGCAAGGGATACAGTAAACCTGAAGTGAATCATCGGAATCTACAACTGGACTCACAGGAGAGGTTCAAATCATAGAAAGTTAGAGTGTCAGTCCTCTTGTACTTAAGTCGGCTTTGTGCCTTTTGAATTTAATTCCGATGCAATTTCTGTGTGTCATCGTCAATAAGACGGTGCAAGGTATACAGTGAACCTGAAGTGAAGCATCGGAAACTAAAACTGGACTCACAGGAGAGGTTCAAATCATAGAAAGGGAGAGTGTCAGTCCTCTTGTACTTAAGTCGGTATTTTGCTTTTGTATTAATTTCCGATGCAATTTCTCTATTTCATCATCAATAAGAAGGTCCAAGGGATACAATTAACCTGAAGTGAAGCCTCGGAATCTAAAACTGGACTCACAGGAAAGGTTCAAATCATAGAAAGTTAGAGTGTCAGTCCTCTTGTACTTAAGTCGGCATTATGCCTTTTGATTTTAATTCCGATGCAATTTCTGTGTTTCATCGTCAATAAGAAGGTGCAAGGTATACAGTAATCCAGAAGTGAAGCATCGCAATCTAAAACTGGACTCACAGGAGAAGTTCAAATCATAGAGAGTTAGAGTGTCAGTCCTCTTGTACTTAAGTCGGCACTGTGCCTTTCAAATTTAATTCCGATGCAATTTCTGTGTTTCATCGTCAATAAGAAGGTGCAAGGTATACAGTGAACCTGAAGTGAAGCATCGGAATGTAAAACTGGACTCACAGGAGAGGTTCAAATCATAGAAAATGAGAGTGATAGGCCTCTTGTAATTAAGTCGGCATTGTGCCTTTTGTATTAAATTCCGATGAAATTTCTGTGTTTCATCGTCTATAAGAAGGTCCAAGGGATACAGTAAGCCTGAAGTGAAGCATCGGCATCTAAAACTGGACACACAGGAGAGATTCAAATCATGGAAAGTGAGAGTGTCAGTCCTCCTGTACTTAAGTCGGTATTGTGCCTTTTGTATTAAATTCGGATGCAATTTCTGTATTTCATCGTCAATAAGAAGGTCCAAGGGATACAGTAAACCTGAAGTAAAGCATCGGAATGTAAAACTGGACTCACAGGAGAGGTTCAAATCATAGAAAGTGAGAGTGTTAGTCCTCTTGTAATTAAGTCGGCATTGTGACTTTTGTATTAAATTCCGATGCAATTTCTGTGTTTCATCGTCAATAAGAAGGTGCAAGGTATACAGTAAACCTGAAGTGAATCATCAGAATCCAAAACTGGGCTCACAGGAGAGGTTCAAGTCATAGAGAGTTAGAGTGTCAGTCCTCTTGTTCTTAAGTCGGCATTGTGCCTTTTGAATTTAATTCCGATGCAATTTCTGTGTTTCATCGTCAATAACAAGGTGCAAGGTATACAGTAAACCTGAAGTGAAACATCGGAATCTAAACCTGGGCTCATAGGAGAGGTTCAAATCATTGAAAGTTAGAGTGTCAGTCCTCTTGTACTTAAGTCGGCATTGTGCCTTTTGAATATAATTCCGATGCAATTTTTGTGTTTCATCGTCAATAAGAAGAACCAAGGGATACAGTAAACCTGAAGTGAAGCATCGGAATCTAAAACTGGACTCACAGGAGAGGTTCAAATCATAGAAAGGGAGAGTGTCAGTCCTCTTGTACTTAAGTCGGTTTTGTGCCTTTTGTATTAAATTCGGATGCAATTTCTGTATTTCATCATCAATAAGAAGGTCCAAGGGATACAGTAAACCTGAAGTGAAGCATCAGAATCTAAAACTGGACTCACAGGAGTGGATCAAACCATAGGAAGGTGGAGTGTCATTCCTCTTGTACTTAAGTCGGCATTGTGCCTTTTGAATTTAATTCCGATGCAATTTCTGTGTTTCATCGTCAATACGAAGGTGTAGGGTATACAGTAAACCTGAAATGAAGCATCGGAATCCAAAACTGGACTCACAGGAGAGGTTCAAATCATGGAGAGTTAGAGTGTCAGTCCTCATATACTTAAGTCGGCATTGTGCCTATTGAACTTAATTCCGATGCTATTTCTGTGTGTCATCGTCAATAAGAAGGTGCAAGGTATACAGTAAACCTGAAGCGAAGCATCGGAATCTGAAACCGGACTCACAGGAGAGGTTCAAATCACAGAAAGTGAGAGTGTCAGTCCTCTTTTACTTAAGTCGGCATTGTGCCTTTTGTATTAAATTCGGATGCAATTTATGTGTTTCATCGTCAATAAGAAGGTCCAAAGGATACAGTAAACCTGAAGAGATGCATCGGAATCTAAAACTGGATTCACAGGAGAGGTTCAAACCATTGAAAGTTAGAGTGTCAGTCCTCTTGTACTTGTCGGCATTGTGTCTTTTGAATTTAATTCGGATGCTATTTCTATGTTTCATCGTCAATAAGACGGTGCAAGGTATTCAGTAAACCTGAAGTGAAACATCAGAATCTAAAACTGGACCCACAGGAGAGGTTCAAATCATAGAAAGTTAGAGTGTCAGTCCTCTTGTACTTACGTCGGCATTGTGCCCTTTGAATTTAATTCCGGTGCAAATTTTATGGTTCATCGTCAATGAGACGGTGCAAGGTATACAGTAAACCTGAAGTGAAGCATCGGAATCTAAAACTGGACTCACAGGAGAGGTTCAAATCATAGAAAGTGAGAGTGTCAGACCTCTTGTACTTAAGTCGGCATTGTGCCTTTTGTATTAAATTCCGATGCAATTTCTGTGTTTCATCGTCAATAAGAAGGTCCAAGGGATACAGTAAACCTGAAGTGAAGCATCGGAATCTAAAACTGGACTCACAGGAGAGGTTCAAATCATAGAAAGTGAGAGTGTCAGTCCTCTTGTACTTAAGTCGGCATTGTGCCTTTTGTTCTAAATTCCGATGCAATTTCTGTGTTTCATCGTCAATAAGTAGGTCCAAGGGATACAGTAAACCTGCAGAGAAGCATCGGAATCTAAAACTGGACCCACAGGGGAGGTTCAAATGATAGATAGAGTGTCAGTCCTGTTGTACTTAAGTCGGCATTGTGTCATTTGATTTTAATTCCGATGCAATTTCTGTGTTTCATCGTCAAAAGAAGGTGGAAGATATACAGTAAACCTGAAGTGAAGCATCGGAAACTGAAACTGGACTCACAGGAGAGGTTCAAATCATAGAAAGAGAGAGTGTCACTCCTCTTTTACTTAAGTCGGCATTGTGGCTTTTGTATTAAATTCGGATGCAATTTCTGTATTTCATCGTCAATAAGAAGGTCCAAGGGATACAGTAAACCTGAAGTGAAGAATCGGAATCTAAAACTGGACTCACAGGAGAGGTTCAAATCATAGAAAGTTAGAGTGTCAGTCCTCTTGTACTTAAGTCGGCATTGTGCCTTTTGTATTAAATGCGGATGCAATTTCTGTAATTCATCGTCAATAAGAATGTCCAAGGGATACAGTAAACCAGAAGTGAAGCATCCGAATCTAAAACTGGACTCACAGGAGAGGTTCAAATCATAGAGAGTTAGAGTGTCAGTCCTCTTGTACTTAAGTCGGCATTATGCTTTTTGAATTTAATTCCGATGCTATCTCTGTGTTTCATCGTCAATACGAAGGTGTAAGATATACAGTAAACCTGAAGTGAAGCATCGGAAACTGAAACTGGACTCACAGGAGAGGTTCAAATCATAGAAAGAGAGAGTGTCACCCCTCTTTTACTTAAGTCGGCATTGTGGCTTTTGTATTAAATTCGGATGCAATTTCTGTATTTCATCGTCAATAAGAAGGTCCAAGGGATACAATAAACCTGAAGTGAAGAATCGGAATCTAAAACTGGACTCACAGGAGAGGTTCAAATCATAGAAAGTTAGAGGGTCAGTCCTCTTGTACTTAAGTCGGCATTGTGCCTTTTGAATTAAATGCGGATGCAATTTCTGTAATTCATCGTCAATAAGAAGGTCCAAGGGATACAGTAAACCTGAAGTGAGGAATCGGAATCTAAAACTGGACTCACAGGAGAGGCTCACATCATAGAAAGTTAGAGTGTCAGTCCTCTTGTACCTAAGTCGGCATTGTGCCTTTTGAATATAATTCCGATGCAATTTTTGTGTTTCATCGTCAATAAGACGGTGCAAGTTATGAACCTGAAGTGAAGCATCGGAATCTATAACTGGATTCACAGGAGAGGTTCAAATCATAGAAAGTGAGAGTGTCAGTCCTCTTGTACTTAAGTCGGCATTGTGCCTTTTGTATTAAATTCGGATGCAATTTCTGTGTTTCATCGTCAATAAGAAGAACCAAGGGATACAGTAAACCTGAAGTGAAGCATCGGAATCTAAAACTGGACTCACATGGGAGGTTCAAGTCATAGAAAGGGAGAGTGTCAGTCCTCTTGTACCTAAGTCGGTATTGTGCCTTTTGTATTAAATTCGGATGCAATTTCTGTATTTCATCATCAATAAGAAGATCCAAGGGATACAGTAAACCTGAAGTGAAGCATCAGAATCTAAAACTGGACTCACAGGAGAGGATCAAACCATAGGAAGTTAGAGTGTCATTCCTCTTGTACTTAAGTCGGCATTGTGCCTTTTGAATTTAATTCCGATGCAATTTCTGTGTTTCATCGTCAATAAGAAGGTGTAAGGTATACAGTAAACCTGAAATGAAGCATCGGAATCCAAAACTGGACTCACAGGAGTGGTTCAAATCATGGAGAGTTAGAGTGTCAGTCCTCATATACTTAAATCGGCATTGTGCCTATTGAACTTAATTCCGATGCTATTTCTGTGTTTCATCGTCAATAAGAAGGTGCAAGGTATACAGTAAACCTGAAGCGAAGCATCGGAATCTAAAACTGGACTCATAGGAGAGGTTAATATCATTGAAAGCTAGAGTGTCAACCCTCTTGTACTTAAGTCGGCATTGTGCGTTTTGTATTAAATGCGGATGCAATTTCTGTATTTCACCTTCAATAAGACGGTCCAAGGGATACAGTAAACCTGAAGTTAAGAATCGGATCTAAAACTGGACTCACAGAAGAGTTTAAAATCATATAAAGTTAGAGTGTGAGTCCTGTTGTACTTAAGTCGTCATTGTGCCTTTTGTATTAAATTCGGATGCTAACTCTATTTTTCATCGTCAATATGAAGGTGAAAGGGATACAGTAAACCGGAAGTGAAGCATCGGAATCTAAAACTGGACTCACAGGAGAGGTTCAAATCATAGACAGTCAGAGTGTCAGTCCTCATGTACTTAAGTCAGCATTGTGCCTTTAGTATTAAATTCGGATGCAATTTCTGTGTCTCATCGTCAATAAGAAGGCCAAGGTATACAGTAAACCTGAAGTGAAGCATCGGAATCTGAAACCAGACTCACAGGAGAGGTTCAAATCACAGAAAGTGAGAGTGTCAGTCCTCTTTTACTTAAGTCGGCATTGTGCCTTTTGTATTAAATTCGGATGCAATTTATGTGTTTCATCGTCAATTAGACGGTGCAAGGTATACAGTAAACATGAAGTGCAGCATCAGAATCTAAAACTGGACTCACAGGAGAGGTTCAAATCATAGAAAGTTAGAGTGTCAGTCCTCTTGTACTTACATCAGCATTGTGCCTTTTGAATTTAATTCCGATGCAATTTTTATGCTTCATCGTCAATAAGACGGTGCAAGGTATACAGTAAACCTGAAGTGAAGCATCGGAATCTGAAACTGGACTCACAGGAGAGGTTCAAATCATAGAAAGTGAAAGTGTCAGTCCTCTTGTACTTAAGTCGGCATTGTGCCTTTTGTATTAAATTCCGATGCAATTTCTGTGTTTCATCGTCCATAAGAAGGTCCAACGGATACAGTAAACCTAAAGTGAAGAATCGGAATCTAAAACTGGACTCACAGGAGAGGTTCAAATCATAGAAAGTGAGAGTGTCAGTCCTCTTGTACTTAAGTCGGCATTGTCCCTTTTGTTCTAAATTCCGATGCAATTTCTGTGTTTCATCGTCAATAAGAAGGTCCAAGGGATACAGTAAATCTGCAGAGAAGCATCGGAATCTAAAACTGAACTCACAGGAGAGGTTCAAATCATAGAAATTTAGAGTGTCAGTCCTCTTGTACTTCTCGGCATTGTGCCTTTTGAATTTAATTCGGATGCAATTTCTGTGTTTCATCGTCAATAAGACGGTGCAAGTTATACAGTAAACCTGAAGTGCAGCATTGGAATCTAAAACTGGACTCACAGGAGAGGTTCAAATCATAGAAAGTGAGAGTGTCAGTCCTCTTGTACTTAAGTCGGCATTCTGCCTTTTGTATTAAATTCCGATGCAATTTCTGTGTTTCATCGTCAATAAGAAGGTCCAAGGGATACAGTAAACCTGAAATGAAGCATTGGAATCTATATCTGGACTCACAGGAGATGTTCAAATCATAGATAGTTAGAGTGTCAGTCCTCTTTTACTTAAGTCGGCATTGTGCCTATTGAATTTAATTCCGTTGCAAATTCTGTGTTTCATCGTCAATAAGAAGGTGCAACGTATACAGTAAACCTGTAGTGAAATATCGGAATCTAAAGCTGGACTCATAGGAGAGGTTCAAATCATTGAAAGTTAGAGTGTCAGTCCTCTTGTACTTAAGTCGGCATTGTGCCTTTTGAATATAATTGCGATGCAATTTTTGTGTTTCATCGTCAATAAGACGGTGCAAGGTATGAACCTGAAGTGAAGCATCGGAATCTAAAACTGGAATCATAGGAGAGGTTCAAATCATTGAAAGTTAGAGTGTCAGTCCTCTTGTACTTAAGTCGGCATTGTGCCTTTTGTATTAAATGCGGATGCAATTTCTGTAATTCATCGTCAATAAGAAGGTCCAAGGGATACAGTAAACCTGAAGTGAAGAATCGGAATCTAAATCTGGACTCACACGAGTGGTTCACATCATAGAAAGTTAGAGTGTCAGTCCTCTTGTACTTAAGTCGGCATTGTGCCTTTTGAATATAATTCCGATGCAATTTTTGTGTTTCATCGTCAATAAGACGGTGCAAGGTGGGAACCTGAAGTGAAGCATTGGAATCTAAAACTGGAATCACTGGAAAGGTTCAAATCATAGAAAGTGAGAGTGTCAGTCTTTTTGTACTTAAGTCGGCATTGTGCCTATTGTAGTAAATTCGGATGCAATATCTGTGTTTCATCGTCAATAAGAAGGACCAAGGGATACAGTAAACCTGAAGTGAAGCATCGGAATCTAAAACTGGACCCACAGGGGCGGTTCAAATCATAGATAGTTTGAGTGTCAGTCCTGTTGTACTTAAGTCGCCATTGTGTCTTTTGAATTTAATTCCGATGCAATTTCTGTGTTTCATCGTGAATAAGAAGGTCCAAGGGATACAGTAAACCTGAGGTGAAGCATCGGATTCTAAAACTGGACTCACAGGAGAGGTTCAAATCATAGAAAGTGAGAGTGTCATTCCTCTTGTACTTAAGTCGGCATTGTGCCTTTTGAATTTAATTCCGATGCAATTTCTGTGTTTCATCGTCAATAAGAAGGTGTAAGGTATACAGTAAACCTGAAATGAAGCATCGGAATCCAAAACTGGACGCACAGGAGAGGTTCAAATCATGGAGAGTTAGAGTGTCAGTCCTCATATACTTAAGTCGGCATTGTGCCTATTGAACTTAATTCCGATGCTATTTCTGTGTTTCATCGTCAATAAGAAGGTGCAAGGTATACAGTAAACCTGAAGCGAAGCATCGGAATCTAAAACTGGACTCATAGGAGACGTTACAATCATTGAAAGCTGGAGTGTCAGCCCTCTTGTACTTAAGTCGGCATTGTGCCTTTTGTATTAAATGCGGATGCAATTCCTGTATTTCATCGTCAATAAGAAGGTCCAAGGGATACAGTAAACCTGAAGTTAAGAATCGGATCTAAAACTGGACTCACAGAAGAGTTTAAAATCATAGAAAGTTAGAGTGTGAGTCCTCTTGTACTTAAGTCGTCATTGTGCCTTTTGTATTAAATTCGGATGCAATTTATGTGTTTCATCGTCAATAAGACGGTGCAAGGTATACAGTAAACCTGAAGTGCAGCATCGGAATCTAAAACTGGACTCACAGGAGAGGTTCAAATCATAGAAAGTTAGAGTGTCAGTCCTCTTGTACTAACATCAGCATTGTGCCTTTTGAATATAATTCCGATGCAATTTTTGTGTTTCATCGTCAATAAGACGGTGCAAGGTATGAACCTGAAGTGAAGCATCGGAATCTAAAACTGGAATCACTGGAAAGGTTCAAATCATAGAAAGTGAGAGTGTCAATCTTTTTGTACTTAAGTCGGCATTGTGCCTATTGTATTAAATTCGGATGCAATTTCTGTGTTTCATCGTCAATAAGAAGGACCAAGGGATACAGTAAACCTGAAGTGAAGCATCGGAATCTAAAACTGGACCCACAGGGGCGGTTCAAATCATAGATAGTTAGAGTGTCAGTCCTGTTGTACTTAAGTCGCCATTGTGTCTTTTGAATTTAATTACGATGCAATTTCTGTGTTTCATCGTCAATAAGATGGTCCAAGGGATACAGTAAACCTGAAGTGAAGCATCGGAATCTGAAACCGGAATCACAGGAGAGGTTCAAATCATAGAAAGTTAGAGTGTCAGTCCTCTTGTACTTACGTCGGCATTGTGCCCTTTGAATTTAATTCCGGTGCAAATTTTATGGTTCATCGTCAATGAGACGGTGCAAGGTATACAGTAAACCTGAAGTGAAGCATCGGAATCTAAAACTGGACTGACAGGAGAGGTTCAAATATTAGAAAGTGAGAGTGTCAGTCCAGTTTTACTTAAGTCGGCATTGTGCTTTTGGTATTTAATTCGGATGCAATTTCTGTGTTTCAAAGTCAATAAGAAGGTCCAAGGTATACAGTAAACCTGAAGTGTGGCATCGGAATCTAAAACTTTACTTACAGGAGAGGTTCAAATAATAGAAAGTGAGAGGGTCAGTCTTCTTATACTTAAGTCGGCATTGTGCCTTTTGTATTAAATTCGGATGCAATTTCTGTGTTTCATCGTTACTGAGATGGTCCAAGGGATACAGTAAACCTGAAGTGAAGCATCGGAACCTAAAACTGGACTCACAGAAGAGGTTCAAATCATAGAAAGTTAGAGTGTGAGTCCTCTTGTACTTAAGTCGTCATTGTGCCTTTTGTATTAAATTCGGATGCTAACTCTATTTTTCATCGTCAATAAGAAGGTGAAAGGGATACAGTAAACCGGAAGTGAAGCATCGGAATCTAAAACTGGACTCACAGGAGAGGTTCAAATCATAGACAGTTAGAGTGTCAGTCCTCATGTACTTTAGTCAGCATTGTGCCTTTAGTATTAAATTCGGATGCAATTTCTATGTCTCATCGTCAATAAGAAGGCCAAGGTATACAGTAAACCTGAAGTGAAGCATCGGAATCTGAAACCGGACTCACAGGAGAGGTTCAAATCACAGAAAGTGAGAGTGTCAGTCCTCTTTTACTTAAGTCGGCATTGTGCCTTTTGTATTAAATTCGGATGCAATTTATGTGTTTCATCGTCAATAAGAAGGTCCAAAGGATACAGTAAACCTGAAGAGATGCATCGGAATCTAAAACTGGATTCACAGGAGAGGTTCAAACCATAGAAAGTTAGAGTGTCAGTCCTCTTGTACTTGTCGGCATTGTGTCTTTTGAATTTAATTCGGATGCTATTTCTATGTTTCATCGTCAATAAGACGGTGCAAGGTATTCAGTAAACCTGAAGTGAAACATCGGAATCTAAAACTGGACCCACAGGAGAGGTTCAAATCATAGAAAGTTAGAGTGTCAGTCCTCTTGTACTTACGTCGGCATTGTGCCCTTTGAATTTAATTCCGGTGCAAATTTTATGGTTCATCGTCAATGAGACGGTGCAAGGTATACAGTAAACCTGAAGTGAAGCATCGGAATCTAAAACTGGACTCACAGGAGAGGTTCAAATCATAGAAAGTGAGAGTGTCAGTCCTCTTGTACTTAAGTCGGCATTGTGCCTTTTGTATTAAATTCCGAGGCAATTTCTGTGTTTCATCGTCAATAAGAAGGTCCAAGGGATACAGTAAACCTGAAGTGAAGCATTGGAATCTAAAACTGGACTCACAGGAGAGGTTCAAATCATAGAAAGTGAGAGTGTCAGTCCTCTTGTACTTAAGTCGGCATTGTGCCTTTTGTTCTAAATTCCGATGCAATTTCTGTGTTTCATCGTCAATAAGAAGGTCCAAGGGATACAGTACACCCGCAGAGAAGCATCGGAATCTAAAACTGAACTCACAGGAGAGGTTCAAATCATAGAAATTTAGAGTGTCAGTCCCCTTGTACTTCTCGGCATTGTGCCTTTTGAATTTAATATGGATGCTATTTCTGTGTTTCATCGTCAATAAGACGGTGCAAGGTATACAGTAAACCTGAAGTGCAGCATCGGAATCTAAAACTGGATTCACAGGAGAGGTTCAAATCATAGAAAGTTAGAGTGTCAGTCCTCTTGTACTTACATCAGCATTGTGCCTTTTGAATTTAATTCCGATGCAATTTTTATGCTTCATCGTCAATAAGACGGTGCAAGGTATACAGTAAACGTGAAGTGAAGCATCGGAATCTAAAACTGGACTCACAGGAGAGGTTCAAATCATAGAAAGTGAGAGTGTCAGTCCTCTTGTACTTAAGTCGGCATTGTGCCTTTTGTATTAAATTCCGATGCAATTTCTGTGTTTCATCGTCAATAAGAAGGTCCAACGGATACAGTAAACCTAAAGTGAAGAATCGGAATCTAAAACAGGACTCACAGGAGAGGTTTTATTCATAGAAAGAGAGAGTGTCAGTCCTCGTATACCTAAGTCGGCATTGTGTCGTTTGTATTTAATTCCGATGCAATTTCTGTGTTTCATCATGTATAAGAAGGTGCAAGGTATACTGTATAACTGAAGTGAAGCATCTGAATCTAAAACTGGACTCACAGGAAAGGTCCAAATCATAGAGAGTTGGAGTGTTAGTCCTCTTGTACTTAAGTCGGCATTGTGCCTTTTGAATTTAATTCCGATGCAATTTCTGTGTATCATCGTCTATAAGAAGATGCAAGGTATACAGTAAACCTGAAGTGAAGCATCGGAATCTAAAACTGGACTCACAGGAGAGGTTCAAATCGTAGAGAGTTGGAGTGTTAGTCCTCTTGTACTTAATTCGGCATTGTGCCTTTTGAATTTAATACCGATGCCATTTCTGTGTTTCATCGTCAATACGAAGATGCAAGGGATACAGCAAACCTGAAGTGAAGCATCGGAAACTGAACCTGGACTCACAGGAGAGGTTCAAATCATAGAAAGAGAGAGTGTCAGTCCTATTTTACTTATGTCGGCTTTGTGGCTTTTGTATTAAATTCGGATGCAATTTCTGTATTTCATCTTCAATAAGAAGGTCCAAGGTATACAGTAAATCTGAAGTGAAGCATCGGAATCCAAAACTGGACTCACGGGAGAGGTTCAAATCATGGAGAGTTAGAGTGTCAGTCCTCTTATACTTAAGTCGGCATTGTGTCTTTTGAATTTAATTCCGATGCAATTTCTGTGTTTCATCGTCAATAAGAAGATGCAAGGTATACAGTAAACCTGAAGTGAAGCATCGGAATCTAAAACTGGACTTACAGGAGAGGTTCAAATAATAGAAAGTGAGAGGGTCAGTCCTCTTGTACTTAAGTCGGCATTGTGCCTTTTGTATTAAATTCAGATGCAATATCTGTGTTTCATCGTTACTGAGATGGTGCAAGGGATACAGTAAACCTGAAGTGAAGCATCGGAACCATAAACTGGACTCACAGTAGAGGTTCAAATCATAGAAAGTTAGAGTGTCAGTCCTCTTGTACTTGTTGGCATTGTGTCTTTTGAATTTAATTAGGATGCAATTTCTATGATTCATCGTCAATAAGGCGGTGCATGGTATACAGTAAACCTGAAGTGAAACATCGGAATCTAAAACTGAACGCGCAGGAGAGGTTCAAATCTTAGAAAGTTAGAGTGTCAGTCCTCTTGTACTTACGTCGGCATTGTGCCCTTTGAAATTAATTCCGGTGCAAATTTTATGTTTCATCGTCAATAAGACGGTGCAAGGTATACAGTAAACCTGAAGTGAAGCATCGGAATCTAAAACTGGACTCACAGGAGAGGTTCAAATCATAGAAATTTAGAGTGTCAGTCCTCTTGTACTCAAGTCGGCATTGTGGCTTTTGTATTAAATTCCGATGCAATTTCTGTGTCTCATCGTCAATAAGAAGGTCCAAGGGATACAGTAAACCTGAAGCGAAGCATCGGAATCTAAAACTGGACTCACAGGAGGGGTTCAAATCATAGATAGTTAGAGTGTCAGTCCTCTTATACCTAAGTCGGCATTGTGTCGTTTGATTTTAATTCCGATGCAATTTCTGTGTTTCATCGTCAATAAGAAGGTGCAAGGTATACAGTAAACCTGAAGTGAAGCATCGGAATCTTAAACTGGGCTCACAGGAGAGGTTCGAATCATAGATAGTTAGAGTGTCAGTCCTCTTGTACTTAAGAAGGCATTGTGCCTTTTGAATTTAATTCTGATGCAATTTTTATTGTTCATCGTCAATAAGACGGTGCAAGGTATACAGTAAACCAGAAGTGAAGCATCGGAATCTAAAACTGGACTCACAGGAGAGGTTCAAATCATAGAAAGTTAGAGTGTCAGTCCTCTTGTACTTCTCGGCATTGTGCCTTTTGAATTTAATTCGGATGCAATTTCTGTGTTCCATCGTCAATAAGACGGTGCAAGGTATACAGTAAACCTGAAGTGAAGCATCGGAATCTAAAACTGGACTCACAGGAGAGGTTCAAATCATAGAAAGTTAGAGTGTCAGTCCTCTTGTACTTACATCAGCATTGTGCCTTTTGAATTTAATTCTGATGCAATTTTTATGCTTCATCGTCAATAAGACGGTGCATGGTATACTGAAAACCTGAAGTGAAGCATCGGAATCTAAAACTGGACTCACAGGAGAGGTTCAAATCATAGAAAGTGAGAGTGTCAGTCCTCTTGAACTTAAGTCGGCATTGTGCCTTTTGTATTAAATTCCGATGCAATCTCTATGTTTCATCGTCAATAAGAAGGTCCAAGGCATACAGTAAACCTGGAGTGAAGCATCGGAATATAAATCTGGACTCACAAGAGCGGTTCAAATCTTATATAGTTAGAGTGTCAGTCCTCTTATACCTATGTCGGCTTTGTGTCGTTTGAATTTAATTCCGATGCAATTTCTGTGTATCATCGTCTATAAGAAGGTGCAAGGTATACAGTAAACCTGAAGTGAAGCATCGGAATCTAAAACTGGACTCACAGGAGAGGTTCAAATCATAGAGAGTTAGAGTGTTAGTCCTCTTGTACTTAAGTCGGCAATGTGCCTTTTGAATTTAATACCGATGCTATTTCTGTGTTTCATCGTCAATACGAAGATGCAAGGTATACAGCAAACCTGAAGTGAAGCATCGGAAACTGAGACTGGACTCACAGGAGAGGTTCAAATCATAGAAAGAGAGAGTGTCAGCCCTATTTTACTTAAGTCGGCTTTGTGGCTTTTGTATTAAATTCGGAAGCAATTTCTGTATTTCATCTTCAATAAGAAGGTCCAAGGTATACAGTAAATCTGAAGTGAAGCATCTGAATCCAAAACTGGACTCACGGGAGAGGTTCATATCATGGAGAGTTAGAGTGTCAGTCCTCTTATACTTAAGTCGGCATTGTGTCTTTTGAATTCAATTCCGATGCAATTTCTGTGTTTCATCGTCAATAAGAAGGTGCAAGGTATACTGTAAACCTGAAGCGATGCATCGGAATCTAAAACTGGACTCATAGGAGAGGTTCAAATCATTGAAAGTTAGAGTGTCAGTCCTCTTGTACTTAGGTCGGCATTGTGCCATTTGTATTAAATGCGGATGCAATTTCTGTAATTCATCGTCAATAAGAAGGTCCAAGGGATACAGTAAACCTGAAGTGAAGGATCGGAATCTAAAACTGCTCTCACAGGAGAGGTTCACATCATAGAAAGTTAGTGTCAGTCCTGTTGTACTTAAGTCGGCATTGTGTCTTCTGAATTTAATTCCGATGCAATTTCTGTGTTTCATCGTCAATAAGAAGGTGCAAGGTATACAGTAAACCAGAAGTGAAGCATCCGAATCTAAAACTAGACTCACAGGAGAGGATCAAATCATAGAGAGTTAGAGTGTCAGTCCTCTTGTACTTAAGTCGGCATTGTGCCTTTTAAATTTAATTCCGATGCAATTTCTGTGTGTCATCGTCAATAAGACGGTGCAAGGTATACAGTAAACCTGAAGTGAAGCATCGGAATCTAAAACTGGAATCTCAGGAGAGGTTCAGATCATAGAAAGTAGAGTGTCAGTACTCTTGTACTTAAGGTGGCATTGTGGCTTTTGTATTAAATTCCGATGCAATTTCTGTGTTTCATCGTCAATAAGAAGGTGCAAGGTATACAGTAAACCTGATGTGAAGCGTCGGAATCTAAAACTGGACTCAAAGGAGTGGTTAAAATCATAGAAAGAGAGAGTGACAGTCCTCTTTTACTTAAGTCGGCATTGTGCCTTTTGTATTAAATTCCGATGAAATTTCTGTGTTTCATCGTCAATAAGAAGGTCCAAGGGATACAGTAAACCTGAGGTGAAGCATAGGAATCTAAAACTGGACTCACAGGAGAGTTTCAAATCATAGAAAACGAGAGTGTCAGTCCTCTTGTACTTAAGTCGGTATTTTGCCTTTTGTATTAAATTCAGATTAAATTTCTGTATTTCGTCGTCAATAAGAAGGTCCAAGGGATACAGTAAACCTGAAGTGAAGCATCGGAATCTAATTCTGGATTCACAGGAGAAGTTCAAATCATAGAAAGTGAGAGTGTCAGTCCTCTTGTACTTAAGTTGGCATTGTGCCTTTTGTATTAAGTTCCGATGCAATTTCTGTGTTTCATCGTCAATAAGAGGGTGCAAGGGATACAGTAAACCTGAAGTGAAGCATCGGAATTTAAAACTGGACTCATTGGAGAGGTTAAAATCATTGAAAGTTAGAGGGTCAGTGCACTTGTACTTAAGTCGGCATTGTGCCTTTTGTATTAAATGCGGATCAATTTCTGTATTTCATCGTCAATAAGAAGGTCCAAGGGATACAGTAAACCTGAAGTGAAGCATCTGAATCTAAAACTGGAATCACAGGAGAGGTTCAAATCATAGAGAGTTAGAGTGTCAGTCCACTTGTACTTAAGTCTGCATTGTGCCTTTTAAATTTAATTCCGATGCAATTTCTGTGTTACGTCGTCAATAAGAAGGTGCAAGGTATACAGTAAACCTGAAGTGAAGCATCGGAATCTAAAACTGGACCCACAGGAGAGGTTCAAATCATAGAAAGAGGGAGTGTCAGTCCTCTTTTACCTAAGTCAGCATTGTGCCTTTTGTATTAAATTCGGATTCAATTTCTGTGTTTCTTCGTCAATAAGAAGGTGCAAGGTATACAGTAAACCTGAAGTGAAGCATTCGAATCTAAAACTGGACTCACAGGAGAGGTTCAAATCATAGAAAGGGAGAGTGTCAGTCCTCATTTACTTAAGTCGACATTGTGCTTTTGGTATTAAATTCGGAAGCAATATCTGTGTTTCATCGTCAATAAAAAGGTGCAAGGTATACAGTAAACCAGAAGTGAAGCATCGGAATCTAAAACTGGACTCACAGGAGAGGTTCAAATCATAGGGAGTTAGAGTGTCAGTCCACTTGCACTTAAGTCGGCATTTTGCCTTTCAAATTTAATTCCGATGCAATTTCTGTGTTACGTCGTCAATAAGAAGGTGCAAGGTATACAGTAAACCTGAAGTGAAGCATCGGAATCTAAAACTGGAACCACAGGAGAGGTTCAAATCATAGAAAGAGAGAGTGTCAGTCCTCTTTTACTTAAGACGGTATTGTGCCTTTTGTATTAAATTCGGATGCATTTTCTGTATTTCATCGTCAATAAGAAGGTACAAGGTATACAGTAAACCAGAAATGAAGCATCTGAATCTAAAACTGGACTCACAGGAGGGGTTCAAATCATATATAGTTTCAGTGTCAGTCCTCTTATACCTAAGTCGGCATTGTGTCGTTTGAATTTAATTCCGATGCAATTTCTGTGTTTCATCGTCAATAAGAAGGTGCAAGGTATACTGTAAACCTGAAGCGAAGCATCGGAATCTAAAACTGGTCTAATAGGAGAGGTTCAAATCATTGAAAGTTAGAGTGTCAGTCCTCTTGTACTTAAGTCGGCATTGTGCCATTTGGATTAAATGCGGATGCAATTTCTGTAATTCATCGTCAATAAGAGGGTGCAAGGGATACAGTAAACCTGAAGTGAAGCATCGGAATCTAAACTGGACTCATAGGAGAGGTTAAAATCATTGAAAGTTAGAGGGTCAGTGCACTTGTACTTAAGTCGGCATTGTGCCTTTTGTATTAAATGCGGATCAATTTCTGTATTTCATCGTCAATAAGAAGGTCCAAGGGATACAGTAAACCTGAAGTGAAGCATCTGAATCTAAAACTGGAATCGCAGGAGAGGTTCAGATCATAGAAAGGGAGAGTGTCAGTCCTCTTGTACTTAAGTTGGCATTGTGCCTTTTGTACTAAATTCCGTTGCAATTTCTGTATTTCATCGTCAATAAGAAGGTGCAAGGTATACAGTAAACCTGAAGTGCAGCATCGGAATCTAAAACTGGACTCATAGGAGAGGTTCAAATCATTGAAAGTTAGAGTGTCAGTGCTCTTGTACCTAAGTCGGCATTGTGCCTTTTGTATTAAATGCGGATGCTACTTCTGTAATTCATCGTCAATAAGCAGGTCCAAGGGATACAGTAAAACAGAAGTGAAGAATCGGAATCAAAAACTGGTCTCACAGGAGAGGTTCACATCATAGAAAGTTAGTGTCAGTCCTGTTGTACTTAAGTCGGCATTGTGTCTTTTGAATTTAATTCCAATGCAATTTCTGTGTTTCATCGTCAATAAGAAGGTGCAAGGTATACAGTAAACCAGAAGTGAAGCATCCGAATCTAAAACTAGACTCACAGGAGAGGATCAGATCATAGAGAGTTAGAGTGTCAGTCCTCCTGTACTTAAGTCGGCATTGTGCCTTTTAAATTTAATTCCGATGCAATTTCTGTGTTTCATCGTCAATAAGAAGGTGCAAGGTATACAGTAAACCTGAAGTCAAGGATCGGAATCTAAAACTGGACTCACAGGAGAGGTTCAAATCATTGAAAGAGAGAGTGTCAGTCCTGTTTTACTTAAGTCGGCATTGTGCCTTTTGAATTTAATTCCGATGCAATTTTTGTGTTTCATCGTCAATAAGAAGGTGCAAGGTATACAGTAAACCTGAAGTGAAGCATCGGAACCCAAAACTGGACTCGCAGGAGATGTTCAAATCAGAGTGTCAGTCGTCTTGTACATAAGTCGGCATTGTGCCTTTTGAATTTAGTTCCGTTGCAATTTCTGTGTTACATCGTCAATAAGAAGGTGCAAGGTATACAGCAAACCTGAAGTGAAGCATCGGAATCCAAAACTGGACTCACAGGAGAGGTTCAAATCATAGAAAGGGAGAGTGTCAGTCGTCTTGTACTTAAGTCCGTATTGTGCCTTTTGTATTAAATTCGGATGCAATTTCTGTATTTCATCGTCAATAAGAAGGTGCAAGTTATACAGTAAACCTGAAGTGAAGCATCGGAATCTAAAACTGGACCCACAGGAGAGGTTCAAATCATAGAAAGAGAGAGTGTCAGGCCTCTTTTACTTAAGTCGGCATTGTGCCTTTTGTATTAAATTCGGATGCAATTTCGGTATTTCATCGTCAATAAGAAGGTGCAAGGTATACAGTAAACCTGAAGTGAAGCATCGGAATCTAAAACTGGACCCACAGGAGAGGTTCAAATCATAGAAAGAGAGAGTGTCAGTCCTCTTTTACTTAAGTCGGCATTGTGCCTTTTGTATTAAATTCGGATGCAATTTCTGTATTTCATCGTCAATAAGAAGGTCCACGTTATTCTGTAACTCTGAAGTGAAGCATCGGAATCTAAAACTGGACTCAAAGGAGTTGTTCAAATCATAGAAATGGAGAGTGTCAGTCCTCTTCTACTTAATTCGGAATTGTGCCTTTTGTATTAAATTCGGATTCAATTTCTATGTTTCTTCGTCAATAAGAAGGTGCAAGGTATACAGTAAACCTGAAGTGAAGCATTCGAATCTAAAACTGGACTCACAGGAGAGGTTCAAATCATAGAAATGGAGAGTGTCAGTCCTCATTTACTTAAGTCGACATTGTGCCTTTGGTATTAAATTCGGATGCAATATCTGTGTTTCATCGTCAATAAGAAGGACCAAGGGATACAGTAAACCTTAAGTGAAGCATCGGGATCTAAAACTGGACCCGCAGGAGAGGTTCAAATCATAGATAGTTAGAGTGTCAGTCCTGTTGTACTTCAGTCGGCATTGTGTCTTTTAAATTTAATTCCGATGCAATTTCTGTGTTTCATCGTCAATAAGAAGGTGCAAGGTATACAGTAAACCAGAAGTGAAGCTTCGGAATCTAAAACTGGACTCACAGGAGAGGTTCAAATCATAGGGAGTTAGAGTGTCAGTCCACTTGCACTTAAGTCGGCATTTTGCCTTTTAAATTTAATTCCGATGCAATTTCTGTGTTACGTCGTCAATAAGAAGGTGCAAGGTATACAGTAAACCTGAAGTGAAGCATCGGAATCTAAAACTGGAACCACAGGAGAGGTTCAAATCATAGAAAGAAAAAGTGTCAGTCCTCTTTTACTTAAGACGGTATTGTGCCTTTTGTATTAAATTCGGATGCAATTTCTGTATTTCATCGTCAATAAGAAGGTACAAGGTATACAGTAAACCAGAAATGAAGCATCTGAATCTAAAACTGGACTCACAGGAGGGGTTCAAATCAAATATAGTTAGAGTGTCAGTCCTCTTATACCTAAGTCGGCATTGTGTCGTTTGAATTAGTTCCGATGCAATTTCTGTATTTCATCGTCTATAAGAAGGTGCAAGGTATACAGTAAACCTGAAGTGAAGCGTCGGAATCTAAAACTGGACTCACAGGAGAGGTTCAAATCATAGAAAGAGAGAGTGTCAGTCCTATTTTACTTAAGTCGGCTTTATGGCTTTTGTATTAAATTCGGATGCAATTTCTGTATTTCATCGTCAATAAGAAGGTCCAAGGGATGCAGTAAACCTGAAGTGAAGAATCGGAATCTAAAACTGGACTCACAGGAGAGGTTCAAATCATAGAAAATTAGAGTGTCAGTCCTCTTGTACTTAAGTCGGCATTGTGTCTTTTGTATTTAATTCCGATGCAATTTCTGCGTTTCATCGTCAATAAGAAAGTGCAAGGTATACAGTAAACCTGAAGTGAAGCATCGGAATCTAAAACTGGACTCACAGGAGAGGTTCAAATCATAGAAAGGGAGAGTGTCAGTCCTCTTGTACTTAAGTCGGTATTGTGCCTTTTGTATTAAATTCGGATGCAATTTCTGTATTTCATCTTCAATAAGAAGGTCCAAGGTATACAGTAAACCTGAAGTGAAGCATCGGAATCCAAAACTGGACTCACAGGAGAGGTTCAAATCATGGAGAGTTAGAGTGTCAGTCCTCTTATACTTAAGTCGGCATTGTGTCTTTTGAATTTAATTCCGATGCAATTTCTGTGTTTCATCGTCAATAAGAAGGTGCAAGGTATACTGTAAACCTGAAGCGCAGCATCGGAATCCAAAACTGGACTCACAGGAGAGGTTCAAATCATGGAGAGTTAGAGTGTCAGTCCTCTTATACTTAAGTCGGCATTGTGTCTTTTGAATTTAATTCCGATGCAATTTCTGTGTTTCATCGTCAATAAGAAGGTGCAAGGTATACAGTAAACCAGAGGTGAAGCATCCGAATCTAAAACTAGACTCACAGGAGAGGATCAAATCATAGAGAGTTAGAGTGTCAGTCCTCTTGTACTTAAGTCGGCATTGTGCCTTTTAAATTTAATTCCGATGCAATTTCTGTGTTTCATCGTCAATAAGACGGTGCAAGGTATACAGTAAACCTGAAGTGAAGCATCGGAATCTAAAACTGGAATCTCAGGAGAGGTTCAGATCATAGAAAGTGAGAGTGTCAGTACTCTTGTACTTAAGGTGGCATTGTGGCTTTTGTATTAAATTCCGATGCAATTTCTGTGTTTCATCGTCAATAAGAAGGTGCAAGGTATACAGTAAACCTGAAGTGAAGCGTCGGAATCTAAAACTGGACTCACAGGAGAGGTTAAAATCATAGAAAGAGAGAGTGACAGTCCTCTTTTACTTAAGTCGGCATTGTGCCTTTTGTATTAAATTACGATGAAATTTCTGTGTTTCATCGTCAATACGAAGGTCCAAGGGATACAGTAAACCTGAGGTGAAGCATAGGAATCTAAAACTGGACTCACAGGAGAGTTCCAAATCATAGAAAACGAGAGTGTCAGTCCTCTTGTACTTAAGTCGGTATTTTGCCTTTTGCATTAAATTCAGATTCAATTTCTGTATTTCGTCGTCAATAAGAAGGTCCAAGGGATACAGTAAACCTGAAGTGAAGCATCAGAATCTAATTCTTGATTCAAGGGAGAGGTTCAAATCATAGAAAGTGAGAGTGTCAGTCCTCTTGTACTTAAGTTGGCATGGTGCCTTTTGTATTAAGTTCCGATGCAATTTCTGTGTTTGATCGTCAATAAGAGGGTGCAAGGGATACAGTAAACCTGAAGTGAAGCATCGGAATCTAAAACTGGACTCATAGGAGAGGTTAAAATCATTGAAAGTTAGAGGGACAGTGCACTTGTACTTAAGTCGGCATTGTGACTTTTGTATTAAATGCGGATCAATTTCTGTATTTCATCGTCAATAAGAAGGCCCAAGGGATACAGTAAACCTGAAGTGAAGCATCTGAATCTAAAACTGGAATCACAGGAGAGGTTCAGATCATAGAAAGGGAGAGTGTCAGTCCTCTTGTACTTAAGTTGGCATTGTGCCTTTTGTACTAAATTCCGTTGCAATTTCTGTATTTCATCGTCAATAAGAAGGTGCAAGGTATACAGTAAACCTGAAGTGCAGCATCGGAATCTAAAACTGGACTCATAGGAGAGGTTCAAATCATTGAAAGTTAGAGTGTCAGTGCTCTTGTACTTAAGTCGGCATTGTGCCTGTTGTATTAAATGCGGATGCTATTTCTGTAATTCATCGTCAATAAGCAGGTCCAAGGGATACAGTAAACCTGAAGTGAAGAATCGGAATCTAAAACTGGTCTCACAGGAGAGGTTCACATCATAGAAAGTTAGTGTCAGTCCTGTTGTACTTAAGTCGGCATTGTGTCTTTTGAATTTAATTCCGATGCAATTTCTGTGTTTCATCGTCAATAAGAAGGTGCAAGGTATACAGTAAACCAGAAGTGAAGCATCCGAATCTAAAACTAGACTCACAGGAGAGGATCAGATCATAGAGAGTTAGAGTGTCAGTCCTCTTGTACTTAAGTCGGCATTGTGCCTTTTAAATTTAATTCCGATGCAATTTCTGTGTTTCATCGTCAATAAGAAGGTGCAAGGTATACAGTAAACCTGAAGTCAAGGATCGGAATCTAAAACTGGACTCACAGGAGAGGTTCAAATCATTGAAAGAGAGAGTGTCAGTCCTGTTATACTTAAGTCGGCATTGTGCCTTTTGAATTTAATTCCGATGCAATTTCTGTGTTTCATCGTCAATAAGAAGGTGCAAGGTATACTGTAAACCTGAAGTGAAGCATCGGAATCCAAAACTGGACTCACAGGAGATCTTCAAATCAGAGTGTCAGTCGTCTTGTACTTAAGTCGGCATTGTGCCTTTTGAATTTAGTTCCGTTGCAATTTCTGTGTTTCATCGTCAATAAGAAGGTGCAAAGTATACAGTGAACCTGAAGTGAAGCATCGGAATCCAAAACTGGACTCACAGGAGAGGTTCAAATCATAGAAAGGGAGAGTGTCAGTCGTCTTGTACTTAAGTCCGTATTGTGCCTTTTGTATTAAATTCGGATGCAATTTCTGTATTTCATCGTCAATAAGAAGGTCCAAGGTATACAGTAAACCTGAAGTGAAGCATCGGAATCTAAAACTGGACTCACAGGAGAGGTTCAAATCATAGAAATTTAGAGTGTCAGTCCTCTTGTATATAAGTCGGCATTGTGCCTTTTGAATTCAATTCCGATGCAATTTCTGTGTTTCATCGTCAATAAGAAGGTGCAAGGTATACAGTAAACCTGAAGTGAAGCATCAGAATCCAAAACTGGACTCACAGGAGAGGTTCAAATCATAAAGAGTTAGAGTGTCAGTCCTCTTGTACTTAAGTCGGCATTGTGATTTTGAATTTAATTCGGATGCTATTTCTATGTTTCATCGTCAACAAGACGGTGCAAGGTATTCAGTAAACCTGAAGTGAAACATCGGAATCTAAAACTGGACCCACAGGAGAGGTTCAAATCATAGAAAGTTAGAGTGTCAGTCCTCTTGTACTTACGTCGGCATTGTGCCCTTTGAATTTAATTCCGGTGCAAATTTTATGGTTCATCGTCAATGAGACGGTGCAAGGTATACAGTAAACCTGAAGTGAAGCATCGGAATCTAAAACTGGACTCACAGGAGAGGTTCAAATCATAGAAAGTGAGAGTGTCAGTCCTCTTGTACTTAAGTCGGCATTGTGCCTTTTGTATTAAATTCCGAGGCAATTTCTGTGTTTCATCGTCAATAAGAAGGTCCAAGGGATACAGTAAACCTGAAGTGAAGCATTGGAATCTAAAACTGGACTCACAGGAGAGGTTCAAATCATAGAAAGTGAGAGTGTCAGTCCTCTTGTACTTAAGTCGGCATTGTGCCTTTTGTTCTAAATTCCGATGCAATTTCTGTGTTTCATCGTCAACAAGAAGGTCCAAGGGATACAGTACACCTGCAGAGAAGCATCGGAATCTAAAACTGAACTCACAGGAGAGGTTCAAATCATAGAAATTTAGAGTGTCAGTCCCCTTGTACTTCTCGGCAATGTGCCTTTAGAATTTAATATGGATGCTATTTCTGTGTTTCATCGTCAATAAGACGGTACAAGGTATACAGTAAACCTGAAGTGCAGCATCGGAATCTAAAACTGGATTCACAGGAGAGGTTCAAATCATAGAAAGTTAGAGTGTCAGTCCTCTTGTACTTACATCAGCATTGTGCCTTTTGAATTTAATTCCGATGCAATTTTTATGCTTCATCGTCAATAAGACGGTGCAAGGTATACAGTAAACGTGAAGTGAAGCATCGGAATCTAAAACTGGACTCACAGGAGAGGTTCAAATCATAGAAAGTGAGAGTGTCAGTCCTCTTGTACTTAAGTCGGCATTGTGCCTTTTGTATTAAATTCCGATGCAATTTCTGTGTTTCATCGTCAATAAGAAGGTCCAACGGATACAGTAAACCTAAAGTGAAGAATCGGAATCTAAAACAGGACTCACAGGAGAGGTTTTAATCATAGAAAGAGAGAGTGTCAGTCCTCTTATACCTAAGTCGGCATTGTGTCGTTTGTATTTAATTCCGATGCAATTTCTGTGTTTCATCATGTATAAGAAGGTGCAAGGTATACTGTATACCTGAAGTGAAGCATCTGAATCTAAAACTGGACTCACAGGAAAGGTCCAAATCATAGAGAGTTGGAGTGTTAGTCCTCTTGTACTTAAGTCGGCATTGTGCCTTTTGAATTTAATACCGATGCTATTTCTGTGTTTCATCGTCAATACGAAGATGCAAGGTATACAGTAAACCTGAAGTGAAGCTTCGGTAACTGAAACTGGACTCACAGGAGAGGTTCAAATCATAGAAAATTAGAGTGTCAGTCCTCTTGTACTTTAGTCGGCATTGTGCCTTTTGATTTTAATTCCGATGCAATTTCTGCGTTTCATCGTCAACAAGACGGTGCAAGGTATACAGTAAACCTGAAGTGAAGCATCGGAATCTAAAACTGGAATCACAGGAGAGGTTCAGATCATAGAAAGGGAGTATGTCTGTCCTCTTGTACTTAAGTTGGCATTGTGCCTTTTGTATTAAATTCCGATGCAATTTCTATGTTTCATCATCAATAAGAAGGTCCAAGGCATACAGTAAACCTGGAGTGAAGCATCGGAATATAAATCTGGACTCACAAGAGGGGTTCAAATCATATATAGTTAGAGTGTCAGTCCTCTTATACCTATGTCGGCATTGTGTCGTTTGAATTTAATTCCGATGCAATTTCTGTGTATCATCGTCTATAAGAAGGTGCAAGGTATACAGTAAACCTGAAGTGAAGCATCGGAATCTAAAACTGGACTCACAGGAGAGGTTCAAATCATAGAGAGTTTGAGTGTTAGTCCTCTTGTACTTAAGTCGGCATTGTGCCTTTTGAATTTAATACCGATGCTATTTCTGTGTTTCATCGTCAATACGAAGATGCAAGGTATACAGCAAACCTGAAGTGAAGCATCGGAAACTGAAAATGGACTCACAGGAGAGGTTCAAATCATAGAAAGAGAGAGTGTCAGTCCTATTTTACTTATGTCGGCTTTGTGGCTTTTGTATTAATTTCGGATGCAATTTCTGTATTTCATCTTCAATAAGAAGGTCCAAGGTATACAGTAAATCTGAAGTGAAGCATCGGAATCCAAAACTGGACTCACGGGAGAGGTTCAAATCATGGAGAGTTAGAGTGTCAGTCCTCTTATACTTAAGTCGGCATTGTGTCTTTTGAATTTAATTCCGATGCAATTTCTGTGTTTCATCGTCAATAAGAAGGTGCAAGGTATACTGTAAACCTGAAGCGATGCATCGGAATCTAAAACTGGACTCATAGGAGAGGTTCAAATCATTGAAAGTTAGAGTGTCAGTCCTCTTGTACTTAAGTCGGCATTGTGCCATTTGTATTAAATGCGGATGCAATTTCTGTAATTCATCGTCAATAAGAAGGTCCAAGGGATACAGTAAACCTGAAGTGAAGCATCGGAATCTTAAACTGGACTCACAGGAGAGGTTCAAATCATAGAAAATTGGAGCGTCAGTCCTCTTGTACTTTAGTCGGCATTGTGCCTTTTGAATTTAATTCCGATGCAATTTCTGTGTTTCATCGTCAATAAGTAGGTGCAAGGTATACAGTAAACCTGAAGCGAAGCATCGGAATCTAAAACTGGACTCATAGGAGAGGTTCAATTCACAGAAAGAGAGAGTGACAGTCCTCTTTTACTTAAGTCGGCATTGTGCCTTTTGTATTGAATTCCGATGTAATTTCTGTGTTTCATCGTCAATAAGAAGGTCCAAGGGATACAGTAAACCTGAGGTGAAGCATCGGAATCTAAAACAGGACTCACAGGAGAGGTTAAAATCATAGAAAGGGAGAGTGTCAGTACTCTTGTACTTAAGTCGGAATATACCTTTTGTATTACATTCGGATGCAATTTATGTATTTCATCGTCAATAAGAAGGTCCAAGGGATACAGTAAACCTGAAGTGAAGCATCGGAATCTAAAACTGGACTCACAAGAGAGGTTCAAATCATAGAAAGTGAGAGTGTCAGTCCTCTTGTACTTAAGTTGGCATTGTGCCTTTTGTATTAAATTCCGATGCAATTTCTGTGTTTCATCGTCAATAAGAAGATGCAAGGTATACAGTAAACCTGAAGTGAAGCATCGGAATCTAAAACTGGACTTACAGGAGAGGTTCAAATAATAGAAAGTGAGAGGGTCAGTCCTCTTGTACTTAAGTCGGCATTGTGCCTTTTGTATTAAATTCAGATGCAATTTCTGTGTTTCATCGTTACTGAGATGGTGCAAGGGATACAGTAAACCTGAAGTGAAGCATCGGAACCATAAACTGGACTCACAGTAGAGGTTCAAATCATAGAAAGTTAGAGTGTCAGTCCTCTTGTACTTGTTGGCATTGTGTCTTTTGAATTTAATTAGGATGCAATTTCTATGATTCATCGTCAATAAGGCGGTGCATGGTATACAGTAAACCTGAAGTGAAACATCGGAATCTAAAACTGAACTCACAGGAGAGGTTCAAATCTGAGAAAGTAAGAGTGTCAGTCCTCTTGTACTTACGTCGGCATTGTGCCCTTTGAAATTAATTCCGGTGCAAATTTTATGTTTCATCGTCAATAAGACGGTGCAAGGTATACAGTAAACCTGAAGTGAAGCATCGGAATCTAAAACTGGACTCACAGGAGAGGTTCAAATCATAGAAATTTAGAGTGTCAGTCCTCTTGTACTCAAGTCGGCATTGTGGCTTTTGTATTAAATTCCGATGCAATTTCTGTGTCTCATCGTCAATAAGAAGGTCCAAGGGATACAGTAAACCTGAAGCGAAGCATCGGAATCTAAAACTGGACTCACAGGAGGGGTTCAAATCATAGATAGTTAGAGTGTCAGTCCTCTTATACCTAAGTCGGCATTGTGTCGTTTGATTTTAATTCCGATGCAATTTCTGTGTTTCATCGTCAATAAGAAGGTGCAAGGTATACAGTAAACCTGAAGTGAAGCATCGGAATCTTAAACTGGACTCACAGGAGAGGTTCGAATCATAGATAGTTAGAGTGTCAGTCCTCTTGTACTTAAGAAGGCATTGTGCCTTTTGAATTTAATTCTGATGCAATTTTTATTGTTCATCGTCAATAAGACGGTGCAAGGTATACAGTAAACCAGAAGTGAAGCATCGGAATCTAAAACTGGACTCACAGGAGAGGTTCAAATCATAGAAAGTTAGAGTGTCAGTCCTCTTGTACTTCTCGGCATTGTGCCTTTTGAATTTAATTCGGATGCAATTTCTGTGTTCCATCGTCAATAAGACGGTGCAAGGTATACAGTAAACCTGAAGTGAAGCATCAGAATCTAAAACTGGACTCACAGGAGAGGTTCAAATCATAGAAAGTTAGAGTGTCAGTCCTCTTGTACTTACATCAGCATTGTGCCTTTTGAATTTAATTCTGATGCAATTTTTATGCTTCATCGTCAATAAGACGGTGCATGGTATACTGTAAACCTGAAGTGAAGCATCGGAATCTAAAACTGGACTCACAGGAGAGGTTCAAATCATAGAAAGTGAGAGTGTCAGTCCTCTTGTACTTAAGTCGGCATTGTGCCTTTTGTATTAAATTCCGATGCAATTTCTATGTTTCATCGTCAATAAGAAGGTCCAAGGCATACAGTAAACCTGGAGTGAAGCATCGGAATATAAATCTGGACTCACAAGAGCGGTTCAAATCATATATAGTTAGAGTGTCAGTCCTCTTATACCTATGTCGGCATTGTGTCGTTTGAATTTAATTCCGATGCAATTTCTGTGTATCATCGTCTATAAGAAGGTGCAAGGTATACAGTAAACCTGAAGTGAAGCATCGGAATCTAAAACTGGACTCACAGGAGAGGTTCAAATCATAGAGAGTTAGAGTGTTAGTCCTCTTGTACTTAAGTCGGCATTGTGCCTTTTGAATTTAATACCGATGCTATTTCTGTGTTTCATCGTCAATACGAAGATGCGAGGTATACAGCAAACCTGAAGTGAAGCATCGGAAACTGAGACTGGACTCACAGGAGGGGTTCAAATCATAGAAAGAGAGAGTGTCAGTCCTATTTTACTTAAGTCGGCTTTGTGGCTTTTGTATTAAATTCGGATGCAATTTCTGTATTTCATCTTCAATAAGAAGGTCCAAGGTATACAGTAAATCTGAAGTGAAGCATCGGAATCCAAAACTGGACTCACGGGAGAGGTTCAAATCATGGAGAGTTAGAGTGTCAGTCCTCTTATACTTAAGTCGGCATTGTGTCTTTTGAATTTAATTCCGATGCAATTTCTGTGTTTCATCGTCAATAAGAAGGTGCAAGGTATACTGTAAACCTGAAGCGATGCATCGGAATCTAAAACTGGACTCATAGGAGAGGTTCAAATCATTGAAAGTTAGAGTGTCAGTCCTCTTGTACTTAAGTCGGCATTGTGCCATTTGTATTAAATGCGGATGCAATTTCTGTAATTCATCGTCAATAAGAAGGTCCAAGGGATACAGTAAACCTGAAGTGAAGATCGGAATCTAAAACTGCTCTCACAGGAGAGGTTCACATCATAGAAAGTTAGTGTCAGTCCTGTTGTACTTAAGTCGGCATTGTGTCTTCTGAATTTAATTCCGATGCAATTTCTGTGTTTCATCGTCAATAAGAAGGTGCAAGGTATACAGTAAACCAGAAGTGAAGCATCCGAATCTAAAACTAGACTCACAGGAGAGGATCAAATCATAGAGAGTTAGAGTGTCAGTCCTCTTGTACTTAAGTCGGCATTGTGCCTTTTAAATTTAATTCCGATGCAATTTCTGTGTGTCATCGTCAATAAGACGGTGCAAGGTATACAGTAAACCTGAAGTGAAGCATCGGAATCAAAAACTGGACTCACAGGAGAGGTTAAAATCATAGAAAGAGAGAGTGACAGTCCTCTTTTACTTAAGTCGGCATTGTGCCTTTTGTATTTAATTCCGATGAAATTTCTGTATTTCATCGTCAATAAGAAGGTCCAAGGTATACAGTAAACCTGAAGTGAAGGATCGGAATCTAAAGCTAAACTCACAGGAGAAGTTCAAATCATAGAAAGAGAGAGTGACAGTCCTCATTTACTTAAGTCGGCATTGTGCCTTTTGTAATAAATTCCGATGAAATTTCTGTGTTTCATCGCCAATAATCAGGTCCACGTTATTCAGTAAACCTGAAGTGAAGCATCGGAATGTAAAACTGGACTCAAAGGAGAGGTTCAATTCATAGAAATGGAGAGTGTCAGTCCTCATTTACTTAAGTCGACATTGTGCCTTTGGTATTAAATTCGGAAGCAATATCTGTGTTTCATCGTCAATAAAAAGGTGCAAGGTATACAGTAAACCAGAAGTGAAGCATCGGAATCTAAAACTGGACTCACAGGAGAGGTTCAAATCATAGGGAGTTAGAGTGTCAGTCCACTTGCACTTAAGTCGGCATTTTGCCTTTCAAATTTAATTCCGATGCAATTTCTGTGTTACGTCGTCAATAAGAAGGTGCAAGGTATACAGTAAACCTGAAGTGAAGCATCGGAATCTAAAACTGGAACCACAGAAGAGGTTCAAATCATAGAAAGAGAGAGTGTCAGTCCTCTTTTACTTAAGACGGTATTGTGCCTTTTGTATTAAATTCGGATGCAATTTCTGTATTTCATCGTCAATAAGAAGGTACAAGGTATACAGTAAACCAGAAATGAAGCATCTGAATCTAAAACTGGACTCACAGGAGGGGTTCAAATCATATATAGTTTCAGTGTCAGTCCTCTTATACCTAAGTCGGCATTGTGTCGTTTGAATTTAATTCCGATGCAATTTCTGTGTTTCATCGTCTATAAGAAGGTGCAAGGTATACAGTAAACCTGATGTGAAGCGTCGGAATCTAAAACTGGACTCACATTAGAGGTTCAAATCATAGAGAGTTAGAGTGTTAGTCCTCTTGTACTTAAGTCGGCATTGTGCCTTTTGAATTTAAAACCGATGCTATTTCTGTGTTTCATCGTCAATACAAAGATGCAAGGTATACAGCAAACCTGAAGTGAAGCATCGGAAACTGAAACTGGTCTCACAGGAGAGGTTCAAATCATAGAAAGAGAGAGAGTCAGTCCCATTTTACTTAAGTCGGCTTTGTGGCTTTTGTATTCAATTCGGATGCAATTTCTGTATTTCATCGTCAATAAGAACGTCCAAGGGATGCAGTAAACCTGAAGTGAAGAATCGGAATCTAAAACTGGAATCACAGGAGGGGTCAAATCATAGAAAATTAGAGTGTCAGTCCTCTTCTACTTAAGTCGGCATTGTGCCTTTTGAATTTAATTCCGATGCAATTTCTGCGTTTCATCGTCAATAAGACAGTGCAAGGTATACAGTAAACCTGAAGTGAAGCATCGGAATCTAAAACTGGACTCACAGGAGAGGTTCAAATCATAGAAAGGGAGAGTGTCAGTCCTCTTGTACTTAAGTCGGTATTGTGCCTTTTGTATTAAATTCGGATGAAATTTCTGTATTTCATCTTCAATAAGAAGGTCCAAGGAATACAGTAAACCTGAAGTGAAGCATCGGAATCCAAAAGTGGACTCACAGGAGAGATTCAAATCATGGAGAGTTAGAGTGTCAGTCCTCTTATACATAAGTCGGCATTGTGTATTTTGAATTTAATTCCGAAGCAATTTCTGTGTTTCATCGTCAATAAGAAGGTGCAAGGTATACTGTAAACCTGAAGCGAAGCATCGGAATCTAAAACTGGACTAATAGGAGAGGTTCAAATCATTGAAAGTTAGAGTGTCAGTCCTCTTGTACTTAAGTCGGCACTGTGCCATTTGTATTAAATGCGGATGCAATTTCTGTAATTCATCGTCAATAAGAGGGTGCAAGGGATACAGTAAACCTGAAGTGAAGCATCGGAGAGGTTAAGCATAGGAGAGGTTAAAATCATTGAAAGTTAGAGGGTCAGTGCACTTGTACTTAAGTCGGCATTGTGCCTTTTGTATTAAATGCGGATCAATTTCTGTATTTCATCGTCAATAAGAAGGTCCAAGGGATACAGTAAACCTGAAGTGAAGCATCTGAATCTAAAACTGGAATCGCAGGAGAGGTTCAGATCATAGAAAGGGAGAGTGTCAGTCCTCTTGTACTTAAGTTGGCATTGTGCCTTTTGTACTAAATTCCGTTGCAATTTCTGTATTTCATCGTCAATAAGAAGGTGCAAGGTATACAGTAAACCTGAAGTGCAGCATCGGAATCTAAAACTGGACTCATAGGAGAGGTTCAAATCATTGAAAGTTATAGTGTCAGTGCTCTTGTACCTAAGTCGGCATTGTGCCTTTTGTATTAAATGCGGATGCTACTTCTGTAATTCATCGTCAATAAGCAGGTCCAAGGGATACAGTAAAACTGAAGTGAAGAATCGGAATCAAAAACTGGTCTCACAGGAGAGGTTCACATCATAGAAAGTTAGTGTCAGTCCTGTTGTACTTAAGTCGGCATTGTGTCTTTTGAATTTAATTCCGATGCAATTTCTGTGTGTCATCGTCAATAAGAAGGTGCAAGGTATACAGTAAACCAGAAGTGAAGCATCCGAATCTAAAACTAGACTCACAGGAGAGGATCAGATCATAGAGAGTTAGAGTGTCAGTCCTCCTGTACTTAAGTCGGCATTGTGCCTTTTAAATTTAATTCCGATGCAATTTCTGTGTTTCATCGTCAATAAGAAGGTGCAAGGTATACAGTAAACCAGAAGTCAAGGATCGGAATCTAAAACTAGACTCACAGGAGAGGTTCAAATCATTGAAAGAGAGAGTGTCAGTCCTGTTTTACTTAAGTCGGCATTGTGCCTTTTGAATTTAATTCCGATGCAATTTCTGTGTTTCATCGTCAATAAGAAGGTGCAAGGTATACAGTAAACCTGAAGTGAAGCATCGGAACCCAAAACTGGACTCGCAGGAGATGTTCAAATCAGAGTGTCAGTCGTCTTGTACTTAAGTCGGCATTGTGCCTTTTGAATTTAGTTCCGTTGCAATTTCTGTGTTACATCGTCAATAAGAAGGTGCAAGGTATACAGCAAACCTGAAGTGAAGCATCGGAATCCAAAACTGGACTCACAGGAGAGGTTCAAATCATAGAAAGAGAGAGTGTCAGTCGTCTTGTACTTAAGTCCGTATTGTGCCTTTTGTATTAAATTCGGATGCAATTTCTGTATTTCATCGTCAATAAGAAGGTGCAAGGTATACAGTAAACCTGAAGTGAAGCATCGGAATCTAAAACTGGACCCACAGGAGAGGTTCAAATCATAGAAAGAGAGAGTATCAGTCCTCTTTTACTTAAGTCGGCATTGTGCCTTTTGTATTAAATTCGGATGCAATTTCGGTATTTCATCGTCAATAAGAAGGTGCAAGGTATACAGTAAACCTGAAGTGAAGCATCGGAATCTAAAACTGGACCCACAGGAGAGGTTCAAATCATAGAAAGAGAGAGTATCAGTCCTCTTCTACTTAATTCGGAATTGTGCCTTTTGTATTAAATTCGGAATCAATTTCTGTGTTTCTTCGTCAATAAGAAGGTGCAAGGTATACAGTAAACCTGAAGTGAAGCATTCGAATCTAAAACTGGACTCACAGGAGAGGTTCAAACCATAGAAATGGAGAGTGTCAGTCCTCATATACTTAAGTCGACATTGTGCCTTTGGTATTAAATTCGGATGCAATATCTGTGTTTCATCGTCAATAAGAAGGACCAAGGGATACAGTAAACCTTAAGTGAAGCATCGGGATCTAAAACTGGACCCGCAGGAGAGGTTCAAATCATAGATAGTTAGAGTGTCAGTCCTGTTGTACTTCAGTCGGCATTGTGTCTTTTAAATTTAATTCCGATGCAATTTCTGTGTTTCATCGTCAAAGAAGGTGCAAGGTATACAGTAAACCAGAAGTGAAGCTTCGGAATCTAAAACTGGACTCACAGGAGAGGTTCAAATCATAGGGAGTTAGAGTGTCAGTCCACTTGCACTTAAGTCGGCATTTTGCCTTTTAAATTTAATTCCGATGCAATTTCTGGGTTACGTCGTCAATAAGAAGGTGCAAGGTATACAGTAAACCTGAAGTGAAGCATCGGAATCTAAAACTGGAACCACAGGAGAGGTTCAAATCATAGAAAGAGAGAGTGTCAGTCCTCTTTTACTTAAGACGGTATTGTGCCTTTTGTATTAAATTCGGATGCAATTTCTGTATTTCATCGTCAATAAGAAGGTACAAGGTATACAGTAAAACCAGAAATGAAGCATCTGAATCTAAAACTGGACTCACAGGAGGGGTTCAAATCATATATAGTTATAGTGTCAGTCCTCTTATACCTAAGTCGGCATTGTGTCATTTGAATTAGTTCCGATGCAATTTCTGTATTTCATCGTCTATAAGAAGGTGCAAGGTATACAGTAAACCTGAAGTGAAGCGTCGGAATCAAAAACTGGGCTCACAGGAGAGGTTCAAATCATAGAAAGAGAGAGTGTCAGTCCTATTTTACTTAAGTCGGCATTATGGCTTTTGTATTAAATTCGGATGCAATTTCTGTATTTCATCGTCAATAAGAAGGTCCAAGGGATGCAGTAAACCTGAAGTGAAGAATCGGAATCTAAAACTGGACTCACAGGAGAGGTTCAAATCATAGAAAATTAGAGTGTCAGTCCTCTTGTACTTAAGTCAGCATTGTGTCTTTTGAATTTAATTCCGATGCAATTTCTGTGTTTCATCGTCAATAAGAAGGTGCAAGGTATACAGTAAACCAGAAGTGAAGCATCCGAATCTTAAACTAGACTCACAGGAGAGGATCAAATCATAGAGAGTTAGAGTGTCAGTCCTCTTGTACTTAAGTCGGCATTGTGCCTTTTAAATTTAATTCTGATGCAATTTCTGTGTTTCATCGTCAATAAGACGGTGCAAGGTATACAGTAAACCTGAAGTGAAGCATCGGAATCTAAAACTGGAATCTCAGGAGAGGTTCAGATCATAGAAAGTGAGAGTGTCAGTACTCTTGTACTTAAGGTGGCATTGTGGCTTTTGTATTAAATTCCGATGCAATTTCTGTGTTTCATCGTCAATAAGAAGGTGCAAGGTATACAGTAAACCTGAAGTGAAGCGTCGGAATCTAAAACTGGACTCACAGGAGAGGTTAAAAACATAGAAAGAGAGAGTGACAGTCCTCTTTTCCTTAAGTCGGCATTGTGCCTTTTGTATTAAATTACGATGAAATTTCTGTGTTTCATCGTCAATAAGAAGATCCAAGGGATACAGTAAACCTGAGGTGAAGCATAGGAATCTAAAACTGGACTCCCAGGAGAGTTTCAAATCATAGAAAACGAGAGTGTCAGTCCTCTTGTACTTAAGTCGGTATTTTGCCTTTTGCATTAAATTCAGATTCAATTTCTGTATTTCGTCGTCAATAAGAAGGTCCAAGGGATACAGTAAACCTGAAGTGAAGCATCGGAATCTAATTCTTGATTCAAGGGAGAGGTTCAAATCATAGAAAGTGAGAGTGTCAGTCCTCTTGTACTTAAGTTGGCATTGTGCCTTTTGTATTAAGTTCCGATGCAATTACTGTGTTTCATCGACAATAAGAGGGTGCAAGGGATACAGTAAACCTGAAGTGAAGCATCGGAATCTAAAACTGGACTCATAGGAGAGGTTAAAATCATTGAAAGTTAGAGGGTCAGTGCACTTGTACTTAAGTCGGCATTGTGACTGTTGTATTAAATGCGGATCAATTTCTGTATTTCATCGTCAATAAGAAGGTCCAAGGGATACAGTAAACCTGAAGTGAAGCATCTGAATCTAAAACTGGAATCACGGGAGAGGTTCAGATCATAGAAAGGGAGAGTGTCAGTCCTCTTGTACTTAAGTTGGCATTGTGCCTTTTGTACTAAATTCCGTTGCAATTTCTGTATTTCATCGTCAATAAGAAGGTGCAAGGTATACAGTAAACCTGAAGTGCAGCATCGGAATCTAAAACTGGACTCATAGGAGAGGTTCAAATCATTGAAAGTTAGAGTGTCAGTGCTCTTGTACTTAAGTCGGCATTGTGCCTTTTGTATTAAATGCGGATGCTATTTCTGTAATTCATCGTCAATAAGCAGGTCCAAGGGATACAGTAAACCAGAAGTGAAGAATCGGAATCTAAAACTGGTCTCACAGGAGAGGTTCACATCATAGAAAGTTAGTGTCAGTCCTGTTGTACTGAAGTCGGCATTGTGTCTTTTGAATTTAATTCCGATGCAATTTCTGTGTTTCATCGTCAATAAGAAGGTGCAAGGTATACAGTAAACCAGAAGTGAAGCATCCGAATCTAAAACTAGACTCACAGGAGAGGAACAGATCATAGAGAGTTAGAGTGTCAGTCCTCTTGTACTTAAGTCGGCATTGTGCCTTTTAAATTTAATTCCGATGCAATTTCTGTGTTTCATCGTCAATAAGAAGGTGCAAGGTATACAGTAAACCTGAAGTCAAGGATCGGAATCTAAAACTGGACTCACAGGAGAGGTTCAAATCATTGAAAGAGAGAGTGTCAGTCCTGTTATACTTAAGTCGGCATTGTGCCTTTTGAATTTAATTCCGATGCAATTTCTGTGTTTCATCGTCAATAAGAAGGTGCAAGGTATACAGTAAACCTGAAGTGAAGCATCGGAATCCAAAACTGGACTCACAGGAGATGTTCAAATCAGAGTGTCAGTCGTCTTGTACTTAAGTCGGCATTGTGCCTTTTGAATTTAGTTCCGTTGCAATTTCTGTGTTTCATCGTCAATAAGAAGGTGCAAGGTATACAGTAAACCTGAAGTGAAGCATCGGAATCCAAAACTGGACTCACAGGAGAGGTTCAAATCATAGAAAGGGAGAGTGTCAGTCGTCTTGTACTTAAGTCCGTATTGTGCCTTTTGTATTAAATTCGGATGCAATTTCTGTATTTCATCGTCAATAAGAAGGTACAAGGGATACAGTAAACCAGAAGTGAAGCATCGGAATCTAAAACTGGACTCACAGGAGAGGTTCAAATCATAGAAATTTAGAGTGTCAGTCCTCTTGTATATAAGTCGGCATTGTGCCTTTTGAATTCAATTCCGATGCAATTTCTGTGTTTCATCGTCAATAAGAAGGTGCAAGGTATACTGTAAACCTGAAGTGAAGCATCAGAATCCAAAACTGGACTCACAGGAGAGGTTCAAATCATAAAGAGTTAGAGTGTCAGTCCTCTTGTACTTAAGTCGGCATTGTGCTTTTGAATTTAATTCCGATGCAATTTCTGTGTTTCATCGTCAATAAGAAGGTGCAAGTTATACAGTAAACCTGCAGTGAAACATCGGAATTTAAAACAGGACTCATAGGAGAGGTTCCAATCATAGAAAGTTAGAGTGTCAGTCCTCTTGTACTTAAGTCGGCATTGTGCCTTTTGTATTAAAGGCGGATGCAATTTCTCTATTTCTTCGTCAATAAGAAGGTCCAAGGGATACAGTAAACCTGAAGTGAAGAATCGGAATCCAAAACTGGACTCACAGGAGAGGTTCAAATCATAGAAAGTTAGAGTGTCAGTCCTCTTGTACTTAGGTCGGCATTGTACCATTTAAATTTAATTCCGATGCATTTTCTGTGTTACGTCGTCAATAAGAAGGTGCAAGGTATACAGTAAACCTGAAGTGAAGCATCGGAATCTAAAAGTGGACCCACAGGAGAGGTTCAAATCATAGAAAGAGAGAGTGTCAGTCCTCTTTTACTTAAGTCGGAATTGTGCCTTTTGTTTTGAATTCGGATGCAATTTCTGTATTTCATCGTCAATAAGAAGGTGCAAGGTATACAGTAAACCTGAAGTGAAGCATCGCAATCTAAAGCTGGACTCACAGGAGAGGTTCAAATCATAGAAAGGGAGAGTGACAGTCCTCTTTTACTTAAGTCGGCATTGTGCCTTTTGTAATAAATTCCGATGAAATTTCTGTGTTTCATCGTCAATAAGAAGGTCAACGTTATTCAGTAAACCTGAAGTGAAGCATCGGAATCTAAAACTGGACTCACAGGAGAGGTTCAAATCATAGAAATGGAGAGTGTCAGTCCTCTTCTACTTAATTCGGAATTGTGCCTTTTGTATTAAATTCGGATTCAATTTCTGTGTTTCTTCGTCAATAAGAAGGTGCAAGGTATACAGTAAACCTGAAGTGAAGCATTCGAATCTAAAACTGGACTCACAGGAGAGGTTCAAATCATAGAAAGGGAGAGTGTCAGTCCTCTTTTACTTAAGTCGACATTGTGCCTTTGGTATTAAATTCGGATGTAATTTCTGTGTTTAATCGTCAATAAGAAGGACCAAGGGATACAGTAAACCTTAAGTGAAGCATCGGGATCTAAAACTGGACACACAGGAGAGGTTCAAATCATAGATAGTTAGAGTGTCAGTCCTGTTGTACTTAAGTCGGCATTGTTTCTTTTAAATTTAATTCCGATGCTATTTCTGTGTTTGATCGTCAATAGGAAGGTGCAAGGTATACAGTAAACCAGAAGTGAGGCATCGGAATCTAAAACTGGACTCACAGGAGAGGTTCAAATCATAGGGAGTTAGAGTATCAGTCCACTTGCACTTAAGTCGGCATTGTGCCTTTTAAATTTAATTCCGATGCAATTTCTGTGTTACGTCGTCAATAAGAAGGTGCAAGGTATACAGTAAACCTGAAGTGAAGCATCGGAATCTAAAACTGGAACCACAGGTGAGGTTCAAATCATAGAAAGAGAGAGTGTCAGTCCTCTTTTACTTAAGACGGTAATGTGCCTTTTGTATTAAATTCGGATGCAATTTCTGTATTTCATCGTCAATAAGAAGGTACAAGGTATACAGTAAACCAGAAGTGAAGCATCTGAATCTAAAACTGGACTCACAGCAGAGGTTCAAATCATAGAAAGTTAGAGTGTCGGTCCTCTTGTACTTAAGTCGGCATTGTGCCTTTTGAATTTAATTACGATGCAATATCTGTGTTTCATCGTCACTAAGAAGGTGCAAGGTATACAGTAAACCTGAAGTGAAGCATCGGAATCCAAAACTGGACTCACAGGTGAGGTTCAAATCATAGGGAGTTAGAGTGTCAGTCGATTTGTACTTAAGTCGGCATTGTGCTTTTGAATTTAATTCCGGTGCAATTTCTGTGTTTCATCGTCAATAAGAAGGTGCAAGGTATACAGTAAACAGAAGTGAAGCATCGGAATCCAAAACTGGACTCACAGGAGAGGTTCAAATCATAGAAAGTTAGAGTGTCAGTCCTCTTGTACTTAAGTCGGCATTGTGCCTTTTGTATTAAATTCGGATGCAATTTCTGTATTTCATAGTCAATTAGAAGGTTCTAGGGATACAGTAAAGCTGAAGTGAAGCATCGGAATCTAAAACTGGACTCACAAGACACGTTCATATTATAGAAAGTTTGAGCGTTAGTCCTCTTGTACGTAATTCGGCATTGTGCCTTTTGAATTTAATTCCGATGCAATTTTTGTGTTTCATCGTCAATAAGACGGTGCAATGTATAAACCTGAAGTGAAGCATCGGAATCTAAAACTGGAATCACAGAAGAGGATCAAATAATGGAAAGTGAGAGTGTCAGTCCTCTTGTACTTAAGTCGGCATTGTGCCTTTTGTATTAAATTCGGATGCAATTTCTGTGTTTTATCGTCAATTAGAAGGTGCAAGGTATACAGTAAACCTGAAGTGTAGCATCGGAATCTCAAACTGGACTCAAAGGAGAGGTTCAAATCAGAAAGAGAGAGTGACACCCCTCTTTTACATAAGTCGGCATTGTGACTTTGTATTAAATTCCGATGAAATATCTGTGTTTCATCGTCAATAAGAAGGTCCAAGGGATACGGTAAACCTGAAGTGAAGCATCGGAATCTAGAACTGGACTCACAAGAGAGGTTCAAATCATAGAGAGTTAGAGTGTCAGTCCTCTTGTACTTAAGTCGGCATTGTGCCTTTTGAAATTAATTCCGATGCTCTTTCTGTGTTTCATCGTCAATACGAAGGTGCAAGGTATACAGTAAACCTGAAGTGAAGCATCGGAATCTAAAACTAGACTCACAGGAGGGGATCAAATCATAGATAGTTAGAGTGTCAGTCCTCTTATACCTAAGTCGGCTAAGTGTCGTTTGAATTTAATTCTGATGCAATTTCTGTGTTTCATCGTAAATAAGAAGGTGCAAGGTATACAGTATATCTGAAGTGAAGCATCGGAATCTAAAACTGGACTCACAGGAGAGGTTCAGATCATAGAGTGTCAGTCCACTTGTACTTAAAAAGGCATTGTGCCTTTTGAATTTAATTCCGATGCAATTTCTGTGTTTCATCGTCAATAAGAAGGTTTAAAGGATACAGTAAACCTGAAGAGAAGCATCGGAATCTAAAACTGGACTCACAGGAGAGGTTCAAATCATAGAATGTGGGAGTGTCAGTCCTCTTGTACTTAAGTCGGCATTGTGCCTTTTGTATTAATTTCCGTTGCCATTTCTGTGTTTCATCGTCAATAAGAAGGTCCAAGGTATACAGTAAACCTGAAGTGAAGCTTCGGAATCTAAAACTGGACTCACAGGAGAGGTTCAAATTATAGAAAGTTAGAGTGTCAGTCGTCTTGTACTTACGTCGGCATTGTGCCTTTTCTATTAAATCTGGATGCAATTTCTGTATTTCATCGTCAATAAGAAGGTCAAAGGGATACAGTAAACCTGAAGTGATGCATCGGAATCTAAAACTGGACTCACAGGAGAGGTTCAAATCATAGATTGTTAGAGTGTCAGTCCTCTGCTACTTAAATCGGCATTGTGCCTTTTGAATTTAATTCCGATGCAATTTCTGTGTTACATCGTCAATAAGAAGGTGCAAGGTATACAGCAAACCTGAAGTGAAGCATCGGAATCCAAAACTGGACTCACAGGAGAGGTTCAAATCATAGAAAGGGAGAGTGTCAGTCGTCTTGTACTTAAGTCCGTATTGTGCCTTTTGTATTTAATTCGGATGCAATTTCTGTATTTCATCGTCAATAAGAAGGTGCAAGGTATACAGTAAACCTGAAGTGAAACTTCGGAATCTAAAACTGGACCCACAGGAGAGGTTCAAATCATAGAAAGAGAGAGTGTCAGTCCTCTTTTACTTAAGTCGGCATTGTGCCTTTTGTATTAAATTCGGATGCAATTTCGGTATTTCATCGTCAATAAGAAGGTGCAAGGTATACAGTAAACCTGAAGTGAAGCATCGGAATCTAAAACTGGACCCACAGGAGAGGTTCAAATCATAGAAAGCCAGAGTGTCAGTCCTCTTTTACTTAAGTCGGCATTGTGCCTTTTGTATTAAATTCGGATGCAATTTCTGTATTTCATAGTCAATAAGAAGGTCCACGTTATTCAGTAATTCTGAAGTGAAGCATCGGAATCTAAAACTGGACTCAAAGGAGATGTTCAAATCATAGAAATGGAGAGTGTCAGTCCTCTTCTACTTAATTCGGAATTGTGCCTTTTGTATTAAATTCGGATTCAATTTCTGTGTTTCTTCGTCAATAAGAAGGTGCAAGGTATACAGTAAACCTGAAGTGAAGCATTCGAATCTAAAACTGGACTCACAGAAGAGGTTCAAATCATAGAAATGGAGAGTGTCAGTCCTCATTTACTTAAGTCGACATTGTGCCTTTGGTATCAAATTCGGATGCAATATCTGTGTTTCATCGTCAATAAGAAGGACCAAGGGATACAGTAAACCTTAAGTGAAGCATCGGGATCTAAAACTGGACCCGCAGGAGAGGTTCAAATCATAGATAGTTAGAGTGTCAGTCCTGTTGTACTTCAGTCGGCATTGTGTCTTTTAAATTTAATTCCGATGCAATTTCTGTGTTTCATCGTCAATAAGAAGGTGCAAGGTATACAGTAAACCAGAAGTGAAGCTTCGGAATCTAAAACTGGACTCACAGGAGAGGTTCAAATCATAGGGAGTTAGAGTGTCAGTCCACTTGCACTTAAGTCGGCATTTTGCCTTTTAAATTTCATTCCGATGCAATTTCTGTGTTACGTCGTCAATAAGAAGGTGCAAGGTATACAGTAAACCTGAAGTGAAGCATCGGAATCTAAAACTGGAACCACAGGAGAGGTTCAAATCATAGAAAGAGAGAGTGTCAGTCCTCTTTTACTTAAGACGGTATTGTGCCTTTTGTATTAAATTCGGATGCTATTTCTGTATTTCATCGTCAATAAGAAGGTACAAGGTATACAGTAAACCAGAAATGAAGCATCTGAATCTAAAACTGGACTCACAGGAGGGGTTCAAATCATATATAGTTAGAGTGTCAGTCCTCTTTTACCTAAGTCGGCATTGTGTCGTTTGAATTAGTTCCGATGCAATTTCTGTATTTCATCGTCTATAAGAAGGTGCAAGGTATACAGTAAACCTGAAGTGAAGCGTCGGAATCTAAAACTGGACTCACAGGAGAGGTTCAAAACATAGAAAGAGAGAGTGTCAGTCCTATTTTACTTAAGTCGGCTTTATGGCTTTTGTATTAAATTCGGATGCAATTTCTGTATTTCATCGTCAATAAGAAGGTCCAAGGGATGCAGTAAACCTGAAGTGAAGAATCGGAATCTAAAACTGGACTCACAGGAGAGGTTCAAATCATAGAAAATTAGAGTGTCAGTCCTCTTGTACTTAAGTCGGCATTGTGTCTTTTGTATTTAATTCCGATGCAATTTCTGCGTTTCATCGTCAATAAGACAGTGCAAGGTATACAGTAAACCTGAAGTGAAGCATCGGAATCTAAAACTGGACTCACAGGAGAGGTTCAAATCATAGAAAGGGAGAGTGTCAGACCTCTTGTACTTAAGTCGGTATTGTGCCTTTTGTATTAAATTCGGATGCAATTTCTGTATTTCATCTTCAATAAGAAGGTCCAAGGTATACAGTAAACCTGAAGTGAAGCATCGGAATCCAAAACTGGACTCACAGGAGAGGTTCAAATCATGGAGAGTTAGAGTGTCAGTCCTCTTATACTTAAGTCGGCATTGTGTCTTTTGAATTTATTTCCGATGCAATTTCTGTGTTTCATCGTCAATAAGAAGGTGCAAGGAATACTGTAAACCTGAAGCGCAGCATCGGAATCCAAAACTGGACTCACAGGAGAGGTTCAAATCATGGAGAGTTAGAGTGTCAGTCCTCTTATACTTAAGTCGGCATTGTGTCTTTTGAATTTAATTCCGATGCAATTACTGTGTTTCATTGTCAATAAGAAGGTGCAAGGTATACAGTAAACCAGAAGTGAAGCATCCGAATCTAAAACTAGACTCACAGGAGAGGATCAAATCATAGAGAGTTAGAGTGTCAGTCCTCTTGTACTTAAGTCGGCATTGTGCCTTTTAAATTTAATTCCGATGCAATTTCTGTGTTTCATCGTCAATAAGACGGTGCAAGGTATACAGTAAACCTGAAGTGAAGCATCGGAATCTAAAACTGGAATCTCAGGAGAGGTTCAGATCATAGAAAGTGAGAGTGTCAGTACTCTTGTACTTAAGGTGGCATTGTGGCTTTTGTATTAAATTCCGATGCAATTTCTGTGTTTCATCGTCAATAAGAAGGTGCAAGGTATACAGTAAACCTGAAGTGAAGCGTCGGAATCTAAAACTGGACTCACAGGAGAGGTAAAAATCATAGAAAGAGAGAGTGACAGTCCTCTTTTACTTAAGTCGGCATTGTGCCTTTTGTATTAAATTACGATGAAATTTCTGTGTTTCATCGTCAATAAGAAGGTCCAAGGGATACAGTAAACCTGAGGTGAAGCATAGGAATCTAAAACTGGACTCACAGGAGAGTTTCAAATCATAGAAAACGAGAGTGTCAGTCCTCTTGTACTTAAGTCGGTATTTTGCCTTTTGCATTAAATTCAGATTCAATTTCTGTAATTCGTCGTCAATAAGAAGGTCCAAGGGATACAGTAAACCTGAAGTGAAGCATCGGAATCTAATTCTTGATTCAAGGGAGAGGTTCAAATCATAGAAAGTGAGAGTGTCAGTCCTCTTGTACTTAAGTTGGCATTGTGCCTTTTGTATTAAGTTCCGATGCAATTTCTGTGTTTCATCGTCAATAAGAGGGTGCAAGGGATACAGTAAACCTGAAGTGAAGCATCGGAATCTAAAACTGGACTCATAGGAGAGGTTAAAATCATTGAAAGTTAGAGGGTCAGTGCACTTGTACTTAAGTCGGCATTGTGACTTTTGTATTAAATGCGGATCAATTTCTGTATTTCGTCGTCAATAAGAAGGTCCAAGGGATACAGTAAACCTGAAGTGAAGCATCTGAATCTAAAACTGGAATCACAGGAGAGGTTCAGATCATAGAAAGGGAGAGTGTCAGTCCTCTTGTACTTAAGTTGGCATTGTGCCTTTTGTACTAAATTCCGTTGCAATTTCTGTATTTCATCGTCAATAAGAAGGTGCAAGGTATACAGTAAACCTGAAGTGCAGCATCGGAATCTAAAACTGGACTCATAGGAGAGGTTAAAATCATTGAAAGTTAGAGGGTCAGTGCACTTGTACTTAAGTCGGCATTGTGACTTTTGTATTAAATGCGGATCAATTTCTGTATTTCATCGTCAATAAGAAGGTCCAAGGGATACAGTAAACCTGAAGTGCAGCATCGGAATCTAAAACTGGTCTCACAGGAGAGGTTCACATCATAGAAAGTTAGTGTCAGTCCTGTTGTACTTAAGTCGGCATTGTGTCTTTTGAATTTAATTCCGATGCAATTTCTGTGTTTCATCGTCAATAAGAAGGTGCAAGGTATACAGTAAACCAGAAGTGAAGCATCCGAATCTAAAACTAGACTCACAGGAGAGGATCAGATCATAGAGAGTTAGAGTGTCAGTCCTCTTGTACTTAAGTCGGCATTGTGCCTTTTAAATTTAATTCCGATGCAATTTCTGTGTTTCATCGTCAATAAGAAGGTGCAAGGTATACAGTAAACCTGAAGTCAAGGATCGGCATCTAAAACTGGACTCACAGGAGAGGTTCAAATCATTGAAAGAGAGAGTGTCAGGCCTGTTATACTTAAGTCGGCATTGTGCCTTTTGAATTTAATTCCGATGCAATTTCTGTGTTTCATCGTCAATAAGAAGGTGCAAGGTATACAGTAAACCCGAAGTGAAGCATCGGAATCCAAAACTGGACTCACAGGAGATGTTCAAATCAGAGTGTCAGTCGTCTTGTACTTAAGTCGGCATTGTGCCTTTTGAATTTAGTTCCGTTGCAATTTCTGTGTTTCATCGTCAATAAGAAGGTGCAAGGTATACAGTAAACCTGAAGTGAAGCATCGGAATCCAAAACTGGACTCACAGGAGAGGTTCAAATCATAGAAAGGGAGAGTGTCAGTCGTCTTGTACTTAAGTCCGTATTGTGCCTTTTGTATTAAATTCGGATGCAATTTCTGTATTTCATCGTCAATAAGAAGGTACAAGGGATACAGTAAACCTGAAGTGAAGCATCGGAATCTAAAACTGGACTCACAGGAGAGGTTCAAATCATAGAAATTTAGAGTGTCAGTCCTCTTGTATATAAGTCGGCATTGTGCCTTTTGAATTCAATTCCGTTGCAATTTCTGTGTGTCATCGTCAATAAGAAGGTGCAAGGTATACAGTAAACCTGAAGTGAAGCATCAGAATCCAAAACTGGACTCACAGGAGAGGTTCAAATCATAAAGAGTTAGAGTGTCAGTCCTCTTGTACTTAAGTCGGCATTGTGCTTTTGAATTTAATTCCGATGCAATTTCTGTGTTTCATCGTCAATAAGAAGGTGCAAGTTATACAGTAAACCTGCAGTGAAACATCGGAATTTAAAACAGGACTCATAGGAGAGGTTCCAATCATAGAAAGTTAGAGTGTCAGTCCTCTTGTACTTAAGTCGGCATTGTGCCTTTTGTATTAAATGCGGATGCAATTTCTCTATTTCATCGTCAATAAGAAGGTCCAAGGGATACAGTAAACCTGAAGTGAAGAATCGGAATCCAAAACTGGACTCACAGGAGAGGTTCAAATCATAGAAAGTTAGAGTGTCAGTCCTCTTGTACTTAGGTCGGCATTGTGCCATTTAAATTTAATTCCGATGCATTTTCTGTGTAACGTCGTCAATAAGAAGGTGCAAGGTATACAGTAAACCTGAAGTGAAGCATCGGAATCTAAAAGTGGACCCACAGGAGAGGTTCAAATCACAGAAAGAGAGAGTGTCAGTCCTCTTTTACTTAAGTCGGAATTGTGCCTTTTGTTTTGAATTAGGATGCAATTTCTGTATTTCATCGTCAATAAGAAGGTGCAAGGTATACAGTAAACCTGAAGTGAAGCATCGGAATCTAAAGCTGGACTCACAGGAGAGGTTCAAATCATAGAAAGAGAGAGTGACAGTCCTCTTTTACTTAAGTCGGCATTGTGCCATATGTAATAAATTCCGATGAAATTTCTGTGTTTCATCGTCAATAAGAAGGTCCACGTTATTCAGTAAACCTGAAGTGAAGCATCGGAATCTAAAACTGGACTCACAGGAGAGGTTCAAATCATAGAAATGGAGAGTGTCAGTCCTCTTCTACTTAATTCGGAATTGTGCCTTTTGTATTAAATTCGGATTCAATTTCTGTGTTTCTTCGTCAATAAGAAGGTGCAAGGTATACAGTAAACCTGAAGTGAAGCATTCGAATCTAAAACTGGACTCACAGGAGAGGTTCAAATCATAGAAAGGGAGAGTGTCAGTCCTCTTTTACTTAAGTCGACATTGTGCCTTTGGTATTAAATTCGGATGTAATATCTGCGTTTAATCGTCAATAAGAAGGACCAAGGGATACAGTAAACCTTAAGTGAAGCATCGGGATCTAAAACTGGACCCACAGGAGAGGTTCAAATCATAGATAGTTAGAGTGTCAGTCCTGTTGTACTTAAGTCGGCATTGTGTCTTTTAAATTTAATTCCGATGCAATTTCTGTGTTTCATCGTCAATAAGAAGGTGCAAGGTATACAGTAAACCAGAAGTGAGGCATCGGAATCTAAAACTGGACTCACAGGAGAGGTTCAAATCATAGGGAGTTAGAGTGTCAGTCCACTTGCACTTAAGTCGGCATTGTGCCTTTTAAATTTAATTCCGATGCAATTTCTGTGTTACGTCGTCAATAAGAAGGTGCAAGGTATACAGTAAACCTGAAGTGAAGCATCGGAATCTAAAACTGGAACCACAGGAGAGGTTCAAATCATAGAAAGAGAGAGTGTCAGTCCTCTTTTACTTAAGACGGTAATGTGCCTTTTGTATTAAATTCGGATGCAATTTCTGTATTTCATCGTCAATAAGAAGGTACAAGGGATACAGTAAACCAGAAGTGAAGCATCTGAATCTAAAACTGGACTCACAGCAGAGGTTCAAATCATAGAAAGTTAGAGTGTCGGTCCTCTTGTACTTAAGTCGGCACTGTGCCTTTTGAATTTAATTACGATGCAATATCTGTGTTTCATCGTCACTAAGAAGGTGCAAGGTATACAGTAAACCTGAAGTGAAGCATCGGAATCCAAAACTGGACTCACAGGTGAGGTTCAAATCATAGGGAGTTAGAGTGTCAGTCGATTTGTACTTAAGTCGGCTTTGTGCTTTTGAATTTAATTCCGGTGCAATTTCTGTGTTTCATCGTCAATAAGAAGGTGCAAGGTATACAGTAAACCTGAAGTGAAGCATCGGAATCCAAAACTGGACTCACAGGAGAGGTTCAAATCATAGAAAGTTAGAGTGTCAGTCCTCTTGTACTTAAGTCGGCATTGTGCCTTTTGTATTAAATTCGGATGCAATTTCTGTATTTCATAGTCAATTAGAAGGTTCAAGGGATACAGTAAAGCTGAAGTGAAGCATCGGAATCTAAAACTTGACTCACAAGACACGTTCATATTATAGAAAGTTAGAGCGTCAGTCCTCTTGTACGTAATTCGGCATTGTGCCTTTTGAATTTAATTCCGATGCAATTTTTTTGTTTCATCGTCAATAAGACGGTGCAATGTATAAACCTGAAGTGAAGCATCGGAATCTAAAACTGGAATCACAGAAGAGGATCAAATAATGCAAAGTGAGAGTGTCAGTCCTCTTGTACTTAAGTCGGCATTGTGCCTTTCGTATTAAATTCGGATGCAATTTCTGTGTTTTATCGTCAATTAGAAGGTGCAAGGTATACAGTAAACCTGAAGTGTAGCATCGGAATCTCAAACTGGACTCAAAGGAGAGGTTCAAATCAGAAAGAGAGATTGACACCCCTCTTTTACATAAGTCGGCATTGTGCCTTTGTATTAAATTCCGATGAAATATCTGTGTTTCATCGTCAATAAGAAGGTCCAAGGGATACGGTAAACCTGAAGTGAAGCATCGGAATCTAGAACTGGAATCACAAGAGAGGTTCAAATCATAGAGAGTTAGAGTGTCAGTCCTCTTGTACTTAAGTCGGCATTGTGCCTTTTGAATTTAATTCCGATGCTCTTTCTGTGTTTCATCGTCAATACGAAGGTGCAAGGTATACAGTAAACCTGAAGTGAAGCATCGGAATCTAAAACTAGACTCACAGGAGGGGATCAAATCATAGATAGTTAGAGTGTCAGTCCTCTTATACCTAAGTCGGCTAATTGTCGTTTGAATTTAATTCCGATGCAATTTCTGTGTTTCATCGTCAATAAGAAGGTGCAAGGTATACAGTATATCTGAAGTGAAGCATCGGAATCTAAAACTGTACTCACAGGAGAGGTTCAGATCATAGAGTGTCAGTCCACTTGTACTTAAAAAGGCATTGTGCCTTTTGAATTTAATTCCGATGCAATTTCTGTGTTTCATCGTCAATAAGAAGGTTTAAAGGATACAGTAAACCTGAAGAGAAGCATCGGAATCTAAAACTGGACTCACAGGAGAGGTTCAAATCATAGAATGTGGGAGTGTCAGTCCTCTTGTACTTAAGTCGGCATTGTGCCTTTTGTATTAATTTCCGTTGCCATTTCTGTGTTTCATCGTCAATAAGAAGGTCCAAGGTATACAGTAATTCTGAAGTGAAGCATCGGAATCTAAAACTGGACTCAAAGGAGATGTTCAAATCATAGAAATGGAGAGTGTCAGTCCTCTTCTACTTAATTCGGAATTGTGCCTTTTGTATTAAATTCGGATTCACTTTCTGTGTTTCTTCGTCAATACGAAGGTGCACGGTATACAGTAAACCTGAAGTGAAGCATTCGAATCTAAAACTGGACTCACAGGAGAGGTTCAAATCATAGAAATGGAGAGTGTCAGTCCTCATTTACTTAAGTCGACATTGTGCCTTTGGTATTAAATTCGGATGCAATATCTGTGTTTCATCGTCAATAAGAAGGACCAAGGGATACAGTAAACCTTAAGTGAAGCATCGGGATCTAAAACTGGACCCGCAGGAGAGGTTCAAATCATAGATAGTTAGAGTGTCAGTCCTGTTGTACTTCAGTCGGCATTGTGTCTTTTAAATTTTATTCCGATGCAATTTCTGTGTTTCATCGTCAATAAGAAGGTGCAAGGTATACAGTAAACCAGAAGTGAAGCTTCGGAATCTAAAACTGGACTCACAGGAGAGGTTCAAATCATAGGGAGTTAGAGTGTCAGTCCACTTGCACTTAAGTCGGCATTTTGCCTTTTAAATTTAATTCCGATGCAATTTCTGTGTTACGTCGTCAATAAGAAGGTGCAAGGTATACAGTAAACCTGAAGTGAAGCATCGGAATCTAAAACTGGAACCACAGGAGAGGTTCAAATCATAGAAAGAGAGAGTGTCAGTCCTCTTTTACTTAAGACGGTAATGTGACTTTTGTATTAAATTCGGATGCAATTTCTGTATTTCATCGTCAATAAGAAGGTACAAGGTATACAGTAAACCAGAAATGAAGCATCTGAATCTAAAACTGGACTCACAGGAGGGGTTCAAATCATATATAGTTAGAGTGTCAGTCCTCTTATACCTAAGTCGGCATTGTGTCGTTTGAATTAGTTCCGATGCAATTTCTGTATTTCATCGTCTATAAGAAGGTGCAAGGTATACAGTAAACCTGAAGTGAAGCGTCGGAATCTAAAACTGGACTCACAGGAGAGGTTCAAATCATAGAAAGAGAGAGTGTCAGTCCTATTTTACTTAAGTCGGCTTTATGGCTTTTGTATTAAATTCGGATGCAATTTCTGTATTTCATCGTCAATAAGAAGGTCCAAGGGATGCAGTAAACCTGAAGTGAAGAATCGGAATCTAAAACTGGACTCACAGGAGAGGTTCAAATCATAGAAAATTAGAGTGTCAGTCCTCTTGTACTTAAGTCGGCATTGTGTCTTTTGTATTTAATTCCGATGCAATTTCTGCGTTTCATCGTCAATAAGACAGTGCAAGGTATACAGTAAACCTGAAGTGAAGCATCGGAATCTAAAACTGGACTCACAGGAGAGGTTCAAATCAGAGAAAGGGAGAGTGTCAGTCCTCTTGTACTTAAGTCGGTATTGTGCCTTTTGTATTAAATTCGGATGCAATTTCTGTATTTCATCTTCAATAAGAAGGTCCAAGGTATACAGTAAACCTGAAGTGAAGCATCGGAATCCAAAACTGGACTCACAGGAGAGGTTCAAATCATGGAGAGTTAGAGTGTCAGTCCTCTTATACTTAAGTCGGCATTGTGTCTTTTGAATTTAATTCCGATGCAATTTCTGTGTTTCATCGTCAATAAGAAGGTGCAAGGTATACTGTAAACCTGAAGCGCAGCATCGGAATCCAAAACTGGAATCACAGGAGAGGTTCAAATCATGGAGAGTTAGAGTGTCAGTCCTCTTATACTTAAGTCGGCATTGTGTCTTTTGAATTTAATTCCGATGCAATTTCTGTGTTTCATCGTCAATAAGAAGGTGCAAGGTATACAGTAAACCAGAAGTGAAGCATCCGAATCTAAAACTAGACTCACAGGAGAGGATCAAATCATAGAGAGTTAGAGTGTCAGTCCTCTTGTACTTAAGTCGGCATTGTGCCTTTTAAATTTAATTCCGATGCAATTTCTGTGTTTCATCGTCAATAAGACGGTGCAAGGTATACAGTAAACCTGAAGTGAAGCATCGGAATCTAAAACTGGAATCTCAGGAGAGGTTCAGATCATAGAAAGTGAGAGTGTCAGTACCCTTGTACTTAAGGTGGCATTGTGGCTTTTGTATTAAATTCCGATGCAATTTCTGTGTTTCATCGTCAATAAGAAGGTGCAAGGTATACAGTAAACCTGAAGTGAAGCGTCGGAATCTAAAACTGGACTCACAGGAGAGGTTAAAATCATAGAAAGAGAGAGTGACAGTCCTCTTTTACTTAAGTCGGCATTGTGCCTTTTGTATTAAATTACGATGAAATTTCTGTGTTTCATCGTCAATAAGAAGGTCCAAGGGATACAGTAAACCTGAGGTGAAGCATAGGAATCTAAAACTGGACTCACAGGAGAGTTTCAAATCATAGAAAACGAGAGTGTCAGTCCTCTTGTACTTAAGTCGGTATTTTGCCTTTTGCATTAAATTCAGATTCAATTTCTGTATTTCGTCGTCAATAAGAAGGTCCAAGGGATACAGTAAACCTGAAGTGAAGCATCGGAATCTAATTCTTGATTCAAGGGAGAGGTTCAAATCATAGAAAGTGAGAGTGTCAGTCCTCTTGTACTTAAGTTGGCATTGTGCCTTTTGTATTAAGTTCCGATGCAATTTCTGTGTTTCATCGTCAATAAGAGGGTGCAAGGGATACAGTAAACCTGAAGTGAAGCATCGGAATCTAAAACTGGACTCATAGGAGAGGTTAAAATCATTGAAAGTTAGAGGGTCAGTGCACTTGTACTTAAGTCGGCATTGTGACTTTTGTATTAAATGCGGATCAATTTCTGTATTTCATCGTCAATAAGAAGGTCCAAGGGATACAGTAAACCTGAAGTGAAGGATCTGAATCTAAAACTGGAATCACAGGAGAGGTTCAGATCATAGAAAGGGAGAGTGTCAGTCCTCTTGTACTTAAGTTGGCATTGTGCCTTTTGTACTAAATTCCGTTGCAATTTCTGTATTTCATCGTCAATAAGAAGGTGCAAGGTATACAGTAAACCTGAAGTGCAGCATCGGAATCTAAAACTGGACTCATAGGAGAGGTTCAAATCATTGAAAGTTAGAGTGTCAGTGCTCTTGTACTTAAGTCGGCATTGTGCCTTTTGTATTAAATGCGGATGCTATTTCTGTAATTCATCGTCAATAAGCAGGTCCAAGGGATACAGTAAACCTGAAGTGAAGAATCGGAATCTAAAACTGGTCTCACAGGAGAGGTTCACATCATAGAAAGTTAGTGTCAGTCCTGTTGTACTTAAGTCGGCATTGTGTCTTTTGAATTTAATTCCGATGCAATTTCTGTGTTTCATCGTCAATAAGAAGGTGTAAGGTATACAGTAAACCAGAAGTGAAGCATCCGAATCTAAAACTAGACTCACAGGAGAGGATCAGATCATAGAGAGTTAGAGTGTCAGTCCTCTTGTACTTAAGTCGGCATTGTGCCTTTTAAATTTAATTCCGATGCAATTTCTGTGTTTCATCGTCAATAAGAAGGTGTAAGGTATACAGTAAACCTGAAGTCAAGGATCGGAATCTAAAACTGGACTCACAGGAGAGGTTCAAATCATTGAAAGAGAGAGTGTCAGTCCTGTTTTACTTAAGTCGGCATTGTGCCTTTTGAATTTAATTCCGATGCAATTTCTGTGTTTCATCGTCAATAAGAAGGTGCAAGGTATACAGTAAACCTGAAGTGAAGCATCGGAATCCAAAACTGGACTCACAGGAGATGTTCAAATCAGAGTGTCAGTCGTCTTGTACTTAAGTCGGCATTGTGCCTTTTGAATTTAGTTCCGTTGCCATTTCTGTGTTTCATCGTCAATAAGAAGGTGCAAGGTATACAGTAAACCTGAAGTGAAGCATCGGAATCCAAAACTGGACTCACAGGAGAGGTTCAAATCATAGAAAGGGAGAGTGTCAGTCGTCTTGTACTTAAGTCCGTATTGTGCCTTTTGTATTAAATTCGGATGCAATTTCTGTATTTCATCGTCAATAAGAAGGTACAAGGGATACAGTAAACCTGAAGTGAAGCATCGGAATCTAAAACTGGACTCACAGGAGAGGTTCAAATCATAGAAATTTAGAGTGTCAGTCCTCTTGTATATAAGTCGGCATTGTGCCTTTTGAATTCAATTCCGATGCAATTTCTGTGTTTCATCGTCAATAAGAAGGTGCAAGGTATACAGTAAACCTGAAGTGAAGCATCAGAATCCAAAACTGGACTCACAGGAGAGGTTCAAATCATAAAGAGTTAGAGTGTCAGTCCTCTTGTACTTAAGTCGGCATTGTGCTTTTGAATTTAATTCCGATGCAATTTCTGTGTTTCATCGTCAATAAGAAGGTGCAAGTTATACAGTAAACCTGCAGTGAAACATCGGAATTTAAAACAGGACTCATAGGAGAGGTTCCAATCATAGAAAGTTAGAGTGTCAGTCCTCTTGTACTTAAGTCGGCATTGTGCCTTTTGTATTAAATGCGGATGCAATTTCTCTATTTCATCGTCAATAAGAAGGTCCAAGGGATACAGTAAACCTGAAGTGAAGAATCGGAATCCAAAACTGGACTCACAGGAGAGGTTCAAATCATAGAAAGTTAGAGTGTCAGTCCTCTTGTACTTAGGTCGGCATTGTGCCAACTAAATTTAATTCCGATGCATTTTCTGTGTTACGTCGTCAATAAGAAGGTGCAAGGTATACAGTAAACCTGAAGTGAAGCATCGGAATCTAAAAGTGGACCCACAGGAGAGGTTCAAATCATAGAAAGAGAGAGTGTCAGTCCTCTTTTACTTAAGTCGGAATTGTGCCTTTTGTTTTGAATTTGGATGCAATTTCTGTATTTCATCGTCAATAAGAAGGTGCAAGGTATACAGTAAACCTGAAGTGAAGCATCGGAATCTAAAGCTGGACTCACAGGAGAGGTTCAAATCATAGAAAGAGAGAGTGACAGTAATCTTTTACTTTAGTCGGCATTGTGACTTTTGTAATAAATTCCGATGAAATTTCTGTGTTTCATCGTCAATAAGAAGGTCCACGTTAGTCAGTAAACCTGAAGTGAAGCATCGGAATCTAAAACTGGACTCACAGGAGAGGTTCAAATCATAGAAATGGAGAGTGTCAGTCCTCTTCTACTTAATTCGGAATTGTGCCTTTTGTATTAAATTCGGATTCAATTTCTGTGTTTCTTCGTCAATAAGAAGGTGCAAGGTATACAGTAAACCTGAAGTGAAGCATTCGAATCTGAAACTGGACTCACAGGAGAGGTTCAAATCATAGAAAGGGAGAGTGTCAGTCCTCTTTTACTTAAGTCGACATTGTGCCTTTGGTATTAAATTCGGATGTAATTTCTGTGTTTAATCGTCAATAAGAAGGACCAAGCGATACAGTAAACCTTAAGTGAAGCATCGGGATCTAAAACTGGACCCACAGGATAGGTTCAAATCATAGATAGTTAGAGTGTCAGTCCTGTTGTACTTAAGTCGGCATTGTGTCTTTTAAATTTAATTCCGATGCAATTTCTGTGTTTCATCGTCAATAAGAAGGTGCAAGGTATACAGTAAACCAGAAGTGAGGCATCGGAATCTAAAACTGGACTCACAGGAGAGGTTCAAATCATAGGGAGTTAGAGTGTCAGTCCACTTGCACTTAAGTCGGCATTGTGCCTTTTAAATTTAATTCCGATGCAATTTCTGTGTTACGTCGTCAATAAGAAGGTGCAAGGTATACAGTAAACCTGAAGTGAAGCATCGGAATCTAAAACTGGAACCACAGGAGAGGTTCAAATCATAGAAAGAGAGAGTGTCAGTCCTCTTTTACTTAAGACGGTAATGTGCCTTTTGTATTAAATTCGGATGCAATTTCTGTATTTCATCGTCAATAAGAAGGTACAAGGTATACAGTAAACCAGAAGTGAAGCATCTGAATCTAAAACTGGACTCACAGCAGAGGTTCAAATCATAGAAAGTTAGAGTGTCGGTCCTCTTGTACTTAAGTCGGCATTGTGCCTTTTGAATTTAATTACGATGCAATATCTGTGTTTCATCGTCACTAAGAAGGTGCAAGGTATACAGTAAACCTGAAGTGAATCATCGGAATCCAAAACTGGACTCACAGGTGAGGTTCAAATCATAGGGAGTTAGAGTGTCAGTCGATTTGTACTTAAGTCGGGTTTGTGCTTTTGAATTTAATTCCGGTGCAATTTCTGTGTTTCATCGTCAATAAGAAGGTGCAATGTATAAACCTGAAGTGAAGCATCGGAATCTAAAACTGGACTCACAAGACACGTTCATATTATAGAAAGTTAGAGCGTCAGTCCTCTTGTACGTAATTCGGCATTGTGCATTATGAATTTAATTCCGATGCAATTTTTGTGTTTCATCGTCAATAAGACGGTGCAAAGTATAAACCTGAAGTGAAGCATCGGAATCTAAAACTGGAATCACAGAAGAGGATCAAATAATGGAAAGTGAGAGTGTCAGTCCTCTTGTACTTAAGTCGGCATTGTGCCTTTTGTATTAAATTCGGATGCAATTTCTGTGTTTTATCGTCAATTAGAAGGTGCAAGGTATACAGTAAACCTGAAGTGTAGCATCGGAATCTCAAACTGTACTCAAAGGAGAGGTTCAAATCAGAAAGAGAGAGTGACACCCCTCTTTTACATAAGTCGGCATTGTGCTTTTGTATTAAATTTCGATGAAATATCTGTGTTTCATCGTCAATAAGAAGGTCCAAGGGATACGGTAAACCTGAAGTGAAGCATCGGAATCTAGAACTGGACTCACAAGAGAGGTTCTAATCATAGAGAGTTAGAGTGTCAGTCCTCTTGTACTTAAGTCGGCATTGTGCCTTTTGAATTTAATTCCGATGCTCTTTCTGTGTTTCATCGTCAATACGAAGGTGCAAGGTATACAGTAAACCTGAAGTGAAGCATCGGAATCTAAAACTAGACTCACAGGAGGGGATCAAATCATAGATAGTTAGAGTGTCAGTCCTCTTATACCTAAGTCGGCTAAGTGTCGTTTGAATTTAATTCCGATGCAATTTCTGTGTTTCATCGTCAATAAGAAGGTGCAAGGTATACAGTATATCTGAAGTGAAGCATCGGAATCTAAAACTGGACTCACAGGAGAGGTTCAGATCATAGAGTGTCAGTCCACTTGTACTTAAAAAGGCATTGTGCCTTTTGAATTTAATTCCGATGCAATTTCTGTGTTTCATCGTCAATAAGAAGGTTTAAAGGATACAGTAAACCTGAAGAGAAGCATCGGAATCTAAAACTGGACTCACAGGAGAGGTTCAAATTATAGAATGTGGGAGTGTCAGTCCTCTTGTACTTAAGTCGGCATTGTGCCTTTTGTGTTAATTTCCGTTGCCATTTCTGTGTTTCATCGTCAATAAGAAGGTCCAAGGTATACAGTAAACCTGAAGTGAAGCTTCGTAATCTAAAACTGGACTCACAGGAGAGGTTCAAATTATAGAAAGTTAGAGTGTCAGTCGTCTTGTACTTACGTCGGCATTGTGCCTTTTCTATTAAATCTGGATGCAATTTCTGTATTTCATCGTCAATAAGAAGGTCCAAGGGATACAGTAAACCTGAAGTGATGCATCGGAATCTAAAACTGGACTCACAGGAGAGGTTCAAATCATAGATTGTTAGAGTGTCAGTCCTCTGCTACTTAAATCGGCATTGTGCCTTTTGAATTTAATTCCGATGCAATTTCTGTGTTTCATTGTCAATTAGACGGTGCAAGGTATACAGTAAACCTGAAGTGAAGCATCGGACTCTAAAACTGGAATCACAGGAGAGGTTCAGATCATAGGAAGTGAGAGTGTCAGTCCTCTTGTACTTAAGTTGGTATTGTGCCTTTTGTATTAAATTTCGATGCAATTTCTGTGTCTCATCGTCAATAAGAAGGTGCAAGGTATACAGTAAACCTGAAGTGAAGCATCGGAAACTAAAACTGGACTCACAGGAGAGAGTTTCAAACCATAGAAAGAGAGAGTGACAGTCCTCTTTTACTTATGTCGGCATTGTTCCTTTTGTATTAAATTCCGATGAAATGTCTGTGTTTCATCGTCAATAAGAAGGTCCAAGGGATACAGTAAACCTGAACTGAAGCATCGGAATCTAAAACTGGACACACAGGAGAGGTTCAAATCATAGAAAGTTAGAGTGTCAGTCCTCTTGTACTTAAGTCGGCATTGTGCCTTTTGAATTTAATTCCGATGCAATTTCTGTGTTTCATCATCAATAAGAAGGTGCAAGGTATACAGTAAAACTGAAGTGAAGCATCAGAACCCATAACTGGACTCACAGGAGGGGTTCAAATCATAGAGAGTTAGAGTGTCAGTCCTCTTGAACTGAAGTCGGCATTGTGCCTTTTGAATTTAATTCCGACGCAATTTCTGTGTTTCACCGTCCATAAGAAGGTAAAAGGTATACAGTAAACCAGAAGTGAAGCATCGGAATCTAAAATTGGACTCATAGGAGAGGTTCAAATCATAGAAAGTTAGTGTCAGTCCTCTTGTACTTAAGTCGGCATTGTGCCTTTTGCATTAGATGCGGATGCAATTTTTGAATTTCATCGTCAATAAGAATATCCCAGGGATACAGTAAACCTGAAGTGAAGAATCGGAATCTAAAACTGGACTCACTGGAGAAGTCCAAATCATAGAAAGTTAGAGTGTCAGCCCTCTGGGACTTAAGTCGGCATTGTGCCTTTTGAATTCCATTCCGATGCAATTTTTGTGTTTCATCGTCAATAAGACAGTGCAAGGTATAAACCTGAAATGAAGCATCGGAATCTAAAAGTGGAATCACAGGAGAGGTTCAAATCATGGAAAGTGAGAGTGTCAGTACTCTTGTACTTAAGTCGGCATTGTGCCTTTTATATTAAATTCGGATGCAGTTGCTGTATTTCATCGTCAATAAGACGGTCCATGGTATACAGTAAACCTGAAGTGAAGCATCGGAATCTAAAACTGGACTCACAGGAGAGGATCAAATCATAGAAAGTGCGAGTGTTCGTCCTCTTGTACTTTAGTCGGCATTGTGCCTTTTGTATTAAATTCCGATGAAATTTCTGTGTTTCATCGTCAATAAGAAGGTCTAAGGGATACAGTAAACCTGAAGTGAAGCATCGGAATCTAAAACTGGACTTACAGGAGAGGTTCAAATCATAGAAAGGGAGAGTGTCAGTACTCTTGTACTTAAGTCGGTATTGTGCCTTTTGTATTAAATTCGGATGCAATTTCTGTATTTCCTCGTCAATAAGAAGGTCCAAGGGATACAGTAAACCTGAAGTGAAGCATCGGAATCTAAAACTGGACTCACAGGAGAGGATCAAATCATAGAAAGGGAGAGTGTCAGTCCTCTTTTACTTAAGTCGACATTGTGCCTTTGGTATTAAATTCGGATGTAATTTCTGTGTTTAATCGTCAATAAGAAGGACCAAGGGATACAGTAAACCTTAAGTGAAGCATCGGGATCTAAAACTGGACCCACAGGAGAGGTTCAAATCATAGATAGTTAGAGTGTCAGTCCTGTTGTACTTAAGTCGGCATTGTGTCTTTTAAATTTAATTCCGATGCAATTTCTGTGTTTCATCGTCATTAAGAAGGTGCAAGGTATACAGTAAACCAGAAGTGAGGCATCGGAATCTAAAACTGGACTCACAGGAGAGGTTCAAATCATAGGGAGTTAGAGTGTCAGTCCACTTGCACTTAAGTCGGCATTGTGCCTTTTAAATTTAATTCCGATGCAATTTCTGTGTTACGTCGTCAATAAGAAGGTGCAAGGTATACAGTAAACCTGAAGTGAAGCATCGGAATCTAAAACTGGAACCACAGGAGAGGTTCAAATCATAGAAAGAGAGAGTGTCAGTCCTCTTTTACTTAAGACGGTAATGTGCCATTTGTATTAAATTCGGATGCAATTTCTGTATTTCATCGTCAATAAGAAGGTACAAGGTATACAGTAAACCAGAAGTGAAGCATCTGAATCTAAAACTGGACTCACAGCAGAGGTTCAAATCTTAGAAAGTTAGAGTGTCGGTCCTCTTGTACTTAAGTCGGCATTGTGCCTTTTGAATTTAATTACGATGCAATATCTGTGTTTCATCGTCACTACGAAGGTGCAAGGTATACAGTAAACCTGAAGTGAAGCATCGGAATCCAAAACTGGACTCACAGGAGAGGTTCAAATCATAGAAAGTTAGAGTGTCAGTCCTCTTGTACTTAAGTCGGCATTGTGCGTTTTGTATTAAATTCGGATGCAATTTCTGTATTTCATAGTCAATTAGAAGGTTCAAGGGATACAGTAAAGCTGAAGTGAAGCATCGGAATCTAAAAGTGGACTCACAAGACACGTTCATATTATAGAAAGTTAGAGCGTCAGTCCTCTTGTACGTAAGTCGGCATTGTGCCTTTTGAATTTAATTCCGATGCAATTTTTGTGTTTCATCGTCAATAAGACGGTGCAATGTATAAACCTGAAGTGAAGCATCGGAATCTAAAACTGGAATCATAGAAGAGGATCAAATAATGGAAAGTGAGAGTGTCAGTCCTCTTGTACTTAAGTCGGCATTGTGCCTTTTGTATTAAATTCGGATGCAATTTCTGTGTTTTATCGTCAATTAGAAGGTGCAAGGTATACAGTAAACCTGAAGTGTAGCATCGGAATCTCAAACTGGACTCAAAGGAGAGGTTCAAATCAGAAGGAGAGAGTGACACCCCTCTTTTACATAAGTCGGCATTGTGCCTTTGTATTAAATTCCGATGAAATATCTGTGTTTCATCGTCAATAAGAAGGTCCAAGGGATACGGTAAACCTGAAGTGAAGCATCGGAATCTAGAACTGGACTCACAAGAGAGGTTCAAATCATAGAGAGTTAGAGTGTCAGTCCTCTTGTATTTAAGTCGGCATTGTGCCTTTTGAATTTAATTCCGATGCTCTTTCTGTGTTTCATCGTCAATACGAAGGTGCAAGGTATACAGTAAACCTGAAGTGAAGCATCGGAATCTAAAACTAGACTCACAGGAGGGGATCAAATCATAGATAGTTAGAGTGTCAGTCGTCTTATACCTAAGTCGGCTAAGTGTCGTTTGAATCTAATTCCGATGCAATTTCTGTGTTTCATCGTCAATAAGAAGGTGCAAGGTATACAGTATATCTGAAGTGAAGCATCGGAATCTAAAACTGGACTCACAGGAGAGGTTCAGATCATAGAGTGTCAGTCCACTTGTACTTAAAAAGGCATTGTGCCTTTTGAATTTAATTCCGATGCAATTTCTGTGCTTCATCGTCAATAAGAAGGTTCAAAGGATACAGTAAACCTGAAGAGAAGCATCGGAATCTAAAGCTGGACTCACAGGAGAGGTTCAAATCATACAATGTGGGAGTGTCAGTCCTCTTGTACTTAAGTCGGCATTGTGCCTTTTGTATTAATTTCCGTTGCCATTTCTGTGTTTCATCGTCAATAAGAAGGTCCAAGGTATACAGTAAACCTGAAGTGAAGCTTCCGAATCTAAAACTGGACTCACAGGAGAGGTTCAAATTATAGAAAGTTAGAGTGTCAGTCGTCTTGTACTTACGTCGGCATTGTGCCTTTTCTATTAAATCTGGATGCAATTTCGGTATTTCATCGTCAATAAGAAGGTCCAAGGGATACAGTAAACCTGAAGTGATGCATCGGAATCTAAAACTGGACTCACAGGAGAGGTTCAAATCATAGATTGTTAGAGTGTCAGTCCTCTGCTACTTAAATCGGCATTGTGCCTTTTGAATTTAATTCCGATGCAATTTCTGTGTTTCATTGTCAATTAGACGGTGCAAGGTATACAGTAAACCTGAAGTGAAGCATCGGACTCTAAAACTCGAATCACAGGAGAGGTTCAGATCATAGGAAGTGAGAGTGTCAGTCCTCTTGTACTTAAGTTGGTATTGTGCCTTTTGTATTAAATTCCGATGCAATTTCTGTGTCTCATCGTCAATAAGAAGGTGCAAGGTATACAGTAAACCTGAGGTGAAGCATCGGAAATTAAAACTGGACTCACAGGAGAGGTTCAAACCATAGAAAGAGAGAGTGACAGTCCTCTTTTACTTATGTCGGCATTGTTCCTTTTGTATTAAATTCCGATGAAATGTCTGTGTTTCATCGTCAATAAGAAGGTCCAAGGGATACAGTAAACCTGAACTGAAGCATCGGAATCTAAAACTGGACACACAGGAGAGGTTCAAATCATAGAAAGTTAGAGTGTCAGTTCTCTTGTACTTAAGTCGGCATTGTGCCTTTTGAATTTAATTCCGATGCAATTTCTGTGTTTCATCATCAATAAGAAGGTGCAAGGTATACAGTAAAACTGAAGTGAAGCATCAGAATCCATAACTGGACTCACAGGAGGGGTTCAAATCATAGAGAGTTAGAGTGTCAGTCCTCTTGAACTGAAGTCGGCATTGTGCCTTTTGAATTTAATTCCGACGCAATTTCTGTGTTTCACCGTCAATAAGAAGGTACAAGGTATACAGTAAACCAGAAGTGAAGCATCGGAATCTAAAATTGGACTCATAGGAGAGGTTCAAATCATAGAAAGTTAGTGTCAGTCCTCTTGTACTTAAGTCGGCATTGTGCCTTTTGTATTAAATGCGGATGCAATTTTTGTATTTCATCGTCAATAAGAAGATCCCAGGGATACAGTAAACCTGAAGTGAAGAATCGGAATCTAAAACTGGACTCACTGGAGAAGTCCAAATCATAGAAAGTTAGAGTGTCAGTCCTCTGGTACTTAAGTCGGCATTGTGCCTTTTGAATTTCATTCCGATGCAATTTTTGTGTTTCATCGTCAATAAGACAGTGCAAGGTATAAACCTGAAATGAAGCATCGGAATCTAAAACTGGAATCACAGGAGAGGTTCAAATCATAGAAAGAGAGAGTGTCAGTCCTCTTTTACTTAAGTCGGCATTGTGCCTTTTATATTAAATTCGGATGCAGTTGCTGTATTTCATCGTCAATAAGAAGGTCCAAGGTATACAGTAAACCTGAAGTGAAGCATCGGAATCTAAAACTGGACTCACAGGAGAGGTTCAAATCATAGAAAGTGCGAGTGTTAGTCCTCTTGTACTTTAGTCGGCATTGTGCCTTTTGTATTAAATTCCGATGAAATTTCTGTGTTTCATCGTCAATAAGAAGGTCTAAGGGATACAGTAAACCTGAAGTGAAGCATCGGAATCTAAAACTGGACTTACAGGAGAGGTTCAAATCATAGAAAGGGAGAGTGTCAGTACTCTTGTACTTAAGTCGGTATTGTGCCTTTTGTATTAAATTCGGATGCAATTTCTGTATTTCCTCGTCAATAAGAAGGTCCAAGGGATACAGTAAACCTGAAGTGAAGCATCGGAATCTAAAACTGGACTCACTGGAGAGGTTCAAATCATAGAAAGTTAGAGTGTCAGTCCACTTGTACTTAAGTCGGCATTGTGCCTTTTGAACTTAATTCCGATGCAATTTCTGTGTTTCATCGTCAATAAGAAGGTGCAAGGTATACAGTAAACCTGAAGTGAAGCATCGGAATCCAAAACTGGAATCACAGGAGAGGTTCAAATCATAGAGAGTTAGAGTGTAGGTCCTCTTGTACTTAAGTCGGCATTGTGCCTTTTGAATTTAATTCCGATGCAATTTCTGTGTTTCATCGTCAATAAGAAGGTGCAAGGTATACAGTAAACCTGAAGTAAAGCATCGGAATCTAAAACAGAACTCATAGGAGAGGTTCAAATCATAGAAAGTTAGAGTGTCAGTCCTCTTGTACTTAAGTCGGCATTGTGCCTTTTGAATTTCATTCCGATGCAATATATGTGTTTCATCATCCATAAGACGGTGCAAGGTATAAGCCTGAAGTGAAGCAATAGATTCTAAAAGTTGAATCACAGGAGAGGTTCAAATCATAGAAAGTGAGAGTGTCAGTCCTCTTGTACTTAAGTCGACATTGTGCCTAATGTATTAAATTTCGATGCAATTTCTGTGTTTCATCGTCAATAAGAAGGTGCAAGGTATACAGTAAACCTGAAGAGAAGCATCGGAATCTAAAACTGGACTCACAGGAGAGGTTCAAATCATAGAAAGAGAGAGTGAAAGTCTTCTTTTACTTAAGTCGGCATTGTGCCTTTTGTATTAAATTCCGATGAAATTTCTGTGTTTCATCGTCAATAAGAAGGTGCAGGGTATACAGTAAACCTGAAGTGAAGCATCGGAATCTAAAACTGGACTCACAGGAGAGGTTCAAATCATAGAAAGTGAGAGTGTCAGTCCTCTTGTACTTAAATCGGCATTGTGCCTTTTGTATTAAATTCGGATGCAATTTCTGTGTTTCATCGTCAATAAGAAGGACCAAGGGATACAGTAAACCTGAAGTGAAGCATTGGAATCTAAAACTGGACCGACAGGAGAGGTTCAAATCATAGATAGTTAGAGTGTCTGTCCTCTTGTACTTAAGTCGGCGTTGTGTCTTTTGAATTTAATTCCGATGCATTTTCTGTGTTTCATCGTCTATAAGAAGGTGCAAGGTATACAGTAAACCAGAAGTGAAGCATCGGAATCTAAAATTGGACTCACAGGAGAGGTTCAAATCATAGAGAGTTAGAATGTCAGTACTCTTGTACTTATGTCGGCATTGTGCCTTTTGAATTTAATTCCGATGCAATTTCTGTGGTTCATCGTCAATAAGAAGGTGCAAGTTATACAGTAAATCTGAAGTGAAGCATCGGAATCTAAAACCGGACTCATAGGAGAGGTTCAAATCATAGAAAGTGAGAGTGTCAGTCCTCTTGTACATAAGTCGGCATTGTGCCTTTTGTATTAAATGCGGATGCAATTTCTGTATTTCATCGTCAATAAGAAGGTCCAAGGGATACAGTAAACCTGAAGTGAAGAATCGGAATCTAAAACTGGACTCACAGGAGAGGTTCAAATCATAGAAAGTTAGAGTGTCAGTCCTCTTGTACTTAAGTCGGCATTGTGCCTTTTGAATATAATTCCGATGCAATTTTTGTGTTTCATCGTCCATAAGACGGTGCAAGGTATAAACCTGAAGTGAAGCATCAGAATCTAAAACTGGAATCACAGGAGAGGTTCAAATCATAGAAAGTGAGAGTGTCAGTCGTCTTGTACATAATACGGCATTGTGCCTTTTGTATTAAATTCCGATGCAATTTCTGTGTTTCATCGTCAATAAGAAGGTGCAAGGTATACATTAAACCTGAAGAGAAGCATCGGAATCTAAAACTGGACTCACAGGAGAGGTTCAAATCATAGAAAGAGTGACAGTCCTCTTTTACTTAAGTCGGCATTTTGATTTTTGTATTAAATTCCGATGAAATTTCTGTGTTTCATCGTCAATAAGAAGGTGCAAGGTATACAGTAAACCTGAAGAGAAGCATCGGAATCAAAAACTGGACTCACAGGAGAGGTTCAAAGCATAGAAAGAGAGAGTGACAGTCCTCTTTAATTAAGTTGGCATTGTGCCTTTTGTATTAAATTCCAATGAAATTACTGTGTTTCATCGTCAATAAGAAGGTCCAAGGGATTCAGTAAACCAGAAGTGATGCATCGGAATCTAAAACTGGGCTCACAGGAGAGGTTCAAATCATAGTTAGTTAGAGTGTCAGTCCTCTTGTACTTAAGTCGGCATTGTGCCTTTTAAATTTAATTCCCATGCAATTTCTCTGTTTCATCGTCAATAAGAAGGTGCAAGGTATACAGTACACCTGAAGTAAAGCATCGGAATCTGAAACTGGACTCACAGGAGAGGTTCAAATCATAGAAAGTGAGAGTGTCTGTCCTCTTTTACTTAAGTCGGCATTGTGCCTTTTGTATTAAATTCGGATGCAATTTCTGTATTTCATCGCCAATAAGAATGTCCAAGGTATACAGTAAACCTGAAGTGAAGCATCGGAATGTAAAACTGGACAAGCAGGAGAGATTCAAATCATAGAAAGTGAGAGTGTTAGTCCTCTTGTACTTAAGTCGGCATTGTGCCCTTTGTATTAAATTCCGATGAATTTCTCTGTGTTTCATCGTAAATAAGAAGGTCTAAGGGATACAGTAAACCTGAAGTGAAGCATCAGAATCTAAAACTGGACTCACAGGAGTGGTTCAAATCATAGAAAGGGAGAGTGTCAGTCCTCTTGTACTCTAGTCGGTATTGTGCCTTTTTGTATTAAATTCGGATGCAATATCTGTATTTCATCGTCAATAAGACGGTCCAAGGGTTACAGTAAACCTGAAGTGAAGCATCAGAATCTAAAACTGGACTCACAGGAGACGTTCAAATCATAGAAACTTAGAGTGTCAGTCCTCTTGTACTTAAGTCGGCATTGTGCCTTTTGAACTTAATTCCGATGCAATTTCTGTGTTTCATCGTCAATAAGAAGGTGCAAGGTATACAGTAAACCTGAAGTGAGGCATCGGAATCCAAAACTGGACTCACAGGAGAGGTTCAAATCATAGAGAGTTAGAGTGTCAGTCCTCTTGTACTTAAGTCGGCATTGTGCCTTTTGTATTAAATGCGGATGCAATTTCTTATTTCATCGTCAATAAGAAGGTCCAAGGGATACAGTAAACCTGAAGTGAAGAATCGGATTCTAAAACTGGACTCACAGGAGAGGTTCTAATCATAGAAAGTTAGAGTGTCAGTCCTCTTGTACTTAAGTCGGCATTGTGCCTTTTGAATATAATTCTGATGCAATTTTTGTGTTTCATCGTCCATAAGACGGTGCAAGGTATAAACCTGAAGTGAAGCATCAGAATCTAAAACTGGAATCACAGGAGAGGTTCAAATCATAGAAAGTGAGAGTGTCAGTCCTCTTGTACTTAAGTCGGCATTGTGCCTTTTGTATTAAATTCTGATGCAATTTCTGTGTTTCATCGTCAATAAGATGGTGCAAGGTATACAGTAAACCTGAAGAGAAGCATCGGAATCTAAATCTGGACTCACAGGATAAGTTCAAATCATAGAAAGAGAGAGTGACAGTCCTCTTTTACTTAAGTCGGCATTTTGCTTTTTGTATTAAATTCCGATGAAATTTCTGTGTTTCATCGACAATAAGAAGGTGCAAGGTATACAGTAAACATGAAGTGAGGCATCGGAATCCAAAACTGGACTCACAGGAGAGGTTCAAATCATAGAGAGTTAGAGTGTCAGTCCTCTTGTACTTAAGTCGGCATTGTGCCTTTTGTATTAAATTCCGATGCAATTTCTGTGTTTCATCGTCAATAAGATGGTGCATGGTATACAGTAAACCTGAAGAGAAGCATCGGAATCTAAATCTGGACTCACAGGATAGGTTCAAATCATAGAAAGCGAGAGTGTCAGTCCTCTTTTACTTAAGTCGGCATTTTGCTTTTTGTATTAAATTCCGATGAAATTTCTGTGTTTCACCGTCAATAAGAAGGTGCAAGGTATACAGTAAACCTGAAGAGAAGCATCGGAATCAAAAACTGGACTCACAGGAGAGGTTCAAATCATAGAAAGAGTGACAGTCCTCTTTTACTTAAGTCGGCATTTTGCTTTTTGTATCAAATTCCGATGAAATTTCTGTGTTTCATCGTCAATAAGAAGGTGCAAGGTATACAGTAAACCTGAAGAGAAGCATCGGAATCAAAATCTGGACTCACAGGAGAGGTTCAAAGCATAGAAAGAGAGAGTGACAGTCCTCTTTAATTAAGTCGGCATTGTGCCTTTTGTATTAAATTCCAATGAAATTACTGTGTTTCATCGTCAGTAAGAAGGTCCAAGGGATTCAGTAAACCAGAAGTGAAGCATCGGAATCTAAAACTGGGCTCACAGGAGAGGTTCAAATCATAGTTAGTTAGAGTGTCAGTCCTCTTGTACTTAAGTCGGCATTGTGCCTTTTAAATTTAATTCCCATGCAATTTCTCTGTTTCATCGTCAATAAGAAGGTGCAAGGTATACAGTACACCTGAAGTAAAGCATCGGAATCTGAAACTGGACTCACAGGAGAGGTTCAAATCATAGAAAGAGAGAGTGTCTGTCCTCTTTTACTTAAGTCGGCATTGTGCCTTTTGTATTAAATTCGGATGCAATTTCTGTATTTCATCGCCAATAAGAATGTCCAAGGTATACAGTAAACCTGAAGTGAAGCATCGGAATGTAAAACTGGACAAACAGGAGAGATTCAAATCATAGAAAGTGAGAGTGTTAGTCCTCTTGTACTTAAGTCGGCATTGTGCCCTTTGTATTAAATTCCGATGAATTTCTCTGTGTTTCATCGTAAATAAGAAGGTCTAAGGGATACAGTAAACCTGAAGTGAAGCATCAGAATCTAAAACTGGACTCACAGGAGAGGTTCAAATCATAGAAAGGGAGAGTGTCAGTCCTCTTGTACTCTAGTCGGTATTGTGCCTTTTTGTATTAAATTCGGATGCAATATCTGTATTTCATCGTCAATAAGACGGTCCAAGGGTTACAGTAAACCTGAAGTGAAGCATCAGAATCCAAAACTGGACTCACAGGAGACGTTCAAATCATAGAAAGTTAGAGTGTCAGTCCTCTTGTACTTAAGTCGGCATTGTGCCTTTTGAACTTAATTCCGATGCAATATCTGTGTTTCATCGTCAATAAGAAGGTGCAAGGTATACAGTAAACCTGAAGTGAGGCATCGGAATCCAAAACTGGACTCACAGGAGAGGTTCAAATCATAGAGAGTTAGAGTGTCAGTCCTCTTGTACTTAAGTCGACATTGTGCCTTTTGTATTAAATGCGGATGCAATTTCTTATTTCATCGTCAATAAGAAGGTCCAAGGGATACAGTAAACCTGAAGTGAAGAATCGGATTCTAAAACTGGACTCACAGGAGAGGTTCTAATCATAGAAAGTTAGAGTGTCAGTCCTCTTGTACTTAAGTCGGCATTGTGCCTTTTGAATATAATTCCGATGCAATTTTTGTGTTTCATCGTCCATAAGACGGTGCAAGGTATAAACCTGAAGTGAAGCATCAGAATCTAAAACTGGAATCACAGGAGAGGTTCAAATCATAGAGAGTTAGAGTGTCAGTCCTCTTGTACTTAAGTCGGCATTGTGCCTTTTGTATTAAATTCCGATGCAATTTCTGTGTTTCATCGTCAATAAGATGGTGCATGGTATACAGTAAACCTGAAGAGAAGCATCGGAATCTAAATCTGGACTCACAGGATAGGTTCAAATCATAGAAAGCGAGAGTGTCAGTCCTCTTTTACTTAAGTCGGCATTTTGCTTTTTGTATTAAATTCCGATGAAATTTCTGTGTTTCACCGTCAATAAGAAGGTGCAAGGTATACAGTAAACCTGAAGAGAAGCATCGGAATCAAAAACTGGACTCACAGGAGAGGTTCAAATCATAGAAAGAGTGACAGTCCTCTTTTACTTAAGTCGGCATTTTGCTTTTTGTATCAAATTCCGATGAAATTTCTGTGTTTCATCGTCAATAAGAAGGTGCAAGGTATACAGTAAACCTGAAGAGAAGCATCGGAATCAAAATCTGGACTCACAGGAGAGGTTCAAAGCATAGAAAGAGAGAGTGACAGTCCTCTTTAATTAAGTCGGCATTGTGCCTTTTGTATTAAATTCCAATGAAATTACTGTGTTTCATCGTCAATAAGAAGGTCCAAGGGATTCAGTAAACCAGAAGTGAAGCATCGGAATCTAAAACTGGGCTCACAGGAGAGGTTCAAATCATAGTTAGTTAGAGTGTCAGTCCTCTTGTACTTAAGTCGGCATTGTGCCTTTTAAATTTAATTCCCATGCAATTTCTCTGTTTCATCGTCAATAAGAAGGTGCAAGGTATACAGTACACCTGAAGTAAAGCATCGGAATCTGAAACTGGACTCACAGGAGAGGTTCAAATCATAGAAAGAGAGAGTGTCTGTCCTCTTTTACTTAAGTCGGCATTGTGCCTTTTGTATTAAATTCGGATGCAATTTCTGTATTTCATCGCCAATAAGAATGTCCAAGGTATACAGTAAACCTGAAGTGAAGCATCTTAATGTAAAACTGGACAAACAGGAGAGATTCAAATCATAGAAAGTGAGAGTGTTAGTCCTCTTGTACTTAAGTCGGATTGTGCCCTTTGTATTAAATTCCGATGAATTTCTCTGTGTTTCATCGTAAATAAGAAGGTCTAAGGGATACAGTAAACCTGAAGTGAAGCATCAGAATCTAAAACTGGACTCACAGGAGAGGTTCAAATCATAGAAAGGGAGAGTGTCAGTCCTCTTGTACTCTAGTCGGTATTGTGCCTTTTTGTATTAAATTCGGATGCAATATCTGTATTTCATCGTCAATAAGACGGTCCAAGGGTTACAGTAAACCTGAAGTGAAGCATCAGAATCTAAAACTGGACTCACAGGAGACGTTCAAATCATAGAAAGTTAGAGTGTCAGTCCTCTTGTACTTAAGTCGGCATTGTGCCTTTTGAATATAATTCCGATGCAATTTTTGTGTTTCATCGTCCATAAGACGGTGCTAGGTATAAACCTGAAGTGAAGCATCAGAATCTAAAACTGGAATCACAGGAGAGGTTCAAATCATAGAGAGTTAGAGTGTCAGTCCTCTTGTACTTAAGTCGGCATTGTGCCTTTTGTATTAAATTCCGATGCAATTTCTGTGTTTCATCGTCAATAAGATGGTGCATGGTATACAGTAAACCTGAAGAGAAGCATCAGAATCTAAATCTGGACTCACAGGATAGGTTCAAATCATAGAAAGCGAGAGTGTCAGTCCTCTTTTACTTAAGTCGGCATTTTGCTTTTTGTAATAAATTCCGATGAAATTTCTGTGTTTCACCGTCAATAAGAAGGTGCAAGGTATACAGTAAACCTGAAGAGAAGCATCGGAATCAAAAACTGGACCCACAGGAGAGGTTCAAATCATAGAAAGAGTGACAGTCCTCTTTTACTTAAGTCGGCATTTTGCTTTTTGTATCAAATTCCGATGAAATTTCTGTGTTTCATCGTCAATAAGAAGGTGCAAGGTATACAGTAAACCTGAAGAGAAGCATCGGAATCAAAATCTGGACTCACAGGAGAGGTTCAAAGCATAAAAAGAGAGAGTGACAGTCCTCTTTAATTAAGTCGGCATTGTGCCTTTTGTATTAAATTCCAATGAAATTACTGTGTTTCATCGTCAATAAGAAGGTCCAAGGGATTCAGTAAACCAGAAGTGAAGCATCGGAATCTAAAACTGGGCTCACAGGAGAGGTTCAAATCATAGTTAGTTAGAGTGTCAGTCCTCTTGTACTTAAGTCGGCATTGTGCCTTTTAAATTTAATTCCCATGCAATTTCTCTGTTTCATCGTCAATAAGAAGGTGCAAGGTATACAGTACACCTGAAGTAAAGCATCGGAATCTGAAACTGGACTCACAGGAGAGGTTCAAATCATAGAAAGAGAGAGTGTCTGTCCTCTTTTACTTAAGTCGGCATTGTGCCTTTTGTATTAAATTCGGATGCAATTTCTGTATTTCATCGCCAATAAGAATGTCCAAGGTATACAGTAAACCTGAAGTGAAGCATCGGAATGTAAAACTGGACAAACAGGAGAGATTCAAATCATAGAAAGTGAGAGTGTTAGTCCTCTTGTACTTAAGTCGGCATTGTGCCCTTTGTATTAAATTCCGATGAATTTCTCTGTGTTTCATCGTAAATAAGAAGGTCTAAGGGATACAGTAAACCTGAAGTGAAGCATCAGAATCTAAAACTGGACTCACAGGAGAGGTTCAAATCATAGAAAGGGAGAGTGTCAGTCCTCTTGTACTCTAGTCGGTATTGTGACTTTTTGTATTAAATTCGGATGCAATATCTGTATTTCATCGTCAATAAGACGGTCCAAGGGTTACAGTAAACCTGAAGTGAAGCATCAGAATCTAAAACTGGACTCACAGGAGACGTTCAAATCATAGAAAGTTAGAGTGTCAGTCCTCTTGTACTTAAGTCGGCATTGTGCCTTTTGAACTTAATTCCGATGCAATTTCTGTGTTTCATCGTCAATAAGAAGGTGCAAGGTATACAGTAAACCTGAAGTGAGGCATCGGAATCCAAAACTGGACTCACAGGAGAGGTTCAAATCATAGAGAGTTAGAGTGTCAGTCCTCTTGTACTTAAGTCGGCATTGTGCCTTTTGTATTAAATGCGGATGCAATTTCTTATTTCATCGTCAATAAGAAGGTCCAAGGGATACAGTAAACCTGAAGTGAAGAATCGGATTCTAAAACTGGACTCACAGGAGAGGTTCTAATCATAGAAAGTTAGAGTGTCAGTCCTCTTGTACTTAAGTCGGCATTGTGCCTTTTGTATTAAATTCTGATGCAATTTCTGTGTTTCATCGTTAATAAGATGGTGCAAGGTATACAGTAAACCTGAAGAGAAGCATCGGAATCTAAATCTGGACTCACAGGATAAGTTCAAATCATAGAAAGAGAGAGTGACAGTCCTCTTTTACTTAAGTCGGCATTTGGCTTTTTGTATTAAATTCCGATGAAATTTCTGTGTTTCATCGACAATAAGAAGGTGCAAGGTATACAGTAAACCTGAAGTGAGGCATCGGAATCCAAAACTGGACTCACAGGAGAGGTTCAAATCATAGAGAGTTAGAGTGTCAGTCCTCTTGTACTTAAGTCGGCATTGTGCCTTTTGTATTAAATGCGGATGCAATTTCTGTATTTCATCGTCAATGAGAAGGTCCAAGGGATACAGTAAACCTAAAGAGAACAATCGGATTCTAAAACTGGACTCACAGGAGAGGTTCAAATCATAGAAAGTTAGAGTGTCAGTCCTCTTGTACTTAAGTCGGCATTGTGCCTTTTGAATATAATTCCGATGCAATTTTTGTGTTTCATCGTCCATAAGACGGTGCAAGGTATAAACCTGAAGTGAAGCATCAGAATCTAAAACTGGAATCACAGGAGAGGTTCAAATCATAGAGAGTTAGAGTGTCAGTCCTCTTGTACTTAAGTCGGCATTGTGCCTTTTGTATTAAATTCCGATGCAATTTCTGTGTTTCATCGTCAATAAGATGGTGCATGGTATACAGTAAACCTGAAGAGAAGCATCGGAATCTAAATCTGGACTCACAGGATAGGTTCAAATCATAGAAAGCGAGAGTGTGAGTCCTCTTTTACTTAAGTCGGCATTTTGCTTTTTGTATTAAATTCCGATGAAATTTCTGTGTTTCACCGTCAATAAGAAGGTGCAAGGTATACAGTAAACCTGAAGAGAAGCATCGGAATCAAAAACTGGACTCACAGGAGAGGTTCAAATCATAGGAAGAGAGAGTGACAGTCCTCTTTAATTAAGTCGGCATTGTGCCTTTTGTATTAAATTCCGATGAAATTACTGTGTTTCATCGTCAATAAGAAGGTCCAAGGGATTCAGTAAACCAGAAGTGAAGCATCGGAATCTAAAACTGGGCTCACAGGAGAGGTTCAAATCATAGTTAGTTAGAGTGTCAGTCCACTTGTATTTAAGTCGGCATTGTGCCTTTTAAATTTAATTCCCATGCAATTTCTCTGTTTCATCGTCAATAAGAAGGTGCAAGGTATACTGTAAACCTGAAGTAAAGCATCGGAATCTGAAACTGGACTCACAGGAGAAGTTCAAATCATAGAAAGAGAGTATGTCAGTCCTCTTTTACTTAAGTCGGCATTGTGCCTTTTGTATTAAATTCGGATGCAATTTCTGTATTTCATCGCCAATAAGAATGTCCAAGGTATACAGTAAACCTGAAGGGAAGCATCGGAATGTAAAACTGGACAAACAGGAGAGATTCAAATCATAGAAAGTGAGAGTGTTAGTCCTCTTGTACTTAAGTCGGCATTGTGCCTTTTGTATTAAATTCCGATGAATTTCTCTGTGTTTCATCGTAAATAAGAGGGTCTAAGGGATACAGTAAACCTGAAGTGAAGCATCGGAATCTAAAACTGGACTCACAGGAGAGGTTCAAATCATAGAAAGGGAGAGTGTCAGTCCTCTTGTACTCTAGTCGGTATTGTGCCTTTTGTATTAAATTCGGATGCAATATCTGGATTTCATCGTCAATAAGAAGGTCCAAGGGTTACAGCAAACCTGAAGTGAAGCATCGGAATCTAAAACTGGACTCACAGGAGACGTTCAAATCATAGAAAGTTAGAGTGTCAGTCCTCTTGTACTTAAGTCGGCATTGTGCCTTTTGAATTTAATTCCGATGAAATTTCTGTGTTTCATCGTCAATAAGAAGGTCCTAGGTATACAGTAAACCTGAAGTGAAGCATCGGAATCTAAAACTGGACTCACAGGAGAGGTTCAAATCATAGAAAGTTAGAGTGTCAGTCCTCTGGTACTTAAGTCGGCATTGTGCCTTTTGAATTTCATTCCGATGCAATTTTTGTGTTTCATCGTCAATAAGACAGTGCAAGGTATAAACCTGAAATGAAGCATCGGAATCTAAAACTGGAATCACAGGAGAGGTTCAAATCATAGAAAGAGAGAGTGTCAGTCCTCTTTTACTTAAGTCGGCATTGTGCCTTTTATATTAAATTCGGATGCAGTTGCTGTATTTCATCGTCAATAGGAAGGTCCAAGGTATACAGTAAACCTGAAGTGAAGCATCGGAATCTAAAACTGGACTCACAGGAGAGGTTCAAATCATAGAAAGTGCGAGTGTTAGTCCTCTTGTACTTTAGTCGGCATTGTGCCTTTTGTATTAAATTCCGATGAAATTTCTGTGTTTCATCGTCAATAAGAAGGTCTAAGGGATACAGTAAACCTGAAGTGAAGCATCGGAATCTAAAACTGGACTTACAGGAGAGGTTCAAATCATAGAAAGGGAGAGTGTCAGTACTCTTGTACTTAAGTCGGTATTGTGCCTTTTGTATTAAATTCGGATGCAATTTCTGTATTTCCTCGTCAATAAGAAGGTCCAAGGGATACAGTAAACCTGAAGTGAAGCATCGGAATCTAAGACTGGACTCACAGGAGAGGTTCAAATCATAGAAAGTTAGAGTGTCAGTCCACTTGTACTTAAGTCGGCATTGTGCCTTTTGAACTTAATTCCGATTCAATTTCTGTGTTTCATCGTCAATAAGAAGGTGCAAGGTATACAGTAAACCTGAAGTGAAGCATCGGAATCCAAAACTGGAATCACAGGAGAGGTTCAAATCATAGAGAGTTAGAGTGTAGGTCCTCTTGTACTTAAGTCGGCATTGTGCCTTTTGAATTTAATTCCGATGCAATTTCTGTGTTTCATCGTCAATAAGAAGGTGCAAGGTATACAGTAAACGTGAAGTAAAGCATCGGAATCTAAAACAGGACTCATAGGAGAGGTTCAAATCATAGAAAGTTAGAGTGTCAGTCCTCTTGTACTTAAGTCGGCATTGTGCCTTTTGAATTTCATTCCGATGCAATATTTGTGTTTCATCATCCATAAGACGGTGCAAGGTATAAGCCTGAGGTGAAGCAAGAGATTCTAAAACTTGAATCACAGGAGAGGTTCAAATCATAGAAAGTGAGAGTGTCAGTCCTCTTGTACTTAAGTCGACATTGTGCCTAATGTATTAAAATTCAATGCAATTTCTGTGTTTCATCGTCAATAAGAAGGTGCAAGGTATACAGTAAACCTGAAGAGAAGCATCGGAATCTAAAACTGGACTCACAGGAGAGGTTCAAATCATAGAAAGAGAGAGTGAAAGTCTTCTTTTACTTAAGTCGGCATTGTGCCTTTTGTATTAAATTCCGATGAAATTTCTGTGTTTCATCGTCAATAAGAAGGTGCAAGGTATACAGTAAACCTGAAGTGAAGCATCGGAATCTAAAACTGGACTCACAGGAGAGGTTCAAATCATAGAAAGTGAGTGTGTCAGTCCTCTTGTACTTAAATCGGCATTGTGCCTTTTGTATTAAATTCGGATGCAATTTCTGTGTTTCATCGTCAATAAGAAGGACCAAGGGATACAGTAAACCTGAAGTGAAGCATTGGAATCTAAAACTGGACCGACAGGAGAGGTTCAAATCATAGATAGTTAGAGTGTCTGTCCTCTTGTACTTAAGTCGGCGTTGTGTCTTTTGAATTTAATTCCGATGTAATTTCTGTGTTTCATCGTCTATAAGAAGGTGCAAGGTATACAGTAAACCAGAAGTGAAGCATCGGAATCTAAAATTGGACTCACAGGAGAGGTTCAAATCATAGAGAGTTAGAATGTCAGTACCCTTGTACTTATGTCGGCATTGTGCCTTTTGAATTTAATTCCGATGCAATTTCTGTGGTTCATCGTCAATAAGAAGGTGCAAGTTATACAGTAAATCTGAAGTGAAGCATCGGAATCTAAAACGGGACTCATAGGAGAGGTTCAAATCATAGAAAGTGAGAGTGTCAGTCCTCTTGTACATAAGTCGGCATTGTGCCTTTTGTATTAAATGCGGATGCAATTTCTGTATTTCATCGTCAATAAGAAGGTCCAAGGGATACAGTAAACCTGAAGTGAAGAATCGGAATCTAAAACTGGACTCACAGGAGAGGTTCAAATCATAGAAAGTTAGAGTGTCAGTCCTCTTGTACTTAAGTCGGCATTGTGCCTTTTGAATATAATTCCGATGCAATTTTTGTGTTTCATCGTCCATAAGACGGTGCAAGGTATAAACCTGAAGTGAAGCATCAGAATCTAAAACTGGAATCACAGGAGAGGTTCAAATCATAGAAAGTGAGAGTGTCAGTCCTCTTGTACTTAAAACGGCATTGTGCCTTTTGTATTAAATTCCGATGCAATTTCTGTGTTTCATCGTCAATAAGAAGGTGCAAGGTATACAGTAAACCTGAAGAGAAGCATCGGAATCTAAAACTGGACTCACAGGAGAGGTTCAAATCATAGAAAGAGTGACAGTCCTCTTTTACTTAAGTCGGCATTTTGCTTTTTGTATTAAATTCCGATGAAATTTCTGTGTTTCATCGTCAATAAGAAGGTGCAAGGTATACAGTAAACCTGAAGAGAAGCATTGGAATCAAAAACTGGACTCACAGGAGAGGTTCAAAGCATAGAAAGAGAGAGTGACAGTCCTCTTTAATTAAGTCGGCATTGTGCCTTTTGTATTAAATTCCAATGAAATTACTGTGTTTCATCGTCAATAAGAAGGTCCAAGGGATTCAGTAAACCAGAAGTGAAGCATCGGAATCTAAAACTGGGCTCACGGGAGAGGTTCAAATCATAGTTAGTTAGAGTGTCAGTCCTCTTGTACTTAAGTCGGCATTGTGCCTTTTAAATTTAATTCCCATGCAATTTCTCTGTTTCATCGTCAATAAGAAGGTGCAAGGTATACAGTACACCTGAAGTAAAGCATCGGAATCCAAAACTGGACTCACAGGAGAGGTTCAAATCATAGAGAGTTAGAGTGTCAGTCCTCTTGTACTTAAGTCGGCATTGTGCCTTTTGTATTAAAAGCGGATGCAATTTCTTATTTCATCGTCAATAAGAAGGTCCAAGGGATACAGTAAACCTGAAGTGAAGAATCGGATTCTAAAACTGGACTCACAGGTGAGGTTCTAATCATAGAAAGTTAGAGTGTCAGTCCTCTTGTACTTAAGTCGGCATTGTGCCTTTTGAATATAATTCCGATGCAATTTTTGTGTTTCATCGTCCATAAGACGGTGCAAGGTATAAACCTGAAGTGAAGCATCAGAATCTAAAACTGGAATCACAGGAGAGGTTCAAATCATAGAAAGTGAGAGTGTCAGTCCTCTTGTACTTAAGTCGGCATTGTGCCTTTTGTATTAAATTCTGATGCAATTTCTGTGTTTCATCGTCAATAAGATGGTGCAAGGTATACAGTAAACCTGAGGAGAAGCATCGGAATCTAAATCTGGACTCACAGGATAAGTTCAAATCATAGAAAGAGAGAGTGACAGTCCTCTTTTACTTAAGTCGGCATTTTGCTTTTTGTATTAAATTCCGATGAAATTTCTGTGTTTCATCGACAATAAGAAGGTGCAAGGTATACAGTAAACCTGAAGTGAGGCATCGGAATCCAAAACTGGACTCACAGGAGAGGTTCAAATCATAGAGAGTTAGAGTGTCAGTCCTCTTGTACTTAAGTCGGCATTGTGCCTTTTGTATTAAATGCGGATGCAATTTCTGTATTTCATCGTCAATGAGAAGGTCCAAGGGATACAGTAAACCTAAAGGGAAGAATCAGATTCTAAAACTGGACTCACAGGAGAGGTTCAAATCATAGAAAGTTAGAGTGTCAGTCCTCTTGTACTTAAGTCGGCATTGTGCCTTTTGAATATAATTCCGATGCAATTTTTGTGTTTCATCGTCCATAAGACGGTGCAAGGTATAAACCTGTAGTGAAGCATCAGAATCTAAAACTGGAATCACAGGAGAGGTTCAAATCATAGAAAGTGAGAGTGTCAGTCCTCTTGTACTTAAGTCGGCATTGTGCCTTTTGTATTAAATTCCGATGCAATTTCTGTGTTTCATCGTCAATAAGATGGTGCATGGTATACAGTAAACCTGAAGAGAAGCATCGAAATCTAAATCTGGACTCACAGGATATTTTCAAATCATAGAAAGGGAGAGTGTCAGTCCTCTTTTACTTAACTCGGCATTTTGCTTTTTGTATTAAATTCCGATGAAATATCTGTGTTTCACCGTCAATAAGAAGGTGCAAGGTATACAGTAAACCTGAAGAGAAGCATCGGAATCAAAAACTGGACTCACAGGAGAGGTTCAAATCATAGGAAGAGAGAGTGACAGTCCTCTTTAATTAAGTCGGCATTGTGCCTTTTGTATTAAATTCCGATGAAATTACTGTGTTTCATCGTCAATAAGAAGGTCCAAGGGATTCAGTAAACCAGAAGTGAAGCATCGGAATCTAAAACTGGGCTCACAGGAGAGGTTCAAATCATAGTTAGTTAGAGTGTGAGTCCTCTTGTACTTAAGTCGGCATTGTGCCTTTTAAATTTAATTCCCATGCAATTTCTCTGTTTCATCGTCAATAAGAAGGTGCAAGGTATACAGTAAACCTGAAGTAAAGCATCGGAATCTGAAACTGGACTCACAGGAGAAGTTCAAATCATAGAAAGAGAGTGTGTCAGTCCTCTTTTACTTAAGTCGGCATTGTGCCTTTTGTATTAAATTCGGATGCAATTTCTGTATTTCATCGCCAATAATAATGTCCAAGGTATACAGTAAACCTGAAGGGAAGCATCGGAATGTAAAACTGGACAAACAGGAGAGATTCAAATCATAGAAAGTGAGAGTGTTAGTCCTCTTGTACTTAAGTCGGCATTGTGCCTTTTGTATTAAATTCCGATGAATTTCTCTGTGTTTCATCGTAAATAAGAAGGTCTAAGGGATACAGTAAACCTGAAGTGAAGCATCGGAATCTAAAACTGGACTCACAGGAGAGGTTCAAATCATAGAAAGTTAGAGTGTCAGTCTTCTTGTACTTAAGTCGGCATTGTGCCATTTGAATTTAATTCCGATGCAATTTTTGTGTTTCATCGTCAATAAGACGGTGCAAGGTATAAACCTGAAGTGAAGCATCAGAATCTAAAACTGGAATCACAGGAGAGTTTCAAATCATAGAAAGTGAGAGTGTCAGTCCTCTTGTACTTAAGTCGGCATTGTGCCTTTTGTATTAAATTCTGATGCAATATCTGGATTTCATCGTCAATAAGAAGGTCCAAGGGTTACAGCAAACCTGAAGTGAAGCATCGGAATCTAAAACTGGACTCACAGGAGACGTTCAAATCATAGAAAGTTAGAGTGTCAGTCCTCTTGTACTTAAGTCGGCATTGTGCCTTTTGAATTTAATTCCGATGAAATTTCTGTGTTTCATCGTCAATAAGAAGGTCCTAGGTATACAGTAAACCTGAAGTGAAGCATCGGAATCTAAAACTGGACTCACAGGAGAGGTTCAAATCATAGAAAGTTAGAGTGTCAGTCTTCTTGTACTTAAGTCGGCATTGTGCCATTTGAATTTAATTCCGAGGCAATTTTTGTGTTTCATCGTCAATAAGACGGTGCAAGGTAGACAGTAAACCTGAAGTGAAGCATCGGAATCCTAAACTGGCCTCACAGGAGAGGTTCAAATCAGAGAGAGTTAGAGTTTCAGTCCTCTTGTACTTAAGTCGGCATTGTGCCTTTTGAATTTAATTCCGATGCAATTTCTGTGTTCATCGTCAATAAGAAGGTGCAAGGTATACGGTAAACCTGAAGTGAACCATCGGAATCTAAAAGTGGACCCACAGGAGAGGTTCAAATCATAGAAAGTTAGAGTGTCAGTCCTCTTGTACTTAAGTCGGCATTGTATCTTTTGTATTAAATGCGGATGTAATTTCTGTATTTCATCGTCAATAAGAAGGTCAAAGGGATACAGTAAAGCATCGGAATCTAAAACTGGACTCACAGGAGAGGTTCAAATCATAGAAAGTTAGAGTGTCAGTCTTCTTGTACTTAAGTCGGCATTGTGCCTTTTGAATTTAATTCCGATGCAATTTCTGTGTTTCATCGTCAATAAGAAGTTGCAAGGTATGCAGTAAACTTGAAGTGAAGCATCGGAATCCAAAACGGGACTCACAGGAGAGGTTCAAATCATAGAGAGATAGAGTTTCAGTCCTCTTGTACTTAAGTCGGCATTGTGCCTTTTGAATTTAATTCCGATGCAATTTCTGTGTTTCATCGTCAATAAGAAGGTGCAAGATATACTGTAAACCTGAAGTGAAGCATCGGAATCTAAAACAGGACTCACAGGAGAGGTTCAAATCATAGAGAGTTAGAGTATCAGCCCTGTTGTACTTAAGTCGGCATTGTGCCTTTTGTATTAAATGCGGATGCAATTTCTTATTTCATCGTCAATAAGAAGGTCCAAGGGATACAGTAAACCTGAAGTGAAGAATCGGATTCTAAAACTGGCCTCACAGGAGAGGTTCTAATCATAGAAAGTTAGAGTGTCAGTCCTCTTGTACTTAAGTCGGCATTGTGCCTTTTAAATTTAATTCCCATGCAATTTCTCTGTTTCATCGTCAATAAGAATGTGCAAGGTATACAGTAAACCTGAAGTAAAGCATCGGAATCTGAAACTGGACTCACAGGAGAGGTTCAAATCATAGAAAGAGAGAGTGTCAGTCCTCTTTTACTTAAGTCGGCATTGTGCCTTTTGTATTAAATTCGGATGCAATTTCTGTATTTCATCGCCAATAAGAATGTCCAAGGTATACAGTAAACCTGAAGAGAAGCATCGGAATGTAAAACTGGACAAACAGGAGAGATTCAAATCATAGAAAGTGAGAGTGTTAGTCCTCTTGTACTTAAGTCGGCATTGTGCCTTTTGCATTAAATTCCGATGAATTTCTCTGTGTTTCATCGTAAATAAGAAGGTCTAAGGGATACAGTAAACCTGAAGTGAAGCATCGGAATCTAAAACTGGACTCACAGGAGAGGTTCAAATCATAGAAAGGGAGAGTGTCAGTCCTCTTGTACTCTAGTCGGTATTGTGCCTTTTGTATTAAATTCCGATGCAATTTTTGTGTTTCATCGTCAATAAGACGGTGCAAGGTATACAGTAAACCTGAAGTGAAGCATCGGAATCCAAAACTGGCCTCACAGGAGAGGTTCAAATCATAGAGAGTTAGAGTTTCAGTCCTCTTGTACTTAAGTCGGCATTGTGCCTTTTGAATTTAATTCCGATGCAATTTCTGTGTTCATCGTCAATAAGAAGGTGCAAGGTATATGGTAAACCTGAAGTGAACCATCGGAATCTAAAAGTGAACCCACAGGAGAGGTTCAAATAATAGAAAGTTAGAGTGTCAGTACTCTTGTACTTAAGTCGGCATTGTATCCTTTGTATTAAATGCGGATGTAATTTCTGTATTTCATCGTCAATAAGAAGGTCAAAGGGATACAGTAAAGCATCGGAATCTAAAACTGGACTCACAGGAGAGGTTCAAATCATAGAAAGTTAGAGTGTCAGTCCTCTTGCACTTAAGTCGGCATTGTGCCTTTTGAATTTAATTCCGATACAATTTCTGTGTTTCATCGTCAATAAGAAGGTGCAAGGTATGCAGTAAACATGAAGTGAAGCATCGGAATCCAAAACTGGACTCACAGGAGAGGTTCAAATCATATTGAGTTAAAGTGTCAGTCCTCTTGTACTTAAGTCGGCATTGTGCCTTTTGAATTTATTTCCGATGCAATTTCTGTGTTTCATCGTCAATAAGAAGGTGCAAGGTATACAGTAAACCTGAAGTGATGCATCGGAATCTAAAACAGGACTCACAGGATAGGTTCAAATCATAGAAAGAGAGAGTGACAGTCCTCTTTTACTTAAGTCGGCATTGTGCCTTCTGTATTAAATTCCGATGAAATTTCTGTGTTTCATCGTCAATAAGAAGGTCCTAGGTATACAGTAAACCTGAAGTGAAGCATCGGAATCTTAAACTGGACTCACAGGAGAGGTTGAAATCATAGTAAGTTACAGTGTCAGTCTTCTTCTACTTAAGTCGGCATTGTGCCTTTTGAATTTAATTCCGATGCAATTTTTGTGTTTCATCGTCAATAAGACGGTGCAAGGGATACAGTAAACCTGAAGTGAAGCATCGGAATCCAAAACTGGACTCACTGGAGAGGTTCAAATCATAGAGACTTAGAGTTTCAGTCCTCTTGTACTTAAGTAGGCATTGTGCCTTTTGAATTTAATTCCGATGCAATTTCTGTGTTTCATCGTCAATAAGAAGGTGCAAGATATACTGTAAACCTGAAGTGAAGCATCGGAATCCAAAACTGGACTCACAGGAGAGGTGCAAATCATAGAGAGTTAGAGTGTCAGCCCTGTCGTACTTAAGTCGGCATTGTGCCTTTTGTATTAAATGCGGATGCAATTTCTGTATTTCATCGTCAATAAGAAGGTCCAAGGGATACAGTAAACCTGAAATGAAGAATCGGATTCTAAAACTGGACTCACAGGAGAGGTTCAAATCATAGAAAGTTAGAGTGTCAGTCCTCTTGTACTTAAGACAGTATTGTGCCTTTTGAATATAATTCCGATGCAATTTTTGTGTTTCATCGTCCATAAGACGGTGCAAGGTATAAACCTGAAGTGAAGCATCAGAATCTAAAACTGGAATCACAGGAGAGGTTCAAATCATAGAAAGTGAGAGTGTCAGTCCTCTTGTACTTAAGTCGGCATTGTGCCTTTTGTATTAAATTCCGATGCAATTTCTGTGTTTCATCGACAATAAGATGGTGCAAGGTATACAGTAAACCTGAAGAGAAGCATCGGAATCTAAATCTGGACTCACAGGATAGGTTCAAATCATAGAAAGAGAGAGTGACAGTCCTCTTTTACTAAAGTCGGCATTGTGCCTTTTGCATTAGATTCCGATGAAATTTCCGTATTTCATCGTCAATAAGAAGGTCTTAGGTATACAGTAAACCTGAAGTGAAGCACCGGAATCTAAAACTTGACTCACAGGAGAGGTTGAAATCATAGAAAGTTAGAGCATCAGTCCTCTTGTACGTAAGTCGGCATTGTGCCTTTTGAATATAATTCCGATGCAATTTTTGTGTTTCATCGTCCATAAGACGGTGCAAGGTATAAACCTGAAGTGAAGCATCAGAATCTAAAACTGGAATCACAGGAGAGGTTCAAATCATAGAAAGTGAGAGTGTCAGTCCTCTTGTACTTAAGTCGGCATTGTGCCTTTTGTATTAAATTCCGATGCAATTTCTATGGTTCATCGTCAATAAGAAGGTGCAAGGTATACAGTAAACCTGAAGAGAATCATCGGAATCTAAAACTGGACTCACAGGAGAGGTTCAAATCATAGAAAGAGTGACAGTCCTCTTTTACTTAAGTCGGCATTTTGCTTTTTGTATTAAATTCCGATGAAATTTCTGTGTTTCATCGTCAATAAGAAGGTGCAAGGTATACAGTAAACCTGAAGAGTAGCATCGGAATCAAAAACTGGACTCACAGGAGAGGTTCAAATCATAGAAAGAGTGAGTGACAGTCCTCTTTAATTAAGTCGGCATTGTGCCTTTTGTATTAAATTCCGATGAAATTACTGTGTTTCATCGTCACTAAGAAGGTCCAAGGGATTCAGTATACCAGAAGTGAAGCATCGGAATCTAAAACTGGGCTCACAGGAGAGGTTCAAATCGTAGTTAGTTAGAGTGTCAGTCCTCTTGTACTTAAGTCGGCATTGTATCTTTTGTATTAAATGCGGATGTAATTTCTGTATTTCAGCGTTAATAAGAAGGTCCAAGGGATACAGTAAAGCATCGGAATTTAAAACTGGACTCACAGGAGAGGTTCAAATCATAGAAAGTTAGAGTGTCAGTCCTCTTGTACTTTAGTCGGCATTGTGCCTTTTGAATTTAATTCCGATGCAATTTCTGTGTTTCTTCGTCAATAAGAAGGTGCAAGGTATACAGTAAGCATGAAGTGAAGCATCGGAATCTAAAACTGGACTCACAGGAGAGGTTTAAATCATACAGAGTTAAAGTGTCAGTCCTCTTGTACTTAAGTCGGCATTGTGCCTTTTGAATTTATTTCCGATGCAATTTCTGTGTTTCATCGTCAATAAGAAGGTGCAAGGTGTACAGTAAACCTGAAGTGATGCATCGGAATCTAAACCTGGACTCACAGGATAGGTTCAAATCATAGAAAGAGAGAGTGACAGTCCTCTTTTACTTAAGTCGGCATTGTGCCTTTTGTATAACATTCCGATGAAATTGCTGTGTTTCATCGTCAATAAGAAGGTCCTAGGTATACAGTAAACCTGAAGTGAAGCATCGGAATCTAAAACTGGACTCACAGGAGAGGTTCAAATCATAGAAAGTTAGAGTGTCAGTCTTCTTGTACTTAAGTCGGCATTGTGCCATTTGAATTTAATTCCGATGCAATTTTTGTGTTTCATCGTCAATAAGACGGTGCAAGGTAGACAGTAAACCTGAAGTGAAGCATCGGAATCCAAAACTGGCCTCAAAGGAGAGGTTCAAATCATAGAGAGTTAGAGTTTCAGTTCTCTTGTACTTAAGTCGGCATTGTGCCTTTTGAATTTAATTCCGATGAAATTTCTGTGTTTCATCGTCAATAAGAAGGTCCTAGGTATAGAGTAAACCTGAAGTGAACCATCGGAATCTAAAACTGGACTCACAGCAGAGGTTCAAATCATAGAAAGTTAGAGTGTCTGTCTTCTTGTACTTAAGTCGGCATTGTGCCATTTGAATTTAATTCCGATGCAATTTTTGTGTTTCATCGTCAATAAGACGGTGCAAGGTAGACAGTAAACCTGAAGTGAAGCATCGGAATCCAAAACTGGTCTCACAGGAGAGGTTCAAATCATAGAGAGTTAGAGTTTCAGTCCTCTTGTACTTAAGTCGGCATTGTGCCTTTTGAATTTAATTCCGATGCAATTTCTGTGTTCATCGTCAATAAGAAGGTGCAAGGTATACGGTAAACCTGAAGTGAACCATCGGAATCTAAAAGTGGACCCACAGGAGAGGTTCAAATCATAGAAAGTTAGGGTGTCAGTCCTCTTGTACTTAAGTCGGCATTGTATCTTCTGTAATAAATGCGGATGTAATTTCTGTATTTCATCGTCAACAAGAAGGTCAAAGGGATACAGTAAAGCATCGGAATCTAAAACTGGACTCACAGGAGAGGTTCAAATCATAGAAAGTTAGAGTGTCAGTCTTCTTGTACTTAAGTCGGCATTGTGCTTTTTGAATTTAATTCCGATGCAATTTCTGTGTTTCATCGTCAATAAGAAGTTGCAAGGTATGCAGTAAACTTGAAGTGAAGCATCGGAATCCAAAACTGGACTCACAGGAGAGGTTCAAATCATACCGAGTTAAAGTGTCAGTCCTCTTGTACTTAAGTCGGCATTGTGCCTTTTGAATTTATTTCCGATGCAATTTCTGTGTTTCATCGTCAATAAGAAGGTGCAAGGTATACAGTAAACCAGAAGTGATGCATCGGAATCTAAAACTGGACTCACAGGATAGATTCAAATCATAGAAAGAGAGAGTGACAGTCCTCTTTTACTTAAGTCGGCATTGTGCCTTTTGTATTAAATTCCGATGAAATTTCTGTGTTTCATCGTCAATAAGAAGGTCCTAGGTATACAGTAAACCTGAAGTGAAGCATCGGAATCTAAAACTGGACTCACAGGAGAGGTTGAAATCATAGTAAGTTAGAGTGTCAGTCTTCTTGTACTTAAGTCGGCATTGTGCCTTTTGAATTTAATTCCGATGCAATTTTTGTGTTTCATCGTCAATAAGACGGTGCAAGGGATACAGTAAACCTGAAGTGAAGCATCGGAATCCAAAACTGGACTCACAGGAGAGGTTCAAATCATAGAGAGTTAGAGTTTCAGTCCTCTTGTACTTAAGTAGGCATTGTGCCTTTTGAATTTAATTCCGATGCAATTTCTGTGTTTCATCGTCAATAAGACCGTGCAAGGTATACAGTAAACCTGAAGTGAAGCATCGGAATCCAAAACTGGACTCACAGGAGAGGTTCAAATCATAGAGAGATAGAGTTTCAGTCCTCTTGCACTTAAGTCGGCATTGTGCCTTTTGAATTTAATTCCGATGCAATTTCTGTGTTTCATCGTCAATAAGAAGGTGCAAGATATACTGTAAACCTGAAGTGAAGCATCGGAATCTAAAACTGGACTCACAGGAGAGGTTCAAATCATAGAGAGTTAGAGTGTCAGCCCTGTTGTACTTAAGTCGGCATTGTGCCTTTTGTATTAAATGCGGATGCAATTTCTTATTTCATCGTCAATAAGAAGGTCCAAGGGATATAGTAAACCTGAAGTGAAGAATCGGATTCTAAAACTGGACTCACAGGAGAGGTTCTAATCATAGAAAGTTAGAGTGTCAGTCCTCTTGTACTTAAGTCAGCATTGTGCCTTTTGAATATAATCCCGATGCAATTTTTGTGTTTCATCGTCCATAAGACGGTGCAAGGTATAAACCTGAAGTGAAGCATCAGAATCTAAAACTGGAATCACAGGAGAGGTTCAAATCATAGAAAGTGAGAGTGTCAGTCCTCTTGTACTAAAGTCGGCATTGTGCCTTTTGTATTAAATTCTGATGCAATTTCTGTGTTTCATCGTCAATAAGATGGTGCAAGGTATAAAGTAAACCTGAAGAGAAGCATCGGAATCTAAATCTGGACTCACAGGATAAGTTCAAATCATAGAAAGAGAGAGTGACAATCCTCTTTTACTTAAGTCGGCATTTTGCTTTTTGTATTAAATTCCGATGAAATTTCTGTGTTTCATCGTCAATAAGAAGGTCCAAGGGATTCGGTAAACCAGAAGTGAAGCATCGGAATCTAAAACTGGGCTCACAGGAGAGGTTCAAATCATAGTTAGTTAGAGTGTCAGTCCTCTTGTACTTAAATCGGCATTGTGCCTTTTGAATTTATTTCCGATGCAATTTCTGTGTTTCATCGTCAATAAGAAGGTGCAAGGTATACAGTAAACCTGAAGTGATGCATCGGAATCTAAAACTGGACTCACTGGATAGATTCAAATCATAGAAAGAGAGAGTGACAGTCCTCTTTTACTTAAGTCGGCATTGTGCCTTTTGTATTAAATTCCGATGAAATTTCTGTGTTTCATCGTCAATAAGAAGGTCCTAGGTATACAGTAAACCTGAAGTGAAGCATCGGAATCTAAAACTGGACTCACAGGAGAGGTTGAAATCATAGTAAGTTTGAGTGTCAGTCTTCTTGTACTTAAGTCGGCATTGTGCCTTTTGAATTTAATTCCGATGCAATTTTTGTGTTTCATCGTCAATAAGACGGTGCAAGGGATACAGTAAACCTGAAGTGAAGCATCGGAATCCAAAACTGGACTCACAGGAGAGGTTCAAATCATAGAGAGTTAGAGTTTCAGTCCTCTTGTACTTAAGTAGGCATTGTGCCTTTTGAATTTAATTCCGATGCAATTTCTGTGTTTCATCGTCAATAAGACCGTGCAAGGTATACAGTAAACCTGAAGTGAAGCATCGGAATCCAAAACTGGACTCACAGGAGAGGTTCAAATCATAGAGAGATAGAGTTTCAGTCCTCTTGTACTTAAGTCGGCATTGTGCCTTTTGAATTTAATTCCGATGCAATTTCTGTGTTTCATCGTCAATAAGAAGGTGCAAGATATACTGTAAACCTGAAGTGAAGCATCGGAATCTAAAACTGGACTCACAGGAGAGTTTCAAATCATAGAGAGTTAGAGTGTCAGCCCTGTTGTACTTAAGTCGGCATTGTGCCTTTTGTATTAAATGCGGATGCAATTTCTTATTTCATCGTCAATAAGAAGGTCCAAGGGACATAGTAAACCTGAAGTGAAGAATCGGATTCTAAAACTGGACTCACAGGAGAGGTTCTAATCATAGAAAGTTAGAGTGTCAGTCCTCTTGTACTTAAGTCGGCATTGTGCCTTTTGAATATAATCCCGATGCAATTTTTGTGTTTCATCGTCCATAAGACGGTGCAAGGTATAAACCTGAAGTGAAGCATCAGAATCTAAAACTGGAATCACAGGAGAGGTTCAAATCATAGAAAGTGAGAGTGTCAGTCCTCTTGTACTTAAGTCGGCATTGTGCCTTTTGTATTAAATTCTGATGCAATTTCTGTGTTTCATCGTCAATAAGATGGTGCAAGGTATACAGTAAACCTGAAGAGAAGCATCGGAATCTAAATCTGGACTCACAGGATAAGTTCAAATCATAGAAAGAGAGAGTGACAATCCTCTTTTACTTAAGTCGGCATTTTGCTTTTTGTATTAAATTCCGATGAAATTTCTGTGTTTCATCGTCAATAAGAAGGTCCAAGGGATTCGGTAAACCAGAAGTGAAGCATCGGAATCTTAAACTGGGCTCACAGGAGAGGTTCAAATCATAGTTAGTTAGAGTGTCAGTCCTCTTGTACTTAAGTCGGCATTGTGCCTTTTAAATTTAATTCCCATTCAATTTCTCTGTTTCATCATCAATAAGAAGGTGCAAGGTATACAGTAAACCTGAAGTAAAGCATCGGAATCTGAAACTGGACTCACAGGAGAGGTTCAAATCATAGAAAGAGAGAGTGTCAGTCCTCTTTTACTTAAGTCGGCATTGTGCCTTTTGTATTAAATTCGGATGCAATTTCTGTATTTCATCGCCAATAAGAATGTCCAAGGTATACAGTAAACCTGAAGAGAAGCATCGGAATGTAAAACTGGACAAACAGGAGAGATTCAAATCATAGAAAGTGAGAGTGTTAGTCCTCTTGTACTTAAGTCGGCATTGTGCCTTTTGCATTAAATTCCGATGAATTTCTCTGTGTTTCATCGTAAATAAGAAGATCTAAGGGATACAGTAAACCTGAAGTGAAGCATCGGAATATAAAACTTGACTCACAGGACAGGTTCAAATCATAGAAAGGGAGAGTGTCAGTCCTCTTGTACTCTAGTCGGTATTGTGCCTTTTGTATTAAATTCGGATGCAATATCTGGATTTCATCGTCAATAAGAAGGTCCAAGGGTTACAGCAAACCTGAAGTGAAGCATCGGAATCTAAAACTGGACTCACAGGAGACGTTCAAATCATAGAAAGTTAGAGTGTCAGTCCTCTTGTACTTAAGTCGGCATTGTGCCTTTTGAATTTAATTCCGATGAAATTTCTGTGTTTCATCGTCAATAAGAAGGTAATAGGTATACAGTAAACCTGAAGTGAAGCTTCGGAATCTAAAACTGGACTCACAGGAGAGGTTCAAATCATAGAAAGTTAGAGTGTCAGTCTTCTTGTACTTAAGTCGGCATTGTGCCATTTGAATTTAATTCCGATGCAATTTTTGTGTTTCATCGTCAATAAGACGGTGCAAGGTATACAGTAAACCTGAAGTGAAGCATCGGAATCCAAAACTGGCCTCACAGGAGAGGTTCAAATCATAGAGAGTTAGAGTTTCAGTCCTCTTGTACTTAAGTCGGCATTGTGCATTTTGAATTTAATTCCGATGCAATTTCTGTGTTCATCGTCAATAAGAAGGTGCAAGATATACTGTAAACCTGAAGTGAACCATCGGAATCTAAAAGTGGACCCACAGGAGAGGTTCAAATCATAGAAAGTTAGAGTGTCAGTCCTCTTGTACTTAAGTCGGCATTCTATCTTTTGTATTAAATGCGGATGTAATTTCTGTATTTCATCGTCAATAAGAAGGTCCAAGGGATACAGTAAAGCATCGGAATCTAAAACTGGACTCACAGGAGAGGTTCAAATCATAGAAAGTTAGAGTGTCAGTCCTCTTGCACTTAAGTCGGCATTGTGCCTTTTGAATTTAATTCCGATGCAATTTCTGTGTTTCATCGTCAATAAGAAGGCGCAAGGTATGCAGTAAACATGAAGTGAAGCATCGGAATCAAAAACTGGACTCACAGGAGAGGTTCAAATCATATTGAGTTAAAGTGTCAGTCCTCTTGTACTTAAGTCGGCATTGTGCCTTTTGAATTTATTTCCGATGCAATTTGTGTGTTTCATCGTCAATAAGAAGGTGCAAGGTATACAGTAAACATGAAGTGAAGCATCGGAATCCAAAACTGGACTCACAGGAGAGGTTCAAATCATACCGAGTTAAAGGGTCAGTCCTCTTGTACATAAGTCGGCATTGTGCCTTTTGTATTAAATGCGGATGCAATTTCTGTATTTCATCGTCAATAAGAAGGTCCTAGGTATACAGTAAACCTGAAGAGAAGCATCGGAATCCAAAACTGGACTCACAGGAGAGGTTCAAATCATACCGAGTTAAAGTGTCAGTCCTCTTGTACTTAAGTCGGCATTGTGCCTTTTGTATTAAATGCGGATGCAATTTCTGTATTTCATCGTCAATAAGAAGGTCCAAGGGATACAGTAAACCTGAAGTGAAGAATCGGATTCTAAAACTGGACTCACAGGAGAGGTTCAAATCATAGAAAGTTAGAGTGTCAGTCCTCTTGTACTTAAGTCGGCATTGTGCCTTTTGAATATAATTCCGATGCAATTTTTGTGTTTCATCGTCCATAAGACGGTGCAAGGTATAAACCTGAAGTGAAGCATCAGAATCTAAAGCTGGAATCACAGGAGAGGTTCAAATCATAGAAAGTGAGAGTGTCAGTCCTCTTGTACTTAAGGTGGCATTGTGCCTTTTGTATTAAATTCCGATGCAATTTCTGTGGTTCATCGTCAATAACAAGGTGCAAGGTATACAGTAAACCTGAAGAGAAGCATCGGAATCTAAAACTGGACTCACAGGAGAGGTTCAAATCATAGAAAGAGTGACAGTCCTCTTTTACTTAAGTCGGCATTTTGCTTTTTGTATTAAATTCCGATGAAATTTCTGTGTTTCATCGTCAATAAGAAGGTGCAAGGTATACAGTAAACCTGATGAGTAGCATCGGAATCAAAAACTGGACTCACAGGAGAGGTTCAAATCATAGAAAGAGAGAGTGACAGTCCTCTTTAATTAAGTCGGCATTGTGCCTTTTGTATTAAATTCCGATGAAATTACTGTGTTTCATCGTCACTAAGAAGGTCCAAGGGATTCAGTATACCAGACGTGAAGCATCGGAATCTAAAACTGGGCTCACAGGAGAGGTTCATATCATAGTTAGTTAGAGTGTCAGTCCTCTTGTACTTAAGTCGGCATTGTATCTTTTGTATTAAATGCGGATGTAATTTCTGTATTTCATCGTCAATAAGAAGGTCCAAGGGATACAGTAAAGCATCGGAATCTAAAACTGGACTCACAGGAGAGGTTCAAATCATAGAAAGTTAGAGTGTCAGTCCACTTGTACTTAAGTCGGCATTGTGCCTTTTGAATTTAATTCCGATGCAATCTCTGTGTTTCATCGTCAATAAGAAGGTGCAAGTTATACAGTAAACATGAAGTGAAGCATCGGAATCTAAAACTGGACTCACAGGAGAGGTTTAAATCATACAGAGTTAAAGTGTCAGTCCTCTTGTACTTAAGTCGGCATTGTGCCTTTTGTATTAAATTCTGATGCAATTTCTGTGTTTCATCGTCAATAAGATGGTGCAAGGTATACAGTAAACCTGTAGAGAAGCATCGGAATCTAAATCTGGACTCACAGGATAGGTTCAAATCATAGAAAGAGAGAGTGACAGTCCTCTTTTACTTAAGTCGGCATTTTGCTTTTTGTATTAAATTCCGATGAAATTTCTGTGTTTCATCGTCAATAAGAAGGTGCAAGGTATACAGTAAACCTGAAGTGAGGCATCGGAATCCAAAACTGGACTCACAGGAGAGGTTCAAATCATAGAGAGTTAGAGTGTCAGTCCTCTTGTACTTAAGTCGGCATTGTGCCTTTTGTATTAAATGCGGATGCAATTTCTGTATTTCATCGTCAATAAGAAGGTCCAAGGGATACAGTAAACCTGAAGTGAAGATTCGGATTCTAAAACTGGACTCACAGGAGAGGTTCAAATCATAGAAAGTTAGAGTGTCAGTCCTCTTGAACTTATGTCGGCATTGTGCCTTTTGAATATAATTCCGATGCAATTTTTGTGTTTCATCGTCCATAAGACGGTGCAAGGTATAAACCTGAAGTGAAGCATCAGAATCTAAAACTGGAATCACAGGAGAGGTTCAAATCATAGAAAGTGAGAGTGTCAGTCCTCTTGTACTTAAGTCGGCATTGTGCCTTTTGTATTAAATTCCGATGCAATTTCTGTGTTTCATCGTCAATAAGATGGTGCATGGTATACAGTAAACCTGAAGAGAAGCATCGGAATCTAAATCTGGACTCACAGGATAAGTTCAAATCATAGAAAGAGAGAGTGACAGTCCTCTTTAATTAAGTCGGCATTGTGCCTTTTGTATTAAATTCCGATGAATTTCTCTGTGTTTCATCGTAAATAAGAAGGTCTAAGGGATACAGTAAACCTGAAGTGAAGCATCGGAATCTAAAACTGGGCTCACAGGAGAGGTTCAAATCATAGTTAGTTAGAGTGTCAGTCCTCTTGTACTTAAGTCGGCATTGTGCCTTTTGAATTTAATTCCGATGCAATTTCTGTGTTTCATCGTCAACAAGAAGGTGCAAGGTATACAGTAAACCTGAAGTGAGGCATCGGAATCCAAAACTGGACTCACAGGAGAGGTTCAAATCATCGAGAGTTAGAGTGTCAGTCCTCTTGTACTTAAGTCGGCATTGTGCCTTTTGTATTAAATGCGGATGCAATTTCTGTATTTCATCGTCAATAAGAAGGTCCAAGGGATACAGTAAAGAATCGGAATCTAAAACTGGACTCACAGGAGAGGTTCAAATCATAGAAAGTTAGAGTGTCAGTCCTCTTGTACTTAAGTCGGCATTGTGCCTTTTGAATTTAATTCCGATGCGATTTCTGTGTTTCATCGTCAATAAGAAGGTGCAAGGTATACAGTAAACATGAAGTGAAGCATCGGAATCCAAAACTGGACTCACAGGAGAGGTTCAAATCATACCGAGTTAAAGTGTCAGTCCTCTTGTACTTAAGTTGGCATTGTGCCTTTTGTATTAAATGCGGATGCAATTTCTGTATTTCATCGTCAATAAGAAGGTCCAAGGGATACAGTAAACCTGAAGTGAAGAATCGGATTCTAAAACTGGACTCACAGGAGAGGTTCAAATCATAGAAAGTGAGAGTGTCAGTCCTCTTGTACTTAAGTCGGCATTGTGCCTTTTGTATTAAATTCCGATGCTATTTCTGTGGTTCATCGTCAATAAGAAGGTGCAAGGTATACAGTAAACCTGAAGAGAAGCATCGGAATCTAAAACTGGACTCACAGGAGAGGTTCAAATCATAGAAAGAGTGACAGTCCTCTTTTACTTAAGTCGGCATTTTGCTTTTTGTATTAAATTCCGATGAAATTTCTGTGTTTCATCGTCAATAAGAAGGTGCAAGGTATACAGTATACCTGATGAGTAGCATCGGAATCAAAAACTGGACTCACAGGAGAGGTTCAAATCATAGAGTGAGAGAGTGACAGTCCTCTTTTACTTAAGTCGGCATTGTGCCTTTTGTATTAAATTCCGATGAAATTTCTGTGTTTCATCGTCAATAAGAAGGTCCTAGGTATACAGTAAACCTGAAGTGAAGCATCGGAATCTAAAACTTGACTCACAGGAGAGGTTGAAATCATAGAAAGTTAGAGCGTCAGTCCGCTTGTACCTAAGTCGGCATTGTGCCTTTTGAATATAATTCCGATGCAATTTTTGTGTTTCATCGTCCATAAGACGGTGCAAGGTATAAACCTGAAGTGAAGCATCAGAATCTAAAGCTGGAATCACAGGAGAGGTTCATATCATAGAAAGTGAGAGTGTCAGTCCTCTTGTACTTAAGTCGGCATTGTGCTTTTTGTATTAAATTCCGATGCAATTTCTGTGGTTCATCGTCAATAAGAAGGTGCAAGGTATACAGTAAACCTGAAGAGAAGCATCGGAATCTAAAACTGGACTCACAGGAGAGGTTCAAATCATAGAAAGAGTGACAGTCCTCTTTTACTTAAGTCGGCATTTTGCTTTTTGTATTAAATTCCGATGAAATTTCTGTGTTTCATCGTCAATAAGAAGGTGCAAGGTATACAGTATACCTGATGAGTAGCATCGGAATCAAAAACTGGACTCACAGGAGAGGTTCAAATCATAGAAAGTTAGAGTGTCAGTCCTCTTGTACTTAAGTCGGCATTGTGCCTTTTGAATTTAATTCCGATGCAATTTTTGTGTTTCATCGTCAATAAGACGGTGCAAGGTATACAGTAAACCTGAAGTGAAGCATCGGAATCCAAAACTGGACTCACAGGAGAGGTTCAAATCATAGAGAGTTAGAGTTTCAGTCCTCTTGTACTTAAGTCGGCATTGTGCCTTTTGAATTTAATTCCGATGCAATTTCTGTGTTCATCGTCAATAAGAAGGTGCAAGGTATACGGTAAACCTGAAGTGAACCATCGGAATCTAAAAGTGGACCCACAGGAGAGGTTCAAATCATAGAAAGTTAGAGTGTCAGTCCTCTTGTACGTAAGTCGGCATTGTATCTTTTGTATTAAATGCGGATGTAATTTCTGTATTTCATCGTCAATAAGAAGGTCCAAGGGATACAGTAAAGCATCGGAATCTAAAACTGGACTCACAGGAGAGGTTCAAATCATAGAAAGTTAGAGTGTCACTCCTCTTGTACTTAAGTAGGCATTGTGCCTTTTGAATTTAATTCCGATGCGATTTCTGTGTTTCATCGTCAATAAGAAGGTGCAAGGTATACAGTAAACATGAAGTGAAGCATCGGAATCCAAAACTGGACTCACAGGAGAGGTTCAAATCATACCGAGTTAAAGTGTCAGTCCTCTTGTACTTAAGTCGGCATTGTGCCTTTTGTATTAAATGCGGATGCAATTTCTGTATTTCATCGTCAATAAGAAGGTCCAAGGGATACAGTAAACCTGAAGTGAAGAATCGGATTCTAAAACTGGACTCACAGGAGAGGTTCAAATCATAGAAAGTTAGAGTGTCAGTCCTCCTGTACTTAAGTCAGCATTGTGCCTTTTGAATATAATTCCGATGCAATTTTTGTGTTTCATCGTCCATAAGACGGTGCAAGGTATAAACCTGAAGTGAAGCATCAGAATCTAAAACTGGAATCACAGGAGAGGTTTAAATCATAGAAAGTGAGAGTGTCAGTCCTCTTGTACTTATGTCGGCATTGTGCCTTTTGTATTAAATTCCGATGCAATTTCTGTGTTTCATCGTCAATAAGATGGTGCAAGGTATACAGTAAACCTGAAGAGAAGCATCGGAATCTAAATCTGGACTCACAGGATGGGTTCAAATCATAGAAAGAGAGAGTGACAGTCCTCTTTTACTTAAGTCGGCATTGTGCCTTTTGTATTAAATTCCGATGAAATTTCTGTGTTTCATCGTCAATAAGAAGGTCCTAGGTATACAGTAAACCTGAAGTGAAGCATCGGAATCTAAAACTTGACTCACAGGAGAGGTTGAAATCATAGAAAGTTAGAGCGTCAGTCCGCTTGTACTTAAGTCGGCATTGTGCCTTTTGAATATAATTCCGATGCAATTTTTGTGTTTCATCGTCCATAAGACGGTGCAAGGTATAAACCTGAGGTGAAGCATCAGAATCTAAAGCTGAAATCACAGGAGAGGTTCAAATCATAGAAAGTGAGAGTGTCAGTCCTCTTGTACTTAAGTCGGCATTGTGCCTTTTGTATTAAATTCCGATGCAATTTCTGTGGTTCATCGTCAATAAGAAGGTGCAAGGTATACAGTAAACCTGAAGAGAAGCATCGGAATCTAAAACTGGACTCACAGGAGAGGTTCAAATCATAGAAAGAGTGACAGTCCTCTTTTACTTAAGTCGGCATTTTGCTTTTTGTATTAAATTCCGATGAAATTTCTGTGTTTCATCGTCGATAAGAAGGTGCAAGGAATACAGTAAACCTGATGAGTAGCATCGGAATCAAAAACTGGACTCACAGGAGAGGTTCAAATCATAGAAAGAGAGAGTGACAGTCCTCTTTTATTAAGTCGGCATTGTGCCTTTTGTATTAAATTCCGATGAAATTACTGTGTTTCATCGTCACTAAGTAGGTCCAAGGGATTCAGTATACCAGAAGCGAAGCATCGGAATCTAAAACTGGGCTCACAGGAGAGGTTCATATCATAGTTAGTTAGAGTGTCAGTCCTCTTGTACTTAAGTCGGCATTGTATCTTTTGTATTAAATGCGGATGTAATTTCTGTATTTCGTCGTCAATAAGAAGGTCCAAGGGATACAGTAAAGCATCGGAATCTAAAACTGGACTCACAGGAGAGGTTCAAATCATAGAAAGTTAGAGTGTCAGTCCTCTTGTACTTAAGTCGGCATTGTACCTTTTGAATTTAATTCCGATGCAATTTCTGTGTTTCATCGTCAATAAGAAGGTGCAAGTTATACAGTAAACATGAAGTGAAGCATCGGAATTTAAAACTGGACTCACAGGAGAGGTTTAAATCATACAGAGTTAAAGTGTCAGTCCTCTTGTACTTAAGTCGGCATTGTGCCTTTTGAATTTATTTCCGATGCAATTTCTGTATTTCATCGTCAATAAGAAGGGCAAGGTATACAGTAAACTTGAAGTGATGCATCGGAATCTAAAACTGGACTCACAGGATAGGTTTAAATCATAGAAAGAGAGAGTGACAGTCCTCTTTTACTTAAGTCGGCATTGTGCCTTTTGTATCAAATTCCGATGAAATTTCTGTGTTTCATCGTCAATAAGAAGGTCCTAGGTATACAGTAAACCTGAAGTGAAGCATCGGAATCTAAAACTGGACTCACAGGAAAGGTTCAAATCATAGAGAGTTAGAGTTTCAGTCCTCTTGTACTTAAGTCGGCATTGTGCCTTTTGAATTTCATTCCCATGCAACTTCTGTGTCTCATCGTCAACAAGAAGGTGCAAGGTATACAGTAAACGTGAAGAGAAGCATCGGATTCAAAAACTGGACTCACAGGAGAGGTTCAAATCATAGAAAGAGAGAGTGACAGTCATCTTTTACTTAAGTCGGCATTGTACCTTTTGAATTTAATTCCGATGCAATTTCTGTGTTTCATCGTCAATAAGAAGGTGCAAGTTATACAGTAAACATGAAGTGAAGCATCGGAATTTAAAACTGGACTCACAGGAGAGGTTTAAATCATACAGAGTTAAAGTGTCAGTCCTCTTGTACTTAAGTCGGCATTGTGCCTTTTGAATTTATTTCCGATGCAATTTCTGTATTTCATCGTCAATAAGAAGGGCAAGGTATACAGTAAACTTGAAGTGATGCATCGGAATCTAAAACTGGACTCACAGGATAGGTTTAAATCATAGAAAGAGAGAGTGACAGTCCTCTTTTACTTAAGTCGGCATTGTGCCTTTTGTATCAAATTCCGATGAAATTTCTGTGTTTCATCGTCAATAAGAAGGTCCTAGGTATACAGTAAACCTGAAGTGAAGCATCGGAATCTAAAACTGGACTCACAGGAAAGGTTCAAATCATAGAGAGTTAGAGTTTCAGTCCTCTTGTACTTAAGTCGGCATTGTGCCTTTTGAATTTCATTCCCATGCAATTTCTGTGTCTCATCGTCAACAAGAAGGTGCAAGGTATACAGTAAACGTGAAGAGAAGCATCGGATTCAAAAACTGGACTCACAGGAGAGGTTCAAATCATAGAAAGAGAGAGTGACAGTCATCTTTTACTTAAGTCGGCATTGTGCCTTTTGTATTAAATTCCGATGAAATTACTGTGTTTCATCGTCAATAAGAAGGTCCAAGGGATTCAGTAAATTAGAAGTGAAGCATCGGAATCTAAAACTGGACTCACAGGAGAAGTTCAAATCATAGAAAGGGAGAGTGTCAGTCCTCTTGTACTCTAGTCGGTATTGTGCCTTTTGTATTAAATTAGGATGCAATTTCTGTATTTCATCGTCAATAAGAAGGTCCAAGGGTTACAGTTAACCTGAAGTGAAGCATCGGAATCTAAAACTGGACTCACAGGAGAAGTTCAAATCATAGAAAGTTAGAGTGTCAGTCCTCTTGTACTTAAGTCGGCATTGTGCCTTTTGAACTTAATTCCGATGCAATTTCTGTGTTTCATCGTCAATAAGAAGGTGCAAGGTATACAGTAAACCTGAAGTGAGGCATCGGAATCCAAAACTGGACTCACAGGAGATGTTCAAATCATAGAGAGTTAGAGTGTCAGTCCTCTTGTACTTAAGTCGGCATTATGCCTTTTGAATATAATTCCGATGCAATCTCTGTGTTTCATCGTCAATAAGATGGTGGAAGGTATACAGGAAACCTGAAGAGAAGCATCGGAATCTAAAACTGGACTCACAGGATAGGTTCAAACCACAGTAAGAGAGAGTGTCAGTCCTCTTTTACTTAAGTCGGCATTGTGCCTTTTGTATTAAATTCCGATGAAATTTCTGTGTTTCATCGTCAATAATAAGGTCCTAGGTATACAGTAAACCTGAAGTGAAGCATCGGAATCTAAAATTGGACTCACAGGAGAGGTTCAAATCATAGAAAGTTAGAGTGTCAGTCTTCTTGCACTTAAGTCGGCATTGTGCCTTTTGAATTTAATTCCGATGCAATTTCTGTGTTTCATCGTCAGTAAGAAGGTGCAAGGTATACAGTAAACCTGAAGTGAACCATCGGAATCTAAAACTGGACCCACAGGAGAGGTTCAAATCATAGAAAGTTAGAGTGTCAGTCCACTTGCACTTAAGTCGGCATTGTATCTTTTATATTAAATGCGGATGTAATTTCTGTATTTCATCGTCAATATGAAGGTCCAAGGGATACAGTAAAGCATTGGAATCTAAAACTGGACTCACAGGAGAGGTTCAAATCATAGAAAGATAGAGTGTCAGTCCTCTTGTACTTAAGTGGGCATTGTGCATTTTGAATTTAATTCCGATGCAATTTCTGTGTTTCATCGTCAATAAGAAGGTGCAAGATATACAGTAAACCTGAAGTCATGCATCGGAATCCAAAACTGGACTTACAGGAGAGGTTCAAATCATACAGAGTTAAAGTGTCAGTCCTCTTGTACCTAAGTCGGCATTGTGCCTTTTGAATTTAATTCCGATGCAATTTCTGTGTTTCATCGTCAATAAGAAGGTGCAAGGTATACAGTAAACCTGAAGAGAAGCATCGGAATCAAATACTGGACTCACAGGAGAGGTTCAAATCATAGAAAGAGAGAGTGACAGTCCTCCTTAATTAAATCGGCATTGTGCCTTTTGTATTAAATTCCGATGAAATTACTGTGTTTCATCGTCAATAAGAGGGTCCAAGGGATTCAGTAAACCAGAAGTGAAGCATCGGAATCTAAAACTGGGCTCACAGGAGAGGTTCAAATCATAGTTAGTTAGAGTGTCAGTCCGCTTGTACTTAAGTCGGCATTGTGCCTTTTAAATTTAATTCCCATGCAATTTCTCTGTTTCATCGTCAATAAGTAGGTGCAAGGTATACACTAAACCTGAAGTAAAGCATCGGAATCTGAAACTGGACTCACAGGAGAGGTTCAAATCATAGAAAGAGTGAGTGTCAGTCCTCTTTTACTTAAGTCGGCATTGTGCCTTTTGTATTAAATTCGGATGCAATTTTTGTATTTCATCGCCAATAAGAATGTCCAAGGTATACAGTAAACCTGAAGTGAAGCATCGGAATGTAAAACTGGACAAACAGGAGAGATTCAAATCATAGAAAGTGAGAGTGTTAGTCCTCTTGTACTTAAGTCGGCATTGTGCCTTTTGTATTAAATTCCGATGAATTTTCTGTGTTTCATCGTAAATAAGAAGGTCTAAGGGATACAGTAAACCTGAAGTGATGCATCGGAATCCAAAACTGGACTCACAGGAGAGGTTCAAATCATACAGAGTTAAAGTGTCAGTCCTCTTGTACTTAAGTCGGCATTGTGCCTTTTGAACTTAATTCCGATGCAATTTCTGTGTTTCATCGTCAATAAGAAGGTGCAAGGTATACAGTAAACCTGAAGTGAGGCATCGGAATCCAAAACTGGACTCACAGGAGAGGTTCAAATCATAGAGAGTTAGAGTGTCAGCCCTGTTGTACTTAAGTCGGCATTGTGCCTTTTGTATTAAATGCGGATGCAATTTCTGTATTTCATCGTCAATAAGAAGGTCCAAGGGATACAGTAAACCTGAAGTGAAGAATCGGATTTTAAAACTGGACTCACAGGAGAGGTTCAAATCATAGAAAGTTAGAGTGTCAGTCCTCTCGTACTTAAGTCGGCATTGTGCCTTTTGAATATAATTCCGATGCAATTTTTGTGTTTCATCGTCCATAAGACGGTGCAAGGTATAAACCTGAAGTGAAGCATCAGAATCTAAAACTGGAATCACAGGAGAGGTTCAAATCATAGAAAGTGAGAGTGTCAGTCCTCTTGTACTTAAGTCGGCATTGTGCCTTTTGTATTAAATTCCGATGCAATTTCTGTGTTTCATCGTCAATAAGATGGTGCAAGGTATACAGTAAACCTGAAGAGAAGCATCGGAATCTAAATCTGGACTCACAGGATAGATTCAAATCATAGAAAGAGAGAGTGACAGTCCTCTTTTACTTAAGTCGGCATTGACCTTTTGTATTAAATTCCGATGAAATTTCTGTTTTTCATCGTCAATAAGAAGGTTCTAGGTATACAGTAAACCTGAAGTGAAGCATCGGAATCTAAAACTGGACTCAAAGGAGAGGTTCAAATCATAGAAAGTTAGAGTGTCAGTCCTCTTGTACTTAAGTCGGCATTGTGCCTTTTGAATATAATTCCGATGCAATTTTTTGTTTCATCGTCCATAAGACGGTGCAATGTATAAACCTGATGTGAAGCATCAGAATATAAAACTGGAATCACAGGAGAGGTTCAAATCATAGAAAGTGAGAGTGTCAGTCCTCTTGTACTTAAGTCGGCATTGTGCCTTTTGTATTAAATTCCGATGCAATTTCTGTGTTTCATCTTCAATAAGAGGGTGCAAGGTATACAGTAAACCTGAAGAGAAGCATCGGAATCTAAAACTGGACTCACAGGAGAGGTTCAAATCATAGAATGAGTGACAGTCCTCTTTTACTTAAGTCGGCATTTTCCTTTTTGTATTAAATTCCGATGAAATTTCTGTGTTTCATCGTCAATAAGAAGGTGCAAGGTATACAGTAAACCTGAAGAGAAGCATCGGAATCAAAACTGGACTCACAGGAGAGGTTCAAGTCATAGAAAGAGAGAGTGACAGTCCTCTTAAATTAAGTCGGCATAGTGCATTTTGTATTAAATTCCGATGAAATTACTGTGTTTCATCGTCACTAAGAAGGTCCAAGGGATTCAGTAAACCAGAAGTGAAGCATCGGAATCTAAAACTGGGCTCACAGGAGAGGTTCAAATCATAGTTTGTTAGAGTGTCAGTCCTCTTGTACTTAAGTCGGCATTGTGCCTTTTAAATTTAATTCCCATGCAATTTCTCTGTTTCATCGTCAATAAGAAGGTGCAAGGTATACAGTAAACCTGAAGTAAAGCATCGGAATCAGAAACTGGACTCACAGGAGAGGTTCAAATCATAGAAAGAGAGAGTGTCAGTCCTCTTTTACTTAAGTCGGCATTGTGCCTTTTGTATTAAATTCGGATGCAATTTCTGTATTTCATCGCCAATAAGAATGTCCAAGGTATACAGTAAACCTGAAGAGAAGCATCAGAATGTAAAACTGGTCAAACAGGAGAGATTCAAATCATAGAAAGTGAGAGTGTTAGTCCTCTTGTACTTAAGTCGGCATTGTGCCTTTTGTATTAAATTCCGATGAATTTTCTGTGTTTCATCGTAAATAAGAAGGTCTAAGGGATACAGTAAACCTGAAGTGAAGCATCGGAATCTAAAACTGGACTCACAGGAGAGGTACAAATCATAGAAAGGGAGAGTGTCAGTCCTCTTGTACTCTAGTAGGTATTGTGCATTTTGTATTAAATTCGGATGCAATTTCTGTATTTCATCGTCAATAAGAAGGTCCAAGGGTTACAGTAAACCTGAAGTGAAGCATCGGAATCTAAAACTGGACTCACAGGAGACATTCAAATCATAGAAAGTTATAGTGTCAGTCCTCTTGTACTTATGTGGGCATTGTGCCTTTTGAACTTAATTCCGATGCAATTTCAGTGTTTCATCGTCAATAAGAAGGTGCAAGGTATACAGTAAACCTGAAGTGAGGCATCGGAATCCAAAACTGGACTCACAGGAGAGGTTCAAATCATAGAAAGTTAGAGTGTCAGTCCTCTCGTACTTAAGTCGGCATTGTGCCTTTTGAATATAATTCCGATGCAATTTTTGTGTTTCATCGTCCATAAGACGGTGCAAGGTATAAACCTGAAGTGAAGCATCAGAATCTAAAACTGGAATCACAGGAGAGGTTCAAATCATAGAAAGTGAGAGTGTCAGTCCTCTTGTACTTAAGTCGGCATTGTGCCTTTTGTATTAAATTCCGATGCAATTTCTGTGTTTCATCGTCAATAAGATGGTGCAAGGTATACAGTAAACCTGAAGAGAAGCATCGGAATCTAAATCTGGACTCACAGGATAGATTCAAATCATAGAAAGAGAGAGTAACAGTCCTCTTTTACTTAAGTCGGCATTGACCTTTTGTATTAAATTCCGATGAAATTTCTGTTTTTCATCGTCAATAAGAAGGTTCTAGGTATACAGTAAACCTGAAGTGAAGCATCGGAATCTAAAACTGGACTCAAAGGAGAGGTTCAAATCATAGAAAGTTAGAGTGTCAGTCCTCTTGTACTTAAGTCGGCATTGTGCCTTTTGAATATAATTCCGATGCAATTTTTGTGTTTCATCGTCCATAAGACGGTGCAATGTATAAACCTGATGTGAAGCATCAGAATATAAAACTGGAATCACAGGAGAGGTTCAAATCATAGAAAGTGAGAGTGTCAGTCCTCTTGTACTTAAGTCGGCATTGTGCCTTTTGTATTAAATTCCGATGCAATTTCTGTGTTTCATCTTCAATAAGAGGGTGCAAGGTATACAGTAAACCTGAAGAGAAGCATCGGAATCTAAAACTGGACTCACAGGAGAGGTTCAAATCATAGAATGAGTGACAGTCCTCTTTTACTTAAGTCGGCATTTTCCTTTTTGTATTAAATTCCGATGAAATTTCTGTGTTTCATCGTCAATAAGAAGGTGCAAGGTATACAGTAAACCTGAAGAGAAGCATCGGAATCAAAACTGGACTCACAGGAGAGGTTCAAGTCATAGAAAGAGAGAGTGACAGTCCTCTTAAATTAAGTCGGCATAGTGCATTTTGTATTAAATTCCGATGAAATTACTGTGTTTCATCGTCACTAAGAAGGTCCAAGGGATTCAGTAAACCAGAAGTGAAGCATCGGAATCTAAAACTGGGCTCACAGGAGAGGTTCAAATCATAGTTTGTTAGAGTGTCAGTCCTCTTGTACTTAAGTCGGCATTGTGCCTTTTAAATTTAATTCCCATGCAATTTCTCTGTTTCATCGTCAATAAGAAGGTGCAAGGTATACAGTAAACCTGAAGTAAAGCATCGGAATCAGAAACTGGACTCACAGGAGAGGTTCAAATCATAGAAAGAGAGAGTGTCAGTCCTCTTTTACTTAAGTCGGCATTGTGCCTTTTGTATTAAATTCGGATTCAATTTCTGTATTTCATCGCCAATAAGAATGTCCAAGGTATACAGTAAACCTGAAGAGAAGCATCAGAATGTAAAACTGGTCAAACAGGAGAGATTCAAATCATAGAAAGTGAGAGTGTTAGTCCTCTTGTACTTAAGTCGGCATTGTGCCTTTTGTATTAAATTCCGATGAATTTTCTGTGTTTCATCGTAAATAAGAAGGTCTAAGGGATACAGTAAACCTGAAGTGAAGCATCGGAATCTAAAACTGGACTCACAGGAGAGGTACAAATCATAGAAAGGGAGAGTGTCAGTCCTCTTGTACTCTAGTAGGTATTGTGCATTTTGTATTAAATTCGGATGCAATTTCTGTATTTCATCGTCAATAAGAAGGTCCAAGGGTTACAGTAAACCTGAAGTGAAGCATCGGAATCTAAAACTGGACTCACAGGAGACATTCAAATCATAGAAAGTTATAGTGTCAGTCCTCTTGTACTTATGTCGGCATTGTGCCTTTTGAACTTAATTCCGATGCAATTTCAGTGTTTCATCGTCAATAAGAAGGTGCAAGGTATACAGTAAACCTGAAGTGAGGCATCGGAATCTAAAACTGGACTCACAGGAGAGGTTCAAATCATAGAGAGTTAGAGTGTCAGTCCTCTTGTACTTAAGTCGGCATTGTGCCTTTTGAATATAATTCCGATGCAATTTTTGTGTTTCATCGTCCATAAGACGGTGCAAGGTATAAACCTGAAGTGTAGCATCAGAATCTAAAACTGGAATCACAGGAGAGGTTCAAATCATAGAAAGTGAGAGGGTCAGTCCTCTTGTACTTAAGTCGGCATTGTGCCTTTCGTATTAAATTCCGATGCAATTTCTGTGTTTCATCGTCAATAAGATGGTGCAAGGTAAACAGTAAACCTGAAGAGAAGCATCGGAATCTAAATCTGGACTCACAGGATAGGTTCAAATCATAGAAAGAGAGAGTGACAGTCCTCTTTTACTTAAGTCGGCATTGTGCCTTTTGTATTAAATTCCGATGAAATTTCTGTGTTTCATCGTCAATAAGAAGGTCCTAGGTATACAGTAAACCTGAAGTGAAGCATCGGAATCTAAAACTGGACTCACAGGAGAGGTTCAAATCATAGAAAGTTAGAGTTTCAGTCCTCTTGTACTTAAGTCGGCATTGTGCCTTTTGAATTTAATTCCGATGCAATTTCTGTGTTTCATCGTCAATAAGAAGGTGCAAGGTATACGGTAAACCTGAAGTGAACCATCGGAATCTAAAAGTGGACCCGCAGGAGAGGTTCAAATCATAGAAAGTTAGAGTGTCAGTACTCTTGTACTTAAGTCGACATTGTATCTTTTGTATTAAATGCGGATGTAATTTTTGTATTTCATCGTCAATACGAAGGTCCAAGGGATACAGTAAAGCATCGGAATCTAAAACTGGTCTCACAGGATAGGTTCAAATCATAGAAAGAGAGAGTGACAGTACTCTTTTACTTAAGTCGGCATTGTGCCTTTTGTATTAAATTCCGATGAAATTTCTGTGTTTCATCGTCAATAAGAAGGTCCTAGGTATACAGTAAACCTGAAGTGAAGCATCGGAATCTAAAACTGGACTCACAGGAGAGGTTCAAATCATAGAAAGTTAGAGTGTCAGTCTTCTTGTACTTAAGTCGGCATTGTGCCTTTTGAATTTAATTCCGATGCAATTTTTGTGTTTCATCGTCAATAAGACGGTGCAAGGGATACAGTAAACCTGAAGTGAAGCATCGGAATCCAAAACTGGACTCACAGGTGAGGTTCAAATCATAGAGAGTTAGAGTTTCAGTCCTCTTGTACTTAAGTCGGCATTGTGCCTTTTGAATTTAATTCCGATGCAATTTCTGTGTTTCATCGTCAATAAGACGGTGCAAGGTATACAGTAAACCTGATGTGAAGCATCGGAATCCAAAACTGGACTCACAGGAGAGGTTCAAATCATAGAGAGTTAGAGTTTCAGTCCTCTTGTACTTAAGTCGGCATTGTGCATTTTGAATTTAATTCCGATGCAATTTCTGTATTTCATCGTCAATAAGAAGTCGCAAGGTATACAGTAAACCTGAAGAGAAGCATCGGAATCAAAAACTGGACTCACAGGAGAGGTTCAAATCATAGAAAGGTAGAGTGTCAGTCCTCTTTCACTTAAGTCGGCATTGTGCCTTTTGTAATATATTCGGATGCAATTTCTGTATTTCATCGCCAATAAGAAGGTCCAAGGTATACAGTAACCCTGAAGTGAAGCATCGGAATCTAAAACTGGACAAACAGGAGAGGTTCAAAAGCATAGAAAGTGAGAGTGTTAGTCCTCTTGTACTTAAGTCAGCATTGTGCCTTTTGTATTAAATACCGATGAATTTTCGGTGTTTCATCGTCAATAAGAAGGTCTAAGGGATACAGTAAACCTGAAGTGAAGCATCGGAATCTAAAACTGGACTCACAGGAGAAGTTCAAATCATAGAAAGGGAGAGTGTCAGTCCTCTTGTACTCTAGTCGGTGTTGTGCCTTTTGTATTAAATTCGGATGCAATTTCTGTATTTCATCGTCAATAATAAGGTCCAAGGGTTACAGTTAACCTGAAGTGAAGCATCAGAATCTAAAATTGGACTCACAGGAGAGGTTCAAATCATAGAAAGTTAGAGTGTCAGTCTTCTTGTATTTAAGTCGGCATTGTGCCTTTTGAATTTAATTCCGATGCACTTTTTGTGTTTCATCGTCAATAAGACGGTGCAATGTATACAGTAAACCTGAAGTGAAGCATCGGAATCCAAAACTGGACTCACAGGCCAGGTTCAAATCATAGAGAGTTAGAGTTTCAGTCCTCTTGTACTTAAGTCGGCATTGTGCCTTTTGAATTTAATTCCGATGCAATTTCTGTGTTTCATCGTCAGTAAGAAGGTGCAAGGTATACAGTAAACCTGAAGTGAACCATCGGAATCTAAAACTGGACCCACAGGAGAGGTTCAAATCATAGAAAGTTAGAGTGTCAGTCCTCTTGTACATAAGTCGGCATTGTATCTTTTATATTAAATGCGGATGTAATTTCTGTATTTCATCGTCAATATGAAGGTCCAAGGGATACAGTAAAGCATTGGAATCTAAAACTGGACTCACAGGAGAGGTTCAAATCATAGAAAGATAGAGTGTCAGTCCACTTGTACTTAAGTGGGCATTGTGCATTTTGAATTTAATTCCGATGCAATTTCTGTGTTTCATCGTCAATAAGAAGGTGCAAGATATACAGTAAACCTGAAGTGAAGTATCGCAATCCAAAACTGGACTTACAGGAGAGGTTCAAATCATACAGAGTTAAAGTGTCAGTCCTCTTGTACTTAAGTCGGCATTGTGCCTTTTGAATTTAATTCCCATGCAATCTCTGTGTTTCATCGTCAATAAGAAGGTGCAAGGTATACAGTAAACCTGAAGAGAAGCATCGGAATCAAAAACTGGACTCACAGGAGAGGTTCAAATCATAGAAAGAGAGAGTGACAGTCCTCCTTAATTAAATCGGCATTGTGCCTTTTGTATTAAATTCCGATGAAATTACTGTGTTTCATCGTCAAAAAGAGGGTCCAAGGGATTCAGTAAACCAGAAGTGAAGCATCGGAATCTAAAACTGGGCTCACAGGAGAGGTTCAAATCATAGTTAGTTAGAGTGTCAGTCCTCTTGTACTTAAGTCGGCATTGTGCCTTTTAAATTTAATTCCCATGCAATTTCTCTGTTTCATCGTCAATAAGTACGTGCAAGGTATACACTAAACCTGAAGTAAAAAATCGGAATCTGAAACTGGACTCACAGGAGAGATTCAAATCATAGAAAGAGTGAGTGTCAGTCCTCTTTTACTTAAGTCGGCATTGTGCCTTTTGTATTAAATTCGGATGCAATTTCTGTATTTCATCGCCAATAAGAATGTCCAAGGTATACAGTAAACCTGAAGTGAAGCATCGGAATGTAAAACTGGACAAACAGGAGAGATTCAAATCATAGAAAGTGAGAGTGTTAGTCCTCTTGTACTTAAGTCGGCATTGTGCCTTTTGTATTAAATTCCGATGAATTTTCTGTGTTTCATCGTAAATAAGAAGGTCTAAGGGATACAGTAAACCTGAAGTGATGCATCGGAATCCAAAACTGGACTCACAGGAGAGGTTCAAATCATACAGAGTTAAAGTGTCAGTCCTCTTGTACTTAAGTCGGCATTGTGCCTTTTGAACTTAATTCCGATGCAATTTCTGTGTTTCATCGTCAATAAGAAGGTGCAAGGTATACAGTAAACCTGAAGTGAGGCATCGGAATCCAAAACTGGACTCACAGGAGAGGTTCAAATCATAGAGAGTTAGAGTGTCAGCCCTGTTGTACTTAAGTCGGCATTGTGCCTTTTGTATTAAATGCGGATGCAATTTCTGTATTTCATCGTCAACAAGAAGGTCCAAGGGATACAGTAAACCTCAAGTGAAGAATCGGATTCTAAAACTGGACTCACAGGAGAGGTTCAAATCATAGAAAGTTAGAGTGTCAGTCCTCTCGTACTTAAGTCGGCATTGTGCCTTTTGAATATAATTCCGATGCAATTTTAGTGTTTCATCGTCCACAAGACGGTGCAAGGTATAAACCTGAAGTGAAGCATCAGAATCTAAAACTGGAATTACAGGAGAGGTTCAAATCATAGAAAGTGAGAGTGTCAGTCCTCTTGTCCTTAAGTCGGCATTGTGCCTTTTGTATTAAATTCCGATGCAATTTCTGTGTTTCATCGTCAATAAGATGGTGCAAGGTATACAGTAAACCTGAAGAGAAGCATCGGAATCTAAATCTGGACTCACAGGATAGATTCAAATCATAGAAAGAGAGAGTGACAGTCCTCTTTTACTTAAGTCGGCATTGACCTTTTGTATTAAATTCCGATGAAATTTCTGTTTTTCATCGTCAATAAGAAGGTTCTAGGTATACAGTCAACCTGAAGTGAAGCATCGGAATCTAAAACTGGACTCACAGGAGAGGTTCAAATCATAGAATGAGTGACAGTCCTCTTTTACTTAAGTCGGCATTTTCCTTTTTGTATTAAATTCCGATGAAATTTCTGTGTTTCATCGTCAATAAGAAGGTGCAAGGTATATAGTAAACCTGAAGAGAAGCATCGGAATCAAAACTGGACTCACAGGAGAGGTTCAAGTCATAGAAAGAGAGAGTGACAGTCCTCTTAAATTAAGTCGGCATTGTGCATTTTGTATTAAATTCCGATGAAATTACTGTGTTTCATCGTCACTAAGAAGGTCCAAGGGATTCAGTAAACCAGAAGTGAAGCATCGGAATCTAAAACTGGGCTCACAGGAGAGGTTCAAATCATAGTTTGTTAGAGTGTCAGTCCTCTTGTACTTAAGTCGGCATTGTGCCTTTTAAATTTAATTCCCATGCAATTTCTCTGTTTCATCGTCAATAAGAAGGTGCAAGGTATACAGTAAACCTGAAGTAAAGCATCGGAATCTGAAACTGGACTCACAGGAGAGGTTCAAATCATAGAAAGAGAGAGTGTCAGTTCTCTCTTACTTAAGTCGGCATTGTGCCTTTTGTATTAAATTCGGATGCAATTTCTGTATTTCATCGCCAATAAGAATGTCCAAGGTATACAGTAAACCTGAAGTGAAGCATCGGAATGTAAAACTGGTCAAACAGGAGAGATTCAAATCATAGAAAGTGAGAGTGTTAGTCCTCTTGTACTTAAGTCGGCATTGTGCCTTTTGTATTAAATTCCGATGAATTTTCTGTGTTTCATCGTAAATAAGAAGGTCTAAGGGATACAGTAAACCTGAAGTGAAGCATCGGAATCTAAAACTGGACTCACAGGAGACATTCAAATCATAGAAAGTTATAGTGTCAGTCCTCTTGTACTTATGTCGGCATTGTGCCTTTTGAACTTAATTCCGATGCAATTTCTGTGTTTCATCGTCAATAAGAAGGTGCAAGGTATACAGTAAACCTGAAGTGAGGCATCGGAATCCAAAACTGGACTCACAGGAGGGGTTCAAATCATAGAGAGTTAGAGTGTCAGTCCGCTTGTACTTAAGTCGGCATTGTGCCTTTTGAATATAATTCCGATGCAATTTTTGTGTTTCATCATCCATAAGACGGTGCAAGGTATAAACCTGAAGTGTAGCATCAGAATCTAAAACTGGAATCACAGGAGAGGTTCAAATCATAGAAAGTGAGAGTGTCAGTCCTCTTGTACTTAAGTCGGCATTGTGCCTTTCGTATTAAATTCCGATGCAATTTCTGTGTTTCATCGTCAATAAGATGGTGCAAGGTAAACAGTAAACCTGAAGAGAAGCATCGGAATCTAAATCTGGACTCACAGGATAGGTTCAAATCATAGTAAGAGAGAGTGACAGTCCTCTTTTACTTAAGTCGGCATTGTGCCTTTTGTATTAAATTCCGATGAAATTTCTGTGTTTCATCGTCAATAAGAAGGTCCTAGGTATACAGTAAACCTGAAGTGAAGCATCGGAATCTAAAACTGGACTCACAGGAGAGGTTCAAATCATAGAAAGTTAGAGTTTCAGTCCTCTTGTACTTAAGTCGGCATTGTGCCTTTTGAATTTAATTCCGATGCAATTTTTGTGTTTCATCGTCAATAAGAAGGTGCAAGGTATACGGTAAACCTGAAGTGAACCATCGGAATCTAAAAGTGGACCCACAGGAGAGGTTCAAATCATAGAAAGTTAGAGTGTCAGTACTCTTGTACTTAAGTCGACATTGTATCTTTTGTATTAAATGCGGATGTAATTTTTGTATTTCATCGTCAATAAGAAGGTCCAAGGGATACAGTAAAGCATCGGAATCTAAAACTGGTCTCACAAGATAGATTCAAATCATAGAAAGAGAGAGTGACAGTCCTCTTTTACTTAAGTCGGCATTGTGCCTTTTGTATTAAATTCCGATGAAATTTCTGTGTTTCATCGTCAATAAGAGGGTCCTAGGTATACAGTAAACCTGAAGTGAAGCATCGGAATCTAAAACTGGACTCACTGGAGAGGTTCAAATCATAGAAAGTTAGAGTGTCAGTCTTCTTGTACTTAAGTCGGCATTGTGCCTTTTGAATTTAATTCCGATGCAATTTTTGTGTTTCATCGTCAATAAGACGGTGCAAGGGATACAGTAAACCTGAAGTGAAGCATTGGAATCCAAAACTGGACTCACAGGAGAGGTTCAAATCATAGAGAGTTAGAGTTTCAGTCCTCTTGTACTTAAGTCGGCATTGTGCCTTTTGAATTTAATTCCGATGCAATTTCTGTGTTTCATCGTCTTTAAGACGGTGCAAGGTATACAGTAAACCTGAAGTGAAGCATCGGAATCCAAAACTGGACTCACAGGAGAGGTTCAAATCATAGAGAGTTAGAGTTTCAGTCCTCTTGTACTTAAGTCGGCATTGTGCATTTTGAATTTAATTCCGATGCAATTTCTGTATTTCATCGTCAATAAGAAGTCGCAAGGTATACAGTAAACCTGAAGAGAAGCATCGGAATCAAAAACTGGACTCACAGGAGAGGTTCAAATCATAGAAAGATAGAGTGTCAGTCCTCTTTCACTTAAGTCGGCATTGTGCCTTTTGTATTATATTCGGATGCAATTTCTGTATTTCATCGCCAATAAGAAGGTCCAAGGTATACAGTAACCCTGAAGTGAAGCATCGGAATCTAAAACTGGACAAACAGGAGAGGTTCAAAAGCGTAGAAAGTGAGAGTGTTAGTCCTCTTGTACTTAAGTCGGCATTGTGCCTTTTGTATTAAATACCGATGAATTTTCGGTGTTTCATCGTCAATAAGAAGGTCTAAGGGATACAGTAAACCTGAAGTGAAGCATCGGAATCTAAAACTGGACTCACAGGAGAAGTTCAAATCATAGAAAAGGAGAGTGTCAGTCCTCTTGTACTCTAGTCGGTATTGTGCCTTTTGTATTAAATTCGGATGCAATTTCTGTATTTCATCGTCAATAAGAAGGTCCAAGGGTTACAGTTAACCTGAAGTGAAGCATCGGAATCTAAAACTGGACTCACAGGAGAAGTTCAAATCATAGAAAGTTAGAGTGTCAGTCCTCTTGTACTTAAGTCGGCATTGTGCCTTTTGAACTTAATTCCGATGCAATTTCTGTGTTTCATCGTCAATAAGAAGGTGCAAGGTATACAGTAAACCTGAAGTGAGGCATCGGAATCCAAAACTGGACTCACAGGAGAGGTTCAAATCATAGAGAGTTAGAGTGTCAGTCCTCTTGTACTTAAGTCGGCATTATGCCTTTTGAATATAATTCCGATGCAATCTCTGTGTTTCATCGTCAATAAGATGGTGCAAGGTATACAGGAAACCTGAAGAGAAGCATCGGAATCTAAAACTGGACTCAAAGGACAGGTTCAAACCACAGTAAGAGAGAGTGACAGTCCTCTTTTACTTAAGTCGGCATTGTGCCTTTTGTATTAAATTCCGATGACATTTCTGTGTTTCATCGTCAATAATAAGGTCCTAGGTATACAGTAAACCTGAAGTGAAGCATCGGAATCTAAAATTAGACTCACAGGAGAGGTTGAAATCATAGAAAGTTAGAGTGTCAGTCTTCTTGTACTTAAGTCGGCATTGTGCCTTTTGAATTTAATTCCGATGCACTTTTTGTGTTTCATCGTCAATAAGACGGTGCAATGTATACAGTAAACCTGAAGCGAAGCATCGGAATCCAAAACTGGACTCACAGGAGAGGTTCAAATCATAGAGAGTTAGAGTTTCAGTCCTCTTGTACTTAAGTCGGCATTGTGCCTTTTGAATTTAATTCCGATGCAATTTCTGTGTTTCATCGTCAGTAAGAAGGTGCAAGGTATACAGTAAACCTGAAGTGAACCATCGCAATCTAAAACTGGACCCACAGGAGAGGTTCAAATCATAGAAAGTTAGAGTGTCAGTCCCCTTGTACTTAAGTCGGCATTGTAACTTTTATATTAAATGCGGATGTAATTTCTGTATTTCATCGTCAATAAGAAGGTCCAAGGGATACAGTAAAGCATTGGAATCTAAAACTGGACTCACAGGAGAGGTTCAAATCATAGAAAGATAGAGTGTCAGTCCTCTTGTACTTAAGTGGGCATTGTGCATTTTGAATTTAATTCCGATGCAATTTCTGTGTTTCATCGTCCATAAGACGGTGCAAGGTATAAACCTGAAGTGTAGCATCAGAATCTAAAACTGGAATCACAGGAGAGGTTCAAATCATAGAAAGTGAGAGTGTCAGTCCTCTTTTACTTAAGTCGGCATTGTGCCTTTTGTATTAAATTCCGATGAAATTTCTGTGGTTCATCGTCAATAAGAAGGTCCTAGGTATACAGTAAACCTGAAGTGAAGCATGGGAATCTAAAACTGGACTCACAGGAGAGGTTCAAATCATAGAAAGTTAGAGTTTCAGTCCTCTTGTACTTAAGTCGGCATTGTGCCTTTTGAATTTAATTCCGATGCAATTTCTGTGTTTCTTCGTCAATAAGAAGGTGCAAGGTATACGGTAAACCTGAAGTGAACCATCGGAATCTAAAAGTGGACCCACAGGAGAGGTTCAAATCATAGAAAGTTAGAGTGTCAGTACTCTTGTACTTAAGTCGACATTGTATCTTTTGTATTAATTGCGGATGTAATTTTTGTATTTCATCGTCAATAAGAAGGTCCAAGGGATACAGTAAAGCATCGGAATCTAAAACTGGTCTCACAGGATAGGTTCAAATCATAGAAAGAGAGAGTGACAGTCCTCTTTTACTTAAGTCGGCATTGTGCCTTTTGTATTAAATTCTGATGAAATTTCTGTGTTTCATCGTCAATAAGAAGGTCCTAGGTATACAGTAAACCTGAAGTGAAGCATCGGAATCTAAAACTGGACTCACAGGAGAGGTTCAAATCATAGAAAGTTAGAGTGTCAGTCCTCTTGTACTTAAGTCGGCATTGTGCCTTTTGAATTTAATTCCGATGCAATTTTTGTGTTTCATCGTCAATAAGACGGTGCAAGGGATACAGTAAACCTGAAGTGAAGCATCGGAATCCAAAACTGGACTCACAGGAGGGGTTCAAATCATAGAGAGTTAGAGTTTCAGTCCTCTTGTACTTAAGTCGGCATTGTGCCTTTTGAATTTAATTCCGATGCAATTTCTGTGTTTCATCGTCAATAAGACGGTGCAAGGTATACAGTAAACCTGAAGTGAAGCATCGGAATCCAAAACTGGACTCACAGGAGAGGTTCAAATCATAGAGAGTTAGAGTTTCAGTCCTCTTGTACTTAAGTCGGCATTGTGCATTTTGAATTTAATTCCGATGCAATTTCTGTATTTCATCGTCAATAAGAAGGTGCAAGGTATACAGTAAACCTGAAGAGAAGCATCGGAATCAATAACTGGACTCACAGGAGAGGTTCAAATCATAGAAAGAGAGAGTGACAGTCCTCTTTTACTTAAGTCGGCATTGTGCCTTTTGTATTATATTCCGATGAAATTACTGTGTTTCATCGTCAATAAGAAGGTCGAAGGGATTCAGTAAACCAGAAGTGAAGCATCGGAATCTAAAACGGGACTCACAGAAGAGGTTCAAATCAAAGAGAGTTAGAGTGTCAGTCCTCTTGCACTTACGTCGGCATTGTGCCTTTTAAATTTAATTCCCATGCAATTTCTGTGTTTCATCGTCAATAAGAAGGTGCAAGGTATACAGTAAACCTGAAGTGTACCATCGGAATCTGAAACTGGACTCACAGGAGATGTTCAAATCATAGAAAGAGAGAGTGTCAGACCTCTTTTACTTAAGTCGGCATTGTACCTTTTGTATTATATTCGGATGCAATTTCTGTATTTCATCGCCAATAAGAAGGTCCAAGGTATTCAGTAAACCTGAAGTGAAGCATCGGAATCTAAAAGTGGACAAACAGGAGAGGTTCAAAACATAGAAAGTGAGAGTGTTAGTCCTCTTTTACTTAAGTCGGCATTGTGCCTTTTGTATTAAATACCGATGAATTTTCTGTGTTTCATCGTCAATAAGAAGGTCTAAGGGATACAGTAAACCTGAAGTGAAGCATCGGAATCTAAAACTGGACTCACAGGAGAAGTTCAAATCATAGAAAGGGAGAGTGTCAGTCCTCTTTTACTCTAGTCGGTATTGTGCCTTTTGTATTAAATTCCGATGCAATTTCTGTATTTCATCGTCAATAAGAAGTACCAAGGATTACAGTAAACCTGAAGTGAAGCATCGGAATGTAAAACTGGACTCACAGGAGAAGTTCAAATCATAGAAAGTTAGAGTGTCAGTCCTCTTGTACTTAAGTCGGCATTGTGCCTTTTGAACTTAATTCCGATGCAATTTCTGTGTTTCATCGTCAATAATAAGGTGGAAGGTATACAGTAAACCTGAAGTGAGGCATCGGAATCCAAAACTGGACTCACAGGAGAGGTTCAAATCATAGAGAGGTAGAGTGTCAGTCCTCTTGTACTTAAGTCGGCATTGTGCCTTTTGAATATAAATCCGATGCAATTATTGTGTTTCATCGTCCATAAGACTGTGCAAGGTATACAGGAAACCTGAAGAGAATCATCGGAATCTAAATCTGGACTCACAGGATAGGTTCAAATCATAGTAAGAGAGAGTGACAGTCCTCTTTTACTTAAGTCGGCATTGTGCCTTTTGTATTAAATTCTGATGAAATTTCAGTGTTTCATCGTCAATAAGAAGGTCCTAGGTATACAGTAAACCTGAAGTGAACCATCGGAATCTAAAACTGGACTCACAGGAGAGGTTCAAACCATAGAAAGTTAGAGTGTCAGTCCTCTTGAACTTAAGTAGGCATTGTGCCTTTTGAATATAATTCCGATGCAATATTTGTGTTTCATCGTCCATAAGACGGTGCAAGGTATAAACGCGAAGTGAAGGATCAGAATCTAAAACTGGAATCACAGGAGAGGTTCAAATCATAGAAAGCGAGAGTGTCAGTCCTCTTGTACTTAAGTCGGCATTGTGCCTTTTGTATTAAATTCCGATGCAATTTCTGTGTTTCATCGTCAATAAGAAGGTGCAAGGTATACAGTAATCCTGAAGACAAGCATCGGAATCTAAAACTGGACTCACAGGAGAGGTTCAAATCATAGAAAGTGTGACAGTCCTCTTTTACTTAAGTCGGCATTTTGCTTTTTGTATTAATTTCCGATGAAATTTCTGTGTTTCATCGTCAATAAGAAGGTGCAAGGTATACAGTAAACCTGAAGAGAAGCATCGGAATCAAAAACTGGACTCACAGGAGAGGTTCAAATCATAGAAAGTGAGAGTGTCAGTCCTCTTGTACTCTAGTAGGTATTGTGCATTTTGTATTAAATTCGGATGCAATTTCTGTATTTCATCGTCAATAAGAAGGTCCAAGGGTTACAGTAAACCTGAAGTGAAGCATCGGAATCTAAAACTGGACTCACAGGAGACGTTCAAATCATAGAAAGTTAGAGTGTCAGTCCTCTTGTACTTAAGTCGGCATTGTGCCTTTTGTGTTAAATTCGGATGCAATTTCTGTATTTCATCGCCAATAAGAATGTCCAAGGTATACAGTAAACCTGAAGTGAAGCATCGGAATGTAAAACTGGTCAAACAAGAGAGATTCAAATCATAGAAAGTGAGAGTGTTAGTCCTCTTGTACTTAAGTCGGCATTGTGCCTTTTGTATTAAATTCCGATGAATTTTCTGTGTTTCATCGTAAATAAGAAGGTCTAAGGGATACAGTAAACCTGAAGTGAAGCATCGGAGTCTAAAACTGGACTCACAGGAGAGGTTCAAATCATAGAAAGGGAGAGTGTCAGTCCTCTTGTACTCTAGTAGGTATTGTGCATTTTGTATTAAATTCGGATGCAATTTCTGTATTTCATCGTCAATAAGAAGGTCCAAGGGTTACAGTAAACCTGAAGTGAAGCATCGGAATCTAAAACTGGACTCACAGGAGACGTTCAAATCATAGAAAGTTAGAGTGTCAGTCCTCTTGTACTTAAGTCGGCATTGTGCCTTTTGAACTTAATTCCGATGCAATTTCTGTGTTTCATCGTCAATAATAAGGTGCAAGGTATACAGTAAACCTGCAGTGAGGCATCGGAATCCAAAACTGGACTCACAGGAGAGGTTCAGATCATAGAGAGGTAGAGTGTCAGTCCTCTTGTACTTAAGTCGGCATTGTGCCTTTTGAATATAAATCCGATGCAATTATTGTGTTTCATCGTCCATAAGACTGTGCAAGGTATACAGGAAACCTGAAGAGAATCATCGGAATCTAACTCTGGACTCACAGGATAGGTTCAAATCATAGTAAGAGAGAGTGACAGTCCTCTTTTACTTAAGTCGGCATTGTGCCTTTTGTATTAAATTCTGATGAAATTTCTGTGTTTCATCGTCAATAAGAAGGTCCTAGGTATACAGTAAACCTGAAGTGAAGCATCGGAATCTTAAATTGGACTCACATGAGAGGTTCAAATCATAGAATGTTAGAGTGTCAGTCTTCTTGTACTTAAGTCGGCATTGTGCCTTTTGAATTTAATTCCGATGCAATTTTTATGTTTCATCGTCAATAAGACGGTGGAATGTATACAGTAAATCTGAAGTGAAGCATCGGAATCCAAAACTGGACTCACAGGAGAGGTTCAAATCATAGAGAGTTAGAGTTCCAGTCCTCTTGTACTTAAGTCGTCATTGTGCCCTTTGAATTTAATTCCGATGCAATTTCTGTGTTTCATCGTCAATACGATGGTGCAAGGTATACAGTAAACCTGAAGTGATGCATCGGTATCCAAAACTGGACTCACAGGAGATGTTCAAATCATACAGAGTTAAAGTGTCAGTCCTCTTGTACTTAAGTCGGCATTGTGCCTTTTGAATTTAATTCCGATGCAATTTCTGTGTTTCATCGTGAATAAGAAGGTGCAAGGTATACAGTAAACCTGAAGAGAAGCATCGGAATCAAAAACTGGACTCACAGGAGTGGTTCAAATCATAGAAAGAGAAAGTGACAGTCCTCTTTAATTAAGTCGGCATTGTGCCTTTTGTATCAAATACCGATGAAATTACTGTGTTTCATCGTCAGTAAGAAGGTCCAAGGGATTCAGTAAACCAGAAGTGAAGCATCGGAATCTAAAACTGGGCTCACAGGAGAGGTTCAAATCATAGTTAGTTAGAGTGTCAGTCCTCTTGTACTTAAGTCGGCATTGTGCCTTTTAAATTTAATTCCCATGCAATTTCTCTGTTTCATCGTCAATAAGAAGGTGCAAGTTATACAGTAAACCTGAAGTAAGGCATCGGAATCCAAAACTGGACTCACAGGAGACGTTCAAATCATAGAAAGTTAGAGTGTCAGTCCTCTTGTACTTAAGTCGGCATTGTTCCTTTTGAATATAATTCCGATGCAATTTTTGTGTTTCATCGTCCATAAGACGGTGCAAGCTATAAACCTGAAGTGAAGCATCAGAATCTAAAACTGGAATCACAGGAGAGGTTCAAATCATAGAAAGTTAGAGTGTCAGTCCTCTTGTATTTAAGTCGGCATTGTGCCTTTTGAACTTAATTCCGATGCAATTTCTGTGTTTCATCGTTAATAAGATGGTGCAAGGTATACAGTAAACCTGAAGAGAAGTATCGGAATCTAAATCTGGACTCACAGGATAGGTTCAAATCATAGAAAGAGAGAGTGACAGTCCTCTTTTACTTAAGTCGGCATTGACCTTTTGTATTAAATTCCGATGAAATTTCTGTGTTTCATCGTCAATAAGAAGGTCCTAGGTATACAGTAAACCTGAAGTGAAGCATCGGAATCTAAAACTGGACTCACAGGAGAGGTTCAAACCATAGAAAGTTAGAGTGTCAGTCCTCTTGTACTTAAGTAGGCATTGTGCCTTTTGAATATAATTCCGATGCAATTTTTGTGTTTCATCGTCCATAAGACGGTGCAAGGTATAAACGCGAAGTGAAGGATCAGAATCTAAAGCTGGAATCACAGGAGAGGTTTAAATCATAGAAAGCGAGAGTGTCAGTCCTCTTGTACTTAAGTCGGCATTGTGCCTTTTGTATTAAATTCCGATGCAATTTCTGTGTTTCATCGTCAATAAGAAGGTGCAAGGTATACAGTAAACCTGAAGACAAGCATCGGAATCTAAAACTGGACTCACAGGAGAGGTTCAAATCATAGAAAGTGTGACAGTCCTCTTTTACTTAAGTCGGCATTTTGCTTTTTGTATTAAATTCAGATGAAATTTCTGTGTTTCATCGTCAATAAGAAGGTGCAAGGTATACAGTAAACCTGAAGAGAAGCATCGGAATCAAAAACTGGACTCACAGGAGAGGTTCAAATCATAGAAAGTGAGAGTGTCAGTCCTCTTGTACTCTGGTAGGTATTGTGCATTTTGTATTAAATTCGGATGCAATTTCTGTATTTCATCGTCAATAAGAAGGTCCAAGGGTTACAGTAAACCTGAAGTGAAGCATCGGAATCTAAAACTGGACTCACAGGAGACGTTCAAATCATAGAAAGTTAGAGTGTCAGTCCTCTAGTACTTAAGTCGGCATTGTGCCTTTTGTGTTAAATTCGGATGCAATTTCTGTATTTCATCGCCAATAAGAATGTCCAAGGTATACAGTAAACCTGAAGTGAAGCATCGGAATGTAAAACTGGTCAAACATGAGAGATTCAAATCATAGAAAGTGAGAGTGTTAGTCCTCTTGTACTTAAGTCGGCATTGTGCCTTTTGTATTAAATTCCGATGAATTTTGTGTGTTTCATCGTAAATAAGAAGGTCTAAGGGATACAGTAAACCTGAAGTGAAGCATCGGAATCTAAAACTGGACTCACAGGAGAGGTTCAAATCATAGAAAGGGAGAGTGTCAGTCCTCTTGTACTCTAGTAGGTATTGTGCATTTTGTATTAAATTCGGATGCAATTTCTGTATTTCATCGTCAATAAGAAGGTCCAAGGGTTACAGTAAACCTGAAGTGAAGCATCGGAATCTAAAACTGGACTCACAGGAGACGTTCAAATCATAGAAAGTTAGAGTGTCAGTCCTCTTGTACTTAAGTCGGCATTGTGCCTTTTGAACTTAATTCCGATGCAATTTCTGTGTTTCATCGTCAATAATAAGGTGCAAGGTATACAGTAAACCTGAAGTGAGGCATCGGAATCCAAAACTGGACTCACAGGAGAGGTTCAAATCATAGAGAGGTAGAGTGTCAGTCCTCTTGTACTTAAGTCGGCATTGTGCCTTTTGAATATAAATCCGATGCAATTATTGTGTTTCATCGTCCATAAGATTGTGCAAGGTATACAGGAAACCTGAAGAGAATCATCGGAATCTAAATCTGGACTCACAGGATAGGTTCAAATCATAGTAAGAGAGAGTGACAGTCCTCTTTTACTTAAGTCGGCATTGTGCCTTTTGTATTAAATTCTGATGAAATTTCTGTGTTTTATCGTCAATAAGAAGGTCCTAGGTATACAGTAAACCTGAAGTGAAACATCGGAATCTAAAATTGAACTCACATGAGAGGTTCAAATCATAGAATGTTAGAGTGTCAGTCTTCTTGTACTTAAGTCGGCATTGTGCCTTTTGAATTTAATTCCGATGCAATTTTTATGTTTCATCGTCAATAAGACGGTGCAATGTATACAGTAAACCTGAAGTGAAGCATCGGAATCCAAAACTGGACTCACAGGAGAGGTTCAAATCATAGAGAGTTAGAGTTCCAGTCCTCTTGTACTTAAGTCGTCATTGTGCCCTTTGAATTTAATTCCGATGCAATTTCTGTGTTTCATCGTCAATACGAAGGTGCAAGGTATACAGTAAACCTGAAGTGATGCATCGGAATCCAAAACTGGACTCACAGGAGATGTTCAAATCATACAGAGTTAAAGTGTCAGTCCTCTTGTACTTAAGTCGGCATTGTGCCTTTTGAATTTAATTCCGATGCAATTTCTGTGTTTCATCGTCAATAAGAAGGTGCAAGGTATACAGTAAACCTGAAGAGAAGCATCGGAATCAAAAACTGGACTCACAGGAGTGGTTCAAATCATAGAAAGAGAAAGTGACAGTCCTCTTTAATTAAGTCGGCATTGTGCCTTTTGTATCAAATACCGATGAAATTACTGTGTTTCATCGTCAATAAGAAGGTCCAAGGGAATCAGTAAACCAGAAGTGAAGCATCGGAATCTAAAACTGGGCTCACAAGAGAGGTTCAAATCATAGTTAGTTAGAGTGTCAGTCCTCTTGTACTTAAGTCGGCATTGTGCCTTCTAAATTTAATTCCCATGCAATTTCTCTGTTTCATCGTCAATAAGAAGGTGCAAGGTATACAGTAAACCTGAAGTAAGGCATCGGAATCCAAAACTGGACTCACAGGAGACGTTCAAATCATAGAAAGTTAGAGTGTCAGTCCTCCTGTACTTAAGTCGGCATTGTTCCTTTTGAATATAATTCCGATGCATTTTTGTGTTTCATCGTCCATAAGACGGTGCAAGGTATAAACCTGAAGTGAAGCATCAGAATCTAAAACTGGAATCACAGGAGAGGTTCAAATCATAGAAAGTTAGAGTGTCAGTCCTCTTGTACTTAAGTCGGCATTGTGCCTTTTGAACTTAATTCCGATGCAATTTCTGTGTTTCATCGTTAATAAGATGGTGCAAGGTATACAGTAAACCTGAAGACAAGCATCGGAATCAAAAACTGGACTCACAGGAGAGGTTCAAATCATAGAAAGTGTGACAGTCCTCTTTTACTTAAGTCGGCATTTTGCTTTTTGTATCAAATTCCGATGAAATTTCTGTGTTTCATCGTCAATAAGAAGGTGCAAGGTATACAGTAAACCTGAAGAGAAGCATCGGAATCAAAAACTGGACTCACAGGAGAGGTTCAAATCATAGAAAGTGAGAGTGTCAGTCCGCTTGTACTCTAGTAGGTATTGTGCATTTTGTATTAAATTCGGATGCAATTTCTGTATTTCATCGTCAATAAGAAGGTCCAAGGGTTACAGTAAACCTGAAGTGAAGCATCGGAATCTAAAACTGGACTCACAGGAGACGTTCAAATCATAGAAAGTTAGAGTGTCAGTCCTCTAGTACTTAAGTCGGCATTGTGCCTTTTGTGTTAAATTCGAATGCAATTTCTTTATTTCATCGCCAATAAGAATGTCCAAGGTATACAGTAAACCTGAAGTGAAGCATCGGAATGTAAAACTGGTCAAACAGGAGAGATTCAAATCATAGAAAGTGAGAGTGTTAGTCCTCTTGTACTTAAGTCGGCATTGTGCATTTTGTATTAAATTCCGATGAAATTTCTGTGTTTCATCGTCAATAAGAAGGTCCTAGGTATACAGTAAACCTGAAGTGAAGCATCGGAATCTAAAACTGGACTCACAGGAGAGGTTCAAATCATAGAAAGTTAGAGTGTCAGTCCTCTTGTACTTAAGTCGGCATTGTGCCTTTTGAATATAATTCTGATGCAATTTTTGTGTTTCATCGTCCATAAGACGGTGCAAGGTATAAACGCGAAGTGAAGGATCAGAATCTAAAACTGGAATCACAGGAGAGGTTCAAATCATAGAAAGCGAGAGTGTCAGTACTCTTGTACTTTAGTCGGCATTGTGCCTTTTGTATTAAATTCCGATGCAATTTCTGTGTTTCATCGTCAATAAGAAGGTGCAAGGTATACAGTAAACCTGAAGACAAGCATCGGAATCTAAATCTGGACTCACAGGATAGGTTCAAATCATAGTAAGAGAGAGTGACAGTCCTCTTTTACTTAAGTCGGCATTGTGCCTTTTGTATTAAATTCTGATGAAATTTCTGTGTTTCATCGTCAATAAGAAGGTCCTAGGTATACAGTAAACCTGAAGTGAAGCATCGGAATCTAAAATTGGACTCACATGAGAGGTTCAAATCATAGAATGTTAGAGTGTCAGTCTTCTTGTACTTAAGTCGGCATTGTGCCTTTTGAATTTTTATTCCGATGCAATTTTTATGTTTCATCGTCAATAAGACGGTGCAATGTATACAGTAAAACTGAAGTGAAGCATCGGAATCCAAAACTGGACTCACAGGAGAGGTTCAAATCATAGAGAGTTAGAGTTCCAGTCCTCTTGTACTTAAGTCGTCATTGTGCCCTTTGAATTTAATTCCGATGCAATTTCTGTGTTTCATCGTCAATACGAAGGTGCAAGGTATACAGTAAACCTGAACTGATGCATCGGAATCCAAAACTGGACTCACAGGAGATGTTCAATTCATACAGATTTAAAGTGTCAGTCCTCTTGTACTTAAGTCGGCATTGGGCCTTTTGAATTTAATTCCGATGCAATTTCTGTGTTTCATCGTCAATAAGAAGGTGCAAGGTATACAGTAAACCTGAAGAGAAGCATCGGAATCAAAAACTGGACTCACAGGAGTGGTTCAAATCATAGAAAGAGAAAGTGACAGTCCTCTTTAATTAAGTCGGCATTGTGCCTTTTGTATCAAATACCGATGAAATTACTGTGTTTCATCGTCAATAAGAAGGTCCAAGGGATTCAGTAAACCAGAAGTGAAGCATCGGAATCTAAAACTGGGCTCACAGGAGAGGTTCAAATCATAGAAAGTTAGAGTGTCAGTCCTCTTGTACTTAAGTCCGCATTGTGCCTTTTGTGTTAAATTCGGATGCAATTTCTGTATTTCATCGCCAATAAGAATGTCCAAGGTATACAGTAAACCTGAAGTGAAGCATCGGAATGTAAAACTGGTCAAACAGGAGAGATTCAAATCATAGAAAGTGAGAGTGTTAGTCCTCTTGTACTTAAGTCGGCATTGTGCATTTTGTATTAAATTCCGATGAAATTTCTGTGTTTCATCGTCAATAAGAAGGTCCTAGGTATACAGTAAACCTGAAGTGAAGCATCGGAATCTAAAACTGGACTCACAGGAGAGGTTCAAATCATAGAAAGTTAGAGTGTCAGTCCTCTTGTACTTAAGTCGGCATTGTGCCTTTTGAATATAATTCTGATGCAATTTTTGTGTTTCATCGTCCATAAGACGGTGCAAGGTATAAACGCGAAGTGAAGGATCAGAATCTAAAACTGGAATCACAGGAGAGGTTCAAATCATAGAAAGCGAGAGTGTCAGTACTCTTGTACTTTAGTCGGCATTGTGCCTTTTGTATTAAATTCCGATGCAATTTCTGTGTTTCATCGTCAATAAGAAGGTGCAAGGTATACAGTAAACCTGAAGACAAGCATCGGAATCTAAAACTGGACTCACAGGAGAGGTTCAAATCATAGAAAGAGTGACAGTCCTCTTTTACTTAAGTCGGCATTTTGCTTTTTGTATTAAATTCCGATGAAATTTCTGTGTTTCATCGTCAATAAGAAGGTGCAAGGTATACAGTAAACCTGAAGAGAAGCATTGGAATCAAAAACTGGACTCACAGGAGAGGTTCAAATCATAGAAAGTGAGAGTGTCAGTCCTCTTGTACTCTAGTAGGTATTGTGCATTTTGTATTAAATTCGGATGCAATTTCTGTATTTCATCTTCAATAAGAAGGTCCAAGGGTTACAGTAAACCTGAAGTGAAGCATCGGAATCTAAAACTGGACTCACAGGAGACGTTCAAATCATAGAAAGTTAGAGTGTCAGTCCTCTTGTACTTAAGTCGGCATTGTGCCTTTTGTGTTAAATTCGGATGCAATATCTGTATTTCATCGCCAATAAGAATGTCCAAGGTATACAGTAAACCTGAAGTGAAGCATCGGAATGTAAAACTGGTCAAACAGGAGAGATTCAAATCATAGAAAGTGAGAGTGTTATTCCTCATGTACTTAAGTCGGCATTGTGCCTTTTGTATTAAATTCCGATGAATTTTCTGTGTTTCATCGTAAATAAGAAGGTCTAAGGGATACAGTAAACCTGAAGTGAAGCATCGGAATCTAAAACTGGACTCACAGGAGAGGTTCAAATCATAGAAAGGGAAAGTGTCAGTCCTCTTGTACTCTAGTAGGTATTGTGCATTTTGTATTAAATTCGGATGCAATTTCTGTATTTCATCGTCAATAAGAAGGTCCAAGGGTTACAGTAAACCTGAAGTGAAGCATCATAATCTAAAACTGGACTCACAGGAGACGTTCAAATCATAGAAAGTTAGAGTGTCAGTCCTCTTGTACTTAAGTCGGCATTGTGCCTTTTGAACTTAATTTCGATGCAATCTCTGTGTTTCATCGTCAATAAGAAGGTGCAAGGTATACAGTAAACCTGAAGTAAGGCATCGGAATCCAAAACTGGACTCACAGGAGATGTTCAAATCATAGAGAGTTAGAGTGTCAGTCCTCTTGTACTTTAGCCGGCATTGTGCCTTTTGAATATAATTCCGATGCAATTTTTGTGTTTCATCGTCCATAAGACGGTGCAAGGTATAAACCTGAAGTGTAGCATCAGAATCTAAAACTGGAATCACAGGAGAGGTTCAAATCATAGAAAGTGAGAGTGTCAGTCCTCTTGTACTTAAGGCGGCATTGTGCCTTTTGTATTAAATTCCGATGCAATTTCTGTGTTTCATCGTCACTAAGATGGTGCAAGGTAAACAGTAAACCTGAAGAGAAGCATCGGAATCTAAATCTGGACTCACAGGATAGGTTCAAATCATAGAAAGAGAGAGTGACAGTCCTCTTTTACTTAAGTCGGCATTGTGCCTTTTGTATTAAATTCCGATGAGATTTCTGTGTTTCATCGTCCACAAGAAGGTCCCAGGTATACAGTAAACCTGAAGTGAAGCATCGGAATCTAAAACTGGACTCACCGGAGAGGTTCAAATCATAGAAAGTTAGAGTGTCAGTCTTCTTGTACTTAAGTCGGCATTGTGCCTCTTGAATTTAATTCCGATGCAATTTTTGTGTTTCATCGTCAATAAGACGGTGCTAGGTATACAGTAAACCTGAAGTGAAGCATAGGAATCCAAAACTGGACTCACAGGAGAGGTTCAAATCATAGAGAGTTAGAGTTTCAGTCCTCTTGTACTTAAGTCGGCATTGTGCCTTTTGCATTTAATTCCGATGCAATTTCTGTGTTTCATCGTCAATAAGAAGGTGCAAGGTATACGGTAAACCTGAAGTGAACCATCGGATTCTAAAAGTGGACCCACAGGAGAGGTTCAAATCATAGAAAGTTAGAGTGTCAGTCTTCTTGTACTTAAGTCGGCATTGTGCCTTTTGAATTTAATTCCGATGCAATTTTTGGGTTTCATCGTCAATAAGACTGTGCAAGGGATACAGTAAACCTGAAGTGAAGCATCGGAATCCAAAACTGGACTCACAGGAGAGGGTCAAATCATAGAGAGTTAGAGTTTCAGACCTCTAGTACTTACGTCGGCATTGTGCCTTTTGAATTTAATTCCGATGCAATTTCTGTGTTTCATCGTCAATAAGACGGTGCAAGGTATACAGTAAACCAGAAGTGAAGCATCGGAATCCAAAACTGGACTCACAGGAGAGGTTCAAATCATAGAGAGTTAGAGTTTCAGTCCTCTTGTACTTAAGTCGGCATTGTGCCTTTTGAATTTAATTCCGATGCAATTTCTGTGTTTCATCGTCAATAAGAAGGTGCAAGGTATACAGTAAACCTGAAGAGAAGCATCGGAATCAAAAACTGGACTCACAGGAGAGGTTCAAATCATAGAAAGAGAGAGTGACAGTCCTCTTTTACTTAAGTCGGCATTGTGCCTTTTGTATTAAATTCCGATGAAATTAATGTGCTTCATCGTCAATAAGAAGGTCCAAGGGATTCAGTAAACCAGAAGTGAAGCATCGGAATCTAAAACTGGACTCACAGGAGAGGTTCAAATCATAGAGAGATAGAGTGTCAGTCCTCTTGTACTTACGTCGGCATTGTGCCTTTTAAATTTAATTCCCATGCAATTTCTGTGTTTCATCGTCAATAAGAAGGTGCAAGGTATACAGTAAACCTGCAGTGTAGCATCGGAATCTGAAACTGGACTCACAGGAGAGGTTCAAATCATAGAAAGGGAGGGTGTCAGTCCTCTTTTACTTAAGTCGGCATTGTGCCATTTGTATTATATTCGGATGCAATTTCTGTATTTCATCGCCAATAAGAAGGTCCAAGGTATACAGTAAACCTGAAGTGAAGCATCGGAATCTAAAACTGGACAAACAGGAGAGGTTCAAAACATAGAAAGTGAGAGTGTTAGTCCTCTTGTACTTAAGTCGGCATTGTGCCTTTTGTATTAAATACCGATGAATTTTCTGTGTTTCATCGTCAATAAAAAGGTCTAAGGGATACAATAAACCTGAAGTGAAGCATCGGAATCTAAAACTGGACTCACAGGAGAAGTTGAAATCATAGAAAGGGAGAGTGTCAGTCCTCTTGTACTCTAGTCGGTATTGTGCCTTTTGTATTAAATTCGGATGCAATTTCTGTATTTCATCGTCAATAAGAAGGTCCAAGTGTTACAGTAAACCTGAAGTGAAGCATTTGAATCTAAAACTGGACTCACAGGAGAAGTTCAAATCATAGAAAGTTAGAGTGTCAGTCCTCTTGTACTTAAGTCGGCATTGTGCCTTTTGAACTTAATTCCGATGCAATTTCTGTGTTTCATCGTCAATAATAAGGTGCAAGGTATACAGTAAACCTGAAGTGTGGCATCGGAATCCAAAACTTGACTCACAGGAGAGGTTCAAATCATAGAGAGGTTGAGTGTCAGTCCTCTTGTACTTAAGTCGGCATTGTGCCTTTTGAATATAATTCCGATGCAATTTTTGTGTTTCATCGTCCATAAGACGGTGCAAGGTATACAGGAAACCTGAAGAGAAGCATCGGAATCTAAAACTGGACTCACAGGATAGGTTCAAATCATAGTAAGAGAGAGTGGCAGTCCTCTTTTACTTAAGTCGGCATTGTGCCTTTTGTATTAAATTCCGATGAAATATCTGTGTTTCATCGTCAATAAGAAGGTCCTAGGTATACAGTAAACCTGAAGTGAAGCATCGGAATCTAAAATTGGACTCACAGGAGAGGTTCAAATCATAGAATGTTAGAGTGTCAGTCTTCTTGTACTTAAGTCGGCATTGTTCCTTTTGAATTTAATTCCGATGCAATTTTTATGTTTCATCGTCAATAAGACGGTAAATATGTATACAGTAAACCTGAAGTGAAGCATCGGAATCCAAAACTGGACTCACTTGAGAGGTTCAAATCATAGAGAGTTAGAGTTTCAGTCCTCTTGTACTTAAGTCGTCATTGTGCCCTTTGAATTTAATTCCAATGCAATTTCTTTGTTTCATCGTCAATAAGAAGGTGCAAGGTGTACAGTAAACCTGAAGTGAACCATCGGAATCTAAAACTGGACCCACAGGAGAGGTTCAAATCATAGAAAGTTAGAGTGTCAGTCCTCTTGTACTTAAGTCGGCATTGTATCTTTTATATTAAATGCGGAAGTAATTTCTGTATTTCATCGTCAATAAGAAGGTCCAAGGGATACAGTAAAGCATCGGAATCTAAAACTGGACTCACAGGAGACGATCAAATCATAGAAAGATAGAGTGTCAGTCCTCTTGTACTTAAGTCGGCATTGTGCCTTTTGAATTTAATTCCGATGCAATTTCTGTGTTTCATCGTCAATAAGAAGGTGCAAGGTATACAGTAAACCTGAAGTGATGCATCGGAATCCAAAACTGGACTCACAGGAGAGGTTCAAATCATACAGTGTTAAAGTGTCAGTCCTCTAGTACTTAAGTCAGCATTGTGCCTTTTGAATTTAATTCCGATGCAATTTCTGTGTTTCATCGTCAATAAGAAGGTTCAAGGTATACAGTAAACCTGAAGAGAAGCATCGGAATCAAAAACTGGACTCACAGGAGTGGTTCAAATCATAGAAAGAGAAAGTGACAGTCCTCTTTAATTAAGTAGGCATTGTGCCTTTTGTATCAAATTCCGATGAAATTACTGTGTTTCATTGTCAATAAGAAGGTCCAAGGGATTCAGTAAACCAGAAGTGATGCATCGGAATCTAAAACTGGGCTCACAGGAGAGGTTCAAAACATAGAAAGAGAGAGTGTCAGTCCTCTTTTACTTAAGTCGGCATTTTGCCTTTTGTATTATATTCGGATGCAATTTCTGTATTTCATCGCTAATAAGAATGTTCAAGGTATACAGTAAACCTGAAGTGAAGCATCGGAATGTAAAACTGGACAAACAGGAGAGATTCAAATCATAGAAAGTGAGAGTGTTAGTCCTCTTGTACTTAAGTCGGCATTGTGCCTTTTGTATTAAATTCTAATGAATTTTCTGTGTTTCATCGAAAATAAGAAGGTCTAAGGGATACAGTAAACCTGAAGTGAAGCATCGGAATCCAAAACTGGACTCACAGGAGAGGTTCAAATCATAGAAAGGGAGAGTGTCAGTCCTCTTGTACTCTAGTCGGTATTGTGCCTTTTGTATTAAATTCGGATGCAATTTCTGTATTTCATCGTCAATAAGAAGGTCCAAGGGTTACAGTAAACCTGAAGTGAAGCATCGGAATCTAAAACTGGACTCTCAGGAGACGTTCAAATCATAGAAAGTTAGAGTGTCAGTCCTCTTGTACTTAAGTCGGCATTGTGCCTTTTGAACTTAATTCCGATGCAATTTCTGTGTTTCATCGTCAATAAGAAGGTGCAAGGTATACAGTAAACCTGAAGTGAGGCATCGGAATCCAAAACTGGACTCACAGGAGAGGTTCAAATCATAGAGAGTTAGAGTGTCAGTCCTCTTGTACTTAAGTCGGCATTGTGCCTTTTGTATTAAATGCGGATGCAATTTCTGTATTTTATCGTCAATAAGAAGGTCCAAAAGATACAGTAAACCTGAAGTGAAGAATCGGATTCTAAAACTGGACTCACAGGAGAGGTTCAAATCATAGAAAGTGAGAGTGTCAGTCCTCTTGTACTTAAGTCGGCATTGTATCTTTTGTATTAAATGCGGATGTAATTTCTGTATTTCATCTTCAATAAGAAGGTCGAAGGGATACAGTAAAGCATCGGAATCTAAAACTGGACTCACAGGAGAGGTTCAAATCATAGAAAGTTAGAGTGTCAGCCCTCTTGTACTTAAGTCGGCATTGTGCCTTTTGAATTTAATTCCGTTGCAATTTCTGTGTTTCATCGTCAATAAGAAGGTGCAAGGTATACAGTAAACATGAAGTGAAGCATCGGAATCCAAAACTGGACTCAAAGGAGAGGTTCAAATCATACAGAGTTAAAGTGTCAGTCCTCTTGTACTTAAGTCGGCATTGTGCCTTTTGAATTAATTTCCGATGCAATTTCTGTGTTTCATCGTCAATAAGAAGGTCTAAGGTATACAGTAAACCTGAAGTGAAGCATCGGAATCTAAAACTGGACTCACAGGAGAAGTTCAAATCATAGAAAGGGAGAGTGTCAGTCCTCTTGTACTCTAGTTGGTATTGTGCCTTTTGTATTAAATTCGGATGCAATTTCTGAATTTCATCGTCAATAAGAAGGTCCAAGGGTTACAGTAAACCTGAAGTGAAGCATCGGAATCTAAAACTGGACTCACAGGAGAAGTTCAAATCATAGAAAGTTAGAGTGTCAGTCCTCTTGTACTTAAGTCGGCATTGTGCCTTTTGAACTTAATTCCGATGCAATTTCTGTGTTTCATCGTCAATAAGAAGGTGCAAGGTATACAGTAAACCTGAAGTGAGGCATCAGAATCCAAAACTGGACTCACAGGAGAGGTTCAAATCATAGAGAGTTAGAGTGTCAGTCCTCTTGTACTTAAGTCGGCATTGTGCCTTTTGAATATAATTCCGATGCAATTTTTTTGGTTCATCGTCCATAAGACGGTGCAAGGTATAAACCTGAAGTGAAGCATCAGAATCTAAAACTGGAATCACAGGAGAGGTTCAAATCATAGAAAGTGAGAGTGTCAGTCCTCTTGTACTTAAGTCTGCATTGTGCCTTTTGTATTAAATTCCGATGCAATTTCTGTGTTTCATCGTCAATAAGATGGTGCAAGGTATACAGGAAACTTGAAGAGAAGCATCGGAATATAAAACTGGACTCACAGGATAAGTTCAAATCATAGTAAGAGAGAGTGACAGTCCTCTTTTACTTAAGTCGGCATTGTGCCTTTTGAATTTAATTCCGATGCAATTTCTGTGTTTCATCGTCAATAAGAAGGTGCAAGGTATACAGTAAACCTGAAGTGAACCATCGGAATCTAAAACTGGACCCACAGGAGAGGTTCAAATCATAGAAAGTTAGAGTGTCAGTCCTCTTATACATAAGTCGGCATTGTATCTTTTATATTAAATGCGGATGTAATTTCTGTATTTCATCGTCAATAAGAAGGTCCAAGGGATACAGTAAAGCATCGGAATCTAAAACTGGACTCACAGGAGAGGTACAAATCATAGAAAGTTAGAGTGTCAGTCCTCTTGTACTTAAGTCGGCATTGTGCCTTTTGAACTTCATTCCGATGCAATTTCTGTGTTTCATCGTCTATAAGAAGGTCTAAGGGATACAGTAAACCTGAAGTGAAGCATCGGAATCTAAAACTGGACTCACAGGAGAGGTTCAAATTATAGAAAGGGAGAGTGTCAGTCCTCTTGTACTCTAGTCGGTATTGTGCCTTATGTATTAAATTCGGATGCAATTTCTATATTTGATCGTCAATAAGAAGGTCCAAGGGTTACAGTACACCTGAAGTGAAGCATCGGAATCTAAAACTGGACAAACAGGAGAGGTGCAAAACATAGAAAGTGAGAGTGTTAGTCCTCGTGTACTTAAGTCGGCATTGTGCCTTTTGTATTAAATACCGATGAATTTTCTGTGTTTCATCGTCAATAAGAAGGTCAAAGGGATACAATAAACCTGAAGTGAAGCATCGGAATCTAAAACTGGACTCACAGGAGAAGTTGAAATCATAGAAAGGGAGAGTGTCAGTCCTCTTGTGCTCTAGTCGGTATTGTGCCTTTTGTATTAAATTCGGATGCAATTTCTGTATTTCATCGTCAATAAGAAGGTCCAAGGGTTACAGTAAACCTGAAGTGAAGCATCGGAATCTAAAACTGGACTCACAGGAGAAGTTCAAATCATAGAAATTTAGAGTGTCAGTCATCTTGTACTTAAGTCGGCATTGTGCCTTTTGAACTTAATTCCGATGCAATTTCTGTGTTTCATCGTCAATAATAAGGTGCAAGGTATACAGTAAACCTGAAGTGAGGCATCGGAATCCTAAACTGGACTCACAGGAGAGGTTCAAATCATAGAGAGGTTGAGTGTCAGTCCTCTTGTACTTAAGTCGGCATTGTGCCTTTTGAATATTATTCCGATTCAATTTTTGTGTTTCATCGTCCATAAGACGGTGCAAGGTATACAGGAAACCTGAAGAGAAGCATCGGAATCTAAAACTGGACTCACAGGATAGGTTCAAATCATAGTAAGAGAGAGTGACAGTCCTCTTTTACTTAAGTCGGCATTGTGCCTTTTGTATTAATTTCCGATGAAATTTCTGTGTTTCATCGTCAATAAGAAGGTCCAAGGGTTACAGTAAACCTGAAATGAAGCATCGGAATCTAAAATTGGACTCACAGGAGAGGTTCAAGTCATAGAATGTTCGAGTGTCAGTCTTCTTGTACTTAAGTCGGCATTGTGCCTTTTGAATTTAATTCCGATGCAATTTATATGTTTCATCGTCAATAAGACGGTGCAATGTATACAGTAAACCTGAAGTGAAGCATCGGAATCCAAAACTGGACTCACAGGAGAGGTTCAAATCATAGAGAGTGAGAGTGTCAGTCCTCTTGTACTTAAGTCGGCATTGTGCCTATTGTATTAAATTCCGATGCAATTTCTGTGTTTCATCGTCAATAAGATGGTGCAAGGTATACAGTAAACCTGAAGAGAAGCATCGGAATCTAAATCTCGACTCACAGGATAGGTTCAAATCATAGAAAGAGAGAGTGACAGTCCTCTTTTACTTAAGTCGGCATTGTGCCTTTTGTATTAAATTCCGATGAAATTTCTGTGTTTCATCGTCAATAAGAAGGTCCTAGGTATACAGTAAAATTGAAGTGAAGCATCGGAATCTAAAACTGGACTCACAGGAGAGGTTCAAGTCATAGAAAGTTAGAGTGTCAGTCTTCTTGTACTTAAGTCGGCATTGTGCCTTTTGAATTTAATTCCGATGCAATTTTTGTGTTACATCGTCAATAAGACGGTGCAAGGTATACAGTAAACCTGAAGTGAAGCATCGGAATCCAAAACTGGACTCACAGGAGAGGTTCAAATCATAGAGAGTTAGATTTTCAGTCCTCTTGTACTTAAGTCGGCATTGTGCCTTTTGAATTTAATTCCGATGCAATTTCTGTGTTTCATCGTCAATAAGAAGGTGCAAGGTATACGGTAAACCTGAAGTGAACCATCGGAATCTAAAAGTGGACCCACAGGAGAGGTTCAAATCATAGAAAGTTAGAGTGTCATTCCTCTTGTACTTAAGTCGGCATTGTATCTTTTGTATTAAATGCGGATGTAATTTCTGTATTTCATCGTCAATAAGAAGGTCGAAGGGATACAGTAAAGCATCGGAATCTAAAACTGGACTCACAGGAGAGGTTCATATCATAGAAAGTTAGAGTGTCAGTCCTCTTGTACTTAAGTCGGCATTGTGCCTTTTGAATTTGATTCCGTTGCAATTTCTATGTTTCATCGTCAATAAGAAGGTGCAAGGTATTCAGTAAACATGAAGTGAAGCATCGGAATCCAAAACTGGACTCACAGGAGAGGTTCAAATCATACAGAGTTAAAGTGTCAGTCCTCTTGTACTTAAGTCGGCATTGTGCCTTTTGAATTAATTTGCGATGCAATTTCTGTGTTTCATCGTCAATAAGAAGGTGCAAGGTATACAGTAAACCTGAAGTGATACATCGGAATCTAAAACTGGACACACAGGATAGGTTCAAATCTTAGAAGGAGACAGTGTCAGTCTTCTTGTACTTAAGTCGGCATTGTGCCTTTTGTATTAAATTCCGATGAAATTACTGTGTTTCATCGTCAATAAGAAGGTCTAAGGTATACAGTAAACCTGAAGTGAAGCATCGGAATCTAAAACTGGACTCACAGGAGAAGTTCAATTCATAGAAAGGGAGAGTGTCAGTCCTCTTGTACTCTAGTCGGTATTGTGCCTTTTGTATTAAATTCGGATGCAATTTCTGTATTTCATCGTCAATAAGAAGTCCAAGGGTTACAGTAAACCTGAAGTGAAGCATCGGAATCTAAAACTGGACTCACAGGAGAAGTTCAAATCATAGAAAGTTAGAGTGTCAGTCCTCTTGTAGTTAAGTCGGCATTGTGCCTTTTGAACTTAATTCCGATGCAATTTCTGTGTTTCATCGTCAATAAGAAGGCGCAAGGTATACAGTAAACCTGAAGTGAGGCATCGGAATCCTAAACTGGACTCACAGGAGAGGTTCAAATCATAGAGAGTTAGAGTGTCAGTCCTCTTGTACTTAAGTCGGCATTGTGCCTTTTGAATATAATTCCGATGCAATTTTTGTGTTTCATCGTCCATAAGACGGTGCAAGGTATAAACCTGAAGTGAAGCATCAGAATCTAAAACTGGAATCACAGGAGAGGTTAAAATCATAGAAAGTGAGAGTGTCAGTCCTCTTGTACTTAAGTCGGCATTGTGCCTTTTGTATTAAATTCCGATGCAATTTCTGTGTTTCATTGTCAATAAGATGGTGCAAGGTATACAGGAAACCTGAAGAGAAGCATCGGAATATAAAACTGGACTCACAGGATAAGTTCAAATCATAGTAAGAGAGAGTGACAGTCCTCTTTTACTTAAGTCGGCATTGTGCCTTTTGAATTTAATTCCGATGCAATTTCTGTGTTTCATCGTCAATAAGAAGGTGCAAGGTATACAGTAAACCTGAAGTGAACCATCGGAATCTAAAACTGGACCCACAGGAGAGGTTCGAATCATAGAAAGTTAGAGTGTCAGTCCTCTTGTACATAAGTCGGCATTGTATCTTTTATATTAAATGCGGATGTAATTTCTGTATTTCATCGTCAATAAGAAGGTCCAAGGGATACAGTAAAGCATCGGAATCTAAAACTGGACACACAGGAGAGGTTCAAATCATAGAAAGTTAGAGTGTCAGTCCTCTTGTACTTAAGTCGGCATTGTGCCTTTTGAACTTAATTCCGATGCAATTTCTGTGTTTCATCGTCTATAAGAAGGTCTAAGGGATACAGTAAACCTGAAGTGAAGCATCGGAATCTAAAACTGGACTCACAGGAGAGGTTCAAATCATAGAAAGGGAGAGTGTCAGTCCTCTTGTACTCTAGTCGGTATTGTGCCTTATGTATTAAAATCGGATGCAATTTCTATATTTCATCGTCAATAAGAAGGTCCAAGGGTTACAGTACACCTGAAGTGAAGCATCGGAATCTAAAACTGGACAAACAGGAGAGGTTCAAATCATAGAAAGTGAGAGTGTTAGTCCTCTTGTACTTAAGTCGGCATTGTGCCTTTTGTATTAAATACCGATGAATTTTCTGTGTTTCTCGTCAATAAGAAGGTCTAAGGGATACAGTAAACCTGAAGTGAAGCATCGGAATCTAAAACTGGACTCACAGGAGAGGTTCAAATCATCGAAAGGGAGAGTGTCAGTCCTCTTGTACTCTAGTCGGTATTGTGCCTTATGTATTAAATTCGGATGCAATTTCTATATTTCATCGTCAATAAGAAGGTCCAAGGGTTACAGTAGACCTGAAGTGAAGCATCGGAATCTAAAACTGGACTCACAGGAGAAGTTCAAATCATAGAAATTTAGAGTGTCAGTCCTCTTGTACTTAAGTCGGCATTGTGCCTTTTGAACTTAATTCCGATGCAATTTCTGTGTTTCATCGTCAATAAGAAGGTGCAAGGTATACAGTAAACCAGTAGTGAGGCATCGGAATCCAAAACTGGACTCACAGGAGAGGTTCAAATCATAGAGAGTTAGAGTGTCAGTCCTCTTGTACTTAAGTCGGCATTGTGCCTTTTGTATTAAATGCGGATGCCATTTCTGTATTTCATCGTCAATAAGAGGGTCCAAGGGATACAGTAAACCTGAAGTGAACCATCGGAATCTAAAACTGGACCCACAGGAGAGGTTCAATTCATAGAAAGTTAGAGAGTCAGTCCTATTGTACTTAAGTCGGCATTGTATCTTTTGTATTAAATGCGGATGCAATTTCTGTATTTCATCGTCAATAAGAAGGTCCAAGGGATACAGTAAAGTATCGGAATCTAAAACTGGACTCACAGGAGAGGTTCAAATCATAGAAAGAGAGAGAGTCAGTCCTCTTTTACTTAAGTCGGCATTGTGCCTTATGTATAAAATTCGGATGCAATTTCTGTATTTCATCGTCAATAAGAAGGTCCAAGGGATACAGTAAACCTGAAGTGAAGCATCGGAATCTAAAACTGGACTCACAGGAGAGGTTCAAATCATAGAAAGTGAGAGTGTTAGTTCTCTTGTACCTAAGTCTGCATTGTGCCTTTTGTATTAAATTCCGATGTAATTTCTGTGTTTCATCGTCAATAAGAAGGTGCAAGGTATACAGCAAACCTGAAGTGAAGCATCGGAATCTAAAACTGGACTCACAGGAGAGGTTCAAATCATAGAAAGTGAGAGTTTCAGTCCTCCTTTACTTAAGTCGGCATTGTGCCTTTTGTATTAAATTCGGATGCAATTGCTGAATTTCATCGTCAATAAGAAGGTCCAAGGGATACAGTAAACGTGAAGTGAAGCATCAGAATCTAAAACTGGACTCACAGGAGAGGTTCAAATCATAGTAAGTGAGAGTGTCAGTCCTCTTGTACTTAAGTCGGCATTGTGCCTTTTGAACTTAATTCCGATGCAATTTCTGTGTTTCATCGTCAATAAGAAGGTGCAAGGTATACAGTAAACCTGAAGTGAGGCTTCAGAATCCAAAACTGGACTCACAGGAGAGGTTCAAATCATAGCGAGTTAGAGTGTCAGTCCTCTTGTACTTAAGTCGGCATTGTGCCTTTTGAATATAATTCCGATGCAATTTTTGTGGTGCATCGTCCATAAGACGGTGCAAGGTATAAACCTGAAGTGAAGCATCAGAATCTAAAACTGGAATCACAGGAGAGGTTCAAATCATAGAAAGTGAGAGTGTCAGTCCTCTTGTACTTAAGTCGGCATTGTGCCTTTTGTATTAAATTCCGATGCAATTTCTGTGTTTCATCGTCAATAAGATGGTGCAAGGTATACAGGAAACCTGAAGAGAAGCATCGGAATATAAAACTGGCCTCACAGGATAAGTTCAAATCATAGTAAGAGAGAGTGACAGTCCTCTTTTACTTAAGTCGGCATTGTGCCTTTTGAATTTAATTCCGATGCAATTTCTGTGTTTCATCGTCAATAAGAAGGTGCAAGGTATACAGTAAACCTGAAGTGAACCATCGGAATCTATAACTGGACCCACAGGAGAGGTTCAAATCATAGAAAGTTAGAGTGTCAGTCCTCTTGTACATCAGTCAGCATTGTATCTTTTATATTAAATGCGGATGTAATTTCTGTATTTCATCGTCAATAAGAAGGTCCAAGGGATACAGTAAAGCATCGGAATCTAAAACTGGACTCACAGGAGAGGTTCAAATCATAGAAAGTTAGATTGTCAGTCCTCTTGTACTTAAGTCGGCATTGTGCCTTTTGAACTTAATTCCGATGCAATTTCTGTGTTTCATCGTCTATAAGAAGGTCTAAGCGATACAGTAAACCTGAAGTGAAGCATCGGAAACTAAAACTGGACTCACAGGAGAGGTTCAAATCATAGAAAGGGAGAGTGTCAGTCCTCTTGTACTCTAGTCGGTATTGTGCCTTATGTATTAAATTCGGATGCAATTTCTATATTTCATCGTCAATAAGAAGGTCCAAGGGTTACAGTACACCTGAAGTGAAGCATCGGAATCTAAAACTGGACAAACAGGAGAGGTTCAAAGCATAGAAAGTGTGAGTGTTAGTCCTCTTGTACTTAAGTCGGCATTGTGCCTTTTGTATTAAATACCGATGAATTTTCTGTGTTTCTTCGTCAATAAGAAGGTCTAAGGGATACAATAAACCTGAAGAGAAGCATCGGAATCTAAAACTGGACTCACCGGAGAAGTTGAAATCATAGAAAGGGAGAGTGTCAGTCCTCTTGTGCTCTAGTCGGTATTGTGCCTTTTGTATTAAATTCGAATGCAATTTCTGTATTTCATCGTCAATAAGAAGGTCCAAGGGTTACAGTAAACCTGAAGTGAAGCATCGGAATCTAAAACTGGACTCACAGGAGAAGTTCAAATCATAGAAAGTTAGAGTGTCAGTCCTCTTGTACTGAAGTCGGCATTGTGCCTTTTGAACTTAATTCCGATGCAATTTCTGTGTTTCATCGTCAATAATAAGGTGCAAGGTATACAGTAAACCTGAAGTGAGGCATCGGAATCCAAAACTGGACTCACAGGAGAGGTTCAAATCATAGAGAGGTTGAGTGTCAGTCCTCTTGTACTTAAGTCGGCATTGTGCCTTTTGAATATAATTCCGATTCAATTTTTCTGTTTCATCGTCCATAAGACGGTGCAAGGTATACAGGAAACCTGAAGAGAAGCATCGGAATCTAAAACTGGACTCACAGGATAGGTTCAAATCATAGTAAGAGAGAGTGACAGTCCTCTTTTACTTAAGTCGGCATTGTGCCTTTTGTATTAAATTCCGATGAAATTTCTGTGTTTCATCGTCAATAAGAAGGTCCTAGGTATACAGTAAACCTGAAATGAAGCATCGGAATCTAAAATTGGACTCACAGGAGAGGTTCAAATCATAGAATGTTAGAGTGTCAGTCTTCTTGTACTTAAGTCGGCATTGTGCCTTTTGAATTTAATTCCGATGCAATTTCTGTGTTTCATCGTCAATAAGAAGGTGCAAGGTATACAATAAACCTGAAGTGAACCATCGGAATCTAAAACTGGAGCCACAGGAGAGGTTCAAATCATAGTAAGTTAGAGTGTCAGTCCTCTTGTACTTAAGTCGGCATTGTATCTTTTATATTAAATGCGGATGTAATTTCTGTATTTCATCGTCAATAAGAAGGTCCATGGGATACAGTAAAACATCGGAATCTAAAACTGGACTCACAGGAGAGGTTCAAATCATAGAAAGATAGAGTGTCAGTCCTCTTGTACTTAAGTCGGCATTGTGCCTTTTGAATTTAATTCCGATGCAATTTCTGTGTTTCATCGTCAATAAGAAGGTGCAAGGTATACAGTAAACCTGAAGTGATGCATCGGAATCCAAAACTGGACTCACAGGAGAGGTTCAAATCATACTGAGTTAAAGTGTCAGTCCTCTAGTACTTAAGTCGGCTTTGTGCCTTTTGAATTTAATTCCGATGCAATTTCTGTGTTTCATCGTCAATAAGAAGGTTCAAGGTATACAGTAAACCTGAAGAGAAGCATTGGAATCAAAAACTGGACTCACAGGAGTGGTTCAAATCATAGAAAGAGAGAGTGACAGTCCTCTTTAATTAAGTCGGCATTGTGCCTTTTGTATCAAATTCCGATGAAATTACTGTGTTTCATCGTCAATAAGAAGGTCCAAGGGTTTCAGTAAACCAGAAGTTAAGCATCGGAATCTAAAACTGGGCTCACAGGAGAGGTTCAAATCATAGTTAGTTAGAGTGTCAGTCCTCATGTACTTAAGTCGGCATTGTGCCTTTTAAATTTAATTCCAATGCAATTTCTCTGTTTCATCGTCAATAAGAAGGTGCAAGGTATACAGTAAACCTGAAGTGAGGCATCGGAATCCAAAACTGGACTCACAGGAGAGGTTCAAATCATAGAGAGTTAGAGTGTCATTCCTCTTGTACTTAAGTCGGCATTGTGCCTTTTGTATTAAATGCGGATGCAATTTCTGTATTTTATCGTCAATAAGAAGGTCCAAAAGATACAGTAAACCTGAAGTGAAGAATCGGATTCTAAAACTGGACTCACAGGAGAGGTTCAAATCATAGAAAGTTAGAGTGTCATTCCTCTTTTACTTAAGTCGGCATTGTATCTTTTGTATTAAATGCGGATGTAATTTCTGTATTTCATCGTCAATAAGAAGGTCGAAGGGATACAGTAAAGCATCGGAATCTAAAACTGGACTCACAGGAGAGGTTCATATCATAGAAAGTTAGAGTGTCAGTCCTCTTGTACTTAAGTCGGCATTGTGCCTTTTGAATTTAATTCCGTTGCAATTTGTATGTTTCATCGTCAATAAGAAGGTGCAAGGTATACAGTAAACATGAAGTGAAGCATCGGAATCCAAAACTGGACTCACAGGAGAGGTTCAAATCATACAGAGTTAAAGTGTCAGTCCTCTTGTACTTAAGTCGGCATTGTGCCTTTTGAATTAATTTGCGATGCAATTTCTGTGTTTCATCGTCAATAAGAAGGTGCAAGGTATACAGTAAACCTGAAGTGATACATCGGAATCTAAAACTGGACACACAGGATAGGTTCAAATCTTAGAAAGAGACAGTGTCAGTCTTCTTGTACTTAAGTCGGCATTGTGCCTTTTGTATTAAATTCCGATGAAATTACTGTGTTTCATCGTCAATAAGAAGGTCTAAGGTATACAGTAAACCTGAAGTGAAGCATCGGAATCTAAAACTGGACTCACAGGAGAAGTTCAAATCATAGAAAGGGAGAGTGTCAGTCCTCTTGTACTCTAGTCGGTATTGTGCCTTTTGTATTAAATTCGGATGCAATTTCTGTATTTCATCGTCAATAAGAAGGTCCAAGGGTTACAGTAAACCTGAAGTGAAGCATCGGAATCTAAAACTGGACTCACAGGAGAAGTTCAAATCATAGAAAATTAGAGTGTCAGTCCTCTTGTACTTAAGTCGGCATTGTGCCTTTTGAACTTAATTCCGATGCAATTTCTGTGTTTCATCGTCAATAAGAAGGCGCAAGGTATACAGTAAACCTGAAGTGAGGCATCGGAATCCTAAACTGGACTCACAGGAGAGGTTCAAATCATAGAGAGTTAGAGTGTCAGTCCTCTTGTACTTAGTCGGCATTGTGCCTTTTGAATATAATTCCGATGCAATTTTTGTGTTTCATCGTCCATAAGACGGTGCAAGGTATAAACCTGAAGTGAAGCATCAGAATCTAAAACTGGAATCACAGGAGAGGTTCAAATCATAGAAAGTGAGAGTGTCAGTCCTCTTGTACTTAAGTCGGCATTGTGCCTTTTGTATTAAATTCCGATGCAATTTCTGTGTTTCATCGTCAATAAGATGGTGCAAGGTATACAGGAAACCTGAAGAGAAGCATCGGAATATAAAACTGGACTCACAGGATAAGTTCAAATCATAGTAAGAGAGAGTGACAGTCCTCTTTTACTTAAGTCGGCATTGTGCCTTTTGAATTTAATTCCGATGCAATTTCTGTGTTTCATCGTCAATAAGAAGGTGCAAGGTATACAGTAAACCTGAAGTGAACCATCGGAATCTAAAACTGGACCCACAGGAGTGGTTCGAATCATAGAAAGTTAGAGTGTCAGGCCTCTTGTACATAAGTCGGCATTGTATCTTTTATATTAAATGCGGATGTAATTTCTGTATTTCATCGTCAATAAGAAGGTCCAAGGGATACAGTAAAGCATCGGAATCTAAAACTGGACTCACAGGAGAGGTTCAAATCATAGAAAGTTAAAGTGTCAGTCCTCTTGTACTTAAGTCGGCATTGTGCCTTTTGAACTTAATTCCGATGCAATTTCTGTGTTTCATCGTCTATAAGAAGGTCTGAGGGATACAGTAAACCTGAAGTGAAGCATCGGAATCTAAAACTGGACTCACAGGAGAGGTTCAAATCATAGAAAGAGAGAGTGTCAGTCCTCTTGTACTCTAGTCGGTATTGTGCCTTATGTATTAAAATCGGATGCAATTTCTATATTTCATCGTCAATAAGAAGGTCCAAGGGTTACAGTACACCTGAAGTGAAGCATCGGAATCTAAAACTGGACAAACAGGAGAGGTTCAAATCATAGAAAGTGAGAGTGTTAGTCCTCTTGTACTTAAGTCGGCATTGTGCCTTTTGTATTAAATACCGATGAATTTTCTGTGTTTCTCGTCAATAAGAAGGTCTAAGGGATACAGTAAACCTAAAGTGAAGCATCGGAATCTAAAACTGGACTCACAGGAGAGGTTCAAATCATCGAAAGGGAGAGTGTCAGTCCTCTTGTACTCTAGTCGGTATTGTGCCCTATGTATTAAATTCGGATGCAATTTCTATATTTCATCGTCAATAAGAAGGTCCAAGGGTTACAGTAGACCTGAAGTGAAGCATCGGAATCTAAAACTGGACTCACAGGAGAAGTTCAAATCATAGAAATTTAGAGTGTCAGTCCTCTTGTACTTAAGTCGGCATTGTGCCTTTTGAACTTAATTCCGATGCAATTTCTGTGTTTTATCGTAAATAAGAAGGTGCAAGGTATACAGTAAACCTGTAGTGAGGCATCGGAATCCAAAACTGGACTCACAGGAGAGGTTCAAATCATAGAGAGTTAGAGTGTCAGTCCTCTTGTACTTAAGTCGGCATTGTGCCTTTTGTATTAAATGCGGATGCCATTTCTGTATTTCATCGTCAATAAGAGGGTCCAAGGGATACAGTAAACCTGAAGTGAACCATCGGAATCTAAAACTGGACCCACAGGAGAGGTTCAAATCATAGAAAGTTAGAGAGTCAGTCCTATTGTACTTAAGTCGGCATTGTATCTTTTGTATTAAATGCGTATGCAATTTCTGTATTTCATCGTCAATAAGAAGGTCCAAGGGATACAGTAAAGTATCGGAATCTAAAACTGGACTCACAGGAGAGGTTAAAATCATAGAAAGAGAGAGTGTCAGTCCTCTTTTACTTAAGTCGGCATTGTGCCTTATGTATAAAATTCGGATGCAATTTCTGTATTTCATCGTCAATAAGAAGGTCCAAGGGATACAGTAAACCTGAAGTGAAGCATCGGAATCTAAAACTGAACTCACAGGAGAGGTTCAAATCATAGAAAGTGAGAGTGTTTGTTCTCTTGTACCTAAGTCTGCATTGTGCCTTTTGTATTAAATTCCGATGTAATTTCTGTGTTTCATCGTCAATAAGAAGGTGCAAGGTATACAGTAAACCTGAAGTGAAGCATCGGAATCTAAAACTGGACTCACAGGAGAGGTTCAAATCATAGAAAGTGAGAGTTTCAGTCCTCCTTTACTTAAGTCGGCATTGTGCCTTTTGTACTAATTTCGGATGCAATTTCTGAATTTCATCGTCAATAAGAAGGTCCAAGGGATACAGTAACCCTGAAGTGAAGCATCAGAATCTAAAACTGGACTCACAGGAGAGGTTCAAATCATAGTAAGTGAGAGTGTCAGTCCTCTTGTACTTAAGTCGGTATTGAGCCTTTTGAATTAAATTTGGATGCAATTTCTGTATTTCATCGTCAATAAGAAGGTCTAAGATATACAGTAAACCTGAAGTGAAGCATCGGAATCTAAAACTGGACTCACAGGAGAGGTTCAAATCATAGATAGTTAGAGTGTCAGTCCTCTTGTACTTAAGTCGGCATTGCGCCTTTTGAATTTAATTCCGATGCAATTTCTGTGTTTCATCGTCAATAAGAATGTGCAAGGTATACAGTAAACCTAAAGTGAAGCATCGGAATCCAAAACTGGACTCACAGGAGAGGTTCAAATCATAGAGAGTTAGAGCGTCAGTCCTCTTGTACTTAAGCCGGCATTGTGCCTTTTGAATTTAATTCCGATGCAATTTCTGTGTTTCATCGTCAATAAGATGGTGCAAGGTATACAGGAAACCTGAAGAGAAGCGTCGGAATATAAAACTGGACTCACAGGATAAGTTCAAATCATAGTAAGAGAGAGTGACAGTCCTCTTTTACTTCAGTCGGCATTGTGCCTTTTGTATTCAATTCCGAAGAAATTTCTGTGTTTCATCGTCAATAAGAAGGTCCTAGGTATCCAGTAAACCTGAAGTGAAGCATCGGAATCTAAAATTGGACTCACAGGAGAGGTTCAAGTCATAGAAAGTTAGAGTGTCAGTCTTCTTGTACTTAAGTCGGCATTGTGCCTTTTGAATTTAATTCCGATGCAATTTTTGTGTTTCATCGTCAATAAGACGGTGCAATGTATACAGTAAACCTAAAGTGAAGCATCGGAATCCAAAACTGGACTCACAGAGAGGTTCAAATCATAGAGAGTTAGAGCGTCAGTCCTCTTGTACTTAAGTCGGCATTGTGCCTTTTGAATTTAATTCCGATGCAATTTCTGTGTTTCATCGTCAATAAGAAGGTGCAAGGTATACAGTAAACCTGAAGTGAACCATCGGAATCTAAAACTGGACCCACAGGAGAGGTGCAAATCATAGAAAGTTAGAGTGTCAGTCCTCTTGTACATAAGTCGGCATTGTATCTTTTATATTAAATGCGGATGTAATTTCTGTATTTCATCGTCAATAAGATGGTCCAAGGGATACAGTAAAGCATCGGAATCTAAAACTGGACTCACAGGAGAGGTTCAAATCGTAGAAAGGGAGAGTGTCAGTCCTCTTGTACTCTAGTCGGTATTGTGCCTTATGTATTAAATTCGGATGCAATTTCTATATTTCATCGTCACAAGAAGGTCCAAGGGTTACAGTACACCTGAAGTGAAGCATCGGAATCTAAAACTGGACAAACAGGAGAGGTTCAAATCATAGAAAGTGAGAGTGTTAGTCCTCTTGTACTTAAGTCGGCATTGTGCCTTTTGTATTAAATACCGATGTATTTTCTGTGTTTCATCGTCAATAAGAAGGTCTAAGGGATACAGTAAACCTGAAGTGAAGCATCGGAATCTAAAACTGGACTCACAGGAGAGGTTCAAATCATCGAAAGGGAGAGTGTCAGTCCTCTTGTACTCTAGTCGGTATTGTGCCTTATGTATTAAATTCGGATGCAATTTCTATATTTCATCGTCAATAACAAGGTCCAAGGGTTACAGTAGACCTGAAGTGAAGCATCGGAATCTAAAACTGAACTCACAGGAGAAGTTCAAATCATAGAGAGTTAGAGTGTCAGTCCTCTTGTACTTAAGTCGGCATTGTGCCTTTTGAACTTAATTCCGATGCAATTTCTGTGTTTCATCGTCAATAAGAAGGTGAAAGGTATACAGTAAACCTAAAGTGAAGCATCGGAATCCAAAACTGGACTCACAGGAGAGGTTCAAATCATACAGAGTTAGAGTGTCAGTCCTCTTGTACTTAAGTCGTCATTGTGCCTTTTGTATTAAATTCCGATGTAATTTCTGTGTTTCATCGTCAATAAGAAGGTGCAAGGTATACAGTAAACCGGAAGTAAAGCATTGGAATCTAAAACTGGCCTCACAGGAGAGGTTCAAATCATGGAAACAGAGAGTGTCAGTCCTCTTTTACTTAAGTCGGCATTGTTCCTTATGTATTAAATTCGGATGCAATTTCTGTATTTCATCGTCAATAAGAAGGTCTAAGATATACAGTAAACCTGAAGTGAAGCATCGGAATCTAAAACTGGACTCACAGGAGAGGTTCAAATCATAGATAGAGTGTCAGTCCTCTTGTACTTAAGTCGGCATTGTGCCTTTTGTATTAAATTCGGATGCAATTTCTTTGTTTCATCGTCAATAAGAAGGTCCAAGGGATACAGTAAACCTGAAGTGAAGCACCGGAATCTAAAACTGGACTCACAGGAGAGGTTCAAATCATAGATAGAGTGTCAGTCCTCTTGTACTTAAGTCGGCATTGTGTCTTTTGAATTTAATTCCGATGCAATATCTGTGTTCCATCGTCAATAAGAAGGTGCAAGGTATACAGTAAACCAGAAGTGAAGCATCGGAATCTAAAACTGGACTCACAGGAGAGGTTCAAATCATAGAAAGAGAGACGGTCAGTCCTCTTTTACTTAAGTCGGCATTGTGCCTTTTGTATTAAATTTGGAAGCAATCTCTGTGTTTCATCGTCAATAAGAAGGTGCAAGGTATACAGTACACCTGAAGTGAAGCATCGGAATCTAAAACTGGACTCACAGGCGAGGTTCAAATCATAGAAAGTGAGAGTGTCAGTCCTCTTGTACTTAAGTCGGCACTGTGCATTTTAAATTTAACTCCGAAACAATTTCTGTGTTTCATCGTCAATAAGAAGGTGCAAGGTATACAGTAAACCTGAAGTGAAGCATTGGAATCTTAAACTGGACTCACAGGAGAGGTTCGAATAATAGAAAGAGAGAGTGTCAGTCCTCTTTTACTTAAGTCGGCATTGTACCTTTTGTATTAAATTCGGATGCAATTTCTGTGTTTCATCGTCAATAAGAAGGTCCAAGGTATACAGTAAACCTGAAGTGAAGCATCGGAATCTAAAACTGGACTCACAGGCGAGGTTCAAAACACAGAAAGTGACAGTGTCAGTCCTCTTGTACTTAAGTCGGCACTGTGCATTTTAAATTTTACTCCAAAACAATATCTGTGTATCATCGTCAATAAGAAGGTGCAAGGTATACAGTAAACCTGAAGTGAAGCATTCGAATCTTCAACTGGACTCACAGGAGAGGTTCAAATAATAGAAAGAGAGAGTGTCAGTCCTCTTTTACTTAGGTCGGCATTGTACCTTTTGTATTAAATTCTGATGCGATTTCTGTATTTCATCATCAATAAGAAGGTCCAAGGGATACAGTAAACCTGAAGTGAAGCATCGGAATCGAAAACTGGACTCACAGGATAGGTTCACATCATAGTAAGTGAGAGTGTCAGTCCTCTTGTACTTAAGTCGGCATTTTGCCTTTTGAATTTAATTCCGATGCAATTTCTGTGTTTCATCGTCAATAAGAATGTGCAAGGTATACAGTAAACCTGAAGTGAAGCATCGGAATCTAAAACTGGACTCACAGGAGAGGTTCAAATCATAGAGAGTTAGAGTGTCAGTCCTCTTGTACTTAAGTCGGCATTGTGCCTTTTGTATTAAATGCGGATGCAATTTCTGTATTTCATCGTCAATAAGAAGGTCCAAGGGATACAGTAAAGTATCGGAATTTAAAACTGGACTCACAGGAGAGGTTCAAATCGTAGAAAGTGAGAGTGTTAGTCCTCTTTTACTTAAGTCGGCATTGTGCCTTTTGTATTAAATTTGGAAGCAATCTCTGTGTTTCATCGTCAATAAGAAGGTGCAAGGTATACAGTACACCTGAAGTGAAGCATCGGAATCTAAAACTGGACTCACAGGAGAAGTTCAAATCATAGAAATTTAGAGTGTCAGTCCTCTTGTACTTAAGTCGGCATTGTGCCTTTTGAACTTAATTCCGATGCAATTTCTGTGTTTTATCGTAAATAAGAAGGTGCAAGGTATACAGTAAACCTGTAGTGAGGCATCGGAATCCAAAACTGGACTCACAGGAGAGGTTCAAATCATAGAGAGTTAGAGTGTCAGTCCTCTTGTACTTAAGTCGGCATTGTGCCTTTTGTATTAAATGCGGATGCCATTTCTGTATTTCATCGTCAATAAGAGGGTCCAAGGGATACAGTAAACCTGAAGTGAACCATCGGAATCTAAAACTGGACCCACAGGAGAGGTTCAAATCATAGAAAGTTAGAGAGTCAGTCCTATTGTACTTAAGTCGGCATTGTATCTTTTGTATTAAATGCGTATGCAATTTCTGTATTTCATCGTCAATAAGAAGGTCCAAGGGATACAGTAAAGTATCGGAATCTAAAACTGGACTCACAGGAGAGGTTAAAATCATAGAAAGAGAGAGTGTCAGTCCTCTTTAACTTAAGACGGCATTGTGCCTTATGTATAAAATTCGGATGCAATTTCTGTATTTCATCGTCAATAAGAAGGTCCAAGGGATACAGTAAACCTGAAGTGAAGCATCGGAATCTAAAACTGAACTCACAGGAGAGGTTCAAATCATAGAAAGTGAGAGTGTTAGTTCTCTTGTACCTAAGTCTGCATTGTGCCTTTTGTATTAAATTCCGATGTAATTTCTGTGTTTCATCGTCAATAAGAAGGTGCAAGGTATACAGTAAACCTGAAGTGAAGCATCGGAATCTAAAACTGGACTCACAGGAGAGGTTCAAATCATAGAAAGTGAGAGTTTCAGTCCTCCTTTACTTAAGTCGGCATTGTGCCTTTTGTATTAATTTCGGATGCAATTTCTGAATTTCATCGTCAATAAGAAGGTCCAAGGGATACAGTAAACCTGAAGTGAAGCATCAGAATCTAAAACTGGACTCACAGGAGAGGTTCAAATCATAGTAAGTGAGAGTGTCAGTCCTCTTGTACTTAAGTCAGTATTGAGCCTTTTGAATTAAATTTGGATGCAATTTCTGTATTTCATCGTCAATAAGAAGGTCTAAGATATACAGTAAACCTGAAGTGAAGCATCGGAATCTAAAACTGGACTCACAGGAGAGGTTCAAATCATAGATAGTTAGAGTGTCAGTCCTCTTGTACTTAAGTCGGCATTGCGCCTTTTGAATTTAATTCCGATGCAATTTCTGTGTTTCATCGTCAATAAGAATGTGCAAGGTATACAGTAAACCTAAAGTGAAGCATCGGAATCCAAAACTGGACTCACAGGAGAGGTTCAAATCATAGAGAGTTAGAGCGTCAGTCCTCTTGTACTTAAGCCGGCATTGTGCCTTTTGAATTTAATTCCGATGCAATTTCTGTGTTTCATCGTCAATAAGATGGTGCAAGGTATACAGGAAACCTGAAGAGAAGCGTCGGAATATAAAACTGGACTCACAGGATAAGTTCAAATCATAGTAAGAGAGAGTGACAGTCCTCTTTTACTTCAGTCGGCATTGTGCCTTTTGTATTCAATTCCGAAGAAATTTCTGTGTTTCATCGTCAATAAGAAGGTCCTAGGTATCCAGTAAACCTGAAGTGAAGCATCGGAATCTAAAATTGGACTCACAGGAGAGGTTCAAGTCATAGAAAGTTAGAGTGTCAGTCTTCTTGTACTTAAGTCGGCATTGTGCCTTTTGAATTTAATTCCGATGCAATTTCTGTGTTTCATCGTCAATAAGAAGGTGCAAGGTATACAGTAAACCTGAAGTGAACCATCGGAATCTAAAACTGGACCCACAGGAGAGGTTCAAATCATAGAAAGTTAGAGTGTCAGTCCTCTTGTACATAAGTCGGCATTGTATCTTTTATATTAAATGCGGATGTAATTTCTGTATTTCATCGTCAATAAGATGGTCCAAGGGATACAGTAAAGCATCGGAATCTAAAACTGGACTCACAGGAGAGGTTCAAATCGTAGAAAGGGAGAGTGTCAGTCCTCTTGTACTCTAGTCGGTATTGTGCCTTATGTATTAAATTCGGATGCAATTTCTATATTTCATCGTCACAAGAAGGTCCAAGGGTTACAGTACACCTGAAGTGAAGCATCGGAATCTAAAACTGGACAAACAGGAGAGGTTCAAATCATAGAAAGTGAGAGTGTTAGTCCTCTTGTACTTAAGTCGGCATTGTGCCTTTTGTATTAAATACCGATGTATTTTCTGTGTTCATCGTCAATAAGAAGGTCTAAGGGATACAGTAAACCTGAAGTGAAGCATCGGAATCTAAAACTGGACTCACAGGAGAGGTTCAAATCATCGAAAGGGAGAGTGTCAGTCCTCTTGTACTCTAGTCGGTATTGTGCCTTATGTATTAAATTCGGATGCAATTTCTATATTTCATCGTCAATAACAAGGTCCAAGGGTTACAGTAGACCTGAAGTGAAGCATCGGAATCTAAAACTGAACTCACAGGAGAAGTTCAAATCATAGAAAGTTAGAGTGTCAGTCCTCTTGTACTTAAGTCGGCATTGTGCCTTTTGAACTTAATTCCGATGCAATTTCTGTGTTTCATCGTCAATAAGAAGGTGAAAGGTATACAGTAAACCTAAAGTGAAGCATCGGAATCCAAAACTGGACTCACAGGAGAGGTTCAAATCATACAGAGTTAGAGTGTCAGTCCTCTTATACTTAAGTCGTCATTGTGCCTTTTGTATTAAATTCCGATGTAATTTCTGTGTTTCATCGTCAATAAGAAGGTGCAAGGTATACAGTAAACCGGAAGTAAAGCATTGGAATCTAAAACTGGCCTCACAGGAGAGGTTCAAATCATGGAAACAGAGAGTGTCAGTCCTCTTTTACTTAAGTCGGCATTGTTCCTTATGTATTAAATTCGGATGCAATTTCTGTATTTCATCGTCAATAAGAAGGTCTAAGATATACAGTAAACCTGAAGTGAAGCATCGGAATCTAAAACTGGACTCACAGGAGAGGTTCAAATCATAGATAGAGTGTCAGTCCTCTTGTACTTAAGTCGGCATTGTGCCTTTTGTATTAAATTCGGATGCAATTTCTTTGTTTCATCGTCAATAAGAAGGTCCAAGGGATACAGTAAACCTGAAGTGAAGCACCGGAATCTAAAACTGGACTCACAGGAGAGGTTCAAATCATAGATAGAGTGTCAGTCCTCTTGTACGTAAGTCGGCATTGTGTCTTTTGAATTTAATTCCGATGCAATATCTGTGTTTCATCGTCAATAAGAAGGTGCAAGGTATACAGTAAACCAGAAGTGAAGCATCGGAATCTAAAACTGGACTCACAGGAGAGGTTCAAATCATAGAAAGAGAGACGGTCAGTCCTCTTTTACTTAAGTCGGAATTGTGACTTATGTATTAAATTCGGACGTAATTTCTGTATATCGTCGTCAATAAGACGGTCCAAGGGATACAGTAAACCTGAAGTGAAGCATCGGAATCTAAAACTGGACTCACAGGAGAGGTTCAAATCGTAGAAAGTGAGAGTGTTAGTCCTCTTTTACTTAAGTCGGCATTGTGCCTTTTGTATTAAATTTGGAAGCAATCTCTGTGTTTCATCGTCAATAAGAAGGTGCAAGGTATACAGTACACCTGAAGTGAAGCATCGGAATCTAAAACTGGACTCACAGGCGAGGTTCAAATCATAGAAAGTGAGAGTGTCAGTCCTCTTGTACTTAAGTCGGCACTGTGCATTTTAAATTTAACTCCGAAACAATTTCTGTGTTTCATCGTCAATAAGAAGGTGCAAGGTATACAGTAAACCTGAAGTGAAGCATTGGAATCTTAAACTGGACTCACAGGAGAGGTTCGAATAATAGAAAGAGAGAGTGTCAGTCCTCTTTTACTTAAGTCGGCATTGTACCTTTTGTATTAAATTCGGATGCAATTTCTGTGTTTCATCGTCAATAAGAAGGTCCAAGGTATACAGTAAACCTGAAGTGAAGCATCGGAATCTAAAACTGGACTCACAGGCGAGGTTCAAAACACAGAAAGTGACAGTGTCAGTCCTCTTGTACTTAAGTCGGCACTGTGCATTTTAAATTTTACTCCGAAACAATATCTGTGTTTCATCGTCAATAAGAAGGTGCAAGGTATACAGTAAACCTGAAGTGAAGCATTCGAATCTTCAACTGGACTCACAGGAGAGGTTCAAATAATAGAAAGAGAGAGTGTCAGTCCTCTTTTACTTAGGTCGGCATTGTACCTTTTGTATTAAATTCTGATGCGATTTCTGTATTTCATCATCAATAAGAAGGTCCAAGGGATACAGTAAACCTGAAGTGAAGCATCGGAATCGAAAACTGGACTCACAGGATAGGTTCACATCATAGTAAGTGAGAGTGTCAGTCCTCTTGTACTTAAGTCGGCATTTTGCCTTTTGAATTTAATTCCGATGCAATTTCTGTGTTTCATCGTCAATAAGAATGTGCAAGGTATACAGTAAACCTGAAGTGAAGCATCGGAATCTAAAACTGGACTCACAGGAGAGGTTCAAATCATAGAGAGTTAGAGTGTCAGTCCTCTTGTACTTAAGTCAGCATTGTGCCTTTTGTATTAAATGCGGATGCAATTTCTGTATTTCATCGTCAATAAGAAGGTCCAAGGGATACAGTAAAGTATCGGAATTTAAAACTGGACTCACAGGAGAGGTTCAAATCGTAGAAAGTGAGAGTGTTAGTCCTCTTTTACTTAAGTCGGCATTGTGCCTTTTGTATTAAATTTGGAAGCAATCTCTGTGTTTCATCGTCAATAAGAAGGTGCAAGGTATACAGTACACCTGAAGTGAAGCATCGGAATCTAAAACTGGACTCACAGGCGAGGTTCAAATCATAGAAAGTGAGAGTGTCAGTCCTCTTGTACTTAAGTCGGCACTGTGCATTTTAAATTTAACTCCGAAACAATTTCTGTGTTTCATCGTCAATAAGAAGGTGCAAGGTATACAGTAAACCTGAAGTGAACCATCGGAATCTAAAACTGGACCCACAGGAGAGGTTCAAATCATAGAAAATTAGAGAGTCAGTCCTATTGTACTTAAGTCGGCATTGTATCTTTTGTATTAAATGCGGATGCAATTTCTGTATTTCATCGTCAATAAGAAGGTCCAAGGGATACAGTAAAGTATCGGAATTTAAAACTGGACTCACAGGAGAGGTTCAAATCATAGAAAGAGAGAGTGTCAGTCCTCTTTTACTTAAGTCGGCATTGTGCCTTATGTATAAAATTCGGATGCAATTTCTGTATTTCATCGTCAATAAGAAGGTCCAAGGGATACAGTAAACCTGAAGTGAAGCATCGGAATCTAAAACTGTACTCACAGGAGAGGTTCAAATCATAGAAAGTGAGAGTGTTGTTCTCCTGTACCTAAGTCGGCATTGTGCCTTTTGTATTAAATTCCGATGTAATTTCTGTGTTTCATCGTCAATAAGAAGGTGCAAGGTATACAGTAAACCTGAAGTGAAGCATCGGAATCTAAAACTGGACTCACAGGAGAGGTTCAAATCATAGAAAGTGAGAGTTTCAGTCCTCCTTTACTTAAGTCGGCATTGTGCCTTTTGTATTAAATTCGGATGCAATTTCTGAATTTCATCGTCAATAAGAAGGTCCATGGGATACAGTAAACCTGAAGTGAAGCATCGGAATCTAAAACTGGACTCACAGGAGAGGTTCAAATCATAGTAAGTGAGAGTGTCAGTCCTCTTGTACTTAAGTCGGTATTGTGCCTTTTGAATTAAATTTGGATGCAATTTCTGTATTTTATCGTCAATAAGAAGGACTAGGATATACAGTAAACCTGAAGTGAAGCATCGGAATCTAAAACTGGACTCACAGGAGAGGTTCAAATCATAGATAGTTAGAGTGTCAGTCCTCTTGTACTTAAGTCGGCATTGCGCCTTTTGAATTTAATTCCGATGCAGTTTCTGTGTTTCATCGTCAATAAGAATGTGCAAGGTATACAGTAAACCTAAAGTGAAGCATCGGAATCCAAAACTGGACTCACAGGAGAGGTTCAAATCATACAGAGTTAGAGTGTCAGTCCTCTTGTACTTAAGTCGTCATTGGGCCTTTTGTATTAAATTCCGATGTAATTTCTGTGTTTCATCGTCAATAAGAAGGTGCAAGGTATACAGTAAACCGGAAGTAAAGCATTGGAATCTAAAACTGGCCTCACAGGAGAGGTTCAAATCATGGAAACAGAGAGTGTCAGTCCTCTTTTACTTAAGTCGGCATTGTGCCTTATGTATTAAATTCGGATGCAATTTCTGTATTTCATCGTCAATAAGAAGGTCTAAGATATACAGTAAACCTGCAGTGAAGCATTGGAAACTAAAACTGGACTCACAGGAGAGGTTCAAATCATAGATAGTTAGAGTGTCAGTCCTCTTGTACTTAAGTCGGCATTGTGCCTTTTGTATTAAATTCGGATGCAATTTCTTTGTTTCATCGTCAATAAGAAGGTCCAAGGGATACAGTAAACCTGAGTGAAGCACCGGAATCAAAAACTGGACTCACAGGAGAGGTTCAAATCATAGATAGAGTGTCAGTCCTCTTGTACTTAAGTCGGCATTGTGTCTTTTGAATTTAATTCCGATGCAATTTCTGTGTTTCATGGTCAATAAGAAGGTGCAAGGTATACAGTAAACCAGAAGTGAAGCATCGGAATCTAAAACTGGACTCACAGGAGAGGTTCAAATCATAGAAAGAGAGACGGTCAGTCCTCTTTTACTTAAGTCGGAATTGTGACTTATGTATTAAATTCGGACGCAATTTCTGTATATCGTTATCAATAAGACGGTCCAAGGGATACAGTAAACCTGAAGTGAAGCATCGGAATCTAAAACTGGACTCACAGGAGAGGTTCAAATCGTAGAAAGTGAGAGTGTTAGTCCTCTTTTACTTAAGTCGGCATTGTGCCTTTTGTATTAAATTTGGAAGCAATCTCTTTGTTTCATCGTCAATAAGAAGGTGCAAGGTATACAGTACACCTGAAGTGAAGCATCGGAATCTAAAACTGGACTCACAGGCGAGGTTCAAATCATAGAAAGTGAGAGTGTCAGTCCTCTTGTACTTAAGTCGGCACTGTGCATTTTAAATTTAACTCCGAAACAATTTCTGTGTTTCATCGTCAATAAGAAGGTGCAAGGTATACAGTAAACCTGAAGTGAAGCATTGGAATCTTAAACTGGACTAACAGGAGAAGTTCGAATAATAGAAAGAGAGAGTGTCAGTCCTCTTTTACTTAAGTCGGCATTGTACCTTTTGTATTAAATTCGGATGCAATTTCTGTGTTTCATCGTCAATAAGAAGGCCCAAGGTATACAGTAAACCTGAAGTGAAGCATCGGAATCTAAAACTGGACTCACAGGCGAGGTTCATAACACAGAAAGTGACAGTGTCAGTCCTCTTGTACTTAAGTCGGCACTGTGCATTTTAAATTTTACTCCGAAACAATTTCTGTGTTTCATCGTCAATAAGAAGGTGCAAGGTATACAGTAAACCTGAAGTGAAGCATTGGAATCTTCAACTGGACTCACAGGAGAGGTTCAAATAATAGAAAGAGAGAGTGTCAGTCCTCTTTTACTTAGGTCGGCATTGTACCTTTTGTATTAAATTCTGATGCGATTTCTGTATTTCATCATCAATAAGAAGGTCCAAGGGATAGAGTAAACCTGAAGTCAAGCATCGGAATCTAAAACTGGACTCACAGGATAGGTTCACATCATAGTAAGTGAGAGTGTCAGTCCTCTTGTACTTAAGTCAGCATTGTGCCTTTTGAATTTAATTCCGATGCAATTTCTGTGTTTCATCGTCAATAAGAATGTGCAAGGTATACAGTAAACCTGAAGTGAAGCATCGGAATCTAAAACTGGACTCACAGGAGAGGTTCAAATCATAGAGAGTTAGAGTGTCAGTCCTCTTGTACTTAAGTCGGCATTGTGCCTTTTGTATTAAATGCGGATGCAATTTCTGTATTTCATCGTCAATAAGAAGGTCCAAGGGATACAGTAAACCTGAAGTGAACCATCGGAATCTAAAACTGGACCCACAGGAGAGGTTCAAATCATAGAAAATTAGAGAGTCAGTCCTATTGTACTTAAGTCGGCATTGTATCTTTTGTATTAAATGCGGATGCAATTTCTGTATTTCATCGTCAATAAGAAGGTCCAAGGGATACAGTAAAATATCGGAATTTAAAACTGGACTCACAGGAGAGGTTCAAATCATAGAAAGAGAGAGTGTCAGTCCTCTTTTACTTAAGTCGGCATTGTGCCTTATGTATAAAATTCGGATGCAATTTCTGTATTTCATCGTCAATAAGAAGGTCCAAGGGATACAGTAAACCTGAAGTGAAGCATCGGAATCTAAAACTGGACTCACAGGAGAGGTTCAAATCATAGAAAGTGAGAGTGTTGTTCTCTTGTACCTAAGTCGGCATTGTGCCTTTTGTATTAAATTCCGATGTAATTTCTGTGTTTCATCGTCAATAAGAAGGTGCAAAGTATACAGTAAACCTGAAGTGAAGCATCGGAATCTAAAACTGGACTCACAGGAGAGGTTCAAATCATAGAAAGTGAGAGTTTCAGTCCTCCTTTACTTAAGTCGGCATTGTGCCTTTTGTATTAAATTCGGATGCAATTTCTGAATTTCATCGTCAATAAGAAGGTCCAAGGGATACAGTAAACCTGAAGTGAAGCATCGGAATCTAAAACTGGACTCACAGGAGAGGTTCAAATCATAGTAAGTGAGAGTGTCAGTCCTCTTGTACTTAAGTCGGTATTGTGCCTTTTGAATTAAATTTGGATGCAATTTCTGTATTTTATCGTCAATAAGAAGGACTAGGATATACAGTAAACCTGAAGTGAAGCATCGGAATCTAAAACTGGACTCACAGGAGAGGTTCAAATCATAGATAGTTAGAGTGTCAGTCCTCTTGTACTTAAGTCGGCATTGCGCCTTTTGAATTTAATTCCGATGCAGTTTCTGTGTTTCATCGTCAATAAGAATGTGCAAGGTATACAGTAAACCTAAAGTGAAGCATCGGAATCCAAAACTGGACTCACAGGAGAGGTTCAAATCATACAGAGTTAGAGTGTCAGTCCTCTTGTACTTAAGTCGTCATTGTGCATTTTGTATTAAATTCCGATGTAATTTCTGTGTTTCATCGTCAATAAGAAGGTGCAAGGTATTCAGTAAACCGGAAGTAAAGCATTGGAATCTAAAACTGGCCTCACAGGAGAGGTTCAAATCATGGAAACAGAGAGTGTCAGTCCTCTTTTACTTAAGTCGGCATTGTGCCTTATGTATTAAATTCGGATGCAATTTCTGTATTTCATCGTCAATAAGAAGGTCTAAGATATACAGTAAACCTGCAGTGAAGCATCGGAAACTAAAACTGGACTCACAGGAGAGGTTCAAATCATAGATAGTTAGAGTGTCAGTCCTCTTGTACTTAAGTCGGCATTGTGCCTTTTGTATTAAATTCGGATGCAATTTCTTTGTTTCATCGTCAATAAGAAGGTCCAAGGGATACAGTAAACCTGAAGTGAAGCACCGGAATCTAAAACTGGACTCACAGGAGAGATTCCAATCATAGATAGAGTGTCAGTCCTCTTGTACTTAAGTCGGCATTGTGTCTTTTGAATTTAATTCCGATGCAATTTCTGTGTTTCATGGTCAATAAGAAGGTGCAAGGTATACAGTAAACCAGAAGTGAAGCATCGGAATCTAAAACTGGACTCACAGGAGAGGTTCAAATCATAGAAAGAGAGACGGTCAGTCCTCTTTTACTTAAGTCGGAATTGTGACTTATGTATTAAATTCGGACGCAATTTCTGTATATTGTTGTCAATAAGACGGTCCAAGGGATACAGTAAACCTGAAGTGAAGCATCGGAATCTAAAACTGGACTCACAGGAGAGGTTCAAATCGTAGAAAGTGAGAGTGTTAGTCCTCTTTTACTTAAGTCGGCATTGTGCCTTTTGTATTAAATTTGGAAGCAATCTCTTTGTTTCATCGTCAATAAGAAGGTGCAAGGTATACAGTACACCTGAAGTGAAGCATCGGAATCTAAAACTGGACTCACAGGCGAGGTTCAAATCATAGAAAGTGAGAGTGTCAGTCCTCTTGTACTTAAGTCGGCACTGTGCATTTTAAATTTAACTCCGAAACAATTTCTGTGTTTCATCGTCAATAAGAAGGTGCAAGGTATACAGTAAACCTGAAGTGAAGCATTGGAATCTTAAACTGGACTCACAGGAGAGGTTCGAATAATAGAAAGAGAGAGTGTCAGTCCTCTTTTACTTAAGTCGGCATTGTACCTTTTGTATTAAATTCGGATGCAATTTCTGTGTTTCATCGTCAATAAGAAGGTCCAAGGTATACAGTAAACCTGAAGTGAAGCATCGGAATCTAAAACTGGACTCACAGGCGAGGTTCAAAACACAGAAAGTGACAGTGTCAGTCCTCTTGTACTTAAGTCGGCACTGTGCATTTTAAATTTTACTCCGAAACAATTTCTGTGTTTCATCGTCAATAAGAAGGTGCAAGGTATACAGTAAACCTGAAGTGAAGCATTGGAATCTTCAACTGGACTCACAGGAGAGGTTCAAATAATAGAAAGAGAGAGTGTCAGTCCTCTTTTACTTAGGTCGGCATTGTACCTTTTGTATTAAATTCTGATGCGATTTCTGTATTTCATCATCAATAAGAAGGTCCAAGGGATAGAGTAAACCTGAAGTCAAGCATCGGAATCTAAAACTGGACTCACAGGATAGGTTCACATAATAGTAAGTGAGAGTGTCAGTCCTCTTGTACTTAAGTCAGCATTGTGCCTTTTGAATTTAATTCCGATGCAATTTCTGTGTTTCATCGTCAATAAGATTGTGCAAGGTATACAGTAAACCTGAAGTGAAGCATCGGAATCTAAAACTGGACTCACAGGAGAGGTTCAAATCATAGAGAGTTAGAGTGTCAGTCCTCTTGTACTTAAGTCGGCATTGTGCCTTTTGTATTAAATGCGGATGCAATTTCTGTATTTCATCGTCAATAAGAAGGTCCAAGGGATACAGTAAACCTGAAGTGAACCATCGGAATCTAAAACTGGACCCACAGGAGAGGTTCAAATCATAGAAAATTAGAGAGTCAGTAGTATTGTACTTAAGTCGGCATTGTATCTTTTGTATTAAATGCGGATGCAATTTCTGTATTTCATCGTCAATAAGAAGGTCCAAGGGATACAGTAAAGTATCGGAATTTAAAACTGGACTCACAGGAGAGGTTCAAATCATAGAAAGAGAGAGTGTCAGTCCTCTTTTACTTAAGTCGGCATTGTGCCTTATGTATAAAATTCGGATGCAATTTCTGTATTTCATCGTCAATAAGAAGGTCCAAGGGATACAGTAAACCTGAAGTGAAGCATCGGAATCTAAAACTGGACTCACAGGAGAGGTTCAAATCATAGAAAGTGAGAGTGTTGTTCTCTTGTACCTAAGTCGGCATTGTGCCTTTTGTATTAAATTCCGATGTAATTTCTGTGTTTCATCGTCAATAAGAAGGTGCAAAGTATACAGTAAACCTGAAGTGAAGCATCGGAATCTAAAACTGGACTCACAGGAGAGGTTCAAATCATAGAAAGTGAGAGTTTCAGTCCTCCTTTACTTAAGTCGGCATTGTGCCTTTTGTATTAAATTCGGATGCAATTTCTGAATTTCATCGTCAATAAGAAGGTCCAAGGGATACAGTAAACCTGAAGTGAAGCATCGGAATCTAAAACTGGACTCACAGGAGAGGTTCAAATCATAGTAAGTGAGAGTGTCAGTCCTCTTGTACTAAAGTCGGTATTGTGCCTTTTGAATTAAATTTGGATGCAATTTCTGTATTTTATCGTCAATAAGAAGGACTAGGATATACAGTAAACCTGAAGTGAAGCATCGGAATCTAAAACTGGACTCACAGGAGAGGTTCAAATCATAGATAGTTAGAGTGTCAGTCCTCTTGTACTTAAGTCGGCATTGCGCCTTTTGAATTTAATTCCGATGCAGTTTCTGTGTTTCATCGTCAATAAGAATGTGCAAGGTATACAGTAAACCTAAAGTGAAGCATCGGAATCCAAAACTGGACTCACAGGAGAGGTACAAATCATACAGAGTTAGAGTGTCAGTCCTCTTGTACTTAAGTCGTCATTGTGCATTTTGTATTAAATTCCGATGTAATTTCTGTGTTTCATCGTCAATAAGAAGGTGCAAGGTATACAGTAAACCGGAAGTAAAGCATTGGAATCTAAAACTGGCCTCACAGGAGAGGTTCAAATCATGGAAACAGAGAGTGTCAGTCCTCTTTTACTTAAGTCGGCATTGTGCCTTATGTATTAAATTCGGATGCAATTTCTGTATTTCATCGTCAATAAGAAGGTCTAAGATATACAGTAAACCTGCAGTGAAGCATCGGAAACTAAAACTGGACTCACAGGAGAGGTTCAAATCATAGATAGTTAGAGTGTCAGTCCTCTTGTACTTAAGTCGGCATTGTGCCTTTTGTATTAAATTCGGATGCAATTTCTTTGTTTCATCGTCAATAAGAAGGTCCAAGGGATACAGTAAACCTGAAGTGAAGCACCGGAATCTAAAACTGGACTCACAGGAGAGATTCCAATCATAGATAGAGTGTCAGTCCTCTTGTACTTAAGTCGGCATTGTGTCTTTTGAATTTAATTCCGATGCAATTTCTGTGTTTCATGGTCAATAAGAAGGTGCAAGGTATACAGTAAACCAGAAGTGAAGCATCGGAATCTAAAACTGGACTCACAGGAGAGGTTCAAATCATAGAAAGAGAGACGGTCAGTCCTCTTTTACTTAAGTCGGAATTGTGACTTATGTATTAAATTCGGACGCAATTTCTGTATATAGTTGTCAATAAGACGGTCCAAGGGATACAGTAAACCTGAAGTGAAGCATCGGAATCTAAAACTGGACTCACAGGAGAGGTTCAAATCGTAGAAAGTGAGAGTGTTAGTCCTCTTTTACTTAAGTCGGCATTGTGCCTTTTGTATTAAATTTGGAAGCAATCTCTTTGTTTCATCGTCAATAAGAAGGTGCAAGGTATACAGTACACCTGAAGTGAAGCATCGGAATCTAAAACTGGACTCACAGGCGAGGTTCAAATCATAGATAGTGAGAGTGTCAGTCCTCTTGTACTTAAGTCGGCACTGTGCATTTTAAATTTAACTCCGAAACAATTTCTGTGTTTCATCGTCAATAAGAAGGTGCAAGGTATACAGTAAACCTGAAGTGAAGCATTGGAATCTTAAACTGGACTCACAGGAGAGGTTCGAATAATAGAAAGAGAGAGTGTCAGTCCTCTTTTACTTAAGTCGGCATTGTACCTTTTGTATTAAATTCGGATGCAATTTCTGTGTTTCATCGTCAATAAGAAGGTCCAAGGTATACAGTAAACCTGAAGTGAAGCATCGGAATCTAAAACTGGACTCACAGGCGAGGTTCAAAAGACAGAAAGAGACAGTGTCAGTCCTCTTGTACTTAAGTCGGCACTGTGCATTTTAAATTTAACTCCGAAACAATTTCTGTGTTTCATCGTCAATAAGAAGGTGCAAGGTATACAGTAAGCCTGAAGTGAAGCATTGGAATCTTAAACTGGACTCACAGGAGAGGTTCAAATAATAGAAAGAGAGAGTGTCAGTCCTCTTTTACTTAGGTTGGCATTGTACCTTTTGTATTAAATTCTGATGCGATTTCTGTATTTCATCATCAATAAGAAGGTCCAAGGGATACAGTAAACCTGAAGTAAAGCATCGGAATCTAAAACTGGACTCACAGGATAGGTTCACATCATAGTAAGTGAGAGTGTCAGTCCTCTTGTACTTAGTCGGCATTGTGCCTTTTGAATTTAATTCCGATGCAATTTCTGTGTTTCATCGTCAATAAGAATGTGCAAGGTATACAGTAAACCTAAAGGGAAGCATCGGAATCTAAAACTGGACTCACAGGAGAGGTTCAAATCATACAGAGTTAGAGTGTCAGTCCTCTTGTACTTAAGTCGTCATTGTGCCTTTTGTATTAAATTCCGATGTAATTTCTGTGTTTCATCGTCAATAAGAAGGTGCAAGGTATACAGTAAATCGGAAGTGAAGCATTGGAATCTAAAATTGGCCTCACAGGAGAGGTTCAAATCATAGAAACAGAGAGTGTCAGCCCTCTTTTACTTAAGTCGGCATGGTGCCTTATGTATTAAATTCGGATGCAAATTCTGTATTTCATCGTCAATAAGAAGGTCCATGGGATACAATTAACCTGAAGTGCAGCATCGGAATCTAAAACTGGACTCACAGGAGAGGTTCACATCATAGAGAGTGAGAGTGTCAGTCCCCTTGTACTTAAGTCGGCATTGTGCCTTTTGTATTAATTTCGGATGCAACTTCTTTGTTTCATCGTCAATAAGTAGGTGCAAGGTATACAGTAAACCTGAAGTGAAGCATCGGAATCCAAAACGGGACTCACAGGAGAGGTTCAAATCATAGATAGAGTGTCAGTCCTCTTGTACTTAAGTCGGCATTGTGTCTTTTGAATTTAATTCCGATGCAATTTCTGTGTTTCATCGTCAATAAGTAGGTGCAAGGTATACAGTAAACCTGAAGTGAAGCATCGGAATCCAAAACGGGACTCACAGGAGAGGTTCAAATCATAGAAAGTGAGAGTGTCAGTCCTCTTGTACCTAAGTCGGCATTGTGCCTTTTGTATTGAATTCGGATGCAATTTCTGTGTTTCATCGTCAATAAGCAGGTTCAAGGTATACAGTAAACCTGAAGTGAAGCATCGGAATCTAAAACTGGACTCACAGGATAGGTTCATATCATAGAAAGTGAGATTGTTAGTCCTCTTGTACATAAGTCGGCATTGTGGCTTTTGTATTTAATTCCGAAGAAAATTTCTGTTTTTCATCGTCAATAAGAGGGTCCAAGAGATACAGTAAACCTGAAGTGAAGCATCGGAATCTGAAACTGGACTCACAGGAGAGGTTCAAATCATAGTAAGAGAGAGTGTCAGTCCTCTTGTACTTATGTCGGTATTGTGCCTTTTGAATTAAATTTGGATGAAATTTCTGTATTTCATCGTCAATAAGACGGTGCAATGTATACAGTAAACCTGTAGTGAAGCATCGGAATCCAAAACTGGACTCACAGGAGAGGTTCAAATCATAGAGAGTTAGAGTTTCAGTCCTCTTGTACTTAAGTCGGCATTGTGATTTTTGAATTTAATTCCGGTGCAATTTCTGTGTTTCATCGTCAATAAGAAGGTGCAAGGTATACAGTAAACCTGAAGTGAACCATCGGAATCTAAAACTGGACCCACAGGAGAGGTTCAAATCATAGAATGTTAGAGTGTCAGTCCACTTGTACTTAAGTCGGCATTGTGCCTTTTGAATTTAATTCCGATGCAATTTCTGTGTTTCATCGTCAATAATAAGGTGCAAGGTATACAGTAAACCTGAAGTGATGCATCGAAATCTAAAACTGGACTCACAGGATAGGTTCAAATCATAGAAAGAGAGAGTGACAGTCCTCTTTTACTTAAGTTGGCATTGTGCCTTTTGTATTAAATTCCGATGAAATTTCTGTGTTTCATCGTCAATAAGAAGGTCCTAGGTATACAGTAAACCTGAAGTGAAGCATCAGAATCTAAAACTGGACTCACAGGAGAGGTTCAAATCATAGTAAGTGAGAGTGTCAGTCCTCTTGTACTTAAGTCGGTATTGTGCCTTTTGAATTAAATTTGGATGCAATTTCTGTATTTCATCGTCAATAAGAAGGTTCAAGATATACAGTAAACCTGAAGTGAAGCGTGTGTGTGTTGGGGTATACGGGCGCTCAACATCGAGGTCATCAGCGCCCTGAAGTGAAGCATCGGAATCTAAAACTGGACTCACAGGAGTGGTTCAAATCATAGATAGTTAGAGTGTCAGTCCTCTTGTACTTAAGTCTGCATTGTGCCTTTTGAATTTAATTCCGATGCAATTTCTGTGCTTCATCGTCAATTAGAATGTGCAAGGTATACAGTAAACCTAAAGTGAAGCATCGGAATCCAAAACTGGACTCACAGGAGAGGTTCAAATCATACAGAGTTAGAGTGTCAGTCCTCTTGTACTTAAGTCGTCATTGTGGTTTTGTATTAAATTCCGATGTAATTTCTGTGTTTCATCGTCAATAAGAAGGTGAAGGTATACAGTAAACCGGAAGTGAAGCATTGGAATCTAAAACTGGCCTCACAGGAGAGATTCAAATCATAGAAACAGACAGTGTCAGTCCTCTTTTACTTAAGTCGGCATTGTGCCTTATGTATTAAATTCGGATGCAATTTCTGTATTTCATCGTCAATAAGAAGGTCCAAGGGATATAATAAACCTGAAGTGCAGCATCGGAATCTAAAACTGGACTCACAGGAGATGTTCAAATCATAGAAAGTGAGAGTGTCAGTCCTCTTGTACTTAAGTCGGCATTGTGCCTTTTGTATTAAATTCGGATGCAATTTCTTTGTTTCATCGTCAATAAGAAGGTCCAAGGGATGCAGTAAACCTGAAGTGAAGCACCGGAATCTAAAACTGGACTCACAGGAGAGGTACAAATCATAGATAGAGTGTCAGTCCTCTTGTACTTATGTCGGCATTGTGTCTTTTGCATTTAATTCCGATGCAAATTCTGTGTTTCATCGTCAATAAGAAGGTGTAAGGTATACAGTAAACCAGAAGTGAAGCATCGGAATCTAAAACTGGACTCACAGGAGAGGTTCAAATCATAGAGTGTTAGAGTGTCAGTCCCCTTGTACTTAAGTCGGCATTGTACCTTTTGAATATAATTCCGATGCAATTTCTGTGTTTCATCGTCAATAAGAAGGTGCAAGGTATACAGTAAACCTGAAGTGAAGCATCGGAATCTAAAACTGGACTCACAGGGGTGGTTCAAATCATAGAAAGAGAGATGGTCAGTCCTCTTTTACTTAAGTCGGAATTGTGATTTATGTATTAAATTCGGACGCAATTTCTGTATATCATCGTCAATAAGACGGTCCAAGGGATACAGTAAACCTGAAGTGAAGCATCGGAATCTAAAACTGGACTCACAGGAGAGGTTCAAATCGTAGAAAGTGAGAGTGTTAGTCCTGTTTTACTTAAGCCGGCATTGTGCCTTTTGTATTAAATTCGGATGCAATCTCTTGTTTCATCGTCAATAAGAAGGTGCAAGATATACAGTAAACCTGAAGTGAAGCATCGGAATCCATAACTGGACTCACAGGAGAGGTTCAAATCATAGAATGTGAGAGTGTTAGTCCTCTTGTACTTAAGTCGCCATTATGCCTTTTGTATTAAATTCGGATGCAATTTCTTTGTTTCATCGTCAATAAGAAGGTCCAAGGGATGCAGTAAACCTGAAGTGAAGCACCGGAATCTAAAACTGGACTCACAGGAGAGGTACAAATCATAGATAGAGTGTCAGTCCTCTTGTACTTATGTCGGCATTGTGTCTTTTGCATTTAATTCCGATGCAAATTCTGTGTTTCATCGTCAATAAGAAGGTGTAAGGTATACAGTAAACCAGAAGTGAAGCATCGGAATCTAAAACTGGACTCACAGGAGAGGTTCAAATCATAGAGTGTTAGAGTGTCAGTCCCCTTGTACTTAAGTCGGCATTGTACCTTTTGAATATAATTCCGATGCAATTTCTGTGTTTCATCGTCAATAAGAAGGTGCAAGGTATACAGTAAACCTGAAGTGAAGCATCGGAATCTAAAACTGGACTCACAGGATAGGTTCATATCATAGAAAGTGAGATTGTTAGTCCTCTTGTACATAAGTCGGCATTGTGGCTTTTGTATTTAATTCCGAAGAAAATTTCTGTTTTTCATCGTCAATAAGAGGGTCCAAGAGATACAGTAAACCTGAAGTGAAGCATCGGAATCTGAAACTGGACTCACAGGAGAGGTTCAAATCATAGTAAGAGAGAGTGTCAGTCCTCTTGTACTTATGTCGGTATTGTGCCTTTTGAATTAAATTTGGATGAAATTTCTGTATTTCATCGTCAATAAGACGGTGCAATGTATACAGTAAACCTGTAGTGAAGCATCGGAATCCAAAACTGGACTCACAGGAGAGGTTCAAATCATAGAGAGTTAGAGTTTCAGTCCTCTTGTACTTAAGTCGGCATTGTGATTTTTGAATTTAATTCCGGTGCAATTTCTGTGTTTCATCGTCAATAAGAAGGTGCAAGGTATACAGTAAACCTGAAGTGAACCATCGGAATCTAAAACTGGACCCACAGGAGAGGTTCAAATCATAGAATGTTAGAGTGTCAGTCCACTTGTACTTAAGTCGGCATTGTGCCTTTTGAATTTAATTCCGATGCAATTTCTGTGTTTCATCGTCAATAATAAGGTGCAAGGTATACAGTAAACCTGAAGTGATGCATCGAAATCTAAAACTGGACTCACAGGATAGGTTCAAATCATAGAAAGAGAGAGTGACAGTCCTCTTTTACTTAAGTTGGCATTGTGCCTTTTGTATTAAATTCCGATGAAATTTCTGTGTTTCATCGTCAATAAGAAGGTCCTAGGTATACAGTAAACCTGAAGTGAAGCATCAGAATCTAAAACTGGACTCACAGGAGAGGTTCAAATCATAGTAAGTGAGAGTGTCAGTCCTCTTGTACTTAAGTCGGTATTGTGCCTTTTGAATTAAATTTGGATGCAATTTCTGTATTTCATCGTCAATAAGAAGGTTCAAGATATACAGTAAACCTGAAGTGAAGCGTGTGTGTGTTGGGGTATACGGGCGCTCAACATCGAGGTCATCAGCGCCCTGAAGTGAAGCATCGGAATCTAAAACTGGACTCACAGGAGTGGTTCAAATCATAGATAGTTAGAGTGTCAGTCCTCTTGTACTTAAGTCTGCATTGTGCCTTTTGAATTTAATTCCGATGCAATTTCTGTGCTTCATCGTCAATTAGAATGTGCAAGGTATACAGTAAACCTAAAGTGAAGCATCGGAATCCAAAACTGGACTCACAGGAGAGGTTCAAATCATACAGAGTTAGAGTGTCAGTCCTCTTGTACTTAAGTCGTCATTGTGGTTTTGTATTAAATTCCGATGTAATTTCTGTGTTTCATCGTCAATAAGAAGGTGAAGGTATACAGTAAACCGGAAGTGAAGCATTGGAATCTAAAACTGGCCTCACAGGAGAGATTCAAATCATAGAAACAGACAGTGTCAGTCCTCTTTTACTTAAGTCGGCATTGTGCCTTATGTATTAAATTCGGATGCAATTTCTGTATTTCATCGTCAATAAGAAGGTCCAAGGGATATAATAAACCTGAAGTGCAGCATCGGAATCTAAAACTGGACTCACAGGAGATGTTCAAATCATAGAAAGTGAGAGTGTCAGTCCTCTTGTACTTAAGTCGGCATTGTGCCTTTTGTATTAAATTCGGATGCAATTTCTTTGTTTCATCGTCAATAAGAAGGTCCAAGGGATGCAGTAAACCTGAAGTGAAGCACCGGAATCTAAAACTGGACTCACAGGAGAGGTACAAATCATAGATAGAGTGTCAGTCCTCTTGTACTTATGTCGGCATTGTGTCTTTTGCATTTAATTCCGATGCAAATTCTGTGTTTCATCGTCAATAAGAAGGTGTAAGGTATACAGTAAACCAGAAGTGAAGCATCGGAATCTAAAACTGGACTCACAGGAGAGGTTCAAATCATAGAGTGTTAGAGTGTCAGTCCCCTTGTACTTAAGTCGGCATTGTACCTTTTGAATATAATTCCGATGCAATTTCTGTGTTTCATCGTCAATAAGAAGGTGCAAGGTATACAGTAAACCTGAAGTGAAGCATCGGAATCTAAAACTGGACTCACAGGATAGGTTCATATCATAGAAAGTGAGATTGTTAGTCCTCTTGTACATAAGTCGGCATTGTGGCTTTTGTATTTAATTCCGAAGAAAATTTCTGTTTTTCATCGTCAATAAGAGGGTCCAAGAGATACAGTAAACCTGAAGTGAAGCATCGGAATCTGAAACTGGACTCACAGGAGAGGTTCAAATCATAGTAAGAGAGAGTGTCAGTCCTCTTGTACTTATGTCGGTATTGTGCCTTTTGAATTAAATTTGGATGAAATTTCTGTATTTCATCGTCAATAAGACGGTGCAATGTATACAGTAAACCGGTAGTGAAGCATCGGAATCCAAAACTGGACTCACAGGAGAGGTTCAAATCATAGAGAGTTAGAGTTTCAGTCCTCTTGTACTTAAGTCGGCATTGTGATTTTTGAATTTAATTCCGGTGCAATTTCTGTGTTTCATCGTCAATAAGAAGGTGCAAGGTATACAGTAAACCTGAAGTGATGCATCGAAATCTAAAACTGGACTCACAGGATAGGTTCAAATCATAGAAAGAGAGAGTGACAGTCCTCTTTTACTTAAGTTGGCATTGTGCCTTTTGTATTAAATTCCGATGAAATTTCTGTGTTTCATCGTCAATAAGAAGGTCCTAGGTATACAGTAAACCTGAAGTGAAGCATCAGAATCTAAAACTGGACTCACAGGAGAGGTTCAAATCATAGTAAGTGAGAGTGTCAGTCCTCTTGTACTTAAGTCGGTATTGTGCCTTTTGAATTAAATTTGGATGCAATTTCTGTATTTCATCGTCAATAAGAAGGTTCAAGATATACAGTAAACCTGAAGTGAAGCGTGTGTGTGTTGGGGTATACGGGCGCTCAACATCGAGGTCATCAGCGCCCTGAAGTGAAGCATCGGAATCTAAAACTGGACTCACAGGAGTGGTTCAAATCATAGATAGTTAGAGTGTCAGTCCTCTTGTACTTAAGTCTGCATTGTGCCTTTTGAATTTAATTCCGATGCAATTTCTGTGCTTCATCGTCAATTAGAATGTGCAAGGTATACAGTAAACCTAAAGTGAAGCATCGGAATCCAAAACTGGACTCACAGGAGAGGTTCAAATCATACAGAGTTAGAGTGTCAGTCCTCTTGTACTTAAGTCGTCATTGTGGTTTTGTATTAAATTCCGATGTAATTTCTGTGTTTCATCGTCAATAAGAAGGTGAAGGTATACAGTAAACCGGAAGTGAAGCATTGGAATCTAAAACTGGCCTCACAGGAGAGATTCAAATCATAGAAACAGACAGTGTCAGTCCTCTTTTACTTAAGTCGGCATTGTGCCTTATGTATTAAATTCGGATGCAATTTCTGTATTTCATCGTCAATAAGAAGGTCCAAGGGATATAATAAACCTGAAGTGCAGCATCGGAATCTAAAACTGGACTCACAGGAGATGTTCAAATCATAGAAAGTGAGAGTGTCAGTCCTCTTGTACTTAAGTCGGCATTGTGCCTTTTGTATTAAATTCGGATGCAATTTCTTTGTTTCATCGTCAATAAGAAGGTCCAAGGGATGCAGTAAACCTGAAGTGAAGCACCGGAATCTAAAACTGGACTCACAGGAGAGGTACAAATCATAGATAGAGTGTCAGTCCTCTTGTACTTATGTCGGCATTGTGTCTTTTGCATTTAATTCCGATGCAAATTCTGTGTTTCATCGTCAATAAGAAGGTGTAAGGTATACAGTAAACCAGAAGTGAAGCATCGGAATCTAAAACTGGACTCACAGGAGAGGTTCAAATCATAGAGTGTTAGAGTGTCAGTCCCCTTGTACTTAAGTCGGCATTGTACCTTTTGAATATAATTCCGATGCAATTTCTGTGTTTCATCGTCAATAAGAAGGTGCAAGGTATACAGTAAACCCTGAAGTGAAGCATCGGAATCTAAAACTGGACTCACAGGGGTGGTTCAAATCATAGAAAGAGAGACGGTCAGTCCTCTTTTACTTAAGTCGGAATTGTGACTTATGTATTAAATTCGGACGCAATTTCTGTATATCATCGTCAATAAGACGGTCCAAGGGATACAGTAAACCTGAAGTGAAGCATCGGAATCTAAAACTGGACTCACAGGAGAGGTTCAAATCGTAGAAAGTGAGAGTGTTAGTCCTGTTTTACTTAAGCCGGCATTGTGCCTTTTGTATTAAATTCGGATGCAATCTCTTGTTTCATCGTCAATAAGAAGGTGCAAGATATACAGTAAACCTGAAGTGAAGCATCGGAATCCATAACTGGACTCACAGGAGAGGTTCAAATCATAGAATGTGAGAGTGTTAGTCCTCTTGTACTTAAGTCGCCATTATGCCTTTTGTATTAAATTCCGATGTAATTTCTGTGTTTCATCGTCAATAAGAAGGTGCAAGGTATAAAGTAAACCTGAAGTGAAGCATCGGAATCTAAAACTGGACTCACAGGAGAGGTTCAAATAATAGAAAGTGAGAGTGTCAGTCATCTTTTACTTAAGTCGGCATTGTGCCTTTTGTATTAAATTCAGATGCAATTTATGAATTTCATCGTCAATAAGAAGGTCCAAGGGAGACAGTAAACCTGAAGTGAAGCATCGGAATCTAAAAGTGGACTCACAGGAGAGGATCAAATCATAGAAAGTGAGAGTGTCAGTCCTCTTGTACTTAAGTCGGCATTGTGCCTTTTGTATTAAATTCCGATGCAATTTCTGTGTTTCATCGTCAATAAGAAGGTGCAAGGTATACAGTAAACCTGAAGTTAAGCATCGGAATCTAAAACTGGACTCACAGGCGAGGTTCAAATCATAGAAAGTGAGAGTGTCAGTCCTCTTGTACTTAAGTCGGCACTGTGCATTTTAAATTTAACTCCGAAACAATTTCTGTGTTTCATCGTCAATAAGAAGGTGCAAGGTAGACAGTAAACCTGAAGTGAAGCATTGGAATCTTAACCTGGACTCACAGGAGAGAATCGAATAATAGAAAGAGAGTGTGTCAGTCCTCTTTTACTTAAGTCGGCATTGTACCTTTTGTATTAAATTCGGATGCAATTTCTGTGTTTCATCGTCAATAAGAAGGTCCAAGATATACAGTAAACCTGAAGTGAAGCATCGGAATCTAAAAATGGAATCACAGGCGAGGTTCAAAACATAGAAAGTGAGAGTGTCAGTCCTCTTGAACTTAAGTCGGCACTGTGCATTTTAAATTTAACTCCGAAACAATTTCTGTGTTTCATCGTCAATAAGAAGGTGCAAGGTATACAGTAAACCTGAAGTGAAGCATTGGAATCTTAAACTGGACTCACAGGAGAGGTTCAAATAATAGAAAGTGAGAGTGTCAGTCCTCTTTTACTTAAGTCGGCATTGTACCTTTTGTATTAAATTCGGATGCGATTTCTGTATTTCATCATCAATAAGAAGGTCCAAGGGATACAGTAAACCTGAAGTGAAGCATCGGAATCTAAAACTGGACTCACAGGAGAGGTTCACATCTTAGCAAGGGAGAGTGTCAGTCCTCTTGTACTCTAGTCGGTATGGTGCCCTATGTATTAAATTCGGATGCAATTTCTGTATTTCATCGTCAATAAGAAGGTCCATGGGTTACAGTAGACCTGAAATGAAGCATGGGAATCTAAAACTGGACTCACAGGAGAAGTTCAAATCTTAGAAAGTTAGAGTGTCAGTCCTCTTGTACTTAAGTCAGCATTGGCTTTTTGAATTTAATTCCGATGCAATTTCTGTGTTTCATCGTCAATAAGACGGTGCAATGTATACAGTAAACCTGAAGTGAAGCATCGGAATCCAAAACTGGACTCACAGGAGAGGTTCAAATCATAGAGAGTTAGAGTTTAAGTCCTCTTGTACTTAAGTCGGCATTGTGAATTTTGAATTTAATTCCGATCCAATTTCTGTGTTTCATCGTCAATAAGAAGGTGCAAGGTATACAGTAAACCTGAAGTGATGCATCGGAATCTAAAACTAGACTCACAGGATAGGTTCAAATCATAGAAAGAGAGAGTGAGTCCTCTTATACTTAAGTCGGTATTGTGCCTTTTGAATTAAATTTCGATGAAATTTCTGTATTTCATCGTCAATAAGAAGGTCCAAGATATACTGTAAACCTGAAGTGAAGCATTGGAATCTAAACCTGGACTCACAGGAGTGGTTCAAATCATAGAAAGTTAGAGTGTCAGTCCTCTTGTACTTAAGTCAGCATTGGCTTTTTGAATTTAATTCCGATGCAATTTCTCTGTTTCATCGTCAATAAGACGGTGCAATGTATTCAGTAAACCTGAAGTGAAGCATCGGAATCCAAAACTGGACTCACAGGAGAGGTTCAAATCATAGAGAGTTAGAGTTTCAGTCCTCTTGTACTTAAGTCGGCATTGTGCCTTTTGAATTTAATTCCGATGCAATTTCTGTGTTTCATCGTCAATAAGAAAGTGCAAGGTATACAGTAAACCTGAAGTGAACCATCGGAATCTAAAACTGGACCCACAGGAGAGGTTCAAATCATAGAAAGTTAGAGTGTCAGTCCTCTTGTACTTAAGTCGGCATTGTATCTTTTATATTAAATGCGGATGTAATTTCTGTATTTCATCGTCAATAAGAAGGTCCAAGGGATACAGTAAAGCATCGGAATCTAAAACTGGACTCACAGGAGAGGTTCAGATCATAGTAAGATAGAGTGTCAGTCCTCTTGTACTTAAGTCGGCATTGTGCCTTTTGAATTTAATTCCGATGCAATTTCTGTGTTTCATCGTCGATAAGAAGGTGCAAGGTATACAGTAAACCTGAAGTGATGCATCGGAATCTAAAACTAGACTCACAGGATAGGTTCAAATCATAGAAAGAGAGAGTGACAGTCCTCTTATACTTAAGTCGGCATTGTGCCTTTTGTATTAAATTCCGATGAATTTTCTGTGTTTCATCGTCAATAAGAAGGTCCTAGGTATACAGTAAACCTGAAGTGAAGCATCGGAATCTAAAACTGGACTCACAGGAGAGGTTCAAATCATAGTAAGTGAGACTGTCAGTCCTCTTGTACTTAAGTCGGAATTGTGCCTTTTGAATTAAATTTGGATGCAATATCTGTATTTCATCGTCAATAAGAAGGTCCAAGATATACAGTAAACCTGAAGTGAAGCATCGGAATCTAAAACTGGACTCACAGGAGAGGTTCAAATCATAGATAGTTAGAGTGTCAGTCCTCTTGTACTTAAGTCGGCATTGTGCCTTTTGAATTTAATTCCGATGCAATTTCTGTGCTTCATCGTCAATAAGAATGTGCAAGGTATACAGTAAACCTAAAGTGAAGCATCGGAATCCAAAACTGGACTCACAGGAGAGGTTCAAATCATACAGAGTTAGAGTGTCAGTCCTCTTGTACTTAAGTCGGTATTGTGCCTTTTGTATTAAATTCCGATGTAATTTCTGTGTTTCATCGTCAATAAGAAGGTGCAAGGTATACAGTAAACCGGAAGTGAAGCAATGGAATCTAAAATTGGCCTCACAGGAGAGGTTCAAATCATAGAAACAGAGAGTGTCAGTCCTCTTTTACTTAAGTCGGCATTGTGCCTTATGTATTAAATTCGGATGCAATTTCTGTATTTCATCGTCAATAAGAAGGTCGAAGGGATACAATAAACCTGAAGTGAAGCATCGGAATCTAAAACTGGACTCACAGGAGAGGTTCAAATCGTAGAAAGTGAGAGTATTAGTCGTGTTTTACTTAAGCCGGCATTGTGCATTTTGTATTAAATTCGGATGCAATCTCTGTGTTTCATCGTCAATAAGAAGGTGCAAGGTATACAGTAAACCTGAAGTGAAGCATCGGAATCCATAACTGGACTCACAGGAGAGGTTCAAATCATAGAAAGTGAGAGTGTTAGTCCTCTTGTACTTAAGTCGGCATTATACCTTTTGTATTAAATTCCGATGTAATTTCTGTGTTTCATCGTCAATAAGAAGGTGCAAGGTATAAAGTAAACCTGAAGTGAAGCATCGGAATCTAAAACTGGACTCACAGGAGAGGTTCAAATAATAGAAAGTGAGAGTGTCAGTCATCTTTTACTTAAGTCGGCATTGTGCCTTTTGTATTAAATTCATATGCAATTTTTGAATTTCATCGTCAATAAGAAGGTCCAAGGGATACAGTAGACCTGAAGTGAAGCATCGGAATCTAAAAGTGGACTCACAGGAGAGGTTCAAATCATAGAAAGTGAGAGTGTCAGTCCTCTTGTACTTAAGTCGGGATTGTGCCTTTTGTATTAAATTCCGATGCAATTTCTGTGTTTCATCTCAATAAGAAGGTGCAAGGTATACAGTAAACCTGAAGTGAAGTATCGGAATGTAAAACTGGACTCACAGGCGAGGTTCAAATCATAGAAAGTGAGAGTGTCAGTAATCTTGTACTTAAGTCGGCACTGTGCATTTTAAATTTAACTCCGAAACAATTTCTGTGTTTCATCGTCAATAAGAAGGTGCAAGGTGTACAGTAAACCTGAAGTGAAGCATTGGAATCTTAAACTGGACTCACAGGAGAGATTCGAATAATAGAAAGAGAGAGTGTCAGTCCTCTTTTACTTAAGTCGGCATTGTACCTTTTGTATTAAATTCGGATGCAATTTCTGTGTTTCATCGTCAATAAGAAGGTCCAAGGTATACAGTAAACCTGAAGTGAAGCATCGGAATCTAAAACTGGACTCACAGGCGAGGTTCAAAACATAGAAAGTGAGAGTGTCAGTCCTCTTGTACTTAAGTCGGCACTGTGCATTTTAAATTTAACTCCGAAACAATTTCTGTGTTTCCTCGTCAATAAGAAGGTGCAAGGTATACAGGAAAAACCTGAAGTGAAGCATTGGAATCTTAAACTGGACTCACAGGAGAGGTTCAAATAATAGAAAGAGAGAGTGTCAGTCCTCTTTTACTTAAGTCGTCATTGTACCTTTTGTATTACATTCGGATGCGATTTCGGTATTTCATCATCAATAAGATGGTCCAAGGGATACAGTAAACCGGAAGAGAAGCATCGGAATCTAAAACTGGACTCACAGGATAGGTTCAAATCATAGAAAGTGAGATTGTTAGTCCTCTTGGACATAAGTCGGCATTGAGCCTTTTGTATTAAATTCGGATGCAATTTCTTTGTTTCATCGTCAATAAGAAGGTCCAAGGGATACAGTAAACCTGAAGTGAAGCACCGGAATCTAAAACTGGACTCACAGGAGAGGTTCAAATCATAGATAGAGTGTCAGTCCTCTTGTACTTAAGTCGGCATTGTGTCTTTTGAATTTAATTCCGATGCAATTTCTGCGTTTCATCGTCAATAAGAAGGTGCAAGGTATACAGTAAACCAGAAGTGAAGCATCGGAATCTAAAACTGGACTCACACGAGAGGTTCAAATCATAGAGAGAAGGTCAGTCCTCTTTTACTTAAGTCGGAATTGTGCCTTATGTATTAAATTCGGACGCAACTTCTGTATATCATCGTCAATAAGAAGGTCTAAGGGATACAGTAAACCTGAAGTGAAGCATCGGAATCTAAAACTGGACTCACAGGAGAGGTTCAAATCATAGAAAGTGAGAGTGTCAGTCCTCTTGTACCTACGTCGGCATTATGCCTCTTGTATTAAATTCGGACGCAATTTCTGTATATCATCGTCAATAAGACGGTCCAAGGGATACAGTAAACCTGAAGTGAAGCATCAGAATCTAAAACTGGACTCACAGGAGAGGTTCAAATCATAGAAAGTGAGAGTGTCAGTCCTCTTGTACTTAAGTCGGCATTGTGCCTTTTGAATTTAATTCCGATGCAATTTCTGTGTTTCATCGTCAATAAGAAGGTGCAAGGTATACAGTAAACCTGAAGTGAAGCATCGGAATCCAAAACTGGACTCACAGGAGAGGTTCAAATCATAGAGAGTTAGAGTGTCAGTCCTCTTGTACTTAAGTCGGCATTGTGCCTTTTAAATTTTATTCCCATGCAATTTCTGTGTTTCATAGTCAATAAGAAGGGCAAGGTATACAGTAAACCTGAAGTGAAGCATCGGAATCTGAAACTGGACTCACAGGAGTGGTTCAAATTATAGAAAGAGAGAGTGTCAGTCCTCCTTTACTTAAGTCAGCATTGTGCATTTTGTATTAAATTCGGATGCAATTTCTGTATTTCATCGCCAATAAGTAGGTGCAAGGTATACAGTAAACCTGAAGTGAAGCATCGGAATCTAAAACTGGACAAACAGGAGAGGTTCAAATCATAGAAAGTGAGAGTGTTAGCCCTCTTGTACTTAAGTCGGCATTGTGGCTTTTGTATTAAATACCGATGAATTTTCTGTGTTTCATCGTCAATAAGAAGGTCTAAGGGATACAGTAAACCTGAAGTGAAGTTTCGGAATTTAAAACTGGACTCACAGGAGAGGTTCAAATCATAGAAAGGGAGAGTGTCAGTCCTCTTGTACTCTAGTCGGTATGGTGCCTTATGTATTAAATTCGGATGCAATTTCTGTATTTCATCGTCAATAAGAAGGTCCATGGGTTACAGTAGACCTGAAATGAAGCATGGGAATCTAAAACTGGACTCACAGGAGAAGTTCAAATCATAGAAAGTTAGAGTGTCAGTCCTCTTGTACTTAAGTCGGCATTGTGCCTTTTGAACTTAATTCCGATGCAATTTCTGTGTTTCATCGTCAATAAGAAGCTGCAGGGTATACAGTAAACCTGAAGTGAGGCATCGGAATCCAAAACTGGACTCACAGGAGAGGTTCAAATCATAGAGAGTTAGAGTGTCAGTCCTCTTGTACTTAAGTCGGCATTGTGCCTTTTGTATTAAATGCGGATGCAATTTCTGTATTTCATTGTCAATAAGAAGGTCCAAGGGATACAGTAAACCTGAAGTGAAGAATCGGATTCTAAAACTGGACTCACAGGAGAGGTTCAAATCATAGAAAGGTAGAGTGTCAGTCCTCTTGTACCTACGTCGGCATTGTGCCTTTTGTATTAAATTCCGATGCAATTTCTGTGTTTCATCATCAATAAGATGGTGCAAGGTATATAGTAAACCTGAAGTGAAGCATCGGAATCCAAAACTGGACTCACAGGAGAGGTTCAAAACATACAGAGTTAAAGTGTCAGTCCTCTTGTACTTAAGTCGGCATTGTGCCTTTTGAATTTAATTCCGATGCAATTTCTGTGTTTCATCGTCAATAAGAAGGTGCAAGGTATACAGTAAACCTGAAGTGATGCATCGGAATCTAAAACCGGACTCACAGGATAGGTTCAAATCATAGAAAGAGAGAGTGACAGTCCTCTTTTACTTAAGCCGGCATTGTGCCTTTTGTATTAAATTCCGATGAAATTTCTGTGTTTCATCGTCAATAAGAAGGTCCTAGGTATATAGTAAACCTGAAGTGAAGCATCGGAATCTAAAACTGGACTCACAGGAGAGGTTCAAATCATAGAAAGTTAGAGTGTCAGTCTTCTTGTACTTAAGTCGGCATTGTGCCTTTTTAATTTAATTCCGATGCAATTTTGTGTTTCATCGTCAATAAGACGGTGCAAGGTATACAGTAAACGTGAAGTGAAGCATCGGAATCCAAAACTGGACTCACAGGAGAGGTTCAAATCATAGAGAGTTAGATTTTCAGTCCTCTTGAACTTAAGTCGGCATTGTATCTTTTGTATTAAATGCGGATGTAATTTCTGTATTTCATCGTCAATAAGAGGGGTCCAAGGGATACAGTAAAGCATCGGAATCTAAAGCTGGACTCACAGGAGAGGATCAAATCATGGAAAGTTAGAGTGTCAGTCCTCTTGTACTTAAGTCGGCATTGTGCCTTTTGAATTTATTTCCGGTGCAATTTCTGTGTTTCATCGCCAATAAGAAGGTGCAAGGTATACAGTAATCCGGAAGTGAAGCTTCGGAATCTAAAACTGGACTCACAGGAGAGGTTCAAATCACAGAGAGAGAGAGTGTCAGTCCTCTTTTACTTAAGTCGGCATTGTGCCTTATGTATAAAATTCGGATGCAATATCTGTATTTCATCGTCAATAAGAAGGTCCAAGGGATACAGTAAACCTGAAGTGGAGCATTGGAATCTAAAACTGGACTCACAGGAGAGGTTCAAATCATAGAAAGTGAGAGTGTTAGTTCTCTTGTACTTAAGTCGGCATTGTGCCTTTTGTATTAAATTTCGATGTAATTTCTGTGTTTCATCGTCAATAAGAAGGTGTAAGGTATACAGTAAACCTGAAGTGAAGCATCGGAATCTAAAACTGGACTCACAGGAGAGGTTCAAATCATAGAAAGTGAGAGTGTCAGTCCTCTTTTACATAAGTCGGCATTGTGCCTTTTGTATTAAATTCGGATGCAATTTCTGAATTTCATCATCAATAAGAAGGTCCAAGGGATACAGTAAACCTGAAGTGAAGCATCGGAATCTAAAACTGGACTCACAGGAGAGGTTCAAATCATAGAAAGTTAGAGAGTCAGTCCAATTGTACTTAAGTAGGCATTGTATCTTTTGTATTAAATGCGGATGCAATATCTGTATTTCATCGTCAATAAGAAGGTCCAAGGGATACAGTAAAGCATCGGAATCTAAAACTGGACTCACAGGAGAGGTTCAAATCATAGAAAGAGAGAGTTTCAGTCCTCTTTTACTTAAGTCGGCATTGTGCCTTATGTATAAAATTCGGATGCAATTTCTGTATTTCATCGTCAATAAGAAGGTCCAAGGGATACAGTAAACCTGATCGAAGCATCGGAATCTAAAACTGGACTCACAGGAGAGGTTCAAATCATAGAAAGTGAGAGTGTTAGTTCTCTTGTACCTAAGTCGACATTGTGCCTTATGTATAAAATTCGGATGCAATTTCTGTATTTCATCGTCAATAAGAAGGTCCAAGGGATACAGTAAACCTGATCGAAGCATCGGAATCTAAAACTGGACTCACAGGAGAGGTTCAAATCATAGAAAGTGAGAGTGTCAGTCCTCTTTTACTTAAGTCGGCATTGTGCCTTTTGTATTAAATTCGGAAGCAATTTCTGAATTTCATCGTCAATAAGAACGTCCAAGTGATACAGTAAACCTGAAGTGAAGCATCGGAATCTTAATCTGGACTCACAGGAGAGGTTCGAATAATAGAAAGAAGGAGTGTCAGTCCTCTTTTATTTAAGTCGGCATTGTACCTTTTGTCTTAAATTCGGATGCAATTTCTGTGTTTCATCGTCAATAAGAAGGTCCAAGGTATACAGTAAACCTGAAGTGAAGCATCGGAATCTAAAACTGGACTCACAGGAGAGGTTCACATCTTAGCAAGGGAGAGTGTCAGTCCTCTTGTACTTAAGTCAGCATTGTGCCTTTTGAATTTAATTCCGATGCAATTTCTGTGTTTCATCGTCAATAAGAATGTGCAAGGTATACAGTAAACCTAAAGTGAAGCATCGGAATCTAAAACTGGACTCACTGGAGAGGTTGAAATCATACAGAGTTAGAGTGTCAGTACTCTTGTACTAAAGTCGGCATTGTGCCTTTTAAATTTAATTCCGATGCAATTTCTGTGTTTCATCGTCAAAAAGAAGGTGCAAGGTATACAATAAACCTGAAGTGCAGCATCGGAATCTCAAACTGGACTCACAGGAGAGGTTCAAATCATAGAAAGTGAGAGTGTCAGTCCTCTTTTACTTAAGTCGGCATTGTGCCTTTTGTACTAAATTCGGTTGCAATTTCTTTGTTTCATCGTCAATTAGAAGGTCCAAGGGATACAGTAAACCTGAAGTGAAGCACCGGAATCTAAAACTGGACTCACAGGAGATGTTCAAATCATAGAGAGAGTGTCAGTCCTCTTGTACTTAAGTCGGCATTGTGTCTTTTGAATTTAATTCCGATGCAATTTCTGTGTTTCATCGTCAATAAGAAGGTGCAAGGTATACAGTAAACCAGAAGTGAAGCATCGGAATCTAAAACTGGACTCACAGGAGAGGTTCAAATCATAGAAAGAGAGAAGGTCAGTCCTCTTTTACTTAAGTCGGAATTGTGCCTTATGTATTAAATTCAGACGCAATTACTGTATATCATCGTCAATAAGACGGTCCAAGGGATACAGTAAACCTGAAGTGAAGCATGGGAATCTAAAAGTGGACTCACAGGAGAGGTTCAAATCGTAGAAAGTGAGAGTGTTAGTCCTCTTTTACTTAAGTCGGCATTGTGCCATTTGTATTAAATTCAGATGCAATTTTTGAATTACATCGTCAATAAGAAGGTCCAAGGGATACAGTAGACCTGAAGTGAAGCTTTGGAATCTAAAAGTGGACTCACAGGAGAGGTTCAAATCATAGAAAGTGAGAGTGTCAGTCCTCTTGTACTTAAGTCGGCATTATGCCTTTTGAATTTAATTCCGATGCAATTTCTGTGTTTCATCGTCAATAAGAAGGTGCAAGGTATACAGTAAACCTGAAGTGAACCATCGGAATCTAAAACTGGACCCACAGGAGAGGTTCAAATCATAGAAAGTTAGAGTGTCAGTCCTCTTGTACTTAAGTCGGCATTGTATCTTTTATATTAAATGCGGATGTAATTTCTGTAGTTCATCGTCAATAAGAAGGTCCAAGGGATACAGTAAAGCATCGGAATCTAAAACTGGACTCACAGGAGAGGTTCAGATCATAGAAAGATAGAGTGTCAGTCCTCTTGTACTTAAGTCGGCATTGTGCCTTTTGAATTTAATTCCGATGCAATTTCTGTGTTTCATCGTCGATAAGAAGGTGCAAGGTATACAGTAAACCTGAAGTGATGCATCGGAATCTAAAACTAGACTCACAGGATAGGTTCAAATCATAGAAAGAGAGAGTGACAGTCCTCTTATACTTAAGTCGGCATTGTGCCTTTTGTATTAAATTCCGATGAATTTTCTGTGTTTCATCGTCAATAAGAAGGTCCTAGGTATACAGTAAACCTGAAGTGAAGCATCGGAATCTAAAACTGGACTCACAGGAGAGGTTCAAATCATAGTAAGTGAGACTGTCAGTCCTCTTGTACTTAAGTCGGAATTGTGCCTTTTGAATTAAATTTGGATGCAATATCTGTATTTCATCGTCAATAAGAAGGTCCAAGATATACAGTAAACCTGAAGTGAAGCATCGGAATCTAAAACTGGACTCACAGGAGAGGTTCAAATCATAGATAGTTAGAGTGTCAGTCCTCTTGTACTTAAGTCGGCTTTGTGCCTTTTGAATTTAATTCCGATGCAATTTCTGTGTTTCATCGTCAATAAGAAGGTGCAAGGTATACAGTAAACCGGAAGTGAAGCAATGGAATCTAAAATTGGCCTCACAGGAGAGGTTCAAATCATAGTAACAGAGAGTGTCAGTCCTCTTTTACTTAAGTCGGCATTGTGCCTTATGTATTAAATTCGGATGCAATTTCTGTATTTCATCGTCAATAAGAAGGTCGAAGGGATACAATAAACCTGAAGTGAAGCATCGGAATCTAAAACTGGACTCACAGGAGAGGTTCAAATCGTAGAAAGTGAGAGTATTAGTCGTGTTTTACTTAAGCCGGCATTGTGCATTTTGTATTAAATTCGGATGCAATCTCTGTGTTTCATCGTCAATAAGAAGGTGCAAGGTATACAGTAAACCTGAAGTGAAGCATCGGAATCGATAACTGGACTCACAGGAGAGGTTCAAATCATAGAAAGTGAGAGTGTTAGTCCTCTTGTACTTAAGTCGGCATTATACCTTTTGTATTAAATTCCGATGTAATTTCTGTGTTTCATCGTCAATAAGAAGGTGCAAGGTATAAAGTAAACCTGAAGTGAAGCATCGGAATCTAAAACTGGACTCACAGGAGAGGTTCAAATAATAGAAAGTGAGAGTGTCAGTCATCTTTTACTTAAGTCGGCATTGTGCCTTTTGTATTAAATTCATATGCAATTTTTGAATTTCATCGTCAATAAGAAGGTCCAAGGGATACAGTAGACCTGAAGTGAAGCATCGGAATCTAAAAGTGGACTCACAGGAGAGGTTCAAATCATAGAAAGTGAGAGTGTCAGTCCTCTTGTACTTAAGTCGGGATTGTGCCTTTTGTATTAAATTCCGATGCAATTTCTGTGTTTCATCTCAATAAGAAGGTGCAAGGTATACAGTAAACCTGAAGTGAAGTATCGGAATGTAAAACTGGACTCACAGGCGAGGTTCAAATCATAGAAAGTGAGAGTGTCAGTAATCTTGTACTTAAGTCGGCACTGTGCATTTTAAATTTAACTCCGAAACAATTTCTGTGTTTCATCATCAATAAGAAGGTGCAAGGTGTACAGTAAACCTGAAGTGAAGCATTGGAATCTTAAACTGGACTCACAGGAGAGATTCGAATAATAGAAAGAGAGAGTGTCAGTCCTCTTTTACTTAAGTCGGCATTGTACCTTTTGTATTAAATTCGGATGCTATTTCTGTGTTTCATCGTCAATAAGAAGGTCCAAGGTATACAGTAAACCTGAAGTGAAGCATCGGAATCTAAAACTGGACTCACAGGCGAGGTTCAAATCATAGAAAGTGAGAGTGTCAGTCCTCTTGTACTTAAGTCGGCACTGTGCATTTTAAATTTAACTCCGAAACAATTTCTGTGTTTCCTCGTCAATAAGAAGGTGCAAGGTATACAGGAAAAACCTGAAGTGAAGCATTGGAATCTTAAACTGGACTCACAGGAGAGGTTCAAATAATAGAAAGAGAGAGTGTCACTCCTCTTTTACTTAAGTCGGCATTGTACCTTTTGTATTACATTCGGATGCGATTTCGGTATTTCATCATCAATAAGATGGTCCAAGGGATACAGTAAACCGGAAGAGAAGCATCGGAATCTAAAACTGGACTCACAGGATAGGTTCAAATCATAGAAAGTGAGATTGTTAGTCCTCTTGGACATAAGTCGGCATTGAGCCTTTTGTATTAAATTCGGATGCAATTTCTTTGTTTCATCGTCAATAAGAAGGTCCAAGGGATACAGTAAACCTGAAGTGAAGCACCGGAATCTAAAACTGGACTCACAGGAGAGGTTCAAATCATAGATAGAGTGTCAGTCCTCTTGTACTTAAGTCGGCATTGTGTCTTTTGAATTTAATTCCGATGCAATTTCTGCGTTTCATCGTCAATAAGAAGGTGCAAGGTATACAGTAAACCAGAAGTGAAGCATCGGAATCTAAAACTGGACTCACACGAGAGGTTCAAATCATAGAGAGAAGGTCAGTCCTCTTTTACTTAAGTCGGAATTGTGCCTTATGTATTAAATTCGGACGCAACTTCTGTATATCATCGTCAATAAGAAGGTCTAAGGGATACAGTAAACCTGAAGTGAAGCATCGGAATCTAAAACTGGACTCACAGGAGAGGTTCAAATCATAGAAAGTGAGAGTGTCAGTCCTCTTGTACCTACGTCGGCATTATGCCTCTTGTATTAAATTCGGACGCAATTTCTGTATATCATCGTCAATAAGACGGTCCAAGGGATACAGTAAACCTGAAGTGAAGCATCAGAATCTAAAACTGGACTCACAGGAGAGGTTCAAATCATAGAAAGTGAGAGTGTCAGTCCTCTTGTACTTAAGTCGGCATTGTGCCTTTTGAATTTAATTCCGATGCAATTTCTGTGTTTCATCGTCAATAAGAAGGTGCAAGGTATACAGTAAACCTGAAGTGATGAATCGGAATCCAAAACTGGACTCACAGGAGAGGTTCAAATCATACAGAGTTAAAGTGTCAGTCCTCTTGTACTTAAGTCGGCATTGTGCCTTTTGAATTTAATTCCGATGCAATTTCTGTGTTTCATCGTCAATAAGAAGGTGCAAGGTATACAGTAAACCTGAAGTGAAGCATCGGAATCCAAAACTGGACTCACAGGAGAGGTTCAAATCATAGAGAGTTAGAGTGTCAGTCCTCTTGTACTTAAGTCGGCATTGTGCCTTTTGTATTAAATGCGGATGCAATTTCTGTATTTCATTGTCAATAAGAAGGTCCAAGGGATACAGTAAACCTGAAGTGAAGAATCGGATTCTAAAACTGGACTCACAGGAGAGGTTCAAATCATAGAAAGGTAGAGTGTCAGTCCTCTTGTACTTACGTCGGCATTGTGCCTTTTGTATTAAATTCCGATGCAATTTCTGTGTTTCATCATCAATAAGATGGTGCAAGGTATATAGTAAACCTGAAGTGAAGCATCGGAATCCAAAACTGGACTAACAGGAGAGGTTCAAAACATACAGAGTTAAAGTGTCAGTCCTCTTGTACTTAAGTCGGCATTGTGCCTTTTGAATTTAATTCCGATGCAATTTCTGTGTTTCATCGTCAATAAGAAGGTGCAAGGTATACAGTAATCCGGAAGTGAAGCTTCGGAATCTAAAACTGGACTCACAGGAGAGGTTCAAATCACAGAGAGAGAGAGTGTCAGTCCTCTTTTACTTAAGTCGGCATTGTGCCTTATGTATAAAATTCGGATGCAATTTCTGTATTTCATCATCAATAAGAAGGTCCAAGGGATACAGTAAACCTGATCGAAGCATCGGAATCTAAAACTAAACTCACAGGAGAGGTTCAAATCATAGAAAGTGAGAGTGTCAGTCCTCTTTTACTTAAGTCGGCATTGTGCCTTTTGTATTAAATTCGGATGCAATTTCTGAATTTCATCGTCAATAAGAACGTCCAAGTGATACAGTAAACCTGAAGTGAAGCATCGGAATCTTAATCTGGACTCACAGGAGAGGTTCGAATAATAGAAAGAGAGAGAGTCAGTCCTCTTTTATTTAAGTCGGCATTGTACCTTTTGTCTTAAATTCGGATGCAATTTCTGTGTTTCATCGTCAATAAGAAGGTCCAAGGTATACAGTAAACCTGAAGTGAAGCATCGGAATCTAAAACTGGACTCACAGGAGAGGTTCACATCTTAGCAAGGGAGAGTGTCAGTCCTCTTGTACTTAAGTCAGCATTGTGCCTTTTGAATTTAATTCCGATGCAATTTCTGTGTTTCATCGTCAATAAGAATGTGCAAGGTATACAGTAAACCTAAAGTGAAGCATCGGAATCTAAAACTGGACTCACTGGAGAGGTTGAAATCATACAGAGTTAGAGTGTCAGTACTCTTGTACTAAAGTCGGCATTGTGCCTTTTAAATTTAATTCCGATGCAATTTCTGTGTTTCATCGTCAAAAAGAAGGTGCAAGGTATACAATAAACCTGAAGTGCAGCATCGGAATCTAAAACTGGACTCACAGGAGAGGTTCAAATCATAGAAAGTGAGAGTGTCAGTCCTCTTTTACTTAAGTCGGCATTGTGCCTTTTGTACTAAATTCGGTTGCAATTTCTTTGTTTCATCGTCAATTAGAAGGTCCAAGGGATACAGTAAACCTGAAGTGAAGCACCGGAATCTAAAACTGGACTCACAGGCGATGTTCAAATCATAGAGAGAGTGTCAGTCCTCTTGTACTTAAGTCGGCATTGTGTCTTTTGAATTTAATTCCGATGCAATTTCTGTGTTTCATCGTCAATAAGAAGGTGCAAGGTATACAGTAAACCAGAAGTGAAGCATCGGAATCTAAAACTGGACTCACAGGAGAGGTTCAAATCATAGAAAGAGAGAAGGTCAGTCCTCTTTTACTTAAGTCGGAATTGTGCCTTATGTATTAAATTCAGACGCAATTACTGTATATCATCGTCAATAAGACGGTCCAAGGGATACAGTAAACCTGAAGTGAAGCATCGGAATCTAAAAGTGGACTCACAGGAGTGGTTCAAATCGTAGAAAGTGAGAGTGTTAGTCCTCTTTTACTTAAGTCGGCATTGTGCCATTTGTATTAAATTCAGATGCAATTTTTGAATTACATCGTCAATAAGAAGGTCCAAGGGATACAGTAGACCTGAAGTGAAGCTTTGGAATCTAAAAGTGGACTCACAGGAGAGGTTCAAATCATAGAAAGTGAGAGTGTCAGTCCTCTTGTACTTAAGTCGGCATTATGCCTTTTGAATTTAATTCCGATGCAATTTCTGTGTTTCATCGTCAATAAGAAGGTGCAAGGTATACAGTAAACCTGAAGTGAACCATCGGAATCTAAAACTGGACCCACAGGAGAGGTTCAAATCATAGAGAGTTAGAGTGTCAGTCCTCTTGTACTTAAGTCGGCATTGTATCTTTTATATTAAATGCGGATGTAATTTCTGTAGTTCATCGTCAATAAGAAGGTCCAAGGGATACAGTAAAGCATCGGAATCTAAAACTGGACTCACAGGAGAGGTTCAGATCATAGAAAGATAGAGTGTCAGTCCTCTTGTACATAAGTCGGCATTGTGCCTTTTGAAATTAATTCCGATGCAATTTCTGTGTTTCATCGTCAATAAGAAGGTGCAAGGTATACAGTAAACCTGAAGTGAACCATCGGAATCTAAAACTGGACCCACAGGAGAGGTTCAAATCATAGAAAGTTAGAGTGTCAGTCCTCTTGTACTTAAGTCGGCATTGTATCTTTTATATTAAATGCGGATGTAATTTCTGTATTTCATCGTCAATAAGAAGGTCCAAGGGATACAGTAAAGCATCGGAATCTAAAACTGGACTCACAGGAGAGGTTCAGATCATAGAAAGATAGAGTGTCAGTCCTCTTGTACTTAAGTCGGCATTGTGCCTTTTGAATTTAATTCCGATGCAATTTCTGTGTTTCATCGTCAATAAGAAGGTCCAAGGGATACAGTAAAGCATCGGAATCTAAAACTGGACCCACAGGAGAGGTTCAAATCATAGAAAGTTAGAGTGTCAGTCCTCTTGTACTTAAGTCGGCATTGTATCTTTTATATTAAATGCGGATGTAATTTCTGTATTTCATCGTCAATAAGAAGGTCCAAGGTATACAGTAAAGCATCGGAATGTAAAACTGGACTCACAGGAGAGGTTCAGATCATAGAAAGATAGAGTGTCAGTCCTCATTTACATAAGTCGGCATTGTGCCTTTTGTATTAAATTCCGATGAATTTTCTGTGTTTCATCGTCAATAAGAAGGTCCTAGGTATACAGTAAACCTGAAGTGAAGCATCGGAATCTAAAACTGGACTCACAGGAGAGGTTCAAATCATAGTAAGTGAGACTGTCAGTCCTCTTGTACTTAAGTCGGTATTGTGCCTTTTGAATTATATTTGGATGCAATTTCTGTATTTCATCGTCAATAAGAAGGTCCAAGATATACAGTAAACCTGAAGTGAAGCATCGGAATCTAAAACTGGACTCACAGGAGGGGTTCAAATCATAGATAGTTAGAGTGTCAGTCCTCTTGTACTTAAGTCGGCATTGTGCCTTTTGAATTTAATTCCGATGCAATTTCTGTGCTTCATCGTCAATAAGAATGTGCAAGGTATACAGTAAACCTAAAGTGAAGCATCGGAATCCAAAACTGGACTCACAGGAGAGGTTCAAATCATACAGAGTTAGAGTGTCAGTCCTCTTGTACTTAAGTCGGTATTGTGCCTTTTGTATTAAATTCCGATGTAATTTCTGTGTTTCATCGTCAATAAGAAGGTGCAAGGTATACAGTAAACCGGAAGTGAAGCATTGGAATCTAAAACTGGCCTCACAGGAGAGGTTCAAATCATAGAAACAGAGAGTGTCAGTCCTCTTTTACTTAAGTCGGCATTGTGCCTTATGTATTAAATTCGGATGCAATTTCTGTATTTCATCGTCAATAAGAAGGTCGAAGGGATACAATAAACCTGAAGTGAAGCATCGGAATCTAAAACTGGACTCACAGGAGAGGTTCAAATCGTAGAAAGTGAGAGTGTTAGTCCTGTTTTACTTAAGCCGGCATTGTGCCTTTTGTATTAAATTCGGATGCAATCTCTGTGTTTCATCGTCAATAAGAAGGTGCAAGGTATACAGTAAACCTGAAGTGAAGCATCGGAATCCATAACTGGACTCACAGGAGAGGTTCAAATCATAGAAAGTGAGAGTGTTAGTCCTCTTGTACTTAAGTCGGCATTATGCCTTTTGTATTAAATTCCGATATAATTTCGGTGTTTCATCGTCAATAACAAGGTGCAAGGTATAAGGTAAACCTGAAGTGAAGCATCGGAATCTAAAACTGGACTCACAGGAGAGGTTCAAATCATAGAAAGTGAGAGTGTCAGTCCTCTTGTACTTAAGTCGGGATTGTGCCTTTTGTATTAAATTCCGATGCAATTTCTGTGTTTCATCTCAATATGAAGGTGCAAAGTATACAGTAAACCTGAAGTGAAGTATCGGAATGTAAAACTGGACTCACAGGCGAGGTTCAAATCATAGAATGTGAGAGTGTCAGTAATCTTGTACTTAAGTCGGCACTGTGCATTTTAAATTTCACTCCGAAACAATTTCTGTGTTTCATCGTCAATAAGAAGGTGCAAGGTATACAGTAAACCTGAAGTGAAGCATTGGAATCTTAAACTGGACTCACAGGAGAGATTCGAATAATAGAAAGAGAGAGTGTCAGTACTCTTTTACTTATGTCGGCATTGTACCTTTTGTATTAAATTCGGATGCAATTTCTGTGTTTCATCGTCAATAAGAAGGTCCAAGGTATACAGTAAACCTGAAGTGAAGCATCGGAATCTAAAACTGGACTCACAGGCGAGGTTCAAAACATAGAAAGTGAGAGTGTCAGTCCTCTTGTACTTAAGTCGGCACTGTGCATTTTAAATTTAACTCCGAAACAATTTCTGTGTTTCCTCGTCAATAAGAAGGTGCAAGGTATACAGTAAACCTGAAGTGAAGCATTGGAATCTTAAACTGGACTCACAGGAGAGGTTCAAATAATAGAAAGAGAGAGTGTCAGTCCTCTTTTACTTAAGTCGGCATTGTACCTTTTGTATTACATTCGGATGCGATTTCTGTATTTCATCATCAATAAGATGGTCCAAGGGATACAGTAAACCGGAAGTGAAGCATCGGAATCTAAAACTGGACTCACAGGATAAGTTCAAATCATAGAAAGTGAGATTGTTAGTCCGCTTGGACATAAGTCGGCATTGAGCCTTTTCTATTAAATTCGGATGCAATTTCTTTGTTTCATCGTGAATAAGATGGTCCAAGGGATACAGTAAACCTGAAGTGAAGCACCGGAATCTAAAACTGGACTCACAGGAGAGGTTCAAATCATAGATAGAGTGTCAGTCCTCTTGTACTTAAGCCGGCATTGTGTCTTTTGAATTTAATTCCGATGCAATTTCTGTGTTTCATCGTCAATAAGAAGGTGCAAGGTATACAGGAAACCAGAAGTGAAGCATCGGAATCTAAAACTGGACTCACACGAGAGGTTCAAATCATAGAGAGAACAGTCAGTCCTCTTTTACTTAAGTCGGAATTGTGCCTTATGTATTAAATTCGGACGCAATTTCTGTATATCATCGTCAATAAGACGGTCCAAGGGATACAGTAAACCTGAAGTGAAGCATCAGAATCTAAAACTGGACTCACAGGAGAGGTTCAAATCATAGAAAGTGAGAGTGTCAGTCATGTTTTACTTAAGTCGGCATTGTGCCTTTTGTATTAAATTCAGATGCAATTTCTGAATTTCATCGTCAATAAGAAGGTCTAAGGGATACAGTAAACCTGAAGTGAAGCATCGGAATCTAAAACTGGACTCACAGGAGAGGTTCAAATCATAGAAAGTGAGAGTGTCAGTCCTCTTGTACCTACGTCGGCATTATGCCATTTGTATTAAATTCGGACGCAATTTCTGTATATCATCGTCAATAAGACAGTCCAAGGGATACAGTAAACCTGAAGTGAAGCATCAGAATCTAAAACTGGACTCACAGGAGAGGTTCAAATCATAGAAAGTGAGAGTGTCAGTACTCTTGTACTTAAGTCGGCATTGTGCCTTTTGAATTTAATTCCGATGCAATTTCTGTGTTTCATCGTCAATAAGAAGGTGCAAGGTATACAGTAAACCTGAAGTGATGAATCGGAATCCAAAACTGGACTCACAGGAGAGGTTCAAATCATACAGAGTTAAAGTGTCAGTCCTCTTGTACTTAAGTCGGCATTGTGCCTTTTGAATTTAATTCCGATGCAATTTCTGTGTTTCATCGTCAAAAAGAAGGTGCAAGGTATACAGTAAAGCTGAAGTGATGCATCGGAATCTAAAACTGGACTCACAGGATAGGTTCAAATCATAGAAAGAGAGAGTGACAGACCTCTTTTACTTAAGTCGGCTTTGTGCCTTTTGTATTAAATTCCGATGAAATTTCTGTGTTTCATCGTCAATAAGAAGGTCCTAGGTATAGAGTAAACCGGAAGTGAAGCATCGGAATCTAAAACTGGAATCACAGGAGAGGTTCAAATCATAGAAAGTTAGAGCGTCAGTCTTCTTGTACTTAAGTCGGCATTGTGCCTTTTGAATTTAATTCCGATGCAATATTTGTGTTTCATCGTCAATAAGACGGTGCAAGGTATACAGTAAATCTGAAGTGAAGCATCGGAATCCAAAACTGGACTCACAGGAGAGGTTCAAATCATAGAGAGTTAGTGTGTCAGTCCTCTTGTACTTAAGTCGGCATTGTGCCTTTTAAATTTTATTCCCATGCAATTTCTGTGTTTCATAGTCAATAAGAAGGGCAAGGTATACAGTAAACCTGAAGTGAAGCATCGGAATCTGAAACTGGACTCACAGGAGTGGTTCAAATCATAGAAAGAGAGAGTGTCAGTCCTCTTTTACTTAAGTCGGCATTGTGCATTTTGTATTAAATTCGGATGCAATTTCTGTATTTCATCGCCAATAAGAAGGTGCAAGGTATACAGTAAACCTGAAGTGAAGCATCGGAATCTAAAACTGGACAAACAGGAGAGGTTCAAATCATAGAAAGTGGGAGTGTTAGCCCTCTTGTACTTAAGTCGGCATTGTGGCTTTTGTATTAAATACCGATGAATTTTCTGTGTTTCATCGTCAATAAGAAGGTCTAAGGGATACAGTAAACCTGAAGTGAAGTTTCGGAATTTAAAACTGGACTCACAGGAGAGGTTCAAATCATAGAAAGGTAGAGTGTCAGTCCTCTTGTACTCTAGTCGGTATGGTGCCTTATGTATTAAATTCGGATGCAATTTCTGTATTTCATCGTCAATAAGAAGGTCCATGGGTTACAGTAGACCTGAAATGAAGCATGGGAATCTAAAACTGGACTCACAGGAGAAGTTCAAATCATAGAAAGTTAGAGTGTCAGTCCTCTTGTACTTAAGTCGGCATTGTGCCTTTTGAACTTAATTCCGATGCAATTTCTGTGTTTCATCGTTAATAAGAAGGTGCAGGGTATACAGTAAACCTGAAGTGAGGCATCGGAATCCAAAACTGGACTCACAGTAGAGGTTCAAATCATAGAGAGTTAGAGTGTCAGTCCTCTTGTACTTAAGTCGGCATTGTGCCTTTTGTATTAAATGCGGATGCAATTTCTGTATTTCATCGTCAATAAGAAGGTCCAAGGGATACAGTAAACCTCAAGTGAAGAATCGGATTCTAAAACTGGACTCACAGGAGAGGTTCAAATCATAGAAAGGTAGAGTGTCAGTCCTCTTGTACTTACGTCGGCATTGTGCCTTTTGTATTAAATTCCGATGCAATTTCTGTGTTTCATCATCAATAAGATGGTGCAAGGTATATAGTACACCCGAAGTGAAGCATCGGAATCCAAAACTGGACTCACAGGAGAGGTTCAAAACATACAGAGTTAAAGTGTCAGTCCTCTTGTACTTAAGTCGGCATTGTGCCTTTTGAATTTAATTCCGATGCAATTTCTGTGTTTCATCGTCAATAAGAAGGTGCAAGGTATACAGTAAACCTGAACTGATGCATCGGAATCTAAAACCGGACTCACAGGATAGGTTCAAATCATAGAAAGAGAGAGTGACAGTCCTCTTTTACTTAAGCTGGCATTGTGCCTTTTGTATTAAATTCCGATGAAATTTCTGTGTTTCATCGTCAATAAGAAGGTCCTAGGTATATAGTAAACCTGAAGTGAAGCATCGGAATCTAAAACTGGACTCACAGGAGAGGTTCAAATCATAGAAAGTTAGAGTGTCAGTCTTCTTGTACTTAAGTCGGCATTGTGCCTTTTAAATTTAATTCCGATGCAATTTTTGTGTTTCATCGTCAATAAGACGGTGCAAGGTATACAGTAAACCTGAAGTGAAGCATCGGAATCCAAAACTGGACTCACAGGAGAGGTTCAAATCATAGAGAGTTAGATTTTCAGTCCTCTTGAACTTAAGTCGGCATTGTCTCTTTTGTATTAAATGCGGATGTAATTTCTGTATTTCATCGTCAATAAGAAGATCCAAGGGATACAGTAAAGCATCGGAATCTAAAGCTGGACTCACAGGAGAGGTTCAAATCATGGAAAGTTAGAGTGTCAGTCCTCTTTTACTTAAGTCGGCATTGTGCCTTTTGAATTTATTTCCGGTGCAATTTCTGTGTTTCATCGCCAATAAGAAGGTGCAAGGTATACAGTAATCCGGAAGTGAAGCTTCGGAATCTAAAACTGGACTCACAGGAGAGGTTCAAATCACAGAGAGAGAGAGTGTCAGTCCTCTTTTACTTAAGTCGGCATTGTGCCTTATGTATAAAATTCGGATGCAATATCTGTATTTCATCGTCAATAAGAAGGTCCAAGGGATACAGTAAACCTGAAGTGAAGCATTGGAATCTAAAACTGGACTCACAGGAGAGGTTCAAATCATAGAAAGTGAGAGTGTTAGTTCTCTTGTACCTAAGTCGGCATTGTGCCTTTTGTATTAAATTTCGATGTAATTTCTGTGTTTCATCGTCAATAAGAAGGTGCAAGGTATACAGTAAACCTGAAGTGAAGCATCGGAATCTAAAACTGGACTCACAGGAGAGGTTCAAATCATAGAAAGTGAGAGTGTCAGTCCTCTTTTTCTTAAGTCGGCATTGTGCCTTTTGTATTAAATTCGGATGCAATTTCTGAATTTCATCGTCAATAAGAAGGTCCAAGGGATACAGTAAACCTGAAGTGAAGCATCGGAATCTAAAACTGGACTCACAGGAGAGGTTAAAATCATAGAAAGTTAGAGAGTCAGTCCAATTGTACTTAAGTAGGCATTGTATCTTGTGTATTAAATGCGGATGCAATATCTGTATTTCATCGTCAATAAGAAGGTCCAAGGGATACAGTAAAGCATCGGAATCTAAAACTGGACTCACAGGAGAGGTTCAAATCATAGAAAGAGAGAGTTTCAGTCCTCTTTTACTTAAGTCGGCATTGTGCCTTATGTATAAAATTCGGATGCAATTTCTGTATTTCATCGTCAATAAGAAGGTCCAAGGGATACAGTAAACCTGATCGAAGCATCGGAATCTAAAACTGGACTCACAGGAGAGGTTCAAATCATAGAAAGTGAGAGTGTCAGTCCTCTTTTACTTAAGTCGGCATTGTGCCTTTTGTATTAAATTCGGATGCAATTTCTGAATATCATCGTCAATAACAAGGTCCATGTGATACAGTAAACCTGAAGTGAAGCATCAGAATCTTAATCTGGACTCACAGGAGAGGTTCGAATAATAGAAAGAGAGAGTGTCAGTCCTCTTTTATTTAAGTCGGCATTGTACCTTTTGTCTTAAATTCGGATGCAATATCTGTGTTTCATCGTCAATAAGAAGGTCCAAGGTATACAGTAAACCTGAAGTGAAGCATCGGAATCTAAAACTGGACTCACAGGCGTGGTTCAAAACATAGAAAGAGAGAGTGTCAGTCCTCTTGTACTTAAGTCGGTATTGTGCCTTTTGAATTAAATTTGGATGCAATTTCTGTATTTCATCGTCAATAAGAAGGTCCAAGATATACAGTAAACCTGAAGTGAAGCATCGGAATCTAAAACTGGACTAACAGGAGCGGTTCAAGTCATAGTCAGTTAGAGTGTCATTCCTCTTGTACTTAAGTCGGCATTGTGCCTTTTGAATTTAATTCCGATGCAATTTCTGTGTTTCATCGTCAATAGGAATGTGCAAGGTATACAGTAAACCTAAAGTGAAGCATCGGAATCTAAAACTGGACTCACAGGAGAGGTTGAAATCATACAGAGTTAGAGTGTCAGTACTCTTGTACTAAAGTCGGCATTGTGCCTTTTAAATTTAATTCCGATGCAATTTCTGTGTTTCATCGTCAAAAAGAAGGTGCAAGGTATACAATAAACCTGAAGTGCAGCATCGGAATCTAAAACTGGACTCACAGGAGAGGTTCAAATCATAGAAAGTGAGAGTGTCAGTCCTCTTATACTTAAGTCGGCATTGTGCCTTTTGTACTAAATTCGGATGCAATTTCTTTGTTTCATCGTCAATTAGAAGGTCCAAGGGATACAGTAAACCTGAAGTGAAGCACCGGAATCTAAAACTGGACTCACAGGAGATGTTCAAATCATAGAGAGAGTGTCAGTCCTCTTGTACTTAAGTCGGCATTGTGTCTTTTGAATTTAATTCCGATGCAATTTCTGTGTTTCATCGTCAATAAGAAGGTGCAAGGTATACAGTAAACCAAAAGTGGAGCATCTTAATCTAAAACTGGACTCACAGGAGAGGTTCAAATCATAGAAAGAGAGAAGGTCAGTCCTCTTTTACTTAAGTCGGAATTGTGCCTTATGTATTAAATTCAGACGCAATTACTGTATATCATCATCAATAAGACGGTCCAAGGGATACAGTAAACCTGAAGTGAAGCATCGGAATCTAAAAGTGGACTCACAGGAGAGGTTCAAATCGTAGAAAGTGAGAGTGTTAGTCCTCTTCTACTTAAGTCGGCATTGTGCCATTTGTATTAAATTCGGATGCAGTCTCTGTGTTTCATCGTCAATAAGAAGGTGCAAGGTATACAGTAAACCTGAAGTGAAGCATCGGAATCCAAAACTGGACTCATAGGAGAGGTTCAAATAATAGAAAGGGAGAGTGTTAGTCCTCTTGTACTTAAGTCGGCATTGTGCCTTTTGTATTAAATTCAGATGCAATTTCTGAATTTCATCGTCAATGAGAAGGTCCAAGGGATACAGTAAACCTGAAGTGAAGCATCGGAATCTAAAACTGGACTCACAGGAGAGGTTCAAATCATAGAAAGTGAGAGTGTCAGTCCTCTTGTACCTAAGTCGGCATTGTTTCTTTTGGTTTAAATTTGGATGCAATTTCTGTATTTCATCGTCAATAAGAAGGTGCAAGGTATACAGTAAACCTGAAATGATGCATCGGAATCTAAAACTGGACTCACAGGATAGGTTCAAATCATAGAAAGTGAGATTGTCAGTCTTCTTGTACTTAAGTCGGCATTATGCCTTTTGAATTTAATTCCGATGCAATTTTTGTGTTTCATCGTCAATAAGACGGTGCAAGGTATACAGTAAACCTGAAGTGAAGCATCGGAATCCAAAACTGGACTCACAGGAGAGGTTCAAATCATAGAGAGTTAGAGTTTCAGTCCTCTTGTACTTAAGTCGGCATTGTGCCTTTTAAATTTAATTCCCCTGCAATTTCTGTGTTTCATCGTCAATAAGAAGGTGCAAGGTATACAGTAAACCTGAAGTGAAGCATCGGAATCTGAAACTGGACTCACAGGAGTGGTTCAAATCATAGAAAGAGAGTCAGTCCCCTTTTACTTAAGTCGGCATTGTGCCTTTTGTATAAAATTCGGATGCAATTTCTGAATTTCATCGTCAATAAGAAGGTCCAAGGGATACAGTAAACCTGAAGTGAAGCATCGGAATCTAAAACTGGACTCACAGGAGAGGTTCAAATCATAGAAAGTGAGAGTGTCAGTCCTCTTGTACCTAAGTCGGCATTGTTTCTTTTGTATTAAATTTGGATGCAATTTCTGTATTTCATCGTCAATAAGGAGGTGCAAGGTATACAGTAAACCTGAAATGATGCATCGGAATCTAAAACTGGACTGACAGGATAGGTTCAAATCATAGAAAGTGAGATTGTTAGTCCTCTTGTACATAAGTCGGCATTGTGGCTTTTGTATTTAATTCCGATGAAATTTCTGTTTTTCATCGTCAATAAGAGGGTCCAAGAGATACAGTAAACCTGAAGTGAAGCATCGGAATCTAAAACAGGACTCACAGGAGAGGTTCAAATCATAGAAAGAGAGAGTGTAAGTCCTCTTGTACTTATGTCGGTATTGTGCCTTTTGAATTAAATTTGGATGCAATTTCTGTATTTCATCGTCAATAAGAAGGTCCAAGATATACAGTAAACCTGAAGTGAAGCGTCGGAATCTAAAACTGGACTCACAGGAGTGGTTCAAATCATAGAAAGTTAGAGTGTCAGTCCTCTTTTACTTAAGTCTGCATTGGCCTTTTCAATTTAATTCCTATTCAATTTCTGTGTTTCATCGTCAATTAGACGGTGCAATGTATACAGTAAACCTGAAGTGAAGCATCGGAATCCAAAACTGGACTCACAGGAGATGTTCAAATCATAGAGAGTTAGAGTTTCGGTCCTCTTGTACTTAAGTCGGCATTGTGAATTTTGAATTTAATTCCGATGCAATTTCTGTGTTTCATCGTCAAAAAGAAGGTGCAAGGTATACAGTAAACCTGAAGTGATGCATCGGATTCTAAAACTGGACTCACAGGATAGGTTCAAATCATAGAAAGAGAGAGTGACAGTCCTCTTTTACGTAAGTCGGCATTGTGCCTTTTGTATTAAATTCCGATAAAATTTCTGTGTTTCATCGTCAATAAGAAGGTCCTAGGTATACAGTAAACCTGAAGTGAAGCATCGGAATCTAAAACTGGACTCACAGGAGAGGTTCAAATCGTAGAAAGTGAGAGTGTTAGTCCTCTTTCACTTAAGTCGGCATTGTGCCATTTGTATTAAATTCAGATGCAATTTTTGAATTACATCGTCAATAAGAAGGTCCAAGGGATACAGTAGACCTGAAGTGAAGCATCGGAATCTAAAAGTGGACTCACAGGAGAGGTTCAAATCATAGAAAGTGAGAGAGTCAGTCCTCTTGTACTTAAGTCGGCATTGTGCCTTTTGAATTTAATTCCGATGCAATTTCTGTGTTTCATCGTCAATAAGAAGGTGCAAGGTATACAGTAAACCTGAAGTGAACCATCGGAATCTAAAACTGGACCCACAGGAGAGGTTCTAATCATAGAAAGTTAGAGTGTCAGTCCTCTTGTACTTAAGTCGGCATTGTATCTTTGATATTAAATGCGGATGTAATTTCTGTAGTTCATCGTCAATAAGAAGGTCCAAGGGATACAGTAAAGCATCGGAATCTAAAACTGGACTCACAGGAGAGGTTCAGATCATAGAAAGATAGAGTGTCAGTCCTCTTGTACTTAAGTCGGCATTGTGCCTTTTGAAATTAATTCCGATGCAATTTCTGTGTTTCATCGTCAATAAGAAGGTGCAAGGTATACAGTAAACCTGAAGTGAACCATCGGAATCTAAAACTGGACCCACAGGAGAGGTTCAAATCATAGAAAGTTAGAGTGTCAGTCCTCTTGTACTTAAGTCGGCATTGTATCTTTTATATTAAATGCGGATGTAATTTCTGTATTTCATCGTCAATAAGAAGGTCCAAGGGATAACGTAAAGCATCGGAATCTAAAACTGGACTCACAGGAGAGGTTCAGATCATAGAAAGATAGAGTGTCAGTCCTCTTGTACTTAAGTCGGCATTGTGCCTTTTGAATTTAATTCCGATGCAATTTCTGTGTTTCATCGTCAATAAGAAGGTCCTAGGGATACAGTAAAGCATCGGAATCTAAAACTGGACTCACAGGAGAGGTTCAGATCATAGAAAGATAGAGTGTCAGTCCTCTTTTACATAAGTCGGCATTGTGCCTTTTGTATTAAATTCCGATGAATTTTCTGTGTTTCATCGTCAATAAGAAGGTCCTAGGTATACAGTAAACCTGAAGTGAAGCATCGGAATCTAAAACTGGACTCACAGGAGAGGTTCAAATCATAGTAAGTGAGACTGTCAGTCCTCTTGTACTTAAGTCGGTATTGTGCCTTTTGAATTAAATTTGGATGCAATTTCTGTATTTCATCGTCAATAAGAAGGTCCAAGATATACAGTAAACCAGAAGTGAAGCATCGGAATCTAAAACTGGACTCACAGGAGAGGTTCAAATCATAGATAGTTAGAGTGTCAGTCCTCTTGTACTTAAGTCGGCATTGTGCCTTTTGAATTTAATTCCGATGCAATTTCTGTGCTTCATCGTCAATAAGAAGGTCTAAGGGATACAGTAAACCTGAAGTGAAGTTTCGGAATTTAAAACTGGACTCACAGGAGAGGTTCAAATCATAGAAAGGGAGAGTGTCAGTCCTCTTGTACTCTAGTCGGTATGGTGCCTTATGTATTAAATTCGGATGCAATTTTTGTATTTCATCGTCAATAAGAAGGTCCATGGGTTACAGTAGACCTGAAATGAAGCATGGGAATCTAAAACTGGACTCACAGGAGAAGTTCAAATCATAGAAAGTTAGAGTGTCAGTCCTCTTGTACTTACGTCGGCATTGTGCCTTTTGTATTAAATTCCGATGCAATTTCTGTGTTTCATCATCAATAAGATGGTGCAAGGTATATAGTAAACCTGAAGTGAAGCATCGGAATCCAAAACTGGACTCACAGGAGAGGTTCAAAACATACAGAGTTAAAGTGTCAGTCCTCTTGTACTTAAGTCGGCATTGTGCCTTTTGAATTTAATTCCGATGCAATTTCTGTGTTTCATCGTCAATAAGAAGGTGCAAGGTATACAGTAAACCTGAAGTGATGCATCGGAATCTAAAACCGGACTCACAGGATAGGTTCAAATCATAGAAAGAGAGAGTGACAGTCCTCTTTTACTTAAGCCGGCATTGTGCCTTTTGTATTAAATTCCGATGAAATTTCTGTGTTTCATCGTCAATAAGAAGGTCCTAGGTATATAGTAAACCTGAAGTGAAGCATCGGAATCTAAAACTGGACTCACAGGAGAGGTTCAAATCATAGAAAGTTAGAGTGTCAGTCTTCTTGTACTTAAGTCGGCATTGTGCCTTTTAAATTTAATTCCGATGCAATTTTTGTATTTCATCGTCAATAAGACGGTGCAAGGTATACAGTAAACCTGAAGTGAAGCATCGGAATCCAAAACTGGACTCACAGGAGAGGTTCAAATCATAGCGAGTTAGATTTTCACACCTCTTGAACTTAAGTCGGCATTGTATCTTTTGTATTAAATGCGGATGTAATTTCTGTATTTCATCGTCAATAAGAAGATCCAAGGGATACAGTAAAGCATCGGAATCTAAAGCTGGACTCACAGGAGAGGTTCAAATCATGGAAAGTTAGAGTGTCAGTCCTCTTTTACTTAAGTCGGCATTGTGCCTTTTGAATTTATTTCCGGTGCAATTTCTGTGTTTCATCGCCAATAAGAAGGTGCAAGGTATTCAGTAATCCGGAAGTGAAGCTTCGGAATCTAAAACTGGACTCACAGGAGAGGTTCAAATCACAGAGAGAGAGAGTGTCAGTCCTCTTTTACTTAAGTCGGCATTGTGCCTTATGTATAAAATTCGGATGCAATATCTGTATTTCATCGTCAATAAGAAGGTCCAAGGGATACAGTAAACCTGAAGTGAAGCATTGGAATCTAAAACTGGACTCACAGGAGAGGTTCAAATCATAGAAAGTGAGAGTGTTAGTTCTCTTGTACCTAAGTCGGCATTGTGCCTTTTGTATTAAATTTCGATGTAATTTCTGTGTTTCATCGTAAATAAGAAGGTGCAAGGTATACAGTAAACCTGAAGTGAAGCATCGGAATCTAAAACTGGACTCACAGGAGAGGTTCAAATCATAGAAAGTGAGAGTGTCAGTCCTCTTTTACTTAAGTCGGCATTGTGCCTTTTGTATTAAATTCGGATGCAATTTCTGAATTTCATCGTCAATAAGAAGGTCCAAGGGATACAGTAAACCTGAAGTGAAGCATCGGAATCTAAAACTGGACACACAGGAGAGGTTAAAATCATAGAAAGTTAGAGAGTCAGTCCAATTGTACTTAAGTATGCATTGTATCTTTTGTATTAAATGCGGATGCAATATCTGTATTTCATCGTCAATAAGAAGGTCCAAGGGATACAGTAAAGCATCGGAATCTAAAACTGGACTCACAGGAGAGGTTCAAATCATAGAAAGAGAGAGTTTCAGTCCTCTTTTACTTAAGTCGGCATTGTGCCTTATGTATAAAATTCGGATGCAATTTCTGTATTTCATCGTCAATAAGAAGGTCCAAGGGATACAGTAAACCTGATCGAAGCATCGGAATCTAAAACTGGACTCACAGGAGAGGTTCAAATCATAGAAAGTGAGAGTGTCAGTCCTCTTGTACTTAAGTCGGCATTGTGCCTTTTGTATTAAATTCGGATGCAATTTCTGAATTTCATCGTCAATAACAAGGTCCAAGTGATACAGTAAACCTGAAGTGAAGCATCAGAATCTTAATCTGGACTCACAGGAGAGGTTCGAATAATAGAAAGAGAGAGTGTCAGTCCTCTTTTATTTAAGTCGGCATTGTACCTTTTGTCTTAAATTCGGATGCAATATCTGTGTTTCATCGTCAATAAGAAGGTCCAAGGTATACAGTAAACCTGAAGTGAAGCATCGGAATCTAAAACTGGACTCACAGGCGTGGTTCAAAACATAGAAAGAGAGAGTGTCAGTCCTCTTGTACTTAAGTCGGTATTGTGCCTTTTGAATTAAATTTCCATGCAATTTCTGTATTTCATCGTCAATAAGAAGGTCCAAGATATACAGTAAACCTGAAGTGAAGCATCGGAATCTAAAACTGGACTCACAGGAGCGGTTCAAGTCATAGACAGTTAGAGTGTCATTCCTCTTGTACTTAAGTCGGCATTGTGCCTTTTGAATTTAATTCCGATGCAATTTCTGTGTTTCATCGTCAATAAGAATGTGCAAGGTATACAGTAAACCTAAAGTGAAGCATCGGAATCTAAAACTGGACTCACAGGAGAGGTTGAAATCATACAGAGTTAGAGTGTCAGTACTCTTGTACTAAAGTCGGCATTGTGCCTTTTAAATTTAATTCCGATGCAATTCCTGTGTTTCATCGTCAAAAAGAAGGTGCAAGGTATACAGTAAACCTGAAGTGAAGCATCGGAATCTGAAACTGGACTCACAGGAGTGGTTCAAATCATAGAAAGAGAGTCAGTCCCCTTTTACTTAAGTCGGCATTGTGCCTTTTGTATAAAATTCGGATGCAATTTCTGAATTTCATCGTCAATAAGAAGGTCCAAGGGATACAGTAAACCTGAAGTGAAGCATCGGAATCTAAAACTGGACTCACAGGAGAGGTTCAAATCACAGAAAGTGAGAGTGTCAGTCCTCTTGTACCTAAGTCGGCATTGTTTCTTTTGTATTAAATTTGGATGCAATTTCTGTATTTCATCGTCAATAAGAAGGTGCAAGGTATACAGTAAACCTGAAATGATGCATCGGAATCTAAAACTGGACTGACAGGATAGGTTCAAATCATAGAAAGTGAGATTGTTAGTCCTCTTGTACATAAGTCGGCATTGTGGCTTTTGTATTTAATTCCGATGAAATTTCTGTTTTTCATCGTCAATAAGAAGGTCCAAGATATACAGTAAACCTGAAGTGAAGCGTCGGAATCTAAAACTGGACTCACAGGAGTGGTTCAAATCATAGAAAGTTAGAGTGTCAGTCCTCTTTTACTTAAGTCTGCATTGGCCTTTTGAATTTATTTCCGATGCAATTTCTGTGTTTCATCGTCAATAAGACGGTGCAATGTATACAGTAAACCTGAAGTGAAGCATCGGAATCCAAAACTGGACTCACAGGAGATGTTCAAATCATAGAGAGTTAGAGTTTCGGTCCTCTTGTACTTAAGTCGGGATTGTGAATTTTGAATTTAATTCCGATGCAATTTCTGTGTTTCATCGTCAAAAAGAAGGTGCAAGGTATACAGTAAACCTGAAGTGAAGCATCGGAATCTAAAACTGGACTCACAGGAGAGGTTCAAATCATAGAAATTTAGAGTGTCAGTCTTCTTGTACTTAAGTCGGCATTATGCCTTTTGAATTTAATTCCGATGCAATTTCTGTGTTTCATCGTCAAAAAGAAGGTGCAAGGTATACAGTAAACCTGAAGTGAAGCATCGGAATCTGAAACTGGACTCACAGGAGTGGTTCAAATCATAGAAAGAGAGTCAGTCCCCTTTTACTTAAGTCGGCATTGTGCCTTTTGTATAAAATTCGGATGCAATTTCTGTATTTCATCGCCAATAAGAAGGTCCAAGGTATACAGTAAACCTGAAGTGAAGCATCGGAATCTAAAACTGGACAAACAGGAGAGGTTCAAATCATAGAAAGTGAGAGCGTTAGTCCTCTTGTACTTAAGTCAGCATTGTGGCTTTTGTATTAAATACCGATGAATTTTCTGTGTTTCATCGTCAATATGAAGGTGCAAGGTATACAGTAAACCTGAAGTGAGGCATCGGAATCCAAAACTGGACTCACAGGAGAGGTTCAAATCATAGAGAGTTAGAGTTTCAGTCCTCTTGTACTTAAGTCGGCATTGTGCCTTTTGTATTAAATGCGGATGCAATTTCTGTATTTCATCGTCAATAAGAAGGTCCAAGGGATGCAGTAAACCTGAATTGAAGAATCGGATTCTAAAACTGGACTCACAGAAGAGGTTCAAATCATAGAAAGTTAGAGTGTCAGTATTCTTGTACTTAAGTCGGCATTGTGCCTTTTGTATTAAATTCCGATGCAATTTCTGTGTTTCATCGTCAATAAGATGGTGCAATGTATACAGGAAACCTGAAGAGAAGCATCGGAATCTAAAACTGGACTCACAGGATAGGTTCAAATCATAGAAAGAGAGAGTGACAGTCCTCTTTTACTTAAGTCGGCATTGTGCCTTTTGTATTAAATTCCGATGAAATTTCTGTGTTTCATCGTCAATAAGAAAGTCCTAGGTATACAGTAAACCTGAAGTGAAGCATCGGAATCTAAAACTGGACTCACTGGAGAGGTTCAAATCATAGAAAGTGAGAGTGTCACTCCTCTTGTATTTAAGTAGGCATTGTGCCTTTTGAATTTAATTCCGATGCAATTTCTGTGTTCCATCGTCAATAAGAAGGTGCAAGGTATACAGTAAACCTGAAGTGAAGCATCGGAATCCAAAACTGGACTCACAGGAGAGGTTCAAATCATACAGAGTTAAAGTGTCAGTCCTCTTGTACTTAAGTCGGCATTGTGCCTTTTGAATTTAATTCCGATGCAATTTCTGTGTTTCATCGTCAATAAGAAGGTGCAAGGATTACAGTAAACCTGAAGTGATGCATCGGAATCTAAAACTGGACTCACAGGATAGATTCAAATCATAGAAAGAGAGAGTGACAGTCCTCTTTTACTTAAGTCGGCATTGTGCCTTTTGTATTAAATTCCGATGAAATTTCTGTGTTTCATCGTCAATAAGAAGGTCCTAGGTATACAGTAAACCTGAAGTGAAGCATCGGAATCTAAAACTGGACTCACAGGAGAGGTGCAAATCATAGAAAATTAGAGTGTCAGTCTTCTTGTACTTAAGTCGTCATTGTGCCTTTTGAATTTAATTCCGATGCAATTTTTGTGTTTCATTCTCAATAAGACGGTGCAAGGTATACAGTAAACCTGAAGTGAAGCATCGGAATCCAAAACTGTACTCACAGGAGAGGTTCAAATCATAGAAAGTGAGAGTGTTAGTTCTCTTGTACCTAAGTCGGCATTGTGCCTTTTGTATTAAATTTCGATGTAATTTCTGTGTTTCATCGTCAATAAGAAGGTGCAAGGAATACAGTAAACCTGAAGTGAAGCATCGGAATCTAAAACTGGACTCACAGGAGAGGTTCAAATCATAGAAAGTGAGAGTGTCAGTCCTCTTGTACTTAAGTCGGCATTGTGCCTTTTGTATTAAATTCGGATGCAATTTCTTTGTTTCATCGTCAATAAGAATGTCCAAGGGATACAGTAAACCTGAAGTGAAGCACCGGAATCTAAAACTGGACTCACAGGAGAGGTTCAAATCATAGATAGAGTGTCAGTCCTCTTGTACTTAAGTCGGCATTGTGCCTTTTGAATATAATTCCGATGCAATTTCTGTGTTTCATCGTCAATAAGAAGGTGCAAGGTATACAGTAAACCAGAAGTGAAACATCGGAATCTAAAACTGGACTCACAGGAGAGGTTCAAATCATAGAGTGTTAGAGTGTCAGTCCTCTTGTACTTAAGTCGGCATTGTGCCTTTTAAATTTAATTCCGATGCTATTTCTGTGTTTCATCGTCAATAAGAAGGTGCAAGGATTACAGTAAACCTGAAGTGAAGCATCGTAATCTAAAACTGGACTCACAGGAGAGGTTCAAATCGTAGAAAGTGAGAGTGTTAGTCATCTTTTACTTAAGTCGGCATTGTGACTTTTGTATTAAATTCGAATGCAATCTCTGTGTTTCATCGTCAATAAGAAGGTGCAAGGTATACAGTAAACCTGAAGTGAAGCATCGGAATCCAAAACTGGACTCACAGGAGAGGTTCAAATCATACAGAGTTAGAGTGTCAGTCCTCTTGTACTTATGTCGGCATTGTGCTTTTTGAATTTATTCCGATGCAATTTCTGTGTTTCATCGTCAATAAGAAGGTGCAAGGTATACAGTAAACCGGAAGTGACGCATTGGAATCTAAAACTGGCCTCATTGGAGAGGTTCAAATTATAGAAAGAGAGAGTGTCAGTCCTCATTTACTTAAGTCGGCATTGTGCCTTACGTATTAAATTCGGATGCAATTTCTGTATTTCATCGTCAATAAGGAGGTCCAAGGCATACAGTAAACCTGAAGTGCAGCATCGGAAACTAAAACTGGACTCACAGGAGAGGTTCAAATCATAGAAAGTGAGAGTGTCAGTCCTCTTGTTGTTAAGTCGGCATTGTGCCCTTTGTATTAAATTCGGATGCAATTTCTGTGTTCCATCGTCAATAAGAAGGAGCACGGTATACAGTAAACCTGAAGTGATGCATCGGAACCTAAAACTGGACTCACAGTAGAGGTTCAAATCATAGAAAGTGAGAGTGTCAGTCCTCTTGTACTTAAGTCGACATTGTGCCTGTTGTATTAAATTCGGATTCAATTTCTTTGTTTCATCGTCAATAAGAAGGTCCAAGGGATACAGTAAACCTGAAGTGAAGCACCGGAATCTAAAACTGGAATCACAGGAGAGGTTCAAATCATAGAAAGTTAGAGTGTCAGTCCTCTTGTACTTAAGTCGGCATTGTGTTTTTTGAATTTAATTCCGATGCAATTTTTGTGTTTCATCGTCAATAAGACGGTGCAAGGTATACAGTAAACTTGAAGTGAAGCATCGGAATCTAAAACTGGAATCACTGGAGAGGTTCAAATCATAGAAAATGAGAGGATTAGTCCTCTAGGACTTAAGTCGGCATTGTGCCTTTTGTATTAAATTCCGATGTAATTTCTGTGTTTCATCGTCAATAAGAAGGTGCAAGGTATACAGTGAACCTGAAGTGAAGCATTGGAATCCAAAACTGGACTCACAGGAGAAGTTCAAATCATGGAGAGTTAGAGTGTCAGTCATCTTGTACTTGAGTAGGAATTGTGCATTTTGAATTTAATTCCGATGCAATTTCTGTGTTTCATCGTCAATAAGAAGGTGCAAGGAATACAGTAAACCTTAAGTGAAGCATCGGAATCTAGAACTGGACTCACAGGAGAGTTTCAAATCATAGATAGTTAGAGTGTCAGTCCTCTTTTACTTAAGTCGGCATTGTGCCTTATGTATTAAATTCGGATGCAATTTCTGTATATCATCGTCAATAAGACGGTCCAAGGGATACAGTACACCTGAAGTGAAGCATCGGAATCTAAAACTGGACTCACATGAGAGGTTCAAATCGTAGAAAGTGGGAGTGTTAGTCCTCTTGTTCTTAAGTCGGCATTGTGTCTTTTGTATCAAATTCCGATGTAATTTCTGTGTTTCATCGTCAATAAGAAGGTGCAAGGTATACAGTAAAACTGAAGTGAAGCATCGGAATATAAAACTGGAATCACAGGAGAGGTTCAAATCATAGAAAGTGAGAGTGTCTGTCCTCTTTTACTTAAGTCGGCATTGTGCATTTTGCATTAAATTCGGATGCAATCTCTGTGTTTCATCGTCAATAAGAAGGTGAAAGGTATACAGTAAACCTGAAGTGAAGCATCGGAATCCAAAACAGGACTCACAGGAGAGGTTCAAATCATACAGAGTTAGAGCGTCAGTCCTCTTGTACTTAAGTCGGCATTGTGCCTTTTGAATTTAATTCCGATGCAATTTCTGTGTTTCATCGTCAATAAGAAGGTGCAAGGATTACAGTAAACCTGAAGTGATGCATCGGAATCTAAAACTGGACTCACAGGATAGATTCAAATCATAGAAAGAGAGAGTGACAGTCCTCTTTTACTTAAGTCGGCATTGTGCCTTTTGTATTAAATTCCGATGAAATTTCTGTGTTTCATCGTCAATAAGAAGGTCCTAGGTATACAGTAAACCTGAAGTGAAGCATCGGAATCTAAAACTGGACTCACAGGAGAGGTGCAAATCATAGAAAATTAGAGTGTCAGTCTTCTTGTACTTAAGTCGTCATTGTGCCTTTTGAATTTAATTCCGATGCAATTTTTGTGTTTCATTGTCAATAAGACGGTGCAAGGTATACAGTAAACCTGAAGTGAAGCATCGGAATCCAAAACTGTACTCACAGGAGAGGTTCAAATCATAGAAAGTGAGAGTGTTAGTTCTCTTGTACCTAAGTCGGCATTGTGCCTTTTGTATTAAATTTCGATGTAATTTCTGTGTTTCATCGTCAATAAGAAGGTGCAAGGAATACAGTAAACCTGAAGTGAAGCATCGGAATCTAAAACTGGACTCACAGGAGAGGTTCAAATCATAGAAAGTGAGAGTGTCAGTCCTCTTGTACTTAAGTCGGCATTGTGCCTTTTGTATTAAATTCGGATGCAATTTCTTTGTTTCATCGTCAATAAGAATGTCCAAGGGATACAGTAAACCTGAAGTGAAGCACCGGAATCTAAAACTGGACTCACAGGAGAGGTTCAAATCATAGATAGAGTGTCAGTCCTCTTGTACTTAAGTCGGCATTGTGCCTTTTGAATATAATTCCGATGCAATTTCTGTGTTTCATCGTCAATAAGAAGGTGCAAGGTATACAGTAAACCAGAAGTGAAACATCGGAATCTAAAACTGGACTCACAGGAGAGGTTCAAATCATAGAGTGTTAGAGTGTCAGTCCTCTTGTACTTAAGTCGGCATTGTGCCTTTTAAATTTAATTCCGATGCTATTTCTGTGTTTCATCGTCAATAAGAAGGTGCAAGGATTACAGTAAACCTGAAGTGAAGCATCGTAATCTAAAACTGGACTCACAGGAGAGGTTCAAATCGTAGAAAGTGAGAGTGTTAGTCATCTTTTACTTAAGTCGGCATTGTGACTTTTGTATTAAATTCGAATGCAATCTCTGTGTTTCATCGTCAATAAGAAGGTGCAAGGTATACAGTAAACCTGAAGTGAAGCATCGGAATCCAAAACTGGACTCACAGGAGAGGTTCAAATCATACAGAGTTAGAGTGTCAGTCCTCTTGTACTTATGTCGGCATTGTGCTTTTTGAATTTATTCCGATGCAATTTCTGTGTTTCATCGTCAATAAGAAGGTGCAAGGTATACAGTAAACCGGAAGTGACGCATTGGAATCTAAAACTGGCCTCATTGGAGAGGTTCAAATTATAGAAAGAGAGAGTGTCAGTCCTCATTTACTTAAGTCGGCATTGTGCCTTACGTATTAAATTCGGATGCAATTTCTGTATTTCATCGTCAATAAGGAGGTCCAAGGCATACAGTAAACCTGAAGTGCAGCATCGGAAACTAAAACTGGACTCACAGGAGAGGTTCAAATCATAGAAAGTGAGAGTGTCAGTCCTCTTGTTGTTAAGTCGGCATTGTGCCCTTTGTATTAAATTCGGATGCAATTTCTGTGTTCCATCGTCAATAAGAAGGAGCACGGTATACAGTAAACCTGAAGTGATGCATCGGAACCTAAAACTGGACTCACAGGAGAGGTTCAAATCATAGAAAGTGAGAGTGTCAGTCCTCTTGTACTTAAGTCGACATTGTGCCTGTTGTATTAAATTCGGATTCAATTTCTTTGTTTCATCGTCAATAAGAAGGTCCAAGGGATACAGTAAACCTGAAGTGAAGCACCGGAATCTAAAACTGGAATCACAGGAGAGGTTCAAATCATAGATAGTTAGAGTGTCAGTCCTCTTGTACTTAAGTTGGCATTGTGTCTTTTGAATTTAATTCAGATGCAATTTCTGTGTTTCATCGTCAATAAGAAGGTCCAAGGTATACAGTAAACCTGAAGTGAAGCAACGGAATCCAAAACTGGTCTCACAGGAGAGGTTCAAATCATAGAAAGTAAGAGTGTCAGTCCTCTTGTACTTAAGTCGTCATTGTGCCTTTTGTATTAAATTCGGATGCAATTTCTGAATTTCCTCGTCAATAAGATGGTCCAAGGGATACACTAAAGCTGAAGTGAAGCATCGGAATCTAAAACTGGACTCACAGGAGAGGTTCAAATCATAGAAAGTTAGAGTGTCAGTCCTCTTGTACTTAAGTCGGCATTGTGTTTTTTGAATTTAATTCCGATGCAATTTTTGTGTTTCATCGTCAATAAGACGGTGCAAGGTATACAGTAAACTTGAAGTGAAGCATCGGAATCTAAAACTGGAATCACTGGAGAGGTTCAAATCATAGAAAATGAGAGGATTAGTCCTCTAGGACTTAAGTCGGCATTGTGCCTTTTGTATTAAATTCCGATGTAATTTCTGTGTTTCATCGTCAATAAGAAGGTGCAAGGTATACAGTGAACCTGAAGTGAAGCATTGGAATCCAAAACTGGACTCACAGGAGAAGTTCAAATCATGGAGAGTTAGAGTGTCAGTCATCTTGTACTTGAGTAGGAATTGTGCATTTTGAATTTAATTCCGATGCAATTTCTGTGTTTCATCGTCAATAAGAAGGTGCAAGGAATACAGTAAACCTTAAGTGAAGCATCGGAATCTAGAACTGGACTCACAGGAGAGTTTCAAATCATAGATAGTTAGAGTGTCAGTCCTCTTTTACTTAAGTCGGCATTGTGCCTTATGTATTAAATTCGGATGCAATTTCTGTATATCATCGTCAATAAGACGGTCCAAGGGATACAGTACACCTGAAGTGAAGCATCGGAATCTAAAACTGGACTCACATGAGAGGTTCAAATCGTAGAAAGTGGGAGTGTTAGTCCTCTTGTTCTTAAGTCGGCATTGTGTCTTTTGTATCAAATTCCGATGTAATTTCTGTGTTTCATCGTCAATAAGAAGGTGCAAGGTATACAGTAAAACTGAAGTGAAGCATCGGAATATAAAACTGGAATCACAGGAGAGGTTCAAATCATAGAAAGTGAGAGTGTCTGTCCTCTTTTACTTAAGTCGGCATTGTGCATTTTGCATTAAATTCGGATGCAATCTCTGTGTTTCATCGTCAATAAGAAGGTGAAAGGTATACAGTAAACCTGAAGTGAAGCATCGGAATCCAAAACAGGACTCACAGGAGAGGTTCAAATCATACAGAGTTAGAGCGTCAGTCCTCTTGTACTTAAGTCGGCATTGTGCCTTTTGAATTTAATTCCGATGCCATTTCTGTGTTTCATCGCCAATAAGAAGGTGCAAGGTATACAGTAATCCGCAAGTGAAGCATCGGAATCTAAAACTGGACTCACAGGAGAGGTTCAAATCATAGAAAGGGAGAAAGTCAGTCCTCTTGTACTTAAGTCGGCGTTGTGCCTTTTGAATTAAATTCGGATGCACTTTCTGTGTATCGTCGTCAATAAGAAGGTGCAAGGTATACTGTAAACCTGAAGTGATGCGTTGGAATCCAAAACTGGACTCACAGGAGAAGTTCAAATCATAGTGAGTTAGAATGTCAGTCCTCTTGTACTTAAGTCGGAATTGTGCATTTTGAATTTAATTCCGAAGCAATTTATGTGTTTCATCGTCAATAAGAAGGTGCAAGGTATACAGTAAACCTGAAGTGAAGCATCGGAATCTAAAACTGTACTCACAGGAGAGGTTCAAATCATAGAAAGAGAGAGAGAAAGTCCTCTGTTACTTAAGTCGGCATTGTGCTTTTTGTATTAAATTCCGATGAAATTTCTTTGTTTCATCGTCAATAAGAAGGTCCAAGGGATACAGTAAACATGAAGTGAAGCATCGGAATCCAAAACTGGACTCACAGGAGAGGTTCAAATCATAAAATGTTATAGTGTCAGACCTTTTGTACTTAAGTCGGCATTGTGCCTTTTGAATTTAATTCCGGTGCAATTTCTGTGTTTCATCGTCAATAAGAAGGTGCAAGGTATACAGTAAACCAGAAGTGAAGCATCGGAATCTACAACTGGACTCACAGGACAGGTTCGAATCATAGATAGTCAGTCCTCTTGTACATAAGTCGGCATTGTGCCTTTTGAATTTAATTCCGATGCAATATCTGTGTTTCATCGTCAATAAGAAGGTGCACCGTATACAGTAAACCTGAAGTGAAGCATCGGAATCTAAAACTGAACTCACAGGAGAGGTTCAAATCATAGAAAGAGAGACCGTTAGTCCTCTTTTACCTAAGTCGGCATTTTGCCTTTTGTATTAAATTTGAATGCTATTTCTGTATTTCATCGTCAATAAGAAAGTTCAAGGGATACGGTAAACCTGAAGTGCAGCATCGGAAACTAAAACTGGACTCACAGGAGGGGTTCAAATCATAGAAAGTTAGAGTGTCAATCCTCATGTACTTAAGTCGGCATTGTGCCTTTTGAATTTAATTCGGATGCAATTTCTGTGTATCGTCGTCAATAAGAAGGTGCAAGGTATACAGTAAACCTGAAGTGAAGCATTGGAATCCAAAACTGGACTCACATGAGAATTTAAAATCATAGTGAGTTAGAATGTCAGTCCTCTTGTACTTAAGTCGGAATTGTGCATTTTGAATTTATTCCGATGCAATTTATGTGTTTCATCGTCAATAAGAAGGTGCAAGGTACACAGTAAACCTGAAGTGAAGCATTGGAATCAAAACCTGGTCTCACAGGAGATGTTCATATAATGGAGAGTTAGAGTGTCAGTCCTCTTGTACTTAAGTCGGAATTGTGCATTTTAATTTAATTCCGAAGCAATTTCTGTGTTTCATCGTCAATAAGAAGGTGCAAGGAATACAGTAAACCTGAAGTGAAGCATCGGAATCTAAAACTGGACTCACAGGAGAGGTTCAAATCATAGATAGTTAGAGTGTCAGTCCTCTTGTACTTAAGTCGGCATTGTGTCTTTTGAATTTATTCCGATGCAATTTCTGTGTTTCATCGTCAATAAGTAGGTGCAAGGTATACAGTAAACCAGAAGTGAAGCATCGGAATCTCCAACTGGACTCACAGGAGAGGATCAAATCATAGATAGAGTGTTAGTCCTCTTGTACTTAAGTCGGCATTGTGCCTTTTGAATTTAATTCCGATGCAATTTCTGTGTTTCATCGTCAATACGAAGGTGCAAGGTATACAGTAAACCTGAAGTGAAGCATCGGAATCTACAACTGAACTCACAGGAGAGGTTCAAATCATAGAAAGAGAGAGCGTCAGCCCTCTTTTACTTAAGTCGGCATTGTGCCATTTGTATTAAATTTGGATGCTATTTCTGTATTTCATCGTCAATAAGAAGGTCCAAGGGATACAGTAAACCTGAAGTGAAGCATCGGCATCTAAAACTGGACTCACAGGAGAGGTTCAAATCATAGAAAGTGAGAGTGTCAGTCCTCTTGCACTTAAGTCGCCATTGTGCCTTTTGTATTAAATACCGATGCAATTTCGGTGTATCTTCGTCAATAAGAAGGTGCAAGGTATACAGTAAACCTGAAGTGAAGCATCGGAATCTATTACTGTACTCACAGGAGAGGTTCATATCATAGAAAGGGAGAGTGACAGTCCTCTTTTACTTAAGCCGGCATTGTGTCTTTCGTATCAAATTCCGAAGAAATTTCTGCGTTTCATCGTCAATAAGAAGGTCCAAGGGATACAGTAAACCTGAAGTGAAGCATCGGGATCTAAAACTGTACTCACAGGAGAGGTTCAAAACATAGAATGGGAGAGTGTCAGTCCTCTTGTACTTAAGTCGGCATTGTGCCTTATGTTTTAAATTCGGATGTCATTTCTGTGTTTCATCGTCAATAAGAAGGTGCAAGGTATACAGTAAACCTGAAGTGAAGCATCGGAATCTAAAACTGGACTCAGAGGAGAGGTTCAAATCATAGAAAGTGAGAGTGTCAGTCCTCTTGTACTGAAGTCGGCATTGTGCCTTTTGTAATAAATTCCGATGCAATTTCTGTGTTTCATCGTTAATAAGAAGGTCCAAGGGATACAGTAAACCTGAAGTGAAGCATCGGAATCTAAAACTGGACTCACAGGAGAGGTTCAAATCACAGAAAGTGAGAGTGTAAGTCCTCTGGTTCTTAAGTCGGCATTGTGCCTTTTGTATTAAATTCGGATGCAATTTCTGTGTTTCATCGTCAACAAGAAGGTGCAAGGTATACAGTAAACCTGAAGTGAAGCATCGGAATCTAAAACTGGACTCACAGGAGAGGTTCAAGTCATGGAAAGAGAGAGTGACAGTCCTCTTTTACTTAAGTCGGCATTGTGCCTTTTGTATTAAATTCCGATGAAATTTCTGTGTTTCATCGTCAATAAGAAGGTGCAAGGTATACAGTAAACCTGAAGTGAAGCATCGGAATCTAAAACTGGAATCACAGGAGATGTTCAAATCATAGGAAGAGAGAGTGAGAGTCCTCTTTTACTTAAGACTGCATTGTGCCTTTTGTATTAAATGCCAATGCAATATCTGTGTTTCATCGTCAGTATGAAGGTCCAAAGGATACAGTAAACCTGAAGTGAAGCATCGGAATCTAAAACTGGAATCACAGGAGAGGTTCAAATCATAGAAAGGGAGAGTGTCAGTCCTCTTGTACTTAAGTCGGCATTGTGCCTTTTGTATAAAATTCGGATGCAATTTCTGTGTTTCATCGTCAATAAGAAGGTGCAAAGTATACAGTAAACATGAAGTGAGGCATCGGAATCTAAAACTGGACTCACAGGAGAGGTTCAAATGATAGAAAGAGAGAGTGACAGTCCTCTTTTACTTAAGTCGGCATTGTGCCTTTTGTATTAAATTCCGATGAAATTTCTGTGTTTCATCGTCAATAAGAAGGTACAAGGCATACAGTAAACAAGAAGTGAAGCATCGGAATCTAAAACTGGACTCACAGTAGAGGTTCAAATCATAGATAGTTAGAGTGTCAGTCCTCTTGTACTTAAGTTCGCATTGTGCCTTTTGTATTAAATTCGGATGCAATTTCTGTGTTTCATCGTCAATAAGAAGGTGCAAGGTATACAGTAAACCTGAAGTGAAGCATCGGAATCTAAAACTGGACTCACAGGAGAGGTTCAAATGATAGAAAGAGAGAGTGTCAGTCCTCTTGTACTTAAGTCGACATTGTGCCTGTTGTATTAAATTCGGATTCAATTTCTTTGTTTCATCGTCAATAAGAAGGTCCAAGGGATACAGTAAACCTGAAGTAAAGCACCGGAATCTAAAACTGGAATCACAGGAGAGGTTCAAATCATAGATAGTTAGAGTGTCAGTCCTCTTGTACTTAAGTTGACATTGTGTCTTTTGAATTTAATTCAGATGCAATTTCTGTGTTTCATCGTCAATAAGAAGGTCCAAGGTATACAGTAAACCTGAAGTGAAGCAACGGAATCCAAAACTGGTCTCACAGGAGAGGTTCAAATCATAGAAAGTAAGAGTGTCAGTCCTCCTGTACTTAAGTCGTCATTGTGCCTTTTGTATTAAATTCGGATGCAATTTCTGAATTTCCGCGTCAATAAGATGGTCCAAGGGATACACTAAAGCTGAAGTGAAGCATCGGAATCTAAAACTGGACTCACAGGAGAGGTTCAAATCATAGAAAGTTAGAGTGTCAGTCCTCTTGTACTTAAGTCGGCATTGTGTTTTTTGAATTTAATTCCGATGCAATTTTTGTGTTTCATCGTCAATAAGACGGTGCAAGGTATACAGTAAACTTGAAGTGAAGCATCGGAATCTAAAACTGGAATCACTGGAGAGGTTCAAATCATAGAAAATGAGAGGATTAGTCCTCTTGGACTTAAGTCGGCATTGTGCCTTTTCTATTAAATTCCGATGTAATTTCTGTGTTTCATCGTCAATAAGAAGGTGCAAGGAATACAGTAAACCTTAAGTGAAGCATCGGAATCTAGAACTGGACTCACAGGAGAGTTTCAAATCATAGATAGTTAGAGTGTCAGTCCTCTTTTACTTAAGTCGGCATTGTGCCTTATGTATTAAATTCGGATGCAATTTCTGTATGTCATCGTCAATAAGACGGTCCAAGGGATACAGTACACCTGAAGTGAAGCATCGGAATCTAAAACTGGACTCACATGAGAGGTTCAAATCGTAGAAAGTGGGAGTGTTAGTCCTCTTGTTCTTAAGTCGGCATTGTGTCTTTTGTATCAAATTCCGATGTAATTTCTGTGTTTCATCGTCAATAAGAAGGTGCAAGGTATACAGTAAAACTGAAGTGAAGCATCGGAATATAAAACTGGAATCACAGGAGAGGTTCAAATCATAGAAAGTGAGAGTGTCTGTCCTCTTTTACTTAAGTCGGCATTGTGCATTTTGCATTAAATTCGGATGCAATCTCTGTGTTTCATCGTCAATAAGAAGGTGAAAGGTATACAGTAAACCTGAAGTGAAGCATCGGAATCCAAAACAGGACTCACAGGAGAGGTTCAAATCATACAGAGTTAGAGCGTCAGTCCTCTTGTACTTAAGTCGGCATTGTGCCTTTTGAATTTAATTCCGATGCCATTTCTGTGTTTCATCGCCAATAAGAAGGTGCAAGGTATACAGTAATCCGCAAGTGAAGCATCGGAATCTAAAACTGGACTCACAGGAGAGGTTCAAATCATAGAAAGGGAGAAAGTCAGTCCTCTTGTACTTAAGTCGGCATTGTGCCTTTTGAATTAAATTCTGATGCACTTTCTGTGTATCGTCGTCAATAAGAAGGTGCAAGGTATACTGTAAACCTGAAGTGATGCGTTGGAATCCAAAACTGGACTCACAGGAGAAGTTCAAATCATAGTGAGTTAGAATGTCAGTCCTCTTGTACTTAAGTCGGAATTGTGCATTTTGAATTTAATTCCGAAGCAATTTATGTGTTTCATCGTCAATAAGAAGGTGCAAGGTATACAGTAAACCTGAAGTGAAGCATCGGAATCTAAAACTGTACTCACAGGAGAGGTTCAAATCATAGAAAGAGAGAGAGAAAGTCCTCTGTTACTTAAGTCGGCATTGTGCTTTTTGTATTAAATTCCGATGAAATTTCTTTGTTTCATCGTCAATAAGAAGGTACAAGGGATACAGTAAACATGAAGTGAAGCATCGGAATCTAAAACTGGACTCACAGGAGAGGTTCAAATCATAAAAAGTTATAGTGTCAGACCTTTTGTACTTATGTCGGCATTGTGCCTTTTGAATTTAATTCCGGTGCAATTTCTGTGTTTCATCGTCAATAAGAAGGTGCAAGGTATACAGTAAACCAGAAGTGAAGCATCGGAATCTACAACTGGACTCACAGGACAGGTTCGAATCATAGATAGTCAGTCCTCTTGTACATAAGTCGGCATTGTGCCTTTTGAATTTAATTCCGATGCAATATCTGTGTTTCAACGTCAATAAGAAGGTGCACCGTATACAGTAAACCTGAAGTGAAGCATCGGAATCTAAAACTGAACTCACAGGAGAGGTTCAAATCATAGAAAGAGAGACCGTTAGTCCTCTTTTACCTAAGTCGGCATTTTGCCTTTTGTATTAAATTTGAATGCTATTTCTGTATTTCATCGTCAATAAGAAAGTTCAAGGGATACGGTAAACCTGAAGTGCAGCATCGGAAACTAAAACTGGACTCACAGGAGAGGTTCAAATCATAGAAAGTTAGAGTGTCAATCCTCATGTACTTAAGTCGGCATTGTGCCTTTTGAATTAAATTCGGATGCAATTTCTGTGTATCGTCGTCAATAAGAAGGTGCAAGGTATACAGTAAACCTGAAGTGAAGCATTGGAATCCAAAACTGGACTCACATGAGAATTTAAAATCATAGTGAGTTAGAATGTCAGTCCTCTTGTACTTAAGTCGGAATTGTGCATTTTGAATTTATTCCGATGCAATTTATGTGTTTCATCGTCAATAAGAAGGTGCAAGGTATACAGTAAACCTGAAGTGAAGCAACGGAATCTAAAACTGGATTCACAGGAGAGGTTCAAATCGTAGAAAGAGAGAGAGGCAGTCCTCTTTTACTTAAGTCGGCATTGTGCCTTTTGTATTAAATTCCGATGAAATTTCTTTGTTTCATCTTCAATAAGAAGGTCCAAGGGATACAGTAAACCTGAAGTGAAGCATCGGAATCTAAAACTGGACTCACAGGAGAGGTTCAAATCATAGAAAGGATGAGTGTCAGTCCTCTTGTACTTAAGTCGGCATTGAGCCTTTTGAATGAAATTCGGATGCAATTTCTGTGTATCGTAGTCAATAAGAAGGTGCAAGGTATACAGTAAACCTGGAGTGAAGCATTGCAATCCAAAACTGGACTCACAGGAGAAGTTCAAATCATAGTGAGTTAGAATGTCAGTCCTCTTGTACTTAAGTCGGAATGTGCATTTTGAATTTAATTCCGATGCAATTTATGTGTTTCATCGTCAATAAGAAGGTGCAAGGTATACAGTAAACCTGAAGTGAAGCATCGCAATCTAAAACTGGACTCACATTAAAGGATCAAATCATAGAAAGTTATAGTGTCAGACCTTTTGTACTTAAGTCGGCATTGTGCCTTTTGAATTTAATTCCGATGCAATTTCTGTGTTTCATCGTCAATAAGAAGGTCCATGGCATACAGTAAACCTGAAGTGAAGCATCGGAATCCAAAACTGGACTCACAGGAGAGGTTCAAATCATAGAAAGTTACAGTGTCAGTCATCTTGTACTTAAGTCGGCATTGTGCCTTTTGAATTTAATTCCGATGCAATTTTTGTGTTTCATCGCCAATAAGACGGTGCAAGGTATACAGTAAACTTGAAGTGAAGCATCGGAATCTAAAACTGGAATCACTGGAGAGGTTCAAATCATAGAAAGTGAGAGAGTCAGTCCTCTTGTACTTAAGTCGGCATTGTGCCTTTTGTATTAAATTCCGATGCAGTTTCTGTGTTTCATCGTCAATAAGAAGGTGCAAGGTACACAGTAAACCTGAAGTGAAGCATTGGAATCAAAACCTGGTCTCACAGGAGATGTTCATATCATGGAGAGTTAGAGTGTCAGTCCTCTTGTACTTAAGTCGGAATTGTGCATTTTAATTTAATTCCGAAGCAATTTCTGTGTTTCATCGTCAATAAGAAGGTGCAAGGAATACAGTAAACCTGAAGTGAAGCATCGGAATCTATTACTGTACTCACAGGAGAGGTTCATATCATAGAAAGGGAGAGTGACAGTCCTCTTTTACTTAAGCCGGCATTGTGTCTTTTGTATCAAATTCCGAAGAAATTTCTGCGTTTCATCGTCAATAAGAAGGTCCAAGGGATACAGTAAACCTGAAGTGAAGCATCGGGATCTAAAACTGGACTCACAGGAGAGGTTCAAAACATAGAATGGGAGAGTGTCAGTCCTCTTGTACTTAAGTAGGCATTGTGCCTTATGTTTTAAATTCGGATGTCATTTCTGTGTTTCATCGTCAATAAGAAGGTGCAAGGTATACAGTAAACCTGAAGTGAAGCTTCGGAATCTAAAACTGGACTCAGAGGAGAGGTTCAAATCATAGAAAGTGAGAGTGTCAGTCCTCTTGTACTGAAGTCGGCATTGTGCCTTTTGTAACAAATTCCGATGCAATTTCTGTGTTTCATCGTTAATAAGAAGGTCCAAGGGATACAGTAAACCTGAAGTGAAGCATCGGAATCTAAAACTGGACTCACAGGAGAGGTTCAAATCACAGAATGTGAGAGTGTAAGTCCTCTGGTTCTTAAGTCGGCATTGTGCCTTTTGTATTAAATTCGGATGCAATTTCTGTGTTTCATCGTCAACAAGAAGGTGCAAGGTATACAGTAAACCTGAAGTGAAGCATCGGAATCTAAAACTGGACTCACAGGAGAGGTTCAAGTCATGGAAAGAGAGAGTGACAGTCCTCTTTTACTTAAGTCGGCATTGTGCCTTTTGTATTAAATTCCGATGAAATTTCTGTGTTTCATCGTCAATAAGAAGGTGCAAGGTATACAGTAAACCTGAAGTGAAGCATCGGAATCTAAAACTGGAATCACAGGAGATGTTCAAATCATAGGAAGAGAGAGTGAGAGTCCTCTTTTACTTAAGACTGCATTGTGCCTTTTGTATTAAATACCAATGCAATATCTGTGTTTCATCGTCAATATGAAGGTCCAAGGGATACAGTAAACCTGAAGTGAAGCATCGGAATCTAAAACTGGAATCACAGGAGAGGTTCAAATCATAGAAAGGGAGAGTGTCAGTCCTCTTGTACTTAAGTCGGCATTGTGCCTTTTGTATTAAATTCGGATGCAATTTCTGTGTTTCATCGTCAATAAGAAGGTGCAAAGTATACAGTAAACATGAAGTGAGGCATCGGAATCTAAAACTGGACTCACAGGAGAGGTTCAAATGATAGAAAGAGAGAGTGACAGTCCTCTTTTACTTAAGTCGGCATTGTGCCTTTTGTATTATATTCCGATGAAATTTCTGTGTCTCATCGTCAATAAGAAGGTACAAGGCATACAGTAAACAAGAAGTGAAGCATCGGAATCTAAAACTGGACTCACAGTAGAGGTTCAAATCATAGATAGTTAGAGTGTCAGTCCTCTTGTACTTAAGTTCGCATTGTGCCTTTTGTATTAAATTCGGATGCAGTTTCTGTGTTTCATCGTCAATAAGAAGGTGCAAGGTATACAGTAAACCTGAAGTGAAGCATCGGAATCTAAAACTGGACTCACAGGAGAGGTTCAAATGATAGAAAGAGAGAGTGACAGTCCTCTTTTACTTAAGTCGGCATTGTGCCTTTTGTATTAAATTCCGATGAAATTTCTGTGTTTCGTCGTCAATAAGAAGGTGCAAGGCATACAGTGAACCAGAAGTGAAGCATCGGAATCTAAAACTGGTCTCACAGGACAGGTTCAAATCATAGATAGTTAGAGTGTCAGATCTCTTGTACTTAAGACGGCATTGTGCCTTTTGTATTAAATTCGGATGCAATTTCTGTGTTTCATCGTCAATAAGAAGGTGCAAGGTATACAGTAAACCTGAAGTGAAGCATCGGAATCTAAAACTGGACTCACAGGAGAGGTTCAAATCATAGAAAGTGAGAGTGTCAGTCCTCTTGTTCTTAAGTCGGCATTGTGCCTTTTGTATTAAATTCGGATGCAATTTCTTTGTTTCATCGTCAATAAGAAGGTGCAAGGTATACAGTAAACCTGAAGTGAAGCATCGGAATCTACAACTGAACTCACAGGAGAGGTTCAAATCATAGAAAGAGAGAGCGTCAGCCCTCTTTTACTTAAGTCGGCATTGTGCCATTTGTATTAAATTTGGATGCTATTTCTGTATTTCATCGTCAATAAGAAGGTCCAAGGGATACAGTAAACCTGAAGTGAAGCATCGGCATCTAAAACCGGACTCACAGGAGAGGTTCAAATCATAGAAAGTGAGAGTGTCAGTCCTCTTGCACTTAAGTCGCCATTGTGCCTTTTGTATTAAATTCCGATGCAATTTCGGTGTTTCTTCGTCAATAAGAAGGTGCAAGGTATACAGTAAACCTGAAGTGAAGCATCGGAATCCATTACTGTACTCACAGGAGAGGTTCAAATCATAGAAAGGGAGAGTGACAGTCCTCTTTTACTTAAGCCGGCATTGTGCCTTTTGTATCTTATTCCGATGAAATTTCTGCGTTTCATCGTCAATAAGCAGGTCCAAGGGATATAGTAAACCTGAAGTGAAGCATCGGGATCTAAAACTGGAAACACAGGAGAGGTACAAATCATAGAAAGAGAGAGTGGCAGTCCTCTTTTACTTAAGACTGCATTGTGCCTTTTGTATTCAATTCCGATGAAATTTCTGTGTTTCATCGTCAATAAGAAGGTGCAAGGTATACAGTAAACCTGAAGTGAAGCATCGGAATCTAAAACTGGACTCACAGGAGAGGTTCAAATCATAGAAAGTGAGAGTGTCCGTCCTCTTTTACTTAAGTCGGCATTGTGCCTTTTGTATTTAATTCCGATGCAATTTCTGTGTTTCATCGTCAACAAGAAGGTGCAAGGTATACAGTAAACCTGAAGTGAAGCATCGGAATCTAAAACTGGACTCACAGGAGAGGTTCAAGTCATGGAAAGAGAGAGTGACAGACCTCTTTTACTTAAGTCGGCATTGTGCCTTTTGTATTTAATTCCGATGAAATTTCTGTGTTTCATCGTCAATAAGAAGGTGCAAGGTATACAGTAAACCTGAAGTGAAGCATCGGAATCTAAAACTGGAATCACAGGAGAGGTTCATATCATACAAAGAGAGAGTGAGAGTCCTCTTTTACTTAAGACTGCATTGTGCCTTTTGTATTAAATACCAATGCAATATCTGTGTTTCATCGTCAATATGAAGGTCCAAGGGATACAGTAAACCTGAAGTGAAGCATCGGAATCTAAAACTGGACTCACAGGAGAGGTTCAAATGATAGAAAGAGAGAGTGAGAGTCCTCTTTTACTTAAGACTGCATTGTGCGTTTTGTATTAAATTCATCGTCAATATGACGGTCCAAGGGATACAGTAAACCTGAAGAGAAGGATCGGAATCTAAAACTGGACTCACAGGAGAGGTTCAAATCATAGAAAGGGAGAGTGTCAGTCCTCTTGTACTTAAGTCGGCATTGTGACTTTTGTATTAAATTCGGATGCAATTTCTGTGTTTCATCGTCAATAAGAAGGTGCAAAGTATACAGTAAACATGAAGTGAAGCATCGGAATCTAAAACTGGACTCACAGGAGAGGTTCAAATGATAGAAAGAGAGAGTGACAGTCGTCTTTTACTTAAGTCGGCATTGTGCCTTTTGTATTAAATTCCGATGAAATTTCTGTGTTTCATCGTCAATAAGAAGGTGCAAGGCATACAGTAAACCAGAAGTGAAGCATCGGAATCTAATACTGGACTCACAGGAGAGGTTCAAATCATAGATAGTTAGAATGTCAGTCCTCTTGTACTTAAGTCGGCATTGTGCCTTTTGTATTAAATTCGGATGCAATTTCTGTGTTTCATCGTCAATAAGAAGGTGCAAGGTATACAGTAAACCTGAAGTGAAGCATCAGAATCTAAAACTGGACTCACAGGAGAGGTTCAAATCATAGAAAGTGAGAGTGTCAGTCCTCTTGTTCTTAAGTCGGCATTGTGCCTTTTGTATTAAATTCGGATGCAATTTCTGTGTTTCATCGTCTATAAGAAGGTGCAAGGTATACAGTAAACCTGAAGTGAAGCATCGGAATCTAAAAATGGACTCACAGGTGAGGTTCAAATCATAGAAAGTGAGAGTGTCAGTCCTCTTGTACTTAAGTCGGCATTGTGCCTTTTGTATTAAATTCCGATGCAATTTCTGCGTTTCATCGTCAATAAGAAGGTGCAAGGTATACAGTAAACCTGAAGTGAAGCATCGGAATCTAAAACCGGAATCACAGGAGTGGTTCAAATCATAGAAAGAGAGAGTGAGAGTCCTCTTTTATTTAAGACTGCATTATGCGTTTTGTATTAAATTCCAATGCAATATCTGTGTTTCATCGTCAATATGACGGTCCAAGGGATACAGTAAACCTGAAGTGGAGGATAGGAGTCTAAAACTGGAACCACAGGAGAGGTTCAAATCATAGAAAGGGAGAGTGTCAGTCCTCTTGTACTTAAGTCGGCATTGTGCCTTTTGTATTAAATTCGGATGCAATTTCTGTGTTTCATCGTCAATAAGAAGGTGCAAAGTATACAGTAAACATGAAGTGAAGCATCGGAATCTAAAACTGGACTCACAGGAGAGGTTCAAATGATAGAAAGAGAGAGTGACAGTCCTCTTTTACTTAAGTCGGCATTGTGCCTTTTGTATTAAATTCCGATTAAATTTCTGTGTTTCATCGTCAATAAGAAGGTGCAAGGCATACAGTAAACCAGAAGTGAAGCATCGGAATCTAAAACTGGACTCACAGGAGAGGTTCAAATCATAGATACTTAGAGTGTCAGTCTTCTTGTACTTAAGTCGGCATTGTGCCTTTTGTATTAAATTCGGATGCAATTTCTGTGTTTCATCGTCAATAAGAAGGTGCAAGGTATACAGTAAACCTGAAGTGAAGCATCGGAATCTAAAACTGGACTCACAGGAGAGGTTCAAATCATAGAAAGTGAGAGTGTCAGTCCTCTTGTTCTTAAGTCGAAATTGTGCCTTTTGTATTAAATTCGGATGCAATTTCTGTGTTTCATCGTCAATAAGAAGGTGCAAGGTATACAGTAAACCTGAAGTGAAGCTTCGGAATGTAAAACTGGACTCACAGGAGAGGTTCAAATCATAGAAAGTGAGAGTGTCAGTCCTCTTGTACTTAAGTCGGCAATGTGCCTTTTGTATTTAATTCCGATGCAATTTCTGCGTTTCATCGTCAATAAGAAGGTGCAAGGTATACAGTAAACCTGAAGTGAAGCATCGGAATCTAAAACCGGAATCACAGGAGAGGTTCAAATCATAGAAAGTGAGAGTGTCAGTCCTCTTGTACTTAAGTCGGCATTGTGCCTTTTGTATTAAATTCGGATGCAATTAGTGTGTTTCATCGTCAAATAGAAGGTACAAGGTATACAGTAAACCTGAAGTGAAGCATCAGATTCTAAAACTGGACTCACAGGAGAGGTTCAAATCATAGAAAGGGAGAGTGAGAGTCCTCTTTTACTTAAGTCGGCATTGTGCCTTTTGAATATAATTCCGATGCAATTTCTGTGTTTCATCGTCAATAAGAAGGTGCAAGGTATACAGTAAACCTGAAGTGAAGCATCGGAATCTAAAACTGGAATTACAGGAGAGGTTCAAATCATAGAAAGTGAGAGTGTCAGGCCTCTTGTACTTAAGTCGGCATTGTGCCTTTTGTATTAACTTCGGATGCAATTTCTGTGTTTCATCGTCAATAAGAAGGTGCAAGGTATACAGTAAACCTGAAGTGAAGCATCGGAATCTAAAACTGGACTCACAGGAGAGGTTCAAATCATAGAAAGTGAGAGTATCAGTCCTCTTGTACTTAAGTCGGCATTGTGCCTTATTTATTAAATTCGGATGCAATATCTGTGTTTCATCGTCAATAAGAAGGTGCATGGTATACAGTAAACCTGAAGTGAAGCATCGGAATCTAAAACTGGACTCACAGGAGAGGTTCAAATCATAAAAAGTGAGAGTGTCAGTCCTCTTGTACTTAAGTCGGCATTGTGCCTTTTGTATTAAATTCTGATGTTATTTCTGTGTTTCATCGTCAATAAGAAGGTGCAAGGTATACAGTAAACCTGAAGTGAAGCATCGGAATCTAAAACTGGAAACACAGGAGAGGTACAAATCATAGAAAGAGAGAGTGGCAGTCCTCTTTTACTTAAGACTGCATTGTGCCTTTTGTATTCAATTCCGATGAAATTTCTGTGTTTCATCGTCAATAAGAAGGTGCAAGGTATACAGTAAACCTGAAGTGAAGCATCGGAATCTAAAACTGGACTCACAGGAGAGGTTCAAATCATAGAAAGTGAGAGTGTCCGTCCTCTTTTACTTAAGTCGGCATTGTGCCTTTTGTATTAAATTCGGATGCAATTTCTGTTTTCCATCGTCAATAAGAAGGTCCAAAGGATACAGTAAACCTTAAGTGAAGCATCGGAATCTAAAACTGGACTAACAGGAGAGGTTCAAATCACAGAAATTAAAAGTGTCAGTCCTCTTTTACTTAAGTCGGCATTGTGCCTTTTGTGTTAAATTCGGATGCAATTTCTGTGTTTCATCGTCAACAACAAGGTCCAAGGGATACAGTAAACCTGAAGTGAAGCATCGGAATCTAAAACTGGAATCACAGGAGAGGTTCAAATCATAGAAAGTTAGAGTGTCAGTCCTCTTGTACTTAAGTCGACATTATGCCTTTTGATTTTAATTCCGATGAAATTTTTGTGTTTCATCGTCAATAAGAAGGTGCAAGGTATACAGTAAACCTGAAGTGAAGCATCGGAATCTAAAACTGGAATCACAGGAGAGTTTCCAATCATAGAAAGTGAGAGTGTCTGTCCTTTTTTATTTAAGTCGGCATTGTGCCTTTTGTATTAAATTCCGATGCTATTACTGTGTTTCATCGTCAATAAGTAGGTGCAAGGTATTCAGTAAACCTGGAGTGAGGCATCGGAATCTAAAACTGGAATCACAGGAGAGGTTCAAATTATAGAAAGAGAGAGTGACATTCCTCTTTACTTTAGTCGGCATTGTGCCTTTTGTATTAAATTCCGATGAAATTTCTGTGTTTCATCGTCAATAAGAAGGCCCTAGGGATACAATAAAACCTGAAGTGAAGCATCGAAATCTAAAACTGGACTCACAGGAGAGGTTCAAATCATACAAAGAGAGAGTGACAGTCCTCTTTTACTTAAGTCGGCATTGTGCCTTTTGTATTAAATTCCAATGAAATTTCTGTGTTTCATCGTCAATAAGAAGGTCCAAGGGATACAGTAAACCTGACGTGAAGCATCGGAATCTAAAACTGGACTCACAGAAGAGGTTCAAATCATAGAAAGGGAGAGGATCAGTCCTCTTGTACTTAAGTCGGCATTGTGCCTTTTGTATTAAATTCGGATGCAATTTCTGTGTTTCATCGTCAATAAGAAGGTGCAAGGTATACAGTAAACCTGAAGTGAACATCGGAATCTAATACTGGGGTCACAGGGGAGGTTCAAATCATAGATAGTGAGAGTGTCAGTCCTCTTGTACTTAAGTCGGCATTGTGCCTTTTGTATTAAATTCCGATGCAATTTCTGTGTTTCATCGTTAATAAGAAGGTCCAAGGGAAACAGAAAACCTGTAGTGAAGCATCGGAATCTAAAACTGGACTCACAGGAGAGGTTCAAATCATAGAAAGGGAGAGTGAGAGTCCTCTTTTACTTAAGTCGGCATTGTGCCTTTTTAATATAATTCCGATGCAATTTCTGTGTTTCATCGTCAATAAGAAGGTGCAAGGTATACAGTAAACCTGAAGTGAAGCATCGGAATCTAAAACTGGACTTACAGGAGAGGTTCAAATCATAGAAAGTGAGAGTGTCAGGCCTCTTGTACTTAAGTCGGCATTGTGCCTTTTGTATTAAATTCGGATGCAATTTCTGTGTTTCATCGTCAATAAGAAGGTGCAAGGTATACAGTAAACCTGAAGTGAAGCATCGGAATCTAAAACTGGACTCACAGGAGAGGTTCAAATCATAAAAAGTGAGAGTGTCAGTCCTCTTGTACTTAAGTCGGCATTGTGCCTTTTGTATTAAATTCTGATGTTATTTCTGTGTTTCATCGTCAATAAGAAGGTGCAAGGTATACAGTAAACCTGAAGTGAAGCATCGGAATCTAAAACTGGAAACACAGGAGAGGTACAAATCATAGAAAGAGAGAGTGGCAGTCCTCTTTTACTTAAGACTGCATTGTGCCTTTTGTATTCAATTCCGATGAAATTTCTGTGTTTCATCGTCAATAAGAAGGTGCAAGGTATACAGTTAACATGAAGTGCAGCATCGGAATCTAAAACTGGACTCACAGGAGAGGTTCAAATCATAGAAAGTGAGAGTGTCCGTCCTCTTTTACTTAAGTCGGCATTGTGCCTTTTGTATTAAATTCGGATGCAATTTCTGTTTTCCATCGTCAATAAGAAGGTCCAAAGGATACAGTAAACCTTAAGTGAAGCATCGGAATCTAAAACTGGACTAACAGGAGAGGTTCAAATCACAGAAAATAAAAGTGTCAGTCCTCTTTTACTTAAGTCGGCATTGTGCCTTTTGTGTTAAATTCGGATGCAATTTCTGTGTTTCATCGTCAATAACAAGGTCCAAGGGATACAGTAAACCTGAAGTGAAGCATCGGAATCTAAAACTGGAATCACAGGAGAGGTTCAAATCATAGAAAGTTAGAGTGTCAGTCCTCTTGTACTTCAGTCGACATTATGCCTTTTGATTTTAATTCCGATGCAATTTTTGTGTTTCATCGTCAATAAGAAGGTGCAAGGTATACAGTAAACCTGAAGTGAAGCATCGGAATCTAAAACTGGAATCACAGGAGAGTTTCCAATCATAGAAAGTGAGAGTGTCTGTCCTTTTTTATTTAAGTCGGCATTGTGCCTTTTGTATTAAATTCCGATGCTATTACTGTGTTTCATCGTCAATAAGTAGGTGCAAGGTATTCAGTAAACCTGGAGTGAAGCATCGGAATCTAAAACTGGAATCACAGGAGAGGTTCAAATTATAGAAAGAGAGAGTGACATTCCTCTTTACTTTAGTCGGCATTGTGCCTTTTGTATTAAATTCCGATGAAATTTCTGTGTTTCATCGTCAATAAGAAGGCCCTAGGGATACAATAAAACCTGAAGTGAAGCATCGAAATCTAAAACTGGACTCACAGGAGAGGTTCAAATCATACAAAGAGAGAGTGACAGTCCTCTTTTACTTAAGTCGGCATTGTGCCTTTTGTATTAAATTCCAATGAAATTTCTGTGTTTCATCGTCAATAAGAAGGTCCAAGGGATACAGTAAACCTGGAGTGAAGCAACGGAATCTAAAACTGGACCCACAGCAGAGGTTCAAATCATAGAAAGGGAAAGTGTCACTCCTCTTGTACTTAAGTCGGCATTGTGCCTTTTGTATTAAATTCGGATGCAACTTCTGTGTTTCATCGTCAATAAGAAGGTGCAAGGTATACAGTCAACCTGAAGTGAAGCATCGGAATCGAAAACTGGACTCACAGGAGAGGTTAAAATCATAGAAAGAGAGAGTGGCAGTCCTCTTTTACTTAAGTCAGCATTGTGCATATTGTATTAAATTCCGATGAAATTTCTGTGTTTCATCGTCAATAAGAAGGTGCAAGGTATACAGTAAACCTGAAGTGAAGCATCGGAATCTAAAACTGGACTCACAGGAGAGGTTCAAATCATAGAAAGGGAAAGTGTTAGTCCTCTCTTACTTAAGTCGGCATTGTGCCGTTTGTATTAAATTCGGATGCAATTTCTGTGTTTCATCGTCAATAAGAATTTGCAAGGTATACAGTAAACCTGAAGTGAAGCATCGGAATCGAAAACTGAACTCACAGGAGAGGTTAAAATCATAGAAATAGAGAGTGACAGTTCTCTTTTACTTAAGTCGGCATTGTGCCTTTTGTATTAAATTCGGATGCAATTTCTGTGTTTCATCGTCAACAAGAAGGTTCAAGGTATACAGTAAACCTGAAATGAAGCATCAGATTCTAAAACTGGACTCACAGGAGAGGTTCAAATCATAGAAGGTGAGAGTGTCAGTCCACTTGTACTTAAGTCGGCATTGTGCCTTTTGTATTAAATTCTGATGTTATTTCTGTGTTTCATCGTCAATACGAAGGTGCAAGGTATACAGTAAACCTGAAGTGAAGCATCGGAATCTAAAACTGGAATCACAGGAGAGGTACAAATCATAGAAAGATAGAGTGGCAGTCCTCTTATACTTAAGACTGCTTTGTGCCTTTTGTATTAAATTCCGCTGAAATTTCTGTGTTTCATCGTCAATAAGAAGGTGCAAGGTATACAGTAAACCTGAAGTGAAGCATCGGAATCTAAAACTGGACTCACAGAAGAGTTTCAAATCATAGAAAGTGAGAGTGTCAGTCCTCTTGTACTTAAGTCGGCATTGTGCCTTTTGTATTAAATTCGGATGCAATTTCTGTTTTCCATCGTCAATAAGAAGGTCCAAAGGATACAGTAAACCTAAAGTGAAGCATCGGAATCTAAAACTGAACTAATAGGAGAATATCAAATCACAGAAAGTGAAAGTGTCAGTCCTCTTTTACTTAAGTCGGCATTGTGCTTTATGTGTTAAATTCGGATGCAATTTCTGTGTTTCATCGTCAATAACAAGGTCCAAGGGATACAGTAAACCCGAAGTGAAGCATCGGAATCTAAAACTGGAATCACAGGAGAGGTCCAAATCATAGAAAGTTAGAGTGTCAGTCCTCTTATACTTAAGTCGACATTGTGCCTTTTGATTTTAATTCCGATGCAATTTTTGTGTTTCATCGTCAATAAGAGGGTGCAAGGTATACAGTAAACCTGAAGTGAAGCATCGGGACCTAAAACTGGAATCACAGGAGAGTTTGAAATCATAGAAAGTGAGAGTGTCTGTCCTTTTGTATTTAAGTCGTCATTGTGCCGTTTGTATTAAATTCCGATGCTATTTCTGTGTTTCAACGTCAATAAGAAGGTGCAAGGTATACAGTTAAACCTGGAGTGAAGCATCGGAATCTAAAACTGGACTCACAGGAGAGGTTCAAATTATAGAAAGAGAGAGTGACAGTCCTCTTTTACTTAAGTCGGCATTGTGCCTTTTGTATTAAATTCCGATGAAATTTCTGTGTTTCATCGTCAATAAGTAGGCCCTAGGGATACAGTAAACCTGAAATGAAGCATCGGAATCTAAAACTGGACTCACAGGAGAGGTTCAAATCATAGAAAGGGAAAGTGTCAGTCCTCTTGTACTTAAGTCGGCATTGTGCCTTTTGTATTAAATTCGGATGCAATTTCTGTGTTACATCGTCAATAAGAAGGTGCAAGGTATACAGTAAACCTGAAGTGAGGCATCGGAATCGAAAACTGGACTCACAGGAGAGGTTAAAATCATAGAAAGAGAGAGTGACAGTCCTCTTTTACTTAAGTCGGCATTGTGCCTTTTGTATTAAATTCCGTTGAAATTTCTGTGTTTCATCGTCAATAAGAAGGTGCAAGGTATACAGTAAACGTGAAGTGAAGCATCGGAATCCAAAACTTGGACTCACAGGAGAGGTTAAAATCATAGAAAGAGAGAGTGACAGTCCTCTTTTACTTAAGTCGGCATTGTGCCTTTTGTATTAAATTCCGATGCAATTACTGTGTTTCATCGTCAATAAGAAGGTGCAAGGTATACAGTAAACCTGAAGTGAAGCATCGGAATCTAAAACTGGACTCACAGGAGAGGTTCAAATGATAGAAAGTTAGAGTGTCAGTCCTCTTGTACTTAAGTCGACATTGTGCCTTTTGATTTTAATTCCGATGCAATTTTTGTGTTTCATCGTCAATAAGAAGGTGCAAGGTATACAGTAACCCTGAAGTGAAGCATCGGAATCTAAAACTGGAATCACAGGACAGGTTCAAATCATAGGAAGTGAGAGTGTCAGTCCTCTTGTACTTAAGTCGGCATTGTGCCTTTTGTATTAAATTCCGATGCAATTTCTGAGTTTCATCGTCAATAAGAAGGTGCAAGGTATACAATAAACCTGAAGTGAAGCATCGGAATCTAAAACTCGACTCACAGGAGAGGTTCAAATCATACAAATAGTGAGTGACAGTCCTCTTTTACTTAAGTCGTCATTGTGCCTTTTGTATTAAATTCCAATGAAATTTCTGTGTTTCATCGTCAATAAGAAAGTGCAAGGTATACAGTAAACCTGAAGTGAAGCATCGGAATCTAAAACTGGACTCACAGAAGATGTTCAACTCATAGAAAGGGAGAGGGTCAGTCCTCTTGTACTTAAGTCGGAATTGTGCCTTTTGTATTAAATTCGGATGCAATTTCTGTGTTTCATCGTCAATAAGAAGGTGCAAGGTATACAGTAAACCTGGAGTGAATCATATGAATCTAAAACTGGACTCACAGGAGAGGTTCAAATCATAGAAAGGGAAAGTGTCAGTCCTCTTGTACTTAAGTCGGCATTGTGCCTTTTGTATTAAATTCGGATGCAATTTCTGTGTTTCATTGTCAATAAGAACGTGCAAGGTATACAGTAAACCTGAAGTGAAGCATCGGAATCGAAAACTGGACTCACAGGAGAGGTTAAAATCATAGAAAGAGAGAGTGACAGTCCTCTTTTACTTAAGTCGGCATTATGCATATTGTATTAAATTCTGTTGAAATTTCTGTGTTTCATTGTCAATAAGAAGGTGCAAGGTATACAGTAAACCTGAAGTGAAGCATCGCAATCTAAAACTGGACTCACAGGAGAGGTTCGAATCATAGAAAGGGAAAGTGTCAGTCCTCTTGTACTTAAGTCGGCATTGTGACTTTTGTGTTAAATTCGGATGCAATTTCAATTTTCCATCGTCAATAAGAAGGTCCAAAGGATACAGTAAACCTGAAGTGAAGCATCCGAATCCAAAACAGGACTAACGGGAGAGGTTGAAATCACAGAAAGTGAGAGAGTCAGTCCTCTTTTACTTAAGTCAGCATTGTGCCTTTTGTATTAAATTCCAATGAAATTTCTGTGTTTCATCGTCAATAAGAAGGCCCAAGGGATACAGTAAACCTGAAGTGAAGCATCGGAATCTAAAACTGGACTCACAGAAGAGGTTCAAATCATAGAAAGGGAAAGTGTCAGTCCTCTCTTACTTAAGTCGGCATTGTGCCGTTTGTATTAAATTCGGATGCAATTTCTGTGTTTCATCGTCAATAAGAATTTGCAAGGTATACAGTAAACCTGAAGTGAAGCATCGGAATCGAAAACTGAACTCACAGGAGAGGTTAAAATCATAGAAAGAGAGAGTGACAGTTCTCTTTTACTTAAGTCGGCATTGTGCCTTTTGTATTAAATTCCGTTGAAATTTCTGTGTTTCATCGTCAATAAGAAGGTGGAAGGTATACAGTAAACCTGAAGTGAAGCATCGGAATCTAAAACTGGACTCACAGGAGAGGTTCAAATCATAGAAAGTGAGAGTGTCAGCCCTCTTGTACTTAAGTCGGCATTGTGCCTTTTGTATTAAATTCCGATGCAATTTATGTGTTTCATCGTCAATAAGAAAGTGCAAGGTATACAGTAAACCTGAAGTGAAGCATCGGAATTTAAAACTGGACTCACAGGAGAGGTTCAAATCATAGAAAGTGAGAGTGTCAGTCCTCTTGTACTTAAGTCGGCATTGTGCCTTTTGTATTAAATTCCGATGCAATTTATGTGTTTCATCGTCAATAAGAAGGTGCAATGTATACAGTAAACCTGAAGTGAAGCATCGGAATCTAAAACTGGAATCTCAGGAGAGGTTCAAATCATAGAAAGTGAGAGTGTCAGTCCTCTTGTACTTCAGTCGGCATTGTGCCTTTTGTATTAAATTCGGATGCAATTTCTGTGTTTCATCGTCAACAAGAAGGTTCAAGGTATACAGTAAACCTGAAATGAAGCATCAGATTCTAAAACTGGACTCACAGGAGAGGTTCAAATCATAGAAGGTGAGAGTGTCAGTCCACTTGTACTTCAGTCGGCATTGTGCCTTTTGTATTAAATTCTGATGTTATTTCTGTGTTTCATCGTCAATACGAAGGTGCAAGGTATACAGTAAACCTGAAGTGAAGCATCGGAATCTAAAACTGGAATCACAGGAGAGGTACAAATCATAGAAAGATAGAGTGACAGTCCTCTTATACTTAAGACTGCTTTGTGCCTTTTGTATTAAATTCCGATGAAATTTCTGTGTTTCATCGTCAATAAGAAGGTGCAAGGTATACAGTAAACCTGAAGTGAAGCATCGGAATCTAAAACTGGACTCACAGAAGAGTTTCAAATCATAGAAAGTGAGAGTGTCAGTCCTCTTGTACTTAAGTCGGCATTGTGCCTTTTGTATTAAATTCGGATGCAATTTCTGTTTTCCATCATCAATAAGAAGGTCCAAAGGATACAGTAAACCTAAAGTGAAGCATCGGAATCTAAAACTGAACTAATAGGAGAATATCAAATCACAGAAAGTGAAAGTGTCAGGCCTCTTTTACTTAAGTCGGCATTGTGCTTTATGTGTTAAATTCGGATGCAATTTCTGTGTTTCATCGTCAATTACAAGGTCCAAGGGATACAGTAAACCCGAAGTGAAGCATCGGAATCTAAAACTGGAATCACAGGAGAGGTCCAAATCATAGGAAGTTAGAGTGTCAGTCCTCTTATACTTAAGTCGACATTGTGCCTTTTGATTTTAATTTCGATGCAATTTTTGTGTTTCATCGTCAATAAGAGGGTGCAAGGTATACAGTAAACCTGAAGTGAAGCATCGGGACCTAAAACTGGAATCACAGGAGAGTTTGAAATCATAGAAAGTGAGAGTGTCTGTCCTTTTGTATTGAAGTCGTCATTGTGCCGTTTGTATTAAATTCCGATGCTATTTCTGTGTTTCATCGTCAATAAGAAGATGCAAGGTATACAGTAAACCTGGAGTGAAGCATCGGAATCTAAAACTGGACTCACAGGAGAGGTTCAAATTATAGAAAGAGAGAGTGACAGTCCTCTTTTACTTAAGTCGGCATTGTGCCTTTTGTATTAAATTCCGATGAAATTTCTGTGTTTCATCGTCAATAAGTAGGCCCTAGGGATACAGTAAACCTGAAATGAAGCATCGGAATCTAAAACTGGACTCACAGGAGAGGTTCAAATCATAGTAAGGGAAAGTGTCAGTCCTCTTGTACTTAAGTCGGCGTTGTGCCTTTTGTATTAAATTCGGATGCAATTTCTGTGTTTCATCGTCAATAAGAAGGTGCAAGGTATACAGTAAACCTGAAGTGAAGCATCGGAATCGAAAACTGGACTCACAGGAGAGGTTAAAATCATAGAAAGAGAGAGTGACAGTCCTCTTTTACTTAAGTCGGCATTGTGCATATTGTATTAAATTCCGTTGAAATTTCTGTGTTTCATCGTCAATAAGAAGGTGCAAGGTATACAGTAAACCTGACGTGAAGCTCGGAATCTAAAACTGGACTCACAGGAGAGGTTCAAATCATAGAAAGGGAAAGTGTCAGTCCTCTTGTACTTAAGTCGGCATTGTGCCTTTTGTATTAAATTCGGATGCAATTTCTGTGTTACATCGTCAATAAGAAGGTGCAAGGTATACAGTAAACCTGAAGTGAAGCATCGGAATCGAAAACTGGACTCACAGGAGAGGTTAAAATCATAGAAAGAGAGAGTGACAGTCCTCTTTTACTTAAGTCGGCATTGTGTCTTTTGTATTAAATTCCGTTGAAATTTCTGTGTTTCATCGTCAATAAGAAGGTGCAAGGTATACAGTAAACGTGAAGTGAAGCATCGGAATCCAAAACTGGACTCACAGGAGAGGTTAAAATCATAGAAAGAGAGAGTGACAGTCCTCTTTTACTTAAGTCGGCATTGTGCCTTTTGTATTAAATTCCGATGCAATTACTGTGTTTCATCGTAATTAAGAAGGTGCAAGGTATACAGTAAACCTGAAGTGAAGCATCGGAATCTAAAACTGGACTCACAGGAGAGGTTCAAATGATAGAAAGTTAGAGTGTCAGTCCTCTTGTACTTAAGTCGACATTGTGCCTTTTGATTTTAATTCCGATGCAATTTTTGTGTTTCATCGTCAATAAGAAGGTGAAAGGTATACAGTAACCCTGAAGTGAAGCATCGGAATCTAAAACTGGAATCACAGGAGAGGTTCAAATCATAGGAAGTGAGAGTGTCAGTCCTCTTGTACTTAAGTCGGCATTGTGCCTTTTGTATTAAATTCCGATGCAATTTCTGAGTTTCATCGTCAATAAGAAGGTGCAAGGTATACAGTAAACCTGAAGTGAAGCATCGGAATCTAAAACTCGACTCACAGGAGAGGTTCAAATCATACAAATAGTGAGTGACAGTCCTCTTTTACTTAAGTCGTCATTGTGCCTTTTGTATTAAATTCCAATGAAATTTCTGTGTTTCATCGTCAATAAGAAGGTCCAAGGGATACAGTAAACCTGAAGTGAAGCATCGGAATCTAAAACTGGACTCACAGAAGATGTTCAACTCATAGAAAGGGAGAGGGTCAGTCCTCTTGTACTTAAGTCGGAATTGTGTCTTTTGTATCAAATTCGGATGCAATTTCTGTGTTTCATCGTCAATAAGAAGGTGCAAGGTATACAGTAAACATGAAGTGAAGCATCGGAATCCAAAACTGGACTCACAGGAGAGGTTAAAATCACAGAAAGAGAAAGTGACAGTCCACTTTTACTTAAGTCGGCGTTGTACCTTTTGTATTAAATTCCGATGCTGTTTCTGTGTTTCATCGTCAATAAGAAGGTGCAAGGTATACAGTAAACATGAAGTGAAGCATCGGAATCTAAAACTGGACTCACAGGAGAGGTTCAAATCATAGAAAGTGAGAGTGTCAGTCCTCTTGTACTTAAGTCGGCATTGTGCCTTTTGTATTAAATTCGGAAGCAATTTCTGTTTTCCATCGTCAATAAGAAGTTCCAAAGGATACAGTAAACCTGAAGTGAAGCATCGGAATCTAAAACTGGACTAACGGGAGAGGTTCAAATCACAGAAAGTGAGAGTGTCAGTCCTCTTTTACTTAAGTCGCCATTGTGCCTTTTGTGTTAAAATCGTATGCAATTTCTGTGTTTCATCGTTAATAAGAAGGTCCTAGGGATAAAGTAAACCTGAAGTGAAGCATCGGAATCTAAAACTGGAATCACAAGAGAGGTTCAAATGATAGAAAGTTAGAGTGACATTCCTCTTTACTTTAGTCGGCATTGTGCCTTTTGTATTAAATTCCGATGAAATTTCTGTGTTTCATCGTCAATAAGAAGGCCCTAGGGATACAATAAACCCTGAAGTGAAGCATCGGAATATAAACTGGACTCACAGGAGAGGTTCAAATCATACAAAGAGAGAGTGACAGTCCTCTTTTACTGAAGTCGGCATTGTGCCTTTTGTATTAAATTCCAATGAAATTTCTGTGTTTCATCGTCAATAAGAAGGTCCAAGGGATACAGTAAACCTGACGTGAAGCATCGGAATCTAAAACTGGACTCACTGGAGAGGTTCAAATCATAGAAAGGGATAGTGTCACTCCTCTTGTACTTAAGTCGGCATTGTGCCTTTTGTATTAAATTCGGATGCAATTTCTGTGTTTCATCGTCAATAAGAAGGTGCAAGGTATACAGTAAACCTGAAGTGAAGCATCGGAATCGTAAATTGGACTCACAGGAGAGGTTAAAATCATAGAAAGAGAGAGTGGCAGTCCTCTTTTACTTAAGTCAGCATTGTGCATATTGTATTAAATTCCGATGAAATTTCTGTGTTTCATCGTCAATAAGAAGGTGCAAGGTATACAGTAAACCTGAAGTGAAGCATCGGAATCTAAAACTGGACTCACAGGAGAGGTTCAAATCATAGAAAGGGAAAGTGTCAGTCCTCTCGTACTTAAGTCGGCATTGTGCCGTTTGTATTAAATTCGGATGCAATTTCTGTGTTTCATCGTCAATAAGAATTTGCAAGGTATACAGTAAACCTGAAGTGAAGCATCGGAATCGAAAACTGAACTCACAGGAGAGGTTAAAATCATAGAATGAGAGAGTGACAGTTCTCTTTTACTTAAGTCGGCATTGTGCCTTTTGTATTAAATTCCGATGCAATTTATGTGTTTCATCGTCAATAAGAAGGTGCAATGTATACAGTAAACCTGAAGTGAAGCATCGGAATCTAAAACTGGAATCTCAGGAGAGGTTCAAATCATACAAAGTGAGAGTGTCAGTCCTCTTGTACTTAAGTCGGCATTGTGTCTTTTGTATTAAATTCGGATGCAATTTCTGTGTTTCATCGTCAATAACAAGGTCCAAGGGATACAGTAAACCCGAAATAAAGCATCGGAATCTAAAACTGGAATCACAGGAGAGGTCCAAATCATAGAAAGTTAGAGTGTCAGTCCTCTTATACTTAAGTCGACATTGTGCCTTTTGATTTTAATTTCGATGCAATTTTTGTGTTTCATCGTCAATAAGAGGGTGCAAGGTATACAGTAAACCTGAAGTGAAGCATCGGGACCAAAAACTGGAATCACAGGAGAGTTTGAAATCATAGAAAGTGAGAGTGTCAGTCCTTTTGTATTGCAGTCGTCATTGTGCCGTTTGTATTAAATTCCGATGCTATTTCTGTGTTTCATCGTCAATAAGAAGATGCAAGGTATACAGTAAACCTGGAGTGAAGCATCGGAATCTAAAACTGGACTCACAGGAGAGGTTCAAATTATAGAAAGAGAGAGTGACAGTCCTCTTTTACTTAAGTCGGCATTGTGCCTTTTGTATTAAATTCCGATGCAATTTCTGAGTTTCATCGTCAATAAGAAGGTGCAAGGTATACAGTAAACCTGAAGTGAAGCATCGGAATCTAAAACTCGACTCACAGGAGAGGTTCAAATCATACAAATAGTGAGTGACAGTCCTCTTTTACTTAAGTCGTCATTGTGCCTTTTGTATTAAATTCCAATGAAATTTCTGTGTTTCATCGTCAATAAGAAGGTCCAAGGGATACAGTAAACCTGAAGTGAAGCATCGGAATCTAAAACTGGACTCACAGAAGATGTTCAACTCATAGAAAGGGAGAGGGTCAGTCCTCTTGTACTTAAGTCGGAATTGTGTCTTTTGTATCAAATTCGGATGCAATTTCTGTGTTTCATCGTCAATAAGAAGGTGCAAGGTATACAGTAAACATGAAGTGAAGCATCGGAATCCAAAACTGGACTCACAGGAGAGGTTAAAATCACAGAAAGAGAAAGTGACAGTCCACTTTTACTTAAGTCGGCGTTGTACCTTTTGTATTAAATTCCGATGCTGTTTCTGTGTTTCATCGTCAATAAGAAGGTGCAAGGTATACAGTAAACATGAAGTGAAGCATCGGAATCTAAAACTGGACTCACAGGAGAGGTTCAAATCATAGAAAGTGAGAGTGTCAGTCCTCTTGTACTTAAGTTGGCATTGTGCCTTTTGTATTAAATTCGGAAGCAATTTCTGTTTTCCATCGTCAATAAGAAGTTCCAAAGGATACAGTAAACCTGAAGTGAAGCATCGGAATCTAAAACTGGACTAACGGGAGAGGTTCAAATCACAGAAAGTGAGAGTGTCAGTCCTCTTTTACTTAAGTCGCCATTGTGCCTTTTGTGTTAAAATCGTATGCAATTTCTGTGTTTCATCGTTAATAAGAAGGTCCTAGGGATAAAGTAAACCTGAAGTGAAGCATCGGAATCTAAAACTGGAATCACAAGAGAGGTTCAAATGATAGAAAGTTAGAGTGACATTCCTCTTTACTTTAGTCGGCATTGTGCCTTTTGTATTAAATTCCGATGAAATTTCTGTGTTTCATCGTCAATAAGAAGGCCCTAGGGATACAATAAACCCTGAAGTGAAGCATCGGAATATAAACTGGACTCACAGGAGAGGTTCAAATCATACAAAGAGAGAGTGACAGTCCTCTTTTACTGAAGTCGGCATTGTGCCTTTTGTATTAAATTCCAATGAAATTTCTGTGTTTCATCGTCAATAAGAAGGTCCAAGGGATACAGTAAACCTGACGTGAAGCATCGGAATCTAAAACTGGACTCACTGGAGAGGTTCAAATCATAGAAAGGGATAGTGTCACTCCTCTTGTACTTAAGTCGGCATTGTGCCTTTTGTATTAAATTCGGATGCAATTTCTGTGTTTCATCGTCAATAAGAAGGTGCAAGGTATACAGTAAACCTGAAGTGAAGCATCGGAATCGTAAATTGGACTCACAGGAGAGGTTAAAATCATAGAAAGAGAGAGTGGCAGTCCTCTTTTACTTAAGTCAGCATTGTGCATATTGTATTAAATTCCGATGAAATTTCTGTGTTTCATCGTCAATAAGAAGGTGCAAGGTATACAGTAAACCTGAAGTGAAGCATCGGAATCTAAAACTGGACTCACAGGAGAGGTTCAAATCATAGAAAGGGAAAGTGTCAGTCCTCTCGTACTTAAGTCGGCATTGTGCCGTTTGTATTAAATTCGGATGCAATTTCTGTGTTTCATCGTCAATAAGAATTTGCAAGGTATACAGTAAACCTGAAGTGAAGCATCGGAATCGAAAACTGAACTCACAGGAGAGGTTAAAATCATAGAATGAGAGAGTGACAGTTCTCTTTTACTTAAGTCGGCATTGTGCCTTTTGTATTAAATTCCGATGCAATTTATGTGTTTCATCGTCAATAAGAAGGTGCAATGTATACAGTAAACCTGAAGTGAAGCATCGGAATCTAAAACTGGAATCTCAGGAGAGGTTCAAATCATACAAAGTGAGAGTGTCAGTCCTCTTGTACTTAAGTCGGCATTGTGCCTTTTGTATTAAATTCGGAAGCAATTTCTGTTTTCCATCGTCAATAAGAAGTTCCAAAGGATACAGTAAACCTGAAGTGAAGCATCGGAATCTAAAACTGGACTAACGGGAGAGGTTCAAATCACAGAAAGTGAGAGTGTCAGTCCTCTTTTACTTAAGTCGCCATTGTGCCTTTTGTGTTAAAATCGTATGCAATTTCTGTGTTTCATCGTTAATAAGAAGGTCCTAGGGATAAAGTAAACCTGAAGTGAAGCATCGGAATCTAAAACTGGAATCACAAGAGAGGTTCAAATGATAGAAAGTTAGAGTGACATTCCTCTTTACTTTAGTCGGCATTGTGCCTTTTGTATTAAATTCCGATGAAATTTCTGTGTTTCATCGTCAATAAGAAGGCCCTAGGGATACAATAAAACCTAAAGTGAAGCATCGGAATATAAACTGGACTCACAGGAGAGGTTCAAATCATACAAAGAGAGAGTGACAGTCCTCTTTTACTGAAGTCGGCATTGTGCCTTTTGTATTAAATTCCAATGAAATTTCTGTGTTTCATCGTCAATAAGAAGGTCCAAGGGATACAGTAAACCTGACGTGAAGCATCGGAATCTAAAACTGGACTCACTGGAGAGGTTCAAATCATAGAAAGGGAAAGTGTCACTCCTCTTGTACTTAAGTCGGCATTGTGCCTTTTGTATTAAATTCGGATGCAATTTCTGTGTTTCATCGTCAATGAGAAGGTGCAAGGTATACAGTAAACCTGAAGTGAAGCATCGGAATCGTAAATTGGACTCACAGGAGAGGTTAAAATCATAGAAAGAGAGAGTGGCAGTCCTCTTTTACTTAAGTCAGCATTGTGCATATTGTATTAAATTCCGATGAAATTTCTGTGTTTCATCGTCAATAAGAAGGTGCAAGGTATACAGTAAACCTGAAGTGAAGCATCGGAATCTAAAACTGGACTCACAGGAGAGGTTCAAATCATAGAAAGGGAAAGTGTCAGTCCTCTCGTACTTAAGTCGGCATTGTGCCGTTTGTATTAAATTCGGATGCAATTTCTGTGTTTCATCGTCAATAAGAATTTGCAAGGTATACAGTAAACCTGAAGTGAAGCATCGGAATCGAAAACTGAACTCACAGGAGAGGTTAAAATCATAGAAAGAGAGAGTGACAGTTCTCTTTTACTTAAGTCGGCATTGTGCCTTTTGTATTAAATTCCGATGCAATTTATGTGTTTCATCGTCAATAAGAAGGTGCAATGTATACAGTAAACCTGAAGTGAAGCATCGGAATCTAAAACTGGAATCTCAGGAGAGGTTCAAATCATACAAAGTGAGAGTGTCAGTCCTCTTGTACTTAAGTCGGCATTGTGCCTTTTGTATTAAATTCGGATGCAATTTCTGTGTTTCATCGTCAATAACAAGGTCCAAGGGATACAGTAAACCCGAAATAAAGCATCGGAATCTAAAACTGGAATCACAGGAGAGGTCCAAGTCATAGAAATTTAGAGTGTCAGTCCTCTTATACTTAAGTCGACATTGTGCCTTTTGATTTTAATTCCGATGCAATTTTTGTGTTTCATCGTCAATAAGAGGGTGCAAGGTATACAGTAAACCTGAAGTGAAGCATCGGGACCTAAAACTGGAATCACAGGAGAGTTTGAAATCATAGAAAGTGAGAGTGTCTGTCCTTTTGTATTTAAGTCGTCATTGTGCCGTTTGTATTAAATTCCGATGCTAATTCTGTGTTTCATCGTCAATAAGAAGGTGCAAGGTATACAGTAAACCTGGAGTGAAGCATCGGAATCTAAAACTGGACTCACAGGAGAGGTTCAAATTATAGATAGAGAGACAGTCCTCTTTTACTTAAGTCGGCATTGTGCCTTTTGTATTAAATTCCGATGAAATTTCTGTGTTTCATCGTCAATAAGTAGGCCCTAGGGATACAGTAAACCTGAAATGAAGCATCGGAATCTAAAACTGGACTCACAGGAGAGGTTCAAATCATAGAAAGGGAAAGTGTCAGTCCTCTTGTACTTAAGTCGGCATTGTGCCTTTTGTATTAAATTCGGATGCAATTTCTGTGTTTCATCGTCAATAAGAAGGTGCAAGGTATACAGTAAACCTGAAGTGAAGCATCGGAATCGAAAACTGGACTCACAGGAGAGGTTAAAATCATAGAAAGAGAGAGTGACAGTCCTCTTTTACTTAAGTCGTCATTGTGCCTTTTGTATTAAATTCCAATGAAATTTCTGTGTTTCATCGTCAATAAGAAGGTCCAAGGGATACAGTAAACCTGAAGTGAAGCATCGGAATCTAAAACTGGACTTACAGAAGATGTTCAACTCATAGAAAGGGAGAGGGTCAGTCCTCTTGTACTTAAGTCGGAATTGTGCCTTTTGTATTAAATTCGGATGCAATTTCTGTGTTTCATCGTCAATAAGAAGGTGCAAGGTATACAGTAAACCTGGAGTGAATCATCGGAATCTAAAACTGGACTCACAGGAGAGGTTCAAATCATAGAAAGGGAAAGTGTCAGTCCTCTTGTACTTAAGTCGGCATTGTGCATTTTGTATTAAATTCGGGTGCAATTTCTGTGTTTCATTGTCAATAAGAAGGTGCAAGGTATACAGTAAACCTGAAGTGAAGCATCGGAATCGAAAACTGGACTCACAGGAGAGGTTAAAATCATAGAAAGAGAGAGGGACAGTCCTCTTTTACTTAAGTCGGCATTGTGCATATTGTATTAAATTCCGTTGAAATTTCTGTGTTTCATTGTCAATAAGAAGGAGCAAGGTATACAGTAAACCTGAAGTGAAGCATCGCAATCTAAAACTGGACTCACAGGAGAGGTTCAAATCTTAGAAGGATAGAGTGTCAGTCCTCTTGTACTTAAGGTGACATTGTGCCTTTTGTATTAAATTCGGATGCAATTTCTGTGTTTCATCGTCAATAAGAAGCTGCAAGGTATACTGTAAACCTGAAGTGAAGCATCGGAATCGAAAACTGGACTCACAGGAGAGGTTAAAATCATAGAAAGAGAGAGTGACAGTCTTCTTTTACTTAAGTCGGCATTGTGCCTTTTGTATTAAATTCCGTTGAAATTTCTGTGTTTCATCGTCAATAAAAAGGTGCAAGGTATACAGTAAACCTGAAGTGAAGCATCGGAATCTAAAACTGGACTCACAGGAGAGATTCAAATCATAGAAAGGGAAAGTGTCAGTCCTCTTGTACTTAAATCGGCATTGTGCATTTTGTATCAAATTCGGATGCAATTTCTGTGTTTCATCGTCAATAAGAAGGTGCAAGGTATACAGTAAACATGAAGTGAAGCATCGGAATCCAAAACTGGACTCACAGGAGAGGTTAAAGTCATAGAAAGAGAAAGTGACAGTCCACTTTTACTTAAGTCGGCGTTGTGCCTTTTGTATTAAGTTCCGATGCAGTTTCTGTGATTCATCGTCAATAAGAAGGTGCAAGGTATACAGCAAACCTGAAGTGAATCATCGGAATCTAAAACTGGACTCACAGGAGAGGTTCAAATCATACAAAGAGAGATTGACAGTCCTCTTTTACTTAAGTCGGCATTGTGCCTTTTGTATTAAATTCCAATGAAATTTCTGTGTTTCATCGTCAATAAGAAGGGCCAAGGGATACAGTAAACCTGAAGTGAAGCATCGGAATCTAAAACTGGACTCAAAGAAGAGGTTCAAATCATAGAAAGGGAGAGGGTCAGTCCTCTTGTGCTTAAGTCGGCATTGTGCCTTTTGTATTAAATTCGGATGCAATTTCTGTGTTTCATCGTCAATAAGAAGGTGCAAGGTATACAGTAAACCTGAAGTGAAGCATCGGAATCTAAAACTGGACATACAGGAGAGGTTCAAATCATAGAAAGGGATAGTGTCAGTCCTCTCGTACTTAAGTCGGCATTGTGCCGTTTGTATTAAATTCCGTTGCAATTTCTGTGTTTCATCGTCAATAAGAAGGTGCAAGGTATACAGTAAACCTGAAGTGAAGCATCGGAATCGAAAACTGGACTCACAGGACAGGTTAAAATCATAGAAAGAGAGAGTGACAGTTCTCTTTTACTTAAGTCGGCATTGTGCCTTGTGTATTAAATTCCGTTGAAATTTCTGTGTTTCATCGTCAATAAGAAGGTGCAAGGTATACAGTAAACCTGAAGTGAAGCATCGGAATCTAAAACTGGACTCACAGGAGAGGTTCAAATCATAGAAAGGGAAAGTGTCAGTCCTCTTGTACTTAAGTCGGCATTGTGCATTTTGTATCAAATTCGGATGCAATTTCTGTGTTTCATCGTCAATAAGAAAGTGCAAGGTATACAGTAAACCTGAAGTGAAGCATCGGAATCCAAAACTGGACTCACAGGAGAGGGTCTAATTATAGAAAGAGAGAGTGACAGTCCCCTTATACTTAAGTCGGCATTATGCATATTGTATTAAATTCCGTTGAAATTTCTGTGTTTCATCGTCAATAAGAAGGTGCAAGGTATACAGTAAACCTGAAGTGAAGCATCGGAATCTAAAACTGGACACACAAGAGAGGTTCAAATCATAGAAAGGGAAAGTGTCAGTCCTCTTGTACTTAAGTCGGCATTGTGCCTTTTGTATTAAATTCGGATGCAATTTCTATGTTTCATCGTCAATAAGAAGGTGCAAGGTGTACAGTAAACCTGAAGTGAAGCATCGGAATCAAAAACTGGACTCACTGGAGAGGTTAAAATCATAGAAAGAGAGAGTGACAGTCCTCTTTTACTTAAGTCGGCATTGTGCCTTTTGAATTAAATTCCGTTGAAATTTCTGTGTTTCATCGTCAATAAGAAGGTGCAAGGTATACAGTAAACCTGAAGTGAAGCATCGGAATCTAAAACTGGACTCACAGGAGAGGTTCAAATCATAGAAAGGGAAAGTGTCAGTCCTCTTGTACTTAAGTCGGCATTGTGCATTTTGTATCAAATTCGGATGCAATTTCTGTGTTTCATTGTCAATAAGAAGGTGCAAGGTATACAGTAAACATGAAGTGAAGCATCGCAATCTAAAACTGGACTCACAGGAGAGGTTCAAATCATAGAAAGGGAAAGTGTCAGTCCTCTTGTACTTAAGTGGCATTGTGCCTTTTGTGTTAAATTCGGATGCAATTTCTGTTTTCCATCGTCAATAAGAAGGTCCAAAGGATACAGTAAACCTGAAGTGAAGCATCCGAATCCAAAACAGGACTAACGGGAGAGGTTCAAATCACAGAATGTGAGAGTGTCAGTCCTCTTTTACTTAAGTCAGCATTGTGCCTTTTGTATTAAATTCCAATGAAATTTCTGTGTTTCATCGTCAATAAGAAGGCCCAAGGGATACAGTAAACCTGAAGTGAAGCATCGGAATCTAAAACTGGACTCACAGAAGAGGTTCAAATCATAGAAAGGGAGAGGGTCAGTCCTCTTGTACTTAAGGTGTCATTGTGCCTTTTGTATAAAATTCGGATGCAATTTCTGTGTTTCATCGTCAATAAGAAGCTGCAAGGTATACTGTAAACCTGAAGTGAAGCATCGGAATCGAAAACTGGATTCACAGGAGAGGTTAAAATCATAGAAAGAGAGAGTGACAGTCCTCTTTTACTTAAGTCGGCATTGTGCCTTTTGTATTAAATTCCGTTGAAATTTCTGTGTTTCATCGTCAATAAAAAGGTGCAAGGTATCCAGTAAACCTGAAGTGAAGCATCGGAATCTAAAACTGGACTCACAGGAGAGATTCAAATCATAGAAAGGGAAAGTGTCAGTCCTCTTGTACTTAAATCGGCATTGTGCATTTTGTATCAAATTCGGATGCAATTTCTGTGTTTCATCGTCAATAAGAAGGTGCAAGGTATACAGTAAACATGAAGTGAAGCATCGGAATCCAAAACTGGACTCACAGGAGAGGTTAAAGTCATAGAAAGAGAAAGTGACAGTCCACTTTTACTTAAGTCGGCGTTGTGCCTTTTGTATTAAGTTCCGATGCAGTTTCTGTGATTCATCGTCAATAAGAAGGTGCAAGGTATACAGTAAACCTGAAGTGAAGCATCGGAATCTAAAACTGGAATCACAGGAGAGGTTCAAATCATAGGAAGTGAAAGTGTCAGTCCTCTATTACTTAAGTCGGCATTGTGCCTTTTGTATTAAATTCCGATGCAATTTCTGTGTTTCATCGTCAATAAGAAGGTGCAAGGTATACAGCAAACCTGAAGTGAATCATCGGAATCTAAAACTGGACTCACAGGAGAGGTTCAAATCATACAAAGAGAGATTGACAGTCCTCTTTTACCTAAGCCGGCATTGTGCCTTTTGTATTAAATTCCAATGAAATTTCTGTGTTTCATCGTCAATAAGAAGGGCCAAGGGATACAGTAAACCTGAAGTGAAGCATCGGAATCTAAAACTGGACTCAAAGAAGAGGTTCAAATCATAGAAAGGGAGAGGGTCAGTCCTCTTGTACTTAAGTCGGCATTGTGCCTTTTGTATTAAATTCGGATGCAATTTCTGTGTTTCATCGTCAATAAGAAGGTGCAAGGTATACAGTAAACCTGAAGTGAAGCATCGGAATCGAAAACTGGACTCACAGGACAGGTTAAAATCATAGAAAGAGAGAGTGACAGTTCTCTTTTACTTAAGTCGGCATTGTGCCTTGTGTATTAAATTCCGTTGAAATTTCTGTGTTTCATCGTCAATAAGAAGGTGCAAGGTATACAGTAAACCTGAAGTGAAGCATCGGAATCTAAAACTGGACTCACAGGAGAGGTTCAAATCATAGAAAGGGAAAGTGTCAGTCCTCTTGTACTTAAGTCGGCATTGTGCATTTTGTATCAAATTCGGATGCAATTTCTGTGTTTCATCGTCAATAAGAAAGTGCAAGGTATACAGTAAACCTGAAGTGAAGCATCGGAATCCAAAACTGGACTCACAGGAGAGGTTAAAATCATAGAAAGAGAGAGTGACAGTCCTCTTTTACGTAAGTCGGCATTGTGCCTTTTGTATTAAATTCCGATGCAGTTTCTTTGGTTCATCGTCAATAAGAAGGTGCATGGTATACAGTAAACGTGAAGTGAAGCATCGGAATCTAAAACTGGACTCACAGGAGAGGTTCAAATCATAGAAAGTGAGAGTGTCAGTCCTCTTGTACTTAAGTGGACATTGTGACTTTTGATTTTAATTCCGATGCAATTTTTGTGTTTCATCGTCAATAAGAAGGTGCAAGGTATACAGTAAACATGAAGTGAAGCATCGGAATCTAAAACTGGAATCACAGGAGAGTTTGAAATCATAGAAAGTGAGAGTGTCTGTCCTTTTGTATTTAAGTCGTCATTGTGCCGTTTGCATTAAATTCCGATGCTATTTCTGTGTTTCATCGTCAATAAGAAGGTGCAAGGTAAACAGTAAACCTGGAGTGAAGCATCGGAATCCAAAACTGGACTCACAGGAGAGGGTCTAATTATAGAAAGAGAGAGTGACAGTCCCCTTATACTTAAGTCGGCATTATGCATATTGTATTAAATTCCGTTGAAATTTCTGTGTTTCATCGTCAATAAGAAGGTGCAAGGTATACAGTAAACCTGAAGTGAAGCATCGGAATCTAAAACTGGACACACAAGAGAGGTTCAAATCATAGAAAGGGAAAGTGTCAGTCCTCTTGTACTTAAGTCGGCATTGTGCCTTTTGTATTAAATTCGGATGCAATTTCTATGTTTCATCGTCAATAAGAAGGTGCAAGGTGTACAGTAAACCTGAAGTGAAGCATCGGAATCAAAAACTGGACTCACTGGAGAGGTTAAAATCATAGAAAGAGAGAGTGACAGTCCTCTTTTACTTAATTCGGCATTGTGCCTTTTGAATTAAATTCCGTTGAAATTTCTGTGTTTCATCGTCAATAAGAAGGTGCAAGGTATACAGTAAACCTGAAGTGAAGCATCGGAATCTAAAACTGGACTCACAGGAGAGGTTCAAATCATAGAAAGGGAAAGTGTCAGTCCTCTTGTACTTAAGTCGGCATTGTGCATTTTGTATCAAATTCGGATGCAATTTCTGTGTTTCATTGTCAATAAGAAGGTGCAAGGTATACAGTAAACCTGAAGTGAAGCATCGCAATCTAAAACTGGACTCACAGGAGAGGTTCAAATCATAGAAAGGGAAAGTGTCAGTCCTCTTGTACTTAAGTGGCATTGTGCCTTTTGTGTTAAATTCGGATGCAATTTCTGTTTTCCATCGTCAATAAGAAGGTCCAAAGGATACAGTAAACCTGAAGTGAAGCATCCGAATCCAAAACAGGACTAACGGGAGAGGTTCAAATCACAGAATGTGAGAGTGTCAGTCCTCTTTTACTTAAGTCAGCATTGTGCCTTTTGTATTAAATTCCAATGAAATTTCTGTGTTTCATCGTCAATAAGAAGGCCCAAGGGATACAGTAAACCTGAAGTGAAGCATCGGAATCTAAAACTGGACTCACAGAAGAGGTTCAAATCATAGAAAGGGAGAGGGTCAGTCCTCTTGTACTTAAGGTGTCATTGTGCCTTTTGTATAAAATTCGGATGCAATTTCTGTGTTTCATCGTCAATAAGAAGCTGCAAGGTATACTGTAAACCTGAAGTGAAGCATCAGAATCGAAAACTGGATTCACAGGAGAGGTTAAAATCATAGAAAGAGAGAGTGACAGTCCTCTTTTACTTAAGTCGGCATTGTGCCTTTTGTATTAAATTCCGTTGAAATTTCTGTGTTTCATCGTCAATAAAAAGGTGCAAGGTATCCAGTAAACCTGAAGTGAAGCATCGGAATCTAAAACTGGACTCACAGGAGAGATTCAAATCATAGAAAGGGAAAGTGTCAGTCCTCTTGTACTTAAATCGGCATTGTGCATTTTGTATCAAATTCGGATGCAATTTCTGTGTTTCATCGTCAATAAGAAGGTGCAAGGTATACAGTAAACATGAAGTGAAGCATCGGAATCCAAAACTGGACTCACAGGAGAGGTTAAAGTCATAGAAAGAGAAAGTGACAGTCCACTTTTACTTAAGTCGGCGTTGTGCCTTTTGTATTAAGTTCCGATGCAGTTTCTGTGATTCATCGTCAATAAGAAGGTGCAAGGTATACAGTAAACCTGAAGTGAAGCATCGGAATCTAAAACTGGAATCACAGGAGAGGTTCAAATCATAGGAAGTGAAAGTGTCAGTCCTCTTGTACTTAAGTCGGCATTGTGCCTTTTGTATTAAATTCCGATGCAATTTCTGTGTTTCATCGTCAATAAGAAGGTGCAAGGTATACAGCAAACCTGAAGTGAATCATCGGAATCTAAAACTGGACTCACAGGAGAGGTTCAAATCATACAAAGAGAGATTGACAGTCCTCTTTTACCTAAGCCGGCATTGTGCCTTTTGTATTAAATTCCAATGAAATTTCTGTGTTTCATCGTCAATAAGAAGGGCCAAGGGATACAGTAAACCTGAAGTGAAGCATCGGAATCTAAAACTGGACTCAAAGAAGAGGTTCAAATCATAGAAAGGGAGAGGGTCAGTCCTCTTGTACTTAAGTCGGCATTGTGCCTTTTGTATTAAATTCAGATGCAATTTCTGTGTTTCATCGTCAATAAGAAGGTGCAAGGTATACAGTAAACCTGAAGTGAAGCATCGGAATCGAAAACTGGACTCACAGGACAGGTTAAAATCATAGAAAGAGAGAGTGACAGTTCTCTTTTACTTAAGTCGGCATTGTGCCTTGTGTATTAAATTCCGTTGAAATTTCTGTGTTTCATCGTCAATAAGAAGGTGCAAGGTATACAGTAAACCTGAAGTGAAGCATCGGAATCTAAAACTGGACTCACAGGAGAGGTTCAAATCATAGAAAGGGAAAGTGTCAGTCCTCTTGTACTTAAGTCGGCATTGTGCATTTTGTATCAAATTCGGATGCAATTTCTGTGTTTCATCGTCAATAAGAAAGTGCAAGGTATACAGTAAACCTGAAGTGAAGCATCGGAATCCAAAACTGGACTCACAGGAGAGGTTAAAATCATAGAAAGAGAGAGTGACAGTCCTCTTTTACGTAAGTCGGCATTGTGCCTTTTGTATTAAATTCCGATGCAGTTTCTTTGGTTCATCGTCAATAAGAAGGTGCATGGTATACAGTAAACGTGAAGTGAAGCATCGGAATCTAAAACTGGACTCACAGGAGAGGTTCAAATCATAGAAAGTGAGAGTGTCAGTCCTCTTGTACTTAAGTGGACATTGTGACTTTTGATTTTAATTCCGATGCAATTTTTGTGTTTCATCGTCAATAAGAAGGTGCAAGGTATACAGTAAACATGAAGTGAAGCATCGGAATCTAAAACTGGAATCACAGGAGAGTTTGAAATCATAGAAAGTGAGAGTGTCTGTCCTTTTGTATTTAAGTCGTCATTGTGCCGTTTGCATTAAATTCCGATGCTATTTCTGTGTTTCATCGTCAATAAGAAGGTGCAAGGTAAACAGTAAACCTGGAGTGAAGCATCGGAATCCAAAACTGGACTCACAGGAGAGGGTCTAATTATAGAAAGAGAGAGTGACAGTCCCCTTATACTTAAGTCGGCATTATGCATATTGTATTAAATTCCGTTGAAATTTCTGTGTTTCATCGTCAATAAGAAGGTGCAAGGTATACAGTAAACCTGAAGTGAAGCATCGGAATCTAAAACTGGACACACAAGAGAGGTTCAAATCATAGAAAGGGAAAGTGTCAGTCCTCTTGTACTTAAGTCGGCATTGTGCCTTTTGTATTAAATTCGGATGCAATTTCTATGTTTCATCGTCAATAAGAAGGTGCAAGGTGTACAGTAAACCTGAAGTGAAGCATCGGAATCAAAAACTGGACTCACTGGAGAGGTTAAAATCATAGAAAGAGAGAGTGACAGTCCTCTTTTACTTAATTCGGCATTGTGCCTTTTGAATTAAATTCCGTTGAAATTTCTGTGTTTCATCGTCAATAAGAAGGTGCAAGGTATACAGTAAACCTGAAGTGAAGCATCGGAATCTAAAACTGGACTCACAGGAGAGGTTCAAATCATAGAAAGGGAAAGTGTCAGTCCTCTTGTACTTAAGTCGGCATTGTGCATTTTGTATCAAATTCGGATGCAATTTCTGTGTTTCATTGTCAATAAGAAGGTGCAAGGTATACAGTAAACCTGAAGTGAAGCATCGCAATCTAAAACTGGACTCACAGGAGAGGTTCAAATCATAGAAAGGGAAAGTGTCAGTCCTCTTGTACTTAAGTGGCATTGTGCCTTTTGTGTTAAATTCGGATGCAATTTCTGTTTTCCATCGTCAATAAGAAGGTCCAAAGGATACAGTAAACCTGAAGTGAAGCATCCGAATCCAAAACAGGACTAACGGGAGAGGTTCAAATCACAGAATGTGAGAGTGTCAGTCCTCTTTTACTTAAGTCAGCATTGTGCCTTTTGTATTAAATTCCAATGAAATTTCTGTGTTTCATCGTCAATAAGAAGGCCCAAGGGATACAGTAAACCTGAAGTGAAGCATCGGAATCTAAAACTGGACTCACAGAAGAGGTTCAAATCATAGAAAGGGAGAGGGTCAGTCCTCTTGTACTTAAGGTGTCATTGTGCCTTTTGTATAAAATTCGGATGCAATTTCTGTGTTTCATCGTCAATAAGAAGCTGCAAGGTATACTGTAAACCTGAAGTGAAGCATCAGAATCGAAAACTGGATTCACAGGAGAGGTTAAAATCATAGAAAGAGAGAGTGACAGTCCTCTTTTACTTAAGTCGGCATTGTGCCTTTTGTATTAAATTCCGTTGAAATTTCTGTGTTTCATCGTCAATAAAAAGGTGCAAGGTATCCAGTAAACCTGAAGTGAAGCATCGGAATCTAAAACTGGACTCACAGGAGAGATTCAAATCATAGAAAGGGAAAGTGTCAGTCCTCTTGTACTTAAATCGGCATTGTGCATTTTGTATCAAATTCGGATGCAATTTCTGTGTTTCATCGTCAATAAGAAGGTGCAAGGTATACAGTAAACATGAAGTGAAGCATCGGAATCCAAAACTGGACTCACAGGAGAGGTTAAAGTCATAGAAAGAGAAAGTGACAGTCCACTTTTACTTAAGTCGGCGTTGTGCCTTTTGTATTAAGTTCCGATGCAGTTTCTGTGATTCATCGTCAATAAGAAGGTGCAAGGTATACAGTAAACCTGAAGTGAAGCATCGGAATCTAAAACTGGAATCACAGGAGAGGTTCAAATCATAGGAAGTGAAAGTGTCAGTCCTCTTGTACTTAAGTCGGCATTGTGCCTTTTGTATTAAATTCCGATGCAATTTCTGTGTTTCATCGTCAATAAGAAGGTGCAAGGTATACAGCAAACCTGAAGTGAATCATCGGAATCTAAAACTGGACTCACAGGAGAGGTTCAAATCATACAAAGAGAGATTGACAGTCCTCTTTTACCTAAGCCGGCATTGTGCCTTTTGTATTAAATTCCAATGAAATTTCTGTGATTCATCGTCAATAAGAAGGGCCAAGGGATACAGTAAACCTGAAGTGAAGCATCGGAATCTAAAACTGGACTCAAAGAAGAGGTTCAAATCATAGAAAGGGAGAGGGTCAGTCCTCTTGTACTTAAGTCGGCATTGTGCCTTTTGTATTAAATTCGGATGCAATTTCTGTGTTTCATCGTCAATAAGAAGGTGCAAGGTATACAGTAAACCTGAAGTGAAGCATCGGAATCTAAAACTGGACATACAGGAGAGGTTCAAATCATAGAAAGGGAAAGTGTCAGTCCTCTTGTACTTAAGTCGGCATTGTGCATTTTGTATCAAATTCGGATGCAATTTCTGTGTTTCATCGTCAATAAGAGGGTGCAAGGTATACAGTAAACCTGAAGTGAAGCATCGGAATCCAAAACTGGACTCACAGGAGAGGTTAAAATCATAGAAAGAGAGAGTGACAGTCCTCTTTTACGTAAGTCGGCATTGTGCCTTTTGTATTAAATTCCGATGCAGTTTCTTTGGTTCATCGTCAATAAGAAGGTGCATGGTATACAGTAAACGTGAAGTGAAGCATCGGAATCTAAAACTGGACTCACAGGAGAGGTTCAAATCATAGAAAGTGAGAGTGTCAGTCCTCTTGTACTTAAGTGGACATTGTGACTTTTGATTTTAATTCCGATGCAATTTTTGTGTTTCATCGTCAATAAGAAGGTGCAAGGTATACAGTAAACATGAAGTGAAGCATCGGAATCTAAAACTGGAATCACAGGAGAGTTTGAAATCATAGAAAGTGAGAGTGTCTGTCGTTTTGTATTTAAGTCGTCATTGTGCCGTTTGCATTAAATTCCGATGCAATTTCTGTGTTTCATCGTCAATAAGAAGGTGCAAGGTAAACAGTAAACCTGGAGTGAAGCATCGGAATCCAAAACTGGACTCACAGGAGAGGGTCTAATTATAGAAAGAGAGAGTGACAGTCCCCTTATACTTAAGTCGGCATTATGCATATTGTATTAAATTCCGTTGAAATTTCTGTGTTTCATCGTCAATAAGAACGTGCAAGGTATACAGTAAACCTGAAGTGAAGCATCGGAATCTAAAACTGGACACACAAGAGAGGTTCAAATCATAGAAAGGGAAAGTGTCAGTCCTCTTGTACTTAAGTCGGCATTGTGCCTTTTGTATTAAATTCGGATGCAATTTCTATGTTTCATCGTCAATAAGAAGGTGCAAGGTGTACAGTAAACCTGAAGTGAAGCATCGGAATCAAAAACTGGACTCACTGGAGAGGTTAAAATCATAGAAAGAGAGAGTGACAGTCCTCTTTTACTTATGTCGGCATTGTGCCTTTTGTATTAAATTCCAATGAAATTTCTGTGTTTCATCGTCAATAAGAAAGCCCAAGGGATACAGTAAACCTGAAGTGAAGCATCGGAATCTAAAACTGGACTCACAGAAGAGGTTCAAATCATAGAAAGGGAGAGGGTCAGTCCTCTTGTACTTAAGGTGACATTGTGCCTTTTGTATTAAATTCGGATGCAAATTCTGTGTTTCATCGTCAATAAGAAGCTGCAAGGTATACAGTAAACCTGAAGTGAAGCATCGCAATATAAATCTGGACTCACAGGAGAGGTTCAAATCATAGAAAGGGAAAGTGTCAGACCTCTTGTACTTAAGTGGCATTGTGCCTTTTGTGTTAAATTCGGATGCAATTTCTGTTTTCCATCGTCAATAAGAAGGTCCAAAGGATACAGTAAACCTGAAGTGAAGCATCCGAATCCAAAACAGGGCTAACGGGAGAGGTTCAAATCACAGAATGTGAGAGTGTCAGTCCTCTTTTACTTAAGTCAGCATTGTGCCTTTTGTATTAAATTCCAATGAAATTTCTGTGTTTCATCGTCAATAAGAAAGCCCAAGGGATACAGTAAACCTGAAGTGAAGCATCGGAATCTAAAACTGGACTCACAGAAGAGGTTCAAATCATAGAAAGGGAGAGGGTCAGTCCTCTTGTACTTAAGGTGACATTGTGCCTTTTGTATTAAATTCGGATGCAAATTCTGTGTTTCATCGTCAATAAGAAGCTGCAAGGTATACTGTAAACCTGAAGTGAAGCATCGGAATCGAAAACTGCACTCACAGGAGAGGTTAAAATCATAGAAAGAGAGAGTGACAGTCCTCTTTTACTTAAGTCGGCATTGTGCCTTTTTTATTAAATTCCGTTGAAATTTCTGTGTTTCATCGTCAATAAAAAGGTGCAAGGTATACAGTAAACCTGAAGTGAAGCATCGGAATCTAAAACTGGACTCACAGGAGAGATTCAAATCATAGAAAGGGAAAGTGTCAGTCCTCTTGTACTTAAATCGGCATTGTGCATTTTGTATCAAATTCGGATGCAATTTCTGTGTTTCATCGTCAATAAGAAGGTGCAAGGTATACAGTAAACATGAAGTGAAGCATCGGAATCCAAAACTGGACTCACAGGAGAGGTTAAAGTCATAGAAAGAGAAAGTGACAGTCCACTTTTACTTAAGTCGACGTTGTGCCTTTTGTATTAAGTTCCGATGCAGTTTCTGTGATTCATCGTCAATAAGAAGGTGCAAGGTATACAGTAAACCTGAAGTGAAGCATCGGAATCTAAAACTGGACTCACAGGAGAGGTTCAAATCATAGAAAGTGAGAGTGTCAGTCCTCTTGTACTTAAGTCGGCATTGTGCCTTTTGTATTAAATTCGGATGCAATTTCTGTTTTCCATCGTCAATAAGAAGTTCCAAAGGATACAGTAAACCTGAAGTGAAGCATCGGAATCTAAAACTGGACCAACGGGAGAGGTTCAAATCACAGAAAGTGAGAGTGTCAGTCCTCTTCTACTTAAGTCGCCATTGTGCCTTTTGTGTTAAAATCGTATGCAATTTCTGTGTTTCATCGTTAATAAGAAGGTCCTAGGGATAAAGTAAACCTGAAGTGAAGCATCGGAATCTAAAACTGGAATCACAAGAGAGGTTCAAATGATAGAAAGTTAGAGTGTCAGTCCTCTTGTACTTAAGTCGACATTGTGCCTATTGATTTTAATTCCGATTCAATTTTTGTGTTTCATCGTCAATAAGAAGGTGCAAGGTATACAGTAAACCTGAAGTGAAGCATCGGAATCTAAAACTGGAATCACAGGAGAGGTTCAAATCATAGGAAGTGAGAGTGTCAGTCCTCTTGTACTTAAGTCGGCATTGTGCCTTTTGTATTAAATTCCGATGCAATTTCTGTGTTTCATCGTCAATAAGAAGGTGCAAGGTATACAGCAAACCTGAAGTGAATCATCGGAATCTAAAACTGAACTCACAGGAGAGGTTCAAATCATACAAAGAGAGAGTGACAGTCCTCTTTTACTTCAGTCGGCATTGTGCCTTTTGTATTAAATTCCAATGAAATATCTGTGTTTCATCGTCAATAAGAAGGGCCAAGGGATACAGTAAACCTGAAGTGAAGCATCGGAATCTAAAACTGGACTCATAGAAGAGGTTCAAATCATAGAAAGGGAGAGGGTCAGTCCTCTTGTACTTAAGTCGGCGTTGTGCCTTTTGTATTAAATTCGGATGCAATTTCTGTGTTTCATCGTCAATAAGAAGGTGCAAGGTATACAGTAAACCTGAAGTGAAGCATCGGAATCTAAAACTGGACATACAGGAGAGGTTCAAATCATAGAGAGGGATAGTGTCAGTCCTCTCGTACTTAAGTCGGCATTGTGCCGTTTGTATTAAATTCCGTTGCAATTTCTGTGTTTCATCGACAATAAGAAGGTGCAAGGTATACAGTAAACCTGAAGTGAAGCATCGGAATCGAAAACTGGACTCACAGGAGAGGTTAAAATCATAGAAAGAGAGAGTGACAGTTCTCTTTTACTTAAGTCGGCATTGTGCCTTTTGTATTAAATTCCGTTGAAATTTCTGTGTTTCATCGTCAATAAGAAGGTGCAAGGTATACAGTAAACCTGAAGTGAAGCATCGGAATCTAAAACTGGACTCACAGGAGAGGTTCAAATCATAGAAAGGGAGAGTGTCAGTCCTCTTGTACTTAAGTCGGCATTGTGCATTTTGTATCAAATTCGGATGCAATTTCTGTGTTTCATCGTCAATAAGAAGGTGCAAGGTATACAGTAAACCTGAAGTGAAGCATCGGAATCCAAAACTGGACTTACAGGAGAGGTTAAAATCATAGAAAGAGAGAGTGACAGTCCTCTTTTACGTAAGTCGGCATTGTGCCTTTTGTATTAAATTCCGATGCAGTTTCTTTGGTTCATCGTCAATAAGAAGGTGCATGGTATACAGTAAACGTGAAGTGAAGCATCGGAATCTAAAACTGGACTCACAGGAGAGGTTCAAATCATAGAAAGTGAGAGTGTCAGTCCTCTTGTACTTAAGTCGGCATTGTGCCTTTTATATTAAATTCGGATGCAATTTCTGTGTTTCATCGTCAACAAGAAGGTTCAAGGTATACAGTAAACCTGAAATGAAGCATCAGATTCTAAAACTGGACTCACAGGAGAGGTTCAAATCATAGAAGGTGAGAGTGTCAGTCCACTTGTACTTAAGTCGGCATTGTGCCTTTTGTATTAAATTCTGATGTTATTTCTGTGTTTCATCGTCAATAAGAAGGTGCAAGGGGTACAGTAAACCTGAAGTGAAGCTTCAGAATCTAAAACTGGAATCACAGGAGAGGTACAAATCATAGAAAGAGAGAGTGACAGTCCTCTTTTACTTAAGACTGCATTGTGCCTTTTGTATTAAATTCGGATGCAATTTCTGTTTTCCATCGTCAATAAGAAGGTCCAAAGGATACAGTAATCCGAAAGTGAAGCATCGGAATCTAAAACTGGACTAACAGGAGAGGATCAAATCATAGAAAGTTAGAGTGTCAGTCCTCTTGTACTTAAGTGGACATTGTGACTTTTGATTTAATTCCGATGCAATTTTTGTGTTTCATCGTCAATAAGAAGGTGCAAGGTATACAGTAAACATGAAGTGAAGCATCGGAATCTAAAACTGGAATCACAGGAGAGTTTGAAATCATAGAAAGTGAGAGTGTCTGTCCTTTTGTATTTAAGTCGTCATTGTGCCGTTTGCATTAAATTCCGATGCTATTTCTGTGTTTCATCGTCAATAAGAAGGTGCAAGGTAAACAGTAAACCTGGAGTGAAGCATCGGAATCCAAAACTGGACTCACAGGAGAGGGTCTAATTATAGAAAGAGAGAGTGACAGTCACCTTTTACTTAAGTCGGCATTATGCATATTGTATTAAATTCCGTTGAAATTTCTGTGTTTCATCGTCAATAAGAAGGTGCAAGGTATACAGTAAACCTGAAGTGAAGCATCGAAATCTAAAACTGGACTCACAGGAGAGGTTCAAATCATAGAAAGGCAAAGTGTCAGTCCTCTTGTACTTAAGTCGGCATTGTGCATTTTGTATCAAATTCGGATGCAATTTCTGTGTTTCATCGTCAATAAGAAGGTGCAAGGTATACAGTAAACCTGAAGTGAAGCATCGGAATCCAAAACTGGACTCACAGGAGAGGTTAAAATCATAGAAAGTGAGAGTGACAGTCCTCTTTTACGTAAGTCGGCATTGTGCCTTTTGTATTAAATTCCGATGCAGTTTCTTTGGTTCATCGTCAATAAGAAGGTGCATGGTATACAGTAAACGTGAAGTGAAGCATCGGAATCTAAAACTGGACTCACAGGAGAGGTTCAAATCATAGAAAGTGAGAGTGTCAGTCCTCTTGTACTTAAGTCGGCATTGTGCCTTTTATATTAAATTCGGATGCAATTTCTGTGTTTCATCGTCAACAAGAAGGTTCAAGGTATACACTAAACCTGAAATGAAGCATCAGATTCTAAAACTGGACTCACAGGAGAGGTTCAAATCATAGAAGGTGAGAGTGTCAGTCCACTTGTACTTAAGTCGGCATTGTGCCTTTTGTATTAAATTCTGATGTTATTTCTGTGTTTCATCGTCAATAAGAAGGTGCAAGGTGTACAGTAAACCTGAAGTGAAGCTTTGGAATTTAAAACTGGAATCACAGGAGAGGTACAAATCATAGAAAGAGAGAGTGACAGTCCTCTTTTACTTAAGACTGCATTGTGCCTTTTGTATTAAATTCGGATGCAATTTCTGTTTTCCATCGTCAATAAGAAGGTCCAAAGGATACAGTAAACCGAAAGTGAAGCATCGGAATCTAAAACTGGACTAACAGGAGAGGATCAAATCACAGAAAGTGAAAGTCTCAGTCCTCTTTTACTTAAGTCGGCATTGTGCCTTTTGTGTTAAATTCGGTTGCAATTTCTGTGTTTAATCGTCAATAACAAGGTCCAAGGGATACAGTAAACCCGAAGTGAAGCATCGGAATCTAAAACTGGAATCACAGGAGAGCTCCAAATCATAGAAAGTTAGAGTGTCAGTCCTCTTGTACTTAAGTGGACATTGTGACTTTTGATTTTAATTCCGATGCAATTTTTGTGTTTCATCGTCAATAAGAAGGTGCAAGGTATACAGTAAACATTTAGTGAAGCATCGGAATCTAAAACTGGAATCACAGGAGAGTTTGAAATCATAGAAAGTGAGAGTGTCTGTCCTTTTGTATTTAAAGCGTCATTGTGCCGTTTGCATTAAATTCCGATGCTATTTCTGTGTTTCATCGTCAATAAGAAGGTGCAAGGTATACAGTAAACCTGAAGTGAAGCATCGGAATCTAAAACTGGACTCACAGGAGAGGTTCAAATCATAGGAAGGGAAAGTGTCAGTCCTCTTGTACTTAAGTCGGCATTGTGCATTTTGTATCAAATTCGGATGCAATTTCTATGTTTCATCGTCAATAAGAAGGTGCAAGGTGTACAGTAAACCTGAAGTGAAGCATCGGAATCAAAAACTGGACTCACAGGAGAGGTTAAAATCATAGAAAGAGAGAGTGACAGTCCTCTTTTACTTAAGTCGGCATTGTGCCTTTTGTATTAAATTCCGTTGAAATTTCTGTGTTTCATCGTCAATAAGAAGGTGCAAGGTATACAGTAAATATGAAGTGAAGCATCGGAATCTAAAACTGGACTCACAGGAGAGGTTCAAATCATAGAAAGGGAAAGTGTCAGTCCTCTTGTACTTAAGCCGGCATTGTGCATTTTGTATCAAATTCGGATGCAATTTCTGTGTTTCATCGTCAATAAGAAGGTGCAAGGTATACAGTAAACCTGAAGTGAAGCATCGGAATCCAAAACGGAACTCACAGTAGAGGTTAAAATCATAGAAAGAGAGAGTGACAGTCCTCTTTTTCTTAAGTTGGCGTTGTGCCTTTAGTATTAAATTCCAAATTAATTTCTGTGTTTCATCGTCAATAAGAAGGTGCAAGGTATACAGTAAACCTGAAGTGAAGCATCGGAATCTAAAACAGGACTCACAGGAGAGGTTCAAATCATGGAAAGTGAGAGTGTCAGTCCTCTTGTACTTAAGTCGGCATTTTGCCTTTTGTATTAAATTTGGATGCAATTTCTGTTTTCCATCGTCAATAAGAAGGTCCAAAGGATACAGTAAACCTGAAGTGAAGCATCGGAATCTAAAACTGGACTAACGGGAGAGGTTCAAATCACAGAAAGTGAGAGTGTCAGTCCTCTTTTACTTAAGTCGGAATTCTGCCTTTTGTGTTAAATTCGGATGCAATTTCTGTGTTTCATCGTCAATAAGAAGGTGCAAGGTACACAGTAAACATGAAGTGAAGCATCGGAATCCAAAACTGGACTCACGGGAGAGGTTAACGTCATAGAAAGAGAAAGTGACAGTCCACTTTTACTTAAGTCGGCGTTGTGCCTTTTGTATTAAGTTCCGATGCAGTTTCTGTGTTTCATCGTCAATAAGAAGGTGCTAGGTATACAGTAAACCTGAAGTGAAGCATCGGAATCTAAAACTGGACTCACAGGAGAGGTTCAAATCATAGAAAGTGAGAGTGTCAGTCCTCTTGTACTTATGTCGGCATTGTGCCTTTTGTATTAAATTCGGATGCAATTTCTGTTTTCCATCGTCAATAAGAAGTTCCAAAGGATACAGTAAACCTGAAGTGAAGTATCGGAATCTAAAACTGGACTAACGGGAGAGGTTCAAATCACAGAAAGTGAGAGTGTCAGTCCTCTTTTACTTAAGTCGCCATTGTGCCTTTTGTGTTAAAATCGTATGCAATTTCTGTGTTTCATCGTTAATAAGAAGGTCCTAGGGATAAAGTAAACCTGAAGTGAAGCATCGGAATCTAAAACTGGAATCACAAGAGAGGTTCAAATGATAGAAAGTTAGAGTGTCAGTCCTCTTGTACTTAAGTCGACATTGTGCCTATTGATTTTAATTCCGATTCAATTTTTGTGTTTCATCGTCAATAAGAAGGTGCAAGGTATACAGTAAACCTGAAGTGAAGCATCGGAATCTAAAACTGGAATCACAGGAGAGGTTCAAATCATAGGAAGTGAGAGTGTCAGTCCTCTTGTACTTAAGTCGGCATTGTGCCTTTTGTATTAAATTCCGATGCAATTTCTGTGTTTCATCGTCAATAAGAAGGTGCAAGGTATACAGTAAACCTGAAGTGAAGTATCGGAATCTAAAACTGGACTAACGGGAGAGGTTCAAATTACAGAAAGTGAGAGTGTCAGTCCTCTTTTACTTAAGTCGCCATTGTGCCTTTTGTGTTAAAATCGTATGCAATTTCTGTGTTTCATCGTTAATAAGAAGGTCCTAGGGATAAAGTAAACCTGAAGTTAAGCATCGGAATCTAAAACTGGACTCAAAGAAGAGGTTCAAATCATAGAAAGGGAGAGGGTCAGTCCTCTTGTACTTAAGTCTGCATTGTGCCTTTTGTATTAAATTCGGATGCAATTTCTGTGTTTCATCGTCAATAAGAAGGTGCAAGGTATACAGTAAACCTGAAGTGAAGCATCGGAATCTAAAACTGGACATACAGGAGAGGTTTAAATCATAGAAAGGGATAGCGTCAGTCCTCTCGTACTTAAGTCGGCATTGTGCCGTTTGTATTAAATTCCGATGCAATTTCTGTGTTTCATCGTCAATAAGAAGGTGCAAGGTATACAGTAAACCTGAAGTGAAGCATCGGAATCGAAAACTGGACTCACAGGAGATGTTAAAATCATAGAAAGAGAGAGTGACAGTTCTCTTTTACTTAAGTCGGCATTGTGCCTTTTGTATTAAATTCCGTTGAAATTTCTGTGTTTCATCGTCAATAAGAAGGTGCAAGGTATACAGTAAACCTGAAGTGAAGCATCGGAATCTAAAACTGGACTCACAGGAGAGGTTCAAATCATAGAAAGGGAAAGTGTCAGTCCTCTTGTACTTAAGTCGGCATTGTGCATTTTGTATCAAATTCGGATGCAATTTCTGTGTTTCATCGTCAATAAGAAGGTGCAAGGTATACAGTAAACCTGAAGTGAAGCATCGGAATCCAAAACTGGACTCACAGGAGAGGTTAAAATCATTGAAAGAGAGAGTGACAGACCTCTTTTACGTAAGTCGCCATTGTGCCTTTTGTATTAAATTCCGATGCAGTTTCTTTATTTCATCGTCAATAAGAAGGTGCATGGTATACAGTAAACGTGAAGGGAAGCATCGGAATCTAAATCTGGACTCACAGGAGAGGTACAAATCATAGAAAGTGAGAGTGTCAGTCCTCTTGTACTTAAGTCGGCATTGTGCCTTTTATATTAAATTCGGATGCAATTTCTGTGTTTCATCGTCAACAAGAAGGTTCAAGGTATACAGTAAACCTGAAATGAAGCATCAGATTCTAAAACTGGACTCACAGGAGAGGTTCAAATCATAGAAGGTGAGAGTGTCAGTCCACTTGTACTTAAGTCGGCATTGTGCCTTTTGTATTAAATTCTGATGTTATTTCTGTGTTTCATCGTCAATAAGAAGGTGCAAGGTGTACAGTAAACCTGAAGTGAAGCTTCGGAATCTAAAACTGGAATCACAGGAGAGGTACAAATCATAGAAAGAGAGAGTGACAGTCCTCTTTTACTTAAGACTGCATTGTGCCTTTTGTATTAAATTCGGATGCAATTTCTGTTTTCCATCGTCAATAAGAAGGTCCAAAGGATACAGTAAACCTAAAGTGAAGCATCGGAATCTAAAACTGGACTAACAGGAGAGGATCAAATCACAGAAAGTGAAAGTGTCAGTCCTCTTTTACTTAAGTTGGCATTGTGCCTTTTGTGTTAAATTCGGTTGCAATTTCTGTGTTTAATCGTCAATAACAAGGTCCAAGGGATACAGTAAACCCGAAGTGAAGCATCGGAATGTAAAACTGGAATCACAGGAGAGTTTGAAATCATAGAAAGTGAGAGTGTCTGTCCTTTTGTATTTAAGTCGTCATTGTGCCGTTTGCATTAAATTCCGATGCTATTTCTGTGTTTCATCGTCAATAAGAAGGTGCAAGGTAAACAGTAAACCTGGAGTGAAGCATCGGAATCCAAAACTGGACTCACAGGAGAGGGTCTAATTATAGAAAGTTTGAGTGACAGTCCCCTTTTACTTAAGTCGGCATTATGCACATTGTATTAAATTCCGTTGAAATATCTGTGTTTCATCGTCAATAAGAAGGTGCAAGGTATACAGTAAACCTGAAGTGAAGCATCGGAATCTAAAACTGGACACACAAGAGAGGTTCAAATCATAGAAAGGGAAAGTGTCAGTCCTCTTGTACTTAAGTCGGCATTGTGCCTTTTGTATTAAATTCGGATGCAATTTCTATGTTTCATCGTCAATAAGAAGGTGCAAGGTGTACAGTAAACCTGAAGTGAAGCATCGGAATCAAAAACTGGACTCACAGGAGAGGTTAAAATCATAGAAAGAGAGAGTGACAGTCCTCTTTTACTTAAGTCGGCATTGTGCCTCTTGTATTAAATTCCGTTGAAATTTCTGTGTTTCATCGTCAATAAGAAGGTGCAAGGTATACAGTAAACCTGAAGTGAAGCATCGGAATCTAAAACTGGACTCACAGGAGAGGTTCAAATCATAGAAAGGGAAAGTGTCAGTCCTCTTGTACTTAAGTCGGCATTGTGCATTTTGTATCAAATTCGGATGCAATTTCTGTGTTTCATCGTCAATAAGAAGGTGCAAGGTATACAGTAAACCTGAAGTGAAGCATCGGAATCCAAAACTGATCTCACAGGAGAGGTTAAAATCATAGAAAGAGAGAGTGACAGTCCTCTTTTTCTTAAGTTGGCATTGTGCCTTTTGTATTAAATTCGGATGCAATTTCTGTTTTCCATCGACAATAAGAAGGTCCAAGGGATACAGTAAACCTGAAGTGAAGCATCGGAATCTAAAACTGGAATCACAGGAGAGGTTCAAATGATAGAAAGGTAGAGTGTCAGTCCTCTTGTACCTAAGTCGACATTGTGCCTTTTGATTTTAATTCCGATGCAATTTTTGTGTTTCATCGTCAATAAGAAGGTGCAAGGCATACAGTAAACCTGGAGTGAAGCATCGGAATCTAAAACTGGAATCACAGGAGAGGTTCAAATCATAGGAAGTGAGAGTGTCAGTCCTCTTGTACTTAAGTCGGCATTGTGCCTTTTGTATTAAACTCCGATGCAATTTCTGTGTTTCATCGTCAATAAGAAGGTGCAAGGTATACAGTAAACCTGAAGTGAAGCATCGGAATCTAAAACTCGACTCACAGGAGAGGTTCAAATCATACAAAGAGTGAGTGACAGTCCTCTTTTACTTAAGTCGGCATTGTGCCTTTTGTATTTAATTCCAATGAAATTTCTGTGTTTCATCGTCAATAAGAAGGTCCAAGGGATACAGTAAACCTGAAGTGAAGCATCGGAATCTAAAACTGGACTCACAGAAGAGGTTCAAATCATAGAAAGGGAGAGGTCAGTCCTCTTGTACTTAAGTCGTAATTGTGCCTTTAGTATTAAATTCGGATGCAATTTCTGTGTTTCATCGTCAACAAGAAGGTTCAAGGTATACAGTAAACCTGAAATGAAGCATCAGATTCTGAAACTGGACTCACAGGAGAGGTTCAAATCATAGAAGGTGAGAGTGTCAGTCCACTTGTACTTAAGTCGGCATTGTGCCTTTTGTATTAAATTCTGATGTTATTTCTGTGTTTCATCGTCAATAAGAAGGTGCAAGGTGTACAGTAAACCTGAAGTGAAGCATCGGAATCAAAAACTGGACTCACAGGAGAGGTTAAAATCATAGAAAGAGAGAGTGACAGTCCTCTTTTACTTAAGTCGGCATTGTGCCTTTTGTATTAAATTCCGTTGAAATTTCTGCAAGGTGCAAGGTATACGGTAAACCTGAAGTGAAGCATCGGAATCTAAAACTGGACTAACGGGAGAGGTTCAAATCACAGAAAGTGAGAGTGTCAGTCCTCTTTTACTTAAGTCGGAATTCTGCCTTTTGTGTTAAATTCGGATGCTATTTCTGTGTTTCATCGTCAATAAGAAGGTCCAAGGGATAGAGTAAACCTGAAGTGAAGCATCAGAATCTAAAACTGGAATCACAGGAGAGGGTCAAATCATAGAAAGTGAGAGTGTCAGTCCTCTAGTACTTAAGTCGGCATTGTGCCTTTTGTATTAAATTCGGATGCAATTTCTGTGTTTCATCGTCAACAAGAAGGTTCAAGGTATACAGTAAACCTGAAATGAAGCATCAGATTCTAAAACTGGACTCACAGGAGAGGTTCAAACCATAGAAGGTGAGAGTGTCAGTCCACTTGTACTTAAGTCGGCATTGTGCCTTTTGTATTAAATTCTGATGTTATTTCTGTGTTTCATCGTCAATAAGAAGGTGCAAGGTGTACAGTAAAGCTGAAGTGAAGCTTCGGACTCTAAAACTGGAATCACAGGAGAGGTACAAATCATAGAAAGAGAGAGTGACAGTCCTCTTTTACTTAAGACTGCATTGTGCCTTTTGTATTAAATTCGGATGCAATTTCTGTTTTCCATCGTCAATAAGAAGGTCCAAAGGATACAGTAAACCTAAAGTGAAGCATCGGAATCTAAATCTGGACTAACAGGAGAGGATCAAATCACAGAAAGTGAAAGTGTCAGTCCTCTTTTACTTAAGTCGGCATTGTGCCTTTTGTGTTAAATTCGGATGCAATTTCTGTGTTTAATCGTCAATAACAAGGTCCAAGGGATACAGTAAACCCGAAGTGAAGCATCGGAATCTAAAACTGGAATCACAGGAGAGGTCCAAATCATAGAAATTTAGAGTGTCAGTCCTCTTGTACTTAAGTGGACATTGTGACTTTTGATTTTAATTCCGATGCAATTTTTGTATTTCATCGTCAATAAGCAGGTGCAAGGTATACAGTAAACATGAAGTGAAGCATCGGAATCTAAAACTGGAATCACAGGAGAGTTTGAAATCATAGAAAGTGAGAGTGTCTGTTCTTTTGTATTTAAGTCGTCATTGTGCCGTTTGCATTAAATTCCGATGCTATTTCTGTGTTTCATCGTCAATAAGAACGTGCAAGGTAAACAGTAAACCTGGAGTGAAGCATCGGAATCAAAAACTGGACTCACAGGAGAGGTTAAAATCATAGAAAGAGAGAGTGACAGTCCTCTTTTACTTAAGTCGGCATTGTGCCTTTTGTATTAAATTCCGTTGAAATTTCTGTGTTTCATCGTCAATAAGAAGGTGCAAGGTATACAGCAAACCTGAAGTGAAGCATCGGAATCTAAAACTGGACTCACAGGAGAGGTTCAAATCATAGAAAGGGAAAGTGTCAGTCCTCTTGTACTTAAGTCGGCATTGTATATTTTGTATTAAATTCGGATGCAATTTCTGTGATTCATCGTCAATAAGAAGGTGCAAGGTATACAGTAAACCTGAAGTGAAGCATCGGAATCCAAAACTGAACTCACAGGAGAGGTTAAAATTATAGAAAGGGAGAGTGACAGTCCTCTTTTACTAAAGTTGGCATTGTGCCTTTTGTAATTAATTCCGAATTAATTTCTGTGTTTCATCGTCAATAAGAAGGTGCAAGGTATACAGTAAACCTGAAGTGAAGCATCGGAATCTAAAACAGGACTCACAGGAGAGGTTCAAATCATGGAAAGTGAGAGTGTCAGTCCTCTTGTACTTAAGTCGGCATTTTGCCTTTTGTATTAAATTCGGATGCAATTTCTGTTTTCCATCGTCAATAAGAAGGTCCAAAGGATACAGTAAACCTGAAGTGAAGCATCGGCATCTAAAACTGGACTAACGGGAGAGGTTCAAATCACAGAAAGTGAGAGTGTCAGTCCTCTTTTACTTAAGTCGGAATTCTGCCTTTTGTGTTAAATTCGGATGCAATTTCTGTGTTTCATCGTCAATAAGAAGGTCCAAGGGATACAGTAAACCTGAAGTGAAGCATCGGAATCTAAAACTGGAATCACAGGAGAGGTTCAAATGATAGAAAGGTAGAGTGTCAATCCTCTTGTACTTAAGTCGACATTGTGCATTTTGATTTTAATTCCGATGCAATTTTTGTGTTTCATCGTCAATAAGAAGGTGCAAGGCATACTGTAAACCTGGAGTGAAGCATCGGAATCTAAAACTGGACTAACGGGAGAGGTTCAAATCACAGAAAGTGAGAGTGTCAGTCCTCTTTTACTTAAGTCAGCATTGTGCCTTTTGTGTTAAATTCGGATGCAATTTCTGTGTTTCATCGGCAATAAGAAGGTCCTAGGGATACAGTAAACCTGAGGTGAAGCATCGGAATCTAAAACTGGAATCACAAGAGAGGTTCTAATGATAGAAAGTTAGAGTGTCAGTCCTCCTGTACTTAAGTCGACATTGTGCCTTTTGATTTTAATTCCGATTCAATTTTTGTGTTTCATCGTCAATAAGAAGGTGCAAGGTATACAGTAAACCGGAAGCGAAGCATCGGAATCTAAAACTGGAATCACAGGAGAGGTTCAAATCATAGGAAGTGAGAGTGTCAGTCCTCTTGTACCTAAGTCGGCATTGTGCCTTTTGTATTAAATTCCGATGCAATTTCTGTGTTTCATCGTCAATAAGAAGGAGCAAGGGATACAGTAAACCTGAAGTGAAGCATCGGAATCTAAAACTGGACTCACAGAAGAGGTTCAAATCATAGAAAGGGCGAGGGTCAGTCCTCTTGTACTTAAGTCGGCATAGTGACTTTTGTATTAAATTCGGATGCAATTTCTGTGTTTCATCGTCAATAAGAAGGTGCAAGGTATACAGTAAACCTGAAGTGAAGCATCGGAATCTAATACTGGACTCACAGGAGAGGTTCAAATCATAGATAGTGAGAGTGTCAGTCCTCTTGTACTTAAGTCGGCATTGTGAATTTTGTATTAAATTCCTATGCAATTTCTGTGTTTCATCGTCAATAAGAATGTGCAAGGTATTCAGTAAACCTGAAGTGAAACATCGGAATCTAAAACTGGAATCACAGGAGAGTTTCAAATCATAGAATGTGAGAGTGTCAGTCCTTTTGTATTTAAGTCGGCATTGTGCCGTTTGTATTAAATTCGGATGCAATTTCTGTGTTTCATCGTCAATAAGAAGGTGCAAGGTATACAGTAAACCTGAAGTGAAGCATCGGAATCGAAAACTGGACTCACAGGAGAGTTTAAAATCATAGAAAGAGAGAGTGAGGGTTCTCTTTTACTTAAGTCGCCATTGTGCCTTTTGTATTAAATTCCGTTGAAATTTCTGTGTGTCATCGTCAATAAGAAGGTGCAAGGTATACAGTAAACCTGAAGTGAAGCATCGGAATCTAAAACTGGACTCACAGGAGAGGTTCAAATCATAGAAAGGGAAAGTGTCAGTCCTCTTGTACTTAAGTCGGCATTGTGCCTTTTGTATTAAATTCGGATGCAATTTCTGTGTTTCATCGTCAATAAGAAAGTGCAAGGTATACAGTAAACCTGATGTGAAGCATCGGAATCCAAAACTGGACTCACAGGAGAGGTTAAAATCATAGAAAGAGAGAGTGACAGTCCTCTTTTACTTAAGACTGCATTGTGCCTTTTGTATTAAATTCCGTTGAAATTTCTGTGTTTCATCGTCAATAAGAAGGTGCAAGGTATACAGTAAACCTAAAGTGAAGCATCGGAATCTAAAACTAGACTCACAGGAGAGGTACAAATCATAGAAAGAGAGAGTGACAGTCCTCTTTTACTTAAGACTGCATTGTGCCTTTTGTATTAAATTCCGATGAAATTTCTGTGTTTCATCGTCAATAAGAAGGTGCAAGGTATACAGTAAACCTAAAGTGAAGGATCGGAATCTAAAACTGGACTCACAGGACAGGTACAAATCATAGAAAGAGAGAGTGACAGTCCTCTTTTACTTAAGACTGCATTGTGCCTTTTGTATTAAATTCCGTTGAAATTTCTGTGTTTCATTGTCAATAAGAAGGTGCAAAGTATACAGTAAACCTGAAGTGAAGTATCGGAATCTAAAACTGGACTCACAGGAGAGGTTCAAATCATAGAAAGGGGAAGTGTCAGTCCTCTTGTACTTAAGTCGGCATTGTGCCTTTTGTATTAAATCCGGATGCAATTTCTGTGTTTCATCATCAATAAGAAGCTGCAAGGTATACAGTAAACCTGAAGAGAAGCATCGGAATCGAAAACTGGACTCACAGGAGAGGTTAATATCATAGAATGAGAGAGTGACAGTCCTCTTTTACTTAAGTCGGCATTGTGCCTTTTGTATTAAATTCCGTTGAAATTTCTGTGTTTCATCGTCAATAAGAAGGTGCAAGGTATACAGTAAACCTGAAGTGAAGCATCGGAATCTAAAACTGGACTCACAGGAGAGGTTCAAATCATAGAAAGGGAAAGTGTCAGTCCTCTTGTACTTAAGTCGGCATTGTGCAATTTGTATCAAATTCGGATGCAATTTCTGTGTTTCATCGTCAATAAGAAAGTGCATGGTATACAGTAAACCTGAAGTGAAGCATCGGAATCCAAAACTGGACTCACAGGAGAGGTTAAAATCATAGAAAGAGAGAGTGACAGTCCTCTTTTACTTAAGTCGGCATTGTGCCTTTTGTATTAAATTCCGATGCAATTTCTGTGTTTCATCGTCATTAAGAACGTGCAAGGTATACAGTAAACATGAAGTGAAGCTTCGGAATCTATAACTGGACTCACAGGAGAGGTTCAAATCATAGAAAGTGAGAGTGTCAGTCCTCTTGTACTTAAGTCGGCATTGTGCCTTTTGTATTAAATTCGCATGCAATTTCAATTTTCCATCGTCAATAAGAAGGTCCAAAGGATACAGTATACCTGAAGTGAAGCATCGGAATCTAAAACTGGACTAACGGGAGAGGTTCAAATCACAGAAAGTGAGCGTGTCAGTCCTCTTTTACTTAAGTCTGCATTGTGCCTTTTGTGTTAAATTCGGATGCAATTTCTGTGTTTCATCGGCAATAAGAAGGTCCTAGGGATACAGTAAACCTGAAGTGAAGCATCGGAAACTAAAACTGGAATCACAAGAGAGGTTCAAATGATAGAAAGTTAGAGTGTCAGTCCTCCTGTACTTAAGTCGACATTGTGCCTTTTGATTTTAATTCCTATTCAATTTTTGTGTTTCATCGTCAATAAGAAGGTGCAAGGTATACAGTAAACCTGAAGTGAAGCATCGGAATCTAATACTGGACTCACAGAAGAGGTTCAAATCATAGAAAGGGAGAGGGTCAGTCCTCTTGTACTTAAGTCGGTATTGTAACATTTGTATTAAATTCGGATGCAATTTCTGTGTTTCCTCGTCAATAAGAAGGTGCAAGGTATACAGTAAACCTGAAGTGAAGCATCGGAATCTAATACTGGACTCACAGGAGAGGTTCAAATCATAGATAGTGAGAGTGTCAGTCCTCTTGTACTTAAGTCGGCATTGTGAATTTTGTATTAAATTCCTATGCAATTTCTGTGTTTCATCGTCAATAAGAAGGTGCAAGGTATTGAGTAAACCTGAAGTGAAACATCGGAATCTAAAACTGGAATCACAGGAGAGTTTCAAATCATAGAAAGTTAGAGTGTCAGTCCTATTGTATTTAAGTCGGCATTGTGCCGTTTGTATTAAATTCGGATGCAATTTCTGTGTTTCATCGTCAATAAGAAGGTGCAAGGTATACATAAAACCTGAAGTGAAGCATCGGAATCGAAAACTGGACTCATAGGAGAGGTTAAAATCATAGAAAGAGAGAGTGACAGTTGTCTTTTACTTAAGTGGGCATTGTGCCTTTTGTATTAAATCCCGTTGAAATTTCTGTGTGTCATCGTCAATAAGAAGGTGCAAGGTATACAGTAAACCTGAAGTGAAGCATCGGAATCTAAAACTGGACTCACAGGAGAGGTTCAAATCATAGAAAGGGAAAGTGTCAGTCCTCTTGTACTTAAGTCGGCATTGTGCCTTTTGTATTAAATTCCGATGCAATTTATGTGTTTCATCGTCAATAAGAAGGTGCAAGGTATACAGTAAACCTGAAGTGAAGCATCGGAATCTAAAACTGGAATCTCAGGAGAGGTTCAAATCATAGAAAGTGAGAGTGTCACTCCTCTTGTACTTAAGTCGGCATTGTGCATTTTGTATTAAATTCGGATGCAATCTCTGTGTTTCATCGTCAACAAGAAGGTTCAAGGTATACAGTAAACCTGAAATGAAGCATCAGATTCTAAAACTGGACTCACAGAAGAGGTTCAAATCATAGAAGGTGAGAGTGTCAGTCCACTTGTACATAAGTCGGCATTGTGCCTTTTGTATTAAATTCTGATGTTATTTCTGTGTTTCATCGTCAATAAGAAGGTGCAAGGTATACAGTAAACCTGAAGTGAAGCATCGCAATCTAAAACTGGACTCACAGGAGAGGTACAAATCATAGATAGTGAGAGTGTCAGTCCTCTTGTACTTAAGTCGGCATTGTGCCTTTTGTATTAAATTCGGATGCAATTTCTGTTTTCCATCGTCAATAAGAAGGTCCAAAGGATACAGTAAACCTAAAGTGAAGCATCGGAATCTAAAACTGGACTAACAGGATAGGATCAAATCACAGAAAGTGAAAGTGTCAGTCCTCTTTTACTTAAGTCGGCATTGTGCCTTTTGTGTTAAATTCGGATGCAATTTTTGTGTTTCATCGTCAATAACAAGGTCCAAGGGATACAGTAAACCCAAAGTGAAGCATCGGAATCTAAAACTGGAATCACAGGAGAGGTCCAAATCATAGAAAATTAGAGTGTCACTCCTCTTGTACTTAAGTCGACATTGTGCCTTTTGATTTTAATTCCGATGCAATTTTTGTGTTTCATCGTCAATAAGAAGGTGCAAGGTATACAGTAAACCTGAAGTGAAGCATCGGAATCTAAAACTGGTATCACAGGAGAGTTTGAAATCATAGAAAGTGAGAGTGTCTGTCCTTTTGTATTTAAGTCGTCATTGTGCCGTTTGTATTAAATTCCGATGCTATTTCTGTGTTTCATCGTCAATAAGAACGTGCAAGGTATACAGTAAACCTGGAGTGAAGCATCGGAAACAAAAACTGGACTCACAGGAGAGGTTCAAATTATAGAGAGTGGCAGTCCTCTTTTACTTAAGTCGGCATTGTGCCTTTGTATTAAATTCCGATGAAATTTCTGTGTTTCATCGTCAATAAGAAGGCCCTTGGGATACAGTAAACCTGAAGTGAAGCATCGGAATCTAAAACTGGACTCACAGGAGAGGTTCTTATCATAGAAAGGGAAAGTGTCAGTCCTCTTGTACTTAAGTCGGCATTGTGCATTTTGTATTAAATTCGGATGCAATTTCTGTGTTTCATCGTCAATAAGAAGGTGCAAGGTATACAGTAAACCTGAAGTGAAGCATCGGAATCGAAAACTTGACTCACAGGAGAGGTTAAAATCATAGAAAGAGAGAGTGACAGTCCTCTTTTACTTAAATCGGCATTGTGCATATTGTATTAAATTCCGTTGAAATTTCTGTGTTTCATCGTCAATAAGAAGGTGCAAGGTATACAGTAAACCTGAAGTGAAGCATCGGAATCTAAAACTGGACCCACAGGAGATGTTCAAATCATAGAAAGGGAAATAGTCAGTCCTCTTGTGCTTAAGCCGGCATTGTGCCTTTTGTATTAAATTCGGATGCAATTTCTGTGTTTCATCGTCAATAAGAAGGTGCAAGGTATACAGTAAACCTAAAGTGAAGCATCGGAATCTAAAACTAGACTCACAGGAGAGGTACAAATCAGAGAAAGAGACAGCGACAGTCCTCTTTTACTTTAGACTGCATTGTGCCTTTTGTATTAAATTCCGATGAAATTTCTGTGTTTCATCGTCAATAAGAAGGTGCAAGGTATACAGTAAACCTAAAGTGAAGCATCGGAATCTAAAACTGGACTCACAGGAGAGGTACAAATCATAGAAAGAGAGAGTGACAGTCCTCTTTTACTTAAGACTGCATTGTGCCTTTTGTATTAAATTCCGTTGAAATTTCTGTGTTTCATTGTCAATAAGAAGGTGCAAAGTATACAGTAAACCTGAAGTGAAGTATCGGAATCTAAAACTGGACTCACAGGAGAGGTTCAAATCATAGAAAGGGGAAGTGTCAGTCCTCTTGTACTTAAGTCGGCATTGTGCCTTTTGTATTAAATCCGGATGCAATTTCTGTGTTTCATCATCAATAAGAAGCTGCAAGGTATACAGTAAACCTGAAGTGAAGCATCGGAATCGAAAACTGGTCTCACAGGAGAGGTTAATATCATAGAATGAGAGAGTGACAGTCCTCTTTTACTTAAGTCGGCATTGTGCCTTTTGTATTAAATTCCGTTGAAATTTCTGTGTTTCATCGTCAATAAGAAGGTGCAAGGTATACAGTAAACCTGAAGTGAAACATCGGAATCTAAAACTGGACTCACAGGAGAGGTTCAAATCATAGAAAGGAAAAGTGTCAGTCCTCTTGTACTTAAGTCGGCATTGTGCAATTTGTATCAAATTCGGATGCAATTTCTGTGTTTCATCGTCAATAAGAAAGTGCATGGTATACAGTAAACCTGAAGTGAAGCATCGGAATCCAAAACTGGACTCACAGGAGAGGTTAAAATCATAGAAAGAGAGAGTGACAGTCCTCTTTTACTTAAGTCGGCATTGTGCCTTTTGTATTAAATTCCGATGCAATTTCTGTGTTTCATCGTCATTAAGAACGTGCAAGGTATACAGTAAACATGAAGTGAAGCATCGGAATCTATAACTGGACTCACAGGAGAGGTTCAAATCATAGAAAGTGAGAGTGTCAGTCCTCTTGTACTTAAGTCGGCATTGTGGCTTTTGTATTAAATTCGCATGCAATTTCAATTTTCCATCGTCAATAAGAAGGTCCAAAGGATACAGTATACCTGAAGTGAAGCATCGGAATCTAAAACTGGACTAACGGGAGAGGTTCAAATCACAGAAAGTGAGCGTGTCAGTCCTCTTTTACTTAAGTCAGCATTGTGCCTTTTGTGTTAAATTCGGATGCAATTTCTGTGTTTCATCGGCAATAAGAAGGTCCTAGGGATACAGTAAACCTGAAGTGAAGCATCGGAAACTAAAACTGGAATCACAAGAGAGGTTCAAATGATAGAAAGTTAGAGTGTCAGTCCTCCTGTACTTAAGTCGACATTGTGCCTTTTGATTTTAATTCCTATTCAATTTTTGTGTTTCATCGTCAATAAGAAGGTGCAAGGTATACAGTAAACCTGAAGTGAAGCATCGGAATCTAATACTGGACTCACAGAAGAGGTTCAAATCATAGAAAGGGAGAGGGTCAGTCCTCTTGTACTTAAGTCGGCATTGTGACATTTGTATTAAATTCGGATGCAATTTCTGTGTTTCCTCGTCAATTAGAAGGTGCAAGGTATACAGTAAACCTGAAGTGAAGCATCGGAATCTAATACTGGACTCACAGGAGAGGTTCAAATCATAGATAGTGAGAGTGTCAGTCCTCTTGTACTTAAGTCGGCATTGTTAATTTTGTATTAAATTCCTATGCAATTTCTGTGTTTCATCGTCAATAAGAAGGTGCAAGGTATTCAGTAAACCTGAAGTGAAACATCGGAATCTAAAACTGGAATCACAGGAGAGTTTCAAATCATAGAAAGTGAGAGTGTCAGTCCTTTTGTATTTAAGTCGGCATTGTGCCGTTTGTATTAAATTCGGATGCAATTTCTGTGTTTCATCGTCAATAAGAAGGTGCAAGGTATACATAAAACCTGAAGTGAAGCATCGGAATCGAAAACTGGACTCATAGGAGAGGTTAAAATCATAGAAAGAGAGAGTGACAGTTGTCTTTTACTTAAGTGGGCATTGTGCCTTTTGTATTAAATTCCGTTGAAATTTCTGTGTGTCATCGTCAATAAGAAGGTGCAAGGTATACAGTAAACCTGAAGTGAAGCATCGGAATCTAAAACTGGACTCACAGGAGAGGTTCAAATCATAGAAAGGGAAAGTGTCAGTCCTCTTGTACTTAAGTCGGCATTGTGCCTTTTGTATTAAATTCCGATGCAATTTATGTGTTTCATCGTCAATAAGAAGGTGCAAGGTATACAGTAAACCTGAAGTGAAGCATCGGAATCTAAAACTGGAATCTCAGGAGAGGTTCAAATCATAGAAAGTGAGAGTGTCACTCCTCTTGTACTTAAGTCGGCATTGTGCATTTTGTATTAAATTCGGATGCAATCTCTGTGTTTCATCGTCAACAAGAAGGTTCAAGGTATACAGTAAACCTGAAATGAAGCATCAGATTCTAAAACTGGACTCACAGAAGAGGTTCAAATCATAGAAGGTGAGAGTGTCAGTCCACTTGTACATAAGTCGGCATTGTGCCTTTTGTATAAAATTCTGATGTTATTTCTGTGTTTCATCGTCAATAAGAAGGTGCAAGGTATACAGTAAACCTGAAGTGAAGCATCGCAATCTAAAACTGGACTCACAGGAGAGGTACAAATCATAGATAGTGAGAGTGTCAGTCCTCTTGTACTTAAGTCGGCATTGTGCCTTTTGTATTAAATTCGGATGCAATTTCTCTTTTCCATCGTCAATAAGAAGGTCCAAAGGATACAGTAAACCTAAAGTGAAGCATCGGAATCTAAAACTGGACTAACAGGATAGGATCAAATCACAGAAAGTGAAAGTGTCAGTCCTCTTTTACTTAAGTCGGCATTGTGCCTTTTGTGTTTAATTCGGATGCAATTTTTGTGTTTCATCGTCAATAACAAGGTCCAAGGGATACAGTAAACCCAAAGTGAAGCATCGGAATCTAAAACTGGAATCACAGGAGAGGTCCAAATCATAGAAAATTAGAGTGTCACTCCTCTTGTACTTAAGTCGACATTGTGCCTTTTGATTTTAATTCCGATGCAATTTTTGTGTTTCATCGTCAATAAGAAGGTGCAAGGTATACAGTAAACCTGAAGTGAAGCATCGGAATCTAAAACTGGTATCACAGGAGAGTTTGAAATCATAGAAAGTGAGAGTGTCTGTCCTTTTGTATTTAAGTCGTCATTGTGCCGTTTGTATTAAATTCCGATGCTATTTCTGTGTTTCATCGTCAATAAGAACGTGCAAGGTATACAGTAAACCTGGAGTGAAGCATCGGAAACAAAAACTGGACTCACAGGAGAGGTTCAAATTATAGAGAGTGGCAGTCCTCTTTTACTTAAGTCGGCATTGTGCCTTTTGTATTAAATTCCGATGAAATTTCTGTGTTTCATCGTCAATAAGAAGGCCCTTGGGATACAGTAAACCTGAAGTGAAGCATCGGAATCTAAAACTGGACTCACAGGAGAGGTTCATATCATAGAAAGGGAAAGTGTCAGTCCTCTTGTACTTAAGTCGGCATTGTGCATTTTGTATTAAATTCGGATGCAATTTCTGTGTTTCATTGTCAATAAGAAGGTGCAAGGTATACAGTAAACCTGAAGTGAAGCATCGGAATCGAAAACTTGACTCTCAGGAGAGGTTAAAATCATAGAAAGAGAGAGTGACAGTCCTCTTTTACTTAAATCGGCATTGTGCATATTGTATTAAATTCCGTTGAAATTTCTGTGTTTCATCGTCAATACGAAGGTGCAAGGTATACAGTAAACCTGAAGTGAAGCATCGGAATCTAAAACTGGACCCACAGGAGATGTTCAAATCATAGAAAGGGAAATAGTCAGTCCTCTTGTGCTTAAGTCGGCATTGTGCCTTTTGTATTAAATTCGGATGGAATTTCTGTGTTTCATCGTCAATAAGAAGGTGCAAGGTATACAGTAAACCTAAAGTGAAGCATCGGAATCGAAAACTGGACTCACAGGAGAGGTTAAAATCATAGAAAGAGAGAGTGACAGTCCTCTTTTCCTTAAGTCGGCATTGTGCCTTTTGTATTAAATTTCGTTGAAATTTCAGTGTTTCATCGTCAATAAGAAGGCGCAAGGTATGCAGTAAACCTGAAGTGAAGCATCGGAATCTAAAACTGGACTCAAAGGAGAGGTTCAAATCATAGAAAGGGAAAGTGTCAGTCCTCTTGTTCTTAAGTCGGCATTGTGCATTTTGTATCAAATTCGGTTGCAATTTCTGTGTTTCATCGTCAATAAGAAGGTGCAAGGTATACAGTAAACCTGAAGTGAAGAATCGGAATCCAAAACTGGACTCACAGGAGAGGTTAAAATCATAGAAAGAGAGAGTGAAAGTCCTCTTTTACTTAAGTCGGCATTGTGCATATTGTATTAAATTCCGTTGAAATTTCTGTGTTTCATCGTCAATAAGAAGGTGCAAGGTATACAGTAAACCTGAAGTGAAGCATCGGAATCTAAAACTGGACTCACAGGAGAGGTTCAAATCATAGAAAGGGAAAGTGTCAGTCCTCTTGGTCTTAAGTCGGCATTGTGCATTTTGTATCAAATTCGGTTGCAATTTCTGTGTTTCATCGTCAATAAGAAGGTGCAAGGTATACAGTAAACCTGAAGTGAAGAATCGGAATCCAAAACTGGACTCACAGGAGAGGTTAAAATCATAGAAAGAGAGAGTGAAAGTCCTCTTTTACTCAAGTCGGCATTGTGCATATTGTATTAAATTCCGTTGAAATTTCTGTGTTTCATCGTCAATAAGAAGGTGCAAGGTATACAGTAAACCTGAAGTGAAGCATCGGATTCGAAAACTGGACTCACGGGAGAGGTTAAAATCATAGAAAGAGAGAGTGACAGTCCTCTTTTCCTTAAGTCGGCATTGTGCCTTTTGTATCAAATTTCGTTGAAATTTCTGTGTTTCATCGTCAATAAGAAGGTGCAAGGTATACAGTAAACCTGAAGTGAAGCATCGGAATCTAAAACTGGACTCACAGGAGAGGTTCAAATCATAGAAAGGGAAAGTGTCATTCCTCTTGTTCTTAAGTCGGCATTGTGCATTTTGTATCAAATTCGGTTGCAATTTCTGTGTTTCATCGTCAATAAGAAGGTGCAAGGTATACAGTAAACCTGAAGTGAAGCATCGGAATCGAAAACTTGACTCACAGGAGAGGTTAAAATCATAGAAAGAGAGAGTGACAGTCCTCTTTTACTTAAATCGGCATTGTGCATATTGTATTAAATTCCGTTGAAATTTCTGTGTTTCATCGTCAATAAGAAGGTGCAAGGTATACAGTAAACCTGAAGTGAAGCATCGGAATCTAAAACTGGACCCACAGGAGATGTTCAAATCATAGAAAGGGAAATAGTCATTCCTCTTGTGCTTAAGTCGGCATTGTGCCTTTTGTATTAAATTCGGATGCAATTTCTGTGTTTCATCGTCAATAAGAAGGTGCAAGGTATACAGTAAACCTAAAGTGAAGCATCGGAATCGAAAACTGGACTCACAGGAGAGGTTAAAATCATAGAAAGAGAGAGTGACAGTCCTCTTTTCCTTAAGTCGGCATTTTGCCTTTTGTATTAAATTTCGTTGAAATTTCTGTGTTTCATCGTCAATAAGAAGGTGCAAGGTATGCAGTAAACCTGAAGTGAAGCATCGGAATCTAAAACTGGACTCACAGGAGAGGTTCAAATCATAGAAAGGGAAAGTGTCAGTCCTCTTGTTCTTAAGTCGGCATTGTGCATTTTGTATCAAATTCGGTTGCAATTTCTGTGTTTCATCGTCAATAAGAAGGTGCAAGGTATACAGTAAACCTGAAGTGAAGAATCGGAATCCAAAACTGGACTCACAGGAGAGGTTAAAATCATAGAAAGAGAGAGTGAAAGTCCTCTTTTACTTAAGTCGGCATTGTGCATATTGTATTAAATTCCGTTGAAATTTCTGTGTTTCATCGTCTATAAGAAGGTGCAAGGTATACAGTAAACCTGAAGTGAAGCATCGGAAACTAAAACTGGGCCCACAGGAGATGTTCAAATCATAGAAAGGGAAATAGTCAGTCCTCTTGTGCTTAAGTCGGCATTGTGCCTTTTGTATTAAATTCCGATGAAATTTCTGTGTTTCATCGTCAATAAGAAGGCCCTTGGGATACAGTAAACCTGAAGTGAAGCATCGGAAACTAAAACTGGACTCACAGGAGAGGTTCATATCATAGAAAGGGAAAGTGTCAGTCCTCTTGTACTTAAGTCGGCATTGTGCATTTTGTATTAAATTCGGATGCAATTTATGTGTTTCATCGTCAATAAGAAGGTGCAAGGGATACAGTAAACCTGAAGTGAAGCATCGGAATCGAAAACTTGACTCACAGGAGAGGTTAAAATCATAGAAAGAGAGAGTGACAGTCCTCTTTTACTTAAATCGGCATTGTGCATATTGTATTAAATTCCGTTGAAATTTCTGTGTTTCATCGTCAATAAGAAGGTGCAAGGTATACAGTAAACCTGAAGTGAAGCATCGGAATCTAAAACTGGACCCACAGGAGATGTTCAAATCATAGAAAAGGAAATAGTCAGTCCTCTTGTGCTTAAGTCGGCATTGTGCCTTTTGTATTAAATTCGGATGCAATTTCTGTGTTTCATCGTCAATAAGAAGGTGCAAGGTATACAGTAAACCTGAAGTGAAGCATCGGAATCGAAAACTGGACTCACAGGAGAGGTTAAAATCATAGAAAGAGAGAGTGACTGTCCTCTTTTCCTTAAGTCGGCATTGTGCCTTTTGTATTAAATTTCGTTGAAATTTCTGTGTTTCATCGTCAATAAGAAGGTGCAAGGTATACAGTAAACCTGAAGTGAAGCATCGAAATCTAAAACTGGACTCACAGGAGAGGTTCAAATCATAGAATGGGAAAGTGTCAGTCCTCTTGTTCTTAAGTCGGCATTGTGCATTTTGTATCAAATTCGGTTGCAATTTCTGTGTTTCATCGTCAATAAGAAGGTGCAAGGTATACAGTAAACCTGAAGTGAAGAATCGGAATCCAAAACTGGACTCACAGGAGAGGTTAAAATCATAGAAAGAGAGAGTGAAAGTCCTCTTTTACTTAAGTCGGCATTGTGCCTTTTGTATTAAATTCCGATGCAATTTCTGTGTTTCATCGTCAATAAGAAGGTGCAAGGTATACAGTAAACCTGAAATGAAGCATCAGATTCTAAAAATGGACTCACAGGAGAGGTTCAAATAATAGAAGGTGAGAGTGTCAGTCCACTTGTACTTAAGTCGGCATTGTGCCTTTTGTATTATATTGTGATGTTATTTCTGTGTTTCATCGTCAATAAGAAGGTGCATGGTATACAGTAAACCTGAAGTGAAGCATTGGAATCTAAAACTGGAATCACAGGAGAGGTACAAATCATAGAAAGAGAGAGTGACAGTCCTCTTTTACTAAAGACTGCATTGTGCCTTTTGTATTAAATTCCGATAAAATTTCTGTGTTTTATCGTCAATAAGAAGGTGCAAGGTATACAGTATATCTGAAGTGAAGCATCGGAATCTAAAACTGGACTCACAGGAGAGGTTCACATCATGGAAAGTGAGAGTGTCAGTCCTCTTGTACTTAAGTCGGCATTGTGCCTTTTGTATTAAATTCCGATGCAATTTCTGTGTTTCATCGTCAATAAGAAGGTGCAAGGTATACAGAAAAAGTGAAGTGAAGCATCGGAATCTAAAACTGGAATCACAGGAGAGGATCAAATGACAGAAAGTTAAAGTGTCAGTCCTCTTTTACTTAAGTCGGCATTGTGCCTTTTGTGTTAAATTCTGATGCAATATCTGTGTTTCATCGTCAATAACAAGGTCCAAGACATACAGTAAACCCGAAGTGAAGCATCGGAATCGAAAACTGAAATCACAGGAGAGGTCCAAATCATAGAAAGTTAGAGTGTCAATCCTCTTGTACTTAAGTCGACATTGTGCCTTTTGATTTTAATTCCGATGCAATTTTTGTGTTTCATCGTCAATAAGAAGGAGCAAGGTATACAGTAAACCTGAAGTGAAGCATCGGAATCTAAAACTGGACTCACAGGAGAGGTTCAAATCATAGAAAGGGAAAGTGTCAGTCCTCTTGTACTTAAGTCGGCATTGTGCCTTTTGTATTAAATTCGGGTGCAATTTCTGTGTTTCATCGTCAATAAGAAGGTGCAAGGTATACAGTAAACCTGAAGTGAAGCATAGGAATCGAAAACTGGACTCACAGGAGAGGATAAAATCATAGAAAGAGAGAGTGACAGTCCTCTTTTACTCAAGTCGGCATTGTGCATATTGTATTAAATTCCGTTGAAATTTCTGTGTTTCATCGTCAATAAGAAGGTGCAAGGTATACAGTAAACCTGAAGTGAAGCATCGGAATCTAAAACTGGACTCACAGGAGAGGTTCAAATCATAGAAAGGGAAAGTGTCAGTCCTCTTGTACTTAAGTCGGCATTGTGCCTTTTGTATTAAATTCGGATGCAGTTTCTGTGTTTCATCGTCAATAAGAAGGTGCAAGGTATACAGTAAACCTGAAGTGAAGCATCGGAATCAAAAACTGGACTCACAGGAGAGGTTAAAATCATAGAAAGAGAGAGTGACAGTCCTCTTTTACTTAAGTCGGCATTGTGCCTTTTGTATTAAATTCCGTTGAAATTTCTGTGTTTCATCGTCAATAAGAAGGTGCAAGGTATACAGTAAACCTGAAGTGAAGCATCGGAATCTAAAACTGGACTCACAGGAGAGGTTCAAATCATAGAAAGGGAAAGTGTCAGTCCTCTTGTTCTTAAGTCGGCATTGTGCATTTTGTATCAATTTCGGATGCAATTTCTGTGTTTCATCGTCAATAAGAAGGTACAAGGTATACAGTAAACGTGAAGTGAAGCATCGGAGTCCAAAACTGGACTCACAGGAGAGGTTAAAATCATAGAATGAGAGAGTGACAGTCCTCTTTTACTTAAGTCGGCATTGTGCCTTTTGTATTAAATTCCGATGCAATTTCTGTGTTTCATCGTCAATAAGAGGGTGCAAGGTATACAGTAAACCTGAAGTGAAGCATCGGAATCTAAACCTGGACTCACAGGAGAGTTTAAAATCATAGAAAGTGAGAGTGTCAGTCCTCTTGTACTTAAGTCGGCATTGTGCCTTTTGTATTAAATTCGGATGCAATTTCTGTGTTTCATCGTCAATAAGAAGGTCCAAGGGATACAGTAAACCTGAAGTGAAGCATCGGAATCTAAAACTGGAATCACAGGAGAGGTTCAAATGATAGAATGGTAGAGTGTCAGTCCTCTTGTACTTGAGTCGACATTGTGCCTTTTGATTTTAATTCCGATGCAATATTTGTGTTTCATCGTCAATAAGAAGGTGCAAGGTATACAGTAAACCTGGAGTGAAGCATCGGAATCTAAAACTGGAATCACAGGAGAGGTTCAAATCATAGGAAGTGAAAGTGTCAGTCCTCTTGTACTTAAGTCGGCATTGTGCCTTTTGTATTAAATTCCGATGCAATTTCTGTGTTTCATCGTCAATAAGAAGGTGCAAGGTATACAGTAAACCTGAAGTGAAGCATCGGAATCTAAAACTCGACTCACAGGAGAGGTTCAAATCATACAAAGAGAGAGTGACAGTCCTCTTTTGCTTAAGTCAGCATTGTGCCTTTTGTAACAAATTCCAATGAAATTTCTGTGTTTCATCGTCAATAAGAAGGTCCAAGGGATACAGTAAACGTGAAGTGAAGCATCGGAATCTAAAACTGGACTCACAGAAGAGGTTCAAATCATAGAAAAGGAAAGTGTCAGTCCTCTTGTACTTAAGTCGGAATTGTGCCTTTTGTATTAAATCCGGAAGCAATTTCTGTGTTTCATCGTCAATAAGAAGCTGCAAGCTATACAGTAAACCTGAAGTGAAGCATCGGAATCGAAAACTGGACTCACAGGAGAGGTTAAAATCATAGAAAGAGAGAGTGACAGTCCGCTTTTACTTAAGTCGGCATTGTGCCATTTGTATTAAATTCCGCTGAAATTTCTGTGTTTCATCGTCAATAAGAAGGTGCAAGGTATACAGTAAACCTGAAGTGAAGCATCGGAATCTAAAACTGGACTCACAGGAGAGGTTCAAATCATAGAAAGGGAAAGTGTCAGTCCTCTTGTACTTAAGTCGGCATTGTGCATTTTGTATTAAATTCCGATGCAATTTCTGTGTTTCATCGTCAATAAGAAGGTGCAAGGTATACAGTAAACCTGAAGTGAAGCATCGGAATCCTAAACTGGACTCACAGGAGAGGTTAAAATCATAGAAAGAGAGAGTGACAGTCCTCTTTTACTTAAGTCGGCATTGTGCCTTTTGTATTAAAATCCGATGCAATATCTGTGTTTCATCGTCATTAAGAAGGTGCAAGGTATACAGTAAACCTGAAGTGAAGCATCGGAATCTAATACTGGACTCACAGGAGAGGTTCAAATCATAGAAAGTGAGAGTGTCAGTCCTCTTGTACTTAAGTCGGCATTGTGCTTTTGTATTAAATTCGGATGCAATTTCTGTTTTCCATCGTCAATAAGAAGGTCCAAAGGATACAGTAAACCTGAAGTGAAGCATCGGAATCTAAAACTGGACTAACGGGAGAGGTTTAAATCACAGAAAGTGAGAGTGTCCGTCCTCTTTTACTTAAGTCAGTATTGTGCCTTTTGTATTAAATTCCAATGAAATTTCTGTGTTTCATCGTCAATAAGAAGGTGCAAGGTATACAGTAAACCTGAAGTGAAGCATCGGAATCTAAAACTGGACTCAAAGGAGAGGTTCAAATGATAGAAAGGTCGAGTGTCAGTCCTCTTGTACTTAAGTCGGCATTGTGCCTTTTGTATTAAATTCCGATGCAATTTCTGTGTTTCATCGTCAATAAGAAGGTGCAACGAATACAGTAAACCCGAAGTGAAGCATCGGAATCTAAAACTGGAATCACAGGAGAGGTTCAAATTATAGAAAGAGAGAGTGACAGTCCTCTTTTACTTAAGTCAGCATTGTGCCTTTTGTATTAAATTCCGATGAAATTTCTATGTTTCATCGTCAATAAGAAGGCCCTAGGAATACAGTAAACCTGAAGTGAAGCATCGGAATCTAAAACTGGACTCACAGGAGAGGTTCAAATCATAGAAAGGGAAAGTGTCAGTCCTCTTGTACTTAAGTCGGCATTGTGCCTTTTGTATTAAATTCGGGTGCAATTTCTGTGTTTCATCGTCAATAAGAAGGTGCAAGATATACAGTAAACCTGAAGTGAAACATAGGAATCGAAAACTGGACTCACAGGAGAGGATAAAATCATAGAAAGAGAGAGTGACAGTCCTCTTTTACTCAAGTCGGCATTGTGCATATTGTATTAAATTCCGTTGAAATTTCTGTGTTTCATCGTCAATAAGAAGGTGCAAGGTATATAGTAAACCTGAAGTGAAGCATCGGAATCTAAAACTGGACTCACGGGAGAGGTTCAAATCATAGAAAGGGAAAGTGTCAGTCCTCTTGTACTTAAGTCTGCATTGTGCCTTTTGTATTAAATTCGAATGCAGTTTCTGTGTTTCATCGTCAATAAGAAGGTGCAAGGTATACAGTAAACCTGAAGTGAAGCATCGGAATCGAAAACTGGACTCACAGGAGAGGTTCAAATCATAGAAAGGGAAAGTGTCAGTCCTCTTGTTCTTAAGTCGGCATTGTGCATTTTGTATCAAATTCGGATGCAATTTCTGTGTTTCATCGTCAATAAGAAGGTACAAGGTATACAGTAAACCTGAAGTGAAGCATCGGAATCTAAAACTGGACTCACAGGAGAGTTTCAAATCATAGAAAGTGAGACTGTCAGTCCTCTTGTACTTAAGTCGGCATTGTGCCTTTTGTATTAAATTCGGACGCAATTTCTGTTTTCCATCGTCAATAAGAAGGTCCAAAGGATACAGTCAACCTGAAGTGAAGCATCGGAATCTAAAACTGGACTAACAGGAGAGGTTCAAATCACAGAAAGTGAGAGTGTCAGTCCTCTTTTACTTAAGTCGGCATTCTGCCTTTTGTGTTAAATTCGGATGCAATTTCTGTGTTTCATCGTCAATAAGAAGGTCCAAGGGATACAGTAAACCTGAAGTGAAGCATCGGAATCTAAAACTGGAATCACAGGAGAGGTTCAAATGATAGAAAGGTAGAGTGTCAGTCCTCTTGTACTTAAGTCGACATTGTGCCTTTTGATTTTAATTCCGATGTAATTTTTGTGTTTCATCGTCAATAAGAAGGTGCAAGGTATACAGTAAACCTGAAGTGAAGCATCGGAATCTAAAACTGGAATCACAGGAGAGGTTCAAATCATACAAAGAGAGAGTGACAGTCCTCTTTTGCTTAAGTCGGCATTGTGCCTTTTGTAACAAATTCCAATGAAATTTCTGTGTATCATCGTCAATAAGAAGGTCCAAGGGGTACAGTAAACCTGAAGTGAAGCATCGGAATCTAAAACTGGACTCACAGAAGAGGTTCAAATCATAGAAAGGGAAAGTGTCAGTCCTCTTGTACTTAAGTCGGAATTGTGCCTTTTGTATTAAATCCGGATGCAATTTCTGTGTTTCATCGTCAATAAGAAGCTGCAAGGTATACAGTAAACCTGAAGTGAAGCATCGGCATCGAAAACTGGACTCACAGGAGAGGTTAAAATCATAGAAAGAGAGAGTGACAGTCCGCTTTTACTTAAGTCGGCATTGTGCCATTTGTATTAAATTCCGTTGAAATTTCTGTGTTTCATCGTCAATAAGAAGGTGCAAGGTATACAGTAAACCTGAAGTGAAGCATCGGAATCTAAAACTGGACTCACAGGAGAGGTTCAAATCATAGAAAGGGAAAGTGTCAGTCCTCTTGTACTTAAGTCGGCATTGTGCATTTTGTATTAAATTCCGATGCAATTTCTGTCTTTCATCGTCAATAAGAAGGTGCAAGGTATACAGTAAACCTGAAGTGATGCATCGGAATCCAAAACTGGACTCACAGGAGAGGTTAAAATCATAGAAAGAGAGAGTGACAGTCCTCTTTTACTTAAGTCGGCATTGTGCCTTTTGTAATAAAATCCGATGCAATATCTGTGTTTCATCGTCATTAAGAAGGTGCAAGGTAAACAGTAAACCTGAAGTGAAGCATCGGAATCTAAAACTGGACTCACAGGAGAGGTTCAAATCATAGAAAGTGAGAGTGTCAGTCCTCTTGTACTTAAGTCGGCATTGTGCTTTTGTATTAAATTCGGATGCAATTTCTGTTTTCCATCGTCAATAAGAAGGTCCAAAGGATACAGTAAACCTGAAGTGAAGCATCGGAATCTAAAACTGGACTAACGGGAGAGGTTTAAATCACAGAAAGTGAGCGTGTCCGTCCTCTTTTACTTAAGTCAGTATTGTGCCTTTTGTATTAAATTCCAATGAAATATCTGTGTTTCATCGTCAATAAGAAGGTGCAAGGTATACAGTAAATCTGAAGTGAAGCATCGGAATCTAAAACTGGACTCACAGGAGAGGTTCAAATGATAGAAAGGTCGAGTGTCAGTCCTCTTGTACCTAAGTCGGTATTGTGCCTTTTGTATTAAATTCCGATGCAATTTCTGTGTTTCATCGTCAATAAGAAGGTGCAACGAATACAGTAAACCCGAAGTGAAGCATCGGAATCTAAAACTGGAATCACAGGAGAGGTTCAAATTATAGAAAGAGAGAGTGACAGTCCTCTTTTACTTAAGTCAGCATTGTGCCTTTTGTATTAAATTCCGATGAAATTTCTGTGTTTCATCGTCAATAAGAAGGCCCTAGGGATACAGTAAACCTGAAGTGAAGCATCGGAATCTAAAACTGGACTCACACGAGAGGTTCAAATCATAGAAAGGAAAGTGTCAGTCCTCTTGTTCTTAAGTCGGCATTGTGCATTTTGTATCAAATTCGGATGCAATTTCTGTGTTTCATCGTCAATAAGAAGGTACAAGGTATACAGTAAACCTGAAATGAAGCATCGGAATCCAAAACTAGACTCACAGGAGAGGTTAAAATCATAGAAAGAGAGAGTGACAGTCCTCTTTTACTTAAGTCGGCATTGTGCCTTTTGTATTAAATTCCGATGCAATTTCTGTGTTTCATCGTCAATAAGAAGGTGCAAGTTATACAGTAAACGTGAAGTGAAGCATCAGAATCTAAAACTGGACTCACAGGAGAGTTTCCAATCATAGAAAGTGAGAGTGTCAGTCCTCTTGTACTTAAGTCTGCATTGTGCCTTTTGTATTAAATTCGGATGCAATTTCTGTTTTCCATCGTCAATAAGAAGGTCCAAAGGATACAGTAAACCTGAAGTGAAACATCGGAATCTAAAACTGGACTAACAGGAGAGGTTCAAATCACAGAAAGTGAGAGTGTCAGTCCTCTTTTACTTAAGTCGGCATTCTGCCTTTTGTGTTAAATTCGGATACAATTTCTGTGTTTCATCGTCAATAAGAAGGTCCAAGGGATACAGTAAACCTGAAGTGAAGCATCGGAATCTAAAACTGGAATCACAGGAGAGGTTCAAATGATAGAAAGGTAGAGTGTCAGTCCTCTTGTACTTAAGTCGACATTGTGCCTTTTGATTTTAATTCCGATGCAATTTTTGTGTTTCATCGTCAATAAGAAGGTGCAAGGTATACAGTAAACCTGGAGTGAAGCATCGGAATCTAAAACTGGAATCACAGGAGAGGTTCAAATCATAGGAAGTGAAAGTGTCAGTCCTCTTGTACTTAAGTCGGCATTGTGCCTTTTGTATTAAAACCCGATGCAATTTCTGTGTTTCATCGTCAATAAGAAGGTGCAAGGTATACAGTAATCCTGAAGTAAAGCATCGGAATCTAAAACTCGACTCACAGGAGAGGTTCAAATCATACAAAGAGAGAGTGACAGTCCTCTTTTGCTTAAATCTGCATTGTGCCTTTTGTAACAAATTCCAATGAAATTTGTGTGTTTCATCGTCAATAAGAAGGTCCAAGGGATACAGTAAACCTGAAGTGAAGCATCGGAATCTAAAACTGGACTCACAGAAGAGGTTCAAATCATAGAAAGGGAAAGTGTCAGTCCTCTTGTACTTAAGTCGGAATTGTGCCTTTTGTATTAAATCCGGATGCAATTTCTGTGTTTCATCGTCAATAAGAAGCTGCAAGGTATTCAGTAAACCTGAAGTGAAGCATCGGAATCGAAAACTGGACTCACAGGAGAGGTTAAGATCATAGAAAGAGAGAGTGACAGTCCGCTTTTACTTAAGTCGGCATTGTGCCATTTGTATTAAATTCCGTTGAAATTTCTGTGTTTCATCGTCAATAAGAAGGTGCAAGGTATACAGTAAACCTGAAGTGAAGCATCGGAATCTAAAACTGGACTCACAGGAGAGGTTCAAATCATAGAAAGGGAAAGTGTCAGTCCTCTTGTACTTAGGTCGGCATTGTGCATTTTGTATTAAATTCCGATGCAATTTCTGTGTTTCATCGTCAATAAGAAGGTGCAAGGTATACAGTAAACCTGAAGTGAAGCATCGGAATCCAAAACTGGACTCACAGGAGAGGTTAAAATCATAGAAAGAGAGAGTGACAGTCCTCTTTTACTTAAGTCGGCATTGTGCCTTTTGTATTAAAATCCGATGCAATATCTGTGTTTCATCGTCATTAAGAAGGTGCAAGGTATACAGTAAACCTGAAGTGAAGCATCGAAATCTAAAACTGGACTCACAGGAGAGGTTCAAATCATAGAAAGTGAGAGTGTCAGTCCTCTTGTACTTAAGTCGGCATTATGCTTTTGTATTAAATTCGGATGCAATTTCTGTTTTCCATCGTCAATAACAAGGTCCAAAGGATACAGTAAACCTGAAGTGAAGCATCGGAATCTAAAACTGGACTAACGGGAGAGGTTTAAATCACAGAAAGTGAGAGTGTCAGTCCTCTTTTACTTAAGTCAGTATTGTGCCTTTTGTATTAAATTCAAATGAAATTTCTGTGTTACATCGTCAATAAGAAGGTGCAAGGTATACAGTAAACCTGAAGTGAAGCATCGGAATCTAAAACTGGACTCACAGGAGAGGTTCAAATGATATAAAGGTCGAGTGTCAGTCCTCTTGTACTTAAGTCGGAATTGTGCCTTTTGTATTAAATTCGGATGCAATTTCTGTGTTTCATCGTCAATAAGAAGGTGCAATGTATACAGTAAACCTGAAGTGCAGCATCGGAATCTAAAACTGGACTCACAGGAGAGGTTCAAATCATAGAAAGTGAGATTGTCAGACCTCTTGTACTTAAGTCGGCATTGTGCCTTTTGTATTAAATTCCGATGCAATTTCTGTGTTTCATCGTCAATAAGAAGGTGCAAGGTATACAGTAAACCTGAAGTGAAGCATCGGAATCTAAAACTGGAATCACAGGAGAGGTTCAAATCATAGAAAGTGAGAGTATCAGTCCTCTTGTACTTAAGTCGGCATTGTGCCTTTTGTATTAAATTCGGATGCAATTTCGGTTTTCCATCGTCAATAAGAAGGTCCAAAGGATACAGTAAACCTAAAGTGAAGCATCGGAATCTAAAACTGGACTAACAGGAGAGGATCAAATCACAGAAAGTGAAAGTGTCAGTCCTCTTTTACTTAAGTCGGCATTGCGCCTTTTGTGTTAAATTCGGATGCAATTTCTGTGTTTCATCGTCAATAACAAGGTCCAAGGGATACAGTAAACCCGAAGTGAAGCATCGGAATCTAAAACTGGAATCACAGGAGAGGTCCAAATCATAGAAAGTTAGAGTGTCAGTCCTCTTGTACTTAAGTCGACATTGTGCCTTTTGATATTAATTCCGATGCAATTTTTGTGTTTCATCGTCAATAATAAGGTGCAAGGTATACAGTAAACCTGAAATGAAGCATCGGAATCTAAACCTGGACTCACAGGAGAGGTTCAAATCATAGAAAGGGAAAGTGTCAGTCCTCTTGTACTTAAGTCGGCATTGTGCCTTTTGCATTAAATTCGGATGCAATTTCTGTGTTTCATCGTCAATAAGAAGGTGCAAGGTATACAGTAAACCTGAAGTGAAGCATCGGAATCGTAAACTGGACTCACAGGAGAGGTTAAAATCATAGAAAGAGAGAGTGACAGTCCTCTTTTACTTAAGTCGGCATTGTGCCTTTTGTATTAAATTCCGTTGAAATTTCTGTGTTTCATCGTCAATAAGAAGTGCAAGGTATACAGTAAACCTGAAGTGAAGCATCGGAATCCAAAACTGGACTCACAGGAGAGGTTAAAATCATAGAAAGAGATAGTGACAGTCCTCTTTTATTTAAGTCGGCATTGTGCCTTTTGTATTAAATTCCGATGCAATTTCTGTGTTTCATCGTCAATAAGAAGGTGCAAGGTATACAGTAAACCTGAAATGAATCATCAGATTCTAAAACTGGACTCACAGGAGAGGTTCAAATCATAGAAGGTGAGAGTGTTAGTCCACTTGTACTTAAGTCGGCATTGTCCCTTTTGTATTAAATTCTGATGTTATTTCTGTGTTTCATCGTCAATAAGAAGGTGCAAGGTATACAGTAAACCTGAAGTGAAGCATAGGAATCTAAAACTGGAATCACAGGAGAGGTACAAATCATAGAGAGAGTGACAGTCCTCTTTTACTTAAGACTGCATTGTGCCTTTTGTATTAAATTCCGATGAAATTTCAAAGTTTCATCGTCAATAAGAAGGTGCAAGGTATAAAGTAAACCTGAAGTGAAGCATCGGAATCTAAAACTGGACTCACAGGAGAGGTTCAAATCATAGAAAGTGAGAGTGTCAGTCCTCTTGTACTTAAGTCGGGTGCCTTTTGTATTAAATTCCGATGCAATTTCTGTGTTTCATCGTCAGTAAGAAGCTGCAAGGTGTACAGTAAACCTGAAGTGAAGCATCGGAATCTAAAACTGGAATCACAGGAGAGGATCAAATCACAGAAAGTGAAAGTGTCAGTCCTCTTTTACTTACGTCGGCATTGTGCCTTTTGTGTTAAATTCGGATGCAATTTCTGTGTTTCATCGTCAATAACAAGGTCCAAGGGATACAGTAAACCCGAAGTGAAGCATCGGAATCTAAAACTAGAATAACAGGAGAGCTCCAAATCATAGAAAGTTAGAGTGTCAATCCTCTTTTACTTAATTCGGCTTTGTGCCTTTTGTATTAAATTCCGATGAAATTTCTGTGTTTCATCGTCAATAAGAAGGCCCTAGGGATACAGTAAACCTGAAGTGAGGCATCGGAATCTAAAACTGGACTCACAGGAGAGGTTCAAATCATAGAACGGGAAAATGTCAGTCCTCTTGTACTTAAGTCGGCGTTGTGCCTTTTGTATTAAATTCGGATGCAGTTTCTGTGTTTCATCGTCAATAAGAAGGTGCAAGGTATACAGTAAACCTGATGTGAAGCATCGGCATCGAAAACTGGACTCACAGGAGATGTTAAAATCATAGAAAGAGAGAGTGACAGTCCTCTTTTACTTAAGTCGGCATTGTGCCTTTTGTATTAAATTCCGTTGAAATTTCTGTGTTTCATCGACAATAAGAAGGTGCAAGGTATACAGTAAACCTGAAGTGAAGCATCGGAATCTAAAACTGGACTCACAGGAGAGGTTCAAATCATAGAAAGGGAAAGTGTCAGTCCTCTTGTACTTAAGTCGGCATTGTGCCTTTTGCATTAAATTCGGATGCAATTTCTGTGTTTCATCGTCAATAAGAAGGTGCAAGGTATACAGTAAACCTGAAGTGAAGCATCGGAATCGTAAACTGGACTCACAGGAGAGGTTAAAATCATAGAAAGAGAGAGTGACAGTCCTCTTTTACTTAAGTCGGCATTGTGCCTTTTGTATTAAATTCCGTTGAAATTTCTGTGTTTCATCGTCAATAAGAAGGTGCAAGGTATACAGTAAACCTGAAGTGAAGTATCGGAATCCAAAACTGGACTCACAGGAGAGGTTAAAATCATAGAAAGAGATAGTGACAGTCCTCTTTTATTTAAGTCGGCATTGTGCCTTTTGTATTAAATTCCGATGCAATTTCTGTGTTTCATCGTCAATAAGAAGGTGCAAGGTATACAGTAAACCTGAAATGAATCATCAGATTCTAAAACTGGACTCACAGGAGAGGTTCAAATCATAGAAGGTGAGAGTGTTAGTCCACTTGTACTTAAGTCGGCATTGTGCCTTTTGTATTAAATTCTGATGTTATTTCTGTGTTTCATCGTCAATAAGAAGGTGCAAGGTATACAGTAAACCTGAAGTGAAGCATCGGAATCTAAAACTGGAATCACAGGAGAGGTACAAATCATAGAGAGAGTGACAGTCCTCTTTTACTTAAGACTGCATTGTGCCTTTTGTATTAAATTCCGATGAAATTTCAAAGTTTCATCGTCAATAAGAAGGTGCTAGGTATAAAGTAAACCTGAAGTGAAGCATCGGAATCTAAAACTGGACTCACAGGAGAGGTTCAAATCATAGAAAGTGAGAGTGTCAGTCCTCTTGTACTTAAGTCGGGTGCCATTTGTATTAAATTCCGATGCAATTTCTGTGTTTCATCGTCAGTAAGAAGCTGCAAGGTGTACAGTAAACCTGAAGTGAAGCATCGGAATCTAAAACTGGAATCACAGGAGAGGATCAAATCACAGAAAGTGAAAGTGTCAGTCCTCTTTTACTTACGTCGGCATTGTGCCTTTTGTGTTAAATTCGGATGCAATTTCTGTGTTTCATCGTCAATAACAAGGTCCAAGGGATACAGTAAACCCGAAGTGAAGCATCGGAATCTAAAACTAGAATAACAGGAGAGGTCCAAATCATAGAAAGTTAGAGTGTCAATCCTCTTTTACTTAATTCGGCTTTGTGCCTTTTGTATTAAATTCCGATGAAATTTCTGTGTTTCATCGTCAATAAGAAGGCCCTAGGGATACAGTAAACCTGAAGTGAGGCATCGGAATCTAAAACTGGACTCACAGGAGAGGTTCAAATCATAGAACGGGAAAATGTCAGTCCTCTTGTACTTAAGTCGGCGTTGTGCCTTTTGTATCAAATTCGGATGCAGTTTCTGTGTTTCATCGTCAATAAGAAGGTGCAAGGTATACAGTAAACCTGATGTGAAGCATCGGCATCGAAAACTGGACTCACAGGAGAGGTTAAAATCATAGAAAGAGAGAGTGACAGTCCTCTTTTACTTAAGTCGGCATTGTGCCTTTTGTATTAAATTCCGTTGAAATTTCTGTGTTTCATCGACAATAAGAAGGTGCAAGGTATACAGTAAACCTGAAGTGAAGCATCGGAATCTAAAACTGGACTCACAGGAGAGGTTCAAATCATAGAAAGGGAAAATGTCAGTCCTCTTGTTCTTAAGTCGGCATTGTGCATTTTGTATCAAATTCGGATGCAATTTCTGTGTTTCATCGTCAATAAGAAGGTGCAAGGTATACAGTAAACCTGAAGTGAAGCATCGGAATCCAAAACTGGACTCACAGGAGAGGTTAAAATCATACAAAGAGAGAGTAACAGTCCTCTTTTACTTAAGTCGGCATTGTGCCTTTTGTATTAAATTCCGATGCAATTTCTGTGTTTCATCGTCAGTAAGAAGGTGCAAGGTATACATTAAACCTGAAGTGAAGCATCGGAATCTAAAACTGGACTCACAGGAGAGGTTCAAATCATAGAAGGTGAGAGTGTCAGTCCTCTTGTACTCAAGTCGGCATTGTGCCTTTTGTATTAAATTCGGATGCAATTTCTGTTTTCCATCGTCAATAAGAAGGTCCAAAGGATACAGTAAACCTGAAGTGAAGCATCGGAATCTAAAACTGGACTAACGGGTGAGGTTCAAATCACAGAAAGTGAGAGTGTCCGTCCTCTTTTACTTGAGTCGGCATTCTGCCTTTTGTGTTAAATTCGGATGCAATTTCTGTGTTTCATCGTCAATAAGTAGGTCCAAGGTATACAGTAAACCGGGAGTGAAGCAACGGAATCTAAAACTGGACTCACAGGAGAGGTTCAAATCATAGAAAGGGAAAGTGTCAGTCCTCTTGTACTTAAGTCGGCATTGTGCCTTTTGTATTAAATTCGGATGCAATTTCTGTGTTTCATCGTCAATAAGAAGGTGCAAGGTATACAGTAAACCTGAAGTGAAGCATCGGAAACGAAAACTGGACTCACAGGAAAGGTTCAAATCATAGGAAGTGAGAGTGTCAGTCCTCTTGTACTTAAGTCGGCATTGTGCCTTTTGTATTAAATTCCGATGCAATTTCTGTGTTTCATCATCAGTAAGAAGGTGCAAGGTATACAGTAAACCTGAAGTGAAGCATCGGAATCTAAAACTCGACTCACAGGAGAGGTTCAAATCATACAAAGAGAGAGTGACAATCCTCTTTTACTTAAGTCGGCATTGTGCCTTTTGTATTAAATTCCAATGATATTTCTGGGTTTCATCGTCAATAAGAAGGTCCAAGGGATACAGTAAACCTGAAGTGAAGCATCGGAATCTAAAACTGGACTCACAGAAGAGGTTCAAATCATAGAAAGAGAGAGGGTCAGTCCTCTTGTACTTAAGTCGGAATTGTGCCTTTTGTATTAAATTCGGATGCAATTTCTGTGTTTCATCGTCAATAAGGAGGTGCAAGGTATACAGTAAACCGGGAGTGAAGCAACGGAATCTAAAACTGGACTCACAGGAGAGGTTCAAATCATAGAAAGGGAAAGTGTCAGTCCTCTTGTACTTAAGTCGGCATTGTGCCTTTTGTATTAAATTCGGATGGAATTTCTGTGTTTCATCGTCAATAAGAAGGTGCAAGGTATACAGTAAACCTGAAGTGAAGCATCGGAAACGAAAACTGGACTCACAGGAGAGGTTAAAATCATAGAAAGAGAGAGTGACAGTCCTCTTTTACTTAAGTCGCCATTGTGCATATTGTATTAAATTCCGTTGAAATTTCTGTGTTTCATCGTCAATAAGAAGGTGCAAGGTATACAGTGAACCTGAAGTGAAGTATCGGAATCTAAAACTGGACTCACAGGAGAGGTTCAAATCATAGAAAGGGAATGTGTCAGTCCTCTTGTACTTAAGTCGGCATTGTGCCTTTTGTATTAAATCCGGATGCAATTTCTGTGTTTCATCGTCAATAAGAAGCTGCAAGGTATACAGTAAACCTGAAGTGAAGCATCGGAATCGAAAACTGGACTCACAGGAGAGGTTAAAATCATAGAAAGAGAGAGTGACAGTCCGCATTTACTTAAGTCGGCATTGTGCCTTTTGTATTAAATTCCGTTGAAATTTCTGTGTTTCATCATCAATAAGAAGGTGCAAGGTATACAGTAAACCTGCAGTGAAGCATCGGAATCCAAAACTGGACTCACAGGAGAGGTTAAAATCATAGAAAGAGAGAGTGACAGTCCACTTTTACTTAAGTCGGCATTGTGCCTTTTGTATTAAATTCCGATGCAGTTTCTGTGTTTCATCGTCATTAAGAAGGTGCAAGGTATACAGTAAACCTGAAGTGAAGCATCGGAATCTAAAACTGGACTCACGGGACAGGTTCAAATCGCAGAAAGTGAGAGAGTCAGTCCTCTTGTATTTAAGTCGGCATTGTGCCTTTTGTATTAAATTCGGATGCAATTTCTGTTTTCCATCGTCAATAAGAAGGTCCAAAGGATACAGTAAACCTGAAGTGAAGCATCGGAATCCAAAACTGGACTAACTGGAGAGGTTCAAATCACAGAAAGTGAGAGTGTCAGCCCTCTTTTACTTAAGTCGGCATTGTGCCTTTTGTGTTAAATTCGGATGCAATTTCTGTGTTTCATCGTCAATAACAAGGTCCAAGGGATACAGTAAACCCGAAGTGAAGCATCGGAATCTAAAACTGGAATCACAGGAGAGGTCTAAATCATAGAAAGTTAGAGTGTCAGTCCTCTTGTACTTAAGTCGACAATGTGCCTTTTGATTTTAATTCCGATGCAATTTTTGTGTTCCATCGTCAATAAGAAGGTGCAAGGTATACAGTAAACCTGAAGTGAAGCATCGGATTCTAAAACTGGACTCACAGGAGAGGTTCAAATCATAGAAAGTGAGAGTGTCAGTCCTCTTGTACTTAAGTCGGCATTGTGCCTTTTGTATTAAATTCCGATGCAATTTCTGTGTTTCATCGTCAATAAGAAGGTGCAAGGTATACAGTAAACCTGAAGTGAAGCATCGGAATCTAAAACTGGAATCACAGGAGAGGTTTAAGTCATAGAAAGTGAGTGTGTCAGTCCTCTTGTACTTAAGTCGGAATTGTGCCTTTTGTATTAAATTCGGATGCAATTTCTGTTTTCCAACGTCATTAAGATGGTCCAAAGCATAAAGTAAACCTAAAGTGAAGCATCGGAATCTAAAACTGGACTAACAGGAGAGGATCAAATCACAGAAAGTGAAAGTGTCAGTCCTCTTTTACTTAAGTCGGCATTGTGCCTTTTGTGTTAAATTCGGATGCAATTTCTGTGTTTCATCGTCAATAACAAGGTCCAAGGGATACAGTAAATCCGAAGTGAAGCATCGGAATCTAAAACTGGAATCACAGGAGAGGTCCAAATCATAGAAAGATAGAGTGTCAGTCCTCTTGTACTTAAGTCGACATTGTGCCTTTTGAATTTAATTCCGATGCAATTTTTGTGTTTCATCGTCAATAAGAAGGTGCAAGGTATACAGTAAACCTTAAGTGAAACATCGGAATCTAAAACTGGAATCACAGGAGAGTTTGAAATCATAGAAAGTGAGAGTGTCTGTCCTTTTGTATTTAAGTCGTCATTGTGCCGTTTGTATTAAATTCCGATGCTATTTCTGTGTTTCATCGTCAATAAGAAGGTGCAAGGTATACAGTAAACCTGGAGTGAAGCATCGGAATCTAAAACTGGAATCACAGGAGAGGTTCAAATCATAGAAAGGGAAAGTGTCAGTGCTCTTGTACTTGAGTCGGCATTGTGCCTTTTGTTTTAAATTCCGATGCAATTTCTGTGTTTCATCGTCAATAAGAAGGTGCAAGGTATACAGTAAACCTGAAGTGAAGCAATGGAATCTAAAACTCGACTCACAGGAGAGGTTCAAATCATACAAAGAGAGAGTGACAGTCCTCTTTTGCTTAAGTCGGCATTGTGCCTTTTGTAACAAATTCCAATGAAATTTCTGTGTATCATCGTCAATAAGAAGGTCCAAGGGATACAGTTAACCTGAAGTGAAGCATCGGAATCTAAAACTGGACTCACAGAAGAGGTTCAAATCATAGAAAGGGAAAGTGTCAGTCCTCTTGTACTTAAGTCGGAATTGTGCCTTTTGTATTAAATCCGGATGCAATTTCTGTGTTTCATTGTCAATAAGAAGCTGCAAGGTATACAGTAAACCTGAAGTGAAGCATCGGAATCGAAAACTGGACTCACAGGAGAGGTTAAAATCATAGAAAGAGAGAGTGACAGTCCGCTTTTACTTAAGTCGGCATTGTGCCATTTGTATTAAATTCCGTTGAAATTTCTGTGTTTCATCGTCAATAAGAAGGTGCAAGGTATACAGTAAACCTGAAGTGAAGCATCGGAATCTAAAACTGGACTCACAGGAGAGGTTCAAATCATAGAAAGGGAAAGTGTCAGTCCTCTTGTACTTAAGTCGGCATTGTGCATTTTGTATTAAATTCCGATGCAATTTCTGTCTTTCATCGTCAATAAGAAGGTGCAAGGTATACAGTAAACCTGAAGTGATGCATCGGAATCCAAAACTGGACTCACAGGAGAGGTTAAAATCATAGAAAGAGAGAGTGACAGTCCTCTTTTACTTAAGTCGGCATTGTGCCTTTTGTAATAAAATCCGATGCAATATCTGTGTTTCATCGTCATTAAGAAGGTGCAAGGTATACAGTAAACCTGAAGTGAAGCATCGGAATCTAAAACTGGACTCACAGGAGAGGTTCAAATCATAGAAAGTGAGAGTGTCAGTCCTCTTGTACTTAAGTCGGCATTGTGCTTTTGTATTAAATTCGGATGCAATTTCTGTTTTCCATCGTCAATAAGAAGGTCCAAAGGATACAGTAAACCTGAAGTGAAGCATCGGAATCTAAAACTGGACTAACGGGTGAGGTTTAAATCACAGAAAGTGAGCGTGTCCGTCCTCTTTTACTTAAGTCAGTATTGTGCATTTTGTATTAAAGTCCAATGAAATTTCTGTGTTTCATCGTCAATAAGAAGGTGCAAGGTATACAGTAAACCTGAAGTGAAGCATCGGAATCTAAAACTGGACTCACAGGAGAGGTTCAAATGATAGAAGGGTCGAGTGTCAGTCCTCTTGTACTTAAGTCGGTATTGTGCCGTTTGTATTAAATTCCGATGCAATTTCTGTGTTTCATCGTCAATAAGAAGGTGCAACGAATACAGTAAACCCGAAGTGAAGCATCGGAATCTAAAACTGGAATCACAGGAGAGGTTCAAATTATAGAAAGAGAGAGTGACAGTCCTCATTTACTTAAGTCAGCATTGTGCCTTTTGTATTAAATTCCGATGAAATTTCTGTGTTTCATCGTCAATAAGAAGGCCCTAGGGATACAGTAAACCTGAAGTGAAGCATCGGAATCTAAAACTGGACTCACAGGAGAGGTTCAAATCATAGAAAGGAAAGTGTCAGTCCTCTTGTTCTTAAGTCGGCATTGTGCATTTTGTATCAAATTCGGATGCAATTTCTGTGTTTCATCGTCAATAAGAAGGTACAAGGTATACAGTAAACCCGATGTGAAGCATCGGAATCCAAAACTAGACTCACAGGAGAGGTTAAAATCATAGAAAGAGAGAGTGACAGTCCTCTTTTACTTAAGTCGGCATTGTGCCTTTTGTATTAAATTCCGATGCAATTTCTGTGTTTCATCGTCAATAAGAAGGTGCAAGTTATACAGTAAACGTGAAGTGAAGCATCAGAATCTAAAACTGGACTCACAGGAGAGTTTCCAATCATAGAAAGTGAGAGTGTCAGTCCTCTTGTACTTAAGTCGGCATTGTGCCTTTTGTATTAAATTCCGATGCAATTTCTGTGTTTCATCGTCAACAAGAAGGTGCAACGAATACAGTAAACCCGAAGTGAAGCATCGGAATCTAAAACTGGAATCACAGGAGAGGTACAAATCATAGAAAGAGAGAGTGACAGTCCTCTTTTACTTAAGACAGCATTGTGCCTTTTGTATTAAATTCCGTTGAAATTTCTGTGTTTCATCGTCAATAAGAAGGTGCAAGGTATACTGTAAACCTGAAGTGCAGCATCGGAATCTTAAACTGGACTCACAGGAGAGGTTCAAATCATAGAAAGTGAGATTGTCAGTCCTCTTGTACTTAAGTCGGCATTGTGCCTTTTGTATTAAATTCCGATGCAATTTCTGTGTTTCATCGTCAATAAGAAGGTGCAAGGTATACTGTAAACCTGAAGTGAAGCATCGGAATCTAAAACTGGAATCACAGGAGAGGTTCAAATCATAGAAAGTGAGAGTATCAGTCCTCTTGTACTTAAGTCGGCATTGTGCCTTTTGTATTAAATTCGGATGCAATTTCGGTTTTCCATCGTCAATAAGAAGGTCCAAAGGATACAGTAAACCTAAAGTGAAGCATCGGAATCTAAAACTGGACTAACAGGAGAGGATCAAATCACAGAAAGTGAAAGTGTCAGTCCTCTTTTACTTAAGTCGGCATTGCGCATTTTGTGTTAAATTCGGATGCAATTTCTGTGTTTCATCGTCAATAACAAGGTCCAAGGGATACAGTAAACCCGAAGTGAAGCATCGGAATCTAAAACTGGAATCACAGGAGAGGTTCAAATCATAGAAAGTGAGAGTATCAGTCCTCTTGTACTTAAGTCGACATTGTGCCTTTTGATATTAATTCCGATGCAATTTTTGTGTTTCATCGTCAATAATAAGGTGCAAGGTATACAGTAAACCTGAAATGAAGCATCGGAATCTAAACCTGGACTCACAGGAGAGGTTCAAATCATAGAAAGGGAAAGTGTCAGTCCTCTTGTACTTAAGTCGGCATTGTGCCTTTTGTATTAAATTCGGATGCAATTTCTGTGTTTCATCGTCAATACGAAGGTGCAAGGTATACAGTAAACCTGAAGTGAAGCATCGGAATCGAAAACTGGACTCACAGGAGAGGTTAAAATCATAGAAAGAGAGAGTGACAGTCCTCTTTTACTTAAGTCGGCATTGTGCCTTTTGTATTAAATTCCGTTGAAATTTCTGTGTTTCATCGTCAATAAGAAGGTGCAAGGTATACATTAAACCTGAAGTGAAGCATCGGAATCCAAAACTGGACTCACAGGAGAGGTTAAAATCATAGAAAAAGATAGTGACAGTCCTCTTTTACTTAAGTCGGCATTGTGCCTTTTGTTTTAAATTCCGATGCAATTTCTGTGTTTCATCGTCAATAAGAAGGTGCAAGGTATACAGTAAACCTGAAATGAATCATCAGATTCTAAAACTGGACTCACAGGAGAGGTTCAAATCATAGAAAGTGAGAGTGTCAGTCCTCTTGTACTTAAGTCGGGTGCCTTTTGTATTAAATTCCGATGCAATTTCTGTGTTTCATCGTCAGTAGGAAGCTGCAAGGTGTACAGTAAACCTGAAGTGAAGCATCGGAATCTAAAACTGGAATCACAGGAGAGGATCAAATCACAGAAAGTGAAAGTGTCAGTCCTCTTTTACTTACGTCGGCATTGTGCCTTTTGTGTTAAATTCGGATGCAATTTCTGTGTTTCATCGTCAATAACAAGGTCCAAGGGATACAGTAAACCCGAAGTGAAGCATCGGAATCTAAAACTAGAATAACAGGAGAGGTCCAAATCATAGAAAGTTAGAGTGTCAATCCTCTTTTACTTAATTCGGCTTTGTGCCTTTTGTATTAAATTCCGATGAAATTTCTGTGTTTCATCGTCAAGAAGAAGGCCCTAGGGATACAGTAAACCTGAAGTGAGGCATCGGAATCTAAAACTGGACTCACAGGAGAGGTTCAAATCATAGAACGGGAAAATGTCAGTCCTCTTGTACTTAAGTCGGCGTTGTGCCTTTTGTATTAAATTCGGATGCAGTTTCTGTGTTTCATCGTCAATAAGAAGGTGCAAGGTATACAGTAAACCTGATGTGAAGCATCGGCATCGAAAACTGGACTCACAGGAGAGGTTAAAATCATAGAAAGAGAGAGTGACAGTCCTCTTTTACTTAAGTCGGCATTGTGCCTTTTGTATTAAATTCCGTTGAAATTTCTGTGTTTCATCGACAATAAGAAGGTGCAAGGTATACAGTAAACCTGAAGTGAAGCATCGGAATCTAAAACTGGACTCACAGGAGAGGTTCAAATCATAGAAAGGGAAAATGTCAGTCCTCTTGTTCTTAAGTCGGCATTGTGCATTTTGTATCAAATTCGGATGCAATTTCTGTGTTTCATCGTCAATAAGAAGGTGCAAGGTATACAGTAAACCTGAAGTGAAGCATCGGAATCCAAAACTGGACTCACAAGAGAGGTTAAAATCATACAAAGAGAGAGTAACAGTCCTCTTTTACTTAAGTCGGCATTGTGCCTTTTGTATTAAATTCCGATGCAATTTCTGTGTTTCATCGTCAGTAAGAAGGTGCAAGGTATACAGTAAACCTGAAGTGAAGCATCGGAATCTAAAACCGGACTCACAGGAGATGTTCAAATCATAGGAGGTGAGAGTGTCAGTCCTCTTGTACTCAAGTCGGCATTGTGCCTTTTGTATTAAATTCGGATGCAATTTCTGTTTTCCATCGTCAATAAGAAGGTCCAAAGGATACAGTAAACCTGAAGTGAAGCATCGGAATCTAAAACTGGACTAACGGGAGAGGTTCAAATCACAGAAAGTGAGAGTGTCCGTCCTCTTTTACTTGAGTCGGCATTCTGCCTTTTGTGTTAAATTCGGATGCAATTTCTGTGTTTCATCGTCAATAAGTAGGTCCAAGGGATACAGTAAACCTGAAGTGAAGCATCGGAATCTAAAACTGGAATCACAGGAGAGTTTTAAATAATAGAAAGGTAGAGTGTCAGTCCTCTTGTACTTAAGTCTACATTGTGCCTTTGGTTTTTTAATTCCGATGCAATTTTAGTGTTTCATCGACAATAAGAAGGTGCAAGGTATACAGTAAACCTGGAGTGAAGCATCGGAATCTAAAACTGGAATCACAGGAGAGGTTCAAATCATAGGAAGTGAGAGTGTCAGTCCTCTTGTACTTAAGTCGGCATTGTGCCTTTTGTATTAAATTCCGATGCAATTTCTGTGTTTCATCGTCAGTAAGAAGGTGCAAGGTATACAGTAAACCTGAAGTGAAGCATCGGAATCTAAAACTCGACTCACAGGAGAGGTTCAAATCATACAAAGAGAGAGTGACAATCCTCTTTTACTTAAGTCGGCATTGTGCCTTTTGTATTAAATTCCAATGAAATTTCTGGGTTTCATCGTCAATAAGAAGGTCCAAGGGATACAGTAAACCTGAAGTGAAGCATCGGAATCTAAAACTGGACTCACAGAAGAGGTTCAAATCATAGAAAGAGAGAGGGTCAGTCCTCTTGTACTTAAGTCGGAATTGTGCCTTTTGTATTAAATTCGGATGCAATTTCTGTGTTTCATCGTCAATAAGGAGGTGCAAGGTATACAGTAAACCGGGAGTGAAGCAACGGAATCTAAAACTGGACTCACAGGAGAGGTTCAAATCATAGAAAGGGAAAGTGTCAGTCCTCTTGTACTTAAGTCGGCATTGTGCCTTTTGTATTAAATTCGGATGCAATTTCTGTGTTTCATCGTCAATAAGAAGGTGCAAGGTATACAGTAAACCTGAAGTGAAGCATCGGAAACGAAAACTGGACTCACAGGAGAGGTTCAAATCATAGGAAGTGAGAGTGTCAGTCCTCTTGTACTTTAGTCGGCATTGTGCCTTTTGTATTAAATTCCGATGCAATTTCTGTGTTTCATCGTCAGTAAGAAGGTGCAAGGTATACAGTAAACCTGAAGTGAAGCATCGGAATCTAAAACTCGACTCACAGGAGAGGTTCAAATCATACAAAGAGAGAGTGACAATCCTCTTTTACTTAAGTCGGCATTGTGCCTTTTGTATTAAATTCCAATGAAATTTCTGGGTCTCATCGTCAATAAGATGGTCCAAGGGATACAGTAAACCTGAAGTGAAGCATCGGAATCTAAAACTGGACTCACAGAAGAGGTTCAAATCATAGAAAGAGAGAGGGTCAGTCCTCTTGTACTTAAGTCGGAATTGTGCCTTTTGTATTAAATTCGGATGCAATTTCTGTGTTTCATCGTCAATAAGGAGGTGCAAGGTATACAGTAAACCGGGAGTGAAGCAACGGAATCTAAAACTGGACTCACAGGAGAGGTTCAAATCATAGAAAGGGAAAGTGTCAGTCCTCTTGTACTTAAGTCGGCATTGTGCCTTTTGTATTAAATTCGGATGCAATTTCTGTGTTTCATCGTCAATAAGAAGGTGCAAGGTATACAGTAAACCTGAAGTGAAGCATCGGAAACGAAAACTGGACTCACAGGAGAGGTTAAAATCATAGAAAGAGAGAGTGACAGTCCTCTTTTACTTAAGTCGCCATTGTGCATATTGTATTAAATTCCGTTGAAATTTCTGTGTTTCATCGTCAATAAGAAGGTGCAAGGTATACAGTGAACCTGAAGTGAAGTATCGGAATCTAAAACTGGACTCACAGGAGAGGTTCAAATCATAGAAAAGGAATGTGTCAGTCCTCTTGTACTTAAGTCGGCATTGTGCCTTTTGTATTAAATCCGGATGCAATTTCTGTGTTTCATCGTCAATAAGAAGCTGCAAGGTATACAGTAAACCTGAAGTGAAGCATCGGAATCGAAAACTGGACTCACAGGAGAGGTTAAAATCATAGAAAGAGAGAGTGACAGTCCGCATTTACTTAAGTCGGCATTGTGCCTTTTGTATTAAATTCCGTTGAAATTTCTGTATTTCATCGTCAATAAGAAGGTGCAAGGTATACAGTAAACCTGAAGTGAAGCATCAGAATCTAAAACTGGACTCACAGGAGAGGTTCAAATCATAGAAAGGGAAAGTGTCAGTGCTCTTGTACTTAAGTCGGCATTGTGCATTTTGTATCAAATTCGGATGCAATTTCTGTGTTTCATCATTAATAAGAAGGTGCAAGGTATACAGTAAACCTGAAGTGAAGCATCGGAATCCAAAACTGGACTCACAGGAGAGGTTAAAATCATAGAAAGAGAGTGTGACAGTCCTCTTTTACTTAAGTCGGCATTGTGCCTTTTGTATTAAATTCCGATGCAGTTTCTGTGTTTCATCGTCATTAAGAAGGTGCAAGGTATACAATAAACCTGAAGTGAAGCATCGGAATCTAAAACTGGACTCACGGGACAGGTTCAAATCGCAGAAAGTGAGAGAGTCAGTCCTCTTGTATTTAAGTCGGCATTGTGCCTTTTGTATTAAATTCGGATGCAATTTCTGTTTTCCATCGTCAATAAGAAGGTCCAAAGGATACAGTAAACCTGAAGTGAAGCATCGGAATCCAAAACTGGACTAACTGGAGAGGTTCAAATCACAGAAAGTGAGAGTGTCAGTCCTCTTTTACTTAAGTTAGCATTGTGCCTTTTGTATTAAATTCCAATGAAATTTCTGTGTTCCATCGTCAATAAGACGGTGCAAGGTATACAGTAAACCTGAAGTGAAGCATCGGAATCTAAAACTGGACTCACAGGAGAGGTTCAAATCATAGAAAGTGAGAGTGTCAGTCCTCTTGTACTTAAGTCGGCATTGTGCCTTTTGTATTAAATTCGGATGCAATTTCTGTTTTACATCGTCAATAAGAAGGTCCAAAGGATACAGTAAACCTAAAGTGAAGCATCGGAATCTAAAACTGGACTAACAGGAGAGGATCAAATCACAGAAAGTGAAAGTGTCAATCCTCTTTTACTTGAGTCGGCATTGTGCCTTTTGTGTTAAATTCGGATGCAATTTCTGTGTTTCATCGTCAATAACAAGGTCCAAGTGATACAGTAAACCCGAAGAGAAGCATCAGAATCTAAAACTGGAATCACAGGAGAGGTCTAAATCATAGAAAGTTAGAGTGTCAGTCCTCTTGTACTTAAGTCGACAATGTGCCTTTTGATTTTAATTCCGATGCAATTTTTGTGTTCCATCGTCAATAAGAAGGTGCAAGGTATACAGTAAACCTGAAGTGAAGCATCGGAATCTAAAACTAGACTCACAGGAGAGGTTCAAATCATAGAAAGTGAGAGTGTCAGTCCTCTTGTACTTAAGTCGGCAATGTGCCTTTTGTATTAAATTCCGATGCAATTTCTGTGTTTCATCGTCAATAAGAAGGTGCAAGGTATACAGTAAACCTGAAGTGAAGCATCGGAATCTAAAACTGGAATCACAGGAGAGGTTCAAGTCATAGAAAGTGAGAGTGTCAGTCCTCTTGTACTTAAGTCGGCATTGTGCCTTTTGTATTAAATTCGGATGCAATTTCTGTTTTCCATCGTCATTAAGATGGTCCAAAGGATAAAGTAAACCTAACGTGAAGCATCGGAATCTAAAACTGGACTAATAGGAGAGGATCAAATCACAGAAAGTGAAAGTGTCAGTCCTCTTTTACTTAAGTCGGCATTGTGCCTTTTGTGTTAAATTCGGATGCAATTTCTGTGTTTCATCGTCAATAACAAGGTCCAAGGGATACAGTAAATCCGAAGTGAAGCATCGGAATCTAAAACTGGAATCACAGGAGAGGTCCAAATCATAGAAAGATAGAGTGTCAGTCCTCTTGTACTTAAGTCGACATTGTGCCTTTTGAATTTAATTCCGATGCAATTTTTGTGTTTCATCGTCAATAAGAAGGTGCAAGGTATACAGTAAACCTTAAGTGAAACATCGGAATCTAAAACTGGAATCACAGGAGAGTTTGAAATCATAGAAAGTGAGAGTGTCTGTCCTTTTGTATTTAAGTCGTCATTGTGCCGTTTGTATTAAATTCCGATGCTATTTCTGTGTTTCATCGTCAATAAGAAGGTGCAAGGTATACAGTAAACCTGGAGTGAAGCATCGGAATCTAAAACTGGACTCACAGGAGAGGTTCAAATTATAGAAAGAGAGAGTGACAGTCCTCTTTTACTTAAGTCGGCATTGTGCCTTTTGTATTAAATTCCGTTGAAATTATTGTGTTTCATCGTCAATAAGAAGGCCCTAGGCATACAGTAAACCTGAAGTGAAGCATCGGAATCTAAAACTGGACTCACAGGAGAGGTTCAAATCATAGGAAGGGAAAGTGTTAGTCCTCTTGTACTTAAGTCGGCATTGCGCCTTTTGTATTAATTTCGGATGCAATTTCTGTGTTTCATCGTCAATAAGAAGGTGCAGGGTACACAGTAAACCTGAAGTGAAGCATCGGAATCTAAAACTGGAATCACAGGAGAGGTACAAATCATAGAAAGAGAGAGTGACAGTCCTCTTTTACTTAAGACTGCATTGTGCCTTTTGTATCAAATTCCGATGAAATTTCTGTGTTTCATCGTCAATAAGAAGGTGCAAGGTATACAGTAAACCTGAAGTGAAGCATCGGAATCTAAAACTGGACTCACAGGAGAGATTCAAATCATAGAAAGTGAGAGTGTCAGTCCTCTTGTACTTAAGTCGGCATTGTGCCTTTTGTATTAAATTCCGATGCAATTTCTGTGTTTCATCGTCAATAAGAAGGTGCAAGGTATACAGTAAACCTGAAGTGAAGCATCGGAATCTAAAACTGGAATCACAGGAGAGGTTCAAGTCATAGAAAGTGAGAGTGTCAGTCCTCTTGTACTGAAGTCGGCATTGTGCCTTTTGTATTAAATTCGGATGCAATTTCTGTTTTCCATCGTCATTAAGAAGGTCCAAAGGATAAAGTAAACCTAAAGTGAAGCATCGGAATCTAAAACTGGACTAACAGGAGAGGATGAAATCACAGAAAGTGAAAGTGTCAGTCCTCTTTTACTTAAGTCGGCATTGTGCCTTTTGTGTTAAATTCGGATGCAATTTCTGTGTTTCATCGTCAATAACAAGGTCCAAGGGATACAGTAAACCCGAAGTGAAGCATCGGAATCTAAAACTGGAATCACAGGAGAGGTCCAAATAATAGAAAGTTAGAGTGTCAGTCCTCTTGTACTTAAGTCGACATTGTGCCTTTTGAATTTAATTGCGATGCAATTTTTGTGTTTCATCGTCAATAAGAAGGTGCAAGGTATACAGTAAACCTTAAGTGAAACATCGGAATCTAAAACTGGAATCACAGGAGAGTTTGAAATCATAGAAAGTGAGAGTGTCTGTCCTTTTGTATTTAAGTCGTCATTGTGCCGTTTGTATTAAATTCCGATGCTATTTCTGTGTTTCATCGTCAATAAGAAGCTGCAAGGTATACAGTAAACCTGAAGTGAAGCATCGGAATCGAAAACTGGACTCACAGGAGAGGTTAAAATCATAGAAAGAGAGAGTGACAGTCCGCATTTACTTAAGTCGGCATTGTGCCTTTTGTATTAAATTCCGTTGAAATTTCTGTGTTTCATCGTCAATAAGAAGGTGCAAGGTATACAGTAAACCTGAAGTGAAGCATCGGAATCTAAAACTGGACTCACAGGAGAGGTTAAAATCATAGAAAGGGAAAGTGTCAGTGCTCTTGTACTTAAGTCGGCATTGTGCATTTTGTATCAAATTCGGATGCAATTTCTGTGTTTCTTCATCAATAAGAAGGTGCAAGGTATACAGTAAACCTGAAGTGAAGCATCGGAATCCAAAACTGGACTCACAGGAGAGGTTAAAATCATAGAAAGAGAGAGTGACAGTCCTCTTTTTCTTAAGTCGGCATTGTGCCTTTTGTATTAAATTCCGATGCAGTTTCTGTGTTTCATCGTCATTAAGAAGGTGCAAGGTATACAGTAAACCTGAAGTGAAGCATCGGAATCTAAAACTGGACTCACGGGACAGGTTCAAATCGCAGAAAGTGAGAGAGTCAGTCCTCTTGTATTTAAGTCGGCATTGTGCCTTTTGTATTAAATTCGGATGCAATTTCTGTTTTCCATCGTCAATAAGAAGGTCCAAAGGATACAGTAAACCTGAAGTGAAGCATCGGAATCCAAAACTGGACTAACAGGAGAGGATCAAATCACAGAAAGTGAAAGTGTCAATCCTCTTTTACTTGAGTCGGCATTGTGCCTTTTGTGTTAAATTCGGATGCAATTTCTGTGTTTCATCGTCAATAACAAGGTCCAAGTGATACAGTAAACCCGAAGTGAAGCATCGGAATCTAAAACTGGAATCACAGGAGAGGTCTAAATCATAGAAAGTTAGAGTGTCAGTCCTCTTGTACTTAAGTCGACAATGTGCCTTTTGATTTTAATTCCGATGCAATTTTTGTGTTCCATCGTCAATAAGAAGGTGCAAGGTATACAGTAAACCTGAAGTGAAGCATCGGAATCTAAAACTGGACTCACAGGAGAGGTTCAAATCATAGAAAGTGAGAGTGTCAGTCCTCTTGTACTTAAGTCGGCAATGTGCCTTTTGTATTAAATTCCGATGCAATTTCTGTGTTTCATCGTCAATAAGAAGGTGCAAGGTATACAGTAAACCTGAAGTGAAGCATCGGAATCTAAAACTGGAATCACAGGAGAGGTTCAAGTCATAGAAAGTGAGAGTGTCAGTCCTCTTGTACTTAAGTCGGCATTGTGCCTTTTGTATTAAATTCGGATGCAATTTCTGTTTTCCATCGTCATTAAGATGGTCCAAAGGATAAAGTAAACCTAAAGTGAAGCATCGGAATCTAAAACTGGACTAATAGGAGAGGATCAAATCACAGAAAGTGAAAGTGTCAGTCCTCTTTTACTTAAGTCGGCATTGTGCCTTTTGTGTTAAATTCGGATGCAATTTCTGTGTTTCATCGTCAATAACAAGGTCCAAGGGATACAGTAAATCCGAAGTGAAGCATCGGAATCTAAAACTGGAATCACAGGAGAGGTCCAAATCATAGAAAGATAGAGTGTCAGTCCTCTTGTACTTAAGTCGACATTGTGCCTTTTGAATTTAATTCCGATGCAATTTTTGTGTTTCATCGTCAATAAGAAGGTGCAAGGTATACAGTAAACCTTAAGTGAAACATCGGAATCTAAAACTGGAATCACAGGAGAGTTTGAAATCATAGAAAGTGAGAGTGTCTGTCCTTTTGTATTTAAGTCGTCATTGTGCCGTTTGTATTAAATTCCGATGCTATTTCTGTGTTTCATCGTCAATAAGAAGGTGCAAGGTATACAGTAAACCTGGAGTGAAGCATCGGAATCTAAAACTGGACTCACAGGAGAGGTTCAAATTATAGAAAGAGAGAGTGACAGTCCTCTTTTACTTAAGTCGGCATTGTGCCTTTTGTATTAAATTCCGTTGAAATTATTGTGTTTCATCGTCAATAAGAAGGCCCTAGGCATACAGTAAACCTGAAGTGAAGCATCGGAATCTAAAACTGGACTCACAGGAGATGTTCAAATCATAGGAAGGGAAAGTGTTAGTCCTCTTGTACTTAAGTCGGCATTGCGCCTTTTGTATTAATTTCGGATGCAATTTCTGTGTTTCATCGTCAATAAGAAGGTGCAGGGTACACAGTAAACCTGAAGTGAAGCATCGGAATCTAAAACTGGAATCACAGGAGAGGTACAAATCATAGAAAGAGAGAGTGACAGTCCTCTTTTACTTAAGACTGCATTGTGCCTTTTGTATCAAATTCCGATGAAATTTCTGTGTTTCATCGTCAATAAGAAGGTGCAAGGTATACAGTAAACCTGAAGTGAAGCATCGGAATCTAAAACTGGACTCACAGGAGAGATTCAAATCATAGAAAGTGAGAGTGTCAGTCCTCTTGTACTTAAGTCGGCATTGTGCCTTTTGTATTAAATTCCGATGCAATTTCTGTGTTTCATCGTCAATAAGAAGGTGCAAGGTATACAGTAAACCTGAAGTGAAGCATCGGAATCTAAAACTGGAATCACAGGAGAGGTTCAAGTCATAGAAAGTGAGAGTGTCAGTCCTCTTGTACTTAAGTCGGCATTGTGCCTTTTGTATTAAATTCGGATGCAATTTCTGTTTTCCATCGTCATTAAGAAGGTCCAAAGGATAAAGTAAACCTAAAGTGAAGCATCGGAATCTAAAACTGGACTAACAGGAGAGGATGAAATCACAGAAAGTGAAAGTGTCAGTCCTCTTTTACTTAAGTCGGCATTGTGCCTTTTGTGTTAAATTCGGATGCAATTTCTGTGTTTCATCGTCAATAACAAGGTCCAAGGGATACAGTAAACCCGAAGTGAAGCATCGGAATCTAAAACTGGAATCACAGGAGAGGTCCAAATAATAGAAAGTTAGAGTGTCAGTCCTCTTGTACTTAAGTCGACATTGTGCCTTTTGAATTTAATTGCGATGCAATTTTTGTGTTTCATCGTCAATAAGAAGGTGCAAGGTATACAGTAAACCTTAAGTGAAACATCGGAATCTAAAACTGGAATCACAGGAGAGTTTGAAATCATAGAAAGTGAGAGTGTCTGTCCTTTTGTATTTAAGTCGTCATTGTGCCGTTTGTATTAAATTCCGATGCTATTTCTGTGTTTCATCGTCAATAAGAAGCTGCAAGGTATACAGTAAACCTGAAGTGAAGCATCGGAATCGAAAACTGGACTCACAGGAGAGGTTAAAATCATAGAAAGAGAGAGTGACAGTCCGCATTTACTTAAGTCGGCATTGTGCCTTTTGTATTAAATTCCGTTGAAATTTCTGTGTTTCATCGTCAATAAGAAGGTGCAAGGTATACAGTAAACCTGAAGTGAAGCATCGGAATCTAAAACTGGACTCACAGGAGAGGTTAAAATCATAGAAAGGGAAAGTGTCAGTGCTCTTGTACTTAAGTCGGCATTGTGCATTTTGTATCAAATTCGGATGCAATTTCTGTGTTTCTTCATCAATAAGAAGGTGCAAGGTATACAGTAAACCTGAAGTGAAGCATCGGAATCCAAAACTGGACTCACAGGAGAGGTTAAAATCATAGAAAGAGAGAGTGACAGTCCTCTTTTACTTAAGTCGGCATTGTGCCTTTTGTATTAAATTCCGATGCAGTTTCTGTGTTTCATCGTCATTAAGAAGGTGCAAGGTATACAGTAAACCTGAAGTGAAGCATCGGAATCTAAAACTGGACTCACGGGACAGGTTCAAATCGCAGAAAGTGAGAGAGGCAGTCCTCTTGTATTTAAGTCGGCATTGTGCCTTTTGTATTAAATTCGGATGCAATTTCTGTTTTCCATCGTCAATAAGAAGGTCCAAAGGATACAGTAAACCTGAAGTGAAGCATCGGAATCCAAAACTGGACTAACAGGAGAGGATCAAATCACAGAAAGTGAAAGTGTCAATCCTCTTTTACTTGAGTCGGCATTGTGCCTTTTGTGTTAAATTCGGATGCAATTTCTGTGTTTCATCGTCAATAACAAGGTCCAAGTGATACAGTAAACCCGAAGTGAAGCATCGGAATCTAAAACTGGAATCACAGGAGAGGTCTAAATCATAGAAAGTTAGAGTGTCAGTCCTCTTGTACTTAAGTCGACAATGTGCCTTTTGATTTTAATTCCGATGCAATTTTTGTGTTCCATCGTCAATAAGAAGGTGCAAGGTATACAGTAAACCTGAAGTGAAGCATCGGAATCTAAAACTGGATTCACAGGAGAGGTTCAAATCATAGAAAGTGAGAGTGTCAGTCCTCTTGTACTTAAGTCGGCAATGTGCCTTTTGTATTAAATTCCGATGCAATTTCTGTGTTTCATCGTCAATAAGAAGGTGCAAGGTATACAGTAAACCTGAAGTGAAGCATCGGAATCTAAAACTGGAATCACAGGAGAGGTTCAAGTCATAGAAAGTGAGAGTGTCAGTCCTCTTGTACTTAAGTCGGCATTGTGCCTTTTGTATTAAATTCGGATGCAATTTCTGTTTTCCATCGTCATTAAGATGGTCCAAAGGATAAAGTAAACCTAAAGTGAAGCATCGGAATCTAAAACTGGACTAATAGGAGAGGATCAAATCACAGAAAGTGAAAGTGTCAGTCCTCTTTTACTTAAGTCGGCATTGTGCCTTTTGTGTTAAATTCGGATGCAATTTCTGTGTTTCATCGTCAATAACAAGGTCCAAGGGATACAGTAAATCCGAAGTGAAGCATCGGAATCTAAAACTGGAATCACAGGAGAGGTCCAAATCATAGAAAGATAGAGTGTCAGTCCTCTTGTACTTAAGTCCACATTGTGCCTTTTGAATTTAATTCCGATGCAATTTTTGTGTTTCATCGTCAATAAGAAGGTGCAAGGTATACAGTAAACCTTAAGTGAAACATCGGAATCTAAAACTGGAATCACAGGAGAGTTTGAAATCATAGAAAGTGAGAGTGTCTGTCCTTTTGTATTTAAGTCGTCATTGTGCCGTTTGTATTAAATTCCGATGCTATTTCTGTGTTTCATCGTCAATAAGAAGGTGCAAGGTATACAGTAAACCTGGAGTGAAGCTTCGGAATCTAAAACTGGACTCACAGGAGAGGTTCAAATTATAGAAAGAGAGAGTGACAGTCCTCTTTTACTTAAGTCGGCATTGTGCCTTTTGTATTAAATTCCGTTGAAATTATTGTGTTTCATCGTCAATAAGAAGGCCCTAGGCATACAGTAAACCTGAAGTGAAGCATCGGAATCTAAAACTGGACTCACAGGAGAGGTTCAAATCATAGGAAGGGAAAGTGTTAGTCCTCTTGTACTTAAGTCGGCATTGCGCCTTTTGTATTAATTTCGGATGCAATTTCTGTGTTTCATCGTCAATAAGAAGGTGCAGGGTACACAGTAAACCTGAAGTGAAGCATCGGAATCTAAAACTGGAATCACAGGAGAGGTACAAATCATAGAAAGAGAGAGTGACAGTCCTCTTTTACTTAAGACTGCATTGTGCCTTTTGTATCAAATTCCGATGAAATTTCTGTGTTTCATCGTCAATAAGAAGGTGCAAGGTATACAGTAAACCTGAAGTGAAGCATCGGAATCTAAAACTGGACTCACAGGAGAGATTCAAATCATAGAAAGTGAGAGTGTCAGTCCTCTTGTACTTAAGTCGGCATTGTGCCTTTTGTATTAAATTCCGATGCAATTTCTGTGTTTCATCGTCAATAAGAAGGTGCAAGGTATACAGTAAACCTGAAGTGAAGCATCGGAATCTAAAACTGGAATCACAGGAGAGGTTCAAGTCATAGAAAGTGAGAGTGTCAGTCCTCTTGTACTTAAGTCGGCATTGTGCCTTTTGTATTAAATTCGGATGCAATTTCTGTTTTCCATCGTCATTAAGAAGGTCCAAAGGATAAAGTAAACCTAAAGTGAAGCATCGGAATCTAAAACTGGACTAACAGGAGAGGATGAAATCACAGAAAGTGAAAGTGTCAGTCCTCTTTTACTTAAGTCGGCATTGTGCCTTTTGTGTTAAATTCGGATGCAATTTCTGTGTTTCATCGTCAATAACAAGGTCCAAGGGATACAGTAAACCCGAAGTGAAGCATCGGAATCTAAAACTGGAATCACAGGAGAGGTCCAAATAATAGAAAGTTAGAGTGTCAGTCCTCTTGTACTTAAGTCGACATTGTGCCTTTTGAATTTAATTGCGATGCAATTTTTGTGTTTCATCGTCAATAAGAAGGTGCAAGGTATACAGAAAACCTTAAGTGAAACATCGGAATCTAAAACTGGAATCACAGGAGAGTTTGAAATCATAGAAAGTGAGAGTGTCTGTCCTTTTGTATTTAAGTCGTCATTGTGCCGTTTGTATTAAATTCCGATGCTATTTCTGTGTTTCATCGTCAATAAGAAGCTGCAAGGTATACAGTAAACCTGAAGTGAAGCATCGGAATCGAAAACTGGACTCACAGGAGAGGTTAAAATCATAGAAAGAGAGAGTGACAGTCCGCATTTACTTAAGTCGGCATTGTGCCTTTTGTATTAAATTCCGTTGAAATTTCTGTGTTTCATCGTCAATAAGAAGGTGCAAGGTATACAGTAAACCTGAAGTGAAGCATCGGAATCTAAAACTGGACTCACAGGAGAGGTTAAAATCATAGAAAGGGAAAGTGTCAGTGCTCTTGTACTTAAGTCGGCATTGTGCATTTTGTATCAAATTCGGATGCAATTTCTGTGTTTCTTCATCAATAAGAAGGTGCAAGGTATACAGTAAACCTGAAGTGAAGCATCGGAATCCAAAACTGGACTCACAGGAGAGGTTCAAATCATAGAAAGTGAGAGTATCAGTCCTCTTGTACTTAAGTCGACATTGTGCCTTTTGATATTAATTCCGATGCAATTTTTGTGTTTCATCGTCAATAATAAGGTGCAAGGTATACAGTAAACCTGAAATGAAGCATCGGAATCTAAACCTGGACTCACAGGAGAGGTTCAAATCATAGAAAGGGAAAGTGTCAGTCCTCTTGTACTTAAGTCGGCATTGTGCCTTTTGTATTAAATTCGGATGCAATTTCTGTGTTTCATCGTCAATACGAAGGTGCAAGGTATACAGTAAACCTGAAGTGAAGCATCGGAATCGAAAACTGGACTCACAGGAGAGGTTAAAATCATAGAAAGAGAGAGTGACAGTCCTCTTTTACTTAAGTCGGCATTGTGCCTTTTGTATTAAATTCCGTTGAAATTTCTGTGTTTCATCGTCAATAAGAAGGTGCAAGGTATACAGTAAACCTGAAGTGAAGCATCGGAATCCAAAACTGGACTCACAGGAGAGGTTAAAATCATAGAAAGAGATAGTGACAGTCCTCTTTTACTTAAGTCGGCATTGTGCCTTTTGTATTAAATTCCGATGCAGTTTCTGTGTTTCATCGTCATTAAGAAGGTGCAAGGTATACAGTAAACCTGAAGTGAAGCATCGGAATCTAAAACTGGACTCACGGGACAGGTTCAAATCGCAGAAAGTGAGAGAGTCAGTCCTCTTGTATTTAAGTCGGCATTGTGCCTTTTGTATTAAATTCGGATGCAATTTCTGTTTTCCATCGTCAATAAGAAGGTCCAAAGGATACAGTAAACCTGAAGTGAAGCATCGGAATCCAAAACTGGACTAACAGGAGAGGATCAAATCACAGAAAGTGAAAGTGTCAATCCTCTTTTACTTGAGTCGGCATTGTGCCTTTTGTGTTAAATTCGGATGCAATTTCTGTGTTTCATCGTCAATAACAAGGTCCAAGTGATACAGTAAACCCGAAGTGAAGCATCGGAATCTAAAACTGGAATCACAGGAGAGGTCTAAATCATAGAAAGTTAGAGTGTCAGTCCTCTTGTACTTAAGTCGACAATGTGCCTTTTGATTTTAATTCCGATGCAATTTTTGTGTTCCATCGTTAATAAGAAGGTGCAAGGTATACAGTAAACCTGAAGTGAAGCATCGGAATCTAAAACTGGACTCACAGGAGAGGTTCAAATCATAGAAAGTGAGAGTGTCAGTCCTCTTGTACTTAAGTCGGCAATGTGCCTTTTGTATTAATTTCCGATGCAATTTCTGTGTTTCATCGTCAATAAGAAGGTGCAAGGTATACAGTAAACCTGAAGTGAAGCATCGGAATCTAAAACTGGAATCACAGGAGAGGTTCAAGTCATAGAAAGTGAGAGTGTCAGTCCTCTTGTACTTAAGTCGGCATTGTGCCTTTTGTATTAAATTCGGATGCAATTTCTGTTTTCCATCGTCATTAAGATGGTCCAAAGGATAAAGTAAACCTAAAGTGAAGCATCGGAATCTAAAACTGGACTAATAGGAGAGGATCAAATCACAGAAAGTGAAAGTGTCAGTCCTCTTTTACTTAAGTCGGCATTGTGCCTTTTGTGTTAAATTCGGATGCAATTTCTGTGTTTCATCGTCAATAACAAGGTCCAAGGGATACAGTAAATCCGAAGTGAAGCATCGGAATCTAAAACTGGAACACAGGAGAGGTCCAAATCATAGAAAGATAGAGTGTCAGTCCTCTTGTACTTAAGTCGACATTGTGCCTTTTGAATTTAATTCCGATGCAATTTTTGTGTTTCATCGTCAATAAGAAGGTGCAAGGTATACAGTAAACCTTAAGTGAAACATCGGAATCTAAAACTGGAATCACAGGAGAGTTTGAAATCATAGAAAGTGAGAGTGTCTGTCCTTTTGTATTTAAGTCGTCATTGTGCCGTTTGTATTAAATTCCGATGCTATTTCTGTGTTTCATCGTCAATAAGAAGGTGCAAGGTATACAGTAAACCTGGAGTGAAGCATCGGAATCTAAAACTGGACTCACAGGAGAGGTTCAAATTATAGAAAGAGAGAGTGACAGTCCTCTTTTACTTAAGTCGGCATTGTGCCTTTTGTATTAAATTCCGATGAAATTATTGTGTTTCATCGTCAATAAGAAGGCCCTAGGCATACAGTAAACCTGAAGTGAAGCATCGGAATCTAAAACTGGACTCACAGGAGAGGTTCAAATCATAGGAAGGGAAAGTGTTAGTCCTCTTGTACTTAGGTCGGCATTGCGCCTTTTGTATTAATTTCGGATGCAATTTCTGTGTTTCATCGTCAATAAGAAGGTGCAGGGTACACAGTAAACCTGAAGTGAAGCACCGGAATCTAAAACTGGAATCACAGGAGAGGTACAAATCATAGAAAGAGAGAGTGACAGTCCTCTTTTACTTAAGACTGCATTGTGCCTTTTGTATCAAATTCCGATGAAATTTCTGTGTTTCATCGTCAATAAGAAGGTGCAAGGTATACAGTAAACCTGAAGTGAAGCATCGGAATCTAAAACTGGAATCACAGGAGAGGTCCAAATAATAGAAAGTTAGAGTGTCAGTCCTCTTGTACTTAAGTCGACATTGTGCCTTTTGAATTTAATTGCGATGCAATTTTTGTGTTTCATCGTCAATAAGAAGGTGCAAGGTATACAGTAAACCTTAAGTGAAACATCGGAATCTAAAACTGGAATCACAGGAGAGTTTGAAATCATAGAAAGTGAGAGTGTCTGTCCTTTTGTATTTAAGTCGTCATTGTGCCGTTTGTATTAAATTCCGATGCTATTTCTGTGTTTCATCGTCAATAAGAAGGTGCAAGGTATACAGTAAACCTGGAGTGAAGCATCGGAATCTAAAACTGGACTCACAGGAGAGGTTCAAATTATAGAAAGAGAGAGTGACAGTCCTCTTTTACTTAAGTCGGCATTGTGCCTTTTGTATTAAATTCCGATGAAATTTCTGTGTTTCATCGTCAATAAGATAGCCCTAGGGATACAGTAAACCTGAAGTGAAGCATCGGAATCTAAAACTGGACTCACAGGAGAGGTTCAAATCATAGGAAGGGAAAGTGTCAGTCCTCTTGTACTTAAGTCGGCATTGTGCCTTTTGTATTAAATTCGGATGCAATTTCTGTGTTTCATCGTCAATAAGAAGGTGCAAGGTATACAGTAAACCTGAAGTGAAGCATCGGAATCGGAAACTGGACTCACAGGAGAGGTTAAAATCATAGAAAAAGAGAGTGACAGTCCTCTTTTACTTAAGTCGGCATTGTGCATATTGTATTAAATTCCGTTGAAATTTCTGTGTTTCATCGTCAATAAGAAGGTGCAAGGTATACAGTAAACCTGAAGTGAAGCATCGGAATCTAAAACTGGACTCACAGGAGAGGTTCAAATCATAGAAAGGGAAAGTGTCAGTCCTCTTGTACTTAAGTCGGCATTGTGCATTTTGTTCAAATTCGGATGCAATTTCTGTGTTTCATCGTCAATAAGAAGGTGCAAGGTATACAGTTAACCTGAAGTGAAGCATCTGAATCCATAACTGGACTCACAGGAGAGGTTATATTCATAGGAAGAGAGAGTGACAGTCCTCTTTTACTTAAGTCGGCATTGTGCCTTTTGTATTTAATTCCGATGCAATTTCTGTGTTTCATCGTCAATAAGAAGGTGCAAGGTATACAGTAAACCTGGAGTGAAGCATCGGAATCTAAAACTGGACTCACAGGAGAGGTTCAAATTATAGAAAGAGAGAGTGACAGTCCTCTTTTACTTAAGTCGGCATTGTGCCTTTTGTATTATATTCCGATGAAATTTCTGTGTTTCATCGTCAATAAGAAGGCCCTAGGGATACAGTAAACCTGAAGTGAAGCATCAGATTCTAAAAATGGACTCACAGGAGAGGTTCAAATCATAGAAGGTGAGAGTGTCAGTCCACTTGTACTTAAGTCGGCATTGTGCCTTTTGTATTTAATTCCGATGCAATTTCTGTGTTTCATCGTCAATAAGAAGGTGCAAGGTATACAGTAAACCTGGAGTGAAGCATCGGAATCTAAAACTGGAATCACAGGAGAGGATCAAATCACAGAAAGTGAAAGTGTCAGTCCTCTTTTACTTAAGTCGGCATTGTGCCTTTTGTGTTCAATTCTGATGCAATTTCTATGTTTCATCGTCATTAACAAGGTCCAAGGGATACAGTAAACCCAAAGTGAAGCATCGGAATCTAAAACTGGAATCACAAGAGAGGTCCAAATCATAGAAAGTTAGAGTGTCAATCCTCTTGTTCTTAAGTCGACATTGTGCCTTTTGATTTTAATTCCGATGCAATTTTTGTGTTTCATCGTCAATAAGAAGGAGCAAGGTATACAGTAAACCTGAAGTGAAGCATCGGAATCTAAAACTGGACTCACAGGAGAGGTTCAAATCATGGAAAGTGAGAGTGTCAGTCCTCTTGTACTTAAGTCGGCATTGTGCCTTTTGTATTAAATTCCGATGCAATTTCTGTGTTTCATCGTCAATAAGAAGGTGCAAGGTATACAGTAAACCTGGAGTGAAGCATCGGAATCTATAACTGGACTCACAGGAGAGGTTCAAATTATAGAAAGAGAGGGTGACCGTCCTCTTTTACTTAAGTCAGCATTGTGCCTTTTGTATTAAATTCCGATGAAATTTCTGTGTTTCATCGTCAATAAGAAGGCCCTAGGGATACAGTAAACCTGAAGTGAAGCATCGGAATCTAAAACTGGACTCACAGGAGAGGTTCAAATCATAGAAAGGGAAAGTGTCAGTCCTCTTGTACTTAAGTCGGCATTGTGCCTTTTGTATTAAATTCGGGTGCAATTTCTGTGTTTCATCGTATATAAGAAGGTGCAAGGTATACAGTAAACCTGAAGTGAAGCATAGGAATCGAAAACTGGACTCACAGGAGAGGATAAAATCATAGAAAGAGAGAGTGACAGTCCTCTTTTACTTAAGTCGGCATTGTGCATATTGTATTAAATTCCGTTGAAATTTCTGTGTTTCATCGTCAATAAGAAGGTGCAAGGTATACAGTAAACCTGAAGCGAAGCATCGGAATCTAAAACTGGACTCACAGGAGAGGTTCAAATCATAGAAAGGGAAAGTGTCAGTCCTCTTGTACTTAAGTCGGCATTGTGACTTTTGTATTAAATTCGGATGCAGTTTCTGTGTTTCATCGTCAATAAGAAGGTGCAAGGTATACAGTAAACCTGAAGTGAAGCATCGGAATCTAAAACTGGAATCACAGGAGAGGTTCAAATCATAGAAAGTGAGAGTGTCAGTCCTCTTGTACTTAAGTCGGCATTGTGCCTTTTGTATTAAATTCGGATGCAATTTCTGTTTTCCATCGTCATTAAGAAGGTCCAAAGGATACAGTAAACCTAAAGTGAAGTATCGGAATCTAAAACTGGACTAACAGGAGAGGATCAAATCACAGAAAGTGAAAGTGTCAGTCCTCTTTTACTTAAGTCGGCATTGTGCCTTTTGTGTTAAATTCGGATGCAATTTCTGTGTTTCATCGTCAATAACTAGGTTCGAGGGATACAGTAAACCCGAAGTGAAGCATCGGAATCTAAAACTGGAATCACAGGAGAGGTCCAAATCATAGAAAGTTAGAGTGTCAGTCCTCTTGTACTTAAGTCGACATTGTGCCTTTTGATTTTAATTCCGATGCAATTTTTGTGTTTCATCGTCAATAAGAAGGTGCAAGGTATACAGTAAACCTGAAGTGAAGCATCGGAATCGAAAACTGGACTCACAGGAGAGGTTAAAATCATACAAAGAGAGAGTGACAGTCCTCTTTTACTTAAGTCGGCATTGTGCCTTTTGTATTAAATTCGGATGCAATTTCTGTGTTTCATCGTCAATAAGAAGGTGCAAGGTATACAGTAAACCTGAAGTGAAGCATCGGAATCTAAAACTGGACTCACAGGAGAGGTTCAAATCATAGAAAGGGAAAGTGTCAGTCCTCTGGTTCTTAAGTCGGCATTGTGCATTTTGTATCAAATTCGGATGCAATTTCTGTGTTTCATCGTCAATAAGAAGGTGCAAGGTATACAGTAAACCTGAAGTGAAGCATCGGAATCCAAAACTGGACTCACAGGAGAGGTTAAAATCATAGAAAGAGAGAGTGACAGTCCTCTTTTACTTAAGTCGGCATTGTGCCTTTTGTATTAAATTCCGATGCAACTTCTGTGTTTCATCGTCAATAAGAAGGTGCAAGGTATACAGTAAACCTGAAGTGAAGCATCGGAATCGAAAACTAGACTCACAGGAGAGGTTAAAATCATAGAAAGTGAGAGTGACAGTCCTCTTTTCCTTAAGTCGGCATTGTGCCTTTTGTATTAAATTTCGTTGAAATTTCTGTGTTTCATCGTCAATAAGAAGGTGCAAGGTATACAGTAAACCTGAAGTGAAGCATCGGAATCTAAAACTGGACTCACAGGAGAGGTTCAAATCACAGAAAGTGAAAGTGTCAGTCCTCTTTTACTTAAGTCGGCATTGTGCCTTTTGTGTTAAATTCGGATGCAATTTCTGTGTTTCATCGTCAATAACTAGGTTCAAGGGATACAGTAAACCCGAAGTGAAGCATCGGAATCTAAAACTGGAATCACAGGAGAGGTCCAAATCATAGAAAGTTAGAGTGTCAGTCCTCTTGTACTTAAGTCGACATTGTGCCTTTTGATTTTAATTCCGATGCAATTTTTGTGTTTCATCGTCAATAAGAAGGTGCAAGGTATACAGTAAACCTTAAGTGAAGCATCGGAATCTAAAACTGGAATCACAGGAGAGTTTGAAATCATAGAAAGTGAGAGTGTCTGTCCTTTTGTATTTAAGTCGTCATTGTGCCGTTTGTATTAAATTCCGACGCTATTTCTGTGTTTCATCGTCAATAAGAAGGTGCAAGGTATACAGTAAACCTGGAGTGAAGCATCGGAATCTAAAACTGGACTCACAGGAGAGGTTCAAATTATAGAAAGAGAGCGTGACAGTCCTCTTTTACTTAAGTCGGCATTGTGCCTTTTGTATTATATTCCGATGAAATTTCTGTGTTTGATCGTCAATTAGAAGGCCCTAGGGATACAGTAAACCTGAAGTGACGCATCGGAATCTAAAACTGGACTCGCAGGAGAGGTTCAAATCATAGAAAGGTAAAGTGTCAGTCCTCTTGTACTTAAGTCGGCATTGTGCCTTTTGTATTAAATTCGGGTGCAATTTCTGTGTTTCATCGTCAATAAGAAGGTGCAAGGTATACAGTAAACCTGAAGTGAAGCATCGGAATCAAAAACTGGACTCGCAGGAGAGGTTAAAATCATAGAAAGAGAGAGTGACAGTCCTCTTTTACTTAAGTCGGCATTGTGCCTTTTGTATTAAATTCGGATGCAATTTCTGTGTTTCATCGTCAATAAGAAGGTGCAAGGTATACAGTAAACCTGAAGTGAAGCATCGGAATCGAAAACTGGACTCACAGGAGAGGTTAAAATCATAGAAAGAGAGAGTGACAGTCCTCTTTTACTTAAGTCGGCATTGTGCCTTTTGTATTAAATTCGGATGCAATTTCTGTGTTTCATCGTCAATAAGAAGGTGCAAGGTATACAGTAAACCTGAAGTGAAGCATCGGAATCTAAAACTGGACTCACAGGAGAGGTTCAAATCATAGAAAGGGAAAGTGTCAGTCCTCTTGTTCTTAAGTCGGCATTGTGCATTTTGTATCAAATTCGGATGCAATTTCTGTGTTTCATCGTCAATAAGAAGGTGCAAGGTATACAGTAAACCTGAAGTGAAGCATCGGAATCCAAAACTGGACTCACAGGAGAGGTTAAAATCATAGAAAGAGAGAGTGACAGTCCTCTTTTACTTAAGTCGGCATTGTGCCTTTTGTATTAAATTCCGATGCAACTTCTGTGTTTCATCGTCAATAAGAAGGTGCAAGGTATACAGTAAACCTGAAGTGAAGCATCGGAATCGAAAGCGGGACTCACAGGAGAGGTTAAAATCATAGAAAGAGAGAGTGACAGTCCTCTTTTCCTTATGTCGGCATTGTGCCTTTTGTATTAAATTTCGTTGAAATTTCTGTGTTTCATCGTCAATAAGAAGGTGCAAGGTATACAGTAAACCTGAAGTGAAGCATCGGAATCTAAAACTGGACTCACAGGAAAGAGGTTCAAATCATAGAGGGTGAGAGTGTCAGTCCACTTGTACTTAAGTCGGCATTGTGCCTTTTGTATTAAATTGTGATGTAATTTCTGTGTTTCATCGTCAATAAGAAGGTGCAAGGTATACAGTAAACCTGAAGTGAAGCATTGGAATCTAAAACTGGAATCACAGGAGAGGTACAAATCATAGAAAGAGAGAGTGACAGTCCTCTTTTACTTAAGACTGCATTGTGCCTTTTGTATTAAATTCCGATAAAATTTCTGTGTTTTATCGTCAATAAGAAGGTGCAAGGTATACAGTAAACCTGAAGTGAAGCATCGGAATCTAAAACTGGACTCACAGGAGAGGTTCAAATCATGGAAAGTGAGAGTGTCAGTCCTCTTGTACTTAAGTCGGCGTTGTGCCTTTTGTATTAAATTCCGATGCAATTTCTGTGTTTCATCGTCAATAAGAAGGTGCAAGGTATACAGAAAACCTGAAGGTAAGCATCGGAATCTAAAACTGGAATCACAGGAGAGGATCAAATCACAGAAAGTGAAAGTGTCAGTCCCCTTTTACTTAAGTCGGCATTGTGCCTTTTGTGTTCAATTCTGATGCAATTTCTATGTTTCATCGTCAATAACAAGGTCCAAGGGATACAGTAAACCCAAAGTGAAGCATCGGAATCTAAAACTGGAATCACAGGAGAGGTCCAAATCATAGAAAGTTAGAGTGTCAATCCTCTTGTTCTTAAGTCGACATTGTGCCTTTTGATTTTAATTCCGATGCAATTTTTGTGTTTCATCGTCAATAAGAAGGAGCAAGGTATACAGTAAACCTGAAGTGAAGCATCGGAATCTAAAACTGGACTCACAGGAGAGGTTCAAATCATGGAAAGTGAGAGTGTCAGTCCTCTTGTACTTAAGTCGGCATTGTGCCTTTTGAATTAAATTCCGATGCAATTTCTGTGTTTCATCGTCAATAAGAAGGTGCAAGGTATACAGTAAACCTGGAGTGAAGCATCGAAATCTATAACTGGACTCACAGGAGAGGTTCAAATTATAGAAAGAGAGAGTGACAGTCCTCTTTTACTTAAGTCAGCATTGTGCCTTTTGTATTAAATTCCGATGAAATTTCTGTGTTTCATCGTCAATAAGAAGGCCCTAGGGATACAGTAAACCTGAAGTGAAGCATCGGAATCTAAAACTGGACTCACAGGAGAGGTTCAAATCATAGAAAGGGAAAGTGTCAGTCCTCTTGTACTTAAGTCGGCATTGTGCCTTTTGTATTAAATTCGGGTGCAATTTCTGTGTTTCATCGTATATAAGAAGGTGCAAGGTATACAGTAAACCTGAAGTGAAGCATAGGAATCGAAAACTGGACTCACAGGAGAGGATAAAATCATAGAAAGAGAGAGTGACAGTCCTCTTTTACTTAAGTCGGCATTGTGCATATTGTATTAAATTCCGTTGAAATTTCTGTGTTTCATCGTCAATAAGAAGGTGCAAGGTATACAGTAAACCTGAAGTGAAGCATCGGAATCTAAAACTGGACTCACAGGAGAGGTTCAAATCATAGAAAGGGAAAGTGTCAGTCCTCTTGTACTTAAGTCGGCATTGTGACTTTTGTATTAAATTCGGATGCAGTTTCTGTGTTTCATCGTCAATAAGAAGGTGCAAGGTATACAGTAAACCTGAAGTGAAGCATCGGAATCGAAAACTGGACTCACAGGAGAGGTTAAAATCATAGAAAGAGAGAGTGACAGTCCTCTTTTACTTAAGTCGGCATTGTGTCTTTTGTATTAAATTCCGTTGAAATTTCTGTGTTTCATCGTCAATAAGAAGGTGCAAGGTATACAGTAAACCTGAAGTGAAGCATCGGAATCTAAAACTGGACTCACAGGAGAGGTTCAAATCATAGAAAGGGAAAGTGTCAGTCCTCTTGTTCTTAAGTCGGCATTGTGCATTTTGTATCAAATTCGGATGCAATTTCTGTGTTTCATCGTCAATAAGAAGGTACAAGGTATACAGTAAACCTGAAGTGAAGCATCGGAATCCAAAACTGGACTCACAGGAGAGGTTAAAATCATAGAAAGAGAGAGTGAAAGTCCTCTTTTACTTAAGTCGGCATTGTGCCTTTAGTATTAAATTCCGATGCAATTTCTGTGTTTCATCGTCAATAAGAAGGTGCAAGGTATACAGTAAACCTGAAATGAAGCATCAGATTCTAAAAATGGACTCACAGGAGAGGTTCAAATCATAGAAGGTGAGAGTGTCAGTCCACTTGTACTTAAGTCGGCATTGTGCCTTTTGTATTAAATTGTGATGTAATTTCTGTGTTTCATCGTCAATAAGAAGGTGCAAGGTATACAGTAAACCTGAAGTGAAGCATTGGAATCTAAAACTGGAATCACAGGAGAGGTACAAATCATAGAAAGAGAGAGTGACAGTCCTCTTTTACTTAAGACTGGATTGTGCCTTTTGTATTAAATTCCGATAAAATTTCTGTGTTTTATCGTCAATAAGAAGGTGCAAGGTATACAGTAAACCTGAAGTGAAGCATCGGAATCTAAAACTGGACTCACAGGAGAGGTTCAAATCATGGAAAGTGAGAGTGTCAGTCCTCTTGTACTTAAGTCGGCGTTGTGCCTTTTGTATTAAATTCCGATGCAATTTCTGTGTTTCATCGTCAATAAGAAGGTGCAAGGTATACAGAAAACCTGAAGGTAAGCATCGGAATCTAAAACTGGAATCACAGGAGAGGATCAAATCACGGGAAGTGAAAGTGTCAGTCCCCTTTTACTTAAGTCGGCATTGTGCCTTTTGTGTTCAATTCTGATGCAATTTCTATGTTTCATCGTCAATAACAAGGTCCAAGGGATACAGTAAACCCAAAGTGAAGCATCGGAATCTAAAACTGGAATCACAGGAGAGGTCCAAATCATAGAAAGTTAGAGTGTCAATCCTCTTGTTCTTAAGTCGACATTGTGCCTTTTGATTTTAATTCCGATGCAATTTTTGTGTTTCATCGTCAATAAGAAGGAGCAAGGTATACAGTAAACCTGAAGTGAAGCATCGGAATCTAAAACTGGACTCACAGGAGAGGTTCAAATCATGGGAAGTGAGAGTGTCAGTCCTCTTGTACTTAAGTCGGCATTGTGCCTTTTGTATTAAATTCCGATGCAATTTCTGTGTTTCATCGTCAATAAGAAGGTGCAAGGTATACAGTAAACCTGGAGTGAAGCATCGAAATCTATAACTGGACTCACAGGAGAGGTTCAAATTATAGAAAGAGAGAGTGACAGTCCTCTTTTACTTAAGTCAGCATTGTGCCTTTTGTATTAAATTCCGATGAAATTTCTGTGTTTCATCGTCAATAAGAAGGCCCTAGGGATACAGTAAACCTGAAGTGAAGCATCGGAATCTAAAACTGGACTCACAGGAGAGGTTCAAATCATAGAAAGGGAAAGTGTCAGTCCTCTTGTACTTAAGTCGGCATTGTGCCTTTTGTATTAAATTCGGGTGCAATTTCTGTGTTTCATCGTATATAAGAAGGTGCAAGGTATACAGTAAACCTGAAGTGATGCATAGGAATCGAAAACTGGACTCACAGGAGAGGATAAAATCATAGAAAGAGAGAGTGACAGTCCTCTTTTACTTAAGTCGGCATTGTGCATATTGTATTAAATTCCGTTGAAATTTCTGTGTTTCATCGTCAATAAGAAGGTGCAAGGTATACAGTAAACCTGAAGTGAAGCATCGGAATCTAAAACTGGACTCACAGGAGAGGTTCAAATCATAGAAAGGGAAAGTGTCAGTCCTCTTGTTCTTAAGTCGGCATTGTGCATTTTGTATCAAATTCGGATGCAATTTCTGTGTTTCATCGTCAATAAGAAGGTACAAGGTATACAGTAACCCTGAAGTGAAGCATCGGAATCCAAAACTGGACTCACAGGAGAGGTTAAAATCATAGAAAGAGAGAGTGACAGTCCTCTTTTACTTAAATCGGCATTGTGCCTTTTGTATTAAATTCCGATGCAATTTCTGTGTTTCATCGTCAATAAGAAGGTGCAAGGTATACAGTAAACCTGAAGTGAAGCATCGGAATCTAAAACTGGACTCAGGAGAGTTTCAAATCATAGAAAGTGAGAGTGTCAGTCCTCTTGTACATAAGTCGGCATTGTGCCTTTTGTATTAAATTCGGATGCTATTTCTGTTTTCCATCGTCAACAAGAAGGTCCAAAGGATACAGTAAACCTGAAGTGAAGCATCGGAATCTAAAACTGGACTAACAGGAGAGGTTCAAATCACAGAAAGTGAGAGTGTCAGTCCTCTTTTCCTTAAGTCGGCATTCTGCCTTTTGTGTTAAATTCGGATGCAATTTCTGTGTTTCATCGTCAATAAGAAGGTCCAAGGGATACAGTAAACCAGAAGTGAAGCATCGGACTCTAAAACTGGAATCACAGGAGAGGTTCAAATGATAGAAAGGTAGAGTGTCAGTCCTCTTGTACTTAAGTCGACATTGTGCCTTTTGATTTTAATTCCGATGCAAATTTTGTGTTTCATCGTCAATAAGAAGGTGCAAGGTATACAGTAAACCTGGAGTGAAGCATCGGAATCTAAAACTGGAATCACAGGAGAGGTTCAAATCATAGGAAGTGAAAGTGTCGGTCCTCTTGAACTTAAGTCGGCATTGTGCCTTTTGTATTAAATTCCGATGCAATTTCTGTGTTTCATCGTCAATAAGAAGGTGCAAGGTATACAGTAAACCTGAAGTGAAGCATCGGAATCTAAAACTCGACTCACAGGAGAGGTTCAAATCATACAAAGAGAGAGTGACAGTCCTCTTTTGCTTAAGTCGGCATTGTGCCTTTTATAACAAATTCCAATGAAATTTCTGTGTTTCATCGTCAATAAGAAGGTCCAAGGGATACAGTAAACCTGAAGTGAAGCATCGGAATCTAAAACTGGACTCACAGATGAGGTTCAAATCATAGAAAGGGAAAGTGTCAGTCCTCTTGTACTTAAGTCGGAATTGTGCCTTTTGTATTAAATCCGGATGCAATTTCTGTGTTTCATCGTCAATAAGAAGCTGCAAGGTATACAGAGAACCTGAAGTGAAGCATCGGAATCGAAAACTGGACTCACAGGAGAGGTTAAAATCATAGAAAGAGAGATTGACAGTCCGCTTTTACTTAAGTCGGCATTGTGCCATTTGTATTAAATTCCGTTGAAATTTCTGTGTTTCATCGTCAATAAGAAGGTGCAAGGTATACAGTAAACCTGAAGTGAAGCATCGGAATCTAAAACTGCACTCACAGGAGAGGTTCAAATCATAGAAAGGGAAAGTGTCAGTCCTCTTGTACTTAAGTCGGCATTGTGCCTTTTGTATTAAATTCGGGTGCAATTTCTGTGTTTCATCGTATATAAGAAGGTGCAAGGTATACAGTAAACCTGAAGTGAAGCATAGGAATCGAAAACTGGACTCACAGGAGAGGATAAAATCATAGAAAGAGAGAGTGACAGTCCTCTTTTACTTAAGTCGGCATTGTGCATATTGTATTAAATTCCGTTGAAATTTCTGTGTTTCATCGTCAATAAGAAGGTGCAAGGTATACAGTAAACCTGAAGTGAAGCATCGGAATCTAAAACTGGACTCACAGGAGAGGTTCAAATCATAGAAAGGGAAAGTGTCAGTCCTCTTGTACTTAAGTCGGCATTGTGACTTTTGTATTAAATTCGGATGCAGTTTCTGTGTTTCATCGTCAATAAGAAGGTGCAAGGTATACAGTAAACCTGAAGTGAAGCATCGGAATCGAAAACTGGACTCACAGGAGAGGTTAAAATCATAGAAAGAGAGAGTGACAGTCCTCTTTTACTTAAGTCGGCATTGTGTCTTTTGTATTAAATTCCGTTGAAATTTCTGTGTTTCATCGTCAATAAGAAGGTGCAAGGTATACAGTAAACCTGAAGTGAAGCATCGGAATCTAAAACTGGACTCACAGGAGAGGTTCAAATCATAGAAAGGGAAAGTGTCAGTCCTCTTGTTCTTAAGTCAGCATTGTGCATTTTGTATCAAATTCGGATGCAATTTCTGTGTTTCATCGTCAATAAGAAGGTACAAGGTATACAGTAAACCTGAAGTGAAGCATCGGAATCCAAAACTGGACTCACAGGAGAGGTTAAAATCATAGAAAGAGAGAGTGAAAGTCCTCTTTTACTTAAGTCGGCATTGTGCCTTTAGTATTAAATTCCGATGCAATTTCTGTGTTTCATCGTCAATAAGAAGGTGCAAGGTATACAGTAAACCTGAAATGAAGCATCAGATTCTAAAAATGGACTCACAGGAGAGGTTCAAATCATAGAAGGTGAGAGTGTCAGTCCACTTGTACTTAAGTCGGCATTGTGCCTTTTGTATTAAATTGTGATGTAATTTCTGTGTTTCATCGTCAATAAGAAGGTGCAAGGTATACAGTAAACCTGAAGTGAAGCATTGGAATCTAAAACTGGAATCACAGGAGAGGTACAAATCATAGAAAGAGAGAGTGACAGTCCTCTTTTACTTAAGACTGGATTGTGCCTTTTGTATTAAATTCCGATAAAATTTCTGTGTTTTATCGTCAATACGAAGGTGCAAGGTATACAGTAAACCTGAAGTGAAGCATCGGAATCTAAAACTGGACTCACAGGAGAGGTTCAAATCATGGAAAGTGAGAGTGTCAGTCCTCTTGTACTTAAGTTGGCGTTGTGCCTTTTGTATTAAATTCCGATGCAATTTCTGTGTTTCATCGTCAATAAGAAGGTGCAAGGTATACAGAAAACCTGAAGGTAAGCATCGGAATCTAAAACTGGAATCACAGGAGAGGATCAAATCACGGAAAGTGAAAGTGTCAGTCCCCTTTTACTTAAGTCGGCATTGTGCCTTTTGTGTTCAATTCTGATGCAATTTCTATGTTTCATCGTCAATAACAAGGTCCAAGGGATACAGTAAACCCAAAGTGAAGCATCGGAATCTAAAACTGGAATCACAGGAGAGGTCCAAATCATAGAAAGTTAGAGTGTCAATCCTCTTGTTCTTAAGTCGACATTGTGCCTTTTGATTTTAATTCCGATGCAATTTTTGTGTTTCATCGTCAATAAGAAGGAGCAAGGTATACAGTAAACCTGAAGTGAAGCATCGGAATCTAAAACTGGACTCACAGGAGAGGTTCAAATCATGGAAAGTGAGAGTGTCAGTCCTCTTGTACTTAAGTCGGCATTGTGCCTTTTGTATTAAATTCCGATGCAATTTCTGTGTTTCATCGTCAATAAGAAGGTGCAAGGTATACAGTAAACCTGGAGTGAAGCATCGAAATCTATAACTGGACTCACAGGAGAGGTTCAAATTATAGAAAGAGAGAGTGACAGTCCTCTTTTACTTAAGTCAGCATTGTGCCTTTTGTATTAAATTCCGATGAAATTTCTGTGTTTCATCGTCAATAAGAAGGCCCTAGGGATACAGTAAACCTGAAGTGAAGCATCGGAATCTAAAACTGGACTCACAGGAGAGGTTCAAATCATAGAAAGGGAAAGTGTCAGTCCTCTTGTACTTAAGTCGGCATTGTGCCTTTTGTATTAAATTCGGGTGCAATTTCTGTGTTTCATCGTATATAAGAAGGTGCAAGGTATACAGTAAACCTGAAGTGATGCATAGGAATCGAAAACTGGACTCACAGGAGAGGATAAAATCATAGAAAGAGAGAGTGACAGTCCTCTTTTACTTAAGTCGGCATTGTGCATATTGTATTAAATTCCGTTGAAATTTCTGTGTTTCATCGTCAATAAGAAGGTGCAAGGTATACAGTAAACCTGAAGTGAAGCATCGGAATCTAAAACTGGACTCACAGGAGAGGTTCAAATCATAGAAAGGGAAAGTGTCAGTCCTCTTGTTCTTAAGTCGGCATTGTGCATTTTGTATCAAATTCGGATGCAATTTCTGTGTTTCATCGTCAATAAGAAGGTACAAGGTATACAGTAAACCTGAAGTGAAGCATCGGAATCCAAAACTGGACTCACAGGAGAGGTTAAAATCATAGAAAGAGAGAGTGACAGTCCTCTTTTACTTAAATCGGCATTGTGCCTTTTGTATTAAATTCCGATGCAATTTCTGTGTTTCATCGTCAATAAGAAGGTGCAAGGTATACAGTAAACCTGAAGTGAAGCATCGGAATCTAAAACTGGACTCAGGAGAGTTTCAAATCATAGAAAGTGAGAGTGTCAGTCCTCTTGTACATAAGTCGGCATTGTGCCTTTTGTATTAAATTCGGATGCTATTTCTGTTTTCCATCGTCAACAAGAAGGTCCAAAGGATACAGTAAACCTGAAGTGAAGCATCGGAATCTAAAACTGGACTAACAGGAGAGGTTCAAATCACAGAAAGTGAGAGTGTCAGTCCTCTTTTCCTTAAGTCGGCATTCTGCCTTTTGTGTTAAATTCGGATGCAATTTCTGTGTTTCATCGTCAATAAGAAGGTCCAAGGGATACAGTAAACCTGAAGTGAAGCATCGGACTCTAAAACTGGAATCACAGGAGAGGTTCAAATGATAGAAAGGTAGAGTGTCAGTCCTCTTGTACTTAAGTCGACATTGTGCCTTTTGATTTTAATTCCGATGCAAATTTTGTGTTTCATCGTCAATAAGAAGGTGCAAGGTATACAGTAAACCTGGAGTGAAGCATCGGAATCTAAAACTGGAATCACAGGAGAGGTTCAAATCATAGGAAGTGAAAGTGTCAGTCCTCTTGAACTTAAGTCGGCATTGTGCCTTTTGTATTAAATTCCGATGCAATTTCTGTGTTTCATCGTCAATAAGAAGGTGCAAGGTATACAGTAAACCTGAAGTGAAGCATCGGAATCTAAAACTCGACTCACAGGAGAGGTTCAAATCATACAAAGAGAGAGTGACAGTCCTCTTTTGCTTAAGTCGGCATTGTGCCTTTTATAACAAATTCCAATGAAATTTCTGTGTTTCATCGTCAATAAGAAGGTCCAAGGGATACAGTAAACCTGAAGTGAAGCATCGGAATCTAAAACTGGACTCACAGATGAGGTTCAAATCATAGAAAGGGAAAGTGTCAGTCCTCTTGTACTTAAGTCGGAATTGTGCCTTTTGTATTAAATCCGGATGCAATTTCTGTGTTTCATCGTCAATAAGAAGCTGCAAGGTATACAGAGAACCTGAAGTGAAGCATCGGAATCGAAAACTGGACTCACAGGAGAGGTTAAAATCATAGAAAGAGAGAGTGACAGTCCGCTTTTACTTGAGTCGGCATTGTGCCATTTGTATTAAATTCCGTTGAAATTTCTGTGTTTCATCGTCAATAAGAAGGTGCAAGGTATACAGTAAACCTGAAGTGAAGCATCGGAATCTAAAACTGCACTCACAGGAGAGGTTCAAATCATAGAAAGGGAAAGTGTCAGTCCTCTTGTACTTAAGTCGGCATTGTGCATTTTGTATTTAATTCCGATGCAATTTCTGTGTTTCATCGTCAATAAGAAGGTGCAAGGTATACAGTAAACCTGAAGTGAAGCATCGGAATCCAAAACTGGACACACAGGAGAGGTTAAAATCATAGAAAGAGAGAGTGACAGTCCTCTTTTACTTAAGTCGGCATTGTGCCTTTTGTATTAAAATCCGATGCAATATCTGTGTTTCATCGTCATTAAGAAGGTGCAAGGTATACAGTAAACCTGAAGTGAAGCATCGGAATCTAAAACTGGACTCACAGGAGAGGTTCAAATTATAGAAAGTGAGAGTGTCAGTCCTCTTGTACTTAAGTCGGCATTGTGCTTTTGTATTAAATTCGGATGCAATTTCTGTTTTCCATCGTCAATAAGAAGGTCCAAAGGATACAGTAAACCTGAAGTGAAGCATCGGAATCTAAAACTGGACTAACGGGAGAGGTTTAAATCACAGAAAGTGAGAGTGTCAGTCCTCTTTTACTTAAGTCAGTATTGTGCCTTTTGTATTAAATTCCAATGAAATTTCTGTGTTTCATCGTCAATAAGAAGGTGCAAGGTATACAGTAAATTAAATTCGGATGCAATTTCTGTTTTCCATCGTCAATAAGAAGGTCCAAAGGATACAGTAAACCTGAAGTGAAGCATCGGAATCTAAAACTGGACTAACGGGAGAGGTTTAAATCACAGAAAGTGAGAGTGTCAGTCCTCTTTTACTTAAGTCAGTATTGTGCCTTTTGTATTAAATTCCAATGAAATTTCTGTGTTTCATCGTCAATAAGAAGGTGCAAGGTATACAGTAAACCTGAAGTGAAGCATCGGAATCTAATACTGGACTCACAGGAGAGTTTCAAATGATAGAAAGGTCGAGTGTCAGTCCTCTTGTACTTAAGTCGGCATTGTGCCTTTTGTATTAAATTCCGATGCAATTTCTGTGTTTCATCGTCAATAAGAAGGTGCAACGTATACAGTAAACCTGAAGTGAAGCATCGGAATCTAAAACTGGAATCACAGGAGAGGTACAAATCATAGAAAGAGGGAGTGACAGTCCTCTTTTACTTAAGACAGCATTGTGCCTTTTGTATTAAATTCCGATGAAATTTCTGTGTTTCATCGTCAATAAGAAGGTGCAAGGTATACAGTAAACCTGAAGTGAAGCATCGGAATCTAAAACTGGACTCACAGGAGAGGTTCAAATCATAGAAATAGAGATTGTCAGTCCTCTTGTACTTAAGTCGGCATTGTGCCTTTTGTATTAAATTCCGATGCAATTTCTGTGTTTCATCGTCAATAAGAAGGTGCAAGGTATACAGTAAACCTGAAGTGAAGCATCGGAATCTAAAACTGGACTCACAATAGAGGTTCAAATCATAGAAAGTGAGAGTGTCAGTCCTCTTGTACTTAAGTCGGCATTGTGCCTTTTGTATTAAATTCGGATGCAATTTCTGTTTTCCATCGTCAATAAGAAGGTCCAAAGGATACAGTAAACCTAAAGTGAAGCATCGGAATCTAAAACTGGACTAACAGGAGAGGATCAAATCACAGAAAGTGAAAGTGTCAGTCCTCTTTTACTTTAGTCGGCATTGCGCCTTTTGTGTTAAATTCGGATGCAATTTCTGTGTTTCATCGTCAATAACAAGGTCCAAGGGATACAGTAAACCCGAAGTGAAGCATCGGAATCTAAAACTGGAATCACAGGAGAGGTCCAAATCATAGAAAGTTAGAGTGTCAGTCCTCTTGTACTTAAGTCGACATTGTGCCTTTTGATTTTAATTCCGATGCAATTTTTGTGTTTCATCGTCAATAATAAGGTGCAAGGTATACAGTAAACCTGAAATGAAGCATCGGAATCTAAATCTGGACTCACAGGAGAGGTTCAAATCATAGAAAGGGAAAGTGTCAGTCCTCTTGTACTTAAGTCGGCATTGTGCCTTTTGTATTAAATTCGGTAGCAATTTCTGTGTTTCATCGTCAATAAGAAGGTGCAAGCTATACAGTAAACCTGAAGTGAATAATCGGAATCGAAAACTGGACTCACAGGAGAGGTTAAAATCATAGAAAGAGAGAGTGACAGTCCTCTTTTACTTAAGTCGGCATTGTGCCTTTTGTATTAAATTCCGTTGAAATTTCTGTGTTTCATCGTCAATAAGAAGGCGCAAGGTATACAGTAAACCTGAAGTGAAGCATTGGAATCTAAAACTGGACTCACTGGAGAGGTTCAAATCATAGAAAGGGAAAGTGTCAGTCCTCTTGTTCTTAAGTCGGCATTGTGCATCTTGTATCAAATTCGGATGCAATTTCTGTGTTTCATCGTGAATAAGAAGGTGCAAGGTATACAGTAAACCTGAAGTGAAGCATCGGAATCCAAAACTGGACTCACAGGAGAGGTTAAAATCATAGAAAGAGATAGTGACAGTCCTCTTTTACTTAAGTCGGCATTGTGCCTTTTGTATTAAATTCCGATGCAATTTCTGTGTTTCATCGTCAATAAGAAGGTGCAAGGTATACAGTAAACCTGAAGTGAAGCATCGGAATCTAAAACTGCACTCACAGGAGAGGTTCAAATCATAGAAAGGGAAAGTGTCAGTCCTCTTGTACTTAAGTCGGCATTGTGCATTTTGTATTAAATTCCGATGCAATTTCTGTGTTTCATCGTCAATAAGAAGGTGCAAGGTATACAGTAAACCTGAAGTGAAGCATCGGAATCCAAAACTGGACACACAGGAGAGGTTAAAATCATAGAAAGAGAGAGTGACAGTCCTCTTTTACTTAAGTCGGCATTGTGCCTTTTGTATTAAAATCCGATCCAATATCTGTGTTTCATCGTCATTAAGAAGGTGCAAGGTATACAGTAAACCTGAAGTGAAGCATCGGAATCTAAAACTGGACTCACAGGAGAGGTTCAAATTATAGAAAGTGAGAGTGTCAGTCCTCTTGTACTTAAGTCGGCATTGTGCTTTTGTATTAAATTCGGATGCAATTTCTGTTTTCCATCGTCAATAAGAAGGTCCAAAGGATACAGTAAACCTGAAGTGAAGCATCGGAATCTAAAACTGGACTAACGGGAGAGGTTTAAATCACAGAAAGTGAGAGTGTCAGTCCTCTTTTACTTAAGTCAGTATTGTGCCTTTTGTATTAAATTCCAATGAAATTTCTGTGTTTCATCGTCAATAAGAAGGTGCAAGGTATACAGTAAATTAAATTCGGATGCAATTTCTGTTTTCCATCGTCAATAAGAAGGTCCAAAGGATACAGTAAACCTGAAGTGAAGCATCGGAATCTAAAACTGGACTAACGGGAGAGGTTTAAATCACAGAAAGTGAGAGTGTCAGTCCTCTTTTACTTAAGTCAGTATTGTGCCTTTTGTATTAAATTCCAATGAAATTTCTGTGTTTCATCGTCAATAAGAAGGTGCAAGGTATACAGTAAACCTGAAGTGAAGCATCGGAATCTAAAACTGGACTCACAGGAGAGTTTCAAATGATAGAAAGGTCGAGTGTCAGTCCTCTTGTACTTAAGTCGGCATTGAGCCTTTTGTATTAAATTCCGATGCAATTTCTGTGTTTCATCGTCAATAAGAAGGTGCAACGTATACAGTAAACCTGAAGTGAAGCATCGGAATCTAAAACTGGAATCACAGGAGAGGTACAAATCATAGAAAGAGGGAGTGACAGTCCTCTTTTACTTAAGACAGCATTGTGCCTTTTGTATTAAATTCCGATGAAATTTCTGTGTTTCATCGTCAATAAGAAGGTGCAAGGTATACAGTAAACCTGAAGTGAAGCTTCGGAATCTAAAACTGGACTCACAGGAGAGGTTCAAATCATAGAAATAGAGATTGTCAGTCCTCTTGTACTTAAGTCGGCATTGTGCCTTTTGTATTAAATTCCGATGCAATTTCTGTGTTTCATCGTCAATAAGAAGGTGCAAGGTATACAGTAAACCTGAAGTGAAGCATCGGAATCTAAAACTGGACTCACAATAGAGGTTCAAATCATAGAAAGTGAGAGTGTCAGTCCTCTTGTACTTAAGTCGGCATTGTGCCTTTTGTATTAAATTCGGATGCAATTTCAGTTTTCCATCGTCAATAAGAAGGTCCAAAGGATACAGTAAACCTAAAGTGAAGCATCGGAATCTAAAACTGGACTAACAGGAGAGGATCAAATCACAGAAAGTGAAAGTGTCAGTCCTCTTTTACTTTAGTCGGCATTGCGCCTTTTGTGTTAAATTCGGATGCAATTTCTGTGTTTCATCGTCAATAACAAGGTCCAAGGGATACAGTAAACCCGAAGTGAAGCATCGGAATCTAAAACTGGAATAACAGGAGAGGTCCAAATCATAGAAAGTTAGAGTGTCAGTCCTCTTGTACTTAAGTCGACATTGTGCCTTTTGATTTTAATTCCGATGCAATTTTTGTGTTTCATCGTCAATAATAAGGTGCAAGGTATACAGTAAACCTGAAATGAAGCATCGGAATCTAAATCTGGACTCACAGGAGAGGTTCAAATCATAGAAAGGGAAAGTGTCAGTCCTCTTGTACTTAAGTCGGCATTGTGCCTTTTGTATTAAATTCGGTAGCAATTTCTGTGTTTCATCGTCAATAAGAAGGTGCAAGCTATACAGTAAACCTGAAGTGAAGCATCGGAATCGAAAACTGGACTCACAGGAGAGGTTAAAATCATAGAAAGAGAGAGTGACAGTCCTCTTTTACTTAAGTCGGCATTGTGCCTTTTGTATTAAATTCCGTTGAAATTTCTGTGTTTCATCGTCAATAAGAAGGCGCAAGGTATACAGTAAACCTGAAGTGAAGCATTGGAATCTAAAACTGGACTCACTGGAGAGGTTCAAATCATAGAAAGGGAAAGTGTCAGTCCTCTTGTTCTTAAGTCGGCATTGTGCATCTTGTATCAAATTCGGATGCAATTTCTGTGTTTCATCGTCAATAAGAAGGTGCAAGGTATACAGTAAACCTGAAGTGAAGCATCGGAATCCAAAACTGGACTCACAGGAGAGGTTAAAATCATAGAAAGAGATAGTGACAGTCCTTTTTTACTTAAGTCGGCATTGTGCCTTTTGTATTAAATTCCGATGCAATTTCTGTGTTTCATCGTCAATAAGAAGGTGCAAGGTATACAGTAAACCTGAAGTGAAGCATCGGAATCTAAAAGTGGAATCACAGGAGAGGATCAAATCACAGAAAGTGAAAGTGTCAGTCCTCTTTTACTTAAGTCGGCATTGTGCCTTTTGTGTTAAATTCGGATGCAATTTCTATGTTTCATCGTCAATAACAAGGTCCAAGGGATACAGTAAACCTGAAGTGAAGCATCGGAATCTAAAACTGGAATCACAGGAGAGTTTCAAATGATAGAAAGGTAGAGTGTCAGTCCTCTTGTACTTAAGTCTACATTGTGTCTTTGGTTTTTTAATTCCGATGCAATTTTAGTGTTTCATCGTCAATAAGAAGGTGCAAGGTATACATTAAACCTGGAGTGAAGCATCGGAATCTAAAACTGGAATCACAGGAGAGGTTCAAATCATAGGAAGTGAGAGTGACAGTCCTCTTGTACTTAAGCCGGCATTGTGCCTTTTGTATTAAATTCGGATGCAATTTCTGTTTTCCATCGTCATTAAGAAGGTCCAAAGGATACAGTAAACCTAAAGTGAAGTATCGGAATCTAAAACTGGACTAACAGGAGAGGATCAAATCACAGAAAGTGAAAGTGTTAGTCCTCTTTTACTTAAGTGGGCATTGTGCCTTTTGTGTTAAATTCGGATGCAATTTCTGTGTTTCATCGTCAATAACAAGGTCCAAGGTATACAGTAAACCCGAAGTGAAGCATCGGAATCTAAAACTGGAATCACAGGTGAGGTCCAAATCATAGAAAGTTAGGGTCAGTCCTCTTGTACTTAAGTCGACATTGTGCGTTTTGATTTTAATTCCGATGCAATTTTTGTGTTTCATCGTCAATAAGAAGGTGCAAGGTATACAGTAAACCTTAAGTGAAGCATCGGAATCTAAAACTGGAATCACAGGAGAGTTTGAAATCATAGAAAGTGAGAGTGTCTGTCCTTTTGTATTTATGTCGTCATTGTGCCGTTTGTATTAAATTCCGATGCTACTTCTGTGTTTCATCGTCAATTAGAAGGTGCAAGGTATACAGTAAACCTGGAGTGAAGCATCGGAATCTAAAACTGGACTCACAGGAGAGGTTCAAATTATAGAAAGAGAGAGTGACAGTCCTCTTTTACTTAAGTCGGCATTGTGCCTTTTGTATTATATTCCGATGAAATTTCTGTGTTTCATCGTCAATAAGAAGGCCCTAGGGATACAGTAAACCTGAAGTGAAGCATCGGAATCTAAAACTGGACTCACAGGAGAGGTTCAAATCATAGAAAGGGAAAGTGTCAGTCCTCTTGTACTTAAGTCAGCATTGTGCCTTTTGTATTAAATTCGGGTGCAATTTCTGTGTTTCATCGTCAATAAGAAGGTGCAAGGTATACAGTAAACCTGAAGTGAAGCATCGGAATCGAAAACTGGACTCGCAGGAGAGGTTAAAATCATAGAAAGAGAGAGTGACAGTCCTCTTTTACTTAAGTCGGCATTGTGCCTTTTGTATTAAATTCGGATGCAATATCTGTGTTTCATCGTCAATAAGAAGGTGCAAGGTATACAGTAAACCTGAAGTGAAGCATCGGAATCGAAAAGTGGACTCACAGGAGAGGTTAAAATCATAGAAAGAGAGAGTGACAGTCCTCTTTTACTTAAGTCGGCATTGTGCCTTTTGTATTAAATTCGGATGCAATTTCTGTGTTTCATCGTCAATAAGGAGGTGCAAGGTATACAGTAAACCTGAAGTGAAGCATCGGAATCTAAAACTGGACTCACAGGAGAGGTTCAAATCATAGAAAGGGAAAGTGTCAGTCCTCTTGTTCTTAAGTCGGCATTGTGCATTTTGTATCAAATTCGGATGCAATTTCTGTGTTTCATTGTCAATAAGAAGGTGCAAGGTATACAGTAAACCTGAAGTTATACATCGGAATCCAAAACTGGACTCACAGGAGAGGTTAAAATCATAGAAAGAGAGAGTGACAGTCCTCTTTAACTGAAGTCGGCATTGTGACTTTTGTATTAAATTCTGATGCAACTTCTGTGTTTCATCGTCAATAAGAAGGTCCAAAGGAATCAGTAAACCTGAAGTGAAGCATCGGAATCTAAAACTGGACTAACGGGAGAGGTTCAAATCACAGAAAGTGAGAGTGTCAGTCCTCTTTTACTTAAGTCGGCATTCTGCATTTTGTGTTAAATTCGGATGCAATTTCTGTGTTTCATCGTCAATAAGAAGGTGCAAGGTATACAGTAAACCTGAAGTGAAGCATCGGAATCTAAAACTGGACTCACAATAGAGGTTCAAATCATAGAAAGTGAGAGTGTCAGTCCTCTTGTACTTAAGTCGGCATTGTGCCTTTTGTATTAAATTCGGATGCAATTTCTGTTTTCCATCGTCAATAAGAAGGTCCAAAGTATACAGTAAACCTAAAGTGAAGCATCGGAATCTAAAACTGGACTAACAGGAGAGGATCAAATCACAGAAAGTGAAAGTGTCAGTCCTCTTTTACTTTAGTCGGCATTGCGCCTTTTGTGTTAAATTCGGATGCAATTTCTGTGTTTCATCGTCAATAACAAGGTCCAAGGGATACAGTAAACCCGAAGTGAAGCATCGGAATCTAAAACTGGAATCACAGGAGAGGTCCAAATCATAGAAAGTTAGAGTGTCAGTCCTCTTGTACTTAAGTCGACATTGTGCCTTTTGATTTTAATTCCGATGCAATTTTTGTGTTTCATCGTCAATAATAAGGTGCAAGGTATACAGTAAACCTGAAATGAAGCATCGGAATCTAAATCTGGACTCACAGGAGAGGTTCAAATCATAGAAAGGGAAAGTGTCAGTCCTCTTGTACTTAAGTCGGCATTGTGCCTTTTGTATTAAATTCGGTAGCAATTTCTGTGTTTCATCGTCAATAAGAAGGTGCAAGCTATACAGTAAACCTGAAGTGAATAATCGGAATCGAAAACTGGACTCACAGGAGAGGTTAAAATCATAGAAAGAGAGAGTGACAGTCCTCTTTTACTTAAGTCGGCATTGTGCCTTTTGTATTAAATTCCGTTGAAATTTCTGTGTTTCATCGTCAATAAGAAGGCGCAAGGTATACAGTAAACCTGAAGTGAAGCATTGGAATCTAAAACTGGACTCACTGGAGAGGTTCAAATCATAGAAAGGGAAAGTGTCAGTCCTCTTGTTCTTAAGTCGGCATTGTGCATCTTGTATCAAATTCGGATGCAATTTCTGTGTTTCATCGTGAATAAGAAGGTGCAAGGTATACAGTAAACCTGAAGTGAAGCATCGGAATCCAAAACTGGACTCACAGGAGAGGTTAAAATCATAGAAAGAGATAGTGACAGTCCTCTTTTACTTAAGTCGGCATTGTGCCTTTTGTATTAAATTCCGATGCAATTTCTGTGTTTCATCGTCAATAAGAAGGTGCAAGGTATACAGTAAACCTGAAGTGAAGCATCGGAATCTAAAACTGCACTCACAGGAGAGGTTCAAATCATAGAAAGGGAAAGTGTCAGTCCTCTTGTACTTAAGTCGGCATTGTGCATTTTGTATTAAATTCCGATGCAATTTCTGTGTTTCATCGTCAATAAGAAGGTGCAAGGTATACAGTAAACCTGAAGTGAAGCATCGGAATCCAAAACTGGACACACAGGAGAGGTTAAAATCATAGAAAGAGAGAGTGACAGTCCTCTTTTACTTAAGTCGGCATTGTGCCTTTTGTATTAAAATCCGATCCAATATCTGTGTTTCATCGTCATTAAGAAGGTGCAAGGTATACAGTAAACCTGAAGTGAAGCATCGGAATCTAAAACTGGACTCACAGGAGAGGTTCAAATTATAGAAAGTGAGAGTGTCAGTCCTCTTGTACTTAAGTCGGCATTGTGCTTTTGTATTAAATTCGGATGCAATTTCTGTTTTCCATCGTCAATAAGAAGGTCCAAAGGATACAGTAAACCTGAAGTGAAGCATCGGAATCTAAAACTGGACTAACGGGAGAGGTTTAAATCACAGAAAGTGAGAGTGTCAGTCCTCTTTTACTTAAGTCAGTATTGTGCCTTTTGTATTAAATTCCAATGAAATTTCTGTGTTTCATCGTCAATAAGAAGGTGCAAGGTATACAGTAAATTAAATTCGGATGCAATTTCTGTTTTCCATCGTCAATAAGAAGGTCCAAAGGATACAGTAAACCTGAAGTGAAGCATCGGAATCTAAAACTGGACTAACGGGAGAGGTTTAAATCACAGAAAGTGAGAGTGTCAGTCCTCTTTTACTTAAGTCAGTATTGTGCCTTTTGTATTAAATTCCAATGAAATTTCTGTGTTTCATCGTCAATAAGAAGGTGCAAGGTATACAGTAAACCTGAAGTGAAGCATCGGAATCTAAAACTGGACTCACAGGAGAGTTTCAAATGATAGAAAGGTCGAGTGTCAGTCCTCTTGTACTTAAGTCGGCATTGAGCCTTTTGTATTAAATTCCGATGCAATTTCTGTGTTTCATCGTCAATAAGAAGGTGCAACGTATACAGTAAACCTGAAGTGAAGCATCGGAATCTAAAACTGGAATCACAGGAGAGGTACAAATCATAGAAAGAGGGAGTGACAGTCCTCTTTTACTTAAGACAGCATTGTGCCTTTTGTATTAAATTCCGATGAAATTTCTGTGTTTCATCGTCAATAAGAAGGTGCAAGGTATACAGTAAACCTGAAGTGAAGCTTCGGAATCTAAAACTGGACTCACAGGAGAGGTTCAAATCATAGAAATAGAGATTGTCAGTCCTCTTGTACTTAAGTCGGCATTGTGCCTTTTGTATTAAATTCCGATGCAATTTCTGTGTTTCATCGTCAATAAGAAGGTGCAAGGTATACAGTAAACCTGAAGTGAAGCATCGGAATCTAAAACTGGACTCACAATAGAGGTTCAAATCATAGAAAGTGAGAGTGTCAGTCCTCTTGTACTTAAGTCGGCATTGTGCCTTTTGTATTAAATTCGGATGCAATTTCAGTTTTCCATCGTCAATAAGAAGGTCCAAAGGATACAGTAAACCTAAAGTGAAGCATCGGAATCTAAAACTGGACTAACAGGAGAGGATCAAATCACAGAAAGTGAAAGTGTCAGTCCTCTTTTACTTTAGTCGGCATTGCGCCTTTTGTGTTAAATTCGGATGCAATTTCTGTGTTTCATCGTCAATAACAAGGTCCAAGGGATACAGTAAACCCGAAGTGAAGCATCGGAATCTAAAACTGGAATAACAGGAGAGGTCCAAATCATAGAAAGTTAGAGTGTCAGTCCTCTTGTACTTAAGTCGACATTGTGCCTTTTGATTTTAATTCCGATGCAATTTTTGTGTTTCATCGTCAATAATAAGGTGCAAGGTATACAGTAAACCTGAAATGAAGCATCGGAATCTAAATCTGGACTCACAGGAGAGGTTCAAATCATAGAAAGGGAAAGTGTCAGTCCTCTTGTACTTAAGTCGGCATTGTGCCTTTTGTATTAAATTCGGTAGCAATTTCTGTGTTTCATCGTCAATAAGAAGGTGCAAGCTATACAGTAAACCTGAAGTGAAGCATCGGAATCGAAAACTGGACTCACAGGAGAGGTTAAAATCATAGAAAGAGAGAGTGACAGTCCTCTTTTACTTAAGTCGGCATTGTGCCTTTTGTATTAAATTCCGTTGAAATTTCTGTGTTTCATCGTCAATAAGAAGGCGCAAGGTATACAGTAAACCTGAAGTGAAGCATTGGAATCTAAAACTGGACTCACTGGAGAGGTTCAAATCATAGAAAGGGAAAGTGTCAGTCCTCTTGTTCTTAAGTCGGCATTGTGCATCTTGTATCAAATTCGGATGCAATTTCTGTGTTTCATCGTCAATAAGAAGGTGCAAGGTATACAGTAAACCTGAAGTGAAGCATCGGAATCCAAAACTGGACTCACAGGAGAGGTTAAAATCATAGAAAGAGATAGTGACAGTCCTTTTTTACTTAAGTCGGCATTGTGCCTTTTGTATTAAATTCCGATGCAATTTCTGTGTTTCATCGTCAATAAGAAGGTGCAAGGTATACAGTAAACCTGAAGTGAAGCATCGGAATCTAAAAGTGGAATCACAGGAGAGGATCAAATCACAGAAAGTGAAAGTGTCAGTCCTCTTTTACTTAAGTCGGCATTGTGCCTTTTGTGTTAAATTCGGATGCAATTTCTATGTTTCATCGTCAATAACAAGGTCCAAGGGATACAGTAAACCTGAAGTGAAGCATCGGAATCTAAAACTGGAATCACAGGAGAGTTTCAAATGATAGAAAGGTAGAGTGTCAGTCCTCTTGTACTTAAGTCTACATTGTGTCTTTGGTTTTTTAATTCCGATGCAATTTTAGTGTTTCATCGTCAATAAGAAGGTGCAAGGTATACATTAAACCTGGAGTGAAGCATCGGAATCTAAAACTGGAATCACAGGAGAGGTTCAAATCATAGGAAGTGAGAGTGACAGTCCTCTTGTACTTAAGCCGGCATTGTGCCTTTTGTATTAAATTCGGATGCAATTTCTGTTTTCCATCGTCATTAAGAAGGTCCAAAGGATACAGTAAACCTAAAGTGAAGTATCGGAATCTAAAACTGGACTAACAGGAGAGGATCAAATCACAGAAAGTGAAAGTGTTAGTCCTCTTTTACTTAAGTCGGCATTGTGCCTTTTGTGTTAAATTCGGATGCAATTTCTGTGTTTCATCGTCAATAACAAGGTCCAAGGTATACAGTAAACCCGAAGTGAAGCATCGGAATCTAAAACTGGAATCACAGGTGAGGTCCAAATCATAGAAAGTTAGGGTCAGTCCTCTTGTACTTAAGTCGACATTGTGCGTTTTGATTTTAATTCCGATGCAATTTTTGTGTTTCATCGTCAATAAGAAGGTGCAAGGTATACAGTAAACCTTAAGTGAAGCATCGGAATCTAAAACTGGAATCACAGGAGAGTTTGAAATCATAGAAAGTGAGAGTGTCTGTCCTTTTGTATTTATGTCGTCATTGTGCCGTTTGTATTAAATTCCGATGCTACTTCTGTGTTTCATCGTCAATTAGAAGGTGCAAGGTATACAGTAAACCTGGAGTGAAGCATCGGAATCTAAAACTGGACTCACAGGAGAGGTTCAAATTATAGAAAGAGAGAGTGACAGTCCTCTTTTACTTAAGTCGGCATTGTGCCTTTTGTATTATATTCCGATGAAATTTCTGTGTTTCATCGTCAATAAGAAGGCCCTAGGGATACAGTAAACCTGAAGTGAAGCATCGGAATCTAAAACTGGACTCACAGGAGAGGTTCAAATCATAGAAAGGGAAAGTGTCAGTCCTCTTGTACTTAAGTCAGCATTGTGCCTTTTGTATTAAATTCGGGTGCAATTTCTGTGTTTCATCGTCAATAAGAAGGTGCAAGGTATACAGTAAACCTGAAGTGAAGCATCGGAATCGAAAACTGGACTCGCAGGAGAGGTTAAAATCATAGAAAGAGAGAGTGACAGTCCTCTTTTACTTAAGTCGGCATTGTGCCTTTTGTATTAAATTCGGATGCAATATCTGTGTTTCATCGTCAATAAGAAGGTGCAAGGTATACAGTAAACCTGAAGTGAAGCATCGGAATCGAAAAGTGGACTCACAGGAGAGGTTAAAATCATAGAAAGAGAGAGTGACAGTCCTCTTTTACTTAAGTCGGCATTGTGCCTTTTGTATTAAATTCGGATGCAATTTCTGTGTTTCATCGTCAATAAGGAGGTGCAAGGTATACAGTAAACCTGAAGTGAAGCATCGGAATCTAAAACTGGACTCACAGGAGAGGTTCAAATCATAGAAAGGGAAAGTGTCAGTCCTCTTGTTCTTAAGTCGGCATTGTGCATTTTGTATCAAATTCGGATGCAATTTCTGTGTTTCATTGTCAATAAGAAGGTGCAAGGTATACAGTAAACCTGAAGTTATACATCGGAATCCAAAACTGGACTCACAGGAGAGGTTAAAATCATAGAAAGAGAGAGTGACAGTCCTCTTTAACTGAAGTCGGCATTGTGACTTTTGTATTAAATTCTGATGCAACTTCTGTGTTTCATCGTCAATAAGAAGGTCCAAAGGAATCAGTAAACCTGAAGTGAAGCATCGGAATCTAAAACTGGACTAACGGGAGAGGTTCAAATCACAGAAAGTGAGAGTGTCAGTCCTCTTTTACTTAAGTCGGCATTCTGCATTTTGTGTTAAATTCGGATGCAATTTCTGTGTTTCATCGTCAATAAGAAGGTGCAACGTATACAGTAAACCTGAAGTGAAGCATCGGAATCTAATACTCGACTCACAGGAGAGGTTCAAATCATACAAAGGGAGAGTGACAGTCCTCTTTTACTTAAGTCGGCATTGTGCCTTTTGTATTAAATTCAAATGAAATTTCTGTGTTTCATCGTCAATAAGAAGGTCCAAGGGATACAGTTAACCTGAAGTGAAGCATCGGAATCTAAAACTGGACTCACAGGAGAGGTTCAAATCATAGAAAGGGAGAGGGGCAGTCCTCTTGTACTTAAGTCGGAATTGTGCCTTTTGTATTAAATTCGGATGCAATTTCTGTGTTTCATCGTCAATAAGAAGGTGCAAGGTATACAGTAAACCTGTAGTGAAGCAACGGAATCTAAAACTGGACTCATAGGAGAGGTTCAAATCATAGAAAGGGAAAGTGTCAGTCCTCTTGTACTTAAGTCGGCATTGTGCCTTTTGTATTAAATTCGGATGCAATTTCTGTGTTTCATCGTCAATAAGAAAGTGCAAGGTATACAGTAAACCTGAAGTGAAGCATCGGAATCGAAAACTGGACTCACAGGAGAGGTTAAAATCATAGAAAGAGAGAGTGACAGTCCTCTTTTACTTAAGTCGGCATTGTGCATATTGTATTAAATTCCGTTGAAATTTCTGTGTTTCATCGTCAATAAGAAGGTGCAACGTATACAGTGAACCTGAAGTGAAGTATCGGAATCTAAAACTGGACTCACAGGAGAGGTTCAAATCATAGAAAGGGAAGGTGTCAGTCCTCTTGTAGTTAAGTCGGCATTGTGCCTTTTGTATTAAATCAGGATGCAATTCCTGTGTTTCATCGTCAATAAGAAGCTGCAAGGTATACAGTAAACCTGAAGTGAAGCATCGGAAACGAAAACTGTACTCACAGGAGAGGTTAAAATCATAGAAAGGGAAAGTGTCAGTCCTCTTTTACTGAAGTCAGCATTGTGCCTTTTATATTAAATTCCAATGAAATTTCTGTGTTTCATCGTCAATAAGAAGGTCCAAGGGATACAGTGAACCTGAAGTGAAGCATCGGAACATAAAACTGGACTCACAGAAGAGGTTCAAATCATAGAAAGGGAGAGGGTCAGTCCTCTTGTACTTAAGTCGACATTGTGCCTTTTGTATTAAATTCGGATGCAATTTCTGAGCTTCATCGTCAATAAGAAGGTGCAAGGTATACAGTAAACCTGAAGTGAAGCATCGGAATCTAATACTGGACTCACAGGAGAGGTTCAAATCATAGATAGTGAGATTATCAGTCCTCTTGTACTTAAGTCGGCATTGTGAATTTTGTATTAAATTCCGATGCAATTTCTGTGTTTCATCGTCAATAAGAAGGTGCAAGGTATTCAGTAAACCTGAAGTGAAACATTGGAATCTAAAACTGGAATCAGAGGAGAGTTTCAAATCATAGAAAGTGAGAGTGTCAGTCCTTTTGTCTTTAAGTCGGCATTGTGCCTTTTGTATTAAATTCCGATGCTATATCTGTGTCTCATCGTCAATAAGAAGGTGCAAGGTATACAGTAAACCTGGAGTGAAGCATCGGAATCTAAAACTGGACTCACAGGAGAGGTTCAAATCATAGAAAGACAGAGGGACAGTCCTCTTTTACTTAAGTCGGCATTGTGCCTTTTGTATTAAATTCCGATGCAATTTCTGTGTTTCATCGTCAATAAGAAGGACCTAGGGACTCAGTAAACCTAAAGTGAAGCATTGGAATCTAAAACTGGACTCACAGGAGAGGTTCAATTCATTGAAAGGGAAAGTGTCAGAACTCTTGTACTTATGTCGGCATTGTGCCTTTTGTATTAAATTCGGATGCAATTTCTGTGTTTCATCGTCAATAAGAAGGTGCAAGGTATACAGTAAACCTGAATTGAAGCATCGGAATCTAAAACTGGAATCACAGGAGAGGTTCAAATCATAGAAAGTGAGAGTGTCAGTCCTCTTGTACTTAAGTCGGCATTGTGCCTTCTAAATTAAATTCGGAACTATTTCTGTGTTTCATCGTCAATACGAAGGTGCAAGGTATACAGTAAACCTGAAGTGAAGCATCGGAATCTAAAACTGGACTCACAGGAGAGGTTCAAATCATGGAAAGAGAGAGTGACAGTCCTCTTTTACTTAAGTCGACATTGTGCCTTTTGTATTAAATTCCGATGAAGTTTCTCTGTTTCATCGTCAATAAGAAGGTGCAAGGTATACAGTAAACCTGAAGTAAAGCATCGGAATCTAAAACTGGACTCACAGGAGGGGTTCAAACCATAGAAAGTGAGAGTGCCAGTCCTCTTGTACTTAAGTCGGCATTGTGCCTTTTGTATTAAATTCGTATGCAATTTCTGTGATCCTTCGTCAATAAGAAGGTGCAAGGTATACAGTAAACCTGAAGTGAAGCATCGGAATGTAAAACTGGACTCACAGGAGAGGTTCAAATCATAGAAAGTGAGAGTGTCAATCCTCTTGTACTTAAGTCGGCATTGTGCCTTTTGTATTAAATTCCAATGAAATTTCTGTGTTTCATCGTCAATAAGAAGGTCCAAGGGAAACAGTAAACCTAAAGTGAAGTATCGGAATCTAAAACTGGACGCACAGGAGGGATTCAAATCATAGAAAGGGATAGCGTCAGTCCTCTTGTACTTTAGTCGGCATTGTGCCTTTTGTATTAAATTTGGATGCAATTTCTGTGTTTCATCGTCAATAAGAAGGGGCAATGTATACAGTAAACCTGAAGTGAAGCATCGGAATCTAAAACTGGACTCACAGGAGAGGTTCAAATCATAGAAAGTGAGAGTGTCAGTCCTCTTGTACTTAAGTCGGCATTGTGCCTCTTGTATTAAAATCGGAATCAATTTCTGTGTGTCATCGTCAATAAGAAGGTGCAAGGTATACAGTAAACCTGAAGTGAAGCTTCGGCATCTAAAACTGGACTCACAGGAGAGGTTCAAATCATAGGAAGTGAGAGTGTCAGTCCTCTTGTACTTAAGTCGGCATTGTGCCTTTTGTATTAAATTCCGATGCAATTTCTGTGTTTCATCATCAATAAGAAGGTGCAAGGTATACAGTAAACCTGAAGAGAAGCATCGTAATCTAAAACTGGTCTCACAGGAGAGGTTCAAAACAAAGAAAGTGACAGTGTCAGTCCTCTTGTACTTAAGTCGGCATTGTGCCTTTTGTATTAAATTCGGATGCCATTTCTGTTTTCCATCGTCAATAAGAAGGTCCAAAGGATACAGTAAACCTGAAGTGAAGCATCGGAATCCAAAACTGGACTAACGGGAGAGGTTCAAATCACAGAAAGTAAGAGTGTCAGTCCTCTTTTACTTAAGTCAGCATTGTGCCTTTTGTATTAAATTCCAATGAAATTTCTGTGTTTCATCGTCAAATGAAGGTCAAAGGGATACAGTAAACCTGAAGTGAAGCATCGGAATCTAAAACTGGACTCACAGAAGAGGTTCAAATCATAGAAAGGAGAGGGTCAGTCCTCTTGTACTTAAGTCGACATTGTGCCTTTTGTATTAAATTCGGATGCAATTTCTGTGCTTCATCGTCAATAAGAAGGTGCAAGGTATACAGTAAACCTGAAGTGAAGCATCGGAATCTAATACTGGACTCACAAAAGAGGTTCAAATCATAGATAGTGAGAGTGTCAGTCCTCTTGTACTTAAGTCGGCATTGTGAATTTTGTATTAAATTCCGATGCAATTTATGTGTTTCATCGTCAATAAGAAGGTGCAAGGTATTCAGTAAACCTGAAGTGAAACATCTAAATCTAAAACTGGAATCACAGGAGAGTTTCAAATCATAGAAAGTGAGAGTCTCAGTTCTTTTGTATTTAAGTCAGCATTGTGCCTTTTGTATTAAATTCCGATGCTATATCTGTGTCTCATCGTCAATAAGAAGGTGCAAGGTATACAGTAAACCTGGAGTGAAGCAGCGGAATCTAAAACTGGACTCACAGGAGAGGTTCAAATCATAGAAAGACAGAGGGACAGTCCTCTTTTACTTAAGTCGGCATTGTGCCTTTTGTATTAAATTCCGATGCAATTTCTGTGTTTCATCGTCAATAAGAAGGACCTAGGGATACAGTAAACCTAAAGTGAAGCATCGGAATCTAAAACTGGACTCACAGGAGAGGTTCAATTCATAGAAAGGGAAAGTGTCAGTCCTCTTGTACTTAAGACGGCATTGTGCCTTTTGTATTAAATTCGGATGCAATTTCTGTGTTTCATCGTCAATAAGAAGGTGCAAGGTATACAGTAAACCTGAAGTGAAGCATCGGAATCTAAAACTGGACTCACAGGAGAGGTTCAAATCAGAGAAAGTGAGAGTGTCAGTCCTCTTGTACTTAAGTCGGCAATGTGCCTTTTGTATTAAATTCGGATGCATTTTCTGTGTTTCATCGTCAATACGAAGGTGCAAGGTATACAGTAAACCTGAAGTGTAGCATCGGAATCTAAAACTGGACTCACAGGAGAGGTTCAAATCATAGAAAGAGAGAGTGACAGTCCTCTTTTACTTAACTCGACATTGTGCCTTTTGTATTAAATTCCGATGAAATTTCTGTGTTTCATCGTCAATAAGAAGGTGCAAGGTATACAGTAAACCTGAAGTGAAGCATCGGAATCTAAAACTGGAGGGGTTCAAATCATAGAAAGTGAGAGTGTCAGTCCTCTTGTACTTAAGTCGGCAATGTGCCTTTTGTATTAAATTCGGATGCATTTTCTGTGTTTCATCGTCAATACGAAGGTGCAAGGTATACAGTAAACCTGAAGTGAAGCATCGTAATCTAAAACTGGACTCACAGGAGAGGTTCAAATCATAGAAAGTGAGAGTGTCAGTCCTCTTGTACTTAAGTCGGCATTGTGGCTCTGTATTAAATTCGGATGCAATTTCTGTATTTCATCGTCAATAGGAAGGTGCAAGGTAAACAGTAAACCTGAAGTGAAGCATCGGAATCTAAAACTGGACTCACAGGAGAGGTTGAAATCATAGATAGTGAGAGAGACAGTTCTCTTTTACTTAAGTCGGCATTGTGCCTTTTGTATTAAATTCCGATGAAATTTCTGTGTTTCATCGTCAATAAGAAGGTCCAAGGGAAACAGAAAACCTGAGGTGAAGCATCGGAATCGAAAACTGGACTCACAGGAGAGGTTAAAATCATAGAAAGAGAGAGTGACAGTCCTCTTTTACTTATGTCGGCATTGTGCCTTTTGTATTAAATTCGGATGCAATTTCTGTGTTTCATCGTCAATAAGAAGGTGCAAGGTATACAGTAAACCTGAAGTGAAGCATCGGAATCTAAAACTGGTCTCACAGGAGAGGTTCAAATCATAGAAAGGGAAAATGTCAGTCCTCTTGTTCTTAAGTCGGCATTGTGCATTTTGTATCAAATTCGGATGCAATTTCTGTGTTTCATCGTCAATAAGAAGGTGCAAGGTATACAGTAAACCTGAAGTGAAGCATCGGAATCCAAAACTGGACTCACAGGAGAGGTTAAAATCATAGAAAGAGAGAGTGACAGTCCTCTTTTACTTAAGTCGGCATTGTGATTTTTGTATTAAATTCCGATGGAACTTCTGTGTTTCATCGTCAATAAGAAGTTGCAAGGTATACAGTAAACCTGAAGTGAAGCATCGGAATCTAAAACTGGACTCACAGGAGAGGTTCAAATCATAGAAAGTGAGAGTGTCAGTCCTCTTGTACTTAAGTCGTCATTGTGCCTTTTGTATTAAATTCGGATGCAATTTCTGTTTTCCATCGTCAATAAGAAGGTCCAAAGGATTCAGTAAACCTGAAGTGAAGCATCGGAATCTAAAACTGGACTAACGGGAGAGGTTCAAATCACAGAAAGTGAGAGTGTCAGTCCTCTTTTACTTAAGTGGGCATTCTGCCTTTTGTGTTAAATTCGGAGGCAATTTCTGTGTTTCATCGTCAATAAGAAGGTGCAACGTATACAGTAAACCTGAAGTGAAGCATCGGAATCTAAAACTCGACTCACAGGAGAGGTTCAAATCATACAAAGAGAGAGTGACAGTCCCCTTTTACTTAAGTCGGCATTGTGCCTTTTGTATTAAATTCAAATGAAATTTCTGTGTTTCATCGTCAATAAGAAGGTCCAAGGGATACAGTTAACCTGAAGTGAAGCATCGGAATCTAAAACTGGACTCACAGAAGAGGTTCAAATCATAGAAAGGGAGAGGGTCTGTCCTCTTGTACTTAAGTCGGAATTGTGCCTTTTGTATTAAATTTGGATGCAATTTCTGTGTTTCATCGTCAATAAGAAGGGGCAATGTATACAGTAAACCTGAAGTGAAGCATCGGAATCTAAAACTGGACTCACAGGAGAGGTTCAAATCATAGAAAGTGAGAGTGTCAGTCCTCTTGTACTTAAGTCGGCATTGTGCCTCTTGTATTAAAATCGGAATCAATTTCTGTGTGTCATCGTCAATAAGAAGGTGCAAGGTATACAGTAAACCTGAAGTGAAGCTTCGGCATCTAAAACTGGACTCACAGGAGAGGTTCAAATCATAGGAAGTGAGAGTGTCAGTCCTCTTGTACTTAAGTCGGCATTGTGCCTTTTGTATTAAATTCCGATGCAATTTCTGTGTTTCATCATCAATAAGAAGGTGCAAGGTATACAGTAAACCTGAAGAGAAGCATCGTAATCTAAAACTGGTCTCACAGGAGAGGTTCAAAACAAAGAAAGTGACAGTGTCAGTCCTCTTGTACTTAAGTCGGCATTGTGCCTTTTGTATTAAATTCGGATGCAATTTCTGTTTTCCATCGTCAATAAGAAGGTCCAAAGGATACAGTAAACCTGAAGTGAAGCATCGGAATCCAAAACTGGACTAACGGGAGAGGTTCAAATCACAGAAAGTAAGAGTGTCAGTCCTCTTTTACTTAAGTCAGCATTGTGCCTTTTGTATTAAATTCCAATGAAATTTCTGTGTTTCATCGTCAAAAAGAAGGTCCAAGGGATACAGTAAACCTGAAGTGAAGCATCGGAATCTAAAACTGGACTCACAGAAGAGGTCCAAATCATAGAAAGGAGAGGGTCAGTCCTCTTGTACTTAAGTCGACATTGTGCCTTTTGTATTAAATTCGGATGCAATTTCTGTGCTTCATCGTCAATAAGAAGGTGCAAGGTATACAGTAAACCTGAAGTGAAGCATCGGAATCTAATACTGGACTCACAAAAGAGGTTCAAATCATAGATAGTGAGAGTGTCAGTCCTCTTGTACTTAAGTCGGCATTGTGAATTTTGTATTAAATTCCGATGCAATTTATGTGTTTCATCGTCAATAAGAAGGTGCAAAGGTATTCAGTAAACCTGAAGTGAAACATCTAATTCTAAAACTGGAATCACAGGAGAGTTTCAAATCATAGAAAGTGAGAGTCTCAGTTCTTTTGTATTTAAGTCGGCATTGTGCCTTTTGTATTAAATTCCGATGCTATATCTGTGTCTCATCGTCAATAAGAAGGTGCAAGGTATACAGTAAACCTGGAGTGAAGCAGCGGAATCTAAAACTGGACTCACAGGAGAGGTTCAAATCATAGAAAGACAGAGGGACAGTCCTCTTTTACTTAAGTCGGCATTGTGCCTTTTGTATTAAATTCCGATGCAATTTCTGTGTTTCATCGTCAATAAGAAGGACCTAGGGATACAGTAAACCTAAAGTGAAGCATCGGAATCTAAAACTGGACTCACAGGAGAGGTTCAATTCATAGAAAGGGAAAGTGTCAGTCCTCTTGTACTTAAGACGGCATTGTGCCTTTTGTATTAAATTCGGATGCAATTTCTGTGTTTCATCGTCAATAAGAAGGTGCAAGGTATACAGTAAACCTGAAGTGAAGCATCGGAATCTAAAACTGGACTCACAGGAGAGGTTCAAATCATAGAAAGACAGAGTGTCAGTCCTCTTGTACTTAAGTCGGCAATGTGCCTTTTGTATTAAATTCGGATGCATTTTCTGTGTTTCATCGTCAATACGAAGGTGCAAGGTATACAGTAAACCTGAAGTGTAGCATCGGAATCTAAAACTGGACTCACAGGAGAGGTTCAAATCATAGAAAGAGAGAGTGACAGTCCTCTTTTACTTAACTCGACATTGTGCCTTTTGTATTAAATTCCGATGAAATTTCTGTGTTTCATCGTCAATAAGAAGGAGCAAGGTATACAGTAAACCTGAAGTGAAGCATCGGAATCTAAAACTGGAGGGGTTCAAATCATAGAAAGTGAGAGTGTCAGTCCTCTTGTACTTAAGTCGGCATTGTGCCTTTTGTATTAAATTCGGATGCAATTTCTGTGATCCTTCGTCAATAAGAAGGTGCAAGGTATACAGTAAACCTGAAGTGAAGCATCGTAATCTAAAACTGGACTCACAGGAGAGGTTCAAATCATAGAAAGTGAGAGTGTCAGTCCTCTTGTACTTAAGTCGGCATTGTGGCTCTGTATTAAATTCGGATGCAATTTCTGTATTTCATCGTCAATAGGAAGGTGCAAGGTAAACAGTAAACCTGAAGTGAAGCATCGGAATCTAAAACTGGACTCACAGGAGAGGTTGAAATCATAGATAGTGAGAGAGACAGTTCTCTTTTACTTAAGTCGGCATTGTGCCTTTTGTATTAAATTCCGATGAAATTTCTGTGTTTCATCGTCAATAAGAAGGTCCAAGGGAAACAGTAAACCTGAAGTGAAGCATCGGAATCGAAAACTGGACTCACAGGAGAGGTTAAAATCATAGAAAGAGAGAGTGACAGTCCTCTTTTACTTATGTCGGCATTGTGCCTTTTGTATTAAATTCGGATGCAATTTCTGTGTTTCATCGTCAATAAGAAGGTGCAAGGTATACAGTAAACCTGAAGTGAAGCATCGGAATCTAAAACTGGTCTCACAGGAGAGGTTCAAATCATAGAAAGGGAAAATGTCAGTCCTCTTGTTCTTAAGTCGGCATTGTGCATTTTGTATCAAATTCGGATGCAATTTCTGTGTTTCATCGTCAATAAGAAGGTGCAAGGTATACAGTAAACCTGAAGTGAAGCATCGGAATCCAAAACTGGACTCACAGGAGAGGTTAAAATCATAGAAAGAGAGAGCGACAGTCCTCTTTTACTTAAGTCGGCATTGTGACTTTTGTATTAAATTCCGATGGAACTTCTGTGTTTCATCGTCAATAAGAAGTTGCAAGGTATACAGTAAACCTGAAGTGAAGCATCGGAATCTAAAACTGGACTCACAGGAGAGGTTCAAATCATAGAAAGTGAGAGTGTCAGTCCTCTTGTACTTAAGTCGTCATTGTGCCTTTTGTATTAAATTCGGATGCAATTTCTGTTTTCCATCGTCAATAAGAAGGTCCAAAGGATTCAGTAAACCTGAAGTGAAGCATCGGAATCTAAAACTGGACTAACGGGAGAGGTTCAAATCACAGAAAGTGAGAGTGTCAGTCCTCTTTTACTTAAGTGGGCATTCTGCCTTTTGTGTTAAATTCGGAGGCAATTTCTGTGTTTCATCGTCAATAAGAAGGTGCAACGTATACAGTAAACCTGAAGTGAAGCATCAGAATCTAAAACTCGACTCACAGGAGAGGTTCAAATCATACAAAGAGAGAGTGACAGTCCTCTTTTACTTAAGTCGGCATTGTGCCTTTTGTATTAAATTCAAATGAAATTTCTGTGTTTCATCGTCAATAAGAAGGTCCAAGGGATACAGTTAACCTGAAGTGAAGCATCGGAATCTAAAACTGGACTCACAGAAGAGGTTCAAATCATAGAAAGGGAGAGGGTCTGTCCTCTTGTACTTAAGTCGGAATTGTGCCTTTTGTATTAAATTCGGATGCAATTTCTGTGTTTCATCGTCAATAAGAAGGTGCAAGGTATACAGTAAACCTGTAGTGAAGCAACGGAATCAAAAACTGGACTCACAGGAGAGGTTCAAATCATAGAAAGGGAAAGTGTCAGTCCTCTTGTACTTAAGTCGGCATTGTGCCTTTTGTATTAAAATCGGATGCAATTTCTGTGTTTCATCGTCAATAAGAAGGTGCAAGGTATACAGTAAACCTGAAGTGAAGCATCAGAATCGAAAACTGGACTCACAGGAGAGGTTAAAATCATAGAAAGAGAGAGTGACAGTCCTCTTTTACTTAAGTCGGCATTGTGCATATTGTATTAAATTCCGTTGAAATTTCTGTGTTTCATCGTCAATAAGAAGGTGCAACGTATACAGTGATCCTGAAGTGAAGTATCGGAATCTAAAACTGGACTCACAGGAGAGGTTCAATTCATAGAAAGGGAAAGTGTCAGTCCTCTTGTACTTAAGACGGCATTGTGCCTTTTGTATTAAATTCGGATGCAATTTCTGTGTTTCATCGTCAATAAGAAGGTGCAAGGTATACAGTAAACCTGAAGTGAAGCATCGGAATCTAAAACTGGACTCACAGGAGAGGTTCAAATCATAGAAAGACAGAGTGTCAGTCCTCTTGTACTTAAGTCGGCAATGTGCCTTTTGTATTAAATTCGGATGCATTTTCTGTGTTTCATCGTCAATACGAAGGTGCAAGGTATACAGTAAACCTGAAGTGTAGCATCGGAATCTAAAACTGGACTCACAGGAGAGGTTCAAATCATAGAAAGAGAGAGTGACAGTCCTCTTTTACTTAACTCGACATTGTGCCTTTTGTATTAAATTCCGATGAAATTTCTGTGTTTCATCGTCAATAAGAAGGAGCAAGGTATACAGTAAACCTGAAGTGAAGCATCGGAATCTAAAACTGGAGGGGTTCAAATCATAGAAAGTGAGAGTGTCAGTCCTCTTGTACTTAAGTCGGCATTGTGCCTTTTGTATTAAATTCGGATGCAATTTCTGTGATCCTTCGTCAATAAGAAGGTGCAAGGTATACAGTAAACCTGAAGTGAAGCATCGTAATCTAAAACTGGACTCACAGGAGAGGTTCAAATCATAGAAAGTGAGAGTGTCAGTCCTCTTGTACTTAAGTCGGCATTGTGGCTCTGTATTAAATTCGGATGCAATTTCTGTATTTCATCGTCAATAGGAAGGTGCAAGGTAAACAGTAAACCTGAAGTGAAGCATCGGAATCTAAAACTGGACTCACAGGAGAGGTTGAAATCATAGATAGTGAGAGAGACAGTTCTCTTTTACTTAAGTCGGCATTGTGCCTTTTGTATTAAATTCCGATGAAATTTCTGTGTTTCATCGTCAATAAGAAGGTCCAAGGGAAACAGTAAACCTGAAGTGAAGCATCGGAATCGAAAACTGGACTCACAGGAGAGGTTAAAATCATAGAAAGAGAGAGTGACAGTCCTCTTTTACTTATGTCGGCATTGTGCCTTTTGTATTAAATTCGGATGCAATTTCTGTGTTTCATCGTCAATAAGAAGGTGCAAGGTATACAGTAAACCTGAAGTGAAGCATCGGAATCTAAAACTGGTCTCACAGGAGAGGTTCAAATCATAGAAAGGGAAAATGTCAGTCCTCTTGTTCTTAAGTCGGCATTGTGCATTTTGTATCAAATTCGGATGCAATTTCTGTGTTTCATCGTCAATAAGAAGGTGCAAGGTATACAGTAAACCTGAAGTGAAGCATCGGAATCCAAAACTGGACTCACAGGAGAGGTTAAAATCATAGAAAGAGAGAGCGACAGTCCTCTTTTACTTAAGTCGGCATTGTGACTTTTGTATTAAATTCCGATGGAACTTCTGTGTTTCATCGTCAATAAGAAGTTGCAAGGTATACAGTAAACCTGAAGTGAAGCATCGGAATCTAAAACTGGACTCACAGGAGAGGTTCAAATCATAGAAAGTGAGAGTGTCAGTCCTCTTGTACTTAAGTCGTCATTGTGCCTTTTGTATTAAATTCGGATGCAATTTCTGTTTTCCATCGTCAATAAGAAGGTCCAAAGGATTCAGTAAACCTGAAGTGAAGCATCGGAATCTAAAACTGGACTAACGGGAGAGGTTCAAATCACAGAAAGTGAGAGTGTCAGTCCTCTTTTACTTAAGTGGGCATTCTGCCTTTTGTGTTAAATTCGGAGGCAATTTCTGTGTTTCATCGTCAATAAGAAGGTGCAACGTATACAGTAAACCTGAAGTGAAGCATCAGAATCTAAAACTCGACTCACAGGAGAGGTTCAAATCATACAAAGAGAGAGTGACAGTCCTCTTTTACTTAAGTCGGCATTGTGCCTTTTGTATTAAATTCAAATGAAATTTCTGTGTTTCATCGTCAATAAGAAGGTCCAAGGGATACAGTTAACCTGAAGTGAAGCATCGGAATCTAAAACTGGACTCACAGAAGAGGTTCAAATCATAGAAAGGGAGAGGGTCTGTCCTCTTGTACTTAAGTCGGAATTGTGCCTTTTGTATTAAATTCGGATGCAATTTCTGTGTTTCATCGTCAATAAGAAGGTGCAAGGTATACAGTAAACCTGTAGTGAAGCAACGGAATCAAAAACTGGACTCACAGGAGAGGTTCAAATCATAGAAAGGGTAAGTGTCAGTCCTCTTGTACTTAAGTCGGCATTGTGCCTTTTGTATTAAAATCGGATGCAATTTCTGTGTTTCATCGTCAATAAGAAGGTGCAAGGTATACAGTAAACCTGAAGTGAAGCATCAGAATCGAAAACTGGACTCACAGGAGAGGTTAAAATCATAGAAAGAGAGAGTGACAGTCCTCTTTTACTTAAGTCGGCATTGTGCATATTGTATTAAATTCCGTTGAAATTTCTGTGTTTCATCGTCAATAAGAAGGTGCAACGTATACAGTGATCCTGAAGTGAAGTATCGGAATCTAAAACTGGACTCACAGGAGAGGTTCAATTCATAGAAAGGGAAGGTGTCAGTCCTCTTGTAGTTAAGTCGGCATTGTGCCTTTTGTATTAAATCCGGATGCAATTTCTGTGTTTCATCGTCAATAAGAAGCTGCAAGGTATACAGTAAACCTGAAGTGAAGCATCGGAATCGAAAACTGGACTCACAGGAGAGGTTAAAATCATAGAAAGGGAAAGTGTCAGTCCTCTTTTACTTAAGTCAGCATTGTGCCTTTTGTATTAAATTCCAATGAAATTTCTGTGTTTCATCGTCAATAAGAAGGTCCAAGGGATACAGTGAACCTGAAGTGAAGCATCGGAATCTAAAACTGGACTCACAGAAGAGGTTCAAATCATTGAAAGGGAGAGGCTCAGTCCTCTTGTACTTAAGTCGACATTGTGCCTTTTGTATTAAATTCGGATGCAATTTCTGTGCTTCATCGTCAATAAGAAGGTGCAAGGTATACAGTAAACCTGAAGTGAAGCATCGGAATCTAATACTGGACTCACAGGAGAGGTTCATATCATAGATAGTGAGATTGTCAGTCCTCATGTACTTAAGTCGGCTTTGTGAATTTTGTATTAAATTCCGATGCAATTTCTGTGTTTCATCGTCAATAAGAAGGTGCAAGGTATTCAGTAAACCTGAAGTGAAACATTGGAATCTAAAACTGGAATCACAGGAGAGTTTCAAATCTTAGAAAGTGAGAGTGTCAGTCCTTTTGTCTTTAAGTCGGCATAGTGCCTTTTGTATTAAATTCTGATGCTATATCTGTGTCTCATCGTCAATAAGAAGGTGCAAGGTATACAGTAAACCTGAAGTAAGGCATCGGAATCTAAAACTGGACTCGCTGGAGGGGTTCAAATCATAGAAAGTGAGAGTGCCAGTCCTCTTGTACTTAAGTCGGCATTGTGCCTTTTGTATTAAATACGCATGCAATGTCTGTGATCCTTCGTATATAAGAAGGTGCAAGGTATACAGTAAAGCTGAAGTGAAGCATCGGAATGTAAAACTGGACTCACAGGAGAGGTTCAAATCATAGAAAGTGAGAGTGTCAGTCCTCTTGTACTTAAGTCGACATTGTGCCTTTTGTATTAAATTCCAATGAAATTTCTGTGTTTCATCGTCAATAAGAAGGTCCAAGGGAAACAGTAAACCTAAAGTGAATTATCGGAATCTAAAACTGGACACACAGGAGGGGTTCAAATCATAGAAAGGGATAGCGTCAGTCCTCTTGTACTTAAGTCGGCATTGTGCCTTTTGTATTAAATTTGGATGCAATTTCTGTGTTTCATCGTCAATAAGAAGGGGCAATGTATACAGTAAACCTGAAGTGAAGCATCGGAATCTAAAACTGGACTCACAGGAGAGGTTCAAATCATAGAAAGTGAGAATGTCCGTCCTCTTGTACTTAAGTCGGCATTGTGCCTCTTGTATTAAAATCGGATGCAATTTCTGTGTGTCATTGTCAATAAGAAGGTGCAAGGTATACAGTAAACCTGAAGTGAAGCATCGGCATCTAAAACTGGACTCACAGGAGAGGTTCAAATCATAGGAAGTTAGAGTGTCAGTCCTCTTGTACTTAAGTCGGCATTGTGCCTTTTGTATTAAATTCCGATGCAATTTCTGTGTTTCATCATCAATATGAAGGTGCAAGGTATACAGTAAACCTGAAGAGAAGCATCGTAATCTAAAACTGGGCTCACAGGAGAGGTTCAAATCAAAGAAAGTGACAGTGTCAGTCCTCTTGTACTTAAGTCGGCATTGTGCATTTTGTATTAAATTCGGATGCAATTTCTGTTTTCCATCGTCAATAAGAAGGTCCAAAGGATACAGTAAACCTGAAGTGAAGCATCGGAATCCAAAACTGGACTAACGGGAGAGGTTCAAATCACAGAAAGTAAGAGTGTCAGTCCTCTTTTACTTAAGTCAGCATTGTGCCTTTTGTATTAAATTCCAATGAAATTTCTGTGTTTCTTCGTCAAAAAGAAGGTCCAAGGGATACAGTAAACCTGAAGTGAAGCATCGGAATCTAAAACTGGACTCACAGAAGAGGTTCAAATCATAGAAAGGAGAGGGTCAGTCCTCTTGTACTTAAGTCGACATTGTGCCTCTTGTATTAAATTCGGATGCAATTTCTGTGCTTCATCGTCAGTAAGAAGGTGCAAGGTATACAGTAAACCTGAAGTGAAGCATCGGAATCTAATACTGGACTCACAATAGAGGTTCAAATCATAGATAGTGAGAGTGTCAGTCCTCTTGTACTTAAGTCGGCATTGTGAATTTTGTATTAAATTCCGATGCAATTTATGTGTTTCATCGTCAATAAGAAGGTGCAAGGTATTCAGTAAACCTGAAGTGAAACATCTAAATCTAAAACTGGAATCACAGGAGAGTTTCAAATCATAGTAAGTGAGAGTCTCAGTCCGTTTGTATTTAATTCGGCATTGTGCCTTTTGTATTAAATTCCGATGCTATATCTGTGTCTCATCGTCAATAAGAAGGTGCAAGGTATACAGTAAACCTGGAGTGAAGCAGCGGAATCTAAAACTGGACTCACAGGAGAGGTTCAAATCATAGAAAGAGAGAGTGACAGTCCTCTTTTACTTAAGTCGGCATTGTGCCTTTTGTATTAAATTCCGATGCAATTTCTGTGTTTCATCGTCAATAAGAAGGACCTAGAGATACAGTAAACCTAAAGTGAAGCATCGGAATCTAAAACTGGACTCACAGGAGAGGTTCAATTCATAGAAAGGGAAAGTGTCAGTCCTCTTGTACTTAAGTCGGCAATGTGCCTTTTGTATTAAATTCGGATGCATTTTCTGTGTTTCATCGTCAATACGAAGGTGCAAGGTATACAGTAAACCTGAAGTGAAGCATCGGAATCTAAAACTGGACTCACAGGAGAGGTTCAAATCATAGAAAGAGAGAGTGACAGTCCTCTTTTACTTAACTCGACATTGTGCCTTTTGTATTAAATTCCGATGAAATTTCTGTGTTTCATCGTCAATTAGAAGGTGCAAGGTATACAGTAAACCTGAAGTGAAGCATCGGAATCTGAAACTGGACTCACAGGAGGGGTTCAAATCATAGAAAGTGAGAGTGTCAGTCCTCTTGTACTTAAGTCGGCATTGTGCCTTTTGTATTAAATTCGGATGCAATTTCTGTGATCCTTCGTCAATAAGAAGGCGCAAGGTATACAGTAAACCTGAAGTGAAGCATCGTAATCTAAAACTGGACTCACAGGAGAGGTTCAAATCATAGAAACTGAGAGTGTCAGTCCTCCTTTACTTAAGACGGCATTGTGGCTCTGTATTACATTCGGATGCAATTTCTGTATTTCATCGTCAATAGGAAGGTGCAAGGTATACAGTAAACCTGAAGTGAAGCATCGGAATCTAAAACTGGACTCACAGGAGAGGTTGAAATCATAGATAGTGAGAGAGACAGTTCTCTTTTACTTAAGTCGGCTTTGTGCCTTTTGTATTAAATTCCGATGAAATTTCTGTGTTTCATCGTCAATAAGAAGGTCCAAGGGAAACAGTAAACCTGAAGTGAAGCATCGGAATCGAAAACTGGACTCACAGGAGAGGTTAAAATCATAGAAAGGGAGAGTGACAGTCCTCTTTTACTTATGTCGGCATTGTGCCTTTTGTATTAAATTCGGATTCAATTTCTGTGTTTCATCGTCAATAAGAAGGTGCAAGGTATACAGTAAACCTGAAGTGAAGCATCGGAATCTAAAACTGGACTCACAGGAGAGGTTCAAATCATAGAAAGGGAAAGTGTCAGTCCTCTTGTTCTTAAGTCGGCATTGTGCATTTTGTATCAAATTCGGATGCAATTTCTGTGATTCATCGTCAATAAGAAGGTGCAAGGTATACAGTAAACCTGAAGTGAAGCATCGGAATCCAAAACTGGACTCACAGGAGAGGTTAAAATCATAGAAAGAGAGAGTGACAGTCCTCTTTTACTTAAGTCGGCATTGTGACTTTTGTATTAAATTCCGATGCAACTTCTGTGTTTCATCGTCAATAAGAAGTTGCAAGGTATACAGAAAAACCTGAAGTGAAGCATCGGAATCTAAAACTGGACTCACAGGAGAGGTTCAAATCATAGAAAGTGAGAGTGTCAGTCCTCTTGTACTTAAGTCGTCATTGTGCCTTTTGTATTAAATTCGGATGCAATTTCTGTTTTCCATCGTCAATAAGAAGGTCCAAAGGATTCAGTAAACCTGAAGTGAAGCATCGGAATCTAAAACTGGACTAACGGGAGAGGTTCAAATCACAGAAAGTGAGAGTGTCAGTCCTCTTTTACTTAAGCGGGCATTCTGCCTTTTGTGTTAAATTCGGATGCAATTTCTGTGTTTCATCGTCAATAAGATGGTGCAACGTATACAGTAAACCTGAAGTGAAGCATCGGAATCTAAAACTGGACTCACAGAAGAGGTTCAAATCATAGAAAGGGAGAGGGTCAGTCCTCTTGTACTTAAGTCGGAATTGTGCCTTTTGTATTAAATTCGGATGCAATTTCTGTGTTTCATCGTCAATAAGAAGGTGCAAGGTATACGGTAAACCTGTAGTGAAGCAACGGAATCAAAAACTGGACTCACAGGAGAAGTTCAAATCATAGAAAGGGAAAGTGTCAGTCCTCTTGTACTTAAGTCGGCATTGTGCCTTTTGTATTAAAATCGGATGCAATTTCTGTATTTCATCGTCAATAAGAAGGTGCAAGGTATACAGTAAACCTGAAGTGAAGCATCGGAATCGAAAACTGGACTCACAGGAGAGGTTAAAATCATAGAAAGAGAGAGTGACAGTCCTCTTTTACTTAAGTCGGCATTGTGCATATTGTATTAAATTCCGTTGAAATTTCTGTGTTTCATCGTCAATAAGAAGGTGCAACGTATACAGTGAACCTGAAGTGAAGTATCGGAATCTAAAACTGGACTCACAGGAGAGGTTCAATTCATAGAAAAGGAAGGTGTCGGTCCTCTTGTAGTTAAGTCGGCATTGTGCCTTTTGTATTAAATCCGGATGCAATTTCTGTGTTTCATCGTCAATAAGAAGCTGCAAGGTATACAGTAAACCTGAAGTGAAGCATCGGAATCGAAAACTGGACTCACAGGAGAGGTTAAAATCATAGAAAGGGAAAGTGTCAGTCCTCTTTTACTTAAGTCAGCATTGTGCCTTTTGTATTAAATTCCAATGAAATTTCTGTGTTTCATCGTCAATAAGAAGGTCCAAGGGATACAGTGAACCTGAAGTGAAGCATCGGAATCTAAAACTGGACTCACAGAAGAGGTTCAAATCATAGAAAGGGAGAGGGTCAGTCCTCTTGTACTTAAGTCGACATTGTGAGTTTTGTATTAAATTCGGATGCAATTTCTGTGCTTCATCGTCAATAAGATGGTGCAAGGTATACAGTAAACCTGAAGTGAAGCATCGGAATCTAATACTGGACTCACAGGAGAGGTTCATATCATAGATAGTGAGATTGTCAGTCCTCTTGTACTTAAGTCGGCATTGTGAATTTTGTATTAAATTCCGATGCAATTTCTGTGTTTCATCGTCAATAAGAAGGTGCAAGGTATTCAGTAAACCTGAAGTGAAACATTGGAATCTAAAACTGGAATCACAGGAGAGTTTCAAATCATAGAAAGTGAGAGTGTCAGTCCTTTTGTCTTTAAGTCGGCATTGTGCCTTATGTATTAAATTCCGATGCTATATCTGTGTCTCATCGTCAATAAGAAGGTGCAAGGTATACAGTAAACCTGGAGTGAAGCATCGGAATCTAAAACTGGACTCACAGGAGAGGTTCAAATCATAGAAAGACAGAGGGACAGTCCTCTTTTACTTAAGTCGGCATTGTGCCTTTTGTATTAAATTCCGATGCAATTTCTGTGTTTCATCGTCAATAAGAAGGACCTAGGGACACAGTAAACCTAAAGTGAAGCATTGGAATCTAAAACTGGACTCACAGGAGAGGTTCAATTCATAGAAAGGGAAAGTGTCAGAACTCTTGTACTTATGTCGGCATTGTGCCTTTTGTATTAAATTCGGATGCAATTTCTGTGTTTCATCGTCAATAAGAAGGTGCAAGGTATACAGTAAACCTGAATTGAAGCAACGGAATCTAAAACTGGAAGCACAGGAGAGGTTCAAATCATAGAAAGTGAGAGTGTCAGTCCTCTTGTACTTAATTCGGCATTGTGCCTTTTGAATTAAATTCGGAACTATTTCTGTGTTTCATCGTCAATACGAAGGTGCAAGGTATACAGTAAACCTGAAGTGAAGCATCGGAATCTAAAACTGGACTCACAGAAGAGGTTCAAATCATAGAATGAGAGAGTGACAGTCCTCTTTTACTTAAGTCGACATTGTGCCTCTTGTATTAAATTCCGATGAAGTTTCTGTGTTTCATCGTCAATAAGAAGGTGCAAGGTATACAGTAAACCTGAAGTAAGGCATCGGAATCTAAAACTGGACTCGCTGGAGGGGTTCAAATCATAGAAAGTGAGAGTGCCAGTCCTCTTGTACTTAAGTCGGCATTGTGCCTTTTGTATTAAATTCGCATGCAATTTCTGTGATCCTTCGTATATAAGAAGGTGCAAGGTATACAGTAAAGCTGAAGTGAAGCATCGGAATGTAAAACTGGACTCACAGGAGAGGTTCAAATCATAGGAAGTGAGAGTGTCAGTCCTGTTGTACTTAAGTCGGCATTGTGCCTTTTGTATTAAATTCCGATGCAATTTCTGTGTTTCATCATCAATAAGAAGGTGCAAGGTATACAGTAAACCTGAAGAGAAGCATCGTAATCTAAAACTGGGCTCACAGGAGAGGTTCAAATCAAAGAAAGTGACAGTGTCAGTCCTCTTGTACTTAAGTCGGCATTGTGCCTCTTGTATTAAAATCGGATGCAATTTCTGTGTGTCATCGTCAATAAGAAGGTGCAAGGTATACAGTAAACCTGAAGTGAAGCATCGGCATCTAAAACTGGACTCACAGGAGAGGTTCAAATCAAAGAAAGTGAGAGTGTCAGTCCTCTTGTACTTAAGTCGGCATTGTGCCTCTTGTATTAAAATCGGATGCAATTTCTGTGTGTCATCGTCAATAAGAAGGTGCAAGGTATACAGTAAACCTGAAGTGAAGCATCGGCATCTAAAACTGGACTCACAGGAGAGGTTCAAATCATAGGAAGTGAGAGTGTCAGTCCTGTTGTACTTAAGTCGGCATTGTGCCTTTTGTATTAAATTCCGATGCAATTTCTGTGTTTCATCATCAATAAGAAGGTGCAAGGTATACAGTAAACCTGAAGAGAAGCATCGTAATCTAAAACTGGGCTCACAGGAGAGGTTCAAATCAAAGAAAGTGACAGTGTCAGTACTCTTGTACTTAAGTCGGCATTGTGCCTTTTGTATTAAATTCGGATGCAATTTCTGTTTTCCATCGTCAATAAGAAGGTCCAAAGGATACAGTAAACCTGAAGTGAAGCATCGGAATTAAAAAATGGACTAACGGGAGAGGTTCAAATCACAGAAAGTAAGAGTGTCAGTCCTCTTTTACTTAAGTCAGCATTGTGCCTTTTGTATTAAATTCCAATGAAATTTCAGTGTTTCATCGTCAATAAGAAGGTCCAAGGGATACAGTAAACCTGAAGTGAAGCATCGGAATCTAAAACTGGACTCACAGAAGAGATTCAAATCATAGAAAGGAGAGGGTCAGTCCTCTTGTACTTAAGTCGACATTGTGCCTTTTGTATTAAATTCGGATGCAATTTCTGTGCTTCATCGTCAATAAGAAGGTGCAAGGTATACAGTAAACCTGAAGTGAAGCATCGGAATCTAATACTGGACTCACAATAGAGGTTCAAATCATAGATAGTTAGAGTGTCAGTCCTCTTGTACTTAAGTCGGCATTGTGAATTTTGTATTAAATTCCGATGCAATTTCTGTGTTTCATCGTCAATAAGAAGGTGCAAGGTATTCAGTAAACCTGAAGTGAAACATCTAAATCTAAAACTGGAATCACAGGAGAGTTTCAAATCATAGAAAGTGAGAGTCTCAGTCCTTTTGTATTTAAGTCGGCATTGTGCCTTTTGTATTAAATTCCGATGCTATATCTGTGTCTCATCGTCAATAAGAAGGTGCAAGGTATACAGTAAACCAGGAGTGAAGCAGCGGAATCTATAACTGGACTCACAGGAGAGGTTCAAATCATAGAAAGACAGAGGGACAGTCCTCTTTTACTTAAGTCGGCATTGTGCCTTTTGTATTAAATTCCGATGCAATTTCTGTGTTTCATCGTCAATAAGAAGGACCTAGGGATACAGTAAACCTAAAGTGAAGCATCGGAATGTAAAACTGGACTCACAGGAGAGGTTCAATTCATAGAAAGGGAAAGTGTCAGTCCTCTTGTACTTAAGACGGCATTGTGCCTTTTGGATTAAATTCGGATGCATTTCTGTGTTTCATCGTCAATAAGAAGGTGCAAGGTATACAGTAAACCTGAAGTGAAGCATCGGAATCTAAAACTGGACTCACAGGAGAGGTTCAAATCATAGAAAGAGAGAGTGACAGTCCTCTTTTACTTAACTCGACATTGTGCCTTTTGTATTAAATTCCGATGAAATTTCTGTGTTTCATCGTCAATAAGAAGGTGCAAGGTATACAGTAAACCTTAAGTGAAGCATCGGAATCTAAAACTGGACTCACAGGAGGGGTTCAAATCATAGAAAGTGAGAGTGTCAGTCCTCTTGTACTTAAGTCGGCATTGTGGCTCTGTATTAAATTCGGATGCAATTTCTGTATTTCATCGTCAATAGGAAGGTGCAAGGTATACAGTAAACCTGAAGTGAAGCATCGGAATCTAAAACTGGACTCACAGGAGAGGTTGAAATCATAGATAGTGAGAGAGACAGTTCTCTTTTACTTAAGTCGGCATTGTGCCTTTTGTATTAAATTCCGATGAAATTTCTGTGTTTCATCGTCAATAAGAAGGTCCAAGGGAAACAGTAAATCTGATGTGAAGTATCGGAATCTAAAACTGGACACACAGGAGGGGTTCAAATCATAGAAAGGAAGAGCGTCAGTCCTCTTGTACTTAAGTCGGCATTGTGCCTTTTGTATTAAATTTGGATGCAATTTCTGTGTTTCATCGTCAATAAGAAGGGGCAAGGTATACAGTAAACCTGAAGTGAAGCATCGGAATCTAAAACTGGACTCACAGGAGAGGTTCAAATCATAGAAAGTGAGAGTGTCAGTCCTCTTGTACGTAAGTCGGCATTGTGCCTCTTGTATTAAATTCGGATGCAATTTCTGTGTGTCATCGTCAATAAGAAGGTGCAAGGTATACAGTAAACCTGAAGTGAAGCATCGGCATTTAAAACTGGACTCACAGGAGAGGTTCAAATCATAGAAAGTGAGTCAGTCCTCTTGTACTTAAGTCGGCATTGTGCCTTTTGTATTTAATTCCGATGCAATTTCTGTGTTTCATCATCAATAAGAAGGTGCAAGGTATACAGTAAACCTGAAGTGAAGCATCTGAATCTAAAACTGGACTCACAGGAGAGGTTCAAATCATAGAAAGTGAGAGTGTCAGTCCTCTTGTACTTAAGTCGGCATTGTGCCTTTTGTATTAAATTCGGATGCAATTTCTGTTTTCCATCATCAATAAGAAGGTCCAAAGGATACAGTAATCCTGAAGTGAAGCATCGGAATCCAAAACAGGACTAACGGGACAGGTTCAAATCACAGAAAGTGAGAGTGTCAGTCCTCTTATACTTTAGTCAGCATTGTGCCTTTTGTATTAAATTCCAATGAAATTTCTGTGTTTCATCGTCAATAAGAAGGTCCAAGGGATACAGTAAACCTGAATAGAAGCATCGGAATCTAAAACTGGACTCACAGGAGAGGTTCAATTCATAGAAAGGGAAAGTGTCTGTCCTTTTGTATTTAAGTCGTCATTGTGCCGTTTGTATTAAATTCCGATGCTATTTCTGTGTTTCATCGTCAATAAGAAGGTGCAAGGTATACAGTAAACCTGAAGTGAAGCATCGGAATCTAAAACTGGACTCACAGGAGGGTTCAAATCAAAGACAGTGAGAGTGTCAGTCCTCTTGTACTTAAGTCGGCATTGTGCCTCTTGTATTAAAATCGGATGCAATTTCTGTGTGTCATCGTCAATAAGAAGGTGCAAGGTATACAGTAAACCTGAAGTGAAGCATCGGCATCTAAAACTGGACTCACAGGAGAGGTTCAAATCATAGGAAGTGAGAGTGTCAGTCCTGTTGTACTTAAGTCGGCATTGTGCCTTTTGTATTAAATTGCGATGCAATTTCTGTGTTTCATCATCAATAAGAAGGTGCAAGGTGTACAGTAAACCTGAAGAGAAGCATCGTAATCTAAAACTGGGCTCACAGGAGAGGTTCAAATCAAAGAAAGTGACAGTGTCAGTACTCTTGTACTTAAGTCGGCATTGTGCCTTTAGTATTAAATTCGGATGCAATTTCTGTTTTCCATCGTCAATAAGAAGGTCCAAAGGATACAGTAAACCTGAAGTGAAGCATCGGAATTAACAAATGGACTAACGGGAGAGGTTCAAATCACAGAAAGTAAGAGTGTCAGTCCTCTTTTACTTAAGTCAGCATTGTGCCTTTTGTATTAAATTCCAATGAAATTTCAGTGTTTCATCGTCAATAAGAAGGTCCAAGGGATACAGTAAACCTGAAGTGAAGCATCGGAATCTAAAACTGGACTCACAGAAGAGGTTCAAATCATAGAAAGGAGAGGGTCAGTCCTCTTGTACTTAAGTCGACATTGTGCCTTTTGTATTAAATTCGGATGCAATTTCTGTGCTTCATCGTCAATAAGAAGGTGCAAGGTATACAGTAAACCTGAAGTGAAGCATCGGAATCTAATACTGGACTCACAATAGAGGTTCAAATCATAGATAGTTAGAGTGTCAGTCCTCTTGTACTTAAGTCGGCATTGTGAATTTTGTATTAAATTCCGATGCAATTTCTGTGTTTCATCGTCAATAAGAAGGTGCAAGGTATTCAGTAAACCTGAAGTGAAACATCTAAATCTAAAACTGGAATCACCGGAGAGTTTCAAATCATAGAAAGTGAGAGTCTCAGTCCTTTTGTATTTAAGTCGGCATTGTGCCTTTTGTATTAAATTCCGATGCTATATCTGTGTCTCATCGTCAATAAGAAGGTGCAAGGTATACAGTAAACCTGGAGTGAAGCAGCGGAATCTAAAACTGGACTCACAGGAGAGGTTCAAATCATAGAAAGACAGAGGGACTGTCCTCTTTTACTTAAGTCGGCATTGTGCCTTTTGTATTAAATTCCGATGCAATTTCTGTGTTTCATCGTCAATAAGAAGGACCTAGGGATACAGTAAACCTAAAGTGAAGCATCGGAATGTAAAACTGGACTCACAGGAGAGGTTCAATTCATAGAAAGGGAAAGTGTCAGTCCTCTTGTACTTAAGACGGCATTGTGCCTTTTGTATTAAATTCGGATGCAATTTCTGTGTTTCATCGTCAATAAGAAGGTGCAAGGTATACAGTAAACCTGAAGTGAAGCATCGGAATCTAAAACTGGACTCACAGGAGAGGTTCAAATCAGAGAAAGTGAGAGTGTCAGTCCTCTTGTACTTAAGTTGGCATTGTGCCTTTTGTATTAAATTCGGATGCATTTTCTGTGTTTCATCGTCAATACGAAGGTGCAAGGTATACAGTAAACCTGAAGTGAAGCATCGGAATCTAAAACTGGACTCACAGGAGAGGTTCAAATCATAGAAAGAGAGAGTGACAGTCCTCTTTTACTTAACTCGACATTGTGCCTTTTGTATTAAATTCCGATGAAATTTCTGTGTTTCATCGTCAATAAGAAGGTGCAAGGTATACAGTAAACCTTAAGTGAAGCATCGGAATCTAAAACTGGACTCACAGGAGGGGTTCAAATCATAGAAAGTGAGAGTGTCAGTCCTCTTGTACTTAAGTCGGCATTGTGCCTTTTGTATTAAATTCAGATGCAATTTCTGTGATCCTTCGTCAATAACAAGGTGCAAGGTATACAGTAAACCTGAAGTGAAGCATCGGAATCTAAAACTGGACTCACAGGAGTGGTTCAAATCATAGAAAGTGAGAGTGTCAGTCCTCTTGTACTTAAGTCGGCATTGTGGCTCTGTATTAAATTCGGATGCAATTTCTGTATTTCATCGTCAATAGGAAGGTGCAAGGTATACAGTAAACCTGAAGTGAAGCATCGGAATCTAAAACTGGACTCACAGGAGAGGTTGAAATCATAGATAGTGAGAGAGACAGTTCTCTTTTACTTAAGTCGGCATTGTGCCTTTTGTATTAAATTCCGATGAAATTTCTGTGTTTCATCGTCAATAAGAAGGTCCAAGGGAAACAGTAAATCTGATGTGAAGTATCGGAATCTAAAACTGGACACACAGGAGGGGTTCAAATCATAGAAAGGAAGAGCGTCAGTCCTCTTGTACTTAAGTCGGCATTGTGCCTTTTGTATTAAATTTGGATGCAATTTCTGTGTTTCATCGTCAATAAGAAGGGGCAAGGTATACAGTAAACCTGAAGTGAAGCATCGGAATCTAAAACTGGACTCACAGGAGAGGTTCAAATCATAGAAAGTGAGAGTGTCAGTCCTCTTGTACGTAAGTCGGCATTGTGCCTCTTGTATTAAATTCGGATGCAATTTCTGTGTGTCATCGTCAATAAGAAGGTGCAAGGTATACAGTAAACCTGAAGTGAAGCATCGGCATTTAAAACTGGACTCACAGGAGAGGTTCAAATCATAGGAAGTGAGTCAGTCCTCTTGTACTTAAGTCGGCATTGTGCCTTTTGTATTTAATTCCGATGCAATTTCTGTGTTTCATCATCAATAAGAAGGTGCAAGGTATACAGTAAACCTGAAGTGAAGCATCTGAATCTAAAACTGGACTCACAGGAGAGGTTCAAATCATAGAAAGTGAGAGTGTCAGTCCTCTTGTAGTTAAGTCGGCATTGTGCCTTTTGTATTAAATTCGGATGCAATTTCTGTTTTCCATCATCAATAAGAAGGTCCAAAGGATACAGTAATCCTGAAGTGAAGCATCGGAATCCAAAACAGGACTAACGGGACAGGTTCAAATCACAGAAAGTGAGAGTGTCAGTCCTCTTATACTTTAGTCAGCATTGTGCCTTTTGTATTAAATTCCAATGAAATTTCTGTGTTTCATCGTCAATAAGAAGGTCCAAGGGATACAGTAAACCTGAATAGAAGCATCGGAATCTAAAACTGGACTCACAGGAGAGGTTCAATTCATAGAAAGGGAAAGTGTCTGTCCTTTTGTATTTAAGTCGTCATTGTGCCGTTTGTATTAAATTCCGATGCTATTTCTGTGTTTCATCGTCAATAAGAAGGTGCAAGGTATACAGTAAACCTGGAGTGAAGCATCGGAATCTAAAACTGGACTCACAGGAGAGGTTCAAATTATAGAAAGAGAGAGTGACAGTCCTCTTTTACTTAAGTCGGCATTGTGCCTTTTGTATTATATTCCGATGAAATTTCTGTGTTTCATCGTCAATAAGAAGGCCCTAGGGATACAGTAAACCTGAAGTGATGCATCGGAATCTAAAACTGGACTCACAGGAGAGGTTCAAATCATAGAAAGGGAAAGTGTCAGTCCTCTTGTACTCAAGTCGGCATTGTGCCTTTTGTATTAAATTCGGGCGCAATTTCTGTGTTTCATCGTCAATAAGAAGGTGCAAGGTATACAGTAAACCTGAAGTGAAGCATCGGAATCCAAAACTGGACTAACGGGAGAGGTTCAAATCACAGAAAGTAAGAGTGTCAGTCCACTTGTACTTAAGTCGGCATTGTGCCTTTTGTATTATATTCCGATGAAATTTCTGTGTTTCATCGTCAATAAGAAGGCCCTAGGGATACAGTAAACCTGAAGTGTTGCATCGGAATCTAAAACTGGACTCACAGGAGTGGTTCAAATCATAGAAAGGGAAAGTGTCAGTCCTCTTGTGCTTAAGTCAGCATTGTGCCTTTTGTATTAAATTATATGAAATTTCTGTGTTTCATCGTCAATAAGAAGGTCAAAGGGATATAGTAAACCTGAAGTGAAGCATCGGAATCTAAAACTGGACTCACAGAAGAGGTTCAAATCATAGAAAGGAGAGGGTCAGTCCTCTTGTACTTAAGTCGACATTGTGCCTTTTGTATTAAATTCGGATGCAATTTCTGTGCTTCATCGTCAATAAGAAGGTGCAAGGTATACAGTAAACCTGAAGTGAAGCATCGGAATCTAATACTGGACTCACAATAGAGGTTCAAATCATAGATAGTGAGAGTGTCAGTCCCCTTGTACTTATGTCGGCATTGTGAATTTTGTATTAAATTCCGATGCAATTTCTGTGTTTCATCGTCAATAAGAAGGTGGAAGGTATTCAGTAAACCTGAAGTGAAACATCTAAATCTAAAACTGGAATCACAGGAGAGTTTCAAATCATAGAAAGTGAGAGTCTCAGTCCTTTTGTATTTAAGTCGGCATTGTGCCTTTTGTATTAAATTCCGATGCTATATCTGTGTCTCATCGTCAATAAGAAGATGCAAGGTACACAGTAAACCTGGAGTGAAGCAGCGGAATCTAAAACTGGACTCACAGGAGAGGTTCAAATCATAGAAAGACGGAGGGACAGTCCTCTTTTACTTAAGTCGGCATTGTGCCTTTTGTATTAAATTCCGATGCTATTTCTGTGTTTCATCGTCAATAAGAAGGACCTAGGTATACAGTAAACCTAAAGTGAAGCATCGGAATCTAAAACTGGACTCACAGGAGAGGTTCAATTCATAGAAAGGGAAAGTGTCAGTCCTCTTGTACTTAAGACGGCATTGTGCCTTTTGTATAAAATTCGGATGCAATTTCTGTGTTTCGTCGTCAATAAGAAGGTGCAAGTTATACAGTAAACCTGAAGTGAAGCATCGGAATCTAAAACTGGACTCACACGAGAGGTTCAAATCAGGGAAAGTGAGAGTGTCAGTCCTCTTGTACTTAAGTCGGCATTGTGCCTTTTGTATTAAATTCGGATGCATTTTCTGTGTTTCATCGTCAATACGAAGGTGCAAGGTATACAGTAAACCTGAAGTGAAGCATCGGAATCTAAAACTGGACTCACAGGAGAGGTTCAAATCATAGAAAGAGAGAGTGACAGTCCTCTTTTACTTAACTCGACATTGTGGCTTTTGTATTAAATTCCGATGAAATCTCTGTGTTTCATCGTCAATAAGAAGGTGCAAGGTATACAGTAAACCTGAAGTGAAGCATCGGAATCTAAAACTGGACTCACAGGAGGGGTTCAAATCATAGAAAGTGAGAGTGTCAGTCCTCTTGTACTTAAGTCGGCATTGTGCCTTTTGTATTAAATTCGGATGCAATTTCTGTGATCCTTCGTCAATAAGAAGGTGCAAGGTATACAGTAAACCTGAAGTGAAGCATCGGAATCTAAAACTGGACTCACAGGAGAGGTTCAAATCATAGAAAGTGAGAGTGTCAGTCCTCTTGTACTTAAGTCGGCATTGTGGCTCTGTATTAAATTCGGATGCAATTTCTGTATTTCATCGTCAATAGGAAGGTGCAAGGTATACAGTAAACCTGAAGTGAAGCATCGGAATCTAAAACTGGACTCACAGGAGAGGTTGAAATCATAGATAGTGAGAGAGACAGTTCTCTTTTACTTAAGTCGGCATTGTGCCTTTTGTATTAAATTCCGATGAAATTTCTGTGTTTCATCGTCAATAAGAAGGTCCAAGGGAAACAGTAAACCTGATGTGAAGTATCGTAATCTAATACTGGACACACAGGAGGGGTTCAAATCATAGAAAGGGAGAGCGTCAGTCCTCTTGTACTTAAGTCGGCATTGTGCCTTTTGTATTAAATTTGGATGCAATTTCTGTGTTTCATCGTCAATAAGAAGGGGCAAGATATACAGTAAACCTGAAGTGAAGCATCGGAATCTAAAACTGGACTCACAGGAGAGGTTCAAATCATAGAAAGTGAGAGTGTCAGTCCTCTTGTACGTAAGTCGGCATTGTGCCTCTTGTATTAAATTCGGATGCAATTTCTGTGTGTCATCGTCAATAAGAAGGTGCAAGGTATACAGTAAACCTGAAGTGAAGCATCGGCATTTAAAACTGGACTCACAGGAGAGGTTCAAATCATAGGAAGTGAGTCAGTCCACTTGTACTTAAGTCGGCATTGTGCCTTTTGTATTTAATTCCGATGCAATTTCTGTGTTTCATCATCAATAAGAAGGTGCAAGGTATACAGTAAACCTGAAGTGAAGCATCTGAACCTAAAACTGGACTCACAGGAGAGGTTCAAATCATAGAAAGTGAGAGTGTCAGTCCTCTTTTACTTAAGTCAGCGTTGTGCATTTTGTATTAAATTCCAATGAAATTTCTGTGTTTCATCGTCAATAAGAAGGTCCAAGGGATACAGTAAACCTGAATAGAAGCATCGGAATCTAAAACTGGACTCACAGGAGAGGTTCAAATCATAGAAAGGGAAAGTGTCAGTCCTCTTGTACTTAAGTCGGCATTGTGCCTTTTGTATTAAATTCGGGCGCAATTTCTGTGTTTCATCGTCAATAAGAAGGTGCAAGGAATACAGTAAACCTGAAGTGAAGCATCGGAATCCAAAACTGGACTAACGGGAGAGGTTCAAATAACAGAAAGTAAGAGTGTCAGTCCACTTGTACTTAAGTCGGCATTGTGCCTTTTGTATTATATTCCGATGAAATTTCTGTGTTTCATCGTCAATAAGAAGGCCCTAGGGATACAGTAAACCTGAAGTGATGCATCGGAATCTAAAACTGGACTCACAGGAGTGGTTCAAATCATAGAAAGGGAAAGTGTCAGTCCTCTTGTGCTTAAGTCAGCATTGTACCTTTTGTATTAAATTACAATGAAATTTCTGTGTTTCATCGTCAATAAGAAGGTCCAAGGGATATAGTAAACCTGAAGTGAAGCATCGGAATCTAAAACTGGACTCACAGAAGAGGTTCAAATCATAGAAAGGAGAGGGTCAGTCCTCTTGTACTTAAGTCGACATTGTGCCTTTTGTATTAAATTCGGATGCAATTTCTGTGCTTCATCGTCAATAAGAAGGTGCAAGGTATACAGTAAACCTGAAGTGAAGCATCGGAATCTAATACTGGACTCAAAATAGAGGTTCAAATCATAGATAGTGAGAGTGTCAGTCCCCTTGTACTTAAGTCGGCATTGTGAATTTTGTATTAAATTCCGATGCAATTTCTGTGTTTCATCGTCAATAAGATGGTGGAAGGTATTCAGTAAACCTGAAGTGAAACATCTAAATCTAAAACTGGAATCACAGGAGAGTTTCAAATCATAGAAAGTGAGAGTCTCAGTCCTTTTGTATTTAAGTCGGCATTGTGCCTTTTGTATTAAATTCCGATGCTATATCTGTGTCTCATCGTCAATAAGAAGATGCAAGGTACACAGTAAACCTGGAGTGAAGCAGCGGAATCTAAAACTGGACTCACAGGAGAGGTTCAAATCATAGAAAGACGGAGGGACAGTCCTCTTTTACTTAAGTCGGCATTGTGCCTTTTGTATTAAATTCCGATGCAATTTCTGTGTTTCATCGTCAATAAGAAGGACCTAGGGATACAGTAAACCTAAAGTGAAGCATCGGAATCTAAAACTGGACTCACAGGAGAGGTTCAATTCATAGAAAGGGAAAGTGTCAGTCCTCTTGTACTTAAGACGGCATTGTGCCTTTTGTATTAAATTCGGATGCAATTTCTGTGTTTCGTCGTCAATAAGAAGGTGCAAGGTATACAGTAAACCTGAAGTGAAGCATCGGAATCTAAAACTGGACTCACAGGAGAGGTTCAAATCAGGGAAAGTGAGAGTGTCAGTCCTCTTGTACTTAAGTCGGCATTGTGCCTTTTGTATTAAATTCGGATGCATTTTCTGTGTTTCATCGTCAATACGAAGGTGCAAGGTATACAGTAAACCTGAAGTGAAGCATCGGAATCTAAAACTGGACTCACAGGAGAGGTTCAAATCATAGAAAGAGAGAGTGACAGTCCTCTTTTACTTAACTCGACATTGTGGCTTTTGTATTAAATTCCGATGAAATCTCTGTGTTTCATCGTCAATAAGAAGGTGCAAGGTATACAGTAAACCTGAAGTGAAGCATCGGAATCTAAAACTGGACTCACAGGAGGGGTTCAAATCATAGAAAGTGAGAGTGTCAGTCCTCTTGTACTTAAGTCGGCATTGTGCCTTTTGTATTAAATTCGGATGCAATTTCTGTGATCCTTCGTCAATAAGAAGGTGCAAGGTATACAGTAAACCTGAAGTGAAGCATCGGAATTTAAAACTGGACTCACAGGAGAGGTTCAAATCATAGAAAGTGAGAGTGTCAGTCCTCTTGTACTTAAGTCGGCATTGTGGCTCTGTATTAAATTCGGATGCAATTTCTGTATTTCATCGTCAATAGGAAGGTGCAAGGTATACAGTAAACCTGAAGTGAAGCATCGGAATCTAAAACTGGACTCACAGGAGAGGTTCAAATCATAGAAAGTGAGAGTGTCAGTCCTCTTGTACGTAAGTCGGCATTGTGCCTCTTGTATTAAATTCGGATGCAATTTCTGTGTGTCATCGTCAATAAGAAGGTGCAAGGTATACAGTAAACCTGAAGTGAAGCATCGGCATTTAAAACTGGACTCACAGGAGAGGTTCAAATCATAGGAAGTGAGTCAGTCCTCTTGTACTTAAGTCGGCATTGTGCCTTTTGTATTTAATTCCGATGCAATTTCTGTGTTTCATCATCAATAAGAAGGTGCAAGGTATACAGTAAACCTGAAGTGAAGCATCTGAATCTAAAACTGGACTCACAGGAGAGGTTCAAATCATAGAAAGTGAGACTGTCAGTCCTCTTTTACTTAAGTCAGCGTTGTGCATTTTGTATTAAATTCCAATGAAATTTCTGTGTTTCATCGTCAATAAGAAGGTCCAAGGGATACAGTAAACCTGAATAGAAGCATCGGAATCTAAAACTGGACTCACAGAAGAGGTTCAAATCATAGAAAGGGAGAGGGTCAGTCCTTTTGTATTTAAGTCGGCATTGTGCCTTTTGTATTAAATTCCGATGCTATATCTGTGTCTCATAGTCAATAAGAAGGTGCAAGGTATACAGTAAACCTGGAGTGAAGCAGCGGAATCTAAACCTGGACTCACAGGAGAGGTTCAAATCATAGAAAGACAGAGCGACAGTCCTCTTTTACTTAAGTCGGCATTGTGCCTTTTGTATTAAATTCCGATGCAATTTCTGTGTTTCATCGTCAATAAGAAGGACCTAGGGATACAGTAAACCTAAAGTGAAGCATCGGAATCTAAAACTGGACTCACAGGAGAGGTTCAATTCATAGAAAGGGAAAGTGTCTGTCCTTTTGTATTTAAGTCGTCATTGTGCCGTTTGTATTAAATTCCGATGCTATTTCTGTGTTTCATCGTCAATAAGAAGGTGCAAGGTATACAGTAAACCTGGAGTGAAGCATCGGAATCTAAAACTGGACTCAAAGGAGAGGTTCAAATTATAGAAAGAGAGAGTGACAGTCCTCTATTACTTAAGTCGGCATTGTGCCTTTTGTATTATATTCCGATGAAATTTCTGTGTTTCATCGTCAATAAGCAGGCCCTAGGGATACAGAAAACCTGAAGTGATGCATCGGAATCTAAAACTGGACTCACAGGAGAGGTTCAAATCATAGAAAGGGAAAGTGTCAGTCCTCTTATACTTAAGTCGGCATTGTGCCTTTTGTATTAAATTCGGGTGCAATTTCTGTGTTTCATCGTCAATAAGAAGGTGCAAGGTATACAGTAAACCTGAAGTGAAGCATCGGAATCGAAAACTGGACTCGCAGGAGAGGTTAAAATCAAAGAAAGAGAGAGTGACAGTCCTCTTTTACTTAAGTCGGCATTGTGCATATTGTATTAAATTACGTTGAAATTTCTGTGTTTCATCTTCGATAAGAAGGTGCAAGGTATACAGTAAACCTGAAGTGAAGCATCGGAATCTAAAACTGGACTCACAGGAGAGGTACAAATCATAGAAAGGGAAAGTGTCAGTCCCCTTGTACTTAAGTCAGCATTGTGAATTTTGAATTAAATTCGGATGCAATTTCTGTGTTTCATCGTCAATAAGAAGGTGCAAGGTATACAGTAAACCTGAAGTGAAGCATCGGAATCTAAAACTGGACTCACAGGAGAGGTTCAAATCAGAGAAAGTGAGAGTGTCAGTCCTCTTGTACTTAAGTCGGCATTGTGCCTTTTGTATTAAATTCGGATGCATTTTCTGTGTTTCATCGTCAATACGAAGGTGCAAGGTATCCAGTAAACCTGAAGTGAAGTTTCGGAATCTAAAACTGGACTCACAGGAGAGGTTCAAATCATAGAAAGAGAGAGTGACAGTCCTCTTTTACTTAACTCGACATTGTGCCTTTTGTATAAAATTCGGATGCAATTTCTGTGATCCTTCGTCAATAAGAAGGTGTAAGGTATACAGTAAACCTGAAGTGAAGCATCGGAATCTAAAACTGGACTCACAGGAGATGTTCAAATCATAGAAAGTGAGAGTGTCAGTCCTCTTGTACTTAAGTCGGCATTGTGGCTCTGTATTAAATTCGGATGCAATTACTGTATTTCATCGTCAATAGGAAGGTGCAAGGTATACAGTAAACCTGAAGTGAAGCATCGGAATCTAAAACTGGACTCACAGAAGAGGTTGAAATCATAGATAGTGAGAGGGACAGTTCTCTTTTACTTAAGTCGGCATTGTGCCTTTTGTATTAAATTCCGATGAAATTTCTGTGTTTCATCGTCAATAAGAAGGTCCAAGAGAAACAGTAAACCTTATGTGAAGTATCGGAATCTAAAACTGGACACACAGGAGGGGTTCAAATCATAGAAAGGGAGAGCGTCAGTCCTCTTGTACTTAAGTCGGCATTGTGCCTTTTGTATTAAATTTGGATGCAATTTCTGTGTTTCATCGTCAATAAGAAGGTGCAAGGTATACAGTAAACCTGAAGTGAAGCATCGGAATCTAAAACTGGACTCACAGGAGAGGTTCAAATCATAGAAAGTGAGAGTGTCAGTCCTCTTGTACGTAATTCGGCATTGTGCCTCTTGTATTAAATTCGGATGCAATTTCTGTGTGTCATCGTCAATAAGAAGGTGCAAGGTATACAGTAAACCTGAAGTGAAGCATCGGCATTTAAAACTGGACTCACAGGAGAGGTTCAAATCATAGGAAGTGAGTCAGTCCTCTTGTACTTAAGTCGGCATTGTGCCTTTTTATTTAATTCCGATGCAATTTCTGTGTTTCATCATCAATAAGAAGGTGCAAGGTATACAGTAAACCTGAAGTGAAGCATCTGAATCTAAAACTGGACTCACAGGAGAGGTTCAAATCATAGAAAGTGAGAGTGTCACTCCTCTTGTACTTAAGTCGGCATTGTGCATTTTGTATTAAATTCGGATGCAATTTCTGTTTTCCATCGTCAATAAGAAGGTCCAAAGGATACAGTAAACCTGAAGTGAAGCATCGGAATCCTAAACAGGACTAACGGGACAGGTTCAAATCACAGAAAGTGAGAGTGTCAGTCCTCTTTTACTTAAGTCAGCATTGTGCCTTTTGTATTAAATTCCAATGAAATTTCTGTGTTTCATCGTCAATAAGAAGGTCCAAAGGATACAGTAAACCTGAATAGAAGCATCGGAATCTAAAACTGGACTCACAGAAGAGGTTCAAATCATAGAAAGGGAGAGGGTCAGTCCTTTTGTATTTAAGTCGGCATTGTGCCTTTTGTATTAAATTCCGATGCTATATCTGTGTCTCATCGTCAATAAGAAGGTGCAAGGTATACAGTAAACCTGGAGTGAAGCAGCGGAATCTAAACCTGGACTCACAGGAGAGGTTCAAATCATAGAAAGACAGAGGGACAGTCCTCTTTTACTTAAGTCGGCATTGTGCCTTTTGTATTAAATTCCGATGCAATTTCTGTGTTTCATCGTCAATAAGAAGGACCTAGGGATACAGTAAACCTGAAGTGATGCATCGGAATCTAAAACTGGACTCACAGGAGAGGTTCAAATCATAGAAAGGGAAAGTGTCAGTCCCCTTGTACTTAAGTCAGCATTGTGAATTTTGAATTAAATTCGGATGCAATTTCTGTGTTTCATCGTCAATAAGAAGGTGCAAGGTATACAGTAAACCTGAAGTGAAGCATCGGAATCTAAAACTGGACTCACAGGAGAGGTTCAAATCAGAGAAAGTGAGAGTGTCAGTCCTCTTGTACTTAAGTCGGCATTGTGCCTTTTGTATTAAATTCGGATGCATTTTCTGTGTTTCATCGTCAATACGAAGGTGCAAGGTATCCAGTAAACCAGAAGTGAAGCTTCGGAATCTAAAACTGGACTCACAGGAGAGGTTCAAATCATAGAAAGAGAGTGTGACAGTCCTCTTTTACTTAACTCGACATTGTGCCTTTTGTATTACATTCGGATGCAATTTCTGTGATCCTTCGTCAATAAGAAGGTGCAAGGTATACAGTAAACCTGAAGTGAAGCATCGGAATCAAAAACTGGACTCACAGGAGAGGTTCAAATCATAGAAAGTGAGAGTGTCAGTCCTCTTGTACTTAAGTCGGCATTGTGGCTCTGTATTAAATTCGGATGCAATTTCTGTATTTCATCGTCAATAGGAAGGTGCAAGGTATACAGTAAACCTGAAGTGAAGCATCGGAATCTAAAACTGGACTCACAGGAGAGGTTGAAATCATAGATAGTGAGAGAGACAGTTCTCTTTTACTTAAGTCGGCATTGTGCCTTTTGTATTAAATTCCGATGAAATTTCTGTGTTTCATCGTCAATAAGAAGGTCCAAGGGAAACAGTAAACCTGATGTGAAGTATCGGAATCTAAAACTGGACACACAGGAGGGGTTCAAATCATAGAAAGGGAGAGCGTCAGTCCTCTTGTACTTAAGTCGGCATTGTGCCTTTTGTATTAAATTTGGATGCAATTTCTGTGTTTCATCGTCAATAAGAAGGGGCAAGGTATACAATAAACCTGAAGTGAAGCATCGGAATCTAAAACTGGACTCACAGGAGAGGTTCAAATCATAGAAAGTGAGAGTGTCAGTCCTCTTGTACGTAAGTCGGCATTGTGCCTCTTGTATTAAATTCGGATGCAATTTCTGTGTGTCATCGTCAATAAGAAGGTGCAAGGTATACAGTAAACCTGAAGTGAAGCATCGGCATTTAAAACTGGACTCACAGGAGAGGTTCAAATCATAGGAAGTGAGTCAGTCCTCTTGTACTTAAGTCGGCATTGTGCCTTTTGTATTTAATTCCGATGCAATTTCTGTGTTTCATCATCAATAAGAAGGTGCAAGGTATACAGTAAACCTGAAGTGAAGCATCTGAATCTAAAACTGGACTCACAGGAGAGGTTCAAATCATAGAAAGTGAGAGTGTCAGTCCTCTTGTACTTAAGTCGGCATTGTGCCTTTTGTATTAAATTCGGATGCAATTTCTGTTTTCCATCGTCAATAAGATGGTCCAAAGGATACAGTAAACCTGAAGTGAAGCATCGGAATCCAAAACAGGACTAACGGGACAGGTTCAAATCACAGAAAGTGAGAGTGTCAGTCCTCTTTTACTTAAGTCAGCATTGTGCCTTTTGTACTAAATTCCAATGAAATTTCTGTGTTTCATCGTCAATAAGAAGGTCCAAAGGATACAGTAAACCTGAATAGAAGCATCGGAATCTAAAACTGGACTCACAGAAGAGGTTCAAATCATAGAAAGGGAGAGGGTCAGTCCTTTTGTATTTAAGTCGGCATTGTGCCTTTTGTATTAAATTCCGATGCTATATCTGTGTCTCATCGTCAATAAGAAGGTGCAAGGTATACAGTAAACCTGGAGTGAAGCAGCGGAATCTAAACCTGGCCTCACAGGAGAGGTTCAAATCATAGAAAGACAGAGGGACAGTCCTCTTTTACTTAAGTCGGCATTGTGCCTTTTGTATTAAATTCCGATGCAATTTCTGTGTTTCATCGTCAATAAGAAGGACCTAGGGATACAGTAAACCTAAAGTGAAGCATCGGAATCTAAAACTGGACTCACAGGAGAGGTTCAATTCATAGAAATGGAAAGTGTCTGTCCTTTTGTATTTAAGTCGTCATTGTGCCGTTTGTATTAAATTCCGATGCTATTTCTGTGTTTCATCGTCAATAAGAAGGTGCAAGCTATACAGTAAACCTGGAGTGAAGCATCGGAATCAAAAACTGGACTCACAGGAGAGGTTCAAATTATAGAAAGAGAGAGTGACAGTCCTCTTTTACTTACGTCGGCATTGTGCCTTTTGTATTATATTCCGATGAAATTTCTGTGTTTCATCGTCAATAAGAAGGCCCTAGGGATACAGTAAACCTGAAGTGATGCATCGGAATCTAAAACTGGACTCACAGGAGAGGTTCAAATCATAGAAAGGGAAAGTGTCAGTCCTCTTGTTCTTAAGTCGGCATTGTGCATTTTGTATGAAATTCGGATGCAATTTCTGTGTTTCATCGTCAATAAGAAGGAGCAAGGTATACAGTAAACCTGAAGTGAAGCATCGGAATCCAAAACTGGACTCACAGGAGAGGTTAAAATCATAGAAAGAGAGAGTGACAGTCCTCTTTTACTGAAGTCGGCATTGTGCCTTTTGTATTAAATTCCGATCCAACTTCTGTGTTTCATCGTCAATAAGAAGGTGCAAGGTATACAGTAAACCTGAAGTGAAGCATCGGAATCTAAAACTGGAATCACAGGAGAGGTTCAAATAATAGAAAGGTAGAGTGTCAGTCCCCTTGTACTTAAGTCGACATTGTGCCTTTTGATTTTAATTCCGATGCAATTTTTGTGTTTCATCGTCAATAAGAAGGTGCAAGGTATACAGTAAACCTGGAGTGAAGCATCGGAATCTAAAACTGGAATCACAGGAGAGGTTCAAATCATAGGAAGTGAGAGTGTCAGTCCTCTTGTACTTAAGTCGGCATTGTGCCTTTTGTATTAAATTCCGATGCAATTTCTGTGATTCATCGTCAATAAGAAGGTGCAAGGTATACAGTAAACCTGAAGTGAAGCATCGGAATCCAAAACTGGACTCACAGGAGAGGTTAAAATCATAGAAAGAGAGAGTGACAGTCCTCTTTTACTGAAGTCGGCATTGTGCCTTTTGTATTAAATTCCGATGCAACTTCTGTGTTTCATCGTCAATAAGAAGGTGCAAGGTATACAGTAAACCTGGAGTGAAGCATCGGAATCAAAAACTGGACTCACAGGAGAGGTTCAAATTATAGAAAGAGAGAGTGACAGTCCTCTTTTACTTAAGTCGGCATTGTGCCTTTTGTATTATATTCCCATGAAATTTCTGTGTTTCATCGTCAATAAGAAGGCCCTAGGGATACAGTAAACCTGAAGTGATGAATCGGAATCTAAAACTGGACTCACAGGAGAGGTTCAAATCATAGAAAGGGAAAGTGTCAGTCCTCTTGTACTTAAGTCGGCATTGTGCCTTTTGTATTAAATTCGGGTGCAATTTCTGTGTTTCATCGTCAATAAGAAGGTGCAAGGTATACAGTAAACCTGAAGTGAAGCATCGGAATCGAAAACTGGACTCGCAGGAGAGGTTAAAATCAAAGAAAGAGAGAGTGACAGTCCTCTTTTACTTAAGTCGGCATTGTGCATATTGTATTAAATTACGTTGAAATTTCTGTGTTTCATCGTCGATAAGAAGGTGCAAGGTATACAGTAAACCTGAAGTGAAGCATCGGAATCGAAAACTGGACTCACAGGAGAGGTTAAATTCATAGAAAGAGAGAGTGACAGTCCTCTTTTACTTAAGTCGGCATTGTGCCATTTGTATTAATTTCTGTTGAAACTTCTGTGTTTCATCGTCAATAAGAAGGTGCAAGGAATACAGTAAACCTGAAGTGAAGCATCGGAATCTAAAACTGGACTCACAGGAGAGGTTCAAATCATAGAAAGGGAAAGTGTCAGTCCTCTTGTTCTTAAGTCGGCATTGTGCATTTTGTATCAAATTCGGATGCAATTTCTGTGTTTCATCGACAATAAGAAGGAGCAAGGTATACAGTAAACCTGAAGTGAAGCATCGGAATCCAAAACTGGACTCACAGGAGAGGTTAAAATCATAGAAAGAGAGAGTGACAGTCCTCTTTTACTGAAGTCGGCATTGTGCCTTTTGTATTAAATTCCGATGCAACTTCTGTGTTTCATCGTCAATAAGAAGGTGCAAGGTATACAGTAAACCTGAAGTGAAGCATCGGAATCTAAAACTGGAATCACAGGAGAGGTTCAAATCATAGTAAGTGAGAGTGTCAGTCCTCTTGTACTTAAGTCGGCATTGTGCCTTTTGTATTAAATTCCGATGCAATTTCTGTGTTTCATCGTCTATAAGAAGGTGCAAGGTATACAGTAAACCTGAAGTGAAGCATCGGAATCTAAAACTCGACTCACAGGAGAGGTTCAAATCTTACAAAGAGAGAGTGACAGTCCTCTTTTACTTAAGTCGGCATTGTGCCTTTTGTATTAAATTCGGATGCAATTTCTGTGTTTTATCGTTAATAAGAAGGTCCAAGGGATACAGTAAACCTGAAGTGAAGCATCGGAATCTAAAACTGGACTCACAGAAGAGGTTCAAATCATAGAAAGGGAGAGGGTCAGTCCTCTTGTACTTAAGTCGGAATTGTGCCTTTTCTATTAAATTCGGATGCCATTTCTGTGTTTCATCGTCAATAAGAAGGTGCAAGGTATACAGTAAACCTGTAGTGAAGCAACGGAATCTAAAACTGGACTCTCAGGAGAGGTTCAAATCATAGAAAGGGAAAGTGTCTGTCATCTTGTACTTAAGTCGGCATTGTGCCTTTTGTATTAAATTCGGATGCAATTTCTGTGTTTCATCGTCAATAAGAAGGTGCAAGGTATACAGTAAACCTGAAGTGAAGCATCGGAATCGAAAACTGGACTCACAGGAGAGGTTCAAATCATAGAAAGAGAGAGTGACAGTCCTCTTTTACTTAAGTCGGCAGTGTGCATATTGTATTAAATTCCGATGAAATTTCTGTGTTTCATCGTCAATAAGAAGGTGCAAGGTATACAGTGAACCTGAAGTGAAGTATCGGAATCTAAAACTGGACTCACAGGAGAGGTTCAAATCATAGAAAGGGAAAGTGTCAGTCCTCTTTTAGTTAAGTCGGCATTGTGCCTTTTGTATTAAATCCGGATGCAATATCTGTGTTTCATCGTCAATAAGAAGCTGCAAGGTATACAGTAAACCTGAAGTGAAGCATCGGAATCGAAAACTGGACTCACAGGAGAGGTTAAAATCATAGAAAGGGAAAGTGTCAGTCCTCTTTTACTTAAGTCAGCATTGTGCCTTTTGTATTAAATTCCAATGAAATTTCTGTGTTTCATCGTCAATAAGAAGGTCCAAGGGATACAGTAAACCTGAAGTGAAGCATCGGAATCTAAAACTGGACTCACAGAAGAGGTTCAAATCATAGAAAGGGAGAGGGTCAGTCCTCTTGTACTTAAGTCGACATTGTGCCTTTTGTATTAAATTCGGATGCAATTTCTGTGCTTCATCGTCAATAAGAAGGTGCAAGGTATACAGTAAACCTGAAGTGAAGCATCGGAATCTAATACTGGACTCACAGGAGGGGTTCAAATCATAGATAGTGAGATTGTCAGTCCTCTTGTACTTAAGTCGGCATTGTCAATTTTGTATTAATTTCCGATGCAATTTCTGTGTTTCATCGTCAATAAGAAGGTGCAAGGTATTCAGTAAACCTGAAGTGAAACATCGGAATCTAAAACTGGAATCACAGGAGAGTTTCAAATCATAGAAAGTGAGAGTGTCAGTCCTTTTGTCTTTAAGTCGGCATTGTGCCTTTTGTATTAAATTCCGATGCTATATCTGTGTCTCATCGTCAATAAGAAGGTGCAGGGTATACAGTAAAACTGGAGTGAAGCATCGGAATCTAAAACTGGACTCACAGGAGAGGTTCAAATCATAGAAAGACAGAGGGACAGTCCTCATTTACTTAAGTCGGCATTGTGCCTTTTGTATTAAATTACGATGCAATTTCTGTGTTTCATCGTCAATAAGAAGGACCTAGGGATACAGTAAACCTAAAGTGAAGCATCGGAATCTAAAACTGGACTCACAAGAGAGGTTCAAATCATAGAAAGAGAGAGGGACAGTCCTCTTTTACTTAAGTCGTCATTGTGCCTTTTGTATTATATTCCCATGAAATTTCTGTGTTTCATCGTCAATAAGAAGGCCCTAGGGATACAGTAAACCTGAAGTGATGCATCGGAATCTAAAACTGGACTCACAGGAGAGGTTAAAATCATAGAAAGGGAAAGTGTCAGTCCTCTTTTACTTAAGTCGGCATTGTGCATTTTGTATTAAATTCCGGAGAAATTTCTGTGTTTCATCGTCAATAAGAAGGTGCAAGGTATACAGTAAACCTGAAGTGAAGCATCGGAATCTAAAACTGGACTCACAGGAGAGGTTCAGATCATAGAAAGGGAAAGTGTCAGTCCTCTTGTTCTTAAGTCGGCATTGTGCATTTTGTATCAAATTCGGATGCAATTTCTGTGTTTCATCGTCAATAAGAAGGAGCAAGGTATACAGTAAACCTGAAGTGAAGCATCGGAATCCAAAACTGGACTCACAGGAGAGGTTAAAATCATAGAAAGAGAGAGTGACAGTCCTCTTTTACTGAAGTCGGCATTGTGCCTTTTGTATTAAATTCCGATGCAACTTCTGTGTTTCATCGTCAATAAGAAGGTGCAAGGTATACAGTAAACCTGGAGTGAAGCATCGGAATCAAAAACTGGACTCACAGGAGAGGTTCAAATTATAGAAAGAGAGAGTGACAGTCCTCTTTTACTTAAGTCGGCATTGTGCCTTTTGTATTATATTCCCATGAAATTTCTGTGTTTCATCGTCAATAAGAAGGCCCTAGGGATACAGTAAACCTGAAGTGATGCATCGGAATCTAAAACTGGACTCACAGGAGAGGTTCAAATCATAGAAAGGGAAAGTGTCAGTCCTCTTGTACTTAAGTCGGCATTGTGCCTTTTGTATTAAATTCGGGTGCAATTTCTGTGTTTCATCGTCAATAAGAAGGTGCAAGGTATACAGTAAACCTGAAGTGAAGCATCGGAATCGAAAACTGGACTCGCAGGAGAGGTTAAAATCAAAGAAAGAGAGAGTGACAGTCCTCTTTTACTTAAGTCGGCATTGTGCATATTGTATTAAATTACGTTGAAATTTCTGTGTTTCATCGTCGATAAGAAGGTGCAAGGTATACAGTAAACCTGAAGTGAAGCATCGGAATCTAAAACTGGGCTCACAGGAGAGGTTCAAATCAAAGAAAGTGAGAGTGTCAGTCCTCTTGTACTTAAGTCGGCATTGTGCCTTTTGTTATTAAATTCGGATGCAATTTCTGTTTTCCATCGTCAATACGAAGGTCCAAAGGATACAGTAAACCTGAAGTGAAGCATCGGAATCTAAAACTGGACTCACAGAAGAGGTTCAAATCATAGAAAGGGAGAGGGTCAGTCCTCTTGTACTTAAGTCGGCATTGTTCCTTTTGTATTAAATTCCGATGCAATTTCTGTGTTTCATCGTCAAGAAGAAGGTGCAAGGTATACAGTAAACCTGAAGTGAAGCATCGGAATCTAAAACTCGACTCACAGGAGAGGTTCAAATCATACAAAGAGAGAGTGACAGTCCTCTTTTACTTAAGTCAGCATTGTGCCTTTTGTATTAAATTCCAATGAAATTTCTGTGTTTCATCGTCAATAAGAAGGTCCAAGGGATACAGTAAACCTTAAGTGAAGTATCGGAATCTAAAACTGGACTCACAGGAGAGGTTCAAATCATAGAAAGGGAAAGTGTCAGTCCTCTTGTAGTTAAGTCGGCATTGTGCCTTTTGTATTAAATCCCGATGCAATTTCTGTGTTTCATCGTCAATAAGAAGCTGCAAGGTATACAGTAAACCTGAAGTGAAGCATCAGAATCCAAAACTGGACTCACAGGAGAGGTTAAAATCATAGAAAGGGAAAGGGTCAGTCCTCTTTTACTTAAGTCAGCATTGTGCCTTTTGTATTAAATTCCAATGAGATTTCTGTGTTTCATCGTCAATAAGAAGGTCCAAGGGATACAGTAAACCTGAAGTGAAGCATCGGAATCTAAAACTGGACTCACAGAAGAGGTTCAAATCATAGAAAGGGAGAGGGTCAGTCCTCTTGTACTTAAGTCGACATTGTGCCTTTTGTATTAAATTCGGATGCAATTTCTGTGCTTCATCGTCAATAAGAAGGTGCAAGGTATACAGTAAACCTGAAGTGAAGCATCGGAATCTAATACTGGACTCACAGGAGAGGTTCAAATCATAGATAGTGAGATTGTCAGTCCTCTTGTACTTAAGTCGCCATTGTGAAGTTTGTATTAAATTCCGATGCAATTTCTGTGTTTCATCGTCAATAAGAAGGTGCAAGGTATTCAGTAAACCTGAAGTGAAACATCGGAATCTAAAACTGGAATCACAGGAGAGTTTCAAATCATAGAAAGTGAGAGTGTCAGTCCTTTTGTCTTTAAGTCGGCATTGTGCCTTTTGTATTAAATTCCGATGCTATATCTGTGTCTCATCGTCAATAAGATGGTCCAAGGGAAACAGTAAACCTGAAGTGAAGTATCGGAATCTAAAACTGGACACATAGGAGGGGTTCAAATCATAGAAAGGGATAGCGTCAGTCCTCTTGTACTTAAGTCGGCATTGGGCCTTTTGTATTAAATTTGGATGCAATTTCTGTGTTTCATCGTCAATAAGAAGGTGCAAGGTATACAGTAAACCTGAATTGAAGCATCGGAATCTAAAACTGGAATCACAGAAGAGGTTCAAATCATAGAAAGTGAGAGTGCCATTCCTCTTGTACTTAAGTCGGCATTGTGCCTCTGTATTAAATTCGGATGCAATTTCTGTATTTCATCGTCAATAAGAAGGTGCAAGGTATACAGTAAACCTGAAGTGAAGCATCGGAATCTAAAACTGGACTCACAGGAGAGGTTCAAATCATAGATAGTGAGAGTGACAGTTCTCTTTTACTTTATTCGGCATTGTGCCTTTTGTATTAAATTCCGATGAAATTTCTGTGTTTCATCGTCAATAAGATGGTCCAAGGGAAACAGTAAACCTGAAGTGAAGTATCGGAATCTAAAACTGGACTCACAGGAGAGGTTCAAATCATAGAAAGTGAGAGTGTCAGTCCTCTTGTACTTAAGTCGGCATTGTGCCTCTTGTATTAAATTCGGATGCAATTTCTGTGTGTCATCGTCAATAAGAAGGTGCAAGGTGTACAGTAAACCTGGAGTGAAGCATCGGCATCTAAAACTGGACTCACAGGAGAGGTTCAAATCATAGGAAGTGAGAGTGTCAGTCCTCTTGTACTTAAGTCGGCATTGTGCCTTTTGTATTAAATTCCGATGCAATTTCTGTGTTTCATCATCAATAAGAAGGTGCAAGGTATACAGTAAACCTGAAGTGAAGCATCGGAATCTAAAACTGGGCTCACAGGAGAGGTTCAAATCAAAGAAAGTGAGAGTGTCAGTCCTCTTGTACTTAAGTCGGCATTGTGCCTTTTGTTATTAAATTCGGATGCAATTTCTGTTTTCCATCGTCAATACGAAGGTCCAAAGGATACAGTAAACCTGAAGTGAAGCATCGGAATCTAAAACTGGACTCACAGAAGAGGTTCAAATCATAGAAAGGGAGAGGGTCAGTCCTCTTGTACTTAAGTCGGCATTGTTCCTTTTGTATTAAATTCCGATGCAATTTCTGTGTTTCATCGTCAAGAAGAAGGTGCAAGGTATACAGTAAACCTGAAGTGAAGCATCGGAATCTAAAACTCGACTCACAGGAGAGGTTCAAATCATACAAAGAGAGAGTGACAGTCCTCTTTTACTTAAGTCAGCATTGTGCCTTTTGTATTAAATTCCAATGAAATTTCTGTGTTTCATCGTCAATAAGAAGGTCCAAGGGATACAGTAAACCTTAAGTGAAGTATCGGAATCTAAAACTGGACTCACAGGAGAGGTTCAAATCATAGAAAGGGAAAGTGTCAGTCCTCTTGTAGTTAAGTCGGCATTGTGCCTTTTGTATTAAATCCCGATGCAATTTCTGTGTTTCATCGTCAATAAGAAGCTGCAAGGTATACAGTAAACCTGAAGTGAAGCATCGGAATCCAAAACTGGACTCACAGGAGAGGTTAAAATCATTGAAAGGGAAAGGGTCAGTCCTCTTTTACTTAAGTCAGCATTGTGCCTTTTGTATTAAATTCCAATGAAATTTCTGTGTTTCATCGTCAATAAGAAGGTCCAAGGGATACAGTAAACCTGAAGTGAAGCATCGGAATCTAAAACTGGACTCACAGGAGAGGTTCAAATCATAGAAACGGAGAGGGTCAGTCCTCTTGTACTTAAGTCGACATTGTGCCTTTGTATTAAATTCGGATGCAATTTCTGTGCTTCATCGTCAATAAGAAGGTGCAAGGTATACAGTAAACCTGAAGTGAAGCATCGGAATCTAATACTGGACTCACAGGAGAGGTTCAAATCATAGATAGTGAGATTGTCAGTCCTCTTGTACTTAAGTCGCCATTGTGAATTTTGTATTAAATTCCGATGCAATTTCTGTGTTTCATCGTCAATAAGAAGGTGCAAGGTATTCAGTAAACCTGAAGTGAAACATCGGAATCTAAAACTGGAATCACAGGAGAGTTTCAAATCATAGAAAGTGAGAGTGTCAGTCCTTTTGTCTTTAAGTCGGCATTGTGCCTTTTGTATTAAATTCCGATGCTATATCTGTGTCTCATCGTCAATAAGATGGTCCAAGGGAAACAGTAAACCTGAAGTGAAGTATCGGAATCTAAAACTGGACACATAGGAGGGGTTCAAATCATAGAAAGGGATAGCGTCAGTCCTCTTGTACTTAAGTCGGCATTGGGCGTTTTGTATTAAATTTGGATGCAATTTCTGTGTTTCATCGTCAATAAGAAGGTGCAAGGTATACAGTAAACCTGAATTGAAGCATCGGAATCTAAAACTGGAATCACAGGAGAGGTTCAAATCATAGAAAGTGAGAGTGCCATTCCTCTTGTACTTAAGTCGGCATTGTGCCTCTGTATTAAATTCGGATGCAATTTCTGTATTTCATCGTCAATAAGAAGGTGCAAGGTATACAGTAAACCTGAAGTGAAGCATCGGAATCTAAAACTGGACTCACAGGAGAGGTTCAAATCATAGATAGTGAGAGTGACAGTTCTCTTTTACTTAATTCGGCATTGTGCCTTTTGTATTAAATTCCGATGAAATTTCTGTGTTTCATCGTCAATAAGTTGGTCCAAGGGAAACAGTAAACCTGAAGTGAAGTATCGGAATCTAAAACTGGACTCACAGGAGAGGTTCAAATCATAGAAAGTGAGAGTGTCAGTCCTCTTGTACTTAAGTCGGCATTGTGCCTTTTGTATTAAATTCCGATGCAATTTCTGTGTTTCACAATCAATAAGAAGGTGCAAGGTATACAGTAAACCTGAAGTGAAGCATCGGAATCTAAAACTGGGCTCACAGGAGAGGTTCAAATCAAAGAAAGTGAGAGTGTCAGTCCTCTTGTACTTAAGTCGGCATTGTGCCTTTTGTATTAAATTCGGATGCAATTTCTGTTTTCCATCGTCAATAAGAAGGTCCAAAGGATACAGTAAACCTGAAGTGAAGCATCGGAATCCAAAACTGGACTAACGGGAGAGGTTCAAATCACAGAAAGTGAGAGTGTCAGTCCTCTTTTACTTAAGTCAGCATTGTGCCTATTGTATTAAATTCCAATGAAATTTCTGTGTTTCATCGTCAATAAGAAGGTCCAAGGGATACAGTAAACCTGAAGTGAAGCATCGGAATCTAAAACTGGACTCACAGAAGAGGTTCAAATCATAGAAAGGGAGAGGGTCAGTCCTCTTGTACTTAAGTCGACATTGTACCTTTTGTATTAAATTCGGATGCAATTTCTCTGCTTCATCGTCAATAAGAAGGTGCAAGGTATACAGTTAACCTGAAGTGAAGCATCGGAATCTAATACTGGACTCACAATAGAGGTTCAAATCATAGATAGTGAGAGTGTCAGCCTCTTGTACTTAAGTCGGCATTGTGAATTTTGTATTAAATTCCGATGCAATTTCTGTGTTTCATCGTCAATTAGAAGGTGCAAGGTATTCAGTAAACCTGAAGTGAAACATCGGAATCTAAAACTGGAATCACAGGAGAGTTTCAAATCATAGAAAGTGAGAGTGTCAGTCCTTTTGTATTTAAGTCGGCATTGTGCCTTTTGTATTAAATTCCGATGCTATATCTGTGTCTGATCGTCAATAAGAAGGTGCAAGGTATACAGTAAACCTGGAGTGAAGCAGCGGAATCTAAAACTGAACTCACTGGAGAGTTTCAAATCATAGAAAGACAGAGCGACAGTCCTCTTTTACTTAAGTCGGCATTGTGCCTTTTGTATTAAATTCCGATGCAATTTCTGTTTTCATCGTCAATAAGAAGGACCTAGGGATACAGTAAACCTAAAGTGAAGCATCGGAATCTAAAACTGGACTCACAGGAGAGGTTCAATTCACAGAAAGGGAAAGTGTCAGTCCTCTTGTACTTAAGTCGGCATTGTGCCTTTTGTATTAAATTCGGATGCAATTTCTGTGTTTCAACGTCAATAAGAAGGTGCAAGGTATACAGTAAACCTGAAGTGAAGCATCGGAATCTAAAACTGGACTCACAGGAGAGGTTCAAATCATAGAAAGTGAGAGTGTCAGTCCTCTTGTACTTAAGTCGGCATTGTGCCTTTTGTATTAAATTCGGATGCATTTTCTGTGTTTCATCGTCAATACGAAGGTGCAAGGTATACAGTAAATCTGAAGTGAAGCATCGGAATCTAAAACTGGACTCACAGGAGAGGTTCAAATCATAGAAAGAGAGAGTGACAGTCCTCTTTTACTTAAGTCGACATTGTGCCTTTCGTATTAAATTCCGAAGAAATTTCTGTGTTTCATCGTCAATAAGATGGTCCAAGGGAAACAGTAAACCTGAAGTGAAGTATCGGAATCCAAAACTGGACTCACAGGAGAGGTTCAAATCATAGAAAGTGAGAGTGTCAGTCCTCTTGTACTTAAGTCGGCATTGGGCCTTTTGTATTAAATTTGGATGCAATTTCTGTGTTTCATCGTCAATAAGAAGGGGCAAGGTATACAGTAAACCTGAAGTGAAGCATCGGAATCTAAAACTGGACTCACAGGAGAGGTTCAAATCATAGATAGTGAGAGTGACAGTTCTCTTTTACTTAATTCGGCATTGTGCCTTTTGTATTAAATTCCGATGCTATATCTGTGTCTCATCGTCAATAAGATGGTCCAAGGGAAACAGTAAACCTGAAGTGAAGTATCGGAATCTAAAACTGGACACACAGGAGGGGTTCAAATCATAGAAAGGGATAGCGTCAGTCCTCTTGTACTTAAGTCGGCATTGGGCCTTTTGTATTAAATTTGGATGCAATTTCTGTGTTTCATCGTCAATAAGAAGGGGCAAGGTATACAGTAAACCTGAAGTGAAGCATCGGAATCTAAAACTGGACTCACAGGAGAGGTTCAAATCATAGAAAGTGAGAGTGTCAGTCCTCTTGTACTTAAGTCGGCATCGTGCCTCTTGTATTAAATTCGGATGCAATTTCTGTGTGTCATCGTCAATAAGAAGGTGCAAGGTATACAGTAAACCTTAAGTGAAGTATCGGAATCTAAAACTGGACTCACAGGAGAGGTTCAAATCATAGAAAGGGAAAGTGTCAGTCCTCTTGTAGTTAAGTCGGCATTGTGCCTTTTGTATTAAATCCCGATGCAATTTCTGTGTTTCATCGTCAATAAGAAGCTGCAAGGTATACAGTAAACCTGAAGTGAAGCATCGGAATCCAAAACTGGACTCACAGGAGAGGTTAAAATCATAGAAAGGGAAAGGGTCAGTCCTCTTTTACTTAAGTCAGCATTGTGCCTTTTGTATTAAATTCCAATGAGATTTCTGTGTTTCATCGTCAATAAGAAGGTCCAAGGGATACAGTAAACCTGAAGTGAAGCATCGGAATCTAAAACTGGACTCACAGAAGAGGTTCAAATCATAGAAAGGGAGAGGGTCAGTCCTCTTGTACTTAAGTCGACATTGTGCCTTTTGTATTAAATTCGGATGCAATTTCTGTGCTTCATCGTCAATAAGAAGGTGCAAGGTATACAGTAAACCTGAAGTGAAGCATCGGAATCTAATACTGGACTCACAGGAGAGGTTCAAATCATAGATAGTGAGATTGTCAGTCCTCTTGTACTTAAGTCGCCATTGTGAAGTTTGTATTAAATTCCGATGCAATTTCTGTGTTTCATCGTCAATAAGAAGGTGCAAGGTATTCAGTAAACCTGAAGTGAAACATCGGAATCTAAAACTGGAATCACAGGAGAGTTTCAAATCATAGAAAGTGAGAGTGTCAGTCCTTTTGTCTTTAAGTCGGCATTGTGCCTTTTGTATTAAATTCCGATGCTATATCTGTGTCTCATCGTCAATAAGATGGTCCAAGGGAAACAGTAAACCTGAAGTGAAGTATCGGAATCTAAAACTGGACACATAGGAGGGGTTCAAATCATAGAAAGGGATAGCGTCAGTCCTCTTGTACTTAAGTCGGCATTGGGCCTTTTGTATTAAATTTGGATGCAATTTCTGTGTTTCATCGTCAATAAGAAGGTGCAAGGTATACAGTAAACCTGAATTGAAGCATCGGAATCTAAAACTGGAATCACAGAAGAGGTTCAAATCATAGAAAGTGAGAGTGCCATTCCTCTTGTACTTAAGTCGGCATTGTGCCTCTGTATTAAATTCGGATGCAATTTCTGTATTTCATCGTCAATAAGAAGGTGCAAGGTATACAGTAAACCTGAAGTGAAGCATCGGAATCTAAAACTGGACTCACAGGAGAGGTTCAAATCATAGATAGTGAGAGTGACAGTTCTCTTTTACTTTATTCGGCATTGTGCCTTTTGTATTAAATTCCGATGAAATTTCTGTGTTTCATCGTCAATAAGATGGTCCAAGGGAAACAGTAAACCTGAAGTGAAGTATCGGAATCTAAAACTGGACTCACAGGAGAGGTTCAAATCATAGAAAGTGAGAGTGTCAGTCCTCTTGTACTTAAGTCGGCATTGTGCCTCTTGTATTAAATTCGGATGCAATTTCTGTGTGTCATCGTCAATAAGAAGGTGCAAGGTGTACAGTAAACCTGGAGTGAAGCATCGGCATCTAAAACTGGACTCACAGGAGAGGTTCAAATCATAGGAAGTGAGAGTGTCAGTCCTCTTGTACTTAAGTCGGCATTGTGCCTTTTGTATTAAATTCCGATGCAATTTCTGTGTTTCATCATCAATAAGAAGGTGCAAGGTATACAGTAAACCTGAAGTGAAGCATCGGAATCTAAAACTGGGCTCACAGGAGAGGTTCAAATCAAAGAAAGTGAGAGTGTCAGTCCTCTTGTACTTAAGTCGGCATTGTGCCTTTTGTTATTAAATTCGGATGCAATTTCTGTTTTCCATCGTCAATACGAAGGTCCAAAGGATACAGTAAACCTGAAGTGAAGCATCGGAATCTAAAACTGGACTCACAGAAGAGGTTCAAATCATAGAAAGGGAGAGGGTCAGTCCTCTTGTACTTAAGTCGGCATTGTTCCTTTTGTATTAAATTCCGATGCAATTTCTGTGTTTCATCGTCAAGAAGAAGGTGCAAGGTATACAGTAAACCTGAAGTGAAGCATCGGAATCTAAAACTCGACTCACAGGAGAGGTTCAAATCATACAAAGAGAGAGTGACAGTCCTCTTTTACTTAAGTCAGCATTGTGCCTTTTGTATTAAATTCCAATGAAATTTCTGTGTTTCATCGTCAATAAGAAGGTCCAAGGGATACAGTAAACCTTAAGTGAAGTATCGGAATCTAAAACTGGACTCACAGGAGAGGTTCAAATCATAGAAAGGGAAAGTGTCAGTCCTCTTGTAGTTAAGTCGGCATTGTGCCTTTTGTATTAAATCCCGATGCAATTTCTGTGTTTCATCGTCAATAAGAAGCTGCAAGGTATACAGTAAACCTGAAGTGAAGCATCGGAATCCAAAACTGGACTCACAGAAGAGGTTAAAATCATTGAAAGGGAAAGGGTCAGTCCTCTTTTACTTAAGTCAGCATTGTGCCTTTTGTATTAAATTCCAATGAAATTTCTGTGTTTCATCGTCAATAAGAAGGTCCAAGGGATACAGTAAACCTGAAGTGAAGCATCGGAATCTAAAACTGGACTCACAGGAGAGGTTCAAATCATAGAAACGGAGAGGGTCAGTCCTCTTGTACTTAAGTCGACATTGTGCCTTTGTATTAAATTCGGATGCAATTTCTGTGCTTCATCGTCAATAAGAAGGTGCAAGGTATACAGTAAACCTGAAGTGAAGCATCGGAATCTAATACTGGACTCACAGGAGAGGTTCAAATCATAGATAGTGAGATTGTCAGTCCTCTTGTACTTAAGTCGCCATTGTGAATTTTGTATTAAATTCCGATGCAATTTCTGTGTTTCATCGTCAATAAGAAGGTGCAAGGTATTCAGTAAACCTGAAGTGAAACATCGGAATCTAAAACTGGAATCACAGGAGAGTTTCAAATCATAGAAAGTGAGAGTGTCAGTCCTTTTGTCTTTAAGTCGGCATTGTGCCTTTTGTATTAAATTCCGATGCTATATCTGTGTCTCATCGTCAATAAGATGGTCCAAGGGAAACAGTAAACCTGAAGTGAAGTATCGGAATCTAAAACTGGACACATAGGAGGGGTTCAAATCATAGAAAGGGATAGCGTCAGTCCTCTTGTACTTAAGTCGGCATTGGGCGTTTTGTATTAAATTTGGATGCAATTTCTGTGTTTCATCGTCAATAAGAAGGTGCAAGGTATACAGTAAACCTGAATTGAAGCATCGGAATCTAAAACTGGAATCACAGGAGAGGTTCAAATCATAGAAAGTGAGAGTGCCATTCCTCTTGTACTTAAGTCGGCATTGTGCCTCTGTATTAAATTCGGATGCAATTTCTGTATTTCATCGTCAATAAGAAGGTGCAAGGTATACAGTAAACCTGAAGTGAAGCATCGGAATCTAAAACTGGACTCACAGGAGAGGTTCAAATCATAGATAGTGAGAGTGACAGTTCTCTTTTACTTAATTCGGCATTGTGCCTTTTGTATTAAATTCCGATGAAATTTCTGTGTTTCATCGTCAATAAGTTGGTCCAAGGGAAACAGTAAACCTGAAGTGAAGTATCGGAATCTAAAACTGGACTCACAGGAGAGGTTCAAATCATAGAAAGTGAGAGTGTCAGTCCTCTTGTACTTAAGTCGGCATTGTGCCTTTTGTATTAAATTCCGATGCAATTTCTGTGTTTCACAATCAATAAGAAGGTGCAAGGTATACAGTAAACCTGAAGTGAAGCATCGGAATCTAAAACTGGGCTCACAGGAGAGGTTCAAATCAAAGAAAGTGAGAGTGTCAGTCCTCTTGTACTTAAGTCGGCATTGTGCCTTTTGTATTAAATTCGGATGCAATTTCTGTTTTCCATCGTCAATAAGAAGGTCCAAAGGATACAGTAAACCTGAAGTGAAGCATCGGAATCCAAAACTGGACTAACGGGAGAGGTTCAAATCACAGAAAGTGAGAGTGTCAGTCCTCTTTTACTTAAGTCAGCATTGTGCCTATTGTATTAAATTCCAATGAAATTTCTGTGTTTCATCGTCAATAAGAAGGTCCAAGGGATACAGTAAACCTGAAGTGAAGCATCGGAATCTAAAACTGGACTCACAGAAGAGGTTCAAATCATAGAAAGGGAGAGGGTCAGTCCTCTTGTACTTAAGTCGACATTGTACCTTTTGTATTAAATTCGGATGCAATTTCTCTGCTTCATCGTCAATAAGAAGGTGCAAGGTATACAGTTAACCTGAAGTGAAGCATCGGAATCTAATACTGGACTCACAATAGAGGTTCAAATCATAGATAGTGAGAGTGTCAGCCTCTTGTACTTAAGTCGGCATTGTGAATTTTGTATTAAATTCCGATGCAATTTCTGTGTTTCATCGTCAATTAGAAGGTGCAAGGTATTCAGTAAACCTGAAGTGAAACATCGGAATCTAAAACTGGAATCACAGGAGAGTTTCAAATCATAGAAAGTGAGAGTGTCAGTCCTTTTGTATTTAAGTCGGCATTGTGCCTTTTGTATTAAATTCCGATGCTATATCTGTGTCTGATCGTCAATAAGAAGGTGCAAGGTATACAGTAAACCTGGAGTGAAGCAGCGGAATCTAAAACTGAACTCACTGGAGAGTTTCAAATCATAGAAAGACAGAGCGACAGTCCTCTTTTACTTAAGTCGGCATTGTGCCTTTTGTATTAAATTCCGATGCAATTTCTGTTTTCATCGTCAATAAGAAGGACCTAGGGATACAGTAAACCTAAAGTGAAGCATCGGAATCTAAAACTGGACTCACAGGAGAGGTTCAATTCACAGAAAGGGAAAGTGTCAGTCCTCTTGTACTTAAGTCGGCATTGTGCCTTTTGTATTAAATTCGGATGCAATTTCTGTGTTTCAACGTCAATAAGAAGGTGCAAGGTATACAGTAAACCTGAAGTGAAGCATCGGAATCTAAAACTGGACTCACAGGAGAGGTTCAAATCATAGAAAGTGAGAGTGTCAGTCCTCTTGTACTTAAGTCGGCATTGTGCCTTTTGTATTAAATTCGGATGCATTTTCTGTGTTTCATCGTCAATACGAAGGTGCAAGGTATACAGTAAATCTGAAGTGAAGCATCGGAATCTAAAACTGGACTCACAGGAGAGGTTCAAATCATAGAAAGAGAGAGTGACAGTCCTCTTTTACTTAAGTCGACATTGTGCCTTTCGTATTAAATTCCGATGAAATTTCTGTGTTTCATCGTCAATAAGAAGGTGCAAGGTATACAGTAAGCCTGAAGTGAAGCATCGGAATCTAAAACTGGACTCACAGGAGGGGTTCAAATCATAGAAAGTGAGAGTGTCAGTCCTCTTGTACTTAAGTCGGCATTGTGCCTTTTGTGTTAAATTCCGATGCAATTTCTGTGATCCTTCATCAATAAGAAGGTGCAAGGTATACAGTAAACCTGAAGTGAAGCATCGGAATCTAAAACTGGACTCTTAGGAGAGGTTCAAATCATAGAAAGTGAGAGTGTCAGTCCTTTTGTATTTAAGTCGGCATTGTGCCTTTTGTATTAAATTCCGATGCTATATGTGTGTCTCATCGTCAATAAGATGGTCCAAGGGAAACAGTAAACCTGAAGTGAAGTATCGGAATCTAAAACTGGACACACAGGAGGGGTTCAAATCATAGAAAGGGATAGCGTCAGTCCTCTTGTACTTAAGTCGGCATTGGGCCTTTTGTATTAAATTTGGATGCAATTTCTGTGTTTCATCGTCAATAAGAAGGTGCAAGGTATACAGTAAACCTGAAGTGAAGCATCGGAATCAAAACTGGACTCACAGGAGAGGTTCAAATCATAGATAGTGAGAGTGACAGTTCTCTTTTACTTAATTCGGCATTGTGCCTTTTGTATTAAATTCCGATGAAATTTCTGTGTTTCATCGTCAATAAGATGGTCCAAGGGAAACAGTAAACCTGAAGTGAAGTATCGGAATCCAAAACTGGACTCACAGGAGAGGTTCAAATCATAGAAAGTGAGAGTGTCAGTCCTCTTGTACTTAAGTCGGCATTGGGCCTTTTGTATTAAATTTGGATGCAATTTCTGTGTTTCATCGTCAATAAGAAGGGGCAAGGTATACAGTAAACCTGAAGTGAAGCATCGGAATCTAAAACTGGACTCACAGGAGAGGTTCAAATCATAGATAGTGAGAGTGACAGTTCTCTTTTACTTAATTCGGCATTGTGCCTTTTGTATTAAATTCCGATGCTATATCTGTGTCTCATCGTCAATAAGATGGTCCAAGGGAAACAGTAAACCTGAAGTGAAGTATCGGAATCTAAAACTGGACACACAGGAGGGGTTCAAATCATAGAAAGGGATAGCGTCAGTCCTCTTGTACTTAAGTCGGCATTGGGCCTTTTGTATTAAATTTGGATGCAATTTCTGTGTTTCATCGTCAATAAGAAGGGGCAAGGTATACAGTAAACCTGAAGTGAAGCATCGGAATCTAAAACTGGACTCACAGGAGAGGTTCAAATCATAGAAAGTGAGAGTGTCAGTCCTCTTGTACTTAAGTCGGCATCGTGCCTCTTGTATTAAATTCGGATGCAATTTCTGTGTGTCATCGTCAATAAGATGGTGCAAGGTATACAGTAAACCTGAAGTGAAGCATCGGCATCAAAAACTGGACTCACAGGAGATGTTCAAATCATAGGAAGTGAGAGTGTCAGTCCTCTTGTACTTAAGTCGGCATTGTGCCTTTTGTATTAAATTCCGATGCAATTTCTGTGTTTCATCATCAATAAGAAGGTGCAAGGTATACAGTAAACCTGAAGTGAAGCATCGGAATCTAAAACTGGGCTCACATTAGAGGTTCAAATCAAAGAAAGTGAGAGTGTCAGTCCTCTTGTACTTAAGTCGGCATTGTGCCTTTTGTATTAAATTCGGATGCAATTTCTGTTTTCCATCGTCAATAAGAAGGTCCAAAGGATACAGTAAACCTGAAGTGAAGCATCGGAATCCTAAACTGGACTCACAGAAGAGGTTCAATTCATAGAGAGGGAGAGGGTCAGCCCTCTTGTACTTAAGTCGACATTGTACCTTTTGTATTAAATTCGGATGCAATTTCTCTGCTTCATCGTCAATAAGAAGGTGCAAGGTATACAGTTAACCTGAAGTGAAGCATCGGAATCTAATACTGGACTCACAATAGAGGTTCAAATCATAGATAGTGAGAGTGTCAGTCCTCTTGTACTTAATTGTGAATTTTGTATTAAATTCCGATGCAATTTCTGTGTTTCATCGTCAATAAGAAGGTGCAAGGTATTCAGTAAACCTGAAGTGAAACATCGGAATCTAAAACTGGAATCACAGGAGAGTTTCAAATCATAGAAAGTGAGAGTGTCAGTCCTTTTGTATTTAAGTCGGCATTGTGCCTTTTGTATTAAATTCCGATGCTATATCTGTGTCTCATCGTCAATAAGAAGGTGCAAGGTATACAGTAAACCTGGAGTGAAGCAGCGGAATCTAAAACTGATCTCACTGGAGAGGTTCAAATCATAGAAAGACAGAGGGACAGTCCTCTTTTACTTAAGTCGGCATTGTGCCTTTTGTATTAAATTCCGATGCAATTTCTGTGTTTCGTCGTCAATAAGAAGGACCTAGGGATACAGTAAACCTAAAGTGAAGCATCGGAATCTAAAACTGGACTCACAGGAGAGGTTCAATTCATAGAAAGGGAAAGTGTCAGTCCTCTTGTACTTAAGTCGGCATTGTGCCTTTTGTATTAAATTCGGATGCAATTTCTGTGTTTCAACGTCAATAAGATGGTGCAAGGTATACAGTAAACCTGAAGTGAAGCATCGGAATCTAAAACTGGACTCACAGGAGAGGTTCAAATCATAGAAAGTGAGAGTGTCAGTCCTCTTGTACTTAAGTCGGCATTGTGCCTTTTGTATTAAATTCGGATGCATTTTCTGTGTTTCATCGTCAATACGAAGGTGCAAGGTATACAGTAAATCTGAAGTGAAGCATCGGAATCTAAAACTGGACTCACAGGAGAGGTTCAAATCATAGAAAGAGAGAGTGACAGTCCTCTTTTACTTAAGTCGACATTGTGCTTTTTGTATTAAATTCCGATGAAATTTCTGTGTTTCATCGTCAATAAGAAGGTGCAAGGTATACAGTAAACCTGAAGTGAAGAATCGGAATCTAAAACTGGACTCACAGGAGGGGTTCAAATCATAGAAAGTGAGAGTGTCAGTCCTCTTGTACTTAAGTCGGCATTGTGCCTTTTGTATTAAATTCCGATGCAATTTCTGTGATCCTTCGTCAATAAGAAGGTGCAAGGTATACAGTAAACCTGAAGTGAAGCATCGGAATCTAAAACTGGACTCACAGGAGAGGTTCAAATCATAGAAAGTGAGAGTGTCAGTCCTCTTGTACTTAAGTCGGCATTGTGCCTCTGTATTAAATTCGGATGCAATTTCTGTGTGTCATCGTCAATAAGAAGGTGCAAGGTATACAGTAAACCTGAAGTGAAGCATTGGCATCTAAAACTGGACTCACAGGAGAGGTTCAAATCATAGGAAGTGAGAGTGCCAGTCCTCTTGTACTTAAGTCGGCATTGTGCCTTTTGTATTAAATTCCGATGCAATATCTGTGTTTCATCATCAATAAGAGGGAGCAAGGTATACAGTAAACCTGAAGTGAAGCATCGGAATCTAAAACTGGGCTCACAGGAGAGGTTCAAATCAAAGAAAGTGAGAGTGTCAGTCCTCTTGTACTTAAGTCGGCATTGTGCCTTTTGTATTAAATTCGGATGCAATTTCTGTTTTCCATCGTCAATAAGAAGGTCCAAAGGATACAGTAAACCTGAAGTGAAGCATCGGAATCCAAAACTGGACTAACGGGAAAGGTTCAAATCACAGAAAGTGAGAGTGTCAGTCCTCTTTTACTTAAGTCAGCATTGTGCCTATTGTATTAAATTCCAATGAAATTTCTGTGTTTCATCGTCAATAAGAAGGTCCAAGGGATACAGTAAACCTGAAGTGAAGCATCGGAATCTAAAACTGGACTCACAGAAGAGGTTCAAATCATAGAAAGGGAGAGGGTCAGTCCTCTTGTAATTAAGTCGACATTGTGCCTTTTGTATTAAATTCGGATGCAATTTCTCTGCTTCATCGTCAATAAGAAGGTGCAAGGTATACAGTAAACCTGAAGTGAAGCATCGGAATCTAATACTGGACTCACAATAGAGGTTCAAATCATAGATAGTGAGAGTGTCAGTCCTCTTGTACTTAAGTCGGCATTGTGAATTTTGTATTAAATTCCGATGCAATTTCTGTGTTTCATCGTCAATAAGATGGTGCAAGGTATTCAGTAAACCTGAAGTGAAACATCGGAATCTAAAACTGGAATCACAGGAGAGTTTCAAATCATAGAAAGTGAGAGTGTCAGTCCTTTTGTATTTAAGTCGGCATTGTGCCTTTTGTATTAAATTCCGATGCTATATCTGTGTCTCATCGTCAATAAGATGGTGCAAGGTATACAGTAAACCTGGAGTGAAGCAGCGGAATCTAAAACTGGACTCACTGGAGAGGTTCAAATCATAGAAAGACAGAGGGACAGTCCTCTTTTACTTAAGTCGGCATTGTGCCTTTTGTATTAAATTCCGATGCAATTTCTGTGTTTCATCGTCAATAAGAAGGACCTAGGGATACAGTAAACCTAAAGTGAAGCATCGGAATCTAAAACTGGACTCACAGGAGAGGTTCAATTCATAGAAAGGGAAAGTGTCAGTCCTCTTGTACTTAAGTCGGCATTGTGCCTTTTGTATTAAATTCGGATGCAATTTCTGTGTTTCAACGTCAATAAGAAGGTGCAAGGTATACAGTAAACCTGAAGTGAAGCATCGGAATCTAAAACTGGACTCACAGGAGAGGTTCAAATCATAGAAAGTGAGAGTGTCAGTCCTCTTGTACTTAAGTCGGCATTGTGCCTTTTGTATTAAATTCGGATGCATTTTCTGTGTTTCATCGTCAATACGAAGGTGCAAGGTATACAGTAAACCTGAAGTGAAGCATCGGAATCTAAAACTGGACTCACAGGAGAGGTTCAAATCATAGAACGAGAGAGTGACAGTCCTCTTTTACTTAAGTCGACATTGTGCCTTTTGTATTAAATTCCGATGAATTTTCTGTGTTTCATCGTCAATAAGAAGGTGCAAGGTATACAGTAAACCTGAAGTGAAGCATCGGAATCTAAAATTGGACTCACAGGAGGGGTTCAAATCATAGAAAGTGAGAGTGTCAGTCCTCTTGTACTTAAGTCGGCATTGTGCCTTTTGTATTAAATTCCGATGCAATTTCTGTGATCCTTCGTCAATAAGAAGGTGCAAGGTATACAGTAAACCTGAAGTGAAGCATCGGAATCTAAAACTGGACTCACAGGAGAGGTTCAAATCATAGAAAGTGAGAGTGTCAGTCCTCTTGTACTGAAGTCGGCATTGTGCCTCTGTATTAAATTCGTATGCAATTTCTGTATTTCATCGTCAATAGGAAGGTGCAAGGTATACAGTAAACCTGAAGTGAAGCATCGGAATCTAAAACTGGACTCACAGGAGAGGTTCAAATCATAGATTGTGAGAGTGACAGTTCTCTTTTACTTAAGTCGGCATTGTGCCTTTTGTATTAAATTCCGATGAAATTTCTGTGTTTCATCGTCAATAAGAAGGTCCAAGGGATACAGTAAACCTGAAGTGAAGTATCGGAATCTAAAACTGGACACACAGGAGGGGTTCAAATCATAGAAAGGGAGAGCGTCAGTCCTCTTGTACTTAAGTCGGCATTGTGCATTTTGTATTAAATTTGGATGCAATTTCTGTGTTTCATCGTCAATAAGAAGGGGCAAGGTATATAGTAAACCTGAAGTGAAGCATCGGAATCTAAAACTGGACTCACAGGAGAGGTTCAAATCATAGAAAGTGAGAGTGTCAGTGATCTTGTACTTAAGTCGGCATTGTGCCTCTTGTATTAAATTCGGATGCAATTTCTGTGTGTCATCGTCAATAAGAAGGTGCAAGGTATACAGTAAACCTGAAGTGAAGCATCGGCATCTAAAACTGGACTCACAGGAGAGGTTCAAATCATAGGAAGTGAGAGTGTCAGTCCTCTTGTACTTAAGTCGGCATTGTGCCTTTTGTATTTAATTCCGATACAATTTCTGTGTTTCATCATCAATAAGAAGGTGCAAGGTATACAGTAAACCTGAAGTGAAGCATCTGAATCTAAAACTGGACTCACAGGAGAGGTTCAAATCATAGAAAGTGAGAGTGTCAGTCGTCTTGTACTTAACTCGGCATTGTGCCTTTTGTATTAAATTCGGATGCAATTTCTGTTTTCCATCGTCAATAAGAAGGTCCAAAGGATACAGTAAACCTGAAGTGAAGCATCGGAATCCAAAACAGGACTAACGGGAGAGGTTCAAATCACAGAAAGTGAGAGTGTCAGTCCTCTTTATCTTAAGTCACCATTGTGCCTTTTGTATTAAATTCCAATGAAATTTCTGTGATTCATCGTCAATAAGAAGGTCCAAGGGATACAGTAAACCTGAAGTGAAGCATCGGAATCTAAAACTGGACTCACAGAAGAGGTTCAAATCATAGAAAGGGAGAGGGTCAGTCCTCTTGTAATTAAGTCGACATTGTGCCTTTTGTATTAAATTCGGATGCAATTTCTCTGCATCATCGTCAATAAGAAGGTGCAAGGTATACAGTAAACCTGAAGTGAAGCATTGGCATCTAAAACTGGACTCACAGGAGAGGTTCAAATCATAGGAAGTGAGAGTGCCAGTCCTCTTGTACTTAAGTCGGCATTGTGCCTTTTGTATTAAATTCCGATGCAATTTCTGTGTTTCATCATCAATAAGAGGGAGCAAGGTATACAGTAAACCCGAAGTGAAGCATCGGAATCTAAAACTGGGCTCACAGGAGAGGTTCAAATCAAAGAAAGTGAGAGTGTCAGTCCTCTTGTACTTAAGTCGGCATTGTGCCTTTTGTATTAAATTCGGATGCAATTTCTGTTTTCCATCGTCAATAAGAAGGTCCAAAGGATACAGTAAACCTGAAGTGAAGCATCGGAATCCAAAACTGGACTAACGGGAAAGGTTCAAATCACAGAAAGTGACATTGTCAGTCCTCTTTTACTTAAGTCAGCATTGTGCCTATTGTATTAAATTCCAATGAAATTTCTGTGTTTCATCGTCAATAAGAAGGTCCAAGGGATACAGTAAACCTGAAGTGAAGCATCGGAATCTAAAACTGGACTCACAGAAGAGGTTCAAATCATAGAAAGGGAGAGGGTCAGTCCTCTTGTAATTAAGTCGACATTGTGCCTTTTGTATTAAATTCGGATGCAATTTCTCTGCTTCATCGTCAATAAGAAGGTGCAAGGTAAACAGTAAACCTGAAGTGAAGCATCGGAATCTAATACTGGACTCACAATAGAGGTTCTAATCATAGATAGTGAGAGTGTCAGTCCTCTTGTACTTAAGTCGGCATTGTGAATTTTGTATTAAATTCCGATGCAATTTCTGTGTTTCATCGTCAATAAGAAGGTGCAAGGTATTCAGTAAACCTGAAGTGAAACATCGGAATCTAAAACTGGAATCACAGGAGAGTTTCAAATCATAGAAAGTGAGAGTGTCAGTCCTTTTGTATTTAAGTCGGCATTGTGCCTTTTGTATTAAATTCCGATGCTATATCTGTGTCTCATCGTCAATAAGAAGGTGCAAGGTATACAGTAAACCTGAAGTGAAGCAGCGGAATCTAAAACTGGACTCACTGGAGAGGTTCAAATCATAGGAAGACAGAGGGACAGTCCTCTTTTACTTAAGTCGGCATTGTGCCTTTTGTATTAAATTCCGATGCAATTTCTGTGTTTCATCGTCAATAAGAAGGACCTAGGGATACAGTAAACCTAAAGTGAAGCATCGGAATCTAAAACTGGACTCACAGGAGAGGTTCAATTCATAGAAAGGGAAAGTGTCAGTCCACTTGTACTTAAGTCGGCATTGTGCCTTTTGTATTAAATTCGGATGCAATTTCTGTGTTTCAACGTCAATAAGAAGGTGCAAGGTATACAGTAAACCTGAAGTGAAGCATCGGAATCTAAAACTGGACTCACAGGAGAGGTTCAAATCATAGAAAGTGAGAGTGTCAGTCCTCTTGTACTTAAGTCGGCATTGTGCCTTTTGTATTAAATTCTGATGCATTTTCTGTGTTTCATCGTCAATACGAAGGTGCAAGGTATACAGTAAACCTGAAGTGAAGCATCGGAATCTAAAACTGGACTCACAGGAGAGGTTCAAATCATAGAAAGAGAGAGTGACAGTCCTCTTTTACTTAAGTCGACATTGTGCCTTTTGTATTAAATTCCGATGAAATTTCTGTGTTTCATCGTCAATAAGAAGGTGCAAGGTATACAATAAACCTGAAGTGAAGCATCGGAATCTAAAATTGGACTCACAGGAGGGGTTCAAATCATAGAAAGTGAGAGTGTCAGTCCTCTTGTACTTAAGTCGGCATTGTGCCTTTTGTATTAAATTCCGATGCAATTTCTGTGATCCTTCGTCAATAAGAAGGTGCAAGGTATACAGTAAACCTGAAGTGAAGCATCGGAATCTAAAACTGGACTCACAGGAGAGGTTCAAATCATAGAAAGTGAGAGTGTCAGTCCTCTTGTACTGAAGTCGGCATTGTGCCTCTGTATTAAATTCGGATGCAATTTCTGTATTTCATCGTCAATAGGAAGGTGCAAGGTATACAGAAAACCTGAAGTGAAGCATCGGAATCTAAAACTGGACTCACAGGAGAGGTTCAAATCATAGAAAGTGAGAGTGTCAGTCCTCTTGTACTTAAGTCGGCATTGTGCCTTTTGTATTAAATTCCGATGCAATTTCTGTGATCCTTCGTCAATAAGAAGGTGCAAGGTATACAGTAAACCTGAAGTGAAGCATCGGCATCTAAAACTGGACTCACAGGAGAGGTTCAAATCATAGGAAGTGAGAGTGTCAGTCCTCTTGTACTTAAGTCGGCATTGTGCCTTTTGTATTTAATTCCGATGCAATTTCTGTGTTTCATCATCAATAAGAAGGTGCAAGGTATACAGTAAACCTGAAGTGAAGCATCTGAATCTAAAACTGGACTCACAGGAGAGGTTCAAATCATAGAAAGTGAGAGTGTCAGTCGTCTTGTACTTAACTCGGCATTGTGCCTTTTGTATTAAATTCGGATGCAATTTCTGTTTTCCATCGTCAATAAGAAGGTCCAAAGGATACAGTAAACCTGAAGTGAAGCATCGGAATCCAAAACAGGACTAACGGGAGAGGTTCAAATCACAGAAAGTGAGAGTGTCAGTCCTCTTTATCTTAAGTCACCATTGTGCCTTTTCTATTAAATTCCAATGAAATTTCTGTGTTTCATCGTCAATAAGAAGGTCCAAGGGATACAGTAAACCTGAAGTGAAGCATCGGAATCTAAAACTGGACTCACAGAAGAGGTTCAAATCATAGAAAGGGAGAGGGTCAGTCCTCTTGTACTTAAGTCGACATTGTGCCTTTTGTATTAAATTCGGATGCAATTTCTGTGCTTCATCGTCAATAAGAAGGTGCAAGGTATACAGTAAACCTGAAGTGAAGCATCGGAATCTAATACTGGACTCACAGGAGAGGTTCAAATCATAGATAGTGAGAGTGTCAGTCCTCTTGTACTTAAGTCGGCATTGTGAATTTTGTATTAAATTCCGATGCAATTTCTGTGTTTCATCGTCAATAAGAAGGTGCAAGGTATTCAGTAAACCTGAAGTGAAACATCGGAATCTAAAACTAGAATCACAGGATAGTTTCAAATCATAGAAAGTGAGAGAGTCAGTCCTTTTGTATTTAAGTCGGCATTGTGCCTTTTGTATTAAATTCCGATGCTATATCTGTGTCTCATCGTCAATAAGAAGGTGCAAGGTATACAGTAAACCTGGAGTGAAGCAGCGGAATCGAAAACTGGACTCACAGGAGAGGTTCAAATCATAGAAAGACAGAGGGACAGTCCTCCTTTACTTAAGTCGGCATTGTGCCTTTTGTATTAAATTCCGATGCAATTTCTGTGTTTCATCGTCAATAAGAAGGACCTAGGGATACAGTAAACCTAAAGTGAAGCATCGGAATCTAAAACTGGACTCACAGGAGAGGTTCAATTCATAGAAAGGGAAAGTGTCAGTCCTCTTGTACTTAAGTCGGCATTGTGCCTTTTGTATTAAATTCGGATGCAATTTCTGTGTTTCATCGTCAATAAGAAGGTGCAAGGTATACAGTAAACCTGAAGTGAAGCATCGGAATCTAAAACTGGACTCACAGGAGAGATTCAAATCGTAGAAAGTGAGAGTGTCAGGCCTCTTGTACTTAAGTCGGCATTGTGCCTTTTGTATTAAATTCGGATGCTATTTCTGTGTTTCATCGTCAATACGAAGGTTCAAGGTATACTGTAAACCTGAAGTGAAGCATCAGAATCTAAAACTGGACTCACAGGAGAGGTTCAAATCATAGAAAGAGAGAGTGACAGTCCTCTTTTACTTAAGTCGACATTGTGCCTTTTGTATTAAATTCCGATGAAATTTCTGTGTTTCATCGCCAATAAGAAGGTGCAAGGTATACATTAAACCTGAAGTGAAGCATCGGAGTCTAAAACTGGACTCACAGGAGGGGTTCAAATCATAGAAAGTGAGAGTGTCAGTCCTCTTGTACTTATGTCGGCATTGTGCCTTTTGTATTGAATTCGGATGCAATTTCTGTGATCCTTCGTCAATAAGAAGGTGCAAGGTATACAGTAAACCTGAAGTGAAGCATCGGAATCTAAAACTGGACTCACAGGAGAGGTTCAAATCATAGAAAGTGAGAGTGTCAGTCCTCTTGTACTTAAGTCGGCATTGTGCCTCTGTATTAAATTCGGATGCAATTTCTGTATTTCATCGACAATAGGAAGTTGCAAGGTATACAGTAAACCTTAAGTGAAGCATCGTAATCTAAAACTGGACTCTCAGGAGAGGTTCAAATCATAGATAGTGATAGTGACAGTTCTCTTTTACTTAAGTCGGCATTGTGCCTTTTGTATTAAATTCCGATGAAATTTCTGTGTTTCATCGTCAATAAGAAGGTCCAAGGGAAACAGGAAACCTAAAGTGAAGTATCGGAATCTAAAACTGGACACACAGGAGGGGTTCAAATCATAGAAAGGGAGAGCGTCAGTCCTCTTGTACTTAAGTCGGCATTGTGCCTCTTGTATTAAATTCGGATGCAATTTCTGTGTGTCATCGTCAATAAGAAGGTGCAAGGTATACAGTAAACCTGAAGTGAAGCATCGGAATCTAAAACTGGACTCACAGGAGAGGTTCAAATCATAGAAAGTGAGAGTGTCAGTCCTCTTGTACTTAAGTCGGCATTGTGCATCTGTATTAAATTCGGATGCAATTTCTGTGTGTCATCGTCAATAAGAAGGTGCAAGGTATACAGTAAACCTGAAGTGAAGCATTGGCATCTAAAACTGGACTCACAGGAGAGGTTCAAATCATAGGAAGTGAGAGTGCCAGTCCTCTTGTACTTAAGTCGGCATTGTGCCTTTTGTATTAAATTCGGATGCAATTTCTGTTTTCCATCGTCAATAAGAAAGTCCAAAGGATACAGTAAACCTGAAGTGAAGCATCGGAATCCAAAACTGGACTAACGGGAAAGGTTCAAATCACAGAAAGTGACAGTGTCAGTCCTCTTTTACTTAAGTCAGCATTGTTTCTATTGTATTAAATTCCAATGAAATTTCTGTGTTTCATCGTCAATAAGAAGGTCCAAGGGATACAGTAAACCTGAAGTGAAGCATCGGAATCTAAAACTGGACTCACAGAAGAGGTTCAAATCATAGAAAGGGAGAGGGTCAGTCCTCTTGTAATTAAGTCGACATTGTGCCTTTTGTATTAAATTCGGATGCAATTTCTCTGCTTCATCGTCAATAAGAAGGTGCAAGGTATACAGTAAACCTGAAGTGAAGCATCGGAATCTAATACTGGACTCACAATAGAGGTTCAAATCATAGATAGTGAGAGTGTCAGTCCTCTTGTACTTAAGTCGGCATTGTGAATTTTGTATTAAATTCCGATGCAATTTCTGTGTTTCATCGTCAATAAGAAGGTGCAAGGTATTCAGTAAACCTGAAGTGAAACATCGGAATCTAAAACTGGAATCACAGGAGAGTTTCAAATCATAGAAAGTGAGAGTGTCAGTCCTTTTGTATTTAAGTCGGCATTGTGCCTTTTGTATTAAATTCCGATGCTATATCTGTGTCTCATCGTCAATAAGAAGGTGCAAGGTATACAGTAAACCTAGAGTGAAGCAGCGGAATCTAAAACTGGACTCACTGGAGAGGTTCAAATCATAGAAAGACAGAGGGACAGTCCTCTTTTAATTAAGTCGACATTGTGCCTTTTGTATTAAATTCCGATGCAATTTCTGTGTTTCATCGTCAATAAGAAGGACCTAGGGATACAGTAAACCTAAAGTGAAGCATCGGAATCTAAAACTGGACTCACAGGAGAGGTTCAATTCATAGAAAGGGAAAGTGTCAGTCCTCTTGTACTTAAGTCGGCATTGTGCCTTTTGTATTAAATTCGGATGCAATTTCTGTGTTGCAACGTCAATAAGAAGGTGCAAGGTATACAGTAAACCTGAAGTGAAGCATCGGAATCTAAAACTGGACTCACAGGAGAGGTTCAAATCATAGAAAGTGAGAGTGTCAGTCCTCTTGTACTTAAGTCGGCATTGTGCCTTTTGTATTAAATTCGGATGCATTTTCTGTGTTTCATCGTCAATACGAAGGTGCAAGGTATACAGTAAACCTGAAGTGAAGCATCGGAATCTAAAACTGGACTCACAGGAGAGGTTCAAATCATAGAAAGAGAGAGTGACAGTCCTCTTTTACTTAAGTCGACATTGTGCCTTTTGTATTAAATTCCGATGAAATTTCTGTGTTTCATCGTCAATAAGAAGGTGCAAGGTATACAGTAAACCTGAGTGAAGCATCGGAATCTAAAACTGGACTCACAGGAGGGGTTCAAATCATAGAAAGTGAGAGTGTCAGTCCTCTTGTACTTAAGTCGGCATTGTGCCTTTTGTATTAAATTCCGATGCAATTTCTGTGATACTTCGTCAATAAGAAGGTGCAAGGTATACAGTAAACCTGAAGTGAAGCATCGGAATCTAAAACTGGACTCACAGGAGAGGTTCAAATCATAGAAAGTGAGAGTGTCAGTCCACTTGTACTGAAGTCGGCATTGTGCCTCTGTATTAAATTCGGATGCAATTTCTGTATTTCATCGTCAATAGGAAGGTGCAAGGTATACAGTAAACCTGAAGTGAAGCATCGGAATCTAAAACTGGACTCACAGGAGAGGTTCAAATCATAGATTGTGAGAGTGACAGTTCTCTTTTACTTAAGTCGGCATTGTGCCTTTTGTATTAAATTCCGATGAAATTTCTGTGTTTCATCGTCAATAAGAAGGGGCAAGGTATATAGTAAACCTGAAGTGAAGCATCGGAATCTAAAACTGGACTCACAGGAGAGGTTCAAATCATAGAAAGTGAGAGTGTCAGTGATGTTGTACTTAAGTCGGCATTGTGCCTCTTGTATTAAATTCGGATGCAATTTCTGTGTGTCATCGTCAATAAGAAGGTGCAAGGTATACAGTAAACCTGAAGTGAAGCATCGGCATCTAAAACTGGACTCACAGGAGAGGTTCAAATCATAGGAAGTGAGAGTGTTAGTCCTCTTGTACTTAAGTCGGCATTGTGCCTTTTGTATTTAATTCCGATGCAATTTCTGTGTTTCATCATCAATAAGAAGGTGCAAGGTATACAGTAAACCTGAAGTGAAGCATCTGAATCTAAAACTGGACTCACAGGAGAGGTTCAAATCATAGAAAGTGAGAGTGTCAGTCGTCTTGTAACTAACTTGGCATTGTGCCTTTTGTATTAAATTCGGATGCAATTTCTGTTTTCCATCGTCTATAAGAAGGTCCAAAGGATACAGTAAACCTGAAGTGAAGCATCGGAATCCAAAACAGGACTAACGGGAGAGGTTCAAATCACAGAAAGTGAGAGTGTCAGTCCACTTTTTCTTAAGTCATCATTGTGCCTTTTGTATTAAATTCCAATGAAATTTCTGTGTTTCATCGTCAATAAGAAGGTCCAAGGGATACAGTAAACCTGAAGTGAAGCATCGGAATCTAAAACTGGACCCACAGAAGAGGTTCAAATCATAGAAAGGGAGAGGGTCAGTCCTCTTGTACTTAAGTCGACATTGTGCCTTTTGTTTTAAATTCGGATGCAATTTCTGTGCTTCATCGTCAATAAGAAGGTGCAAGGTATACAGTAAACCTGAAGTGAAGCATCGGAATCTAATACTGGACTCACAGGAGAGGTTCAAATCATAGATAGTGAGAGTGTCAGTCCTCTTGTACTGAAGTCGGCATTGTGCCTCTGTATTAAATTCGTATGCAATTTCTGTATTTCATCGTCAATAGGAAGGTGCAAGGTATACAGTAAACCTGAAGTGAAGCATCGGAATCTAAAACTGGACTCACAGGAGAGGTTCAAATCATAGATTGTGAGAGTGACAGTTCTCTTTTACTTAAGTCGGCATTGTGCCTTTTGTATTAAATTCCGATGAAATTTCTGTGTTTCATCGTCAATAAGAAGGTCCAAGGGATACAGTAAACCTGAAGTGAAGTATCGGAATCTAAAACTGGACACACAGGAGGGGTTCAAATCATAGAAAGGGAGAGCGTCAGTCCTCTTGTACTTAAGTCGGCATTGTGCATTTTGTATTAAATTTGGATGCAATTTCTGTGTTTCATCGTCAATAAGAAGGGGCAAGGTATATAGTAAACCTGAAGTGAAGCATCGGAATCTAAAACTGGACTCACAGGAGAGGTTCAAATCATAGATAGGGAGAGGGTCAGTCCTCTTGTAATTAAGTCGACATTGTGCCTTTTGTATTAAATTCGGATGCAATTTCTCTGCTTCATCGTCAATAAGAAGGTGCAAGGTATACAGTAAACCTGAAGTGAAGCATTGGCATCTAAAACTGGACTCACAGGAGAGGTTCAAATCATAGGAAGTGAGAGTGCCAGTCCTCTTGTACTTAAGTCGGCATTGTGCCTTTTGTATTAAATTCCGATGCAATTTCTGTGTTTCATCATCAATAAGAGGGAGCAAGGTATACAGTAAACCTGAAGTGAAGCATCGGAATCTAAAACTGGGCTCACAGGAGAGGTTCAAATCAAAGAAAGTGAGAGTGTCAGTCCTCTTGTACTTAAGTCGGCATTGTGCCTTTTGTATTAAATTCGGATGCAATTTCTGTTTTCCATCGTCAATAAGAAGGTCCAAAGGATACAGTAAACCTGAAGTGAAGCATCGGAATCCAAAACTGGACTAATAGGAAAGGTTCAAATCACAGAAAGTGACAGTGTCAGTCCTCTTTTACTTAAGTCAGCATTGTGCCTATTGTAATAAATTCCAATGAAATTTCTGTGTTTCATCGTCAATAAGAAGGTCCAAGGGATACAGTAAACCTGAAGTGAAGCATCGGAATCTAAAACTGGACTCACAGAAGAGGTTCAAATCATAGAAAGGGAGAGGGTCAGTCCTCTTGTAATTAAGTCGACATTGTGCCTTTTGTATTAAATTCGGATGCAATTTCTCTGCTTCATCGTCAATAAGAAGGTGCAAGGTATACAGTAAACCTGAAGTGAAGCATCGGAATCTAATACTGGACTCACAATAGAGGTTCTAATCATAGATAGTGAGAGTGTCAGTCCTCTTGTACTTAAGTCGGCATTGTGAATTTTGTATTAAATTCCGATGCAATTTCTGTGTTTCATCGTCAATAAGAAGGTGCAAGGTATTCAGTAAACCTGAAGTGAAACATCGGAATCTAAAACTGGAATCACAGGAGAGTTTCAAATCATAGAAAGTGAGAGAGTCAGTCCTTTTGTATTTAAGTCGGCATTGTGCCTTTTGTATTAAATTCCGATGCTATATCTGTGTCTCATCGTCAATAAGAAGGTGCAAGGTATACAGTAAACCTGGAGTGAAGCAGCGGAATCTAAAACTGGACTCACTGGAGAGGTTCAAATCATAGGAAGACAGAGGGACAGTCCTCTTTTACTTAAGTCGGCATTGTGCCTTTTGTATTAAATTCCGATGCAATTTCTGTGTTTCATCGTCAATAAGAAGGACCTAGGGATACAGTAAACCTAAAGTGAAGCATCGGAATCTAAAACTGGACTCACAGGAGAGGTTCAATTCATAGAAAGGGAAAGTGTCAGTCCTCTTGTACTTAAGTCGGCATTGTGCCTTTTGTATTAAATTCGGATGCAATTTCTGTGTTTCAACGTCAATAAGAAGGTGCAAGGTATACAGTAAACCTGAAGTGAAGCATCGGAATCTAAAACTGGACTCACAGGAGAGGTTCAAATCATAGAAAGTGAGAGTGTCAGTCCTCTTGTACTTAAGTCGGCATTGTGCCTTTTGTATTAAATTCGGATGCATTTTCTGTGTTTCATCGTCAATACGAAGGTGCAAGGTATACAGTAAACCTGAAGTGAAGCATCGGAATCTAAAACTGGACTCACAGGAGAGGTTCAAATCATAGAAAGAGAGAGTGACAGTCCTCTTTTACTTAAGTCGACATTGTGCCTTTTGTATTAAATTCCGATGAAATTTCTGTGTTTCATCGTCAATAAGAAGGGCAAGGAATACAGTAAACCTGAAGTGAAGCATCGGAATCTAAAATTGGACTCACAGGAGGGGTTCAAATCATAGAAAGTGAGAGTGTCAGTCCTCTTGTACTTAAGTCGGCATTGTGCCTTTTGTATAAAATTCCGATGCAATTTCTGTGATCCTTCGTCAATAAGAAGGTGCAAGGTATACAGTAAACCTGAAGTGAAGCATCGGAATCTAAAACTGGACTCACAGGAGAGGTTCAAATCATAGAAAGTGAGAGTGTCAGTCCTCTTGTACTGAAGTCGGCATTGTGCCTCTGTATTAAATTCGGATGCAATTTCTGTATTTCATCGTCAATAGGAAGGTGCAAGGTATACAGTAAACCTGAAGTGAAGCATCGGAATCTAAAACTGGACTCACAGGAGAGGTTCAAATCATAGATTGTGAGAGTGACAGTTCTCTTTTACTTAAGTCGGCATTGTGCCTTTTGTATTAAATTCCGATGAAATTTCTGTGTTTCATCGTCAATAAGAAGGTCCAAGGGATACAGTAAACCTGAAGTGAAGTATCGGAATCTAAAACTGGACACACAGGAGGGGTTCAAATCATAGAAAGGGAGAGCGTCAGTCCTCTTGTACTTAAGTCGGCATTGTGCCTTTTGTATTAAGTTTGGATGCAATTTCTGTGTTTCATCGTCAATAAGAAGGGGCAAGGTATATAAAAAACCTGAAGTGAAGCATCGGAATCTAAAACTGGACTCACAGGAGAGGTTCAAATCATAGAAAGTGAGAGTGTCAGTGATCTTGTACTTAAGTCGGCATTGTGCCTCTTGTATTAAATTCGGATGCAATTTCTGTGTGTCATCGTCAATAAGAAGGTGCAAGGTATACAGTAAACCTGAAGCATCGGCATCTAAAACTGGACTCACAGGAGAGGTTCAAATCATAGGAAGTGAGAGTGTCAGTCCTCTTGTACTTAACTCGGCATTGTGCCTTTTGTATTAAATTCGGATGCAATTTCTGTTTTCCATCGTCAATAAGAAGGTCCAAAGGATACAGTAAACCTGAAGTGAAGCATCGGAATCCAAAACAGGACTAACGGGAGAGGTTCAAATCACAGAAAGTGAGAGTGTCAGTCCTCTTTATCTTAAGTCACCATTGTGCCTTTTGTATTAAATTCCAATGAAATTTCTGTGTTTCATCGTCAATAAGAAGGTCCAAGGGATACAGTAAACCTGAAGTGAAGCATCGGAATCTAAAACTGGACTCACAGAAGAGGTTCAAATCATAGAAAGGGAGAGGGTCAGTCCTCTTGTACTTAAGTCGACATTGTGCCTTTTGTATTAAATTCGGATGCAATTTCTGTGCTTCATCGTCAATAAGAAGGTGCAAGGTATACAGTAAACCTGAAGTGAAGCATCGGAATCTAATACTGGACTCACAGGAGAGGTTCAAATCATAGATAGTGAGAGTGTCAGTCCTCTTGTACTTAAGTCGGCATTGTGAATTTTGTATTAAATTCCGATGCAATTTCTGTGTTTCATCGTCAATAAGAAGGTGCAAGGTATTCAGTAAACCTGAAGCGAAACATCGGAATCTAAAACTAGAATCACAGGATAGTTTCAAATCATAGAAAGTGAGAGAGTCAGTCCTTTTGTATTTAAGTCGGCATTGTGCCTTTTGTATTAAATTCCGATGCTATATCTGTGTCTCATCGTCAATAAGAAGGTGCAAGGTATACAGTAAACCTGGAGTGAAGCAGCGGAATCGAAAACTGGACTCACAGGAGAGGTTCAAATCATAGAAAGACAGAGGGACAGTCCTCCATTACTTAAGTCGACATTGTGCCTTTTGTATTAAATTCCGATGCAATTTCTGTGTTTCATCGTCAATAAGAAGGACCTAGGGATACAGTAAACCTAAAGTGAAGCATCGGAATCTAAAACTGGACTCACAGGAGAGGTTCAATTCATAGAAAGGGAAAGTGTCAGTCCTCTTGTACTTAAGTCGGCATTGTGCTTTTTGTATTAAATTCGGATGCAATTTCTGTGTTTCATCGTCAATAAGAAGGTGCAAGGTATACAGTAAACCTGAAGTGAAGCATCGGAATCTAAAACTGGACTCACAGGAGAGATTCAAATCGTAGAAAGTGAGAGTGTCAGGCCTCTTGTACTTAAGTCGGCATTGTGCCTTTTGTATTAAATTCGGATGCAATTTCTGTATTTCATCGTCAATAGGAAGGTGCAAGGTATACAGTAAACCTGAAGTGAAGCATCGGAATCTAAAACTGGACTCACAGGAGAGGTTCAAATCATAGAAGGTGAGAGTGTCAGTGATCTTGTACTTAAGTCGGCATTGTGCCTTTTGTATTAAATTCCGATGAAATTTCTGTGTTTCATCGTCAATAAGAAGGTCCAAGGGATACAGTAAACCTGAAGTGAAGTATCGGAATCTAAAACTGGACACACAGGAGGGGTTCAAATCATAGAAAGGGAGAGCGTCAGTCCTCTTGTACTTAAGTCGGCATTGTGCCTTTTGTATTAAGTTTGGATGCAATTTCTGTGTTTCATCGTCAATAAGAAGGGGCAAGGTATATAGTAAACCTGAAGTGAAGCATCGGAATCTAAAACTGGACTCACAGGAGAGGTTCAAATCATAGAAGGTGAGAGTGTCAGTGATCTTGTACTTAAGTCGGCATTGTGCCTCTTGTATTAAATTCGGATGCAATTTCTGTGTGTCATCGTCAATAAGAAGGTGCAAGGTATACAGTAAACCTGAAGTGAAGCATCGGCATCTAAAACTGGACTCACAGGAGAGGTTCAATTCATAGGAAGTGAGAGTGTCAGCCCTCTTGTACTTAACTCGGCATTGTGCGTTTTGTATTAAATTCGGATGCAATTTCTGTTTTCCATCGTCAATAAGAAGGTCCAAAGGATACAGTAAACCTGAAGTGAAGCATCGGAATCCAAAACAGGACTAACGGGAGAGGTTCAAATCACAGAAAGTGAGAGTGTCAGTCCTCTTTATCTTAAGTCACCATTGTGCCTTTTGTATTAAATTCCAATGAAATTTCTGTGTTTCATCGTCAATAAGAAGGTCCAAGGGATACAGTAAACCTGAAGTGAAGCATCGGAATCTAAAACTGGACTCACAGAAGAGGTTCAAATCATAGAAAGGGAGAGGGTCAGTCCTCTTGTACTTAAGTCGACATTGTGCCTTTTGTATTAAATTCGGATGCAATTTCTGTGCTTCATCGTCAATAAGAAGGTGCAAGGTATACAGTAAACCTGAAGTGAAGCATCGGAATCTAATACTGGACTCACAGGAGAGGTTCAAATCATAGATAGTGAGAGTGTCAGTCCTCTTGTACTTAAGTCGGCATTGTGAATTTTGTATTAAATTCCGATGCAATTTCTGTGTTTCATCGTCAATAAGAAGGTGCAAGGTATTCAGTAAACCTGAAGTGAAACATCGGAATCTAAAACTAGAATCACAGGATAGTTTCAAATCATAGAAAGTGAGAGAGTCAGTCCTTTTGTATTTAAGTCGGCATTGTGCCTTTTGTATTAAATTCCGATGCTATATCTGTGTCTCATCGTCAATAAGAAGGTGCAAGGTATACAGTAAACCTGGAGTGAAGCAGCGGAATCGAAAACTGGACTCACAGGAGAGGTTCAAATCATAGAAAGACAGAGGGACAGTCCTCCTTTACTTAAGTCGACTTTGTGCCTTTTGTATTAAATTCCGATGCAATTTCTGTGTTTCATCGTCAATAAGAAGGACCTAGGGATACAGTAAACCTAAAGTGAAGCATCGGAATCTAAAACTGGACTCACAGGAGAGGTTCAATTCATAGAAAGGGAAAGTGTCAGTCCTCTTGTACTTAAGTCGGCATTGTGCTTTTTGTATTAAATTCGGATGCAATTTCTGTGTTTCATCGTCAATAAGAAGGTGCAAGGTATACAGTAAACCTGAAGTGAAGCATCGGAATCTAAAACTGGACTCACAGGAGAGATTCAAATCGTAGAAAGTGAGAGTGTCAGGCCTCTTGTACTTAAGTCGGCATTGTGCCTTTTGTATTAAATTCGGATGCTATTTCTGTGTTTCATCGTCAATACGAAGGTTCAAGGTATACTGTAAACCTGAAGTGAAGCATCAGATTCTAAAACTGGACTCACAGGAGAGGTTCAAATCATAGAAAGAGAGAGTGACAGTCCTCTTTTACTTAAGTCGACATTGTGCCTTTTGTATTAAATTCCGATGAAATTTCTGTGTTTCATCGCCAATAAGAAGGTGCAAGGTATACATTAAACCTGAAGTGAAGCATCGGAGTCTAAAACTGGACTCACAGGAGGGGTTCAAATCATAGAAAGTGAGAGTGTCAGTCCTCTTGTACTTATGTCGGCATTGTGCCTTTTGTATTAAATTCGGATGCAATTTCTGTGATCCTTCGTCAATAAGAAGGTGCAAGGTATACAGTAAACCTGAAGTGAAGCATCGGAATCTAAAACTGGACTCACAGGAGAGGTTCAAATCATAGAAAGTGAGAGTGTCAGTGATCTTGTACTTAAGTCGGCATTTTGCCTCTTGTATTAAATTCGGATGCAATTTCTGTGTGTCATCGTCAATAAGAAGGTGCAAGGTATACAGTAAACCTGAAGTGAAGCATCGGCATCTAAAACTGGACTCACAGGAGAGGTTCAATTCATAGGAAGTGAGAGTGTCAGCCCTCTTGTACTTAACTCGGCATTGTGCGTTTTGTATTAAATTCGGATGCAATATCTGTTTTCCATCGTCAATAAGAAGGTCCAAAGGATACAGTAAACCTGAAGTGAAGCATCGGAATCCAAAACAGGACTAACGGGAGAGGTTCAAATCACAGAAAGTGAGAGTGTCAGTCCTCTTTATCTTAAGTCACCATTGTGCCTTTTGTATTAAATTCCAATGAAATTTCTGTGTTTCATCGTCAATAAGAAGGTCCAAGGGATACAGTAAACCTGAAGTGAAGCATCGGAATCTAAAACTGGACTCACAGAAGAGGTTCAAATCATAGAAAGGGAGAGGGTCAGTCCTCTTGTACTTAAGTCGACATTGTGCCTTTTGTATTAAATTCGGATGCAATTTCTGTGCTTCATCGTCAATAAGAAGGTGCAAGGTATACAGTAAACCTGAAGTGAAGCATCGGAATCTAATACTGGACTCACAGGAGAGGTTCAAATCATAGATAGTAAGAGTGTCAGTCCTCTTGTACTTAAGTCGGCATTGTGAATTTTGTATTAAATTCCGATGCAATTTCTGTGTTTCATCGTCAATAAGAAGGTGCAAGGTATTCAGTAAACCTGAAGTGAAACATCGGAATCTAAAACTAGAATCACAGGATAGTTTCAAATCATAGAAAGTGAGAGAGTCAGTCCTTTTGTATTTAAGTCGGCATTGTGCCTTTTGTATTAAATTCCGATGCTATATCTGTGTCTCATCGTCAATAAGAAGGTGCAAGGTATACAGTAAACCTGGAGTGAAGCAGCCGAATCGAAAACTGGACTCACAGGAGAGGTTCAAATCATAGAAAGACAGAGGGACAGTCCTCCTTTACTTAAGTCGACATTGTGCCTTTTGTATTAAATTCCGATGCAATTTCTGTGTTTCATCGTCAATAAGAAGGACCTAGGGATACAGTAAACCTAAAGTGAAGCATCGGAATCTAAAACTGGACTCACAGGAGAGGTTCAATTCATAGAAAGGGAAAGTGTCAGTCCTCTTGTACTTAAGTCGGCATTGTGCTTTTTGTATTAAATTCGGATGCAATTTCTGTGTTTCATCGTCAATAAGAAGGTGCAAGGTATACAGTAAACCTGAAGTGAAGCATCGGAATATAAAACTGGACTCACAGGAGAGATTCAAATCGTAGAAAGTGAGAGTGTCAGGCCTCTTGTACTTAAGTCGGCATTGTGCCTTTTGTATTAAATTCGGATGCAATTTCTGTATTTCATCGTCAATAGGAAGGTGCAAGGTATACAGTAAACCTGAAGTGAAGCATCGGAATCTAAAACTGGACTCACAGGAGAGGTTCAAATCATAGATTGTGAGAGTGACAGTTCTCTTTTACTTAAGTCGGCATTGTGCCTTTTGTATTAAATTCCGATGAAATTTCTGTGTTTCATCGTCAATAAGAAGGTCCAAGGGATACAGTAAACCTGAAGTGAAGTATCGGAATCTAAAACTGGACACACAGGAGGGGTTCAAATCATAGAAAGGGAGAGCGTCAGTCCTCTTGTACTTAAGTCGGCATTGTGCCTTTTGTATTAAGTTTGGATGCAATTTCTGTGTTTCATCGTCAATAAGAAGGGGCAAGGTATATAGTAAACCTGAAGTGAAGCATCGGAATCTAAAACTGGACTCACAGGAGAGGTTCAAATCATAGAAAGTGAGAGTGTCAGTGATCTTGTACTTAAGTCGGCATTGTGCCTCTTGTATTAAATTCGGATGCAATTTCTGTGTGTCATCGTCAATAAGAAGGTGCAAGGTATACAGTAAACCTGAAGTGAAGCATCGGCATCTAAAACTGGACTCACAGGAGAGGTTCAATTCATAGGAAGTGAGAGTGTCAGCCCTCTTGTACTTAACTCGGCATTGTGCGTTTTGTATTAAATTCGGATGCAATTTCTGTTTTCCATCGTCAATAAGAAGGTCCAAAGGATACAGTAAACCTGAAGTGAAGCATCGGAATCCAAAACAGGACTAACGGGAGAGGTTCAAATCACAGAAAGTGAGAGTGTCAGTCCTCTTTATCTTAAGTCACCATTGTGCCTTTTGTATTAAATTCCAATGAAATTTCTGTGTTTCATCGTCAATAAGAAGGTCCAAGGGATACAGTAAACCTGAAGTGAAGCATCGGAATCTAAAACTGGACTCACAGAAGAGGTTCAAATCATAGAAAGGGAGAGGGTCAGTCCTCTTGTACTTAAGTCGACATTGTGCCTTTTGTATTAAATTCGGATGCAATTTCTGTGCTTCATCGTCAATAAGAAGGTGCAAGGTATACAGTAAACCTGAAGTGAAGCATCGGAATCTAATACTGGACTCACAGGAGAGGTTCAAATCATAGATAGTGAGAGTGTCAGTCCTCTTGTACTTAAGTCGGCATTGTGAATTTTGTATTAAATTCCGATGCAATTTCTGTGTTTCATCGTCAATAAGAAGGTGCAAGGTATTCAGTAAACCTGAAGTGAAACATCGGAATCTAAAACTAGAATCACAGGATAGTTTCAAATCATAGAAAGTGAGAGAGTCAGTCCTTTTGTATTTAAGTCGGCATTGTGCCTTTTGTATTAAATTCCGATGCTATATCTGTGTCTCATCGTCAATAAGAAGGTGCAAGGTATACAGTAAACCTGGAGTGAAGCAGCGGAATCGAAAACTGGACTCACAGGAGAGGTTCAAATCATAGAAAGACAGAGGGACAGTCCTCCTTTACTTAAGTCGACATTGTGCCTTTTGTATTAAATTCCGATGCAATTTCTGTGTTTCATCGTCAATAAGAAGGACCTAGGGATACAGTAAACCTAAAGTGAAGCATCGGAATCTAAAACTGGACTCACAGGAGAGGTTCAATTCATAGAAAGGGAAAGTGTCAGTCCTCTTGTACTTAAGTCGGCATTGTGCTTTTTGTATTAAATTCGGATGCAATTTCTGTGTTTCATCGTCAATAAGAAGGTGCAAGGTATACAGTAAACCTGAAGTGAAGCATCGGAATCTAAAACTGGACTCACAGGAGAGATTCAAATCGTAGAAAGTGAGAGTGTCAGGCCTCTTGTACTTATGTCGGCATTGTGCCTTTTGTATTAAATTCGGATGCTATTTCTGTGTTTCATCGTCAATACGAAGGTTCAAGGTATACTGTAAACCTGAAGTGAAGCATCAGAATCTAAAACTGGACTCACAGGAGAGGTTCAAATCATAGAAAGAGAGAGTGACAGTCCTCTTTTACTTAAGTCGACATTGTGCCTTTTGTATTAAATTCCGATGAAATTTCTGTGTTTCATCGCCAATAAGAAGGTGCAAGGTATACATTAAACCTGAAGTGAAGCATCGGAGTCTAAAACTGGACTCACAGGAGGGGTTCAAATCATAGAAAGTGAGAGTGTCAGTCCTCTTGTACTTATGTCGGCATTGTGCCTTTTGTATTAAATTCGGATGCAATTTCTGTGATCCTTCGTCAATAAGAAGGTGCAAGGTATACAGTAAACCTGAAGTGAAGCATCGGAATCTAAAACTGGACTCACAGGAGAGGTTCAAATCATAGAAAGTGAGAGTGTCAGTCCTCTTGTACTTAAGTCGGCATTGTGCCTCTGTATTAAATTCGGATGCAATTTCTGTATTTCATCGTCAATAGGAAGTTGCAAGGTATACAGTAAACCTTAAGTGAAGCATCGTAATCTAAAACTGGACTCTCAGGAGAGGTTCAAATCATAGATAGTGATAGTGACAGTTCTCTTTTACTTAAGTCGGCATTGTGCCTTTTGTATTAAATTCCGATGAAATTTCTGTGTTTCATCGTCAATAAGAAGGTCCAAGGGAAACAGGAAACCTAAAGTGAAGTATCGGAATCTAAAACTGGACACACAGGAGGGGTTCAAATCATAGAAAAGGAGAGCGTCAGTCCTCTTGTACTTAAGTCGGCATTGTGCCTCTGTATTAAATTCGGATGCAATTTCTGTATTTCATCGTCAATAGGAAGTTGCAAGGTATACAGTAAACCTTAAGTGAAGCATCGGAATCTAAAACTGGACTCACAGGAGAGGTTCAAATCATAGAAAGTGAGAGTGTCAGTCCTCTTGTACTTAAGTCGGCATTGTGCCTCTGTATTAAATTCGGATGCAATTTCTGTGTGTCATCGTCAATAAGAAGGTGCAAGGTATACAGTAAACCTGAAGTGAAGCATTGGCATCTAAAACTGGACTCACAGGAGAGGTTCAAATCATAGGAAGTGAGAGTGCCAGTCCTCTTGTACTTAAGTCGGCATTGTGCCTTTTGTATTAAATTCCGATGCAATTTCTGTGTTTCATCATCAATAAGAGGGAGCAAGGTATACAGTAAACCTGAAGTGAAGCATCGGAATCTAAAACTGGGCTCACAGGAGAGGTTCAAATCAAAGAAAGTGAGAGTGTCAGTCCTCTTGTACTTAAGACGGCATTGTGCCTTTTGTATTAAATTCGGATGCAATTTCTGTTTTCCATCGTCAATAAGAAAGTCCAAAGGATACAGTAAACCTGAAGTGAAGCATCGGAATCCAAAACTGGACTAACGGGAAAGGTTCAAATCACAGAAAGTGACAGTGTCAGTCCTCTTTTACTTAAGTCAGCATTGTGCCTATTGTATTAAATTCCAATGAAATTTCTGTGTTTCATCGTCAATAAGAAGGTCCAAGGGATACAGTAAACCTGAAGTGAAGCATCGGAATCTAAAACTGGACTCACAGAAGAGGTTCAAATCATAGAAAGGGAGAGGGTCAGTCCTCTTGTAATTAAGTCGACATTGTGCCTTTTGTATTAAATTCGGATGCAATTTCTCTGCTTCATCGTCAATAAGAAGGTGCAAGGTATACAGTAAACCTGAAGTGAAGCATCGGAATCTAATACTGGACTCACAATAGAGGTTCAAATCATAGATAGTGAGAGTGTCAGTCCTCTTGTACTTAAGTCGGCATTGTGAATTTTGTATTAAATTCCGATTCAATTTCTGTGTTTCATCGTCAATAAGAAGGTGCAAGGTATTCAGTAAACCTGAAGTGAAACATCGGTATCTAAAACTGGAATCACAGGAGAGTTTCAAATCATAGAAAGTGAGAGTGTCAGTCCTTTTGTATTTAAGTCGGCATTGTGCCTTTTGTATTAAATTCCGATGCTATATCTGTGTCTCATCGTCAATAAGAAGGTGCAAGGTATACAGTAAACCTAGAGTGAAGCAGCGGAATCTAAAACTGGACTCACTGGAGAGGTTCAAATCATAGAAAGACAGAGGGACAGTCCTCTTTTACTTAAGTCGGCATTGTGCCTTTTGTATTAAATTCCGATGCAATTTCTGTGTTTCATCGTCAATAAGAAGGACCTAGGGATACAGTAAACCTAAAGTGAAGCATCGGAATCTAAAACTGGACTCACAGGAGAGGTTCAATTCATAGAAAGGGAAAGTGTCAGTCCTCTTGTACTTAAGTCGGCATTGTGCCTTTTGTATTAAATTCGGATGCAATTTCTGTGTTTCAACGTCAATAAGAAGGTGCAAGGTATACAGTAAACCTGAAGTGAAGCATCGGAATCTAAAACTGGACTCACAGGAGAGGTTCAAATCATAGAAAGTGAGAGTGTCAGTCCTCTTGTACTGAAGTCGGCATTGTGCCTCTGTATTAAATTCGGATGCAATTTCTGTATTTCATCGTCAATAGGAAGGTGCAAGGTATACAGTAAACCTGAAGTGAAGCATCGGAATCTAAAACTGGACTCACAGGAGAGGTTCAAATCATAGATTGTGAGAGTGACAGTTCTCTTTTACTTAAGTCGGCATTGTGCCTTTTGTATTAAATTCCGATGAAATTTCTGTGTTTCATCGTCAATAAGAAGGGGCAAGGTATATAGTAAACCTGAAGTGAAGCATCGGAATCTAAAACTGGACTCACAGGAGAGGTTCAAATCATAGAAAGTGAGAGTGTCAGTCGTCTTGTAACTAACTCGGCATTGTGCCTTTTGTATTAAATTCGGATGCAATTTATGTTTTCCATCGTCAATAAGAAGGTCCAAAGGATACAGTAAACCTGAAGTGAAGCATCGGAATCCAAAACAGGACTAACGGGAGAGGTTCAAATCACAGAAAGTGAGAGTGTCAGTCCTCTTTATCTTAAGTCACCATTGTGCCTTTTGTATTAAATTCCAATGAAATTTCTGTGTTTCATCGTCAATAAGAAGGTCCAAGGGATACAGTAAACCTGAAGTGAAGCATCGGAATCTAAAACTGGACTCACAGAAGAGGTTCAAATCATAGAAAGGGAGAGGGTCAGTCCTCTTGTACTTAAGTCGACATTGTGCCTTTTGTATTAAATTCGGATGCAATTTCTGTGCTTCATCGTCAATAAGAAGGTGCAAGGTATACAGTAAACCTGAAGTGAAGCATCGGAATCTAATACTGGACTCACAGGAGAGGTTCAAATCATAGATAGTGAGAGTGTCAGTCCTCTTGTACTTAAGTCGGCATTGTGAATTTTGTATTAAATTCCGATGCAATTTCTGTGTTTCATCGTCAATAAGAAGGTGCAAGGTATTCAGTAAACCTGAAGTGAAACATCGGAATCTAAAACTAGAATCACAGGATAGTTTCAAATCATAGAAAGCGAGAGAGTCAGTCCTTTTGTATTTAAGTCGGCATTGTGCCTTTTGTATTAAATTCCGATGCTATATCTGTGTCTCATCGTCAATAAGAAGGTGCAAGGTATACAGTAAACCTGGAGTGAAGCAGCGGAATCGAAAACTGGACTCACAGGAGAGGTTCAAATCATAGAAAGACAGAGGGACAGTCCTCCTTTACATAAGTCGGCATTGTGCCTTTTGTATTAAATTCCGATGCAATTTCTGTGTTTCATCGTCAATAAGAAGGACCTAGGGATACAGTAAACCTAAAGTGAAGCATCGGAATCTAAAACTGGACTCACAGGAGAGGTTCAATTCATTGAAAGGGAAAGTGTCAGTCCTCTTGTACTTAAGTCGGCATTGTGCCTTTTGTATTAAATTCGGATGCAATTTCTGTGTTTCATCGTCAATAAGAAGGTGCAAGGTATACAGTAAACCTGAAGTGAAGCATCGGAATCTAAAACTGGACTCACAGGAGAGATTCAAATCGTAGAAAGTGAGAGTGTCAGGCCTCTTGTACTTAAGTCGGCATTGTGCCTTTTGTATTAAATTCGGATGCTATTTCTGTGTTTCATCGTCAATACGAAGGTTCAAGGTATACTGTAAACCTGAAGTGAAGCATCGGAATCTAAAACTGGACTCACAGGAGAGGTTCAAATCATAGAAAGAGAGAGTGACAGTCCTCTTTTACTTAAGTCGACATTGTGCCTTTTGTATTAAATTCCGATGAAATTTCTGTGTTTCATCGCCAATAAGAAGGTGCAAGGTATACATTAAACCTGAAGTGAAGCATCGGAGTCTAAAACTGGACTCACAGAAGGGGTTCAAATCATAGAAAGTGAGAGTGTCAGTCCTCTTGTACTTATGTCGGCATTTTGCCTTTTGTATTAAATTCGGATGCAATTTCTGTGATCCTTCGTCAATAAGAAGGTGCAAGGTATACAGTAAACCTGAAGTGAAGCATCGGAATCTAAAACTGGACTCACAGGAGAGGTTCAAATCATAGAAAGTGAGAGTGTCAGTCCTCTTGTACTTAAGTCGGCATTGTGCCTCTGTATTAAATTCGGATGCAATTTCTGTATTTCATCGTCAATAGGAAGTTGCAAGGTATACAGTAAACCTTAAGTGAAGCATCGTAATCTAAAACTGGACTCTCAGGAGAGGTTCAAATCATAGATAGTGATAGTGACAGTTCTCTTTTACTTAAGTCGGCATTGTGCCTTTTGTATTAAATTCCGATGAAATTTCTGTGTTTCATCGTCAATAAGAAGGTCCAACGGAAACAGGAAACCTAAAGTGAAGTATCGGAATCTAAAACGGGACACACAGGAGGGGTTCAAATCATAGAAAGGGAGAGCGTCAGTCCTCTTGTACTTAAGTCGGCATTGTGCCTCTTGTATTAAATTCGGATGCAATTTCTGTGTGTCATCGTCAATAAGAAGGTGCAAGGTATACAGTAAACCTGAAGTGAAGCATCGGCATCTAAAACTGGACTCACAGGAGAGGTTCAAATCATAGGAAGTGAGAGTGTCAGTCCTCTTGTACTTAGGTCGTCATTGTGCCTTTTGTATTAAATTCCGATGCAATTTCTGTGTTTCATCATCAATAAGAAGGTGCAAGGTATACAGTAAACCTGAAGTGAAGCATCGGAATCTAATACTGGACTCACAGGTGAGGTTCAAATCATAGATAGTGAGAGTGACAGTCCTCTTTACTTAAGTCGGCATTGTGCCTTTTGTATTAAATTCCAATGAAATTTCTGTGTTTCATCGTCAATAAGAAGGTCCAAGGGATACAGTAAACCTGAAGTGAAGCATCAGAATCTAAAACTGGACTCACAGGAGGGGTTTTAATCATAGAAAGGGAGAGTGTCAGTCCTCTTGTACTTAAGTCGGCATTGTGCCTTTTGTATTAAATTCGGAAGCAATTTCTGTGTTTCATCGTCAACAAGAAGTTGCAAGGTATACAGTAAACCTGAAGTGAAGCATTGGAATCTAAAAGTGCACTCACAGGAGATTTTCAAATCATAGAAAGTGAGAGTGTCAGTCCTCTTGTACTTAAGTCGGCATTGTGCCTTTTGTATTAAATTCGGATGCTATTTCTGTGTTTCATCGTCAATACGAAGGTGCAAGGTATACTGTAAACCTGAAGTGAAGCATCGGAATCTAAAACTGGACTCACAGGAGAGGTTCAAATCATAGAAAGAGAGAGTGACAGTCCTCTTTTACTTAAGTCGACATTGTGCCTTTTGTATTAAATTCCGATGAAATTTCTGTGTTTCATCGTCAATAAGAAGGTGCAAGGTATTCAGTAAACCTGAAGTGAAGCATCGGAATCTAAAACTGGAGTCACAGGAGGGGTTCAAATAATAGAAAGCTAGAGTGTCAGTCCTCTTGTACTTATGTCGGCATTGTGCCTTTTGTATTAAATTCGGATGCAATTTCTGTGATCCTTCGTCAATAAGAAGGTGCAAGGTATACAGTAAACCTGAAGTGAAGCATCGGAATCTAAAACTGGACTCACAGGAGAGGTTCAAATCATAGAAAGAGAGAGTGTCAGTCCTCTTGTACTTAAGTCGGCATTGTGCCTCTGTATTAAATTCGGATTCAATTTCTGTATTTCATCGTCAATAGGAAGGTGCAAGGTATACAGTAAACCTTAAGTGAAGCATCGGAATCTAAAACTGGACTCACAGGAGAGGTTCAAATCATAGATAGTGATAGTGACAGTTCTCTTTTACTTAAGTCGGCATTGTGCCTTTTGTATTAAATTCCGATGAAATTTCTGTGTTTCATCGTCAATAAGAAGATCCAAGGGAAACAGGAAACCTAAAGTGAAGTATCGGAATCTAAAACTGGACACACAGGAGGGGTTCAAATCATAGAAAGGGAGAGCGTCAGTCCTCTTGTACTTAAGTCGGCATTGTGCATCTTGTATTAAATTCGGATGCAAGTTCTGTGTGTCATCGTCAATAAGAAGGTGCAAGGTATACAGTAAACCTGAAGTGAAGCATCGGCATCTAAAACAGGACTCACAGGAGAGGTTCAAATCATAGGAAGTGAGAGTGTCAGTCCTCTTGTACTTAAGTCGGCTTTGTGCCTTTTGTATTAAATTCCGATGCAATTTCTGTGTTTCATCATCAATAAGAAGGTGCAAGGTATACAGTAAACCTGAAGTGAAGCATTGGAATCTAATACTGGACTCACAGGAGAGGTTCAAATCATAGATACTGAGAGTGACAGTCCTCTTTACTTAAGTCGGCATTGTGCCTTTTGTATTAAATTCCAATGAAATTTCTGTGTTTCATCGTCAATAAGAAGGTCCAAGGGATACAGTAAACCTTAAGTGAAGCATCGGAATCTAAAACTGGACACACAGGAGGGGTTCAAATCATAGAAAGGGAGAGCGTCAGTCCTCTTGTACTTAAGTCGGCATTGTGCCTTTTGTATTAAATTCGGATGCAATTTCTGTTTTCCATCGTCAATAAGAAGGTCCAAAGGATACAGTAAACCTGAAGTGAAGCATCGGAATCCAAAACAGGACTAACGGGAGAGGTTCAAATCACAGAAAGTGAGAGTGTCAGTCCTCTTTTACTTAAGTCGGCATTGTGCCTTTTGTATTAAATTCCAATGAAATTTCTGTGTTTCATCGTCAATAAGAAGGTCCAAGGGATGCAGTAAACCTGAAGTGAAGCATCGGAATCTAAAACTGGACTCACAGAAGAGGTTCAATTCATAGAAAGGGAGAGGGTCAGTCCTCTTGTACTTAAGTCGACATTGTGCCTTTTGTACTAAATTCGGATGCAATTTCTGTGCTTCATCGTCAATAAGAAGGTGCAAGGCATACTGTAAACCTGAAGTGAAGCATCGGAATCTAATACTGGACTCACAGGAGAGGTTCAAATCATAGATAGTGAGGGTGTCAGTCCTCTTGTACTTAAGTCGGCATTGTGAATTTTGTATTAAATTCCGATGCAATTTCTGTGTTTCATCGTCAATAAGAAGGTGCAAGGTATTCAGTAAACATGAAGTGAAACATCGGAATCTAAAACTGGAATCACTAGAGAGTTTCAAATCATAGAAAGTGAGAGTGTCAGTCCTTTTGTATTTAAGTCGGCATTGTGCCTATTGTATTAAATTCCGATGCTATATCTGTGTCTCATCATCAATAAGAAGGTGCAAGGTATACAGTAAACCTGGAGTGAAGCAGCGGAATCTAAAACTGGACTCACAGGAGAGGTTCAAATCATAGAAACACAGAGGGACAGTCCTCTTTTACATAAGTCGGCATTGTGCCTTTTATAGTAAATTCCGATGCAATTTCTGTGTTTCATCGTCAATAGGAAGTACCTAGGGATACAGTAAACCTAAAGTGAAGCATCGGAATATAAAACTGGACTCACAGGAGAGGTTCAATTCATAGAAAGGGAAAGTGTCAGTCCTCTTTTACTTAAGTCGGCATTATGCCTTTTGTATTAAATTCGGATGCAATTTCTGTGTTTCATCGTCAATAAGAAGGTGCAAGGTATACAGTAAACCTGAAGTGAAGCATCGGAATCTAAAACTGGTCTCACACTAGGGGTTCAAATCATAGAAAGTGAGAGTGTCAGTCCTCTTGTACTTAAGTCGGCATTGTGCCTTTTGTATTAAATTCGGATGCTATTTCTGTGTGTCATCGTCAATACGAAGGTGCAAGGTATACAGTAAACCTGAAGTGAAGCATCGGAATCTAAACTGGACTCACAGGAGAGGTTCAAATCAAACAAAGAGAGAGTGACAGTCCTCTTTTACTTAAGTCGACATTGTGCCTTTTGTATTAAATTCCGATGAAATTTCTGTGTTTCATCGTCAATAAGAAGGTGCAAGGTATACAGTAAACCTGAAGTGAAGCATCGGAATCTAAAACTGGGCTCACAGGAGGGGTTCAAATCATAGAAAGTGAGAATGTCAGTCCGCTTGTACTTAAGTCGGCATTGTGCGTTTTGTATTAAATTCGGATGCAATTTCTGTGATCCTTCGTCAATAAGAAGGTGCAAGGTATACAGTAAACCTGAAGTGAAGCATCGGAATCTAAAACTGGACTCACAGGAGAGGTTCAAATCATAGAAAGTGAGAGAGTCAGTCCACTTGTACTTAAGTCGGCATTGTGCCTCTGTATTAAATTCGGATGCAATTTCCATATTTCATCGTCAATAGGAAGTTGCAAGGTATACAGTAAACCTGAAGTGAAGCATCGGAAGTCAAAACTGGACTCACAGGAGAGGTTCAAATCATAGATAGTGAGAGTGACAGTTCTCTTTTACTTAAGTCGGCATTGTGCCTTTTGTATTAAATTCCGATGAAATTTCTATGTTTCATCGTCAATAAGAAGGTCCAAGGGAAACAGGAAACCTGATGTGAAGTATCGGAATCTAAAATTGGACACACAGGAGGGGTTCAAATCATAGAAAGGGAGAGCGTCAGTCCTCTTGTACTTAAGTCGGCATTGTGCCTTTTGTATTAAATTTGGATGCAATTTCTGTGTTTCATCGTCAATAAGAAGGGGCAAGGTATACAGTAAACCTGAAGTGAAGCATCGGAATCTAAAACTGGATTCACAGGAGAGGTTCAAATCATAGAAAGTGAGAGTGTCAGTCCTTTTGTACTTAAGTCGGCATTGTGCCTCTTGTATTAAATTCGGATGCAATTTCTGTGTGTCATCGTCAATAAGAAGGTGCAAGGTATACAGTAAACCTGAAGTGAAGCATCGGCATCTAAAACTGGACTCACAGGAGAGGTTCAAATCATAGGAAGTGAGATTGTCAGTCCTCTTGTACTTAAGTCGGCATTGTGCCTTTTGTATTAAATTCCGATGCAATTTCTGTGTTTCATCATCAATACGTAGGTGCAAGGTATACAGTAAACCTGAAGTGTAGTATCGGAATCTAATACTGGACTCACAGGAGAGGTTCAAATCATAGATAGTGAGAGTGATAGTCCTCTTTACTTAAGTCGGCATTGCGCCTTTTGTATTAAATTCCAATGAAATTTCTGTGCTTCATCGTCAATAAGAAGGTCCAAGGGATACAGTAAACCTGAAGTGAAGCATCAGAATCTAAAACTGGACTCACAGGAGGGATTCAAATCATAGAAAGGGAGAGTGTCAGTCCTCTTGTACTCAAGTCGGCATTGTGCCTTTTGTATTAAATTCGGATGCAATTTCTGTGTTTCATCGTCAATAAGAAGGTGCAAGGTATACAGTAAACCTGAAGTGAAGGATCGAAATCAAAAACTGGACTCACAGGAGAGGTTCAAATCATAGAAAGACAGAGTGAAAGTGCTCTTTTACTTAAATCGGCATTGTGCCTTTTCTATTCAATTCCGATGAAATTTCTGTGTTTCATCGTCAATAACAAGGTGCAAGGTATACAGTAAACCTGAAGTGAAGCATCGGAATCTAAAACTGGACTCACAGGACAGATTCAAATCATAGAAAGTGAGAGTGTCAGTCCTCTTGTACTCAAGTCGGCATTGTGCCTTTTGTATTAAATTTGGATGCAATTTCTGTGTTTCATCGTCAATACGAAGGGGCAAGGTATACAGTAAACCTGAAGTGAAGCATCGGAATCTAAAACTGGACTCACAGGAGAGGTTCAAATCATAGAAAGTGAGAGTGTCAGTCCTCTTGTACTTAAGTCGTCATTGTGGCTCTTGTATCAAAATCGGATGCAATTTCTGTGTGTCATCGTCAATAAGAAGGTGCAAGGTATACAGTAAACCTGAAGAGAAGCATCGAAATCTAAAACTGGAATCACAGGAGAGGTTCAAATCATAGAAAGTGAGAGTGTCAGTCCTCTTGTACTTAAGCTGGCATTGTGCCTTTTATATTAAATTCCGATGCAATTTCTGTGTTTCATCGTCAATAAGAAGGTGCAAGGTATACAGTAAACCTGAAGTGAAGCATCGGAATCCAAAACTGGACTCACAGGAGAGGTTCAAATCATAGAAAGAGAGAGTGACAGTGCTCTTTTACTTAAATCGGCATTGTTCCTTTTCTATTCAATTCCGATGAAATTTCTGTGTTTCATCGTCAATAACAAGGTGCAAAGTATACAGTAAACCTGAAGTGAAGCATCGGAATCTAATACTGGACTCACAGGAGAGGTTCAAATCATAGATAGTGAGAGTGTCAGTCCTCTTGTACTTAAGTCGGCATTGTGAATTTTGTATTAAATTCCGATGCAATTTCTGTGTTTCATCATCAATAAGAAGGTGCAAGGTATTCAGTAAACCTGAAGTGAAACATCGGAATCTAAAACTAGAATCACAGGAGAGTTTCAAATCATAGAAAGTGAGAGTGTCAGTCCTTTTGTATTTAAGTCGGCATTGTGCCTTTTGTATTAAATTCCGATGCTATATCTGTGTCTCATCGTCAATAAGAAGGTGCAAGGTATACAGTAAACCGGGAGTGAAGCAGCGGAATCTAAAACTGGACTCACAGGAGAGGTTCAAATCATAGAAAGACAGAGGGACAGTCCTCTTTTACTTAAGTCGGCATTGTTCCTTTTGTATTAAATTCCGATGCAATTTCTGTGTTTCATCGTCAATAAGAAGGACCTAGGGATACAGTAAACCTAAAGTGAAGCATCGGAATCTAAAACTGGACTCACAGGAGAGGTTCAATTCATAGAAAGGGAAAGTGTCAGTCCTCTTGTACTTAAGTCGGCATTGTGCCTTTAGTATTAAATTCAGATGCAATTTCTGTGTTTCATCGTCAATAAGAAGGTGCAAGGTATACAGTAAACCTGAAGTGAAGCATCGGAATCTAAAACTGGACTCACAGGAGAGATTCAAATCATAGAATGTGAGAGTGTCAGTCCTCTTGTACTTATGTCGGCATTGTGCCTTTTCTATTAAATTCGGATGCTATTTCTGTGTTTCATCGTCAATACGAAGGTGCAAGGTATACTGTAAACCTTAAGAGAAGCATCGGAATCTAAAACTGGACTCACAGGAGAGGTTCAAATCATAGATAGTGATAGTGACAGTTCTCTTTTACTTAAGTCTGCATTGTGCCTTTTGTATTAAATTCCGATGCAATTTCTGTGTTTCATTATCAATAAGAAGGTGCAAGGTATACAGTAAACCTGAAGTGAAGCATCGGAATCTAATACTGGACTCACAGGAGAGGTTCAAATCATAGAAAGTGAGAGTGACAGTCCTCTTTACTTAAGTCGGCATTGTGCCGTTTGTATTAAATTCCAATGAAATTTCTGTGTTTCATCGTCAATAAGAAGGTCCAAGGGATACAGTAAACCTGTAGTGAAGCATCAGAATCTAAAACTGGACTCACAGGAGGGGTTCAAATCATAGAAAGGGAGAGTGTCAGTCCTCTTGTACTTAAGTCGGCATTGTGCCTTTTGTATTAAATTCCGATGCAATTTCTGTGTTTCATTATCAATAAGAAGGTGCAAGGTATACAGTAAACCTGAAGTGAAGCATCGGAATCTAATACTGGACTCACAGGAGAGGTTCAAATCATAGATAGTGAGAGTGACAGTCCTCTTTACTTAAGTCGGCATTGTGCCTTTTGTATTAAATTCCGATGCTATATCTGTGTCTCATCATCAATAAGAAGGTGCAAGGTATACAGTAAACCTGGAGTGAAGCAGCGGAATCTAAAACTGGACTCACAGGAGAGGTTCAAATCATAGAAACACAGAGGGACAGTCCTCTTTTACATAAGTCGGCATTGTGCCTTTTATATTAAATTCCGATGCAATTTGTGTGTTTCATCGTCAATAAGAAGTACCTAGGGATACAGTAAACCTAAAGTGAAGCATCGGAATATAAAACTGGACTCACAGGAGAGGTTCAAATCATAGAAAGGGAAAGTGTCAGTCCTCTTTTACTTAAGTCGGCATTGTGCCTTTTGCATTAAATTCGGATGCAATTTCTGTGTTTCATCGTCAATAAGAAGGTGCAAGGTATACAGTAAACCTGAAGTGTAGCATCGGAATCTAAAACTGGTCTCACACTAGAGGTTCAAATCATAGAAAGTGAGAGTGTCAGTCCTCTTGTACTTAAGTCGGCATTGTGCCTTTTGTATTAAATTCGGATGCTATCTCTGTGTGTCATCGTCAATACGAAGGTGCAAGGTATACAGTAAACCTGAAGTGAAGCATCGGAATCTAAAACTGGACTCACAGGAGAGGTTCAAATCAAACAAAGAGGGAGTGACAGTCCTCTTTTACTTAAGTCGACATTGTGCCTTTTGTATTAAATTCCGATGAAATTTCTGTGTTTCATCGTCAATAAGAAGGTGCAAGGTATACAGTAAACCTGAAGTGAAGCATCGGAATCTAAAACTGGACTCACAGGAGGGGTTCAAATCATAGAAAGTGAGAGTGTCAGTCCGCTTGTACTTAAGTCGGCATTGTGCGTTTTGTATTAAATTCGGATGCAATTTCTGTGATCCTTCGTCAATAAGAAGGTGCAAGGTATACAGTAAACCTGAAGTGAAGCATCGGAATCTAAAACTGGACTCACAGGAGAGGTTCAAATCATAGAAAGTGAGAGAGTCAGTCCTCTTGTACTTAAGTCGGCATTGTGCCTCTGTATTAAATTCGGATGCAATTTCCATATTTCATCGTCAATAGGAAGTTGCAAGGTATACAGTAAACCTGAAGTGAAGCATCGGAATCTAAAACTGGCCTCACAGGAGAGGTTCAAATCATAGATAGTGAGAGTGACAGTTCTCTTTTACTTAAGTTGGCATTGTGCCTTTTGTATTAAATTCCGATGAAATTTCTATGTTTCATCGTCAATAAGAAGGTCCAAGGGAAACAGGAAACCTGATGTGAAGTATCGGAATCTAAAATTGGACACACAGGAGGGGTTCAAATCATAGAAAGGGAGAGTGTCAGTCCTCTTGTACTTAAGTCGGCATTGTGCCTTTTGTATTAAATTTGGATGCAATTTCTGTGTTTCATCGTCAATAAGAAGGGGCAAGGTATACAGTAAACCTGAAGCGAAGCATCGGCATCTAAAACTGGACTCACAGGAGAGGTTCAAATCATAGGAAGTGAGATTGTCAGTCCTCTTGTACTTAAGTCGGCATTCTGCCTTTTGTATTAAATTCCGATGCAATTTCTGTGTTTCATCATCAATACGTAGGTGCAAGGTATACAGTAAACCTGAAGTGTAGTATCGGAATCTAATACTGGACTCACAGGAGAGGTTCAAATCATAGATAGTGAGAGTGATAGTCCTCTTTACTTAAGTCGGCATTGTGCCTTTTGTATTAAATTCCAATGAAATTTCTGTGCTTCATCGTCAATAAGAAGGTCCAAGGGATACAGTAAACCTGAAGTGAAGCATCAGAATCTAAAACTGGACTCACAGGAGGGGTTCCAATCATAGAAAGGGAGAGTGTCAGTCCTCTTGTACTCAAGTCGGCATTGTGCCTTTTGTATTAAATTCGGATGCAATTTCTGTGTTTCATCGTCAATAAGAAGGTGCAAGGTATACAGTAAACCTGAAGTGAAGGATCGGAATCGAAAACTGGACCCACAGGAGAGGATCAAATCATAGAAAGACAGAGTGAAAGTGCTCTTTTACTTAAATCGGCATTGTGCCTTTTCTATTCAATTCCGATGAAATTTCTGTGTTTCATCGTCAATAACAAGGTGCAAGGTATACAGTAAACCTGAAGTGAAGCATCGGAATCTAAAACTGGACTCACAGGAGTGATTCAAATCATAGAAAGTGAGAGTGTCAGTCCTCTTGTACTCAAGTCGGCATTGTGCCTTTTGTATTAAATTCGGATGCAATGTCTGTGTTTCATCGTCAATAAGAAGGGGCAAGGTATACAGTAAACCTGAAGTGAAGCATCGGAATCTAAAACTGGACTCACAGGAGAGGTTCAAATCATAGAAAGTGAGAGTGTCAGTCCTCTTGTACTTAAGTCGTCATTGTGGCTCTTGTATCAAAATCGGATGCAATTTCTGTGTGTCATCGTCAATAAGAAGGTGCAAGGTATACAGTAAACCTGAAGAGAAGCATCGAAATCTAAAACTGGAATCACAGGAGAGGTTCAAATCATAGAAAGTGAGAGTGTCAGTCCTCTTGTACTTAAGCTGGCATTGTGCCTTTTATATTAAATTCCGATGCAATTTCTGTGTTTCATCGTCAATAAGAAGGTGCAAGGTATACAGTAAACCTGAAGTGAAGCATCGGAATCCAAAACTGGACTCACAGGAGAGGTTCAAATCATAGAAAGAGAGAGTGACAGTGCTCTTTTACTTAAATCGGCATTGTTCCTTTTCTATTCAATTCCGATGAAATTTCTGTGTTTCATCGTCAATAACAAGGTGCAAAGTATACAGTAAACCTGAAGTGAAGCATCGGAATGTAATACTGGACTCACAGGAGAGGTTCAAATCATAGATAGTGAGAGTGTCAGTCCTCTTGTACTTAAGTCGGCATTGTGAATTTTGTATTAAATTCCGATGCAATTTCTGTGTTTCTTCATCAATAAGAAGGTGCAAGGTATTCAGTAAACCTGAAGTGAAACATCGGAATCTAAAACTAGAATCACAGGAGAGTTTCAAATCATAGAAAGTGAGAGTGTCAGTCCTTTTGTATTTAAGTCGGCATTGTGCCTTTTGTATTAAATTCCGATGCTATATCTGTGTCTCATCGTCAATAAGAAGGTGCAAGGTATACAGTAAACCGGGAGTGAAGCAGCGGAATCTAAAACTGGACTCACAGGAGAGGTTCAAATCATAGAAAGACAGAGGGACAGTCCTCTTTTACTTAAGTCGGCATTGTTCCTTTTGTATTAAATTCCGATGCAATTTCTGTGTTTCATCGTCAATAAGAAGGACCTAGGGATACAGTAAACCTAAAGTGAAGCATCGGAATCTAAAACTGGACTCACAGGAGAGGTTCAATTCATAGAAAGGGAAAGTGTCAGTCCTCTTGTACTTAAGTCGGCATTGTGCCTTTTGTATTAAATTCGGATGCAATTTCTGTGTTTCATCGTCAATAAGAAGGTGCAAGGTATACAGTAAACCTGAAGTGAAGCATCGGAATCTAAAACTGGACTCACAGGAGAGATTCAAATCATAGAATGTGAGAGTGTCAGTCCTCTTGTACTTAAGTCGGCATTGTGCCTTTTGTATTAAATTCGGATGCTATTTCTGTGTTTCATCGTCAATACGAAGGTGCAAGGTATACTGTAAACCTGAAGTGAAGCATCGGAATCTAAAACTGGACACACAGGAGAGGTTCAAATCATAGAAAGTGAGAGTGTCAATCCTCTTGTACTTAAGTCGGCATTGTGCCTCTGTATTAAATTCGGATGCAATTTCTGTATTTCATCGTCAATAGGAAGGTGCAAGGTATACAGTAAACCTTAAGAGAAGCATCGGAATCTAAAACTGGACTCACAGGAGAGGTTCAAATCATAGATAGTGATAGTGACAGTTCTCTTTTACTTAAGTCTGCATTGTGCCTTTTGTATTAAATTCCGATGAAATTTCTGTGTTTCATCGTCAATAAGAAGGTCCAAGGGAAACAGGAAACCTAAAGTGAAGTATCGGAATCTAAAACTGGACACACAGGAGGGGTTCAAATCATAGAAAGGGAGAGCGTCAGTCCTCTTGTACTTAAGTCGGCATTGTGCATCTTGTATTAAATTCGGATGCAATTTCTGTGTGTCATCGTCAATAAGAAGGTGCAAGGTATACAGTAAACCTGAAGTGAAGGATCGGAATCGAAAACTGGACTCACAGGAGAGGTTCAAATCATAGAAAGACAGAGTGAAGGTGCTCTTTTACTTAAATCGGCATTGTGCCTTTTCTATTCAATTCCGATGAAATTTCTGTGTTTCATCGTCAATAACAAGGTGCAAGGTATACAGTAAACCTGAAGTGAAGCATCGGAATCTAAAACTGGACTCACAGGAGTGATTCAAATCATAGAAAGTGAGAGTGTCAGTCCTCTTGTACTCAAGTCGGCATTGTGCCTTTTGTATTAAATTCCGATGCAATTTCTGTGTTTCATCGTCAATAAGAAGGACCTAGGGATACAGTAAACCTAAAGTGAAGCATCGGAATCTAAAACTGGACTCACAGGAGAGGTTCAATTCATAGAAAGGGAAAGTGTCAGTCCTCTTGTACTTAAGTCGGCATTGTGCCTTTTGTATTAAATTCGGATGCAATTTCTGTGTTTCATCGTCAATAAGAAGGTGCAAGGTATACAGTAACCCTGAAGTGAAGCGTCGGAATCTAAAACTGGACTCACAGGAGAGATTCAAATCATAGAATGTGAGAGTGTCAGTCCTCTTGTACTTAAGTCGGCATTGTGCCTTTTGTATTAAATTCGGATGCTATTTCTGTGTTTCATCGTCAATACGAAGGTGCAAGGTATACTGTAAACCTGAAGTGAAGCATCGGAATCTAAAACTGGACTCACAGGAGAGGTTCAAATCATAGAAAGTGAGAGTGTCAATCCTCTTGTACTTAAGTCGGCATTGTGCCTCTGTATTAAATTCGGATGCAATTTCTGTATTTCATCGTCAATAGGAAGGTGCAAGGTATACAGTAAACCTTAAGAGAAGCATCGGAATCTAAAACTGGACTCACAGGAGAGGTTCAAATCATAGATAGTGATAGTGACAGTTCTCTTTTACTTCAGTCTGCATTGTGCCTTTTGTATTAAATTCCGATGAAATTTCTGTGTTTCATCGTCAATAAGAAGGTCCAAGGGAAACAGTAAACCTGAAGTGAAGTATCGGAATCTAAAACTGGACACACAGGAGGGGTTCAAATCATAGAAAGGGAGAGCGTCAGTCCTCTTGTACTTAAGTCGGCATTGTGCCTTTTGTATTAAATTCGGATGCAATTACTGTTTTCCATCGTCAATTAAAAGGTCCAAAGGATACAGAAAACCTGAAGTGAAGCATCGGAATCCAAAACAGGACTAACGGGAGAGGTTCAAATCACAGGAAGTGAGAGTGTCAGTCCTCTTTTACTTAAGTCAGCATTATGACTTTTGTATTAAATTCCAATGAAATTTCTGTGTTTCATCGTCAATAAGAAGGTCCAAGGGATACAGTAAACCTGAAGTGAAGCATCGGAATCTAAAACTGGACTCACAGAAGAGGTTCAAATCATAGAAAGAGAGAGTGACAGTCCTCTTTTACTTAAGTCGACATTGTGCCTTTTGATTTAAATTCCGATGAAATTTCTGTGTTTCATCGTCAATAAGAAGGTGCAAGGTATACAGTAAACCTGAAGTGAAGCATCGGAATCTAAAACTGGACTCACAGGAGGGGTTCAAATCATAGAAAGTGAGAGTGTCAGTCCGCTTGTACTTAAGTCGGCATTGTGCCTTTTGTATTAAATTCAGATGAAATTTCTGTGTTTCATCGTCAATAAGAAGGTGCAAGGTATACAGTAAACCTGAAGTTAAGCATCAGAATCTAAAACTGGACTCACAGGAGAGGTTCAAATCATAGAAAGAGAGAGTGACAGTCCTCTTTTACTTAAGTCGGCATTGTGCCTTTTGTATTAAATTCGGATGCAATTTCTGTGCTTCATCGTCAATAAGAAGGTGCAAGGTATACTGTAAACCGGAAGTGAAGCATCGGAATCTAATACTGGACTCACAGGAGAGGTTCAAATCATAGATAGTGAGAGTGTCAGTCCTCTTGTACTTAAGTCGGCATTGTGAATTTTGTATTAAATTCCGATGCAATTTCTGTGTTTCATCGTCAATAAGAAGGTGCAAGGTATTCAGTAAACATGAAGTGAAACATCGGAATCTAAAACTGGAATCACTAGAGAGTTTCAAATCATAGAAAGTGAGAGTGTCAGTCCTTTTGTATTTAAGTCGGCATTGTGCCTTTTGTATTAAATTCCGATGCTATATCTGTGTCTCATCATCAATAAGAAGGTGCAAGGTATACAGTAAACCTGGAGTGAAGCATCGGAATCTAAAACTGGACTCACAGGAGAGGTTCAAATCAAACAAAGAGAGAGTGACAGTCCTCTTTTACTTAAGTCGACATTGTGCCTTTTGTATTAAATTCCGATGAAATTTCTGTGTTTCATCGTCAATAAGAAGGTGCAAGGTATACAGTAAACCTGAAGTGAAGCATCGGAATCTAAAACTGGACTCACAGGAGGGGTTCAAATCATAGAAAGTGAGAGTGTCAGTCCGCTTGTACTTAAGTCGGCATTGTGCGTTTTGTATTAAATTCGGATGCAATTTCTGTGATCCTTCGTCAATAAGCAGGTGCAAGGTATACAGTAAACATGAAGTGAATCATCGGAATCTAAAACTGGACTCACAGGAGAGGTTCAAATCATAGAAAGTGAGAGAGTCAGTCCTCTTGTACTTAAGTCGGCATTGTGCCTCTGTATTAAATTCGGATGCAATTTCCATATTTCATCGTCAATAGGAAGTTGCAATGTATACAGTAAACCTGAAGTGAAGCATCGGAATCTAAAACTGGCCTCACAGGAGAGGTTCAAATCATAGATAGTGAGAGTGACAGTTCTCTTTTACTTAAGTTGGCATTGTGCCTTTTGTATTAAATTCCGATGAAATTTCTATGTTTCATCGTCAATAAGAAGGTCCAAGGGAAACAGGAAACCTGATGTGAAGTATCGGAATCTAAAATTGGACACACAGGAGGGGTTCAAATCATAGAAAGGGAGAGTGTCAGTCCTCTTGTACTTAAGTCGGCATTGTGCCTTTTGTATTAAATTTGGATGCAATTTCTGTGTTTCATCGTCAATAAGAAGGGGCAAGGTATACTGTAAACCTGAAGTGAAGCATCGGCATCTAAAACTGGACTCACAGGAGAGGTTCAAATCATAGGAAGTGAGATTGTCAGTCCTCTTGTACTTAAGTCGGCATTGTGCCTTTTGTATTAAATTCCGATGCAATTTCTGTGTTTCATCATCAATACGTAGGTGCAAGGTATACAGTAAACCTGAAGTGTAGTATCGGAATCTAATTCTGGACTCACAGGAGAGGTTCAAATCATAGATAGTGAGAGTGATAGTCCTCTTTACTTAAGTCGGCATTGTGCCTTTTGTATTAAATTCCAATGAAATTTCTGTGCTTCATCGTCAATAAGAAGGTCCAAGGGATACAGTAAACCTGAAGTGAAGCATCAGAATCTAAAACTGGACTCACAGGAGGGGTTCCAATCATAGAAAGGGAGAGTGTCAGTCCTCTTGTACTCAAGTCGGCATTGTGCCTTTTGTATTAAATTCGGATGCAATTTCTGTGTTTCATCGTCAATAAGAAGGTGCAAGGTATACAGTAAACCTGAAGTGAAGGATCGGAATCGAAAACTGGACCCACAGGAGAGGTTCAAATCATAGAAAGACAGAGTGAAAGTGCTCTTTTACTTAAATCGGCATTGTGCCTTTTCTATTCAATTCCGATGAAATTTCTGTGTTTCATCGTCAATAACAAGGTGCAAGGTATACAGTAAACTTGAAGTGAAGCATCGGAATCTAAAACTGGACTCACAGGAGTGATTCAAATCATAGAAAGTGAGAGTGTCAGTCCTCTTGTACTCAAGTCGGCATTGTGCCTTTTGTATTAAATTCGGATGCAATGTCTGTGTTTCATCGTCAATAAGAAGGGGCAAGGTATACAGTAAACCTGAAGTGAAGCATCGGAATCTAAAACTGGACTCACAGGAGAGGTTCAAATCATAGAAAGTGAGAGTGTCAGTCCTCTTGTACTTAAGTCGTCATTGTGGCTCTTGTATCAAAATCGGATGCAATTTCTGTGTGTCATCGTCAATAAGAAGGTGCAAGGTATACAGTAAACCTGAAGAGAAGCATCGAAATCTAAAACTGGAATCACAGGAGAGGTTCAAATCATAGAAAGTGAGAGTGTCAGTCCTCTTGTACTTAAGCTGGCATTGTGCCTTTTATATTAAATTCCGATGCAATTTCTGTGTTTCATCGTCAATAAGAAGGTGCAAGGTATACAGTAAACCTGAAGTGAAGCATCGGAATCCAAAACTGGACTCACAGGAGAGGTTCAAATCATAGAAAGAGAGAGTGACAGTGCTCTTTTACTTAAATCGGCATTGTTCCTTTTCTATTCAATTCCGATGAAATTTCTGTGTTTCATCGTCAATAACAAGGTGCAAAGTATACAGTAAACCTGAAGTGAAGCATCGGAATGTAATACTGGACTCACAGGAGAGGTTCAAATCATAGATAGTGAGAGTGTCAGTCCTCTTGTACTTAAGTCGGCATTGTGAATTTTGTATTAAATTCCGATGCAATTTCTGTGTTTCTTCATCAATAAGAAGGTGCAAGGTATTCAGTAAACCTGAAGTGAAACATCGGAATCTAAAACTAGAATCACAGGAGAGTTTCAAATCATAGAAAGTGACAGTGTCAGTCCTTTTGTATTTAAGTCGGCATTGTGCCTTTTGTATTAAATTCCGATGCTATATCTGTGTCTCATCGTCAATAAGAAGGTGCAAGGTATACAGTAAACCGGGAGTGAAGCAGCGGAATCTAAAACTGGACTCACAGGAGAGGTTCAAATCATAGACAGACAGAGGGACAGTCCTCTTTTACTTAAGTCGGCATTGTTCCTTTTGTATTAAATTCCGATGCAATTTCTGTGTTTCATCGTCAATAAGAAGGACCTAGGGATACAGTAAACCTAAAGTGAAGCATCGGAATCTAAAACTGGACTCACAGGAGAGGTTCAATTCATAGAAAGGGAAAGTGTCAGTCCTCTTGTACTTAAGTCGGCATTGTGCCTTTTGTATTAAATTCGGATGCAATTTCTGTGTTTCATCGTCAATAAGAAGGTGCAAGGTATACAGTAAACCTGAAGTGAAGCATCGGAATCTAAAACTGGACTCACAGGAGAGATTCAAATCATAGAATGTGAGAGTGTCAGTCCTCTTGTACTTAAGTCGGCATTGTGCCTTTTGTATTAAATTCGGATGCTATTTCTGTGTTTCATCGTCAATACGAAGGTGCAAGGTATACTGTAAACCTGAAGTGAAGCATCGGAATCTAAAACTGGACACACAGGAGAGGTTCAAATCATAGAAAGTGAGAGTGTCAATCCTCTTGTACTTAAGTCGGCATTGTGCCTCTGTATTAAATTCGGATGCAATTTCTGTATTTCATCGTCAATAGGAAGGTGCAAGGTATACAGTAAACCTTAAGAGAAGCATCGGAATCTAAAACTGGACTCACAGGAGAGGTTCAAATCATAGATAGTGATAGTGACAGTTCTCTTTTACTTAAGTCTGCATTGTGCCTTTTGTATTAAATTCCGATGAAATTTCTGTGTTTCATCGTCAATAAGAAGGTCCAAGGGAAACAGGAAACCTAAAGTGAAGTATCGGAATCTAAAACTGGACACACAGGAGGGGTTCAAATCATAGAAAGGGAGAGCGTCAGTCCTCTTGTACTTAAGTCGGCATTGTGCATCTTGTATTAAATTCGGATGCAATTTCTGTGTGTCATCGTCAATAAGAAGGTGCAAGGTATACAGTAAACCTGAAGTGAAGCATCGGCATCTAAAACTGGACTCACAGGAGAGGTTCAAATCATAGGAAGTGAGAGTGTCCGTCCTCTTGTACTTAAGTCGGCATTGTGCCTTTTGTATTAAATTCCGAAGCAATTTCTGTGTTTCATCATCAATAAGAAGGTGCAAGGTATACAGTAAACCTGAAGTGAAGCATCGGAATCTAATAGTGGACTCACAGGAGAGGTTCAAATCATAGATAGTGAGAGTGACAGTCCTCTTTACTTAAGTCGGCATTGTGCCTTTTGTATTAAATTCCAATGAAATTTCTGTGTTTCATCGTCAATAAGAAGGTCCAAGGGATACAGTAAACCTGTAGTGAAGCATCAGAATCTAAAACTGGACTCACAGGAGGGGTTCAAATCATAGAAAGGGAGAGTGTCAGTCCTCTTGTACTTAAGTCGGCATTGTGCCTTTTGTATTAAATTCGGAAGCAATTTCTGTGTTTCATCGTCAATAAGAAGGTGCAAGGTATACAGTAAACCTGAAGTGAAGCATTGGAATCTAAAACTGGACTCACAGGAGAGGTTCAAATCATAGAAAGTGAGAGTGTCAGTCCTCTTGTACTTAAGTCGGCATTGTGCCTCTGTATTAAATTCGGATGCAATTTCTGTATTTCATCGTCAATAGGAAGGTGCAAGGTATACAGTAAACCTGAAGTGAAGCATCGGAATCTAAAACTGGACTCACAGGAGAGGTTCAAATCATAGATAGTGAGAGTGACAGTTCTCTTTTACTTAAGTCGGCATTGTGCCTTTTGTATTAAATTCGGATGCAATTTCTGTTTTCCATCGTCAATTAAAAGGTCCAAAGGATACAGAAAACCTGAAGTGAAGCATCGGAATCCAAAACAGGACTAACGGGAGAGGTTCAAATCACAGGAAGTGAGAGTGTCAGTCCTCTTTTACTTAAGTCAGCATTGTGACTTTTGTATTAAATTCCAATGAAATTTCTGTGTTTCATCGTCAATAAGAAGGTCCAAGGGATACAGTAAACCTGAAGTGAAGCATCGGAATCTAAAACTGGACTCACAGAAGAGGTTCAAATCATAGAAAGACAGAGGGACAGTCCTCTTTTACATAAGTCGGCATTATGCCTTTTGTATTAAATTCGGATGCAATTTCTGTGTTTCATCGTCAATAAGAAGGGGCAAGGTATACAGTAAACCTGAAGTGAAGCATCGGAATCTAAAACTGGACTCACAGGAGAGGTTCAAATCATAGAAAGTGAGAGTGTCAGTCCTCTTGTACTTAGGTCGTCATTGTGGCTCTTGTATCAAAATCGGATGCAATTTCTGTGTGTCATCGTCAATAAGAAGGTCCAAGGGATACAGTAAACCTGAAGTGAAGCATCAGAATCTAAAACTGGACTCACAGGAGGGGTTCCAATCATAGAAAGGGAGAGTGTCAGTCCTCTTGTACTCAAGTCGGCATTGTGCCTTTTGTATTAAATTCGGATGCAATTTCTGTGTTTCATCGTCAATAAGAAGGTGCAAGGTATACAGTAAATCTGAAGTGAAGGATCGGAATCGAAAACTGGACTCACAGGAGAGGTTCAAATCATAGAAAGGGAGAGTGAAAGTGCTCTTTTACTTAAATCGGCATTGTGCCTTTTCTATTCAATTCCGATGAAATTTCTGTGTTTCATCGTCAATAACAAGGTGCAAGGTATACAGTAAACCTGAAGTGAAGCATCGGAATCTAAAACTGGACTCACAGGAGAGATTCAAATCATAGAAAGTGAGAGTGTCAGTCCTCTTGTACTCAAGTCGGCATTGTGCCTTTTGTATTAAATTCGGATGCAATTTCTGTGTTTCATCGTCAATAAGAAGGGGCAAGGTATACAGTAAACCTGAAGTGAAGCATCGGAATCTAAAACTGGACTCACAGGAGAGGTTCAAATCATAGAAAGTGAGAGTGTCAGTCCTCTTGTACTTAAGTCGTCATTGTGGCTCTTGTATCAAAATCGGATGCAATTTCTGTGTGTCATCGTCAATAAGAAGGTGCAAGGTATAGAGTAAACCTGAAGAGAAGCATCGTAATCTAAAACTGGAATCACAGGAGAGGTTCAAATCATAGAAAGTGAGAGTGTCAGTCCTCTTGTACTTAAGCTGGCATTGTGCCTTTTATATTAAATTCCGATGCAATTTCTGTGTTTCATCGTCAATAAGAAGGTGCAAGGTATACAGTAAACCTGAAGTGAAGAATCGGAATCCAAAACTGGACTCACAGGAGAGGTTCAAATCATAGAAAGAGAGAGTGACAGTGCTCTTTTACTTAAATCGGCATTGTTCCTTTTCTATTCAATTCCGATGAAATTTCTGTGTTTCATCGTCAATAACAAGGTGCAAAGTATACAGTAAACCTGAAGTGAAGCATCGGAATCTAATACTGGACTCACAGGAGAGGTTCAAATCATAGATAGTGAGAGTGTCAGTCCTCTTGTACTTAAGTCGGCATTGTGAATTTTGTATTAAATTCCGATGCAATTTCTGTGTTTCATCATCAATAAGAAGGTGCAAGGTATTCAGTAAACCTGAAGTGAAACATCGGAATCTAAAACTAGAATCACAGGAGAGTTTCAAATCATAGAAAGTGAGAGTGTCAGTCCTTTTGTATTTAAGTCGGCATTGTGCCTTTTGTATTAAATTCCGATGCTATATCTGTGTCTCATCGTCAATAAGAAGGTGCAAGGTATACAGTAAACCGGGAGTGAAGCAGCGGAATCTAAAACTGGACTCACAGGAGAGGTTCAAATCATAGAAAGACAGAGGGACAGTCCTCTTTTACTTAAGTCGGCATTGTTCCTTTTGTATTAAATTCCGATGCAATTTCTGTGTTTCATCGTCAATAAGAAGGACCTAGGGATACAGTAAACCTAAAGTGAAGCATCGGAATCTAAAACTGGACTCACAGGAGAGGTTCAATTCATAGAAAGCGAAAGTGTCAGTCCTCTTGTACTTAAGTCGGCATTGTGCCTATTGTATTAAATTCGGATGCAATTTCTGTGTTTCATCGTCAATAAGAAGGTGCAAGGTATACAGTAAACCTGAAGTGAAGCATCGGAATCTAAAACTGGACTCACAGGAGAGATTCAAATCATAGAATGTGAGAGTGTCAATCCTCTTGTACTTAAGTCGGCATTGTGCCTCTGTATTAAATTCGGATGCAATTTCTGTATTTCATCGTCAATAGGAAGGTGCAAGGTATACAGTAAACCTTAAGAGTAGCGTCGGAATCTAAAACTGGACTCACAGGAGAGGTTCAAATCATAGATAGTGATAGTGACAGTTCTCTTTTACTTAAGTCTGCATTGTGCCTTTTGTATTAAATTCCGATGAAATTTCTGTGTTTCATCGTCAATAATAAGGTCCAAGGGAAACAGGAAACCTAAAGTGAAGTATCGGAATCTAAAACTGGACACACAGGAGGGGTTCAAATCATAGAAAGGGAGAGCGTCAGTCCTCTTGTACTTAAGTCGGCATTGTGCCTCTTGTATTAATTTCGGATGCAATTTCTGTATGTCATCGTCAATAAGAAGGTGCAAGGTATACAGTAAACCTGAAGTGAAGCATCGGCATCTAAAACTGGAGTCACAGGAGAGGTTCAAATCATAGGAAGTGAGAGTGTCAGTCCTCTTGTACTTAAGTCGGCATTGTGCCTTTTGTATTAAATTCCGATGCAATTTCTGTGTTTCATCATCAATAAGAAGGTGCAAGGTATACAGTAAACCTGAAGTGAAGCATCGGAATCCAAAACAGGACTAACGGGAGAGGTTCAAATCACAGGAAGTGAGAGTGTCAGTCCTCTTTTACTTAAGTCAGCATTGTGACTTTTGTATTAAATTCCAATGAAATTTCTGTGTTTCATCGTCAATAAGAAGGTCCAAGGGATACAGTAAACCTGAAGTGAAGCATCGGAATCTAAAACTGGACTCACAGAAGAGGTTCAAATCATAGAAAGACAGAGGGACAGTCCTCTTTTACATAAGTCGGCATTATGCCTTTTGTATTAAATTCCGATGCAATTTCTATGTTTCATCGTCAATAAGAAGTACCTAGGGATACAGTAAACCTAAAGTGAAGCATCGGAATCTAAAACTGGACTCACAGGAGAGGTTCAAATCATAGAAAGTGAGAGTGTCAGTCCTCTTGTACTTAAGTCGGCATTGTGCCTTTTGTATTAAATTCGGATGCTATTTCTGTGTGTCATCGTCAATACGAAGGTGCAAGGTATACAGTAAACCTGAAGTGAAGCATCGGAATCTAAAACTGGACTCACAGGAGAGGTACAAATCATAGAAAGTGAGAGTGTCAGTCCTCTTGTACTTAAGTCGGCATTGTGCCTCTGTATTAAATTCGGATGCAATTTCTGTATTTCATCGTCAATAGGAAGGTGCAAGGTATACAGTAAACCTTAAGAGAAGCATCGGAATCTAAAACTGGACTCACAGGAGAGGTTCAAATCATAGATAGTGATAGTGACAGTTCTCTTTTACTTAAGTCTGCATTGTGCCTTTTGTATTAAATTCCGATGAAATTTCTGTGTTTCATCGTCAATAAGAAGGTCCAAGGGAAACAGGAAACCTAAAGTGAAGTATCGGAATCTAAAACTGGACACACAGGAGGGGTTCAAATCATAGAAAGGGAGAGCGTCAGTCCTCTTGTACTTAAGTCGGCATTGTGCCTCTTGTATTAAATTCGGATGCAATTTCTGTGTGTCATCGTCAATAAGAAGGTGCAAGGTATACAGTAAACCTGAAGTGAAGCATCGGCATCTAAAACTGGACTCACAGGAGAGGTTCAAATCATAGGAAGTGAGAGTGTCAGTCCTCTTGTACTTAAGTCGGCATTGTGCCTTTTGTATTAAATTCCGATGCAATTTCTGTGTTTCATCATCAATAAGAAGGTGCAAGGTATACAGTAAACCTGAAGTGAAGCATCGGAATCTAATAGTGGACTCACAGGAGAGGTTCAAATCATAGATAGTGAGAGTGACAGTCCTCTTTACTTAAGTCGGCATTGTGCCTTTTGTATTAAATTCCAATGAAATTTCTGTGTTTCATCGTCAATAAGAAGGTCCAAGGGATACAGTAAACCTGTAGTGAAGCATCAGAATCTAAAACTGGACTCACAGGAGGGGTTCAAATCATAGAAAGGGAGAGTGTCAGTCCTCTTGTACTTAAGTCGGCATTGTGCCTTTTGTATTAAATTCGGAAGCAATTTCTGTGTTTCATCGTCAATAAGAAGGTGCAAGGTATACAGTAAACCTGAAGTGAAGCATTGGAATGTAAAACTGGACTCACAGGAGAGGTTCAAATCATAGAAAGTGAGAGTGTCAGTCCTCTTGTACTTCAGTCGGCATTGTGCCTCTGTATTAAATTCGGATGCAATTTCTGTATTTCATCGTCAATAGGAAGGTGCAAGGTATACAGTAAACCTGAAGTGAAGCATCGGAATCTAAAACTGGACTCACAGGAGAGGTTCAAATCATAGATAGTGAGAGTGACAGTTCTCTTTTACTTAAGTCGGCATTGTGCCTTTTGTATTAAATTCCGATGAAATTTCTGTGTTTCATCGTCAATAAGAAGGTCCAAGGGAAACAGTAAACCTGAAGTGGAGAATCGGAATCTAAAACTGGACACACAGGAGGGGTTCAAATCATAGAAAGGGAGAGCGTCAGTCCTCTTGTACTTAAGTCTGCATTGTGCCTTTTGTATTAAATTCGGATGCAATTTCTGTTTTCCATCGTCAATTAAAAGGTCCAAAGGATACAGAAAACCTGAAGTGAAGCATCGGAATCCAAAACAGGACTAACGGGAGAGGTTCAAATCACAGGAAGTGAGAGTGTCAGTCCTCTTTTACTTAAGTCAGCATTGTGACTTTTGTATTAAATTCCAATGAAATTTCTGTGTTTCATCGTCAATAAGAAGGTCCAAGGGATACAGTAAACCTGAAGTGAAGCATCGGAATCTAAAACTGGACTCACAGAAGAGGTTCAAATCATAGAAAGACAGAGGGACAGTCCTCTTTTACATAAGTCGGCATTATGCCTTTTGTATTAAATTCCGATGCAATTTCTGTGTTTCATCGTCAATAAGAAGTACCTAGGGATACAGTAAACCTAAAGTGAAGCATCGGAATCTAAAACTGGACTCACAGGAGAGGTTCAATTCATAGAAAGTGAGAGTGTCAGTCCTCTTGTACTTAAGTCGGCATTGTGCCTTTTTTATTAAATTCGGATGCTATTTCTGTGTGTCACCGTCAATACGAAGGTGCAAGGTATACAGTAAACCTGAAGTGAAGCATCGGAATCTAAAACTGGACTCACAGGAGAGGTTCAAATCATAGAAAGGGAGAGTGACAGTCCTCTTTTACTTAAGTCGACATTGTGCCTTTTGTATTAAATTCCGATGAAATTTCTGTGTTTCTTCGTCAATAAGAAGGTGCAAGGTATACAGTACACCTGAAGTGAAGTATCGGAATCTAAAACTGGACTCACAGGAGGGGTTCAAATCATAGAAAGTGAGAGTGTCAGTCCGCTTGTACTTAAGTCGGCATTGTGCCTTTTGTATTAAATTCAGGTGCAATTTCTGTGATCCTTCGTCAATAAGAAGGTGCAAGGTATACAGTAAACCTGAAGTGAAGCATCGGAATCTAAAACTGGACTCACAGGAGAGGTTCAAATCATAGAAAGTGAGAGTGTCAGTCCTCTTGTACTTAAGTCGGCATTGTGCCTCTGTATTAAATTCGGATGCAATTTCTATATTTCATCGTCAATAGGAAGTTGCAAGGTATACAGTAAACCTGAAGTGAAGCATCGGAATCTAAAACTGGACTCACAGGAGAGGTTCAAATCATAGATAGTGAGAGTGACAGTTCTCTTTTACTTAAGTCGGCATTGTGCCTTTTGTATTGAATTCCGATGAAATTTCTATGTTTCATCGTCAATAAGAAGGTCCAAGGGAAACAGGAAAACTGAAGTGAAGTATCGGAATCTAAAACTGGACACACAGGAGGGGTTCAAATCATAGAAAGGGAGAGCGTCAGTCCTCTTGTACTTAAGTCGGCATTGTGCCTTTTGTATTAAATTTGGATGCAATTTCTGTGTTTCATCGTCAATAAGAAGGGGCAAGGTATACAGTAAACCTGAAGTGAAGCATCGGAATCTAAAACTGGACTCACAGGAGAGGTTCAAATCATAGAAAGTGAGAGTGTCAGTCCTCTTGTACTTATGTAGGCATTGTGCCTCATGTATTAAATTCGGATGCCATTTCTGTGTGTCATCGTCAATAAGAAGGTGCAAGGTATACAGTAAACCTGAAGTGAAGCATCGGCAACTAAAACTGGACTCACAGGAGAGGTTCAAATCATAGATAGTGAGAGCGTCAGTCCTCTTGTACTTAAGTCAACATTGTGCCTTTTGTATTGAATTCGGATGCAATTTCTGTGTCTCATCGTCAATAAGAAGGTGCAAGGAATACAGTAAACCTGAAGTGAAGCATCGGAATCTAAAACTGGACTCACCGGAGAGGTTCAAATCATAGAAAGGGAGAGTGTCAGTCCTCTTGTTCTAAGGCGACATTGTGATTTTTGTATTGAATTCGGATGCAATTTCTGTGTTTGATCGTCAATAAGAAGGTGCAAGGAATACAGTAAACCTGAAGTGAAGCATCGGAATCTAAAACTGGAATCACAGGAGAGGTTCAAATCATAAAAAGAGAGAGTGTCAGTCCTGATGTACTTAAGTCGGCATTGTGCCTTTTGTGTTAAATTCGGATGCAATTTCTGTGTTTCATCGTTAATAAGAAGGTAGAAGGGATACAGTAAATCTGAAGTGTAGCATCGGAATCTAAAACTGGACTCACAGGGGAGGTTCAAATCATAGGAAGTTAGAGTGTCAGTACTCTTGTACTTAAGCCGGCATTGTGCCTTTTGATTTTAATTCCGATGCAATTTTTGTGATTCATCGTCAAAAAGACGGTGCAAGGTATACAGTAAACCTGAAGTAAAGCATCGGTATCTAAAACTGGTCTAACAGGAGAGGTTCAAATCACAGAAAGTGAAAGTGTCAGTCCTCTTTTACTTAAGTCGGTATTGTGCCTGTTGTATTAAATTCGGATGCAATTTCTGTGTTTCATCGTCAATAAGAAGGTGCAATGTATACAGTAAACCTGAAGTGAAGCACCTGAATCTAAAACTGGACTCACAGTAGAGGTTCAAGTCATAGATAGTGAGAGTGTCAGTCCGCTTGTACTTAAGTCGTCATTGTGTCTTTTGTATTAATTCCGATGCAATTTCTGTGTTTCATCGTCAGTAAGAAGTTACAAGGAATACAGTAAACCTGAAGTGAAGCAACGGAATCTAAAACTGGAATCACAGGAGAGATTCAAATCATAGAAAGTGAGAGTGTCAGTCATCTTTTATTTAAGTCGGCATTGTGCCTTTTGTATTAAATTCCGATGCAATTTCTGTGTTTCATCGTCAACAAGAAGGTGCAAGGTATACAGTGAACCTGAAGTGAAGCATCGGAATCTAAAACTGGACTCAAAGGAGAGGTTCAAATCATACAAAGACAGAGTGACAGTCCTCTTTTACTTAAGTCGGCATTGCGCCTTTTGTATTAAAATCCGATGAAATTTCTGTGTTTCATCGTCAATGAGAAGGTACAAGGGTTACAGTAAACCTGAAGTGAAGCATCGGAATCTAAAACTGGACCCAAAGGAGAGGTTCAAATCATAGAAATGGAGAGGGTCAGTCCTCTTGTACTTAGGTCGGTATTGTGCCTGTTGTATTAAATTCGGATGCAAATTCTGTGGGTCATCGTCAATAAGAGGGTGCAAGGTATACAGTAAACCTGAAGTGAAGCATCAGAATCTAAAACTGGACTCACAGGAGAGGTTCAAATCATAGAAAGTGAGAGTGTCAGTCCTCTTGTTCTCAAGTCGGCATTGTGCATTTGTATTAAATTCGGATGCAATTTCTGTGTTTCATCGTCAATAAGAAGGGGCAAGGTATACAGTAAACCTGAAGTGAAGCATCGGAATCTAAAACTGGACTCACAGGAGAGGTTCAACTCATAGAAAGAGAGAGTGACAGTGCTCTTTTACTTAAATCGGCATTGTTCCTTTTCCATTCAATTCCGATGAAATTTCTGTGTTTCATCGTCAATAACAAGGTGCAAGGTATACAGTAAACCTGAAGTGAAGCATCGGAATCTAAAACTGGACTCACAGGAGAGGTTCAAATCATAGATACTGAGAGTGTCAGTCCTCTTGTACTTAAGTCGGCATTGTGCCTCTTGTATTAAATTCGGATGCAAATTCTGTGTTTCATCGTCAATAAGAAGGTGCAAGGTATACAGTAAACCTGAAGTGAAGCATCGGAATCTAATACTGGAGTCACAGGTGACGTTCAAATCATAGAAAGTGAGAGTGTTAGTCCTCTTGTACTTAAGTCGGCATTGTGCCTTTTGAATTTAATTCCGATGCAATTTCTGTGTGTCATCGTCAATAAGAACGTCCAAGGGATACAGTAGACCTGAAGTGAAGCATCGGAATCTAAAACTGGACTCACAGGAGAGGTTCAAATCATAGAAATGGAAAGTGTCAGTCCTCTTGTTCTTAAGTCGACATTGTGCCTTTTGTATTGAATTCGGATGCAATTTCAGTGTTTCATCGTCAATAAGAAGGTGCAAGGAATACAGTAAACCTGAAGTGAAGCATCGGAATCTAAAACTGGACTCACCGGAGAGGTTCAAATCATAGAAAGGGAGAGTGTCAGTCCTCTTGTTCTAAGGCGACATTGTGAATTTTGTATTGAATTCGGATGCAATTTCTGTGTTTGATCGTCAATAAGAAGGTGCAAGGAATACAGTAAACCTGAAGTGAAGCATCGGAATATAAAACTGGAATCACAGGAGAGGTTCAAATGATAGAAAGAGAGAGTGTCAGACCTGATGTACTTAAGTCGGCATTGTGCCTTTTGTGTTAAATTCGGATGCAATTTCTGTGTTTCAACGTCAATAAGAAGGTAGAAGGGATACAGTAAGTCTGAAGTGAAGCATCGGAATCTAAAACTGGACTCACAGGGGAGGTTCAAATCATAGGAAGTTAGAGTGTCAGTCCTCTTGTACTTAAGCCGGCATTGTGCCTTTTGATTTTAATTCCGATGCAATTTTTGTGTTTCATCGTCAATAAGACGGTGCAAGGTATACAGTAAACCTGAAGTGAAGCATCGGAATCTAAAACTGGACTAACAGGAGAGGTTCAAATCACAGAAAGTGAAAGTGTCAGTCCTCTTTTACTTAAGTCGGTATTGTGCCTGTTGTATTAAATTCGGATGCAATTTCTGTGTTTCATCGTCAATAAGAAGGTGCAATGTATACAGTAAACCTGAAGTGAAGCATCTGAATCTAAAACTGGACTCACAGTAGAGGTTCATGTCATAGATAGTGAGAGTGTCAGTCCGCTTGTACTTAAGTCGGCATTGTGCCTTTTGTATTAATTCCGATGCAGTTTCTGTGTTTCATCGTCAATAAGAAGTTACAAGGAATACAGTAAACCTGAAGTGAAGCAACGGAATCTAAAACTGGAATCACAGGAGAGATTCAAATCATAGAAAGTGAGAGTGTCAGTCATCTTGTATTTAAGTCGGCATTGTGCCTTTTATATTAAATTCCGATGCAATTTCTGTGTTTCATCGTCAAGAAGGTGCAAGGTATACAGTAAACCTGAAGTGAAGCATCGGAATCTAAAACTAGACTCACAGGAGAGGTTCAAATCATACAAAGACAGAGTGACAGTCCTCTTTTACTTAAGTCGGCATTGCGCCTTTTGTATTAAAATCCGAAGAAATTTCAGTGTTTCATCGTCAATGAGAAGGTACAAGGGTTACAGTAAACCTGAAGTGAAGCATCGGAATCTAAAACTGGACCCACAGGAGAGGTTCAAATCATAGAAAGTGAGAGTGTCAGTCCTCGTGTACTTAAGTCGGCATTGGGCCTCTTGTATTAAATTCCGATGAAATTTCTGCGTTTCATCGTCAATAAGAAGGTCCAAGGGATACAGTGAACCTGAAGTGAAGCATCTGAATCTAAAACTGGACTCACAGGAGGGGTTCAAATCATAGAAAGGGAGAGTGTCAGTCCTCTTGTACTTAAGTCGGCATTGTGCCTTTTGTATTAAATTCGGAAGCAATTTCTGCGTTTCATCGTCAATAAGAAGGTCCAAGGGATACAGTGAACCTGAAGTGAAGCATCTGAATCTAAAACTGGACTCACAGGAGGGGTTCAAATCATAGAAAGGGAGAGTGTCAGTCCTCTTGTACTTAAGTCGGCATTGTGCCTTTTGTATTAAATTCGGAAGCAATTTCTGTGTTTCATCGTCAATAAGAAGGGGCCAGGTATACAGTAAACCTGAAGTAAAGCATCGGAATCTGAAACTGGACTCACACGAGAGGTTCAAATCATAGAAAGTGAGAGTGACAGTCCTCTTTTACTTGAGTCGGCATTGTGCCTTTTGTATTAAATTCCGATGAAATTTCTGTGTTTCATCGTCAATAAGAAGGTGCAAGGTATACATTAAACCTGAAGTTAAGCAATGGACTCTAAAACTGGACTCACAGGAGAGGTTCAAATCATAGAAAGAGAGGGTGACAGTGCTCTTTTACTTAAATCATCATTGTGCCTTTTCTATTAAATTCCGATGAAATTTCTGTGTTTCATCGTCAATAACAAGGTGCAAGGTATACAGTAAACCTGAAGTGAAGCATCGGAATCTAAAACTGGACTCACAGGAGAGGTTCAAATCATAGAAAGTGAGAGTGTCAGTCCTCTTGTACTTAAGTCGGCATTGGGCCTCTTGTATTAAATTCGGATGCAATTTCAGTGTGTTATCGTCAATAAGAAGGTGCAAGGTTTACAGTAAACATGAAGTGAAGCATCGGAATCTAAAACTGGACTCACAGGAGAGGTTCAAATCATAGAACGTGAGAGAGTCAGTCCACTTGTACTTAAGTCGGCATTGTGCATTTGTACTAAATTCCGATGCAATTTCTGTGTTTCATCGTCAATAAGAAGGTGCAAGGTATACAGTAAACCTGAAGTGAAACATCGGAATCTAAAACTGGACTCACCGGAGAAGTTCAAATCATAGAAAGGGAGAATGTCAGTCCTCTTGTACATTAGTCGGCATTGTGCCTTGTGTATTAAATTCGGATGCAATTTCTGTGTTTCATCGTCAATAAGAAGGTGCAAGGTATACAGTAAACCTGAAGTGAAGCATCGCAATCTAAAACCGGACTCACAGGAGAGGTTCAAATCATACAAAGACAGAGTGACAGTCCTCTTTTACTTAAGTCGGCATTGCGGTTTTTGTATTAAAATCCGATGAAATTTCTGTGTTTCATCGTCAATGAGAACGTACAAGGGTTACACTAAACCTGAAGTGAAGTATCGGAATCTAAAACTAGACTCACAGGAGAGGTTCAAATCATCGAAATGGAGAGGGTCAGTCCTCTTGTACTTAATTCGGTATTGTGCCTTTTGTATTAAATTCGGATGCAATGTCTGAGTTTCATCGTCAATAAGAAGGTGCAAGGTATACAGTAAAGCTGAAGGGAAGCATCTGAATCTAAAACTGGACTCAAAGGAGACGTTCAAATCATAGAAAGTGAGAGTGTCAGTCCTCTTTTACTTAAGTCGGCATTGTGCCTTTTGTATTAAATTCCGATGAAATTTCTGCGTTTCATCGTCAATAAGAAGGTCCAAGGGATACAGTGAACCTGAAGTGAGGCATCGGAATCTAAAACTGGACTCACAGGAGGGGTTCAAATCATAGAAAGGGAGAGTGTCAGTCCTCTTGTACTTAAGTCGGCATTGTGCCTTTTGTATTAAATTCGGATGCAATTTCTGTGTTTCATCGTCAATAAGAAGGGGCAAGGTATACAATAAACCTGAAGTGAAGCATCGGAATCTGAAACTGGACTCACAGGAGAGGTTCAAATCATAGAAAGGGAGAGTGACAGTCCTCTTTTACTTAAGTCGGCATTGTGCCTTTTGTATTAAATTCCGATGAAATTTCTGTGTTTCATCGTCAATAAGAAGGTGCAAGGTATACATTAAACCTGAAGTGAAGCATTGGACTCTAAAACTGGACTCACAGGAGAGGTTCAAATCATAGAAAGAGAGAGTGACAGTGCTCTTTTACTTAAATCGGCATTGTGCCTTTTCTATTAAATTCCGATGAAATTTCTGTGTTTCATCGTCAATAACAAGGTGCAAGGTATACTGTAAACCTGAAGTGAAGCATCGGAATCTAAAACTGGACTCACAGGAGAGGTTCAAATCATAGAAAGTGAGAGTGTCAGACCTCTTTTACTTAAGTCGGCATTGTGCCTTTTGTATTAAATTCCGATGAAATTTCTGCGTTTCATCGTCAATAAGAAGGTCCAAGGGATACAGTGAACCTGAAGTGAGGCATCGGAATCTAAAACTGGACTCACAGGAGAGGTTCAAATCATAGAAAGTGAGAGTGTCAGTCCTCTTGTACTTAAGTCGGCATTGGGCCTCTTGTATTAAATTCGGATGCAATTTCAGTGTGTCATCGTCAATAAGAAGGTGCAAGGTATACAGTAAACCTGAAGTGAAGCATCGGAATCTAAAACCGGACTCACAGGAGAGGTTCAAATCATACAAAGACAGAGTGACAGTCCTCTTTCACTTAAGTCGGCATTGCGCCTTTTGTATTAAAATCCGATGAAATTTCTGTGTTTCATCGTCAATGAGAAGGTACAAGGGTTACAGTAAACCTGAAGTGAAGTATCGGAATATAAAACTGGACTCACAGGAGAGGTTCAAATCATAGAAATGGAGAGGGTCAGTCCTCTTGTACTTAAGTCGGTATTGTGCCTTTTGTATTAAATTCGGATGCAATGTCTGAGTTTCATCGTCAATAAGAAGGTGCAAGGTATACAGTAAACCTGAAGTGAAGCATCTGAATCTAAAACTGGACTCACAGGAGACGTTCAAATCATAGAAAGTGAGAGTGTCAGTCCTCTTTTACTTAAGTCGGCATTGTGCCTTTTGTATTAAATTCCGATGAAATTTCTGCGTTTCATCGTCAATTAGAAGGTCCAAGGGATACAGTGAACCTGAAGTGAGGCATCGGAATCTAAAACTGGACTCACAGGAGGGGTTCAAATCATAGAAAGGGAGAGTGTCAGTCCTCTTGTACTTAAGTCGGCATTGTGCCTTTTGTATTAAATTCGGATGCAATTTCTGTGTTTCATCGTCAATAAGAAGGGGCAAGGTATACAGTAAACCTGAAGTGAAGCATCGGAATCTGAAACTGGACTCACAGGAGAGGTTCAAATCATAGAAAGGGAGAGTGACAGTCCTCTTTTACTTAAGTCGGCATTGTGCCTTTTGTATTAAATTCCGATGAAATTCCTGTGTTTCATCGTCAATAAGAAGGTGCAAGGTATACATTAAACCTGAAGTGAAGCATTGGACTCTAAAACTGGACTCACCTGAGAGGTTCAAATCATAGAAAGAGAGAGTGACAGTGCTCTTTTACTTAAATCGGCATTGTGCCTTTTCTATTAAATTCCGATGAAATTTCTGTGTTTCATCGTCAATAAGAAGGTGCAAGGTATACAGTAAACCTGAAGTGAAGCAACGGAATCTAAAACTGGATACACAGGAGAGATTCAAATCATAGAAAGTGAGAGTGTCAGTCCTCTTGTATTTAAGTCGGCATTGTGCTTTTTGTATTAAATTCCGATGCAATTTCTGTGTTTCATCGTCAACAAGAAGGTGCAAGGTATACAGTAAACCTGAAGTGAAGCATCGGAATCTAAAACTGGACTCACAGGACAGGTTCAAATAACACAAAGACTGAGTGACAGTCCTCTTTTACTTATGTCGGCATTGTGCCTTTTGTATTAAATTCCTATGAAATTACTGTGTTTCATCGTCAATAAGAAAGTCCAAGGGATACAGTAAATCTGAAGTGAAGCATCGGAATCTAATACTGGACTCACAGGAGAGGTTCAAATCATAGAAATGGAGTGTGTCAGTCCTCTTGTACTTAAGTCGGTATTGTGCCTTTTGTATTAAATTTGGATGCAATTTCTGTGTTTCATCGTCAATAAGAATTTGCAAGGTATACAGTAAACCTGAAGTGAAGCATCTGAATCTAAAACTGGACTCACAGGAGAGGTTCAAATCGTAGATAGTGAGAGTGTCAGACCTCTTGTACTTAAGTCGGCATTGTGCCTTTTGTATTAATTCCGATGCAATGTCTGTGTTTCATCGTCAATAAGAAGGAGCAAGGTATACAGTAAACCTGAAGTGAAGCAACGGAATGTAAAACTGGAATCACAGGAGAGATTCAAATCATAGAAAGTGAGAGTGTCAATGCTCTTGTATTTAAGTCGGCATTGTGCCTTTTGTATTAAATTCCGATGCAATTTCTGTGTTTCATCGTCAATAAGAAGGTGCAAGGTATACAGTAAACCTGAAGTGAAGCATCGGAATCTAAAACTGGACTCACAGGAGAGGTTCAAATCATAGAAAGTGTGAGTGTCAGTCCCCTTGTACATTAGTCGGCATTGTGCCTTTTGTATTAAATTCCGATGCAATTTCTGTGTTTCATCGTCAATAAGAAGGTGCAAGGTATACAGTAAACCTGAAGTGAACCATCGGAATCTAAAACTGCACTCACAGGAGAGGTTGAAATCTTAGAAAGTGAGAGTGTCAGTCCTCTTGTACTTAAGTCGGCATGGTGACTTTTGCATTAAATTCCGATGCAATTTCTGTGTTTCATCGTCAATAAGAAGGTGGAAGGTATACAGTAAACCTGAAGTGAAGCCACGGAATCTAAAACTGGACTCACAGGAGAGGCTCAAAACATAGAAAGAGAGAGTGACAGTCCTCTTTTACTTAAGTCGGCATTGTGCCTTTTGTATTAAATACCGGAGAAATTTGTGTGTTTCATCGTCAATAAGAAGGTCCTAGGGATGCAATAAACCTGAAGTGAAGCATCGGAGTCTAAAACTGGACTCACAGGAGAGGTTCAAATCATAGAATGAAGAAGTGTCAGTCCTTGTGCCTTTAAGTCGTCATTGTGCCTTTTGTATTAAATTTGTATTCAATTTCTGTGTTTCAACGTCAATAAGAAGGTGCAAGTTATACAGTAAACCTGAAGTGAAGCATCGGAATCTAAAACTGGACTCACAGGAGGGGTTCAAATCATAGAAAGTGAGAGTGTCAGTACTCATGTACTTAAGTTGGCATTGTGCCTTTTGTATTAAATACGGATGCATTTTCTGTGTTTCATCGTCAATAAGAAGGAGCAAGGTATACAGTAAACCTGAAGTGAAGCATCGGAATCTACAACTGGAATCACAGGAGAGGTTCAAACCATAGAAAGAGAGCGTGACAGTCCTCTTTCACTTAAGTCGGCATTGTGCCTTTTGTATTAAATTGCGATGAAATTTCTGTGTTTCATCGCCAATAAGAAGGTGCAAGGTGAACAGTACACCTGAAGTGAACGATCGGAATCTAAAACTGGACTCACAGGAGAGGTTCAAATCATAGGTAGTGAGAGTGTCAGTCCTCTTGTACATAAGTCGGCATTGTGCCTTTTGTATTAAATTCGGGTGCAATTTCTGTGTTTCATCGTCAATAAGAGGGTGCAAGGTATACAGTAAACCTGAAGTGAAGCATCGGAATCTAAAACTGGACTCACAGGAGAGGTTCAAATCATAGAAAGTGAGAGTGTCAGTCCTCTTGTACATAAGTCGGCATTGTTCCTTTTGTAATAAACTCGGATGCTATTTCTGTGTTTCATCGTCAATAAGATGGTGCAAGGTATACAGTAAACCTGAAGTGAAGCATCGGAATCTAAAACTGGAATAACAGGAGAGGTTCAAATCATAGAAAGTGAGACTGTCAGTCTTCTTGTATTTAAGTCGGCATTGTGCCATTTGTATTAAATTCCGATGCAATTTCTGTATTTCATCGTCAATAAGAAGGTGCAAGGTATACAGTAAACCTGAAGTGAAGCATCGGAATCTTAAACTGGACTCACAGGACAGGGTTCAAATCATAGAAAGAGAGAGTGACAGTCCTCTTGTACTTAAGTCAGCATTGTGCCTTTTGTATTAAATTCCGATGAAATTTCTGTGTTTCATCGTCAATAAGAAGGTACTTGGGATACAGTAAACCTGAAGTGAAGCATCGGAATCAAAAACTGGACTCACAGGAGAGGTTCAAATCATAGAAAGGGAAAGTGTCAGTCCTCTTGTACTAAAGTCGGCATTGTGCCTTTTGTATTAAATTCGGATGCAATTTCTGTGTTTCATCGTCAATAAGTTGGTGCAAGGTATACATTAAACCTGAAGTGAAGCATCGGAATCGAAAACTGGACTGACAAGAGAGGTTCAAATAATAGAGAGAGAGAGTGACACTCCTCTTTTACTTAAGTCGGTATTGTGCATTTTGTGTGAAAATTCGTTGAAATTTCTGTGGTTCATCGTCAATAAGAAGGTGCAAGGTATACAGTAAACCTGAAGTGAGGCATCGGAATCTAAAACTGGACTCACAGGAGAGGTTCAAATCATAGAATGTGAGAGTGTCAGTCCTCTTGTACTTAAGTCGGCATTGTGCCTTTTGTAATAAATTCGGATGCAATTTCTGTGTTTTATCGTCAATACACAGGTGCAAGGTATACAGTAAACCTGAAGTGATGCATCGGAATCTAAAACTGGACTCACAGGAGAGGTTCAAACCATAGAAAGGGAGAGGGTCAGTTCTATTGTACTTAAGTCGGTATTGTGCCTTTTGTATTAAATTCGGATACAATTTCTGTGTTTTTTATCGTCAATAAGAAGGTGCAAGGTATACAGTAAACCTGAAGTGAATCATCGGAATCTAAAACTGAAATCACAGGCGAGGTTCAATTCATAGAAAGAGAGAGTGACAGTTCTCTTTTACTTAAGTCGGCAATGTGCCCTTTGTATTAAATTCCGTTGAAATTTCTGTGTTTCATCGTCAATAAGAAGGTGCAAGGTATACAGTAAACCTGAAGTGAAACATCGGAATCTAAAACTGGACTCACAGGAGAGGTTCAAATCATAGAAAGTGAGAGTGTCAGTCCTCTTGTACTTAAGTCAGCATTGTGCCTTTTGTATTATATTCGGATGCAATTTCTGTGTTTCATCGTCAATTATAAGGAGCAAGGTATACAGTAAACCTGAAGGGAAGCATCGGAATCTAAAATGGGACTCTCAGGAAATTTCAAATCATACAAAGACAGAGTGACAGTCCTCTTTTACTTAAGTCGGCATTGTGCCTTTTGCATTAAATTCCGATGAAATTTCTGTGTTTCATCGTCAATTAGAAAGTCCAAGGGATACAGTAAATCTGAAGTGAAGCATCTGAATCTAAAACAGGACTCACAGGAGAGGTTCAAATCATAGATAGTGAGAGTGTCAGTCCGCTTGTACTTAAGTTGGCATTGTGCCTTTTGTAATAATTCCGATGCAATTTCTGTGTTTCATCGTCAATAAGAAGGTGCAAGGTATACAGTAAACCTGAAGTGAAGCAACGGAATCTAAAACTGGAATCACAGGAGAGATTCAAATCATAGGATGTGAGAGTGTCAGTCCTCTTGTATTTAAATCGGCATTGTGCCTTTTGTATTAAATACCGATGCAATTTCTGTGTTTCATCGTCAATAAGAAGGTGCAAGGTATACAGTAAACCTGAAGTGAAGCATGGAATCTAAAACTGGACTGACAGGAGAGGTTCAAATCATAGAAAGTAAGAGTGTCAGTCCTCTTGTACTTAAGTCGGCATTGTGCCTTTTGTATTAAATTCCGATGCAATTTCTGTGTTTCATCGTCAATAAGAAGATGCAAGGTATACAGTAAACCTGAAGTGAAGCATCGGAATCTAAAACTGGACTCACAGGAGAGGTTCAAATCATAGAAAGTGAGAGTATCAGTCCTCTTGTACTTAAGTCGGCATTGTGCTTTTGTATTAAATTCCGATGCAATTTCTGTGTTTCATCGTCAATAAGAAGGTGCAAGGTATACAGTAAACCTGAAGTGAAGCCACGGAATCTAAAACTGGACTCACAGGAGAGGTTCAAATCATAGAAAGAGAGAGTGACAGTCCTCTTTTACTTAAGTCGGCATTGTGCATTTTGTATTAAATTCCGGAGAAATTTCTGTGTTTCATCGTCAAAAAGAAGGTCCTAGGGATACAGTAAACCTCAAGTGAAGCATCGGAGTCTAAAACTGGACTCACAAGAGAGGCTCAAATCATAGAAAGGGAAAGTGTCAGTACTCTTGTACTTAAGTCGGCATTGTGACTTTTGTATTAAATACGGATGCAATTTCTGTGTTTCATCGTCAATAAGAAGGTGCAAGGTATACAGTAAACCTGAAGTGAAGCATCGGAATCTAAAACTGGACTCACAGGAGAGGTTCAAATCATAGAAACTGAGAGTGTCAGTCCTCTTGTACATAAGTCGGCATTGTGCCTTTTGTATTAAATTCGGGTGCAATGTCTGTGTTTCATCGTCAATAAGAAAGTGCAAGGTATACAGTAAACCTGAAGTGAAGCATCGTAATCTAAAACTGGACTCACACGAGAGGTTCAAATCATAGAAAATGAGAGTGTCAGTCCTCTTGTACTTAAGTCGGCATTGTGCCTTTTGTAATAAATTCGGATGCAATTTCTGTGTTTCATCGTCAATACGAAGGTGCAAGTTATATAGTAAACCTGAAGTGATGCTTCGGAATCTAAAACTGGACTCACAGGAGAGGTTCAAACCATAGAAAGGGAGAGGGTCAGTTCTATTGTACTTAAGTCGGTATTGTGCCTTTTGTATTAAATTCAGATGCAATTTCTGTGTTTCATCGTCAGTAAGAAGGTGCAAGGTATACAGTAAACCTGAAGTGAAGCATCGGAATCTAAAACTAGAATCACAGGAGAGGTTCAAATCATAGAAAGTGAGACTGTCAGTCCTCTTGTATTTAAGTCGGCATTGTGCCTTTTGTATTAAATTCCGATGCAATTTCTGTGTTTCATCGTCAATAAGAAGGTGCACGGTATACAGTAAACCTGAAGTGAAGCATCGGAATCTAAAACTGGACTCACAGGTGAGGTTCAAATCATAGAAAGTGAGAGTGTCAGTCCTCTTGTACATAAGTCGGCATTGTGCCTTTTGTATTAAATTCGGGTGCAATTTCTGTGTTTCATCGTCAATTAGAAGGAGCAAGGTATACAGTAAACCTGAAGTGAAGCATCGGAATCTAAAAGTGGACTCACAGGAGAGGTTCAAATCATAGAAAGTGAAAGTGTCAGTCCTCTTGTACTAAAGTCGGCATTGTGCCTTTTGTATTAAATTCCGATGCAATTTCTGTGTTTCATTGTCAATAAGAAGGTGCAAGGTATACAGTAAACCTGAAGTGAAGCATCGGAATCTAAAACTAGAATCACAGGAGAGGTTCAAATCATAGAAAATGAGAGTGTCAGTCCTCTTGTACATAAGTCGGTATTGTTCCTTTTGTATTAAATTCCGATGCAATTTCTGTGTTCCATCGTCAATAAGAAGGTGCCAGGTATACAGTGAACCTGAAGTGAAGCATCGGAATCTAATACTGGACTCACAGGAGAGGTTCAAATCATAGAAAGTGAGAGTGTCAGTCCTCTTGTACTTAAGTCGGCATCGTGCCTTTTGTATTAAATTCCGATGAAATTTCTGTGTTTCATCGTCAATAAGAAGGTACTAGGGATACAGTAAACCTGAAGTGAAGCATCGGAATCTAAAACTGGACTCTCAGGACAGGGTTCAAATCATAGAAAGAGAGAGTGACAGTCCTCTTTTCCTTAAGTCGGCATTGTGCCTTTTGTATTAAATTCCGATGAAATTTCTGTGTTTCATCGTCAATAAGAAGGTACTAGGGATACAGTAAACCTGAAGTGACGCATCGGAATCTAAAACTGGACTCACAGGAGAGGTTCAAATCATAGAAAGGGAAAGTGTCAGTCCTCTTGTACTAAAGTCGGCATTGTGCCTTTTGTATTAAATTCGGATGAAATTTCTGTGTTACATCGTCAATAAGAAGGTGCAAGGTATACATTAAACCTGAAGTGAAGCATCGGAATCGAAAACTGGACTCACAGGAGAGGTTCAAATCATAGAGAGAGTGACACTCCTCTTTTACTTAAGTCGTCATTGTGCCTTTTGTGTGAATTCCGTTGAAATTTCTGTGTTTCATCGTCAATAAGAAGGTTCAAGGTATACAGTAAACCTGAAGTGAAGCATCGGAATCTAAAACTGGACTCACAGGAGAGGTTCAAATCATAGAAAGTGAGAGTTTCAGTCCGCTTGTACTTAAGTCGGCATCGTGCCTTTTGTATTAAATTCCGATGCAATTTCTGTGTTTCATCGTCAATAAGAAGGTGCCAGGTATACAGTGAACCTGAAGTGAAGCATCGGAATTTAAAACTGGACTCACGGGATAGGTTCAAACCATGGAAAGTGAGAGTGTAAGTCCTCTTGTACTTAAGTCAGCATTGTGCCTTTTGTAATAAATTCGGATGCAATTTCTGTGTTTCATCGTCAATACAAAGGTGCAAGGTATACAGTAAACCTGAAGTGATGCATCGGAATCTAAAACTGGATTCACAGGAGAGGTTCAAACCATAGAATGGGAGAGTGTCAGTTCTATTGTACTTAAGTCGGTATTGTGCCTTTTGTATTAAATTCCGTTGAAGTTTCTGTGTTTCATCGTCAATAAGAAGGTGCAAGATATACAGTAAACCTGAAGTGAAACATCGGAATCTAAAACAGGACTCACAGGAGAGGTTCAAATCATAGAAACTGAGAGTGTCAGTCCTCTTGTACTTAAGTCGGCATTGTGCCTTTTGTATTAAATTCGGATGGAATTTCTGTGTTTCATCGTCAATAAGAAGGTGCGAGGTATACAGTAAACCTGAAGTTAAGCATCGGAATCTAAAACTGGACTCACAGGAGAGGTTCAAATCATAGAAAGAGAGAGTGACAGTCCTCTTGTACTTAAGTCGGCATTGTGCCTTTTGTATGAAATTCGGATGCAATTTCTGTGTTTCATCGTCAATAAGAAGGTGCAAGGTATACAGTAAACCTGAAGTGAAGCATCGGAATCTAAAACTGGACTCACAGGAGAGGTTCAAATCATAGAAAGAGAGAGTGACAGTCCTCTTTTACTTAAGTCGGCATTGTGCCTTTTGTGTTAAATTCCGTTGAATTTCTGTGTTTCATCGTCAATAAGAAGGTGCAAGGTATACAGTAAACCTGAAGTGAAGCATCGGAATCTAAAACTGGACTCACAGGAGAGGTTCAGATCATAGAAAGAGAGAGTGACAGTCCTATTTTACTTAAGTCGGCATTGTGCCTTTTGTTTTAAATTCCGATGAAATTTCTGTGTTTCATCGTCAATAAGAAGGTACTAGGGATACAGTAAACCTGAAGTGGAGCATCGGAATCTAAAACTGGACTCACAGGAGAGGTTCAAATCATAGAAAGGGAAAGTGTCAGTCCTCTTGTACTTAAGTCGGCATTGTGCCTTTTGTATTAAATTTGGATGCAATTTCTGTGTTTCATCGTCAACAAGAAGGTGCAAGGTATACAGTAAACCTGAAGTGAAGCATCGGAATCGAAAACTGGGCGCACAGGAGAGGTTCAAATCATAGAGAGAGAGAGTGACAGTCCTCTTTTACTTAAGTCGGCATTGTGCTTTTTGTGTTAAATTCCGTTGAAATTTCTGTGTTTCATCGTCAATAAGAAGGTGCAAGGTATAAAGTAAACCTGAAGTGTAGCATCGGAATCTAAAACTGGACACACAGGAGAGGTTCAAATCATAGAAAGTGAGAGTGTCAGTTCTCTTGTACTTAAGTCGGCATTGGGCCTTTTGTATTAAATTCCTATGCAAGTTCTGTGTTTCATCGTCAATAAGAAGGTCCAAGGAATACAGTGAACCTGAAGTGAAGCATCGGAATCTAAAACTGGACTCACAGGAGAGGTTCAAATCATAGAAAGTGAGAGTGTCAGACCTCTTGTACTTAAGTCGGCATTGTGCCTTTTGTAATAAATTCGAATGCAATTTCTGTGTTTCATCGTCGATACGAAGGTGCAAGGTATACAGTAAACCGGAAGTGATGCATCGGAATCTAAAACTGGACTCACAGGAGTGGTACAAACCATAGAAAGGGAGAGGGTCAGTTCTATTGTACTTAAGTCGGTATTGTGCCTTTTGTATTAAATTCGGATGCGATTTCTGTGTTTCATCGTCAATAAGAAATTGCAAGGTATACAGTAAACCTGAAGTGAAGCATCGGAATCTAAAACTGGACTCACAGGAGAGGTTCAAATCATAGAAAGAGAGAGTGACAGTCCTCTTTTACTTAAGTCGGCATTGTGCCTTTTGTATTAAATTCCGATGAAATTTCTGTGTTTCATCGTCAATAAGAAGGTCCTAGCGATACAGTAAACCAGAAGTGAAGCATCGGAATCTAAAACTGGACTCACAGGAGAGGTTCAAATCATAGAAAGAGAGAGTGACAGTCCTATTTTACTTAAGTCGGCATTGTGCCTTTTGTTTTAAATTCCGATGAAATTTCTGTGTTTCATCGTCAATAAGAAGGTACTAGGGATACAGTAAACCTGAAGTGAAGCATCGGAATCTAAAACTGGACTCACAGGAGAGGTTCAAATCATAGAAACGGAAAGTGTCAGTCCTCTTGTACTTAAGTCGGCATTGTGCCTTTTGTATTAAATTTGGATGCAATTTCTGTGTTTCATCGTCAACAAGAAGGTGCAAGGTATACAGTAAACCTGAAGTGAAGCATCGGAATCGAAAACTGGGCGCACAGGAGAGGTTCAAATCATAGAGAGAGAGAGAGTGACAGTCCTCTTTTACTTAAGTCGGCATTGTGCTTTTTGTGTTAAATTCCGTTGAAATTTCTGTGTTTCATCGTCAATAAGAAGGTCCAAGGAATACAGTGAAACTGAAGTGAAGCATCGGAATCTAAAACTGGACTCACAGGAGAGGTTCAAATCATAGAAACTGAGAGTGTCAGACCTCTTGTACTTAAGTCGGCATTGTGCCTTTTGTATTAAATTCGAATGCAATTTCTGTGTTTCATCGTCGATACGAAGGTGCAAGGTATACAGTAAACCGGAAGTGATGCATCGGAATAAAAACTGGACTCACAGGAGTGGTACAAACCATAGAAAGTGAGAGGGTCAGTTCTATTGTACTTAAGTCGGTATTGTGCCTTTTGTATTAAATTCGGATGCGATTTCTGTGTTTCATCGTCAATAAGAAATTGCAAGGTATAGAGTAAACCTGAAGTGAAGCATCGGAATCTAAAACTGGACTCACAGGAGAGGTTCAAATCATAGAAAGAGAGAGTGACAGTCCTCTTTTACTTAAGTCGGCATTGTGCCTTTTGTATTAAATTCGGATGCAATTTCTGTGTTTCATCGTCAATACGAAGGTGCAAGTTATATAGTAAACCTGAAGTGAAGCATCGGAATCTAAAACTGGACTCACAGGAGAGGTTCAAATCATAGAAAGTGAGAGTGTCAGTCCTCTTGTACATAAGTCGGCATTGTGCTTTTTGTATTAAATTCCGATGCAATTTCTGTGTTTCATCGTCAATAAGAAGGTGCAAGGTATACAGTAAACCTGAAGTGAAGCATCGGAATCTAAAACTGGACTCACAGGAGAGGTTCAAATCATAGAAAGTGAGAGTGTCAGTCCTCTTGTACATAAGTCGGCATTGTGCCTTTTGTATTAAATTCGGGTGCAATTTCTGTGTTTCATCGTCAATTAGAAGGTGCAAGGTGTACAGTAAACCTGAAGTGAAGCATCGGAATCTAAAAGTGGACTCACAGGAGAGGTTCAAATCATAGAAAGTGAAAGTGTCAGTCCTCTTGTACTTAAGTCGGCATTGTGCCTTTTGTATTAAATTCCGATGCAATTTCTGTGTTTCATCGTCAATAAGAAGGTGCAAGGTATACAGTAAACCTGAAGTGAAGCATCGGAATCTAAAACTGGAATCACAGGAGAGGTTCAAATCATAGAAAATGAGAGTGTCAGTCCTCTTGTACATAAGTCGGTATTGTTCCTTTTGTATTTAATTCCGATGCAATTTCTGTGTTCCATCGTCAATAAGAAGGTGCCAGGTAAACAGTGAACCTGAAGTGAAGCATCGGAATCTAATACTGGACTCACAGGAGAGGTTCAAATCATAGAAAGTGAGAGTGTCAGTCCTCTTGTACTTAAGTCGGCATTGTGCTTTTGTATTAAATTCGGATGGAATTTCTGTGTTTCATCGTCAATAAGAAGGTGCGAGGTATACAGTAAACCTGATGTGAAGCATCGGAATCTAAAACTGGACTCACAGGAGAGGTTCAAATCATAGAAAGAGAGAGTGACAGTCCTCTTGTACTTAAGTCGGCATTGTGCCTTTTGTATTAAATTCGGATGCAATTTCTGTGTTTCATCGTCAATAAGAAGGTGCAAGGTATACAGTAAACCTGAAGTGAAGCATCGGAATCTAAAACTGGACTCACAGGAGAGGTTCAAATCATAGAAAGAGAGAGTGACAGTCCTCTTTTACTTAAGTCGGCATTGTGCCTTTTGTGTTAAATTCCGTTGAAATTTCTGTGTTTCATCGTCAATAAGAAGGTGCAAGGTATACAGTAAACCTGAAGTGAAGCATCGGAATCTAAAACTGGACTCACAGGAGAGGTTCAAATCATAGAAAGAGAGAGTGACAGTCCTATTTTACTTAAGTCGGCATTGTGCCTTTTGTTTTAAATTCCGATGAAATTTCTGTGTTTCATCGTCAATAAGAAGGTACTAGGGATACAGTAAACCTGAAGTGGAGCATCGGAATCTAAAACTGGACTCACAGGAGAGGTTCAAATCATAGAAAGGGAAAGTGTCAGTCCTCTTGTACTTAAGTCGGCATTGTGCCTTTTGTATTAAATTTGGATGCAATTTCTGTGATTCATCGTCAACAAGAAGGTGCAAGGTATACAGTAAACCTGAAGTGAAGCATCGGAATCGAAAACTGGGCGCACAGGAGAGGTTCAAATCATAGAGAGAGAGAGTGACAGTCCTCTTTTACTTAAGTCGGCATTGTGCTTTTTGTGTTAAATTCCGTTGAAATTTCTGTGTTTCATCGTCAATAAGAAGGTGCAAGGTATAAAGTAAACCTGAAGTGTAGCATCGGAATCTAAAACTGGACACACAGGAGAGGTTCAAATCATAGAAAGTGAGAGTGTCAGTTCTCTTGTACTTAAGTCGGCATTGTGCCTTTTGTATTAAATTCCTATGCAAGTTCTGTGTTTCATCGTCAATAAGAAGGTCCAAGGAATACAGTGAACCTGAAGTGAAGCATCGGAATCTAAAACTGGACTCACAGGAGAGGTTCAAATCATAGAAAGTGAGAGTGTCAGACATCTTGTACTTAAGTCGGCATTGTGCCTTTTGTATTAAATTCGAATGCAATTTCTGTGTTTCATCTTCGATACGAAGGTGCAAGGTATACAGTAAACCGGAAGTGATGCATCGGAATCTAAAACTGGACTCACGGGAGTGGTACAAACCATAGAAAGGGAGAGGGTAAGTTCTATTGTACTTAAGTCGGTATTGTGCCTTTTGTATTAAATTCGGATGCGATTTCTGTGTTTCATCGTCAATAAGAAATTGCAAGGTATACAGTAAACCTGAAGTGAAGCATCGGAATCTAAAACTGGACTCACAGGAGAGGTTCAAATCATAGAAAGAGAGAGTGACAGTCCTCTTTTACTTAAGTCGGCATTGTGCCTTTTGTATTAAATTCCGATGAAATTTCTGTGTTTCATCGTCAATACGAAGGTGCAAGTTATATAGTAAACCTGAAGTGATGCTTCGGAATCTAAAACTGGACTCACAGGAGAGGTTCAAACCATAGAAAGGGAGAGGGTCAGTTCTATTGTACTTAAGTCGGTATTGTGCCTTTTGTATTAAATTCAGATGCAATTTCTGTGTTTCATCGTCAATAAAAAGGTGCAAGGTATACAGTAAACCTGAAGTGAAGCATCGGAATCTAAAACAAGAATCACAGGAGAGGTTCAAATCATAGAAAGTGAGACTGTCAGTCCTCTTGTATTTAAGTCGGCATTGTGCTTTTTGTATTAAATTCCGATGCAATTTCTGTGTTTCATCGTCAATGAGAAGGTGCAAGGTATACAGTAAACCTGAAGTGAAGCATCGGAATCTAAAACTGGACTCACAGGAGAGGTTCAAATCATAGAATGTGAGAGTGTCAGTCCTCTTGTACATAAGTCGGCATTGTGCCTTTTGTATTAAATTCCGATGCAATTTCTGTGTTTCATCGTCAATAAGAAGGTGCAAGGTATACAGTAAACCTGAAGTGAAGCATCGGAATCTAAAACTGGACTCACAGGAGAGGTTCAAATCATAGAAAGTGAGAGTGTCAGTCCTCTTGTACATAAGTCGGCATTGTGCCTTTTGTATTAAATTCGGGTGCAATTTCTGTGTTTCATCGTCAATTAGAAGGTGCAAGGTGTACAGTAAACCTGAAGTGAAGCATCGGAATCTAAAAGTGGACTCACAGGAGAGGTTCAAATCATAGAAAGTGAAAGTGTCAGTCCTCTTGTACTTAAGTCGGCATTGTGCCTTTTGTATTAAATTCCGATGCAATTTCTGTGTTTCATCGTCAATAAGAAGGTGCAAGGTATACAGTAAACCTGAAGTGAAGCATCGGAATCTAAAACTGGAATCACAGGAGAGGTTCAAATCATAGAAAATGAGAGTGTCAGTCCTCTTGTACATAAGTCGGTATTGTTCCTTTTGTATTTAATTCCGATGCAATTTCTGTGTTCCATCGTCAATAAGAAGGTGCCAGGTATACAGTGAACCTGAAGTGAAGCATCGGAATCTAATACTGGACTCACAGGAGAGGTTCAAATCATAGAAAGTGAGAGTGTCAGTCCTCTTGTACTTAAGTCGGCATTGTGCCTTTTGTATTAAATTCGGATGGAATTTCTGTGTTTCATCGTCAATAAGAAGGTGCGAGGTATACAGTAAACCTGATGTGAAGCATCGGAATCTAAAACTGGACTCACAGGAGAGGTTCAAATCATAGAAAGAGAGAGTGACAGTCCTCTTGTACTTAAGTCGGCATTGTGCCTTTTGTATTAAATTCGGATGCAATTTCTGTGTTTCATCGTCAATAAGAAGGTGCAAGGTATACAGTAAACCTGAAGTGAAGCATCGGAATCTAAAACTGGACTCACAGGAGAGGTTCAAATCATAGAAAGAGAGAGTGACAGTCCTCTTTTACTTAAGTCGGCATTGTGCCTTTTGTGTTAAATTCCGTTGAAATTTCTGTGTTTCATCGTCAATAAGAAGGTGCAAGGTATACAGTAAACCTCAAGTGAAGCATCGGAATCTAAAACTGGACTCACAGGAGAGGTTCAAATCATAGAAAGAGAGAGTGACAGTCCTATTTTACTTAAGTCGGCATTGTGCCTTTTGTTTTAAATTCCGATGAAATTTCTGTGTTTCATCGTCAATAAGAAGTTACTAGGGATACAGTAAACCTGAAGTGGAGCATCGGAATCTAAAACTGGACTCACAGGAGAGGTTCAAATCATAGAAAGGGAAAGTGTCAGTCCTCTTGTACTTAAGTCGGCATTGTGCCTTTTGTATTAAATTTGGATGCAATTTCTGTGATTCATCGTCAACAAGAAGGTGCAAGGTATACAGTAAACCTGAAGTGAAGCATCGGAATCGAAAACTGGGCGCACAGGAGAGGTTCAAATCATAGAGAGAGAGAGTGACAGTCCTCTTTTACTTAAGTCGGCATTGTGCTTTTTGTGTTAAATTCCGTTGAAATTTCTGTGTTTCATCGTCAATAAGAAGGTGCAAGGTATAAAGTAAACCTGAAGTGTAGCATCGGAATCTAAAACTGGACACACAGGAGAGGTTCAAATCATAGAAAGTGAGAGTGTCAGTTCTCTTGTACTTAAGTCGGCATTGTGCCTTTTGTATTAAATTCCTATGCAAGTTCTGTGTTTCATCGTCAATAAGAAGGTCCAAGGAATACAGTGAACCTGAAGTGAAGCATCGGAATCTAAAACTGGACTCACAGGAGAGGTTCAAATCATAGAAAGTGAGAGTGTCAGACATCTTGTACTTAAGTCGGCATTGTGCCTTTTGTATTAAATTCGAATGCAATTTCTGTGTTTCATCTTCGATACGAAGGTGCAAGGTATACAGTAAACCGGAAGTGATGCATCGGAATCTAAAACTGGACTCACAGGAGTGGTACAAACCATAGAAAGGGAGAGGGTCAGTTCTATTGTACTTAAGTCGGTATTGTGCCTTTTGTATTAAATTCGGATGCGATTTCTGTGTTTCATCGTCAATAAGAAATTGCAAGGTATACAGTAAACCTGAAGTGAAGCATCGGAATCTAAAACTGGACTCACAGGAGAGGTTCAAATCATAGAAAGAGAGAGTGACAGTCCTCTTTTACTTAAGTCGGCATTGTGCCTTTTGTATTAAATTCCGATGAAATTTCTGTGTTTCATCGTCAATACGAAGGTGCAAGTTATATAGTAAACCTGAAGTGATGCTTCGGAATCTAAAACTGGACTCACAGGAGAGGTTCAAACCATAGAAAGGGAGAGGGTCAGTTCTATTGTACTTAAGTCGGTATTGTGCCTTTTGTATTAAATTCAGATGCAATTTCTGTGTTTCATCGTCAATAAAAAGGTGCAAGGTATACAGTAAACCTGAAGTGAAGCATCGGAATCTAAAACAAGAATCACAGGAGAGGTTCAAATCATAGAAAGTGAGACTGTCAGTCCTCTTGTATTTAAGTCGGCATTGTGCTTTTTGTATTAAATTCCGATGCAATTTCTGTGTTTCATCGTCAATAAGAAGGTGCAAGGTATACAGTAAACCTGAAGTGAAGCATCGGAATCTAAAACTGGACTCACAGGAGAGGTTCAAATCATAGAATGTGAGAGTGTCAGTCCTCTTGTACATAAGTCGGCATTGTGCCTTTTGTATTAAATTCCGATGCAATTTCTGTGTTTCATCGTCAATAAGAAGGTGCAAGGTATACAGTAAACCTGAAGTGAAGCATCGGAATGTAAAACTGGAATCACAGGAGAGGTTCAAATCATAGAAAATGAGAGTGTCAGTCCTCTTGTACATAAGTCGGTATTGTTCCTTTTGTATTTAATTCCGATGAAATCTCTGTGTTTCATCGTCAATAAGAAGGTGCAAGGTATACAGTGAACCTGAAGTGAAGCATCGGAATCTAAAACTGGATTCACAGGAGAGGTTCAAATCATAGAAAGAGAGAGTGACAGTCCTCTTGTACTTAAGTCGGCATTGTGCCTTTTGTATTAAATTCGGATGCAATTTCTGTGTTTCATCGTCAATAAGAAGGTGCAAGGTATACAGTAAACCTGAAGTGAAGCATCGGAATCTAAAACTGGACTCACAGGAGAGGTTCAAATCATAGAAAGAGAGAGTGACAGTCCTCTTTTACTTAAGTCGGCATTGTGCCTTTTGTGTTAAATTCCGTTGAAATTTCTGTGTTTCATCGTCAATAAGAAGGTGCAAGGTATACAGTAAACCTGAAGTGAAGCATCGGAATCTAAAACTGGACTCACAGGAGAGGTTCAAATCATAGAAAGAGAGAGTGACAGTCCTATTTTACTTAAGTCGGCATTGTGCCTTTTGTTTTAAATTCCGATGAAATTTCTGTGTTTCATCGTCAATAAGAAGGTACTAGGGATACAGTAAACCTGAAGTGGAGCATCGGAATCTAAAACTGGACTCACAGGAGAGGTTCAAATCATAGAAAGGGAAAGTGTCAGTCCTCTTGTACTTAAGTCGGCATTGTGCCTTTTGTATTAAATTTGGATGCAATTTCTGTGATTCATCGTCAACAAGAAGGTGCAAGGTATACAGTAAACCTGAAGTGAAGCATCGGAATCGAAAACTGGGCGCACAGGAGAGGTTCAAATCATAGAGAGAGAGAGTGACAGTCCTCTTTTACTTAAGTCGGCATTGTGCTTTTTGTGTTAAATTCCGTTGAAATTTCTGTGTTTCATCGTCAATAAGAAGGTGCAAGGTATAAAGTAAACCTGAAGTGTAGCATCGGAATCTAAAACTGGACACACAGGAGAGGTTCAAATCATAGAAAGTGAGAGTGTCAGTTCTCTTGTACTTAAGTCGGCATTGTGCCTTTTGTATTAAATTCCTATGCAAGTTCTGTGTTTCATCGTCAATAAGAAGGTCCAAGGAATACAGTGAACCTGAAGTGAAGCATCGGAATCTAAAACTGGACTCACAGGAGAGGTTCAAATCATAGAAAGTGAGAGTGTCAGACATCTTGTACTTAAGTCGGCATTGTGCCTTTTGTATTAAATTCGAATGCAATTTCTGTGTTTCATCGTCGATACGAAGGTGCAAGGTATACAGTAAACCGGAAGTGATGCATCGGAATCTAAAACTGGACTCACAGGAGTGGTACAAACCATAGAAAGGGAGAGGGTCAGTTCTATTGTACTTAAGTCGGTATTGTGCCTTTTGTATTAAATTCGGATGCGATTTCTGTGTTTCATCGTCAATAAGAAATTGCAAGGTATATAGTAAACCTGAGGTGAAGCATCGGAATCTAAAACTGGACTCACAGGAGAGGTTCAAATCATAGAAAGAGAGAGTGACAGTCCTCTTTTACTTAAGTCGGCATTGTGCCTTTTGTATTAAATTCCGATGAAATTTCTGTGTTTCATCGTCAATAAGAAGGTCCTAGGGATACAGTAAACCAGAAGTGAAGCATCGGAATCTAAAACTGGGCTCACAGGAGAGGTTCAAATCATAGAAAGGGAAAGTGTCAGACCTCTTGTACTTAAGTCGGCATTGTGCCTTTTGTATTAAATTCGGATGCAATTTCTGTGTTTCATCGTCAATACGAAGGTGCAAGTTATATAGTAAACCTGAAGTGATGCTTCGGAATCTAAAACTGGACTCACAGGAGAGGTTCAAACCATAGTAAGGGAGAGGGTCAGTTCTATTGTACTTAAGTCGGTATTGTGCCTTTTGTATTAAATTCAGATGCAATTTCTGTGTTTCATCGTCAATAAAAAGGTGCAAGGTATACAGTAAACCTGAAGTGAAGCATCGGAATCTAAAACAAGAATCACAGGAGAGGTTCAAATCATAGAAAGTGAGACTGTCAGTCCTCTTGTATTTAAGTCGGCATTGTGCTTTATGTATTAAATTCCGATGCAATTTCTGTGTTTCATCGTCAATAAGACGGTGCAAGGTATACAGTAAACCTGAAGTGAAGCATCGGAATCTAAAACTGGACTCACAGGAGAGGTTCAAATCATAGAATGTGAGAGTGTCAGTCCTCTTGTACATAAGTCGGCATTGTGCCTTTTGTATTAAATTCCGATGCAATTTCTGTGTTTCATCGTCAATAAGAAGGTGCAAGGTATACAGTAAACCTGAAGTGAAGCATCGGAATCTAAAACTGGAATCACAGGAGAGGTTCAAATCATAGAAAATGAGAGTGTCAGTCCTCTTGTACATAAGTCGGTATTGTTCCTTTTGTATTTAATTCCGATGAAATCTCTGTGTTTCATCGTCAATAAGAAGGTGCAAGGTATACAGTAAACCTGAAGTGAAGCATCGGAATCTAAAACAGGACTCACAGGACAGGGGTCAAATCATAGAAAGAGAGAGTGACAGTCCCCTTTTCCTGAAGTCGGCATTGTGCCTTTTGTATTAAATTCCGATGAAATTTCTGTGTTTCATCGTTAATAAGGAGGTACTAGGTATACAGTAAACCTGAAGTGAAGCATCGGAATCTAAAACTGGACTCACAGGAGAGGTTCAAATCATAGAAAGGGAAAGTGTCAGTCCTCTTGTACTAAAGTCGGCATTGTGCCTTTTGTATTAAATTCGGATGAAATATCTGTGTTACATCGTCAATAAGAAGGTGCAAGGTATACATTAAACCTGAAGTGAAGCATCGGAATCGAAAACTGGACTCACAGGAGAGGTTCAAATCATAGAGAGAGAGAGTGACACTCTTCTTTTACTAAAGTCGTCATTGTGCCTTTTGTGTAAATTCCGTTGAAATTTCTGTGTTTCATTGTCAATAAGAAGTTTCAAGGTATACAGTAAACCTGAAGTGAAGCATCGGAATCTAAAACTGGACTCACAGGAGAGGTTCAAATCATAGAAAGTGAGAGTGTCAGTCCTCTTGTACTTAAGTCGGCATCGTGCCTATTGTATTAAATTCCGATGCAATTTCTGTGTTTCATCGTCAATAAGAAGGTGCCAGGTATACAGTGAACCTGAAGTGAAGCATCGGAATTTAAAACTGGACTTACAGGAGAGGTTCAAATCATGGAAAGTGAGAGTGTAAGTCCTCTTGTACTTAAGTCAGCATTGTGCATTTTGTAATAAATTCGGATGCAATTTCTGTGTTTCATCGTCAATACAAAGGTGCAAGGTATACAGTAAACCTGAAGTGATGCATCGGAATCTAAAACTGGATTCACAGGAGAGGTTCAAACCATAGAAAGGGAGAGGGTGAGTTCTATTGTACTTAAGTCGGTATTGTGCCTTTTGTATTAAATTCCGTTGAAGTTTCTGTGTTTCATCGTCAATAAGAAGGTGCAAGATATACAGTAAACCTGAAGTGAAACATCGGAATCTAAAACAGGACTCACTGGAGAGGTTCAAATCATAGAAACTGAGAGTGTCAGTCCTCTTGTACTTAAGTCGGCATTGTGCCTTTTGTATTAAATTCGGATGGAATTTCTGTGTTTCATCGTCAATAAGAGTGTGCGAGGTATACAGTAAACCTGAACTGAAGCATCGGAATCTAAAAGTGGACTCACAGGAGTGGTTCAAATCATAGAAAGAGAGAGTGACAGTGTTCTTTTACTTAAGTCGGCATTGTGCCTTTTGTTTTAAATTCCGATGAAATTTCTGTGTTTCATCGTCAATAAGAAGGTACTAGGGATACAGTAAACCTGAAGTGAAGCATCGGAATCTAAAACTGGACTCACAGGAGAGGTTCAAATCATAGAAAGGGAAAGTGTCAGTCCTCTTGTACTTAAGTCAGCATTGTGCCTTTTGTATTAAATTGGGATGCAATTTCTGTGTTTCATCGTCTACAAGAAGGTGCAAGGCAAACAGTAAACCTGAAGTGAAGCATCGGAATCGAAAAATGGGCTCACAGAAGAGGTTCAAATCATAGAAAGTGAGAGTGTCAGTCCTCTTGTACTTAAGTCGGCATTGTGCCTTTTGTGTTAAATTCCGTTGAAATTTCTGTGTTTCATCATCAATAAGAAGGTGCAAGGTATACAGTAAACCTGAAGTGAAGCATCGGAATCTAAAACTGGACACACAGGAGAGGTTCAAATCATAGAAAGTGAGAGTGTCAGTCCTCTTGTACTTAAGTCGGCATTGTGCCTTTTGTATTAAATTCCGATGCAATTTCTGTGTTTCATCGTCAATAAGAAGGTGCAAGGAATACAGTGAACCTGAAGTGAAGCATCGGAATCTAAAACTGGACTCACACGAGAGGTTCAAATCATAGAATGTGAGAGTGTCAGACCTCTTGTACTTAAGTCGGCATTGTGCCTTTTGTATTAAATTCGGATGAAATTTCTGTGTTTCATCGTCAATAAGAAGGTCCTAGGGAAACAGTAAACCAGAAGTGAAGCATCGGAATCTAAAACTGGACTCACAGGAGTGGTTCAAATCATAGATAGTGAAAGTGTCTGTCCTCTTGCACTTAAGTCGGCATTGTGCCTTTTGTATTAAATTCCGATGCAATTTCTGTGTTTAATCGTCAATAAGAAGGTGCAAGGTATACAGTAAACCTGAAGTGAAGCATCAGAATCTAAAACTGGACTCACAGGAGAGGTTCAAATCATAGAAAGAGAGAGTGACAGTCCTCTTTTACTTAAGTCGGCATTGTGCCTTTTGTATTAAATTCCGATGAAATTTCTGTGTTTCATCGTCAATAAGAAGGTCCTAGGGATACAGTAAACCAGAAGTGAAGCATCGGAATCTAAAACTGGGCTCACAGGAGAGGTTCAAATCATAGAAAGGGAAAGTGTCAGACCTCTTCTACTTAAGTCGGCATTGTGCCTTTTGTATTAAATTCGGATGCAATTTCGGTGTATCATCGTCAATAAGAAGGTGCAAGGTATACAGTAAATCTGAAGTGAAGCATCGGAATCTAAAACTGGACTCACAGGAGAGGTTCAAATCATAGAAAGTGAGAGTGTCAGTCCTCTTGTACTTAAGTCGGCATTGTGCCTTTTGTATTAAATTCGGATGCAATTTCTGTGTTTCATCGTCAATACAAAGGTTCAAGGTATACAGTATACCTGAAGTGAAGCATCGGAATCTAAAACTGGACCCACAGGAGGGGTTCACATCATAGAAAGAGAGAGTGACAGTCCTCTTTTACTTACGTCGGCATTGTGCCTTTTGTATTATATTCGGATGAAATGTCTGTGTTTCATCGTCAATAAGAAGGTGCAAGGTATACAGTAAACCTGAAGTGAAGCATCGGAGTCGCAAACTGGACTCACAGGAGTGGTTCAAATCCTAGAAGGTAAGCGTGTCAGTCCTCTTGTACTTAAGTCGGCATTGTGCCTTGTGTATTAACTTCGGATGCAATTTCTGTGTTCCTTCATCAATAAGAAGGTGCAAGGTATACAGTAAACCTGAAGCGAAGCATCGGAATCTAAAACTGGACTCACAGGAGAGGTTCAAATCATAGAAATTTAGAGTGTCAGTCTTCTTGTACTTAAGTCGGCATTGTGCCTTTTGTATTAAATACGGATGCAATTTCTGTGTTTCATCGTCAATAAGAAGGTGCAAGGTATACAGGAAACCCTAAATGAAGCATCGGAATCTAAAACTGGAATCACAGGAGGGGTTCAAATTATAGAAAGTGAGAGTGTCAGTCCTCTTGTATTTAAGTCGGCATTGTGCCTTTTGTATTAAATTCCGATGCAATATCTGTGTTTCATCGTCAATAAGAAGGTGCAAGGAATACAGTAAACCTGAAGTGAAGCATCGGAATCTAAAACTGGACTCACAGGAGAGGTTCAGATCATAGAAAGAGAGAGTGACAGTCCCCTTATACTTAAGTGGGCATTGTGCCTTTTGTATTAAATTCCGATGAAATTTCTGTGTTTCATCGTGAATAAGAAAGTCCTAGGGATACAGTAAACCTCAAGTGAAGCATCGGAATCTAAAACTGGACTCACAGGAGAGGTTCAAATCATAGAAACGGAAAGTGTCAGTCCTCTTGTACTTAAGTTGGCATTGTGCCTTTTGTATTAAATTCGGATGCAATTTCTGTGTTTCATCGTTAATAAGAAGGTGCGAGGTATACTGTAAACCTGATGTGAAGCATCGGAATCGAAATCTGGATTCACAGGAGAGGTTCAAATCATAGAAAGAGAGAGTGACAGTACTCTTGTACTTATGTCGGCATTGTGCTTTTTTGTAATAAATTCGGATGCAATTTCTGTGTTTCAACGTCAATACAAAGGCGCAAGGTATACAGTAAACCTGAAGTGATGCATCGGAATCTAAAACTGGATTCACAGGAGAGGTTCAAACCATAGAAAGGGAGAGGGTCAGTTCTATTGTACTTAAGTCTGTATTGTGCCTTTTGTATTAAATATGGATGCAATTTCTGTGTTTCATCGTCAATAAGAAGGTGCAAGGTATACAGTAAACCTGAAGTGAAGCATCGGAATCTAAAACTGGACTCACAGGAGAGTTTCAAATCATAGAAAGTGAGAGTGTCAGTCCTCTTGTAATTAAGTCGGCATTGTGCCTTTTGTATTAAATTCGGATACAATTTCTGTGTTTCATCGTCAATAAGAAGGTGCAAGGTATACAGTAAACCTGAAGTGAAGCATCGGAATCTAAAACTGGACTCACAGGAGAGGTTCAAATCATAGAAAGAGAGAGAGACAGTCCTCTTTTACTTAAGTCGACATTGTGCCTTTTGTTTTAAATTCCGATGAAATTTCTGTGTTTCATCGTAAATAAGAAGGTACTAGGGATACAGTAAACCTGAAGTGAAGCATCGGAATCTAAAACTGGACTCAGAGGAGAGGTTCAAATCATAGAAAGGGAAACTGTCAGTCTTCTTGTACTTAAGTCGGCATTGTGCGTTTTGTAATAAATTCGGATGCAATTTCTGTGTTTCATCGTCCATTCAAAGGTGCAAGGTATACAGTAAACCTGAAGTGATGCATCGGAATCTAAAACTGGGTTCACAGGAGAGGTTCAAACCATAGAAAGGGAGAGGGTCAGTTCTATTGTACTTAAGTCGGTATTGTGCCTTTTGTATTAAATTCGGATGCAATTACTGTTTTTCATCGTCAATAAGAGGGTGCAAGGTATACAGTAAACCTGAAGTGAAGCATCGGAATCTAAAACTGGACTCACAGGAGAGGTTCAAGTCATAGATTGTGAGAGTGTGTGTCCTCTTGTACGTAAGTTGGCATTCTGCCTTTTGTATTAAATTCCGATGCAATTTCTGTGATTCATCGTCAATAAGACGGTGCAAGGTATACAGTAAACCTGAAGTGAAGCATCGGAATCTAAAACTGGAATCACAGGCGAGGTTCAATTCATAGAAAGAGAGAGTGACAGTTATCTTTTACTTAAGTCGGCATTGTGCCTTTTGTATTAAAGTCCGTTGAAATTTCTGTGTTTCATCGTCAATAAGAAGGTGCAAGATATACAGTAAAACTGAAGTGAAGCATCGGAATCTAAAACAGGACTCACAGGAGAAGTTCAAATTATAGAAAGTGAGAGTGTCAGTCCTCTTGCACTTAAGTCGGCATTGTGCCTTTTGTATTAAATTCGGATGCAATTTCTGTGTTTCTTCGTCAATAAGAAGGTGCAAGGTATACAGTAAACCTGAAGTGAAGCATCGGAATCTAAATCTGGACTCACAGGAGAGGTTCAAAACATAGAAAGAGAGAGTGACAGTCCTCTATTGCTTAAGTCGGCATTGTGCCTTTTGTGTTAAATTCCGTTGAAATTTCTGTGTTTCATCGACAATAAGAAGGTGCAAGGTATACAGTAAACCTGAAGTGAAGCATCGGAATCTAAAACTGTACACACAGGAGAGGTTCAATTCATAGAAAGAGAGAGTGACAGTTCTCTTTTACTTAAGTCGGCATTGTGCCTTTTCTATTAAATTCCGTTGAAATTTCTGTGTTTCATCGTCAATAAGAAGGTGCAAGGTATACAGTAAACCTGAATTGAAGCATCGGAATCTAAAACTGGACTCACAGGAGAGGTTCAAATCATAGAATGTGAGAGTGTCAGTCCTCTTGTAATTAAGTCGGCATTGTGCCTTTTGTATTAAATTCGGATGCAATTTCTGTGTTTCATCGTCAATAAGAAGGTGCAAGGGATACAGTAAACCTGAAGTGAAGCATCGGAATCTAAAACTGGACTCACAGGAGAGGTTCAAATCATAGAAAGAGAGAGTGACAGTCCTCATTTACTTAAGTCGGCATTGTGCCTTTTGTTTTAAATTCCGATGAAATTTCTGTGTTTCATCGTCAATAAGAAGGTACTAGGGATACAGTAAACCTGAAGTGAAGCATCGGAATCTAAAACTGGACTCACAGGAGAGGTTCAAATCATAGAAAGGGAAAGTGTCAGTCCTCTTGTACTTAAGTCGGCATTGTGCCGTTTGTACTAAATTCGGATGCAATTTCTGTTTTTCATCGTCAACAAAAAGGTGTAAGGTATACAGTAAACCTGAAGTGAAGCATCGGAATCGAGAACTGGGCTCCCAGGAGAGGTTCAAAGCATAGAGAGAGTTAGTGACAGTCCTCTTTTACTTAAGTCGGCATTGTGCCTTTTGTGTTAAATTCCGTTGAAATTTCTGTGTTTCATCATCAATAAGAAGGTGCAAGGTATACAGTAAACCTGAAGTGAAGCATCGGAATCTAAAACTGGACACACAGGAGAGGTTCAAATCATAGAAAGTGAGAGTGTCAGTCCTCTTGTACTTAAGTCGGCATTGTGCCTTCTGTATTAAATTCCGATGCAATTTCTGTGTTTCATCGTCAATAAGAAGGTGCAAGGAATACAGTGAACCTGAAGTGAAGCATCGGAATCTAAAACTGGACTCACACGAGAGGTTCAAATCATAAAAAGTGAGAGTGTCAGACCTCTGTTACTTAAGTCGGCATTGTGCGTTTTGTATTAAATTCGGATGCAATTTCTGTGGGTCATCGTCGATACGAAGGTGCAAGATATACAGTAAACCTGAAGTGATGCATCGTAATCTAAAACTGGACTCACAGGAGAGGTTCAAACCATAGAATGGGAGAGGTTCAGTTCTATTGTACTTATGTCGGTATTGTGCCTTTTGTATTAAATTCGGATGCGATTTCTGTGTTTCATCGTCAATAAGAAGGTGCAAGGTATACAGTAAACCTGAAGTGAAGCATCGGAATCTAAAACTGGACTCAATGGAGTGGTTCAAATCATAGATAGTGAGAGTGTCTGTCCTCTTGCACTTAAGTCGGCATTGTGCCTTTTGTATTAAATTCCGATGCAATTTCTTTGTTTCATCGTCAATAAGAAGGTGCAAGGTATACTGTAAAACTGAAGTGAAGCATCGGAATCTAAAACTGGACTCACAGGAGTGGTTCAAATCATAGAAAGAGAGAGTGACAGTCCTCTTTTACTTAAGTCGGCATTGTGCCTTTTGTATTAAATTCCGATGAAATTTCTGTGTTTCATCGTCAATAAGAAGGTCCTAGGTATACAGTAAACCATAAGTGAAGCATCGGAATCTAAAAATAGGCTCACAGGAGAGGTTCAAATCGTAGAAAGGGAAAGTGTCAGACCTCTTGTACTAAAGTCGGCATTGTGCCTTTTGTATTAAATTCGGTTGCAAATTCTGTGTTTCATCGTCAATAAGAAAGTGCAAGGTATACAGTAAACATGAAGTGAAGCATCGGATTCAAAATCTGAACTCACAGGAGAGGTTCAAATCATAGAAAAAGAGTGTGACAGTTCTCTTTTACTTAAGTAGGCATTGTGACTTTTGTATTAAATTCCGTTGAAATTTCTGTGTTTCATCGTCAATAAGAAGGTGCAAGGTATACAGTAAACCTGAAGTGAAGCATCGGAATCTAAAACTGGACTCACAGGAGAGGTTCAAATCATAGAAAGTGAGAGTGTCAGTCCTCTTGTACTTATGTCGGCATTGTGCCTTTTGTATTAAATTCGGATGCAATTTCGGTGTATCATCGTCAATAAGAAGGTGCAAGGTATACAGTAAACCTGAAGTGAAGCATCGGAATCTAAAACTGGACTCACAGGAGAGGTTCAAATCATAGAAAGTGAGAGTGTCAGTCCTCTTGTACTTAAGTCGGCATTTTGCCTTTTGTATTAAATTCGGATGCAATTTCTGTGATTCATTGTCAATACAAAGGTGCAAGGTATACAGTATACCTGAAGTGAAGCATCGGAATCTAAAACTGGACCCACAGGAGGGGTTCAAATCACAGAAAGAGAGAGTGACAGTCCTCTTTTACTTAAGTCGGCATTGTGCCTTTTGTATTAAATTCCGATGAAATGCCTGTGTTTCATCGTCAATAAGAAGGTGCAAGGTATACAGTAAACCTGAAGTGAAGCATCGGAATCGCAAACTGGACTTACAGGAGTGGTTCAAATCATAGAAAGAAAGAGAGTCAGTCCTCTTATACTTAAGTCGGCATTGTGCCTTCTGTATTAACTTCGGATGCCATTTCTGTGTTCCTTCATCAATAAGAAGGTGCAAGGTATACAGTAAACCTGAAGTGAAGCATCGGAATCTAAAACTGGACTCACAGGAGAGGTTCAAATCATAGAAAGTGAGAGTGTCAGTCTTCTTGTACTTAAGTCGGCATTGTGCCTATTGTATTAAATTCGGATGCAATTTCTGTGTTTCATCGTCAATAAGAAGGTGCAAGGTATACAGGAAACCCTAAATGAAGCATCGGAATCTAAAACTGGAATCACAGGAGAGGTTCAAATTATAGAAAGTGGAGTGTCAGTCCTCTTGTATTAAGTCGGCATTGTGCCTTTTGTATTAAATTCGGTTGCAATTTCTGTGTTCCTTCGTCAATAAGAAGGTGCAAGGTATACAGTAAACCTGAAGTGAAGCATCGGAATCTAAAACTGGACTCACAGGAGAGGTTCAAATCATAGAAAGGGAATGTGTGAGTCCTCTTGTACTTAAGTCGGCATTGTGCCTTTTGTATTACATTGGGATGCAATTTCTGTGTTTCATCGTCAACAAGAAGGTGCAAGGTATACAGTAAACCTGAAGTGAAGCATCGGAATCGAAAACTGGGCTCACAGGAGAGTTTCAAATCATAGAAAGAGAGAGTGACAGTCCTCTTTTTCTTAAGTCGGCATTGTGCCTTTTGTGTTAAATTCCGTTGAAATTTCTGTGTTTCATCGTCAATAAGAAGGTGCAAGGTATACAGTAAACCTGAAGTGAAGCATCGGAATCTAAAACTGGACACACAGGAGAGGTTCAATTCATAGAAAGAGAGAGTGACAGTTGTCTTTTACTTAAGTCGGCGTTGTACCTTTTGTATTAAATTCCGTTGAAATTTCTGTGTTTCATCATCAATAAGAAGGTGCAATGTATACAGTAAACCTGAAGTGAAGCATCGGAATCTAAAACTGGACTCACAGGAGAGGTTCAAATCATAGAAAGTGAGAGTGTCAGTCCTCTTGTACTTAAGTCGGCATTGTGCTTTTTGTATTAAATTCCGATGCAATTTCTGTGTTTCATCGTCAATAAGATGGTGCTAGGAATACAGTGAACCTGAAGTGAAGCATCGGAATCTTAAACTGGACTCACAGGAGAGGTTCAAATCATAGAAAGTGAGAGTGTCAGTCCTCTTGTACTTAAGTCGGCATTGTGCCTTTTGTATTAAATTGGGATGCACTTTCTGTGTTTGATCGTCGAACGAAGGTGCAAGGTATACAGTAAACGTGAAGTGATGCATCGGAATCTAAAACTGGACTCACAGGAGTGGTTCAAACCATAGAAAGGGAGAGGGTCAGTTCTATTGAACTTAAGTCGGTATTGTGCCTTTTGTATTAAATTCGGATGCGATTGTTGTGTCTCATCGTCAATAAGAAGGTGCAAGGTATACAGTAAACCTGGAGTGAAGCATCGGAATCAAAAACTGGACTCACAGGAGTGGTTCAAATCATAGATAGTGAGAGTGTCTGTCCTCTTGCACATAAGTCGGCATTCTGCTTTTGTATTAAATTCCGATGCAATTTCTGTGTTTCATCGTCAATAAGAAGGTGCAAGGTATACAGTAAACCTGAAGTGAAACATCGGAATCTAAAACTGGAGTCACAGGCGAGGTTCAAATCTTAGGAAGTGAGAGTGTCAGTCCTCTTGTATTTAACTCGGCATTGTGCCTTTTGTATTAGATTCCGATGCAATTTCTGTGTTTCATCGTCAATAAGAAGGTGCGAGGTATACTGTAAACCTGAAGTAAAGCATCCAAATCGAAATCTGGATTCACAGGAGAGGTTCAAATCATAGAAAGAGAGAGTGACAGTCCTCTTTTACTTAAGTCGGGCATTGTGCCTTTTGTATTAAATTCCGTTGAAATTTCTGTGATTCATCGTCAATAAGAAGGTGCAAGGTATACAGTAAACCTGAAGTGAAGCATCGGAATCTAAAACTGGACTCACAGGAGAGGTTCAAATCATAGAAGGTGAGAGTGTCGGTCCTCTTGTACTTAAGTCGGCATTGTGCCTTTTGTATTAAATTCGGATGCAATTTCTGTGTTTCATCGTCAATAAGAAGGTGCAAGGTTTACAGTAAACCTGAAGTGAAGCATCGGAATCAAAAACTGGACTCACAGGAGAGGTTCCAATCATAGAAAGTGAGAGTGTCAGTCCTCTTGTACTTAAGTCGGCATTGTGCCTTTTGTATTACATTCCGATGCAATTTCTGTGTATCATCGTCAATAAGAAGGTGCATGGTAAACAGTAAACCTGAAGTGAAGCATCGGAATCTAAAACTTTACTCACAAGAGAGGTTCAAATCATAGAAAGGGAGAAAGACAGTCCTCTTTTACTTAAGTCGGCATTGTGCCTTTTTTATTAAATTCCGATGAAGTCTCTGTGTTTCATCGTCAACAAGAAGGTGCAAGGTATACAGTAAACCTGATGTGAAGCATCGGAATCTTAAACTGGACTCACAGGAGAGGTTCATATCATAGAAAGTGAGAGTGTCAGTCCTCTTGTATTTAAGTCGTCATTGTGCCTTTTGTATTAAATTCCGATGCAATTTCTGTGTTTCATCGTCAATAAAAAGGTGCAAGGTATACAGTAAACCTGAAGTGAAGCATCGGAATCTAAAACTGGACTCACAGGAGAGGTTCAGATCATAGAATGAGAGAGTGACAGTCCCCTTATACTTAAGTGGGCATTGTGCCTTTTGTATTAAATTCCGATGAAATTTCTGTGTTTCATCGTGAATAAGAAGGTCCTAGGGATACAGTAAACCTGAAGTGAAGCATCGGAATCTAAAACTGGACTCACAGGAGAGGTTCAAATCATAGAAACGGAAAGTGTCAGTCCTCTTGTACTTAAGTCGGCATTGTGCCTTTTGTATTAAATTCGGATGCAATTTCTGTTTTCCTTCGTCAATAAGAAGGTACTAGGGATACAGTAAACCTGAAGTGAAGCATCGGAATCTAAAACTGGACTCACAGGAGAGGTTCAAATCAAAGAAAGGGAAAGTGTCAGTCCTCTTGTACTTAAGGTGGCATTCTGCCTTTTGTATTAAATTCGGATGCGATTTCTGTGTTTCATCGTCAATAAGAAGGTGCAAGGTATACAGTAAACCGGGAGTGAAGCATCGGAATCTAAAACTGGACTCGCAGGAGAGGTTCAAATCATAGAAAGAGAGAGTGACAGTTGTCTTTTACTTAAGTCGGCATTGTGCCTTTTGTATTAAATTCCGATGAAATTTCTGTGTTTCATCGTCAATAAGAAGGTCCTAGGGATACAGTAAACCAGAAGTGAAGGATCGGAATTTAAAACTGGGCTCACAGGAGTGGTTCAAATCATAGAAAGCGAAAGTGTCAGACCTCTTGTACTTAAGTCGGCATTGAGACCTTTTGTATTAAATTCGGATGCAATTTCTGTGTTTCATCGTCAATAAAAAGGTGCAAGGTATACAGTAAACCTGAAGTGAAGCATCGGATTCAAAATCTGGACTCACAGGAGCGGTTCAAATCATAGAAAAAGAGAGTGACAGTTCTCTTTTACTTAAGTCGGCATTGTGCCTTTTGTATTAAATTCCGTTGAAATTTCTGTGTTTCATCGTCAATAAGAAAGTGCAAGGTATACAGTAAACCTGAAGTGAAGCATCGGAATCTAAAACTGGACTCACAGGAGAGGTTCAAATCATAGAAAGTGAGAGTGTCAGTCCTCTTGTACTTAAGTCGGCATTGTGCCTTTTGTATTAAATTCCGATGCAATTTCGGTGTTTCATCGTCAATAAGAATGTGCAAGATATACAGTAAACCTGAAGTGAAGCATCGGAATCTAAAACTGGACTCACAGGAGAGGTTCAAATCATAGAAAGTGAGAGTGTCAGTCTTCTTGTACTTAAGTCGGCATTGTGCCTTTTGTATTAAATTCGGATGCAATTTCTGTGTTTCATCGTCAATAAAAAGGTGCAAGGTATTCAGTAAACCTGTAGTGAAGCATCGGAATCTGAAACTGGACCCACAGGAGAGATTCAAATCATAGAAAGAGAGAGTGACAGTCCTCTTTTACTTAAGTCGGCATTGTGCCTTTTGTATTAAATTCCGATGCAATTTCTGTGTTTCATCGTCAATAAGAAGGTGCAAGGTATACAGTAAACCTGAAGTGAAGCATCGGAATCTAAAACTGGACTCACAGGAGAGGTTCAGATCATAGAAAGAGAGAGTGACAGTCCCCTTATACTTAAGTGGGCATTGTGCCTTTTGTATTAAATTCCGATGAAATTTCTGTGTTTCATCGTGAATAAGAAGGTCCTAGGGATACAGTAAACCTGAAGTGAAGCATCGGAATCTAAAACTGGACTCACAGGAGAGGTTCAAATCATAGAAACGGAAAGTGTCAGTCCTCTTGTACTTAAGTCGGCATTGTGCCTTTTGTATTAAATTCGGATGCAATTTCTGTGTTTCATCGTTAATAAGAAGGGCGAGGTATACTGTAAACCTGAAGTGAAGCATCGGAATCGAAATCTGGATTCACAGGAGAGGTTCAAATGATAGAAAGAGAGAGTGACAGTCTTCTTTTACTTAAGTCGGCATTGTGCCTTTTGTATTAAATTTCGTTGAAATTTCTGTGTTTCATCGTCAATAAGAAGGTGCAAGGTATACAGCAAACCTGAAGTGAAGCATCGGAATCTAAAACTGGACTCACAGGAGAGGTTGAAATCATAGAAAGTGAGAATGTAAGTCCTCTTGTACTTAAGTCGGCATTGTGCCTTTTGTATTAAATTCGGATGCAATTTCTGTGTTTCATCATCAATAAGAAGGTGCAAGGTATACAGTAAACCTGAAGTGAAGCATCGGAATCTAAAACTGGACTCACAGGAGAGGTTCAAATTATGGAAAGTGAGAGTGTCAGTCCTCTTGTACTTAAGTCGGCATTGTGCCTTTTGTATTAAATTCGGATGCAATTTCTGTTTTCCTTCGTCAATAAGAAGGTACTAGGGATACAGTAAACCTGAAGTGAAGCATCGGAATCTAAAACTGGACTCACAGGAGAGGTTCAAATCATAGAAAGGGAAAGTGTCAGTCCTCTTGTACTTGAGTCGGCATTGTGCCTTTTGTATTAAATTCGGATGCGATTTCTGTGTTTCATCGTCAATAAGAAGGTGCAAGGTATACAGTAAACCGGGAGTGAAGCATCGGAATCTAAAACTGGACTCGCAGGAGAGGTTCAAATCATAGAAAGAGAGAGTGACAGTTGTCTTTTACTTAAGTCGGCATTGTGCCTTTTGTATTAAATTCCGATGAAATTTCTGTGTTTCATCGTCAATAAGAAGGTCCTAGGGATACAGTAAACCAGAAGTGAAGGATCGGAATTTAAAACTGGGCTCACAGGAGTGGTTCAAATCATAGAAAGGGAAAGTGTCAGACCTCTTGTACTTAAGTCGGCATTGAGACCTTTTGTATTAAATTCGGATGCAATTTCTGTGTTTCATCGTCAATAAAAAGGTGCAAGGTATACAGTAAACCTGAAGTGAAGCATCGGATTCAAAATCTGGACTCACAGGAGAGGTTCAAATCATAGAAAAAGAGAGTGACAGTTCTCTTTTACTTAAGTCGGCATTGTGCCTTTTGTATTAAATTCCGTTGAAATTTCTGATTTCATCGTCAATAAGAAAGTGCAAGGTATACAGTAAACCTGAAGTGAAGCATCGGAATCTAAAACTGGACTCACAGGAGAGGTTCAAATCATAGAAAGTGAGAGTGTCAGTCCTCTTGTACTTAAGTCGGCATTGTGCCTTTTGTATTAAATTCCGATGCAATTTCGGTGTATCATCGTCAATAAGAATGTGCAAGGTATACAGTAAACCTGAAGTGAAGCATCGGAATCTAAAACTGGACTCACAGGAGAGGTTCAAATCATAGAAAGTGAGAGTGTCAGTCTTCTTGTACTTAAGTCGGCATTGTGCCTTTTGTATTAAATTCGGATGCAATTTCTGTGTTTCATCGTCAATAACAAGGTGCAAGATATACAGTAAACCTGAGGTGAAGCATCGGAATCTAAAACTGGAATCACAGGAGAGGTTCAAATTATAGAAAGTAAGAGTGTCAGTCCTCTTATATTTAAGTCGGCATTGTGCCTTTTGTATTAAATTCCGATGCAAGTTCTGTGTTTCATCGTCAATAAGATGGTGCAAGGTATACAGTAAACCTGAAGTGAAGCATCGGAATCTAAAACTGGACTCACAGGAGAGGTTCAAATCATAGAAAGTGAGAGTGTCAGTCCTCTTGTACTTAAGTCGGCATTGTGCCTTTTGTATTAAATTCGGATGCAATTTCTGTGTTTCATCGTCAATACAAAGGTGCAAGGTATACAGTAAACCTGAAGTGAAGCATCGGAATCTGAAACTGGACCCACAGGAGAGGTTCAAATCATAGAAAGAGAGAGTGACAGTCCACTTTTACTTAAGTCGGCATTGTGCTTTTTGTATTAAATTCAGATGAAATGTCTGTGTTTCATCGTCAATAAGAAGGTGCAAGGTATACAGTAAACCTGAAGTAGAGCATCGGAATCGCAAACTGGACTCACAGGAATGGTTGAAATCATAGAAAGTAAGAGTGTCAGTACTCTTGTACTTAAGTCGGCATTGTGCCTTTTGTATTAAATTCGGATGCAATTTCTGTGTTTCATCGTCAATAAGAAGGTGCAAGGTATACAGAAAACCCTAAATGAAGCATCGGAATCTAAAACTGGAATCACAGGAGAGGTTCAAATCATGGAAAGAAAGAGTGACAGTCCTCTTTTACTTAAGTCGACATTGTGCCTTTTGTATTTAAATCCGATGAAATTTCTGTGTTTCATCGTCAATAAGAAGGTGCAAGGTATACAGTAAACCTGAAGTGAAGCATTGGAATCTAAAACTGGACTCACAGGAGAGGTTCAAATCATAGAAAGGGAAAGTGTCAGTCCTCTTGTACTTAAGTCGGCATTGTGCCTTTTGTATAAAATTCGGATGCAATTTCTGTGTTTCGTCGTCAATAAGAAGGTGCAAGGTTTACAGTAAACCTGAAGTGAAGCATCGGAATCAAAAACTGGACTCACAGGAGAGGTTCCAATCATAGAAAGTGAGAGTGTCAGTCCTCTTGTACTTAAGTCGCATGGTGCCTTTTGTATTAAATTCCGATGCAATTTCTGTGTATCATCGTCAATAAAAAGGAGCATGGTAAACAGTAAACCTGAAGTGAAGCATCGGAATCTAAAACTTTACTCACAAGAGAGGTTCAAATCATAGAAAGGTAGAAAGACAGACCTCTTTTACTTAGGTCGGCATTGTGCCTTTTGTATTAAATTCCTATGAAATTTCTGTGTTTCATCGTCAACAAGAAGGTGCAAGGTATACAGTAAACCTGATGTGAAGCATCGGAATCTTAAACTGGACTCACAGGAGAGGTTCATATCATAGAAAGTAAGAGTGTCAGTCCTCTTGTACTTAAGTCGGAATTGTGTCTTTTGTATTAAATTCGGATGCAATTTCTGTGTTCCTTCGTCAATAAGAAGGAGCAAGGTATACAGTAAACCTGAAGTGAAGCATCGGAATCTAAAACTGGACTCACAGGAGGGGTTCAAATCATAGAAAGTGAGAGTGTCAGTCCTCTTGTACTTATGTCGGCGTTGTGCCTTTTGCATTAAATTCGGATGCAATTTCTGTGTTTCATCGTCAATAAGAAGGTGCAAGGTATACAGTAAACCTGAAGTGAAACATCGGAATCTAAAACTGGAATCACAGGAGAGGTTCAAACCAGAGAAAGGGAGAGTGACAGTCCTCTTTCACTTAAGTCGTCATTGTGCCTTTTGTATTAAATTCCGATGAAATATCTGTGCTTCATCGTCAATAAGAAGGTGCAAGGTATACAGTAAACCTGAAGTGAAGCATCGGAATCTAAAACTGGAATCACGGGAGAGGTTCAAATCATAGAAAGTGAGAGTGTCAGTCCTCTTGTACTTCAGTCGGCATTGTGCCTTTTGTTTTAAATTCGGCTGCAATTTCTGTGTTTCAACGTCAATAAGAAGATGCAAGGTATACAGTAAACCTGAAGTGAAGCATCGGAATCTAAAACTGGATTCACAGGAGAGGTTCAAATCATAGAAAGAGAGAGTGACAGTCCTCTTTTACTTAAGTCGGCATTGTGCCTTTTGTATTAAATTCCGATGAAATTTCTGTGTTTCATCGTCAATAAGAAGGTCCAAGGGATACAGTAAACCTGAAGTGAAGCATCGGAATCTAAAACTGGACTAACAGGAGAGGTTCAAATCATAGAAAGAGAGAGTGTCAGTCCTGTTGTACTTCAGACGGCATTGTGCCTTTTGTATTAAATTCGTACGCAATTTCTGTGTTTCATCGTCAATAAGAAGGTGCAAGGTATACAGTAAACCTGAAGTGAAGCATTGGAATCTAAAACAGGACTCACAGGAGAGGTTCAAATCAAAGCAAGAGAGAGTGACAGTCCTCTTTTACTTAAGTCGGCATTGTGCCTTTTGTATTAAATTCCGATGAAATTTCTGTGTTTCATCATCAATAAGATGGTGCAAGGTATACAGTAAACCTGAAGTGAAGCATCGGAATCTAAAACTGAACTCACAGGAGAGGTTCAAATTATAGAAAGTGAGACTGTCAGTCCTCTTGTACTTAAGTCGGCATTGTGCCTTTTGTATAATATTCGTATGCAATATCTGTGTTCCTTCGTCAATACGAAGGTGCAAGGTATACAGTAAAACTGAAATGAAGCATCAGAATATAAAACTGGACTCACAGGAGAGGTTCAAATCATAGAAAGTGAGAGTGTCAGTCCTCTTGTACTTAAGTCGGCATTGTGCCTTTTGTATTAAGTTCGGATGCAGTTTCTGTGTTTCATCGTCAATAAGAAGGTGCAAGGTATACAGTAAACCTGAAGTGAAGCGTCGGAATCAAAAACTGGACTCACAGGAGAGGTTCAAATCATAGAAAGTGAAAGTGTCAGTCCTCTTGTACTTAAGTCGGCATTGTGCCTTTTGTATTAAATTCCGGTGCAATTTCTGTGTTTCATCGTCAATAAGAAGGTGCAAGGTATACAGTAAACCTGAAGTGAAACATCGGAATCTAAAACTGGAATCACATCCGAGGTTCAAATCTTAGGAAGTGAGAGTGTCAGTCCTCTTGTATTTAAGTCGGAATTGTGCCTTTTGTATTAAATTCCGATGCAATTTCTGTGTTTCATCGTCAATAAGAAGGTGCAAGGTATACAGTAAACCTGAGGTGAAGCATCGGAATCTAAAACTGGACTCACAGGAGGGGTTCAAATCATAGAAAGAGAGAGTGACAGTCCTCTTTTACTAAAGTCGGCATTGTGCCTTTTGTATAAAATTCCGATGAAATTTCTGTGTTTCATCGTCAATAAGAAGGTCCTAGGGATACAGTAAACCAGAAGTGAAGCATCGGAATCTAAAACTGGGCTCACAGGAGAGGTTCAAATCATAGAAAGGGAAAGTGTCAGTCCTCTTGTACTTACGTCGCCATTGTGCCTTTTGTATTAAATTCGGATGCAATTTCTGTGTTTCATTGTCAATACAAAGGTGCAAGGTATACAGTATACCTGAAGTGAAGCATCGGAATCTACAACTGGACAAACAGGAGGGGTTCAAATCATAGAAAGAGAGAGTGACAGTCCTCTTTTACTTAAGTCGGCATTGTGCCTTTTGTATTAAATTCCGATGAAATGTCTGTGTTTCATCGTCAATAAGAAGGTGCAAGGTATACAGTAAACCTGAAGTGAAGCATCGGAATCTAAAACTGGACTCACAGGAGAGGTTCAGATCATAGAAAGAGAGAGTGACAGTCCCCTTATACATAAGTGGGCATTGTGCCTTTTGTATTAAATTCCGATGAAATTTCTGTGTTTCATCGTGAATAAGAAGGTCCTAGGGATACAGTAAACCTGAAGTGAAGCATCGGAATCTAAAACTGGACTCACAGGAGAGGTTCAAATCATAGAAACGGAAAGTGTCAGTCCTCTTGTACTTAAGTCGGCATTGTGCCTTTTGTATTAAATTCGGATGCAATTTCTGTGTATCATCGTTAGTAAGAAGGGCGAGGTATACTGTAAACCTGAAGTGAAGCATCGGAATCGAAATCTGGATTCACAGGAGAGGTTCAAATGATAGAAAGAGAGAGTGACAGTCTTCTTTTACTTAAGTCGGCATTGTGCCTTTTGTATTAATTTCCGATGAAATGTCTGTGTTTCATCGTCAATAAGAAGGTGCAAGGTATACAGTAAACCTGAAGTGAAGCGTCGGAATCAAAAACTGGACTCACAGGAGAGGTTCAAATCATAGAAAGTGAAAGTGTCAGTCCTCTTGTACTTAAGTCGGCATTGTGCCTTTTTTATTAAATTCCGATGCAATTTCTGTGTTTCATCGTCAATAAGAAGGTGCAAGGTATACAATAAACCTGAAGTGAAACATCGGAATCTAAAACTGGAATCACATCCGAGGTTTAAATCTTAGGAAGTGAGAGTGTCAGTCCTCTTGTATTTAAGTCGGAATTGTGCCTTTTGTATTAAATTCGGATGCAATTTCTGTGTTTCATCGTCAATAAGAAGGTGCAAGGTATACAGTAAACCTGAGGTGAAGCATCGGAATCTAAAACTGGACTCACAGGAGAGGTTCCAATCATAGAAATAGAGAGTGTCAGTCCTCTTTTACTTAAGTCGGCATTGTGCCTTTTGTATTAAATTCCGATGAAATTTCTGTGTTTCATCGTCAATAAGAAGGTCCTAGGGATACAGTAAACCAGAAGTGAAGCATCGGAATCTAAAACTGGGCTCACAGGAGAGGTTCAAATCATAGAAAGGGAAAGTGTCAGACCTCTTGTACTAAAGTCGGCATTGTGCCTTTTGTATTAAATTCGGATGCAAATTCTGTGTTTCATCGTCAATAAGAAGGTGCAAGGAATACAGTAAACCTGAAGTGAAAAATCGGAATCTAAATCTGGAATCACAGGCGAGGTTCAAATCTTAGGAAGTGAGAGTGTCAGTCCTCTTGTATTTAAGTCGGCATTGTGCATTTTGTATTAAATTCCGATGCAATTTCTGTGTTTCATCGTCAATAAGAAGGTGCGAGGTATACTGTAAACCTGAAGTGAAGCATTCAAAACGAAATCTGGATTCACAGGAGAGGTTCAAATCATAGAAAGAGAGAGTGACAGTCCTCTTTTACTTAAGTCGGCATTGTGCCTTTTGTATTAAATTCCGTTAAAATTTCTGTGATTCATCGTCAATAAGAAGGTGCAAGGTATACAGTAAACCTGAAGTGAAGCATCGGAATCGCAAACTGGACTCACAGGAGTGGTTCAAATCATAGAAAGTAAGAGTGTCAGTACTCTTGTACTTAAGTCGGCATTGTGCCTTGTGTATTAAATTCGGATGCAATTTCTGTGTTCCTTCATCAATAAGAAGGTGCAAGGTATAAAGTAAACCTGTAGTGAAGCATTGGAATCTAAAACTGAACTCATCGGAGAGGTTCAAATCATAGAAAGTGAGAGTGTCAGTCTTCTTGTGCTTAAGTCGGCATTGTGCCTTTTGTATTAAATTCGGATGCAATTTCTGTGTTTCATCGTCAATAACAAGGTGCAAGATATACAGTAAACCTGAGGTGAAGCATCTGAATCTAAAACTGGAATCACAGGAGAGGTTCAAAGTATAGAAAGTGAGAGTGTCAGTCCTCTTATATTTAAGTCGGCATTGTGCCTTTTGTATTAAATTCCGATGCAAGTTCTGTGTTTCATCGTCAATAAGAAGGTGCAAGGTATACAGAAAACCCTAAATGAAGCATCGCAATCTAAAACTGGAATCACAGGAGAGGTTCAAATCATGGAAAGTGAGAGTGTCAGTCTTCTTGTACTTAAGTCGGCATTGTGCCTTTTGTATTAAATTCGGATGCAATTTCTGTGTTTCATCGTCAATACAAAGGTGCAAGGTATACAGTAAACCTGACGTGAAGCATCGGAATCTGAAACTGGACCCACAGGAATGGTTCAAATCATAGAAAGTAAGAGTGTCAGTACTCTTGTACTTAAGTTGGCATATTGCCTTTTGTATTAAATTCGGATGCAATTTCTGTGTTTCATCGTCAATAAGAAGGTGCAAGGTATACAGTAAACCTGAAGTAGAGCATCGGAATCGCAAACTGGACTCACAGGAATGGTTCAAATCATAGAAAGTAAGAGTGTCAGTACTCTTGTACTTAAGTCGACATTGTGCCTTTTGTATTTAAATCCGATGAAATTTCTGTGTTTCATCGTCAATAAGAAGGTGCAAGATATACAGTAAACCTGAGGTGAAGCATCGGAATCTAAAACTGGAATCACAGGAGAGGTTCAAATTATAGAAAGTGAGAGTGTCAGTCCTCTTATATTTAAGTCGGCATTGTGCCTTTTGTATTAAATTCCGATGCAATTTCTGTGTTTCATCGTCAATAAGAAGGTGCAAGGTATACAGTAAACCTGAAGTGAAGCATCGGAATCTAAAACTGGACTCACAGGAGAGGTTCAGATCATAGAAAGGGAGAGTGACAGTCCCCTTTTACTTAAGTTTGCATTGTGCCTATTGTATTAAATTCCGATGAAATTTCTGTGTTTCATCATGAATAAGAAGGTCCTAGGCATACAGTAAACCTGAAGTGAAGCATTGGAATCTAAAACTGGACTCACAGGAGAGGTTCAAATCATAGAAAGGGAAAGAGTCAGTCCTCTTGTACTTAAGTCGGCATTGTGCCTTTTGTATTAAATTCGGATGCAGTTTCTGTGTTTCATCGTCAATAAGAAGGTGCGAGGTATACTGTAAACCTGAAGTGAAGCATCCAAATCGAAATCTGGATTCACAGGAGAGGTTCAAATCATAGAAAGAGAGAGTGACAGTCCTCTTTTACTTAAGTCGGCATTGTGCCTTTTGTATTACATTCCGTTAAAATTTCTGTGTTTCATCGTGAATAAGAAGGTCCTTGGGATACAGTAAACCTGAAGTGAAGCGTCGGAATCAAAAACTGGACTCACAGGAGAGGTTCAAATCATAGAAAGTGAAAGTGTCAGTCCTCTTGTACTTAAGTCGGCATTGTGCCTTTTGTATTAAATTCCGATGCAATTTCTGTGTTTCATCGTCAATAAGAAGGTGCAAGGTATACAATAAACCTGAAGTGAAACATCGGAATCTAAAACTGGAATCACATCCGAGGTTTAAATCTTAGGAAGTGAGAGTGTCAGTCCTCTTGTATTTAAGTCGGAATTGTGCCTTTTGTATTAAATTCCGATGCAATTTCTGTGTTTCATCGTCAATAAGAAGGTGCAAGGTATACAGTAAACCTGAGGTGAAGCATCGGAATCTAAAACTGGACTCACAGGAGAGGTTCTAATCATAGAAAGAGAGAGTGTCAGTCCTCTTTTACTTAAGTCGGCATTGTGCCTTTTGTATTAAATTCCGATGCAATTTCTGTGTTTCATCGTCAATAAGAAGGTGCAAGGTATACAGTAAACCTGAGGTGAAGCATCGGAATCTAAAACTGGACTCACAGGAGGGGTTCAAATCATAGAAAGAGAGAGTGACAGTCCTCTTTTACTAAAGTCGGCATTGTGCCTTTTGTATTAAATTCCGATGAAATTTCTGTGTTTCATCGTCAATAAGAAGGTCCTAGGGATACAGTAAACCAGAAGTGAAGCATCGGAATCTAAAACTGGGCTCACAGGAGAGGTTCAAATCATAGAAAGGGAAAGTGTCAGACCTCTTGTACTAAAGTCGGCATTGTGCCTTTTGTATTAAATTCGGATGCAAATTCTGTGTTTCATCGTCAATAAGAAGGTGCAAGGAATACAGTAAACCTGAAGTGAAACATCGGAATCTAAATCTGGAATCACAGGCGAGGTTCAAATCTTAGGAAGTGAGAGTGTCAGTCCTCTTGTATTTAAGTCGGCATTGTGCATTTTGTATTAAATTCCGATGCAATTTCTGTGTTTCATCGTCAATAAGAAGGTGCGAGGTATACTGTAAACCTGAAGTGAAGCATCCAAATCGAAATCTGGATTCACAGGAGAGGTTCAAATCATAGAAAGAGAGAGTGACAGTCCTCTTTTACTTAAGTCGGCATTGTGCCTTTTGTATTAATTTCCGTTAAAATTTCTGTGATTCATCGTCAATAAGAAGGTGCAAGGTATACAGTAAACCTGAAGTGAAGCATCGGAATCGCAAACTGGACTCACAGGAGTGGTTCAAATCATAGAAAGTAAGAGTGTCAGTACTCTTGTACTTAAGTCGGCATTGTGCCTTGTGTATTAAATTCGGATGCAATTTCTGTGTTCCTTCATCAATAAGAAGGTGCAAGGTATAAAGTAAACCTGTAGTGAAGCATCGGAATCTAAAACTGGACTCACAGGAGAGGTTCAAATCATAGAAAGTGAGAGTGACAGTCTTCTTGTACTTAAGTCGGCATTGTGCCTTTTGTATTAAATTCGGATGCAATTTCTGTGTTTCATCGTCAATAACAAGGTGCAAGATATACAGTAAACCTGAGGTGAAGCATCGGAATCTAAAACTGGAATCACAGGAGAGGTTCAAATTATAGAATGTTAGAGTGTCAGTCCCCTTATATTTAAGTCGTCATTGTGCCTTTTGTATTAAATTCCGATGCAAGTTCTGTGTTTCATCGTCAATAAGAAGGTGCAAGGTATACAGTAAACCTGAAGTGAAGCATCGGAATCTAAAACTGGACTCACAGGAGAGGTTCAAATCATAGAAAGTGAGAGTGTCAGTCCTCTTGTACTTAAGTCGGCATTGTGCCTTTTGTATTACATTCGCATGCAATTTCTGTGTTTCATCGTCAATACAAAGGTGCAAGGTATACAGTAAACCTGACGTAAAGCATCGGAATCTGAAACTGGACCCACAGGAGAGGTTCAAATCATAGAAAGAGAGAGTGACAGTCCTCTTTTACTTAAGTCGGCATTGTGCTTTTTGTATTAAATTCCGATGAAATGTCTGTGTTTCATCGTCAATAAGAAGGTGCAAGGTATACAGTAAACCTGAAGTAGAGCATCGGAATCGCAAACTGGACTCACAGGAATGGTTCAAATCATAGAAAGTAAGAGTGTCAGTACTCTTGTACTTAAGTCGGCATTGTGCCTTTTGTATTAAATCGGATGCAATTTCTGTGTTTCATCGTCAATAAGAAGGTGCAAGATATACAGTAAACCTGAGGTGAAGCATCGGAATCTAAAACTGGAATCACAGGAGAGGTTCAAATTATAGAAAGTGAGAGTGTCAGTCCTCTTATTTTTAAGTCGGCATTGTGCCTTTTGTATTAAATTCCGATGCAATTTCTGTGTTTCATCGTCAATAAGAAGGTGCAAGGTATACAGTAAACCTGAAGTGAAGCATCGGAATCTAAAACTGGACTCACAGGAGAGGTTCAGATCATAGAAAGGGAGAGTGACAGTCCCCTTTTACTTAAGTTTGCATTGTGCCTATTGTATTAAATTCCGATGAAATTTCTGTGTTTCATCGTGAATAAGAAGGTCCTAGGGATACAGTAAACCTGAAGTGAAGCATTGGAATCTAAAACTGGACTCACAGGAGAGGTTCAAATCATAGAAAGGGAAAGTGTCAGTCCTCTTGTACTTAAGTCGGCATTGTGCCTTTTGTATTAAATTCGGATGCAATTTCTGTGTTTCATCGTCAATAAGAAGGTGCGAGGTATACTGTAAACCTGAAGTGAAGCATCCAAATCGAAATCTGGATTCACAGGAGAGGTTCAAATCATAGAAAGAGAGAGTGACAGTCCTCTTGTACTTCAGTCGGCATTGTGCCTTTTGTATTAAATTCGGCTGCAATTTCTGTGTTTCATCGTCAATAAGAACGTGCAAGGTATACAGTAAACCTGAAGTGAAGCATTGGAATCTAAAACTGGACTCACAGGAGAGGTTCAAATCAAAGCAAGAGAGAGTGACAGTCCTCTTTTACTTAAGTCGGCATTGTGCCTTTTGTATTAAATTCCGATGAAATATCTGTGCTTCATCGTCAATAAGAAGGTGCAAGGTATACAGTAAACCTGAAGTGAAGCATCGGAATCTAAAACTAGAATCACGGGAGAGGTTCATATCATAGAAAGTGAGAGTGTCAGTCCTCTTGTACTTCAGTCGGCATTGTGCCTTTTGTATTAAATTCGGCTGCAATTTCTGTGTTTCATCGTCAATAAGAACGTGCAAGGTATACAGTAAACCTGAAGTGAAGCATCGGAATCTAAAACTAGACTCACAGGAGAGGTTCAAATCATAGAAGATGAGAGTGTCAGTCCTCTTGTACTTAAGTCGGCATTGTTCCTTTTGTATTAAATTCCGATGCAATTTCTGTATTTCATCGTCAATAAGAAGGTGCAAGGTATACAGTAAACCTGAAGTGAAGCATCGGAATCTAAAACTGGATTCACAGGAGAGGTTCAAATCATAGAAAGAGAGAGTGACAGTCCTCTTTTACTTAAGTCGGCATTGTGCCTTTTGTATTAAATTCCGATGAAATTTCTGTGTTTCATCGTCAATAAGAAGGTCCAAGGGATACAGTAAACCTGAAGTGAAGCATCGGAATCTAAAACTGGACTCACAGGAGAGGTTCAAATCATAGAAAGAGAGAGTGTCAGTCCTGTTGTACTTAAGTCGGCATTGTGCCTTTTGTATTAAATTCGTATGCAATTTCGGTGTTTCATCGTCAATAAGATGGTGCAAGGTATACAGTAAACCTGAAGTGAAGCATTGGAATCTAAAACTGGACTCACAGGAGAGGTTCAAATCAAAGCAAGAGAGAGTGACAGTCCTCTTTTACTTAAGTCGGCATTGTGCCTTTTGTATTAAATTCCGATGAAATTTCTGTGTTTCATCATCAATAAGATGGTGCAAGGTATACAGTAAACCTGAAGTGAAGCATCGGAATCTAAAACTGAACTCACAGGAGAGTTTCAAATTATAGAAAGTGAGAGTGTCAGTCCTCTTGTACTTAAGTCGGCATTGTGCCTTTTGTATAAAATTCGTATGCAATTTCTGTGTTCCTTCGTCAATACGAAGGTGCAAGGTATACTGTAAAACTGAAATGAAGCATCAGAATATAAAACTGGACTCACAGGAGAGGTTCAAATCATAGAAAGTGAGAGTGTCAGTCCTCTTGTACTTAAGTCGGCATTGTGCCTTTTGTATTAAGTTCGGATGCAATTTCTGTGTTTCATCGTCAATAAGAAGGTGCAAGGTATACAGTAAACCTGAAGTGAAGCGTCGGAATCATAAACTGGACTCACAGGAGAGGTTCAAATCATGGAAAGTGAAAGTGTCAGTCCTCTTGTACTTAAGTCGGCATTGTGCCTTTTGTATTAAATTCCGATGCAATTTCTGTGTTTCATCGTCAATAAGAAGGTGCAAGGTATACAGTAAACCTGAAGTGAAACATCGGAATCTAAAACTGGAATCACATCCGAGGTTCAAATCTTAGGAAGTGAGAGTGTCAGTCCTCTTGTATTTAAGTCGGAATTGTGCCTTTTGTATTAAATTCCGATGCAATTTCTGTGTTTCATCGTCAATAAGAAGGTGCAAGGTATACAGTAAACCTGAGGTGAAGCATCGGAATCTAAAACTGGACTCACAGGAGAGGTTCAAATCATAGAAAGAGAGAGTGTCAGTCCTCTTTTACTTAAGTAGGCATTGTGCCTTTTGTATTAAATTCCGATGCTATTTCTGTGTTTCATCGTCAATAAGAAGGTGCAAGGTATACAGTAAACCTGAGGTGAAGCATCGGAATCTAAAACTGGACTCACAGGAGGAGTTCAAATCATAGAAAGAGAGAGTGACAGTCCTGTTTTACTAAAGTCGGCATTGTGCCTTTTGTATAAAATTCCGATGAAATTTCTGTGTTTCATCGTCAATAAGAAGGTCCTAGGGATACAGTAAACCAGAAGTGAAGCATCGGAATCTAAAACTGGGCTCACAGGAGAGGTTCAAATCATAGAAAGGGAAAGTGTCAGTCCTCTTGTACTTACGTCGGCATTGTGCCTTTTGTATTAAATTCGGATGCAATTTCTGTGTTTCATTGTCAATACAAAGGTGCAAGGTATACAGTATACCTGAAGTGAAGCATCGGAATCTACAACTGGACCCACAGGAGGGGTTCAAATCATAGAAAGAGAGAGTGACAGTCCTCTTTTACTTAAGTCGGCATTGTGCCTTTTGTATTAAATTCCGATGAAATGTCTGTGTTTCATCGTCAATAAGAAGGTGCAAGGTATACAGTAAACCTGAAGTGAAGCATCGGAATCTAAAACTGGACTCACAGGAGCGGTTCAGATCATAGAAAGAGAGAGTGACAGTCCCCTTATACTTAAATGGGCATTGTGCCTTTTGTATTAAATTCCGATGAAATTTCTGTGTTTCATCGTGAATAAGAAGGTCCTAGGGATACAGTAAACCTGAAGTGAAGCATCGGAATCTAAAACTGGACTCACAGGAGAGGTTCAAATCATAGAAACGGAAAGTGTCAGTCCTCTTGTACTTAAGTCGGCATTGTGCCTTTTGTATTAAATTCGGATGAAATTTCTGTGTTTCATCGTTAATAAGAAGGGCGAGGTATACTGTAAACCTGAAGTGAAGCATCGGAATCGAAATCTGGATTCACAGGAGAGGTTCAAATGATAGAAAGAGAGAGTGACAGTCTTCTTTTACTTAAGTCGGCACTGTGCCTTTTGTATTAAATTCCGTTGAAATTTCTGTGATTCGTCGTCAATAAGAAGGTGCAAGGTACACAGTAAACCTGAAGTGAAGCGTCGGAATCAAAAACTGGACTCACAGGAGAGGTTCAAATCATAGAAAGTGAAAGAGTCAGTCCTCTTGTACTTAAGTCGGCATTGTGCCTTTTGTATTAAATTCCGATGCAATTTCTGTGTTTCATCGTCAATAAGAAGGTGCAAGGTATACAGTAAACCTGAGGTGAAGCATCGGAATCTAAAACTGGACTCACAGGAGAGGTTCTAATCATAGAAAGAGAGAGTGTCAGTCCTCTTTTACTTAAGTCGGCATTGTGCCATTTGTATTAAATTCCGATGCAATTTCTGTGTTTCATCGTCAATAAGAAGGTCCTAGGGATACAGTAAACCAGAAGTGAAGCATCGGAATCTAAAACTGGGCTCACAGGAGAGGTTCAAATCATAGAAAGGGAAAGTGTCAGACCTCTTGTACTAAAGTCGGCATTGTGCCTTTTGTATTAAATTCGGATGCAAATTCTGTGTTTCATCGTCAATAAGAAGGTGCAAGGAATACAGTAAACCTGAAGTGAAACATCGGAATCTAAATCTGGAATCACAGGCGAGGTTCAAATCTTAGGAAGTGAGAGTGTCAGTCCTCTTGTATTTAAGTCGGCATTGTGCATTTTGTATTAAATTCCGATGCAATTTCTGTGTTTCATCGTCAATAAGAAGGTGCAAGGTATACAGTAAACCTGAGGTGAAGCATCGGAATCTAAAACTGGACTCACAGGAGAGGTTCAAATCATAGAAAGAGAGAGTGTCAGTCCTCTTGTACTTAAGTCGGCATTGTGCCTTTTGTATTAAATTCGGATGCAATTTCGGTGTATCATCGTCAATAAGAAGGTGCAAGGTATACAGTACACCTGAAGTGAAGCAACGGAATCTAAAACTGGACTCACAGGAGAGGTTCAAATCATAGAAAGTGAGAGTGTCAGTCCTCTTGTACTTACGTCGGCATTGTGCCTTTTGTATTAAATTCGGATGCAATTTCTGTGTTTCATTGTCAATACAAAGGTGCAAGGTATACAGTATACCTGAAGTGAAGCATCGGAATCTAAAACTGGACCCACAGGAGGGGTTCAAATCATAGAAAGAGAGAGTGACAGTCCTCTTTTACTTAAGTCGGCATTGTGCCTTTTGTATTAAATTCCGATGAAATGTCTGTGTTTCATCGTCAATAAGAAGGTGCAAGGTATACAGTAAACCTGAAGTGAAGCATCGGAATCGCAAACTGGACTCGCAGGAGTGGTTCAAATCATAGAAAGTAAGAGTGTCAGTCCTCTTGTACTTAAGTCGGCATTGTGCCTTGTGTATTAACTTCGGATGCAATTTCTGTGTTCCTTCATCAATAAGAAGGTTCGAGGTATACAGTAAACCTGAAGTGAAGCCTCGGAATCTAAAACTGGACTCACAGGAGAGGTTCAAATCATAGAAAGTGAGAGTGCCAGTCTTCTTGTACTTAAGTCGGCATTGTGCCTTTTGTATTAAATTCGGATGCAATATCTGTGTTTCATCGTCAATAAGAGGGTGCAAGGTATACAGGAAACCTTAAATCAAGCATCGGATTCTAAAACTGGAATCACAGGAGAGGTTCAAATTATAGAAAGTGAGGGTGTCAGTCCTCTTGTATTTAAGTCGGCATTGTGCCTTTTGTATTAAATTCCGATGCAATTTCTGTGTTTCATCGTCAATAAGAAGGTGCAAGGTATACAGTAAACCTGAAGTGAAGCATCGGAATCTAAAACTGGACTCACAGGAGCGGTTCAGATCATAGAAAGAGAGAGTGACAGTCCCCTTATACTTAAGTGGGCATTGTGCCTTTTGTATTAAATTCCGATGAAATTTCTGTGTTTCATCGTCAATAAGAAGGTCCTAGGGATACAGTAAACCTGAAGTGAAGCATCGGAATCTAAAACTGGACTCACAGGAGAGGTTCAAATCATAGAAACGGAAAGTGTCAGTCCTCTTGTACTTAAGTCGGCATTGTGCCTTTTGTATTAAATTCGGATGCAATTTCTGTGTTTCATCGTTAATAAGAAGGGCGAGGTATACTGTAGACCTGAAGTGAAGCATCGGAATCGAAATCTGGATTCACAGGAGAGGTTCAAATGATAGAAAGAGAGAGTGACAGACTTCTTTTACTTAAGTCGGCATTGTGCCTTTTCTATTAAATTCCGTTGAAATTTCTGTGATTCATCGTCAATAAGAAGGTGCAAGGTATACAGTAAACCTGAAGTGAAGCGTCGGAATCAAAAACTGGACTCACAGGAGAGGTTCAAATCATAGAAAGTGAAAGTGTCAGTCCTCTTGTACTTAAGTCGGCATTGTGCCTTTTGTATTAAATTCCGATGCAATTTCTGTGTTTCATCGTCAATAAGAAGGTGCAAGGTATACAGTAAACCTGAAGTGAAACATCGGAATCTAAAACTGGAATCACATCCGAGGTTTAAATCTTAGGAAGTGAGAGTGTCAGTCCTCTTGTATTTAAGTCGGAATTGTGCCTTTTGTATTAAATTCCGATGCAATTTCTGTGTTTCATCGTCAATAAGAAGGTGCAAGGTATACAGTAAACCTGAGGTGAAGCATCGGAATCTAAAACTGGACTCACAGGAGAGGTTCTAATCATAGAAAGAGAGAGTGTCAGTCCTCTTTTACTTAAGTCGGCATTGTGCCTTTTGTATTAAATTCCGATGCAATTTCTGTGTTTCATCGTCAATAAGAAGGTGCAAGGTATACAGTAAACCTGAGGTGAAGCATCGGAATCTAAAACTGGACTCACAGGAGGGGTTCAAATCATAGAAAGAGAGAGTGACAATCCTCTTTTACTAAAGTCGGCATTGTGCCTTTTGTATTAAATTCCGATGAAAGTTCTGTGTTTCATCGTCAATAAGAAGGTCCTAGGGATACAGTAAGCCAGAAGTGAAGCATCGGAATCTAAAACTGGGCTCACAGGAGAGGTTCAAATCATTGAAAGGGAAAGTGTCAGACCTCTTGTACTAAAGTCGGCATTGTGCCTTTTGTATTAAATTCGGATGCAAATTCTGTGTTTCATCGTCAATAAGAAGGTGCAAGGTATACAGTAAACCTGAAGTGAAACATCGGAATCTAAATCTGGAATCACAGGCGAGGTTCAAATCTTAGGAAGTGAGAGTGTCAGTCCTCTTGTATTTAAGTCGGCATTATGCATTTTGTATTAAATTCCGATGCAATTTCTGTGTTTCATCGTCAATAAGACGGTGCAAGGTATACAGTAAACCTGAGGGGAAGCATCGGAATCTAAAACTGGACTCACAGGAGAGGTTCAAATCATAGAAAGAGAGAGTGTCAGTCCTCTTGTACTTAAGTCGGCATTGTGCCTTTTGTATTAAATTCGGATGCAATTTCGGTGTATTATCGTCAATAAGAAGGTGCAAGGTATACAGTAAACCTGAAGTGAAGCAACGGAATCTAAAACTGGACTCACAGGAGAGGTTCAAATCATAGAAAGTGAGAGTGTCAGTCCTCTTGTACTTACGTCGGCATTGTGCCTTTTGTATTAAATCGGATGCAATTTCTGTGTTTCATTGTCAATACAAAGGTGCAAGGTATACAGTATACCTGAAGTGAAGCATCGGAATCTAAAACTGGACCCACAGGAGGGGTTCAAATCATAGAAAGAGAGAGTGACAGTCCTCTTTTACTTAAGTCGGCATTGTGCATTTTGTATTAAATTCCGATGAAATGTCTGTTTTTCATCGTCAATAAGTAGGTGCAAGGTATACAGTAAACCTGAAGTGAAGCATCGGAATCGCAAACTGGACTCGCAGGAGTGGTTCAAATCATAGAAAGTAAGAGTGTCAGTCCTCTTGTACTTAAGTCGGCATTGTGCCTTTTGTATTAAATTCGGATGCAATTTCTGTGTTTCATCGTCAATAAGAGGGTGCAAGGTATACAGGAAACCCAAAGTGAAGCATCGGAATCTAAAACTGGAACCACAGGAGAGGTTCAAATTATAGAAAGTGAGAGTGTCAGTCCTCTTGTATTTAAGTCGGCATTGTGCCTTTTGTATTAAATTCCGATGCAATTTCTGTGTTTCATCGTCAATAAGAAGGTGCAAGGTATACAGTAAACCTGAAGTGAAGCATCGGAATCTAAAACTGGACTCACAGGAGAGGTTCAGATCATAGAAAGAGAGAGTGACAGTCCCCTTATACATAAGTGGGCATTGTGCCTTTTGTATTAAATTCCGATGAAATTTCTGTGTTTCATCGTGAATAAGAAGGTCCTAGGGATACAGTAAACCTGAAGTGAAGCATCGGAATCTAAAACTGGACTCACAGGAGAGGTTCAAGTCATAGAAACGGAAAGTGTCAGTCCTCTTGTACTTAAGTCGGCATTGTGCCTTTTGTTTTTAATTCGGATGCAATTTCTGTGTTTCATCGTTAATAAGAAGGGCGAGGTATACTGTAATCCTGAAGTGAAGCATCGGAATCGAAATCTGGATTCACAGGAGAGGTTCAAATGATAGAAAGAGAGAGTGACAGTCTTCTTTTACTTAAGTCGGCATTGTGCCTTTTCTATTAAATTCCGTTGAAATTTCTGTGATTCATCGTCAATAAGAAGGTGCAAGGTATACAGTAAACCTGAAGTGAAGCGTCGGAATCAAAAACTGGACTCACAGGAGAGGTTCAAATCATAGAAAGTGAAAGTGTCAGTCCTCTTGTACTTAAGTCGGCATTGTGCCTTTTGTATTAAATTCCGATGCAATTTCTGTGTTTCATCGTCAATAAGAAGGTGCAAGGTATACAGTAAACCTGAAGTGAAACATCGGAATCTAAAACTGGAAACACATCCGAGGTTTAAATCTTAGGAAGTGAGAGTGTCTGTCCTCTTGTACTTAAGTCGGAATTGTGCCTTTTGTATTAAATTCCGATGCAATTTCTGTGTTTCATCGTGAATAAGAAGGTGCAAGGTTTACAGTAAACCTGAGGTGAAGCATCGGAATCTAAAACTGGACTCACAGGAGAGGTTCTAATCATAGAAAGAGAGAGTGTCAGTCCTCTTTTACTTAAGTCGGCATTGTGCCTTTTGTATTAAATTCCGATGCAATTTCTGTGTTTCATCGTCAATAAGAAGGTGCAAGGTATACAGTAAACCTGAGGTGAAGCATCGGAATCTAAAACTGGACTCACAGGAGGGGTTCAAATCATAGAAAGAGAGAGTGACAATCCTCTTTTACTAAAGTCCTCTTGTGCCTTTTGTATTAAATTCCGATGAAATTTCTGTGTTTCATCGTCAATAAGAAGGTCCTAGGGATACAGTAAACCAGAAGTGAAGCATCGGAATCTAAAACTGGGCTCACAGGAGAGGTTCAAATCATAGAAAGGGAATGTGTCAGACCTCTTGTACTAAAGTCGGCATTGTGCCTTTTGTATTAAATTCGGATGCAAATTCTGTGTTTCATCGTCAATAAGAAGGTGCAAGGTATACAGTAAACCTGAAGTGAAACATCGGAATCTAAATCTGGAATCACAGGCGAGGTTCAAATCTTAGGAAGTGAGAGTGTCAGTCCTCTTGTATTTAAGTCGGCATTGTGCATTTTGTATTAAATTCCGATGCAATTTCTGTGTTTCATCGTCAATAAGAAGGTGCAAGGTATACAGTAAACCTGAGGTGAAGCATCGGAATCTAAAACTGGACTCACAGGAGAGGTTCAAATCATAGAAAGAGAGAGTGTCAGTCCTCTTGTACACAAGTCGGCATTGTGCCTTTTGTATTAAATTCGGATGCAATTTCGGTGTATCATCGTCAACAAGAAGGTGCAAGGTATACAGTAAACCTGAAGTGAAGCAACGGAATCTAAAACTGAACTCACAGGAGAGGTTCAAATCATAGAAAGTGAGAGTGTCAGTCCTCTTGTACTTACGTTGGCATTGTGCCTTTTGTATTAAATCGGATGCAATTTCTGTGTTTCATTGTCAAAATAAAGGTGCAAGGTATACAGTATACCTGAAGTGAAGCATCGGAATCTAAAACTGGACCCACAGGAGGGGTTCAAATCATAGAAAGAGAGAGTGACAGTCCTCTTTTACTTAAGTCGGCATTGTGCCTTTTGTATTAAATTCCGATGAAATGTTTGTGTTTCATCGTCAATAAGAAGGTGCAAGGTATACAGTAAACCTGAAGTGAAGCATCGGAATCGCAAACTGGACTCGCAGGAGTGGTTCAAATCATAGAAAGTAAGAGTGTCAGTCCTCTTGTACTTAAGTCGGCATTGTGCCTTGTGTATTAACTTCGGATGCAATTTCTGTGTTCCTTCATCAATAAGAAGGTGCAAGGTATACAGTAAACCTGAAGTGAAGCCTCGGAATCTAAACCTGGACTCACAGGAGAGGTTCAAATCTTAGATAGTGAGAGTGCCAGTCTTCTTGTACTTAAGTCGGCATTGTGCCTTTTGTATTAAATTCGGATGCAATTTATGTGTTTCATCGTCAATAAGAGGGTGCAAGGTATACAGGAAACCCTAAATGAAGCATCGGAATCTATAACTGGAATCACAGGAGAGGTTCAAATTATAGAAAGTGAGAGTGTCAGTCCTCTTGTATTTAAGTCGGCATTGTGCCTTTTGTATTAAATTCCGATGCAATTTCTGTGTTTCATCGTCAATAAGAAGGTGCAAGGTATACAGTAAACCTGAAGTGAAGCATCGGAATCTAAAACTGGACTCACAGGAGAGGTTCAGATCATAGAAAGAGAGAGTGACAGTCCCCTTATACTTAAGTGGGCATTGTGCCTTTTGTATAAAATTCCGATGAAATTTCTGTGTTTCATCGTGAATAAGAAGGTCCTAGGGATACAGTAAACCTGAAGTGAAGCATCGGAATCTAAAACTGGACTCACAGGAGAGGTTCAAATCATAGAAACGGAAAGTGTCAGTCCTCTTGTACTTAAGTCGGCATTGTGCCTTTTGTTTTAAATTCGGATGCAATTTCTGTGTTTCATCGTTAATAAGAAGGGCGAGGTATACTGTAAACCTGAAGTGAAGCATCGGAATCGAAATCTGGACTCACAGTAGAGGTTCAAATGATAGAAAGAGAGAGTGACAGTCTTCTTTTACTTAAGTCGGCATTGTGCCTTTTGTATTAAATTCCGTTGAAATTTCTGTGATTCATCGTCAATAAGAAGGTGCAAGGTATACAGTAAACCTGAAGTGAAGCATCGGAATCTAAAACTGGACTCACAGGAGAGGTTCAAATCATAGAAAGTGAGAATGTAAGTCCTCTTGTACTTAAGTCGGCATTGTGCCTTTTATATTAAATTCGGATGCACTTTCTGTGTTTCATCATCAATAAGAAGGTGCAAGGTATACAGTAAACCTGAAGTGAAGCATCGGAATCTAAAACTGGACTCACAGGAGAGGTTCAAATTATGGAAAGTGAGAGTGTCAGTCCTCTTGTACTTAAGTCGGCATTGTGCCTTTTGTATAAAATCGGATGCAATTTCTGTTTTCCTTCGTCAATAAGAAGGTGCAAGGTATACAGTAAACCTGAAGTGAAGCATCAGAATCTAAAACTGGACTCACAGGAGAGGTTCAAATCATAGAAAGGGAAAGTGTGAGTCCTCTTGTACTTACGTCGGCATTGTGCCTTTTGTATTAAATTGGGATGCAATTTCTGTGTTTAATCGTCAACAAGAAGGTGCAAGGTATACAGTAAACCTGAAGTGAAGCATCGGAATCGAAAACTGGGCTCACAGGAGAGGTTCAAATCATAGACAGAGAGAGTGACAGTCCTCTTTTACTTAAGTCGGCATTGTGCCTTTTGTGTTAAATTCCGTTGAAATTTCTGTGTTTCATCGTCAATAAGAAGGTGCAAGGTATACAGTAAACCTGAAGTGAAGCATCGGAATCTAAAACTGGACACACAAGAGAGGTTCAATTCATAGAAAGAGAGAGTGACAGTTGTCTTTTACTTAAGTCGGCATTGTACCTTTTGTATTAAATTCCGTTGAAATTTCTGTGTTTCATCGTCAATAAGAAGGTGCAATGTATACAGTAAACCTGAAGTGCAGCATCGGAATCTAAAACTGGACTCACAGGAGAGGTTCAAATCATAGAAAGTGAGAGTGTCAGACCTCTTGTAATTAAGTCTGCATTGTGCCTTTTGTATTAAATTCGGATGCAATTTCTGTGTTTCATCGTCAATATGAAGGTGCAAGGTATACAGTAAAGCTGAAGTGAAGCATCGGAATCTAAAACTGGACTCACAGGAGAGGTTCAAATCATAGAAAGAGAGAGTGACAGTCCTCTTTTACTTAAGTCGGCATTGTGCCTTTTGTTTTAAATTCCGATGAAATTTCTGTATTTCATCGTCAATAAGAAGGTACTAGGGATACAGTAAACCTGAAGTGAAGCATCGGAATCTAAAACTGGACTCACAGGAGAGGTTCAAATCATAGAAAGGGAAAGTGTCAGTCCTCTTGTACTTAAGTCGGCATTGTGCCTTTTGTATTAAATTCCGATGCAATTTCTGTGTTTCATCGTCAACAAGATGGTGCAAGGTATACAGTAAACCTGAAGTGAAACATCGGAATCTAAAACTGGAATCACAGGCGAGGTTCAAATCTTAGGAAGTGAGAGTGTCAGTCCTCTTGTATTTAAGTCGGCATTGTGCCATTTGTATTAAATTCCGATGCAATATCTGTGTTTCATCGTCAATAAGAAGGTGCAAGGTATACAGCAAACCTGAGGTGAAGCATCGGAATCTAAAACTGGACTCGCAGGAGAGGTTCAAATCATAGAAAGAGAGAGTGACAGTCCTCTTTTACTTAAGTCGGCATTGTGCCTTTTGTATTGAATTCCGTTGAAATTTCTGTGTTTCATCGTCAATAAGAAGGTGCAAGGAATACAGTAAACCTGAAGTGAAGCATCGGAATCTAAAACTGGACTCACAGGAGAGGTTCAAATCATAGAAAGTGAGAGTGTCAGTCCTCTTGTACTTAAGTCCGCATTGTGCCTTTTGTATTAAATTCCGATGCAATTTCGGTGTCTCATCGTCAATTAGAATGTGCAAGGTATACAGTAAACCCGAAGTGAAGCATCGGAATCTAAAACTGAACTCACAGCAGAGGTTCAAATCATAGGAAGTGAGAGTGTCAGTCCTCTTGTACTTAAGTCGGCATTGTGCCTTTTGTATTAAATTCGGATGCAATTTCTGTGTTTCATCTTCAATAAAAAGGTGCAAGGTATACAGTAAACCTGCAGTCAAGCATCGGAATCTGAAACTGGACCCACAGGAGAGATTCAAATCATAGAAAGAGAGAGTGACAGTCCTCTTTTACTTAAGTCGGCATTGTGCTTTTTGTTCTAAATTGCGATGAAATGTCTGTGTTTCATCGTCAATAAGAAGGTGCAAGGTATACAGTAAACCTGAAGTGAAGCATCGGAATCACAAACTGGACTCACAGGAGTGGTTCAAATCATAGAAAGTAAGAGTGTCAGTACCCTTGTACTTAAGTCGGCATTGTGCCTTGTGTATTAAATTCGGATGCAATTTCTGTGTTCCTTCATCAATAAGAAGGTGCAAGGTATAAAGTAAACCTGTAGTGAAGCATCGGAATCTAAAACTGGACTCACAGGAGAGGTTCAAATCATAGAAAGTGAGAGTGTCAGTCTTCTTGTACTTAAGTCGGCATTGTGCCTTTTGTATTAAATTCGGTTGCAATTTCTGTGTTTCATCGTCAATAAGAAGGTGCAAGATATACAGTAAACCTGAGGTGAAGCATCGGAATCTAAAACTGGATTCACAGGAGAGGTTCAAATTATAGAAAGTGAGAGTGTCAGTCCTCTTATATTTAAGTCGGCATTGTGCCTTTTGTATTACATTCCGATGCAATTTCTGTGTTTCATTGTCAATAAGAAGGTGCAAGGTATACAGTAAACCTGAAGTGAAGCATCGGAATCTAAAACTGGACTCACAGGAGAGGTTCAGATCATAGAAAGGGAGAGTGACAGTCCCCTTTTACTTAAGTCGGCATTGTGCCTATTGTATTAAATTCCGATGAAATTTATGTGTTTCATCGTGAATAAGAAGGTCCTAGGGATACAGTAAACATGAAGTGAAGCATCAGAATCTAAAACTGGACTCACAGGAGAGGTTCAAATCATAGGAAGGGAAAGTGTCAGTCATCTTGCACTTAAGTCAGCATTGTGCCTTTTGTATTAAATTCGGATGCAATTTCTGTGTTTCATCGTCAATAAGAAGGTGCGAGGTATACTGTAAACCTGAAGTGAAGCATCCAAATCAAAATCTGGATTCACAGGAGAGGTTCAAATCATAGAAAGAGAGAGAGACAGTCCTCTTTTACTTAAGTCGGCATTGTGGTTTTTGTATTAAATTCCGTTGAAATTTCTGTGATTCATCGTCAATAAGAAGGTGCAAGGTATACAGTAAACCTGAAGTGAAGCATCGGTATCTGAAACTGGACTCACAGGAGACGTTCAAATCATAGAAAGTGAGAGTGTCAGTCCTCTTGTACTTAAGTCGACGTTGTGCCTTTTGCATTAAATTCGGATGCAATTTCTGTGTTTCATCGTCAAATGAAGGTGCAAGGTATACAGTAAACCTGAACTGAAACATCGGAATCTAAAACTGGAATCACAGGAGAGGTTCAATTCATAGAAAGGGAGAGTGACAGTCCTCTTTCACTTAAGTCGGCATTGTGCCTTTTGTATTAAATTCCGATGAAATATCTGTGTTTTATCGTCAATAAGAAGGTGCAAGGTATACAGTAAACCTGAAGTGAAGCATCGGAATCTAAAACTGGACTCACGGGAGAGGTTCAAATCATAGAAAGTGAGAGTGTCAGTCCTCTTGTACTTCAGTCGGCATTGTGCCTTTTGTATTAAATTCGGCTGCAATTTCTGTGTTTCATCGTCAATAAGAAGGTGCAAGGTATACAGTAAACCTGAAGTGAAGCATCGGAATCTAAAACTAGACTCACAGGAGAGGTTCAAATCATAGAAGATGAGAGTGTCAGTCCTCTTGTACTTAAGTCGGCATTGTGCCTTTTGTATTAAATTCCGATGCAATTTCTGTATTTCATCGTCAATAAGAAGGTGCAAGGTATACAGTAAACCTGAAGTGAAGCATCGGAATCTAAAACTGGATTCACAGGAGAGGTTCAAATCATAGAAAGAGAGAGTGACAGTCCTCTTTTACTTAAGTCGGCATTGTGCCTTTTGTATTAAATTCCGATGAAGTTTCTGTGTTTCATCGTCAATAAGAAGGTCCAAGGGATACAGTAAACCTGAAGTGAAGCATCGGAATCTAAAACTGGACTCACAGGAGAGGTTCAAATCATAGAAAGAGAGAGTGTCAGTCCTGTTGTACTTAAGTCGGCATTGTGCCTTTTGTATTAAATTCGTATGCAATTTCTGTGTTTCATCGTCAATAAGAAGGTGCAAGGTATACAGTAAACCTGAAGTGAAGCATTGGAATCTAAAACTGGACTCACAGGAGAGGTTCAAATCAAAGAAAGAGAGAGTGACAGTCCTCTTTTACTTAAGTCGGCATTGTGCCTTTTGTATTAAATTCCGATGAAATTTCTGTGTTTCATCATCATTAAGAAGGTGCAAGGTATACAGTAAACCTGAAGTGAAGCATCGGAATCTAAAACTGAACTCACAGGAGAGGTTCAAATTATAGAAAGTGAGAGTGTCAGTCCTCTTGTACTTAAGTCGGTATTGTGCCTTTTGTATTTAATTCGTATGCAATTTCTGTGTTCCTTCGTCAATACGAAGGTGCAAGGTATACAGTAAACCTGAAGTGAAGCATCGGAATCTAAAACTGGACTCACAGGAGGGGTTCAAATCATAGAAAGTGAGAGTCCTCTTGTACTTAAGTCGGCATTGTGCTTTTTGTATTAAATTCCGATGAAATATCTGTGTTTTATCGTCAATAAGAAGGTGCAAGGTATACAGTAAACCTGAAGTGAAGCATCGGAATCTAAAACTGGACTCACGGGAGAGGTTCAAATCATAGAAAGTGAGAGTGTCAGTCCTCTTGTACTTAAGTCGGCATTGTGAATTTTGAATTAAGTTCGGATGCAATTTCTGTGTTTCATCGTCAATAAGAAGGTTCAAGGTATACAGTAAACCTGAAGTGAAGCATCGGAATCAAAAACTGGACTCACAGGAGAGGTTCAAATCATAGAAAGTGAAAGTGTCAGTCCTCTTGTACTTAAGTCGTGATTGTGCCTTATGTATTAAATTCCGATGCAATTTCTGTGTTTCATCGTCAATAAGAAGGTGCATGGTATACAGTAAACCTGAAGTGAAGCATCGGAATCTAAAACTGGACTCACAAGAGAGGTTCAAATCATAGAAAGGGAGAGTGACAGTCCTCTTTTACTTAAGTCGGCATTGTGCCATTTGTATTAAATTCCGATGAAATTTCTGTGTTTCATCGTCAATAAGAAGGTGCAAGGTATACAGTAAACCTGAAGTGAAGCATCGGAATCGAAAACTGGACTCACAGGAGAGGTTCATATCATAGAAAATGAGAGTGTCAGTCCTCCTGTACTTAAGTCGGCATTGTGCCTTTTGTATTAAATTCGGCTGCAATTTCTGTGTTTCATCGTCAATAAGAAGGTGCAAGGTATACAGTAAACCTGAAGTGAAGCATCGGAATCTAAAACTAGACTCACAGGAGAGGTTCAAATCATAGAAGATGAGAGTGTCAGTCCTCTTGTACTTAAGTCGGGATTGTGCCTTTTGTATTAAATTCCGATGCAATTTCTGTATTTCATCGTCAATAAGAAGGTGCAAGGTATACAGTAAACCTGAAGTGAAGCATCGGAATCTAAAACTGGATTCACAGGAGAGGTTCAAATCATAGAAAGAGAGAGTGACAGTCCTCTTTTACTTAAGTCGGCATTGTGCCTTTTGTATTAAATTCCGATGAAGTTTCTGTGTTTCATCGTCAATAAGAAGGTCCAAGGGATACAGTAAACCTGAAGTGAAGCATCGGAATCTAAAACTGGACTCACAGGAGAGGTTCAAATCATAGAAAGAGAGAGTGTCAGTCCTGTTGTACTTAAGTCGGCATTGTGCCTTTTGTATTAAATTCGTATGCAATTTCTGTGTTTCATCGTCAATAAGAAGGTGCAAGGTATACAGTAAACCTGAAGTGAAGCATTGGAATCTAAAACTGGACTCACAGGAGAGGTTCAAATCAAAGAAAGAGTGACAGTCCTCTTTTACTTAAGTCGGCATTGTGCCTTTTGTATTAAATTCCGATGAAATTTCTGTGTTTCATCATCATTAAGAAGGTGCAAGGTATACAGTAAACCTGAAGTGAAGCATCGGAATCTAAAACTGAACTCACAGGAGAGGTTCAAATTATAGAAAGTGAGAGTGTCAGTCCTCTTGTACTTAAGTCGGTATTGTGCCTTTTGTATTTAATTCGTATGCAATTTCTGTGTTCCTTCGTCAATACGAAGGTGCAAGGTATACAGTAAACCTGAAGTGAAGCATCGGAATCTAAAACTGGACTCACAGGAGGGGTTCAAATCATAGAAAGTGAGAGTCCTCTTGTACTTAAGTCGGCATTGTGTCTTTTGTATTAAATTCCGATGAAATATCTGTGTTTTATCGTCAATAAGAAGGTGCAAGGTATACAGTAAACCTGAAGTGAAGCATCGGAATCTAAAACTGGACTCACGGGAGAGGTTCAAATCATAGAAAGTGAGAGTGTCAGTCCTCTTGTACTTAAGTCGGCATTGTGAATTTTGAATTAAGTTCGGATGCAATTTCTGTGTTTCATCGTCAATAAGAAGGTTCAAGGTATACAGTAAACCTGAAGTGAAGCATCGGAATCAAAAACTGGACTCACAGGAGAGGTTCAAATCATAGAAAGTGAAAGTGTCAGTCCTCTTGTACTTAAGTCGTGATTGTGCCTTATGTATTAAATTCCGATGCAATTTCTGTGTTTCATCGTCAATAAGAAGGTGCATGGTATACAGTAAACCTGAAGTGAAGCATCGGAATCTAAAACTGGACTCACAAGAGAGGTTCAAATCATAGAAAGGGAGAGTGACAGTCCTCTTTTACTTAAGTCGGCATTGTGCCATTTGTATTAAATTCCGATGAAATTTCTGTGTTTCATCGTCAATAAGAAGGTGCAAGGTATACAGTAAACCTGAAGTGAAGCATCGGAATCTAAAACTGGACTCACAGGAGGGGTTCAAATCATAGAAAGTGAGAGTCCTCTTGTACTTAAGTCGGCATTGTGCCTTTTTCATTAGATTCGGATGCAATTTCTGTGTTTCATCGTCAATAAGAAGGTGCAAGGTATACAGTAAACCTGAAGTGAAGCATCGGAATATAAAACTGGACTCACAGGAGAGGTTCAAATCATCGAAAGTGAGAGTGTCAGTTCTCTTGTACTTAAGTCGGCATTGTGCCTTTTGTATTAAATTCGGATGCAATTTCTGTGTTTCATCGTCAATAAGAAGGTGCAAGGTATACAGTATACCTGAAGTGAAGCATCGGAATCTAAAACTGGACTCATAGGAGAGGTTCAAATCATAGAAGATGAGAGTGTCAGTCCTCTTGTACTTAAGTCGGCATTGTGCCTTTTATATTAAATTCCGATGCAATTTCTGTATTTCATCGTCAATAAGAAGGTACTAGGGATACAGTAAACCTGAAGTGAAGCATCGGAATCTAAAACTGGACTCACAGGAGAGGTTCAAATCATAGAAAGGGAAAGTGTCAGTCCTCTTGTACTTAAGTCGGCATTGTGCCTTTTGTATTAAATTCCAATGCAATTTCTGTGTTTCATCGTCAACAAGATGGTGCAAGGTATACAGTAAACCTGAAGTGAAACATCGGAATCTAAAACTGGAATCACAGGCGAGGTTCAAATCTTAGGAAGTGAGAGTGTCAGTCCTCTTGTATTTAAGTCGGCATTGTGCCATTTGTATTAAATTCCGATGCAATATCTGTGTTTCATCGTCAATAAGAAGGTGCAAGGTATACAGTAAACCTGAGGTGAAGCATCGGAATCTAAAACTGGACTCGCAGGAGAGGTTCAAATCATAGAAAGGGAGAGTGACAGTCCTCTTTTACTTAAGTCGGCATTGTGCCTTTTGTATTAAATTCCGTTGAAATTTCTGTGTTTCATCGTCAATAAGAAGGTGCAAGGAATACAGTAAACCTGAAGTGAAGCATCGGAATCTAAAACTGGACTCACAGGAGAGGTTCAAATCATAGAAAGTGAGAGTGTCAGTCCTCTTGTACTTAAGTCCGCATTGTGCCTTTTGTATTAAATTCCGATGCAATTTCGGTGTCTCATCGTCAATAAGAATGTGCAAGGTATACAGTAAACCCGAAGTGAAGCATCGGAATCTAAAACTGAACTCACAGCAGAGGTTCAAATCATAGAAAGTGAGAGTGTCAGTCCTCTTGTACTTAAGTCGGCATTGTGCCCTTTGTATTAAATTCGGATGCAATTTCTGTGTTTCATCTTCAATAAAAAGGTGCAAGGTATACAGTAAACCTGTAGTCAAGCATCGGAATCTGAAACTGGACCCACAGGAGAGATTCAAATCATAGAAAGAGAGAGTTACAGTCCTCTTTTACTTAAGTCGGCATTGTGCTTTTTGTTTTAAATTGCGATGAAATGTCTGTGTTTCATCGTCAATAAGAAGGTGCAAGGTATACAGTAAACCTGAAGTGAAGCATCGCAATCACAAACTGGACTCACAGGAGTGGTTCAAATCATAGAAAGTAAGAGTGTCAGTACCCTTGTACTTAAGTCGGCATTGTGCCTTGTGTATTAAATTCGGATGCAATTTCTGTGTTCCTTCATCTATAAGAAGGTGCAAGGTATAAAGTAAACCTGTAGTGAAGCATCGGAATCTAAAACTGGACTCACAGGAGAGGTTCAAATCATAGAAAGTGAGAGTGTCAGTCTTCTTGTACTTAAGTCGGCATTGTGCCTTTTGTATTAAATTCGGATGCAATTTCTGTGTTTCATCGTCAATAAGAAGGTGCGAGATATACAGTAAACCTGAGGGGAAGCATCGGAATCTAAAACTGGATTCACAGGAGAGGTTCAAATTATAGAAAGTGAGAGTGTCAGTCCTCTTATATTTAAGTCGGCATTGTGCCTTTAGTATTACATTCCGATGCAATTTCTGTGTTTCATCGTCAATAAGAAGGTGCAAGGTATACAGTAAACCTGAAGTGAAGCATCGGAATCTAAAACTGGACTCACAGGAGAGGTTCAGATCATAGAAAGGGAGAGTGACAGTCCCCTTTTACTTAAGTCGGCATTGTGCCTATTGTATTAAATTCCGATGAAATTTATGTGTTTCATCGTGAATAAGAAGGTCCTAGGGATACAGTAAACATGAAGTGAAGCATCAGAATCTAAAACTGGACTCACAGGAGAGGTTCAAATCATAGGAAGGGAAAGTGTCAGTCCTCTTGCACTTAAGTCAGCATTGTGCCTTTTGTATTAAATTCGGATGCAATTTCTGTGTTTCATCGTCAATAAGAAGGTGCGAGGTATACTGTAAACCTGAAGTGAAGCATCCAAATCAAAATCTGGATTCACAGGAGAGGTTCAAATCATAGAAAGAGAGAGAGACAGTCCTCTTTTACTTAAGTCGGCATTGTGCCTTTTGTATTAAATTCCGTTGAAATTTCTGTGATTCATCGTCAATAAGAAGGTGCAAGGTATACAGTAAACCTGAAGTGAAGCATCGGTATCTGAAACTGGACTCACAGGAGAGGTTCAAATCATAGAAAGTGAGAGTGTCAGTCCTCTTGTACTTAAGTCGGCGTTGTGCCTTTTGCATTAAATTCGGATGCAATTTCTGTGTTTCATCGTCAAATGAAGGTGCAAGGTATACAGTAAACCTGAACTGAAACATCGGAATCTAAAACTGGAATCACAGGAGAGGTTCAAATCATAGAAAGGGAGAGTGACAGTCCTCTTTCACTTAAGTCGGCATTGTGCCTTTTGTATTAAATTCCGATGAAATATCTGTGTTTTATCGTCAATAAGAAGGTGCAAGGTATACAGTAAACCTGAAGTGAAGCATCGGAATCTAAAACTGGACTCACGGGAGAGGTTCAAATCATAGAAAGTGAGAGTGTCAGTCCTCTTGTACTTCAGTCGGCATTGTGCCTTTTGTATTAAATTCGGCTGCAATTTCTGTGTTTCATCGTCAATAAGAAGGTGCAAGGTATACAGTAAACCTGAAGTGAAGCATCGGAATCTAAAACTAGACTCACAGGAGAGGTTCAAATCATAGAAGATGAGAGTGTCAGTCCTCTTGTACTTAAGCCGGCATTGTGCCTTTTGTATTAAATTCCGATGCAATTTCTGTATTTCATCGTCAATAAGAAGGTGCAAGGTATTCAGTAAACCTGAAGTGAAGCATCGGAATCTAAAACTGGATTCACAGGAGAGGTTCAAATCATAGAAAGAGAGAGTGACAGTCCTCTTTTACTTAACTCGGCATTGTGCCTTTTGTATTAAATTCCGATGAGATTTCTGTGTTTCATCGTCAATAAGAAGGTCCAAGGGATACAGTAAACCTGAAGTGAAGCATCGGAATCTAAAACTGGACTCACAGGAGAGGTTCAAATCATAGAAAGAGAGAGTGTCAGTCCTGTTGTACTTAAGTCGGCATTGTGCCTTTTGTATTAAATTCGTATGCAATTTCTGTGTTTCATCGTCAATAAGAAGGTGCAAGGTATACAGTAAACCTGAAGTGAAGCATTGGAATCTAAAACTGGACTCACAGGAGAGGTTCAAATCAAAGAAAGAGAGAGTGACAGTCCTCTTTTACTTAAGTCGGCATTGTGCCTTTTGTATTAAATTCCGATGAAATTTCTGTGTTTCATCATCAATAAGAAGGTGCAAGGTATACAGTAAACCTGAAGTGAAGCATCGGAATCTAAAACTGAACTCACAGGAGAGGTTCAAATTATAGAAAGTGAGAGTGTCAGTCCTCTTGTACTTAAGTCGGTATTGTGCCTTTTGTATTTAATTCGTATGCAATTTCTGTGTTCCTTCGTCAATACGAAGGTGCAAGGTCTACAGTAAAACTGAAATGAAGCATCAGAATATAAAACTGGACTCACAGGAGAGGTTCAAATCATAGAAAGTGAGAGTGTCAGTCCTCTTGTACTTAAGTCGGCATTGTGTCTCTTGTATTAAGTTCGGATGCAATTTCTGTGTTTCATCGTCAATAAGAAGGTTCAAGGTATACAGTAAACCTGAAGTGAAGCATCGGAATCAAAAACTGGACTCACAGGAGAGGTTCAAATCATAGAAAGTGAAAGTGTCAGTCCTCTTGTACTTAAGTCGTGATTGTGCCTTATGTATTAAATTCCGATGCAATTTCTGTGTTTCATCGTCAATAAGAAGGTGCATGGTATACAGTAAACCTGAAGTGAAGCATCGGAATCTAAAACTGGACTCACAAGAGAGGTTCAAATCATAGAAAGGGAGAGTGACAGTCCTCTTTTACTTAAGTCGGCATTGTGCCATTTGTATTAAATTCCGATGAAATTTCTGTGTTTCATCATCTATAAGAAGGTGCAAGGTATACAGTAAACCTGAAGTGAAGCATCGGAATCTAAAACTGGACTCACAGGAGAGGTTCATATCATAGAAAATGAGAGTGTCAGTCCTCCTGTACTTAGTCGGCATTGTGTCTCTTGTATTAAATTCGGATGCAATTTCTGTGTTCCTTCGTCAATAAGAAGGTGCAAGGTATACAGTAAACCTGAAGTGAAGCATCGGAATCTAAAACTGGACTCACAGGAGGGGTTCAAATCATAGAAAGTGAGAGTCCTCTTGTACTTAAGTCGGCATTGTGCCTTTTTCATTAGATTCGGATGCAATTTCTGTGTTTCATCGTCAATAAGAAGGTGCAAGGTATACAGTAAACCTGAAGTGAAGCATCGGAATCTAAAACTGGACTCACAGGAGAGGTTCAAATCATCGAAAGTGAGAGTGTCAGTCCTCTTGTACTTAAGTCGGCATTGTGCCTTTTGTATTAAATTCGGATGCAATTTCTGTGTTTCATCGTCAATAAGAAGGTGCAAGGTATACAGTATACCTGAAGTGAAGCATCGGAATCTAAAACTGGACTCACAGGAGAGGTTCAAATCATAGAAGATGAGAGTGTCAGTCCTCTTGTACTTAAGTCGGCATTGTGCCTTTTATATTAAATTCCGATGCAATTTCTGTATTTCATCGTCAATAAGAAGGTGCAAGATATACAGTAAACCTGAAGTGAAGCATCGGAATCTAAAACTGGAATCACAGGAGAGGTTCCAATCATAGAAAGTGAGAGTGTCACTCCTCTTGTACTTAAGTCGGCATTGTGCCTTTTGTATTAAATTCCGATGCAATTTCTGTGTTTCATCGTCAATAAGAAGGTGCAAGGTATAGAGTAAACCTGAAGTGAAGCATCAGAATCTAAAACTGGATTCACAGGAGAGGTTCAAATCATAGAAAGAGAGAGTGACAGTCCTCTTTTACTTAAGTCGGCATTGTGCCTTTTGTATTAAATTCCGATGAAATTTCTGTGTTTCATCGTCAATAAGAAGGTGCAAGGTATGCAGTAAACCTAAAGTGAAGCATCGGACTCTAAAACTGGACTCACAGGAGAGGTCAAGTCATAGAATGTGAGAGTGTCAGTTCTCTTGTACTTAAGTCGGCATTGTGCCTTTTGTATTAAATTCGGATGCAGTTTCTGTGTTTCATCGTCAATAAGAATGTCCAAGGTATACAGTAAACCTGAAGTGAAGCATCGGAATCGAAAACTGGACTCACAGGAGAGGTTCAAATCATAGAAAGAGAGTGACAGTCCTCTTTTACTTAAATCGGCATTGTGCTTTTTGTATTAAATTCCGATGAAATTTCTGTTTCATCGTCAATAAGAAGGTGCAAGGTATACAGTAAACCTGAAGTGATGCATCGGAATCTAAAACTGGACTCACAGGAGAGGTTCAAATCATAGAAAGTGAGAGTGTCAGTCCTCTTGTACTTAAGTCGGCATTGTGCCTCTTGTATTAAATTTGGATGCAATTTCTGTGTTTCATCGTCAATAAGAAGGTGCAAGGTATACAGTAAACCTGAAGTGAAGCATCGGAATCTAAAACTGGACTCACAGGAGAGGTTCAAATCATAGAAAGTGAGAGTGTCAGTCCTCTTGTACTTAAGTCGGCATCGTGCCTTTTGTATTAAATTCGGCTGCAATTTCTGTGTTTCATCGTCAACAAGAAGGTGCAAGGTATACAGTAAACCTGAAGTGAAGCATCGGAATCTTAAACTAGACTCACAGGAGAGGTACAAATCATAGAAGATGAGAGTGTCAGTCCTCTTGTACTTAAGTCGGCATTGTCCCTTTTGTATTAAATTCCGGTGCAATTTCTGTATTTCATCGTCAATAAGAAGGTGCAAGGTATACAGTAAACCTGAAGTGAAGCATCGGAATCTAAAACTGGATTCACAGGACAGGTTCCAATCATAGAAAGTGAGAGTGTCACTCCTCTTGTACTTAATTCGGCATTGTGCATTTTGTATTAAATTCCGATGCAATTTCTGTGTTTCATCGTCAATAAGAAGGTGCAAGGTATAGAGTAAACCTGAAGTGAAGCATCAGAATCTGAAACTGGACTCACAGGAGAGGTTCAAATCATAGAAAGAGAGAGTGACAGTCCTCTTTTACTTAAGTCGGCATTGTGCCTTTTGTATTAAGTTCCGATGAAATTTCTGTGTTTCATCGTCAATAAGAAGGTCCAAGGGATACAGTAAACCTGAAGTGAAGCATCGGAATCTAAAACTGGACTCACAGGAGAGGTTCAAATCACAGAAAGAGAGAGTGTCAGTCCTGTTGTACTTAAGTCGGCATTGTGCCTTTTGTATTAAATTCGGATGCAATTTCTGTGTTTCATCGTCAGTAAGAAGGTGCAAGGTATACAGTAAACCTGAAGTGAAGCATTGGAATCTAAAACTGGACTCACAGGAGAGGTTCAAATCAAAGAAAGAGAGAGTGACAGTCCTCTTTTACTTAAGTCGGCATTGTGCCTTTTGTATTAAATTCCGATGAAATTTCTGTCTTTCATCATCAATAAGAAGGTGCAAGGTATACAGTAAACCTGAAGTGAAGCATCGGAATCTAAAACTGAACTCACAGGAGAGGTTCAAATCATAGAAAGGGAGAGTGACAGTCCTCTTTTACTTAAGTCGGCATTGTGCCATTTGTATTAAATTCCGATGAAATTTCTGTGTTTCATCATCTATAAGAAGGTGCAAGGTATACAGTAAACCTGAAGTGAAGCATCGGAATCTAAAACTGGACTCACAGGAGAGGTTCATATCATAGAAAATGAGGGTGTCAGTCCTCCTGTACTTAAGTCGGCATTGTGTCTCTTGTATTAAATTCGGATGCAATGTCTGTGTTCCTTCGTCAATAAGAAGGTGCAAGGTATACAGTAAACCTGAAGTGAAGCATCGGAATCTAAAACTGGACTCACAGGAGGGGTTCAAATCATAGAAAGTGAGAGTGTCAGTCTTCTTGTACTTAAGTCGGCATTGTGCCTTTTTCATTAGATTCGGATGCAATTTCTGTGTTTCATCTTCAATAAGAAGGTGCAAGGTATACAGTAAACCTGAAGTGAAGCATCGGAATCTAAAAGTGGACTCACAGGAGAGGTTCAAATCATCGAAAGTGAGAGTGTCAGTCCTCTTGTACTTAGGTCGGCATTGTGCCTTTTGTATTAAATTCGGATGCAATTTCTGTGTTTCATCGTCAATAAGAAGGTGCAAGTTATACAGTAAACCTGAAGTGAAGCATCGGAATCTAAAACTGGACTCACAGGAGAGGTTCAAATTATAGAAGATGAGAGTGTCAGTCCTCTTGTACTTAAGTCGGCATTGTCCCTTTTATATTAAATTCCGATGCAATTTCTGTATTTCATCGTCAATAAGAAGGTGCAAGATATACAGTAAACCTGAAGTGAAACATCGGAATCTAAAACTGGAATAACAGGAGAGGGTCCAATCATAGAAAGTGAGAGTGTCACTCCTCTTGTTCTTAAGTTGGCATTGTGCCTTTTGTATTAAATTCCAATGCAATTTCTGTGTTTCATCGTCATTAAGAAGGTGCAAGGTATAGAGTAAACCTGAAGTGAAGCATCAGAAACTAAAACTGGATTCACAGGAGAGGTTCAAATCATAGAATGAGAGCGTGACAGTCCTCTTTTACTTAAGTCGGCATTGTGCCTTTTGTATTAAATTCCGATGAAATTTCTGTGTTTCATCGTCAATAAGAAGGTGCAAGGTATGCAGTAAACCTAATGTGAAGCATCGGAATCTAAAACTGGACTCACAGGAGAGGTTCAAATCATAGAAAGAGAGAGTGTCAGTCCTGTTGTACTTAAGTCGGCATTGTGCCTTTTGTATTAAATTCGTATGCAATTTCTGTGTTTCATCGTCAATAAGAAGGTGCAAGGTATACAGTAAACCTGAAGTGAAGCATTGGAATCTAAAACTGGACTCACAGGAGAGGTTCAAATCAAAGAAAGAGAGAGTGACAGTCCTCTTTTACTTAAGTCGGCATTGTGCCTTTTGTATTAAATTCCGATGAAATTTCTGTGTTTCATCATCAATAAGAAGGTGCAAGGTATACAGTAAACCTGAAGTGAAGCATCGGAATCTAAAACTGAACTCACAGGAGAGGTTCAAATTATAGAAAGTGAGAGTGTCAGTCCTCTTGTACTTAAGTCGGTATTGTGCCTTTTGTATTTAATTCGTATGCAATTTCTGTGTTCCTTCGTCAATACGAAGGTGCAAGGTCTACAGTAAAACTGAAATGAAGCATCAGAATATAAAACTGGACTCACAGGAGAGGTTCAAATCATAGAAAGTGAGAGTGTCAGTCCTCTTGTACTTAAGTCGGCATTGTGAATTTTGAATTAAGTTCGGATGCAATTTCTGTGTTTCATCGTCAATAAGAAGGTTCAAGGTATACAGTAAACATTAAGTGAAGCATCGGAATCAAAAACTGGACTCACAGGAGAGGTTCAAATCATAGAAAGTGAAAGTGTCAGTCCTCTTGTACTTAAGTCGGCATTGTGCCTTATGTATTAAATTCCGATGCAATTTCTGTGTTTCATCGTCAATAAGAAGGTGCATGGTATACAGTAAACCTGAAGTGAAGCATCGGAATCTAAAACTGGACTCACAAGAGAGGTTCAAATCATAGAAAGGGAGAGTGACAGTCCTCTTTTACTTAAGTCGGCATTGTGCCATTTGTATTAAATTCCGATGAAATTTCTGTGTTTCTTCATCTATAAGAAGGTGCAAGGTATACAGTAAGCCTGAAGTGAAGCATCGGAATCTAAAACTGGACTCACAGGAGAGGTTCATATCATAGAAAATGAGAGTGTCAGTCCTCCTGTACTTAAGTCGGCATTGTGTCTGTTGTATTAAATTCGGATGCAATTTCTGTGTTCCTTCGTCAATAAGAAGGTGCAAGGTATACAGTAAACCTGAAGTGAAGCATCGGAATCTAAAACTGGACTCACAGGAGGGGTTCAAATCATAGAAAGTGAGAGTCCTCTCTTACTTAAGTCGGCATTGTGCTTTTTTCATTAGATTCGGATGCAATTTCTGTGTTTCATCGTCAACAAGAAGGTGCAAGGTATACAGTAAACCTGAAGTGAAGCATCGGAATCTAAAACTGGACTCACAGGAGAGGTTCAAATCATCGAAAGTGAGAGTGTCAGTCCTCTTGTATTTAAGTCGGCATTGTGCCTTTTGTATTAAATTCGGATGCAATTTCTGTGTTTCATCGTCAATAAGAAGGTGCAAGGTATACAGTATACCTGAAGTGAAGCATCGGAATCTACAACTGGACTCACAGGAGAGGTTCTAATCATAGAAGATGAGAGTGTCAGTCCTCTTGTACTTAAGTCGGCATTGTGCCTTTTATATTAAATTCCGATGCAATTTCTGTATTTCATCGTCAATAAGAAGGTGCAAGATATACAGTAAACCTGAAGTGAAGCATCGGAATCTAAAACTGGAATCACAGGAGAGGTTCCAATCATAGAAAGTGAGAGTGTCACTCCTCTTGTACTTAAGTCGGCATTGTGCCTTTTGTATTAAATTCCGATGCAATTTCTGTGTTTCATCGTCAATAAGAAGGTGCAAGGTATAGAGTAAACCTGAAGTGAAGTATCAGAATCTAAAACTGGATTCACAGGAGAGGTTCAAATCATAGAAAGAGAGAGTGACAGTCCTCTTTTACTTAAGTCGGCATTGTGCCTTTTGTATTAAATTCCGATGAAATTTCTGTGTTTCATCGTCAATAAGAAGGTGCAAGGTATGCAGTAAACCTAAAGTGAAGCATCGGACTCTAAAACTGGACTCACAGGAGAGGTTCAAGACATAGAATGTGAGAGTGTCAGTTCTCTTGTACTTGTCGGCATTGTGCCTTTTGTATTAAATTCGGATGCAGTTTCTGTGTTTCATCGTCAATAAGAATGTCCAAGGTATACAGTAAACCTGAAGTGAAGCATCGGAATCTAAAACTGGACTCACAGGAGAGGTTCAAATCATAGAAAGAGAGTGACAGTCCTCTTTTACTTAAATCGGCATTGTGCTTTTTGTATTAAATTCCGATGAAATTTCTGTGTTTCATCGTCAATAAGAAGGTGCAAGGTATACAGTAAACCGGAAGTGATGCATCGGAATCTAAAACTGGACTCACAGGAGAGGTTCAAATCATAGAAAGTGAGAGTGTCGGTCCTCTTGTACTTAAGTCGGCATTGTGCCTCTTGTATTAAATTTGGATGCAATTTCTGTGCTTCATCGTCAAGAAGAAGGTGCAAGGTATACAGTAAACCTGAAGTGAAGCATCGGAATCTAAAACTGGACTCACAGGAGAGGTTCAAATCAAAGAAAGAGAGAGTGACAGTCCTCTTTTACTTAAGTCGGCATTGTGCCTTTTGTATTAAATTCCGATGAAATTTCTGTCTTTCATCATCAATAAGAAGGTGCAAGGTATACAGTAAACCTGAAGTGAAGCATCGGAATCTAAAACTGAACTCACAGGAGAGGTTCAAATCATAGAAAGGGAGAGTGACAGTCCTCTTTTACTTAAGTCGGCATTGTGCCATTTGTATTAAATTCCGATGAAATTTCTGTGTTTCATCATCTATAAGAAGGTGCAAGGTATAGAGTAAACCTGAAGTGAAGCATCGGAATCTAAAACTGGACTCACAGGAGAGGTTCATATCATAGAAAATGAGAGTGTCAGTCCTCCTGTACTTAAGTCGGCATTGTGTCTCTTGTATTAAATTCGGATGCAATGTCTGTGTTCCTTCGTCAATAAGAAGGTGCAAGGTATACAGTAAACCTGAAGTGAAGCATCGGAATCTAAAACTGGACTCACAGGAGGGGTTCAAATCATAGAAAGTGAGAGTGTCAGTCTTCTTGTACTTAGGTCGGCATTGTGCTTTTTGTATTAAATTCGGATGCAATTTCTGTGTTTCATCGTCAATAAGAAGGTGCAAGTTATACAGTAAACGTGAAGTGAAGCATCGGAATCTAAAACTGGACTCACAGGAGAGGTTCAAATTATAGAAGATGAGAGTGTCAGTCCTCTTGTACTTAAGTCGGCATTGTCCCTTTTATATTAAATTCCGATGCAATTTCTGTATTTCATCGTCAATAAGAAGGTGCAAGATATACAGTAAACCTGAAGTGAAACATCGGAATCTAAAACTGGAATAACAGGAGAGGGTCCAATCATAGAAAGTGAGAGTGTCACTCCTCTTGTACTTAAGTTGGCATTGTGCCTTTTGTATTAAATTCCGATGCAATTTCTGTGTTTCATCGTCAATAAGAAGGTGCAAGGTATAGAGTAAACCTGAAGTGAAGCATCAGAAACTAAAACTGGATTCACAGGAGAGGTTCAAATCATAGAATGAGAGCGTGACAGTCCTCTTTTACTTAAGTCGGCATTGTGCCTTTTGTATTAAATTCCGATGAAATTTCTGTGTTTCATCGTCAATAAGAAGGTGCAAGGTATGCAGTAAACCTAATGTGAAGCATCGGAATCTAAAACTGGACTCACAGGAGAGGTTCAAATCATAGAAAGAGAGAGTGTCAGTCCTGTTGTACTTAAGTCGGCATTGTGCCTTTTGTATTAAATTCGTATGCAATTTCTGCGTTTCATCGTCAATAAGAAGGTGCAAGGTATACAGTAAACCTGAAGTGAAGCATTGGAATCTAAAACTGGACTCACAGGAGAGGTTCAAATCAAAGAAAGAGAGAGTGACAGTCCTCTTTTACTTAAGTCGGCATTGTGCCTTTTGTATTAAATTCCGATGAAATTTCTGTGTTTCATCATCAATAAGAAGGTGCAAGGTATACAGTAAACCTGAAGTGAAGCATCGGAATCTAAAACTGGACTCACAGGAGAGGTTCAAATCATCGAAAGTGAGAGTGTCAGTCCTCTTGTACTTAAGTCGGCATTGTGCCTTTTGTATTAAATTCGGATGCAATTTCTGTGTTTCATCGTCAATAAGAAGGTGCAAGGTATACAGTATACCTGAAGTGAAGCATCGGAATCTAAAACTGGACTCACAGGAGAGGTTCAAATCATAGAAGATGAGAGTGTCAGTCCTCTTGTACTTAAGTCGGCATTGTGCCTTTTATATTAAATTCCGATGCAATTTCTGTATTTCATCGTCAATAAGAAGGTGCAAGATATACAGTAAACCTGAAGTGAAGCATCGGAGTCTAAAACTGGAATCACAGGAGAGGTTCCAATCATAGAAAGTGAGAGTGTCACTCCTCTTGTACTTAAGTCGGCATTGTGCCTTTTGTATTAAATTCCGATGCAATTTCTGTGTTTCATCGTCAATAAGAAGGTGCAAGGTATAGAGTAAACCTGAAGTGAAGCATCAGAATCTAAAACTGGATTCACAGGAGAGGTTCAAATCATAGAAAGAGAGAGTGACAGTCCTCTTTTACTTAAGTCGGCATTGTGCCTTTTGTATTAAATTCCGATGAAATTTCTGTGTTTCATCGTCAATAAGAAGGTGCAAGGTATGCAGTAAACCTAAAGTGAAGCATCGGACTCTAAAACTAGACTCACAGGAGAGGTTCAAGTCATAGAATGTGAGAGTGTCAGTTCTCTTGTACTTAAGTCGGCATTGTGCCTTTTGTATTAAATTCGGATGCAGTTTCTGTGTTTCATCGTCAATAAGAATGTCCAAGGTATACAGTAAACCTGAAGTGAAGCATCGGAATCTAAAACTGGACTCACAGGAGAGGTTCAAATCATAGAAAGAGAGTGACAGTCCTCTTTTACTTAAATCGGCATTGTGCTTTTTGTATTAAATTCCGAATAAATTTCTGTGTTTCATCGTCAATAAGAAGGTGCAAGGTATACAGTAAACCCGAAGTGAAGCATCGGAATCTAAAACTGGACTCACAGGAGAGGTTCAAATCATAGAAAGTGACAGTGTCAGTCCTCTTGTACTTAAGTCGGCATTGTGCCTTTTGTATTAAATTCGGCTGCAATTTCTGTGTTTCATCGTCAACAAGAAGGTGCAAGGTATACAGTAAACCTGAAGTGAAGCATCGGAATCTTAAACTAGACTCACAGGAGAGGTACAAATCATAGAAGATGAGAGTGTCAGTCCTCTTGTACTTAAGTCGGCATTGTCCCTTTTGTATTAAATTCCGGTGCAATTTCTGTATTTCATGGTCAATAAGAAGGTGCAAGGTATACAGTAAACCTGAAGTGAAGCATCGGAATCTAAAACTGGATTCACAGGACAGGTTCCAATCATAGAAAGTGAGAGTGTCACTCCTCTTGTACTTAATTCGGCATTGTGCCTTTTGTATTAAATTCCGATGCAATTTCTGTGTTTCATCGTCAATAAGAAGGTGCAAGGGATAGAGTAAACCTGAAGTGAAGCATCAGAATCTAAAACTGGACTCACAGGAGAGGTTCAAATCATAGAAAGAGAGAGTGACAGTCCTCTTTTACTTAAGTCGGCATTGTGCCTTTTGTATTAAGTTCCGATGAAATTTCTGTGTTTCATCGTCAATAAGAAGGTCCAAGGGATACAGTAAACCTGAAGTGAAGCATCGGAATCTAAAACTGGACTCACTGGAGAGGTTCAAATCATAGAAAGAGAGAGTGTCAGTCCTGTTGTACTTAAGTCGGCATTGTGCCTTTTGTATTAAATTCGGATGCAATTTCTGTGTTTCATCGTCAGTAAGAAGGTGCAAGGTATACAGTAAACCTGAAGTGAAGCATTGGAATCCAAAACTGGACTCACAGGAGAGGTTCAAATCAAAGAAAGAGAGAGTGACAGTCCTCTTTTACTTAAGTCGGCATTGTGCCATTTGTATTAAATTCCGATGAAATTTCTGTGTTTCATCATCTATAAGAAGGTGCAAGGTATACAGTAAACCTGAAGTGAAGCATCGGAATCTAAAACTGGACTCACAGGAGAGGTTCATATCATAGAAAATGAGAGTGTCAGTCCTCCTGTACTTAAGTCGGCATTGTGTCACTTGTATTAAATTCGGATGCAATGTCTGTATTCCTTCGTCAATAAGAAGGTGCAAGGTATAAAGTTAACCTGAAGTGAAGCATCGGAATCTAAAACTGGACTCACAGGAGGGGTTCAAATCATAGAAAGTGAGAGTGTCAGTCCTCTTGTACTTAAGTCGGCATTGTGCCTTTTTCATTAGATTCGGATGCAATTTCTGTGTTTCATCTTCAATAAGAAGGTGCAAGGTATACAGTAAACCTGAAGTGAAGCATCGGAATCTAAAACTGGACTCACAGGAGAGGTTCAAATCATCGAAAGTGAGAGTGTCAGTCCTCTTGTACTTAGGTCGGCATTGTGCCTTTTGTATTAAATTCGGATGCAATTTCTGTGTTTCATCGTCAATAAGAAGGTGCAAGTTATACAGGAAACCTGAAGTGAAGCATCGGAATCTAAAACTGGACTCACAGGAGAGGTTCAAATCATAGAAGATGAGAGTGTCAGTCCTCTTGTACTTAAGTCGGCATTGTCCCTTTTATATTAAATTCCGATGCAATTTCTGTATTTCATCGTCAATAAGAAGGTGCAAGATATACAGTAAACCTGAAGTGAAACATCGGAATCTAAAACTGGAATCACAGGAGAGGGTCCAATCATAGAAAGTGAGAGTGTCACTCCTCTTGTACTTAAGTTGGCATTGTGCCTTTTGTATTAAATTCCGATGCAATTTCTGTGTTTCATCGTCAATAAGAAGGTGCAAGGTATAGAGTAAACCTGAAGTGAAGCATCAGAAACTAAAACTGGATTCACAGGAGAGGTTCAAATCATAGAGTGAGAGCGTGACAGTCCTCTTTTACTTAAGTCGGCATTGTGCCTTTTGTATTAAATTCCGATGAAATCTCTGTGTTTCATCGTCAATAAGAAGGTGCAAGGTATGCAGTAAACCTAATGTGAAGCATCGGACTCTAAAACTGGACTCACAGGAGAGGTTCAAGTCATAGAATGTGAGAGTGTCAGTCCTCTTGTACTTAAGTCGGCATTGTGCCTTTTGTATTAAATTCGGATGCAGTTTCTGTGTTTCATCGTCAATAAGAATGTCCAAGGTATACAGTAAACCTGAAGTGAAGCATCGGAATCTAAAACTGGACTCACAGGAGATGTTCAAATCATAGAAAGAGAGAGTGACAGTCCACTTGTACTTAAGTCGGCATTGTGTCTCTTGTATTAAATTCCGATGCAATTTCTGTGTTTCATCGTCAATAAGAAGGTGCAAGGTATAGAGTAAACCTGAAGTGAAGCATCAGAATCTAAAACTGGACTCACAGGAGAGGTTCAAATCATAGAAAGTGAGAGTGACAGTCCTCTTTTACTTAAGTCGGCATTGTGCCCTTTGTATTAAGTTCCGATGAAATTTCTGTGTTTCATCGTCAATAAGAAGGTCCAAGGGATACAGTAAACCTGAAGTGAAGCATCGGAATCTAAAACTGGACTCACAGGAGAGGTTCAAATCATAGAAAGAGAGAGTGTCAGTCCTGTTGTACTTAAGTCGGCATTGTGCCTTTTGTATTAAATTCGGATGCAATTTCTGTGTTTCATCGTCAGTAAGAAGGTTCAAGGTATACAGTAAACCTGAAGTGAAGCATCGGAATCTAAAACTGGACTCACAGGAGAGGTTCATATCATAGAAAATGAGAGTGTCAGTCCTCCTGTACTTAAGTCGGCATTGTGTCTCTTGTATTAAAATCGGATGCAATTTCTGTGTTCCTTCGTCAATAAGAAGGTGCAAGGTATACAGTAAACCTGAAGTGAAGCATCGGAATCTAAAACTGGACTCACAAGAGGAGTTCAAATCATAGAAAGTGAGAGTGTCAGTCCTCTTGTACTTAAGTCGGCATTGTGCCTTTTTCATTAGATTTGGATGCAATTTCTGTGTTTCATCTTCAATAAGAAGGTGCAAGGTATACAGTAAACCTGAAGTGAAGCATCGGAATCTAAAACTGGATTCACAGGAGAGGTTCAAATCATCGAAAGTGAGAGTGTCAGTCCTCTTGTACTTATGTCGGCATTGTGCCTTTTGTATTAAATTCGAATGCAATTTCTGTGTTTCATCGTCAATAAGAAGGTACAAGGTATACAGTAAACCTGAAGTGAAGCATCGGAATCTAAAACTGGACTCACAGGAGAGGTTCAAATCATAGAAGATGAGAGTGTCAGTCCTCTTGTACTTAAGTCGGCATTGTGCCTTTTATATTAAATTCAGATGCAATTTCTGTATTTCATCGTCAATAAGAAGGTGCAAGATATACAGTAAACCTGAAGTGAAGCATCGGAATCTAAAACTGGAATCACAGGAGAGGTTCCAATTATAGAAAGTGAGAGTGTCACTCCTCTTGTACTTAAGTTGGCATTGTGCCTTTTGTATTAAATTCCGATGCAATTTCTGTGTTTCATCGTCAATAAGAAGGTGCAAGGTATAGAGTAAACCTGAATTGAAGCATCAGAAACTAAAACTGGATTCACAGGAGAGGTTCAAATCATAGAAAGAGAGAGTGACAGTCCTCTTTTACTTAAGTCGGCATTGTGCCTTTTGTATTAAATTCCGATGAACTTTCTGTGTTTCATCGTCAATAAGAAAGTGCAAGGTATGCAGCAAACCTAATGTGAAGCATCGGAATCTAAAACTGGACTCACAGGAGAGGTTCAAATCAAAGAAAGAGAGAGTGACAGTTCTCTTTTACTTAAGTCGGCATTGTGCCTTTTGTATTAAATTCCGATGCAATTTCTGTGTTTCATCGTCAATAAGAAGGTGCAAGGTATAGAGTAAACCTGAAGTGAAGCATCAGAATCTAAAACTGGACTCACAGGAGAGGTTCAAATCATAGAAAGAGAGAGTGACAGTCCTCTTTTACTTAAGTCGGCATTGTGCCTTTTGTATTAAGTTCCGATGAAATTTCTGTGTTTCATCGTCAATAAGAAGGTCCAAGGGATACAGTAAACCTGAAGTGAAGCATCGGAATCTAAAACTGGACTCACAGGAGAGGTTCAAATCATAGAAAGAGAGAGTGTCAGTCCTATTGTACTTAAGTCGGCATTGTGCCTTTTGTATTAAATTCGGATGCAATTTCTGTGTTTCATCGTCAGTAAGAAGGTGCAAGGTATACAGTAAACCTGAAGTGAAGCATTGGAATCTAAAACTGGACTCACAGGAGAGGTTAAAATCATAGAAAGAGAGAGTGACAGTCCTCTTTTACTTAAGTCGGCATTGTGCCTTTTGTATTAAATTCCGATGAAATTTCTGTCTTTCATCATCAATAAGAAGGTGCAAGGTATACAGTAAACCTGAAGTGAAGCATCGGAATCTAAAACTGAACTCACAGGAGAGGTTCAAATCATAGAAAGGGAGAGTGACAGTCCTCTTTTACTTAAGTCGGCATTGTGCCATTTGTATTAAATTCCGATGAAATTTCTGTGTTCCATCATCTATAAGAAGGTGCAAGGTATAGAGTAAACCTGAAGTGAAGCATCAGAATCTAAAACTGGACTCACAGGAGAGGTTCATATCATAGAAAATGAGAGTGTCAGTCCTCCTGTACTTAAGTCGGCATTGTGTCTCTTGTATTAAATTCGGATGCAATGTCTGTGTTCCTTCGTCAATAAGAAGGTGCAAGGTATACAGTAAACCTGAAGTGAAGCATCGGAATCTAAAACTGGACTCACAGGAGGGGTTCAAATCATAGAAAGTGAGAGTGTCAGTCCTCTTGTACTTAAGTCGGCATTGTGCCTTTTTCATTAGATTCGGATGCAATTTCTGTGTTTCATCTTCAATAAGAAGGTGCAAGGTATACAGTAAACCTGAAGTGAAGCATCGGAATCTAAAACTGGACTCACAGGAGAGGTTCAAATTATCGAAAGTGAGAGTGTCAGTCCTCTTGTACTTAGGTCGGCATTGTGCCTTTTGTATTAAATTCGGATGCAATTTCTGTGTTTCATCGTCAATAAGAAGGTGCAAGTTATACAGGAAACCTGAAGTGAAGCATCGGAATCTAAAACTGGACTCACAGGAGAGGTTCAAATCATAGAAGATGAGAGTGTCAGTCCTCTTGTACTTAAGTCGGCATTGTCCCTTTTATATTAAATTCCGATGCAATTTCTGTATTTCATCGTCAATAAGAAGGTGCAAGATATACAGTAAACCTGAAGTGAAACATCGGAATCTAAAACTGGAATCACAGGAGAGGGTCCAATCATAGAAAGTGAGAGTGTCACTCCTCTTGTACTTAAGTTGGCATTGTGCCTTTTGTATTAAATTCCGATGCAATTTCTGTGTTTCATCGTCAATAAGAAGGTGCAAGGTATAGAGTAAACCTGAAGTGAAGCATCAGAAACTAAAACTGGATTCACAGGAGAGGTTCAAATCATAGAATGAGAGCGTGACAGTCCTCTTTTACTTAAGTCGGCATTGTGCCTTTTGTATTAAATTCCGATGAAATTTCTGTGTTTCATCGTCAATAAGAAGGTGCAAGGTATGCAGTAAACCTAATGTGAAGCATCGGACTCTAAAACTGGACTCACAGGAGAGGTTCAAGTCATAGAATGTGAGAGTGTCAGTCCTCTTGTACTTAAGTCGGCATTGTGCCTTTTGTATTAAATTCGGATGCAGTTTCTGTGTTTCATCGTCAATAAGAATGTCCAAGGTATACAGTAAACCTGAAGTGAAGCATCGGAATCTAAAACTGGACTCACAGGAGATGTTCAAATCATAGAAAGAGAGAGTGACAGTCCTCTTGTACTTAAGTCGGCATTGTGCCTTTTGTATTAAATTTGGATGCAATTTCTGTGTTTCATCGTCAATAAGAAGGTGCAAGGTATACAGTAAACCTGAAGTGAAGCATCAGAATCTAAAACTGGAATCACAGGAGAGGTTCAAATCATAGAAAGGGAGAGTGTCACTCCTCTTGTACTTAAGTCGGCATTGTGCCTTTTGTATTAAATTCCGATGCAATTTCTGTGTTTCATCGTCAATAAGAAGGTGCAAGGTATAGAGTAAACCTGAAGTGAAGCATCAGAATCTAAAACTGGACTCACAGGAGAGGTTCAAATCATAGAAAGGGAGAGTGACAGTCCTCTTTTACTTAAGTCGGCATTGTGCCTTTTGTATTAAGTTCCGATGAAATTTCTGTGTTTCATCGTCAATAAGAAGGTCCAAGGGATACAGTAAACCTGAAGTGAAGCATCGGAATCTAAAACTGGACTCACAGGAGAGGTTCAAATCATAGAAAGAGAGGGTGTCAGTCCTGTTGTACTTAAGTCGGCATTGTGCCTTTTGTATTAAATTCGGATGCAATTTCTGTGTTTCATCGTCAGTAAGAAGGTGCAAGGTATACAGTAAACCTGAAGTGAAGCATTGGAATCTAAAACTGGACTCACAGGAGAGTTTCAAATCAAAGAAAGAGAGAGTGACAGTCCTCTTATACTTAAGTCGGCATTGTCCCTTTTGTATTAAATTCCGATGAAATTTCTGGGTTTCATCATCAATAAGAAGGTTCAAGGTATACAGTAAACCTGAAGTGAATCATCGGAATCTAAAACTGAACTCACAGGAGAGGTTCAAATCATAGAGAGGGAGAGTGACAGTCCTCTTTTACTTAAGTCGGCATTGTGCCATTTGTATTAAATTCCGATGAAATTTCTGTGTTTCATCATCTATAAGAAGGTGAAAGGTATACAGTAAACCTGAAGTGAAGCATCGGAATCTAAAACTGGACTCACAGGAGAGGTTCATATCATAGAAAATGAGAGTGTCAGTCCTCCTGTACTTAAGTCGGCATTGTGTCTCTTGTATTAAAATCGGATGCAATTTCTGTGTTCCTTCGTCAATAAGAAGGTGCAAGGTATACAGTAAACCTGATGTGAAGCATCGGAATCTAAAACTGGACTCACAAGAGGGGTTCAAATCATAGAAAGTGAGAGTGTCAGTCCTCTTGTACTTAAGTCGGCATTGTGCCTTTTTCATTAGATTCGGATGCAATTTCTGTGTTTCATCTTCAATAAGAAGGTGCAAGGTATACAGTAAACCTGAAGTGAAGCATCGGAATCTAAAACTGGACTCACAGGAGAGGTTCAAATCATCGAAAGTGAGAGTGTCAGTCCTCTTGTACTTATGTCGGCATTGTGCCTTTTGTATTAAATTCGTATGCAATTTCTGTGTTTCATCGTCAATAAGAAGGTGCAAGGTATACAGTAAACCTGAAGTGAAGCATCGTAATCTAAAACTGGACTCACAGGAGAGGTTCAAATCATAGAAGATGAGAGTGTCAGTCCTCTTGTACTTAAGTCGGCATTGTGCGTTTTATATTAAATTCAGATGCAATTTCTGTATTTCATCGTCAATAAGAAGGTGCAAGATATACAGTAAACCTGAAGTGAAGCATCGGGATCTAAAACTGGAATCACAGGAGAGGTTCAAATCATAGAAAGGGAGAGTGTCACTCCTCCTGTACTTAAGTCGGCATTGTGCCTTTTGTATTAAATTCCGATGCAATTTCTGTGTTTCATCGTCAATAAGAAGGTGCAAGGTATAGAGTAAACCTGAAGTGAAGCATCAGAAACTAAAACTGGATTCACAGGAGAGGTTCAAATCATAGAAAGAGAGAGTGACAATCCTCTTTTACTTATGTCGGCATTGTGCCTTTTGTATTAAATTCCGATGAACTTTCTGTGTTTCATCGTCAATAAGAAAGTGCAAGGTATGCAGCAAACCTAATGTGAAGCATCGGACTCTAAAACTGGACTCACAGGAGAGGTTCAAGTCATAGAATGTGAGAGTGTCAGTCCTCTTGTACTTAAGTCGGCATTGTGCCTTTTGTATTAAATTCGGATGCAGTTTCTGTGTTTCATCGTCAATAAGAATGTCCAAGGTATACAGTAAACCTGAAGTGAAGCATCGGAATCTAAAACTGGACTCACAGGAGATGTTCAAATCATAGAAAGAGAGAGTGACAGTCCTCTTGTACTTAAGTCGGCATTGTGCCTCTTGTATTAAATTTGGATGAAATTTCTGTGTTTCATCGTCAATAAGAAGGTGCAAGGTATACAGTAAACCTGAAGTGAAGCATCAGAATCTAAAACTGGAATCACAGGAGAGGTTCAAATCATAGAAAGGGAGAGTGTCACTCCTCTTGTACTTAAGTCGGCATTGTGCCTTTTGTATTAAATTCCGATGCAATTTCTGTGTTTCATCGTCAATAAGAAGGTGCAAGGTATAGAGTAAACCTGAAGTGAAGCATCAGAATCTAAAACTGGACTCACAGGAGAGGTTCAAATCATAGAAAGGGAGAGTGACAGTCCTCTTTTACTTAAGTCGGCATTGTGCCTTTTGTATTAAGTTCCGATGAAATTTCTGTGTTTCATCGTCAATAAGAAGGTCCAAGGGATACAGTAAACCTGAAGTGAAGCATCGGAATCTAAAACTGGACTCACAGGAGAGGTTCAAATCATAGAAAGAGAGAGTGTCAGTCCTGTTGTACTTAAGTCGGCATTGTGCCTTTTGTATTAAATTCGGATGCAATTTCTGTGTTTCATCGTCAGTAAGAAGGTGCAAGGTATACAGTAAACCTGAATTGAAGCATTGGAATCTAAAACTGGACTCACAGGAGAGGTTCAAATCAAAGAAAGAGAGAGTGACAGTCCTCTTATACTTAAGTCGGCATTGTGCCTTTTGTATTAAATTCCGATGAAATTTCTGTGTTTCATCATCAATAAGAAGGTTCAAGGTATACAGTAAACCTGAACTGAAGCATCGGAATCTAAAACTGAACTCACAGGAGAGGTTCAAATCATAGAAAGGGAGAGTGACAGTCCTCTTTTACATAAGTCGGCATTGTGCCTTTTGTATTAAATTCCGAAGAAATTTCTGTGTTTCATCATCTATAAGAAGGTGAAAGGTATACAGTAAACCTGAAGTGAAGCATCGGAATCTAAAACTGGACTCACAGGAGAGGTTCATATCATAGAAAATGAGAGTGTCAGTCCTCCTGTACTTAAGTCGGCATTGTGTCTCTTGTATTAAAATCGGATGCAATTTCTGTGTTCCTTCGTCAATAAGAAGGTGCAAGGTATACAGTAAACCTGAAGTGAAGCATCGGAATCTAAAACTGGACTCACAGGAGGGGTTCAAATCATAGAAAGTGAGAGTGTCAGTCCTCTTGTACTTAAAACGGCATTGTGCCTTTTTCATTAGATTCGGATGCAATTTCTGTGTTTCATCTTCAATAAGAAGGTGCAAGGTATACAGTAAACCTGAAGTGAAGCATCGGAATCTAAAACTGGACTCACAGGAGAGGTTCAAATCATCGAAAGTGAGAGTGTCAGTCCTCTTGTACTTATGTCGGCATTGTGCCTTTTGTATTAAATTCGGATGCAATTTCTGTGTTTCATCGTCAATAAGAAGGTGCAAGGTATACAGTAAACCTGAAGTGAAGCATCGGAATCTAAAACTGGACTCACAGGAGAGGTTCAAATCATAGAAGATGAGAGTGTCAGTCCTCTTGTACTTAAGTCGGCATTGTGCCTTTTATATTAAATTCCGATGCTATATCTGTATTTCATCGTCATTAAGAAGGTGCAAGATATACAGTAAACCTGAAGTGAAGCATCGGAATCTAAAACTGGAATCACAGGAGAGGTTCCAATCATAGAAAGTGAGAGTGTCACTCCTCTTGTACTTAAGTTGGCATTGTGCATTTTGTATTAAATTCTGATGCAATTTCTGTGTTTCATCGTCAATAAGAAGGTGCAAGGTATAGAGTAAACCTGAATTGAGGCATCAGAAACTAAAACTGGATTCACAGGAGAGGTTCAAATCATAGAAAGAGAGAGTGACAGTCCTCTTTTACTTAAGTCGGCATTGTGCCTTTTGTATTAAATTCCGATGAACTTTCTGTGTTTCATCGTCAATAAGAAAGTGCAAGGTATGCAGCAAACCTAATGTGAAGCATCGGACTCTAAAACTGGACTCACAGGAGAGGTTCAAGTCATAGAATGTGAGAGTGTCAGTCCTCTTGTACTTATGTCGGCATTGTGCCTTTTGTATTAAATTCGGATGCAGTTTCTGTGTTTCATCGTCAATAAGAATGTCCAAGGTATACAGGAAACCCGAAGTGAAGCATCGGAATCTAAAACTGGAATCACAGGAGAGGTTCAAATCATAGAAAGGGAGAGTGTCAGTCCTCTTGTACTTAAGTCGGCATTGTGCCTTTTGTATTAAATTCGGCTGCAATTTTTGTGTTTCATCGTCAACAAGATGGTGCATGGTATACAGTAAACCTGAAGTGAAGCATCGGAATCTAAACCTAGACTCACAGGAGAGGTTCAAATCATAGAAGATGAGAGTGTCAGTCCTCTTGTACTTAAGTCGGCATTGTGCCTTTTGTATTAAATTCCGATGCAATTTCTGTATTTCATCGTCAATAAGAAGGTGCAAGTTATAGAGTAAACCTGAAGTGAAGCATCAGAATCTAAAACTGGACTCACAGGAGAGGTACAAATCATAGAAAGAGAGAGTGTCTGTTCTGTTGTACTTAAGTCGGCATTGTGCCCTTTGTATTACATTCGGATGCAATTTCTGTGTTTCATCGTCAATAAGAAGGTGCAAAGTATACAGTAAACCTGAAGTGAAGCATTGGAATCTAAAACTGGACTCACAGGAGAGGTTCAAATCAAAGAAAGAGAGAGTGACAGTCCTCTTTTACTTAAGTCGGCATTGTGCCTTTTGTATTAAATTCCGATGAAATTTCTGTGTTTCATCATCAATATGAAGGTGCAAGGTATACAGTAAACCTGAAGTGAAGCATCGGAATCTAAAACTGGACTCACGGGAGAGGTTCAAATCATAGAAAGTGAGAGTGTCAGTCCTCTTGTACTTCAGTCGGCATTGTGCCTTTTGTATTAAATTCGGCTGCAATTTCTGTGTTTCATCGTCAATAAGAAGGTGCAAGGTATACAGTAAACCTGAAGTGAAGCATCGGAATCTAAAACTAGACTCACAGGAGAGTTTCAAATCATAGAAGATGAGAGTGTCAGTCCTCTTGTACTTAAGTCGGCATTGTGCTTTTTGTATTAAATTCCGATGCAATTTCTGTATTTCATCGTCAATAAGAAGGTGCAAGGTATACAGTAAACCTGAAGTGAAGCATCGGAATCTAAAACTGGATTCACAGGAGAGGTTCAAATCATAGAAAGAGAGAGTGACAGTCCTCTTTTACTTAAGTCGGCATTGTGCCTTTTGTATTAAATTCCGATGAAATTTCTGTGTTTCATCGTCAATAAGAAGGTCCAAGGGATACAGTAAACCTGAAGTGAAGCATCGGAATCTAAAACTGGACTCACAGGAGAGGTTCAAATCATAGAAAGAGGGAGTGTCAGTCCTGTTGTACTTAAGTCGGCATTGTGCCTTTTGTATTAAATTCGTATGCAATTTCTGTGTTTCATCGTCAATAAGAAGGTGCAAGGTATACAGTAAACCTGAAGTGAAGCATTGGAATCTAAAACTGGACTCACAGGAGAGGTTCAAATCAAAGAAAGAGAGACTGACAGTCCTCTTTTACTTAAGTCGGCATTGTGTCTTTTGTATTAAATTCCGATGAAATTTCTGTGTTTCATCATCAATAAGAAGGTGCAAGGTATACAGTAAACCTGAAGTGAAGCATCGGAATCTAAAACTGAACTCACAGGAGAGGTTCAAATTATAGAAAGTGAGAGTGTCAGTCTTCTTGTACTTAAGTCGGCATTGTCCCTTTTGTATTAAATTCGTATGCAATTTCTGTGTTCCTTCGTCAATACGAAGGTGCAAGGTATACAGTAAAACTGATATGAAGCATCAGAATATAAAACTGGACTCACAGGAGAGGTTCAAATCATAGAAAGTGAGAGTGTCAGTCCTCTTGTACTTAAGTCGGCATTGTGCCTTTTGAATTAAGTTCGGATGCAATTTCTGTGTTTCATCGTCAATAAGAAGGTGCAAGGTATACAGTAAACCTGAAGTGAAGCATCGGAATCAAAAACTGGACTCACAGGAGAGGTTCAAATCATAGAAAGTGAAAGTGTCAGTCCTCTTGTACTTAAGTCGGCATTGTGCCTTATGTATTAAATTTCGATGCAATTTCTGTGTTTCATCGTCAATAAGAAGGAGCATGGTATACAGTAAACCTGAAGTGAAGCATCAGAATCTAAAACTGGACTCACAAGAGAGGTTCAAATCATAGAATGGGAGAGTGACAGTCCTCTTTTACTTAAGTCGGCATTGTGCCATTTGTATTAAATTCCGATGAAATTTCTGTGTTTCATCATCTATAAGAAGGTGCAAGGTATACAGTAAACCTCAAGTGATACATCGGAATCTAAAACTGGACTCACAGGAGGGGTTCAAATCATAGAAAGTGAGAGTGTCAGTCCTCTTGTACTTAAGTCGGCATTGTGCCTTTTTCATTAGATTCGGATGCAATTTCTGTGTTTCATCGTCAATAAGAAGGTGCAAGGTATACAGTAAACCTGAAGTGAAGCATCGGAATCTAAAACTGGACTCACAGGAGTGGTTCAAATCATAGAAGATGAGAGTGTCAGTCCTCTTGTACTTAAGTCGGCATTGTGCCTTTTATATTAAATTCCGATGCAATTTCTGTATTTCATCGTCAATAAGAAGGTGCAAGATATACAGTAAACCTGAAGTGAAGAATCGGAATCTAAAACTGGAATCACAGGCGAGGTTCCAATCATAGAAAGTGAGAGTGTCACTCCTCTTGTACTTAAGTCGGCATTGTGCCTTTTGTATTAAATTCCGATGCAATTTCTGTGTTTCATCGTCAATAAGAAAGTGCAAGGTATACAGTAAACCTGAAGTGAAGCATCAGAAACTAAAACTGGATTCACAGGAGAGGTTCAAATCATAGGAAGAGAGACTGACAGTCCTCTTTTACTTAAGTCGGCATTGTGCCTTTTGTATTAAATTCCGATGAAATTTCTGTGTTTCATCGTCAATAAGAAGGTGCAAGGTATGCAGTAAACCTAAAGTGATGCATCGGACTCTAAAACTGGACTCACAGGAGAGGTTCAAGTCATAGAATGTGAGAGTGTCAGTCCTCTTGTACTTAAGACGGCATTGTGCATTTTATATTAAATTCGGATGCAGTTTCTGTGTTTCATCGTCAATAAGAATGTCCAAGGTATACAGTAAACCTGAAGTGAAGCATCGGAATCTAAAACTGGGCTCACAGGAGATGTTCAAATCATAGAAAGAGAGAGTGACAGTCCTCTTTTACTTCAATCGGCATTGTGCTTTTTGTATTAAATTACGATGAAATTTCTGTGTTTCATCGTCAATAAGAAGGTGCAAGGTATACAGTAAACCTGCAGTGAAGCATCGGAATCTAAAACTGGACTCACAGGAGAGGTTCAAATCATAGAATGTGAGAGTGTCAGTCCTCTTGTACTTCAGTCGGCATTGTGCCTCTTGTATTACATTTGGATGCAATTTCTGTGTTTCATCGTCAATAAGAAGGTGCAAGGTATACAGTAAACCTGAAGTGAAGCATCGGAATCTAAAACTGGACTCACAGGAGAGGTTCAAATCATAGAAAGTGATAGTGTCAGTCCTCTTGTACTTAAGTCGGCATTGTGCCTTTTGTATTAAATTCGGCTGCAATTACTGTGTTTCATCGTCAACAAGAAGGTGCAAGGTATACAGTAAACCTGAAGTGAAGCATCGGAATCTAAAACTAGACTCACAGGAGAGGTACAAATCATAGAAGATGAGAGTGTCAGTCTTCTTGTACTTAAGTCGGCATTGTGCCTTTTGTATTAAATTCGCTTGCAATTACTGTGTTTCATCGTCAACAAGAAGGTGCAAGGTATACAGTAAACCTGAAGTGAAGCATCGGAATCTAAAACTAGACTCACAGGAGAGGTTCAAATCATAGAAGATGAGAGTGTCAGTTCTCTTGTACTTAAGTCGGCATGTGCCTTTTGTATTAAATTCCGATGCAATTTCTGTATTTCATCGTCAATAAGAAGGTGCAAGGTATACAGTAAACCTGAAGTGAAGCATCGGAATCTAAAACTGGATTCACAGGAGAGGTTCCAATCATAGAAAGTAAGAATGTCACTCCTCTTGTACTTAAGTCGGCATTGTGCCTTTTGTATTAAATTCCGATGCAATTTCTGTGTTTCATCGTCAATAAGAAGTTGCAAGATATATAGTAAACCTGAAGTAAAGCATCAGAATCTAAAACTGGACTCACAGGAGAGGTTCAAATCATAGAAAGAGAGAGTGACAGTCCTCTTTTACTTAAGTCGGCATTGTGCCTTTTGTATTAAGTTCCGATGAAATTTATGTGTTTCATCGTCAATAAGAAGGTCCAAGGGATACAGTGAACCTGAAGTGAAGCATCGGAATCTAAAACTGGACTCAAAGGAGAGGTTCAAATCATAGAAAGAGGGAGTGTCAGTCCTGTTGTACTTAAGTCGGCATTGTGCCTTTTGTATTAAATTCGGATTTAATTTTTGTGTTTCATCGTCAATAAGAAGGTGCAAGGTACACAGTAAACCTGAAGTGAAGCATTGGAATCTAAAACTGGACTCACAGGAGAGGTTCAAATCAAAGAAAGAGAGAGTGACAGTCCTCTTTTACTTAAGTCGGCATTGTGCCTCTTGTATTAAATTCCGATGAAATTTCTGTGTTTCATCATCAATAAGAAGGTGCAAGGTATACAGTAAACCTGAAGTGAAGCTTCGGATTCTAAAACTGAACTCACAGGAGAGGTTTAAATTATAGAAAGTGAGAGTGTCAGTCCTCTTGTACTTAAGTCGGCATTGTGCCTTTTGTATTAAATTCGTATGCAATTTCTGTGTTCCTTCGTCAATACGAAGGTGCAAGGTATACAGTAAACCTGAAGTGAAGCATCAGAATATAAAACTGGACTCACAGGAGAGGTTCAAATCATAGAAAGTGAGAGTGTCAGTCCTCTTGTACTTATGTCGCCATTGTGCCTTTTGTATTAAGTTAGGATGCAATTTCTGTGTTTCATCGTCAATAAGAAGGTGCAAGGTATACAGTAAACCTGAAGTGAAGCATCGGAATCAAGAACTGGACTCACAACTGGAACACAAGGTCCAAATCAAAGAAAGTGAAAGTGTCAGTCCTCTTGTACTTAAGTCGGCATTGTGCCTTTTGCATTAAATTCGGATGCAATTTCTGTGTTTCGTCGTCAATAAGAAGGTGCAAGGTATACAGTAAACCTGAAGTGAAGCATCGGAATCTAAAAGTGGACTCACAGGAGAGGTTCATATCATAGAAAGTGAGAGTGTCAGTCCTCTTGTACTTAAGTCGGCATTGTGTCTCTTGTATTAAATTCGGATGCAATTTCTGTGTTCCTTCGTGAATAAGAAGGTGCAAGGTATACAGTAAACCTGAAGTGAAGCATCGGAATCTAAAACTGGACTCACAGGAGGGGTTCAAATCATAGAAAGTGAGAGTGTCAGTCCTCTTGTACTTAAGTCGGCATTGTGCCTTTTGCATTAAATTCGGATGCAATTTCTGTGTTTCGTCGTCAATAAGAAGGTGCAAGGTATACAGTAAACCTGAAGTGAAGCATCGGAATCTAAAACTGGACTCACAGGAGAGGTTCAAATCATAGAAAGTGAGAGTGTCAGTCCTCTTGTACTGAAGTCGGCATTGTGCCTTTTTTATTAAATGCTGATGCAATTTCTGTGTTTCATCGTCAATAAGAAGGTGCAAGGTATACAGTAAACCTGAAGTGAAGCATCGGAATCTAAAACTGGACTCACAGGAGAGGTTCAAATCATAGAAGATGAGAGTGTCAGTCCTCTTGTACTTAAGTCGGCATTGTGCCTTTTATATTAAATTCCGATGCAATTTCTGTATTTCATAGTCTATAAGAAGGTGCAAGATATACAGTAAACCTGAAGTGAAGCATCGGAATCTAAAACTGGACTCACAGGAGAGGTTCAAATCATAGAAAGTGAGAATGTCAGTCCTCGTGTACTTATGTCGGCATTGTGCCTCTTGTATTAAATTCCGATGCAATTTCTGTGTTTCATCATCAATAAGAAGGTGCAAGGTATAGAGTAAACCAGAAGTGAAGCATCAGAATCTAAAACTGGACTCACAGGAGTGGTTCAAATCATAGAAAGAGAGAGTGACAGTCCTCTTTTACTTAAGTCGGCATTGTGCCTTTTGTATTAAATTCCGATGAAATTTCTGTGTTTCATCGTCAATAAGAAAGTCCAAGGTATACAGTAAACCTGAAGTGAAGCATCGGAATCTAAAACTGGACTCACAGGAGAGGTTCAAATCATAGAAGGAGAGAGTGTCAGTCCTGTTGTACTTAAGTCGGCATTGAGCCTTTTGTATTAAATTCGGATGCAATTTCTGTGTTTCATCGTCAATAAGAAGGTGCAAGGTAAACAGTAAACCTGAAGTGAAGCATTGGAATCTAAAACTGGACTCACAGGAGAGGTTCAAATCAAAGAAAGAGAGAGTGACAGTCCTCTTTTACTTAAGTCGGCATTGTGCCTTTTGTATTAAATTCCGATGAAATTTCTGTGTTTCATCATCAATAAAAAGGTGCAAGGTATACAGTAAACCTGAAGTGAAGCATCGGAATCTAAAACTGAACTCACAGGAGAGGTACAAATTATAGAAAGTGAGAGTGTCAGTCCTCTTGTACTTAAGTCGGCATTGTGCCTTTTGTATTAAATTCGTATGCAATTTCTGTGTTCCTTCGTCAATACGAAGGTGCAAGGTATACAGTAAACCTGAAGTGAAGCATCAGAATATAAAACTGGACTCACAGGAGAGGTTCAAATCATAGAAAGTGAGAGTGTCAGTCCTCTTTTACTTAAGTCGGCATTGTGCCTTTTGTATTAAGTTCGGATGCAATTTCTGTGTTTCATCGTCAATAAGAAGGTGCAAGGTATACAGTAAACCTGAAGTGAAGCATCGGAATCAAGAACTGGACTCACAGGAGAGGTTCAAATCATAGAAAGTGAAAGTTTCAGTCCTCTTGTACTTAAGTCGGCATTGTGGCTTTTGTATTAAATTCCGATGCAATTTCTGTGTTTCATCGTCAATAAGAAGGTGCATGGTATACAGTAAACCTGTAGTGAAGCATCGGAATCTAAAACTGGACTCACAAGAGAGGTTCAAATCATAGAAAGTGAGAGTGACAGTCCTCTTTTACTTAAGTCGGCATTGTGCCTTTTGTATTAAATTCCGATGAAATTTCTGTGTTTCATTTTCAATAAGAAGGTGCAAGGTATACAGTAAACCTGAAGTGAAGCATCGGAATCAAGAACTGGACTCACAGGAGAGGTTCATATCATAGAAAGTGAGAGTGTCAGTCCTCTTGTACTTAAGTCGGCATGTGTCTCTTGTAATAAATTCGGATGCAATTTCTGTGTTCCTTCGTCAATAGGAATGTGCAAGATATACAGTAAACCTGAAGTGAAGCATCGGAATCTAAAACTGGACTCACAGGAGAGGTTCAAATCATAGAAAATGAGAGTGTCAGTCCTCTTGTACTTAAGTTGGCATTCTGCCTTTTATATTAAATTCCGATGCAATTTCTGTATTTCATCGTCTATAAGACGGTGCAAGATATACAGTAAACCTGAAGTGAAGCATCGGAATCTAAAACTGGACTCACAGGAGAGGTTCAAATCATAGAAAGTGAGAGTGTCAGCCCTTTTGTACTTAAGTCGGCATTGTGCCTCTTGTATTAAATTTGGATGCAATTTCTGTGTTTCATCGTCAATAAGAAGGTGCAAGGTATACAGTAAACCTGAAGTGAAGCATCGGAATCTAAAACTGGACTCAGAGGAGAGGTCAAATCATAGAAAGTGAGAGTGTCAGTCCTCTTGTACTTAAGTCGGTATTGTGCCTTTTGTATTAAATTCGGCTGCAATTTCTGTGTTTCATCGTCAATAAGAAGGTGCAAGGTATACAGTAAACCTGAAGTGAAGCATCGGAATCTAAAACTTAACTCACAGGTGAGGTTCAAATCATAGAAGATGAGAGTGTCAGTCCTCTTGTACTTAAGTCGGCATTGTGCCTTTTGTATTAAATTCGTATGCAATTTCTGTGTTCCTTCGTCATTACGAAGGTGCAAGGTATACAGTAAACCTGAAGTGAAGCATCAGAATATAGAACTGGACTCACAGGAGAGGTTCAAATCATAGAAAGTGAGAGTGTCAGTACTCTTGTACTTAAGTCGGCATTGTGACTTTTGTATTAAGTTCGGATGCAATTTCTGTGTTTCATCGTCAATAAGAAGGTGCATGGTATACAGTAAACCTGAAGTGAAGCATCGGAATCTAAAACTGGACTCACAATAGAGGTTCAAATCATAGAAAGGGAGAGTGACAGTCCTCTTTTACTTAAGTCGGCATTGTGCCTTTTGTATTAAATTCCGATGAAATTTCTGTGTTTCATCGTCAATAAGAAGGTGCAAGGTATACAGTAAACCTGAAGTGAAGCATCGGAATCTAAAAGTGGACTCACAGGAGAGGTTCATATCATAGAAAGTGAGAGTGTCAGTCCCCTTGTACTTAAGTCGGCATTGTGTCTCTTGTATTAAATTCGGATGCAATATCTGTGTTCCTTCGTGAATAAGAAGGTGCAAGGTATACAGTAAACCTGAAGTGAAGCATCGGAATCTAAAACTGGACTCACAGGAGGGGTTCAAATCATTGAAAGTGAGAGTGTCAGTCCTCTTGTACTTAAGTCGGCATTGTGCCTTTTGCATTAAATTCGGATGCAATTTCTGTGTTTCGTCGTCAATAAGAAGGTGCAAGGTGTACAGTAAACCTGAAGTGAAGCATCGGAATCTAAAACTGGACTCACAGGAGAGGTTCAAATCATAGAAAGTGAGAGTGTCAGTCCTCTAGTACTGAAGTCGGCATTGTGCCTTTTTTATTAAATGCGGATGCAATTTCTGTGTTTCATCGTCAATAAGAAGGTGCAAGGTATACAGTAAACCTGAAGTGAAGCATCGGAATCTAAAACTGGACTCACGGGAGAGGTTCAAATCATTGAAGATGAGAGTGTCAGTCCTCTTGTACTTAAGTCGGCATTGTGCCTTTTATATTAAATTCCGATGCAATTTCTGTATTTCATAGTCTATAAGAAGGTGCAAGATATACAGTAAACCTGAAGTGAAGCATCGGAATCTAAAACTGGACTCACAGGAGAGGTTCAAATCATAGAAAGTGAGAATGTCAGTCCTCGTGTACTTATGTCGGCATTGTGCCTCTTGTATTAAATTTGGATGCAATTTCTGTGTTTCATCGTCAATAAGAAGGTGCAAGGTATACAGTAAACCTGAAGTGAAGCATCGGAATCTAAAACTGGACTCACAGGAGAGTTTCAAATCATAGAAAGTGAGAGTGTCAGTCCTCTTGTACTTAAGTCGGCATTGTGCCTTTTGTATTAAATTCGGCTGCAATTTCTGTGTTTCATCGTCAGTAAGAAGGTGCAAGGTATACATTAAACCTGAAGTGAAGCATCGGAATCTGAAACTAGACTCACAGGAGAGGTTCAAATCATAGAAGATGAGAGTGTCAGTCCCCTTGTACTTAAGTCGGCATTGTGCCTTTTGTATTAAATTCCGATGCAATTTCTGTATTTCATCGTCAATAAGGAGGTGCAAGGTATACAGTAAACCTGAAGTGAAGCATCGGAATCTAAAATTGGATTCACAGGAGAGGTTCCAATCATAGAAAGTGAGAGTGTCACTCCTCTTGTACTTAAGTCGGCATTGTGCCTTTTGTATTAAATTCCGATGCAATTTCTGTGTTTCATCATCAATAAGGAGGTGCAAGGTATAGAGTAAACCAGAAGTGAAGCATCAGAATCTAAAACTGGACTCACAGGAGTGGTTCAAATCATAGAAAGAGAGAGTGACAGTCCTCTTTTACTTAAGTCGGCATTGTGCCTTTTGTATTAAATTCCGATGAAATTTCTGTGTTTCATCGTCAATAAGAAAGTATAAGGGATACAGTAAACCTGAAGTGAAGCATCGGAATCTAAAACTGGACTCACAGGAGAGGTTCAAATCATAGAAAGAGAGAGTGTCAGTCCTGTTGTACTTAAGTCGGCATTGTGCCTTTTGTATTAAATTCGGATGCAATTTCTGTGTTTCATCGTCAATAAGAAGGTGCAAGGTATACAGTAAACCTGAAGTGAAGCATCGGAATCTAAAACTTAACTCACAGGAGAGGTTCAAATCATAGAAGATGAGAGTGTCAGTCCTCTTGTACTTAAGTCGGCATTGTGCCTTTTGTATTAAATTCCGATGCAATTTCTGTATTTCATCGTCAATAAGAAGGTGCAAGGTATACAGTAAACCTGAAGTGAAGCATCGGAATCTAAAACTGGATTCACAGGAGAGGTTCCAATCATAGAAAGTGAGAGTGTCACTCCTCTTGTAGTTAAGTCGGCATTGTGCCTTTTGTATTAAATTCGGATGCAATTTCTGTGTTTTATCGTCAATAAGAAGGTGCAAGGTATACAGTAAAAATGAAGTGAAGCATTGGAATCTAAAACTGGACTCACAGGAGAGGTTCAAATCAAAGAAAGAGAGAGTGACAGTCCTCTTTTACTTAAGTCGGCATTGTGCCTTTTGTATTAAATTCCGATGAAATTTCTGTGTTTCATCATCAATAAGAAGGTGCAAGGTATACAGTAAACCTGAAGTGAAGCATCGGAATCTAAAACTGAACTCACAGGAGAGGTTCAAATTATAGAAAGTGAGAATGTCAGTCCTCTTGTACTTAAGTCGGCATTGTGCCTTTTGTATTAAATTCGTATGCAATTTCTGTGTTCCTTCGTCAATACGAAGGTGCAAGGTATACAGTAAACCTGAAGTGAAGCATCAGAATATAGAACTGGACTCACAGGAGAGGTTCAAATCATAGAAAGTGAGAGTGTCAGTACTCTTGTACTTAAGTCGGCATTGTGACTTTTGTATTAAGTTCAGATGCAATTTCTGTGTTTCATCGTCAATAAGAAGGTGCAAGGTATACAGTAAACCTGAAGTAAAGCATCGGAATCAAGAACTGGACTCACAGGAGAGGTTCAAATCATAGAAAGTGAAAGTGTCAGTCCTCTTGTACTTAAGTCGGCATTGTGCCTTTTGTATTAAATTCCGATGCAATTTCTGTGTTTCATCGTCAATAAGATGGTGCATGAATACAGTAAACCTGAAGTGAAGCATCGGAATCTAAAACTGGACTCACAAGAGAGGTTCAAATCATAGAAAGCGAGAGTGACAGTTCTCTTTTACTTAAGTCGGCATTGTGCCTTTTGTATTAAATTCCGATGTAATTTCTGTGTTTCATCGTCAATAAGAAGGTGCATGGTATACAGAAAACCTGAAGTGAAGCATCGGAATCTAAAACTGGACTCACAAGAGAGGTACAAATCATAGAAAGTGAGAGTGACAGTCCTCTTTTACTTAAGTCGGCATTGTGCCTTTTGTATTAAATTCCGATGAAATTTCTGTGTTTCATCGTCAATAAGAGAGTGCAAGGTATACAGTAAACCTGAAGTGAAGCATCGGAATCTAAAACTGGACTCACAGGAGGGGTTCAAATCATAGAAAGTGAGAGTGTCAGTCCTCTTGTACTTAAGTCGGCATTGTGCCTTTTTCATTAGATTCGGATGCAATTTCTGTGTTTCATCTTCAATAAGAAGGTGCAAGGTATACAGTAAACCTGAAGTGAAGCATCGGAATAAAAACTGGACTCACAGGAGAGGTTCAAATCATCGAAAGTGAGAGTGTCAGTCCTCTTGTACTTATGTCGGCATTGTGCCTTTTGTATTAAATTCGGATGCATTTTCTGTGTTTCATCGTCAATAAGAAGGTGCAAGGTATACAGTAAACCTGAAGTGAAGCATCGGAATCTAAAACTGGACTCACAGGAGAGGTTCAAATCATAGATGATGAGAGTGTCAGTCCTCTTGTACTTAAGTCGGCATTGTGCCTTTTATATTAAATTCAGATGCAATTTCTGTATTTCATCGTCAATAAGAAGGTGCAAGATATACAGTAAACCTGAAGTGAAGCATCGGAATCTAAAACTGGAATCACAGGAGAGGTTCCAATCATAGAAAGTGAGAGTGTCACTCCTCTTGTACTTAAGTTGGCATTGTGCCTTTTGTATTAAATTCCGATGCAATTTCTGTGTTTCATCGTCAATGAGAAGGTGCAAGGTATAGAGTAAACCTGAATTGAAGCATCAGAAACTAAAACTGCATTCACAGGAGAGGTTCAAATCATAGAACGAGAGAGTGACAGTCCTCTTTTACTTAAGTCGGCATTGTGCCTTTTGTATTAAGTTCCGATGAACTTTCTGTGTTTCATCGTCAATAAGAAAGTGCAAGGTATGCAGCAAACCTAATGTGAAGCATCGGACTCTAAAACTGGACTCACAGGAGAGGTTCAAGTCATAGAATGTGAGAGTGTCAGTCCTCTTATACTTAAGTCGGCATTGTGCCTTTTGTATTAAATTCGGATGCAGTTTCTGTGTTTCATCGTCAATAAGAATGTCCAAGGTATACAGTAAACCTGAAGTGAAGCATCGGAATCTAAAACTGGACTCACAGGAGATGTTCAAATCATAGAAAGGGAGAGTGTCACTCCTCTTGTACTTAAGTCGGCATTGTGCCTTTTGTATTAAATTCCGATGCAATTTCTGTGTTTCATCGTCAATAAGAAGGTGCAAGGTATAGAGTAAACCTGAAGTGAAGCATCAGAATCTAAAACTGGACTCACAGGAGAGGTTCAAATCATAGAAAGGGAGAGTGACAGTCCTCTTTTACTTAAGTCGGCATTGTGCCTTTTGTATTAAGTTCCGATGAAATTTCTGTGTTTCATCGTCAATAAGAAGGTCCAAGGGATACAGTAAACCTGAAGTGAAGCATCGGAATCTAATACTGGACTCACAGGAGAGGTTCAAATCATAGAAAGAGAGAGTGTCAGTCCTGTTGTACTTAAGTCGGCATTGTGCCGTTTGTATTAAATTCGGATGCAATTTCTGTGTTTCATCGTCAGTAAGAAGGTGGAAGGTATACAGTAAACCTGAAGTGAAGCATTGGAATCTAAAACTGGACTCACAGGAGAGGTTCAAATCAAAGAAAGAGAGAGTGACAGTCCTCTTATACTTAAGTCGGCATTGTGCCTTTTGTATTAAATTCCGATGAAATTTCTGTGTTTCATCATCAATAAGAAGGTTCAAGGTATACAGTAAACCTGAAGTGAAGCATCGGAATCTAAAACTGAACTCACAGGAGAGGTTCAAATCATAGAAAGGGAGAGTGACAGTCCTCTTTTACTTAAGCCGGCATTGTGCCATTTGTATTAAATTCCGATGAAATTTCTGTGTTTCATCATCTATAAGAAGGTGAAAGGTATACAGTAAACCTGAAGTGAAGCATCGGAATCTAAAACTGGACTCACAGGAGAGGTTCATATCATTGAAAATGAGAGTGTCAGTCCTCCTGTACTTAAGTCGGCATTGTGTCTCTTGTATTAAAATCGGATGCAATTTCTGTGTTCCTTCGTCAATAAGAAGGTGCAAGGTATACAGTAAACCTGAAGTGAAGCATCGGAATCTAAAACTGGACTCACAGGAGGGGTTCAAATCATAGAAAGTGAGAGTGTCAGTCCTCTTGTACTTAAGTCGGCATTGTGCCTTTTTCATTAGATTCGGATGCAATTTCTGTGTTTCATCTTCAATAAGAAGGTGCAAGGTATACAGTAAACCTGAAGTGAAGCATCGGAATCTAAAACTGGACTCACAGGAGAGGTTCAAATCATCGAAAGTGAGAGTGTCAGTCCTCTTGTACTTATGTCGGCATTGTGCCTTTTGTATTAAATTCGGATGCAATTTCTGTGTTTCATCGTCAATAAGAAGGTGCAAGGTATACAGTAAACCTGAAGTGAAGCATCGGAATCTAAAACTGGACTCACAGGAGAGGTTCAAATCATAGAAGATGAGAGTGTCAGTCCTCTTGTACTTAAGTCGGCATTGTGCCTTTTATATTAAATTCCGATGCAATTTCTGTATGTCATCGTCAATAAGAAGGTGCAAGATATACAGTAAACCTGAAGTGAAGCATCGGAATCTAAAACTGGAATCACAGGAGAGGTTCCAATCATAGAAAGTGAGAGTGTCACTCCTCTTGTACTTAAGTTGGCAATGTGCCTTTTGTATTAAATTCCGATGTAATTTCTGTGTTTCATCGTCAATAAGAAGGTGCAAGGTATAGAGTAAACCTGAATTGAAGCATCAGAAACTAAAACTTTATTCACAGGAGAGGTTCAAATCATAGAAAGAGAGAGTGACAGTCCTCTTTTACTTAAGTCGGCATTGTGCCTTTTGTATTAAATTCCGATGGACTTTCTGTGTTTCATCGTCAATAAGAAAGTGCAAGGTATGCAGCAAACCTAATGTGAAGCATCGGACTCTAAAACTGGACTCACAGGAGAGGTTCAAGTCATAGAATGTGAGAGTGTCAGTCCTCTTGTACTTAAGTCGGCATTGTGCCTTTTGTATTAAATTCGGATGCAGTTTCTGTGTTTCATCGTCAATAAGAATGTCCAAGGTATACAGTAAACCTGAAGTGAAGCATCGGAATCTAAAACTGGACTCACAGGAGATGTTCAAATCATAGAAAGAGAGAGTGACAGTCCTCTTGTACTTAAGTCGACATTGTGCCTCTTGTATTAAATTTGGATGCAATTTCTGTGTTTCATCGTCAATAAGAAGGTGCAAGGTATACAGTAAACCTGAAGTGAAGCATCGGAATCTAAAACTGGAATCACAGGAGAGGTTCAAATCATAGAAAGGGGGAGTGTCAGTCCTCTTGTACTTAAGTCGGCATTGTGCCTTTTGTATTAAATTCGGCTGCAATTTTTGTGTTTCATCGTCAACAAGAAGGTGCATGGTATACAGTAAACCTGAAGTGAAGCATCGGAATCTAAACCTAGACTCACAGGAGAGGTTCAAATCATAGAAGATGAGAGTGTCAGTCCTCTTGTACTTAAGTCGGCATTGTGCCTTTTGTATTAAATTCCGATGCAATTTCTGTATTTCATCGTCAATAAGAAGGTGCAAGGTATAGAGTAAACCTGAAGTGAAGCATCAGAATCTAAAACTGGACTCACAGGAGAGGTTCAAATCATAGAAAGAGAGAGTGTCTGTTCTGTCGTACTTAAGTCGGCATTGTGCCTTTTGTATTAAATTCGGATGCAATTTCTGTGTTTCGTCGTCAATAAGAAGGTGCAAAGTATACAGTAAACCTGAAGTGAAGCATTGGAATCTAAAACTGGACTCACAGGAGAGGTTCAAATCAAAGAAAGAGAGAGTGACAGTCCTCTTTTACTTAAGTCGGCATTGTGCTTTTTGTATTAAATTCCGATGAAATTTCTGTGTTTCATCATCAATAAGAAGGTGCAAGGTATACAGTAAACCCGAAGTGAAGCATCGGAATCTAAAACTGGACTCACGGGAGAGGTTCAAATCATAGAAAGTGAGAGTGTCAGTCCTCTTGTACTTCAGTCAGCATTGTGCCTTTTGTATTAAATTCGGCTGCAATTTCTGTGTTTCATCGTCAATAAGAAGGTGCAAGGTATACAGTAAACCTGAAGTGAAGCATCGGAATCTAAAACTGGACTCACAGGAGAGGTTCAAATCATAGAAAGAGAGAGTGTCAGTCCTCTTGTACTTAAGTCGGCATTGTGCCTTTTGTATTATATTCGTATGCAATTTCTGTGTTTCATCGTCAATAAGAAGGTGCAAGGTATACAGTAAACCTGAAGTGAAGCATTGGAATCTAAAACTGGACTCACAGGAGAGGTTCAAATCAAAGAAAGAGAGAGTGACAGTCCTCTTTTACTTAAGTCGGCATTGTGCCTTTTGTATTAAATTCCGATGAAATTTCTGTGTTTCATCATCAATAAGAAGGTGCAAGGTATACAGTAAACCTGAAGTGAAGCATCGGAATCTAAAACTGAACTCACAGGAGAGGTTCAAATTATAGAAAGTGAGAGTGTCAGTCCTCTTGTACTTAAGTCGGCATTGTGCCTTTTGTATTAAATTCGTATGCAATTTCTGTGTTCCTTCGTCAATACGAAGGTGCAAGCTATACAGTAAAACTGAAATGAAGCATCAGAATATAAAACTGGACTCACAGGAGAGGTTCAAATCATAGAAAGTGAGAGAGTCAGTCCTCTTGTACTTAAGTCGGCATTGTGCCTTTTGAATTAAGTTCGGATGCAATTTCTGTGTTTCATCGTCAATAAAAAGGTGCAAGGTATACAGTATACCTGAAGTGAAGCATCGGAATCAAAAACTGGACTCACAGGAGAGGTTCAAATCATAGAAAGTGAACGTGTCAGTCCTCTTGTACTTAAGTCGGCATTGTGCCTTATGTATTAAATTTCGATGCAATTTCTGTGTTTCATCGTCAATAAGAAGGAGCATGGTATACAGTAAACCTGAAGTGAAGCATCGGAATCTAAAACTGGACTTACAAGAGAGGTTCAAATCATAGAAAGGGAGAGTGACAGTCCTCTTTTACTTAAGTCGGCATTGTGCCATTTGTATTAAATTCCGATGAAATTTCTGTGTTTCATCATCTATAAGAAGGTGCAAGGTATACAGTAAACCTCAAGTGATACATCGGAATCTAAAACTGGACTCACAGGAGGGGTTCAAATCATAGAAAGTGAGAGTGTCAGTCCTCTTGTACTTAAGTCGGCATTGTGCCTTTTTCATTAGATTCGGATGCAATTTCTGTGTTTCATCGTCAATAAGAAGGTGCAAGGTATACAGTAAACCAGAAGTGAAGCATCGGAATCTAAAACTGGACTCACAGGAGAGGTTCAAATCATCGAAAGTGAGAGTGTCAGTCCTCTTGTACTTAAGTCGGCACTGTGCGTTTTGTATTAAATTCGGATGCAATTTCTGTGTTTCATCGTCAATAAGAAGGTGCAAGGTATACAGTAAACCTGATGTGAAGCATCGGAATCTAAAACTGGACTCACAGGAGAGGTTCAAATCATAGAAGATGAGAGTGTCAGTCCTCTTGTACTTAAGTCGGCATTGTGCCTTTTATATTAAATTCCGATGCAATTTCTGTATTTCATCGTCAATAAGAAGGTGCAAGATATACAGTAAACCTGAAGTGAAGAATCGGAATCTAAAACTGGAATCACAGGAGAGGTTCCAATCATAGAAAGTGAGAGTGTCACTCCTCTTGTACTTAAGTCGGCATTGTGCCTTTTGTATTAAATTCCGATGCAATTTTTGTGTTTCATCGTCAATAAGAAGGTGCAAGGTATAGAGTAAACCTGAAGTGAAGCATCAGAAACTAAAACTGGATTCACAGGAGAGGTTCAAATCATAGGAAGAGAGAGTGACAGTCCTCTTTTACTTAAGTCGGCATTGTGCCTTTTGTATTAAATTCCGATGAAATTTTTGTGTTTCATCGTCAATAAGAAGGTGCAAGGTATGCAGTAAACCTAAAGTGATGCATCGGACTCTAAAACTGGACTCACAGGAGAGGTTCAAGTCATAGAATGTGAGAGTGTCAGTCCTCTTGTATTTAAGACGGCATTGTGCCTTTATATTAAATTCGGATGCAGTTTCTGTGTTTCATCGTCAATAAGAATGTCCAAGGTATACAGTAAACCTGAAGTGAAGCATCGGAATCTAAAACTGGGCTCACAGGAGATGTTCAAATCATAGAAAGAGAGAGTGACAGTCCTCATTTACTTAAATCGGCATTGTGCTTTTTGTATTAAATTACGATGAAATTTCTGTGTTTCATTGTCAATAAGAAGGTGCAAGGTATACAGTAAACCTGCAGTGAAGCATCGGAATCTAAAACTGGACTCACAGGAGAGGTTCAAATCATAGAATGTGAGAGTGTCAGTCCTCTTGTACTTCAGTCGGCATTGTGCCTCTTGTATTAAATTTGGATGCAATTTCTGTGTCTCATCGTCAATAAGAAGGTGCAAAGTATACAGTAAACCTGAAGTGAAGCATCGGAATCTAAAACTGGACTCACAGGAGAGGTTCAAATAATAGAAAGTGAGAGTGTCAGTCCTCTTGTACTTAAGTCGGCATTGTGCCTTTTGTATTAAATTCGGCTGCAATTACTGTGTTTCATCGTCAACAAGAAGGTGCAAGGTATACAGTAAACCTGAAGTGAAGCATCGGAATCTAAAACTAGACTCACAGGAGAGGTACAAATCATAGAAGATGAGAGTGTCAGTCTTCTTGTACTTAAGTCGGCATTGTGCCTTTTGTATTTAATTCGGATGCAATTACTGTGTTTCATCGTCAACAAGAAGGTGCAAGGTATACAGTAAACCAGAAGTGAAGCATCGGAATCTAAAACTAGACTCACAGGAGAGGTTCAAATCATAGAAGATGAGAGTGTCAGTCCTCTTGTACTTAAGTCGGCATGTGCCTTTTGTATTAAATTCCGATGCAATTTCTGTATTTCATCGTCAATAAGAAGGTGCAAGGTATACAGTAAACCTGAAGTGAAGAATCGGAATCTAAAACTGGATTCACAGGAGGGGTTCCAATCATAGAAAGTGAGAATGTCACTCCTCTTGTACTTAAGTCGGCATTGTGCCTTTTGTATTAAATTCCGATGCAATTTCTGTGTTTCATCGTCAATAAGAAGTTGCAAGATATATAGTAAACCTGAAGTGAAGCATCAGAATCTAAAACTGGACTCACAGGAGAGGTTCAAATCATAGAAAGAGAGAGTGACAGTCCTCTTTTACTTAAGTCGGCATTGTGCCTTTTGTATTAAGTTCCGATGAAATTTATGTGTTTCATCGTCATTAAGAAGGTCCAAGGGATACAGTGAACCTGAAGTGAAGCATCGGAATCTAAAACTGGACTCACAGGAGAGGTTCAAATCATAGAAAGAGAGTGTGTCAGTCCTGTTGTACTTAAGTCGGCATTGTGCCTTTTGTATTAAATTCGGATTTAATTTCTGTGTTTCATCGTCAATAAGAAGGTGCAAGGTATACAGTAAACCTGAAGTGAAGCATTGGAATCTAAAACTGGACTCACAGGAGAGGTTCAAATCAAAGAAAGAGAGAGTGACAGTCCTCTTTTACTTAAGTCGGCATTGTGCCTCTTGTATTAAATTCCGATGAAATTTCTGTGTTTCATCATCAATAAGAAGGTGCAAGGTATACAGTAAACCTGAAGTGAAGCTTCGGAATCTAAAACTGAACTCACAGGAGAGGTTCAAATTATAGAAAGTGAGAGTGTCAGTCCTCTTGTACTTAAGTCGGCATTGTGCCTTTTGTATTAAATTCGTATGCAATTTCTGTGTTCCTTCGTCAATACGAAGGTGCAAGGTATACAGTACACCTGAAGTGAAGCATCAGAATATAAAACTGGACTCACAGGAGAGGTTCAAATCATAGAAAGTGAGAGTGTCAGTCCTCTTGTACTTAAGTCGGCATTGTGCCTTTTGTATTAAGTTCGGATGCAATTTCTGTGTTTCATCGTCAATAAGAAGGTGCAAGGTATACAGTAAACCTGAAGTGAAGCATCGGAATCAAGAACTGGACTCACAGGAGAGGTTCAAATCAAAGAAAGTGAAAGTGTCAGTCCTCTTGTACTTAAGTCGGCATTGTGCCTTTTGTATTAAATTCGTATGCAATTTCTGTGTTCCTTCGTCAATACGAAGGTGCAAGGTATACAGTACACCTGAAATGAAGCATCAGAATATAAAACTGGACTCACAGGAGAGGTTCAAATCATAGAAAGTGAGAGTGTCAGTCCTCTTGTACTTAAGTCGGCGTTGTGCCTTTTGTATTAAATTCGGCTGCAATTTTTGTGTTTCATCGTCAACAAGAAGGTGCATGGTATACAGTAAACCTGAAGTGAAGCATCGGAATCTAAACCTAGACTCACAGGAGAGGTTCAAATCATAGAAGATGAGAGTGTCAGTCCTCTTGTACTTAAGTCGGCATTGTGCCTTTTGTATTAAATTCCGATGCAATTTCTGTATTTCATCGTCAATAAGAAGGTGCAAGGTATAGAGTAAACCTGAAGTGAAGCATCAGAATCTAAAACTGGACTCACAGGAGAGGTTCAAATCATAGAAAGAGAGAGTGTCTGTTCTGTTGTACTTAAGTCGGCATTGTGCCTTTTGTATTAAATTCGGATGAAATTTCTGTGTTTCGTCGTCAATAAGAAGGTGCAAAGTATACAGTAAACCTGAAGTGAAGCATTGGAATCTAAAACTGGACTCACAGGAGAGGTTCAAAACAAAGAAAGAGAGAGTGACAGTCCTCTTTTACTTAAGTCGGCATTGTGCTTTTTGTATTAAATTCCGATGAAATTTCTGTGTTTCATCATCAATAAGAAGGTGCAAGTTATACAGTAAACCTGAAGTGAAGCATCGGAATCTAAAACTGGACTCACGGGAGAGGTTCAAATCATAGAAAGTGAGAGTGTCAGTCCTCTTGTACTTCAGTCGGCATTGTGCCTTTTGTATTAAATTCGGCTGCAATTTCTGTGTTTCATCGTCAATAAGAAGGTGCAAGGTATACAGTAAACCTGAAGTGAAGCATCGGAATCTAAAACTAGACTCACAGGGGAGGTTCAAATCATAGAAGATGAGAGTGTCAGTCCTCTTGTACTTAAGTCGGCATTGTGCCTTTTGTATTAAATTCCGATGCAATTTCTGTATTTCATTGTCAATAAGAAGGTGCAAGGTATACAGTAAACCTGAAGTGAAGCATCGGAATCTAAAACTGGATTCACAGGAGAGGTTCAAATCATAGAAAGTGAGAGTGTCAGTCCTCTTGTACTTAAGTCGGCATTGTGCCTTTTGTATTAAATTCGTATGCAATTTCTGTGTTCCTTCGTCAATACGAAGGTGCAAGGTATACAGTAAAACTGAAATGAAGCATCAGAATATAAAACTGGACTCACAGGAGAGGTTCAAATCATAGAAAGTGAGAGTGTCAGTCCTCTTGTACTTAAGTCGGCATTGTGCCTTTTGAATTAAGTTCGGATGCAATTTCTGTGTTTCATCGTCAATAAGAAGGTGCAAGGTATACAGTAAACCTGAAGTGAAGCATCGGAATCAAAAACTGGACTCACAGGAGAGGTTCAAATCATAGAAAGTGAAAGTGTCAGTCCTCTTGTACTTAAGTCGGCATTGTGCCTTATGTATTAAATTTCGATGAATTTCTGTGTTTCATCGTCAATAAGAAGGAGCATGGTATACAGTAAACCTGAAGTGAAGCATCGGAATCTAAAACTGGACTTACAAGAGAGGTTCAAATCATAGAAAGGGAGAGTGACAGTCCTCTTTTACTTAAGTCGGCATTGTGCAATTTGTATTAAATTCCGATGAAATTTCTGTGTTTCATCGTCAATAAGAAGGTGCAAGGTATGCAGTAAACCTAAAGTGATGCATCGGACTCTAAAACTGGACTCACAGGAGAGGTTCAAGTCATAGAATGTGAGAGTGTCAGTCCTCTTGTATTTAAGACGGCATTGTGCCTTTATATTAAATTCGGATGCAGTTTCTGTGTTTCATCGTCAATAAGAATGTCCAAGGTATACAGTAAACCTGAAGTGAAGCATCGGAATCTAAAACTGGGCTCACAGGAGATGTTCAAATCATAGAAAGAGAGAGTGACAGTCCTCATTTACTTAAATCGGCATTGTGCTTTTTGTATTAAATTCCGATGAAATTTCTGTGTTTCATTGTCAATAAGAAGGTGCAAGGTATACAGTAAACCTGCAGTGAAGCATCGGAATCTAAAACTGGACTCACAGGAGAGGTTCAAATCATAGAATGTGAGAGTGTCAGTCCTCTTGTACTTCAGTCGGCATTGTGCCTCTTGTATTAAATTTGGATGCAATTTCTGTGTCTCATCGTCAATAAGAAGGTGCAAAGTATACAGTAAACCTGAAGTGAAGCATCGGAATCTAAAACTGGACTCACAGGAGAGGTTCAAATAATAGAAAGTGAGAGTGTCAGTCCTCTTGTACTTAAGTCGGCATTGTGCCTTTTGTATTAAATTCGGCTGCAATTACTGTGTTTCATCGTCAACAAGAAGGTGCAAGGTATACAGTAAACCTGAAGTGAAGCATCGGAATCTAAAACTAGACTCACAGGAGAGGTACAAATCATAGAAGATGAGAGTGTCAGTCTTCTTGTACTTAAGTCGGCATTGTGCCTTTTGTATTAAATTCGGCTGCAATTACTGTGTTTCATCGTCAACAAGAAGGTGCAAGGTATACAGTAAACCAGAAGTGAAGCATCGGAATCTAAAACTAGACTCACAGGAGAGGTTCAAATCATAGAAGATGAGAGTGTCAGTCCTCTTGTACTTAAGTCGGCATGTGCCTTTTGTATTAAATTCCGATGCAATTTCTGTATTTCATCGTCAATAAGAAGGTGCAAGGTATACAGTAAACCTGAAGTGAAGAATCGGAATCTAAAACTGGATTCACAGGAGGGGTTCCAATCATAGAAAGTGAGAATGTCACTCCTCTTGTACTTAAGTCGGCATTGTGCCTTTTGTATTAAATTCCGATGCAATTTCTGTGTTTCATCGTCAATAAGAAGTTGCAAGATATATAGTAAACCTGAAGTGAAGCATCAGAATCTAAAACTGGACTCACAGGAGAGGTTCAAATCATAGAAAGAGAGAGTGACAGTCCTCTTTTACTTAAGTCGGCATTGTGCCTTTTGTATTAAGTTCCGATGAAATTTATGTGTTTCATCGTCAATTAGAAGGTCCAAGGGATACAGTGAACCTGAAGTGAAGCATCGGAATCTAAAACTGGACTCACAGGAGAGGTTCAAATCATAGAAAGAGAGAGTGTCAGTCCTGTTGTACTTAAGTCGGCATTGTGCCTTTTGTATTAAATTCGGATTTAATTTCTGTGTTTCATCGTCAATAAGAAGGTGCAAGGTATACAATAAACCTGAAGTGAAGCTTTGGAATCTAAAACTGGACTCACAGGAGAGGTTCAAATCAAAGAAAGAGAGAGTGACAGTCCTCTTTTACTTAAGTCGGCTTTGTGCCTCTTGTATTAAATTCCGATGAAATTTCTGTGTTTCATCATCAATAAGAAGGTGCAAGGTATACAGTAAACCTGAAGTGAAGCTTCGGAATCTAAAACTGAACTCACAGGAGAGGTTCAAATTATAGAAAGTGAGAGTGTCAGTCCTCTTGTACTTAAGTCGGCATTGTGCCTTTTGTATTAAATTCGTATGCAATTTCTGTGTTCCTTCGTCAATACGAAGGTGCAAGGTATACAGTACACCTGAAGTGAAGCATCAGAAAATAAAACTGGACTCACAGGAGAGGTTCAAATCATAGAAAGTGAGAGTGTCAGTCCTCTTGTACTTAAGTCGGCATTGTGCCTTTTGTATTAAGTTCGGATGCAATTTCTGTGTTTCATCGTCAATAAGAAGGTGCAAGGTATACAGTAAACCTGAAGTGAAGCATCGGAATCAAGAACTGGACTCACAGGAGAGGTTCAAATCAAAGAAAGTGAAAGTGTCAGTCCTCTTGTACTTAAGTCGGCATTGTGCCTTTTGTATTAAATTCGTATGCAATTTCTGTGTTCCTTCGTCAATACGAAGGTGCAAGGTATACAGTACACCTGAAGTGAAGCATCAGAATATAAAACTGGACTCACAGGAGAGGTTCAAATCATAGAAAGTGAGAGTGTCAGTCCTCTTGTACTTAAGTCGGCGTTGTGCCTTTTGTATTAAATTCGGCTGCAATTTTTGTGTTTCATCGTCAACAAGAAGGTGCATGGTATACAGTAAACCTGAAGTGAAGCATCGGAATCAAAACCTAGACTCACAGGAGAGGTTCAAATCATAGAAGATGAGAGTGTCAGTCCTCTTGTACTTAAGTCGGCATTGTGCCTTTTGTATTAAATTCCGATGCAATTTCTGTATTTCATCGTCAATAAGAAGGTGCAATGTATAGAGTAAACATGAAGTGAAGCATCAGAATCTAAAACTGGACTCACAGGAGAGGTTCAAATCATAGAAAGAGAGAGTGTCTGTTCTGTTGTACTTAAGTCGGCATTGTGCCTTTTGTATTAAATTCGGATGCAATTTCTGTGTTTCGTCGTCAATAAGAAGGTGCAAAGTATACAGTAAACCTGAAGTGAAGCATTGGAATCTAAAACTGGACTCACAGGAGAGGTTCAAATCAAAGAAAGAGAGAGTGACAGTCCTCTTTTACTTAAGTCGGCATTGTGCTTTTTGTATTAAATTCCGATGAAATTTCTGTGTTTCATCATCAATAAGAAGGTGCAAGGTATACAGTAAACCTGAAGTGAAGCATCGGAATCTAAAACTGGACTCACGGGAGAGGTTCAAATCATAGAAAGTGAGAGTGTCAGTCCTCTTGTACTTCAGTCGGCATTGTGCCTTTTGTATTAAATTCGGCTGCAATTTCTGTGTTTCATCGTCAATAAGAAGGTGCAAGGTATACAGTAAACCTGAAGTGAAGCATCGGAATCTAAAACTAGACTCACAGGGGAGGTTCAAATCATAGAAGATGAGAGTGTCAGTCCTCTTGTACTTAAGTCGGCATTGTGCCTTTTGTATTAAATTCCGATGCAATTTCTGTATTTCATCGTCAATAAGAAGGTGCAAGGTATACAGTAAACCTGAAGTGAAGCATCGGAATCTAAAACTGGATTCACAGGAGAGGTTCAAATCATAGAAAGAGAGAGTGTCAGTCCTGTTGTACTTAAGTCGGCATTGTGCCTTTTGTATTCTATTCGTATGCAATTTCTGTGTTTCATCGTCAATAAGAAGGTGCAAGGTATACAGTAAACCTGAAGTGAAGCATTGGAATCTAAAACTGGACTCACAGGAGAGGTTCAAATCAAAGAAAGAGAGAGTGACAGTCCTCTTTTACTTAAGTCGGCATTGTGCCTTTTGTATTAAATTCCGATGAAATTTCTGTGTTTCATCATCAATAAGAAGGTGCAAGGTATACAGTAAACCTGAAGTGAAGCATCGGAATCTAAAACTGAACTCACAGGAGAGGTTCAAATTATAGAAAGTGAGAGTGTCAGTCCTCTTGTACTTAAGTCGGCATTGTGCCTTTTGTATTAAATTCGTATGCAATTTCTGTGTTCCTTCGTCAATACGAAGGTGCAAGGTATACAGTAAAACTGAAATGAAGCATCAGAATATAAAACTGGACTCACAGGAGAGGTTCAAATCATAGAAAGTGAGAGTGTCAGTCCTCTTGTACTTAAGTCGGCATTGTGCCTTTTGAATTAAGTTCGGATGCAATTTCTGTGTTTCATCGTCAATAAGAAGGTGCAAGGTATACAGTAAACCTGAAGTGAAGCATCGGAATCAAAAACTGGACTCACAGGAGAGGTTCAAATCATAGAAAGTGAAAGTGTCAGTCCTCTTGTACTTAAGTCGGCATTGTGCCTTATGTATTAAATTTCGATGAATTTCTGTGTTTCATCGTCAATAAGAAGGAGCATGGTATACAGTAAACCTGAAGTGAAGCATCGGAATCTAAAACTGGACTTACAAGAGAGGTTCAAATCATAGAAAGTGAGAGTGACAGTCCTCTTTTACTTAAGTCGGCATTGTGCAATTTGTATTAAATTCCGATGAAATTTCTGTGTTTCATCTTCTATAAGAAAGTGCAAGGTATACAGTAAACCTCAAGTGATACATCGGAATCTAAAACTGGACTCACAGGAGGGGTTCAAATCATAGAAAGTGAGAGTGTCAGTCCTCTTGTACTTAAGTCGGCATTGTGCCTTTTTCATTAGATTCGGATGCAATTTCTGTGTTTCATCGTCAATAAGAAGGTGCAAGGTATACAGTAAACCAGAAGTGAAGCATCGGAATCTAAAACTGGACTCACAGGAGAGGTTCAAATCATCGAAAGTGACAGTGTCAGTCCTCTTGTACTTAAGTCGGCACTGTGCCTTTTGTATTAAATTCGGATGCAATTTCTGTGTTTCATCGTCAATAAGAAGGTGCAAGGTATACAGTAAACCTGATGTGAAGCATCGGAATCTAAAACTGGACTCACAGGAGAGGTTCAAATCATAGAAGATGAGAGTGTCAGTCCTCTTGTACTTAAGTCGGCATTGTGCCTTTTATATTAAATTCCGATGCAATTTCTGTATTTCATCGTCAATAAGAAGGTGCAAGATATACAGTAAACCTGAAGTGAAGAATCGGAATCTAAAACTGGAATCACAGGAGAGGTTCCAATCATAGAAAGTGAGAGTGTCACTCCTCTTGTACTTAAGTCGGCATTGTGCCTTTTGTATTAAATTCCGATGCAATTTCTGTGTTTCATCGTCAATAAGAAGGTGCAAGGTATAGAGTAAACCTGAAGTGAAGCATCAGAAACTAAAACTGGATTCACAGGAGAGGTTCAAATCATAGGAAGAGAGAGTGACAGTCCTCTTTTACTTAAGTCGGCATTGTGCCTTTTGTATTAAATTCCGATGAAATTTCTGTGTTTCATCGTCAGTAAGAAGGTGCAAGGTATGCAGTAAACCTAAAGTGATGCATCGGACTCTAAAACTGGACTCACAGGAGAGGTTCAAGTCATAGAATGTGAGAGTGTCAGTCCTCTTGTATTTAAGACGGCATAGTGCCTTTATATTAAATTCGGATGCAGTTTCTGTGTTTCATCGTCAATAAGAATGTCCAAGGTATACAGTAAACCTGAAGTGAAGCATCGGAATCTAAAACTGGGCTCACAGGAGATGTTCAAATCATAGAAAGAGAGAGTGACAGTCCTCTTTTACTTAAATCGGCATTGTGCTTTTTGTATTAAATTACGATGAAATTTCTGTGTTTCATTGTCAATTAGAAGGTGCAAGGTATACAGTAAACCTGCAGTGAAGCATCGGAATCTAAAACTGGACTCACAGGAGAGGTTCAAATCATAGAATGTGAGAGTGTCAGTCGTCTTGTACTTCAGTCGGCATTGTGCTTCTTGTATTAAATTTGGATGCAATTTCTGTGTCTCATCGTCAATAAGAAGGTGCAAAGTATACAGTAAACCTGAAGTGAAGCATCGGAATCTAAAACTGGACTCACAGGAGAGGTTCAAATAATAGAAAGTGAGAGTGTCAGTCCTCTTGTACTTAAGTCGGCATTGTGCCTTTTGTATTAAATTCGGCTGCAATTACTGTGTTTCATCGTCAACAAGAAGGTGCAAGGTATACAGTAAACCTGAAGTGAAGCATCGGAATCTAAAACTAGACTCACAGGAGAGGTACAAATCATAGAAGATGAGAGTGTCAGTCTTCTTGTACTTAAGTCGGCATTGTGCCTTTTGTATTAAATTCGGCTGCAATTACTGTGTTTCATCGTCAACAAGAAGGTGCAAGGTATACAGTAAACCAGAAGTGAAGCATCGGAATCTAAAACTAGACTCACAGGAGAGGTTCAAATCATAGAAGATGAGAGTGTCAGTCCTCTTGTACTTAAGTCGGCATGTGCCTTTTGTATTAAATTCCGATGCAATTTCTGTATTTCATCGTCAATAAGAAGGTGCAAGGTATACAGTAAACCTGAAGTGAAGAATCGGAATCTAAAACTGGATTCACAGGAGAGGTTCCAATCATAGAAAGTGAGAATGTCACTCCTCTTGTACTTAAGTCGGCATTGTGCCTTTTGTATTAAATTCCGATGCAATTTCTGTGTTTCATCGTCAATAAGAAGTTGCAAGATATATAGTAAACCTGAAGTGAAGCATCAGAATCTAAAACTGGACTCACAGGAGAGGTTCAAATCATAGAAAGAGAGAGTGACAGTCCTCTTTTACTTAAGTCGGCATTGTGCCTTTTGTATTAAGTTCCGATGAAATTTATGTGTTTCATCGTCAATAAGAAGGTCCAAGGGATACAGTGAACCTGAAGTGAAGCATCGGAATCTAAAACTGGACTCACAGGAGAGGTTCAAATCATAGAAAGAGAGAGTGTCAGTCCTGTTGTACTTAAGTCGGCATTGTGCCTTTTGTATTAAATTCGGATTTAATTTCAGTGTTTCATCGTCAATAAGAAGGTGCAAGGTATACAGTAAACCTGAAGTGAAGCATTGGAATCTAAAACTGGACTCACAGGAGAGGTTCAAATCAAAGAAAGAGAGAGTGACAGTCCTCTTTTACTTAAGTCGGCATTGTGCCTCTTGTATTAAATTCCGATGAAATTTCTGTGTTTCATCATCAATAAGAAGGTGCAAGGTATACAGTAAACCTGAAGTGAAGCTTCGGAATCTAAAACTGAACTCACAGGAGAGGTTCAAATTATAGAAAGTGAGAGTGTCAGTCCTCTTGTACTTAAGTCGGCATTGTGCCTTTTGTATTAAATTCGTATGCAATTTCTGTGTTCCTTCGTCAATACGAAGGTGCAAGGTATACAGTACACCTGAAGTGAAGCATCAGAATATAAAACTGGAATCACAGGAGAGGTTCAAATCATAGAAAGTGAGAGTGTCAGTCCTCTTGTACTTAAGTCGGCATTGTGCCTTTTGTATTAAGTTCGGATGCAATTTCTGTGTTTCATCGTCAATAAGAAGGTGCAAGGTATACAGTAAACCTGAAGTGAAGCATCGGAATCAAGAACTGGACTCACAGGAGAGGTTCAAATCAAAGAAAGTGCAAGTGTCAGTCCTCTTGTACTTAAGTCGGCATTGTGCCTTTTGTATTAAATTCCGATGCAATTTCTGTGTTTCATCGTCAATAAGAAGGTGCATGGTATACAGTAAACCTGAAGTGAAGCATCGGAATCTAAAACTGGACTCACAAGAGAGGTTCAAATCATAGAAAGGGAGAGTGACAGTCCTCTTTTACTTAAGTCGGCATTGTGCCTTTTATATTAAATTCCGATGCAATTTCTGTATTTCATCGTCAATAAGAAGGTGCAAGATATACAGTAAACCTGAAGTGAAGAATCGGAATCTAAAACTGGAATCACAGGAGAGGTTCCAATCATAGAAAGTGAGAGTGTCACTCCTCTTGTACTTAAGTCGGCATTGTGCCTTTTGTATTAAATTCCGATGCAATTTCTGTGTTTCATCGTCAATAAGAAGGTGCAAGGTATAGAGTAAACCTGAAGTGAAGCATCAGAAACTAAAACTGGATTCACAGGAGAGGTTCAAATCATAGGAAGAGAGAGTGACAGTCCTCTTTTACTTAAGTCGGCATTGTGCCTTTTGTATTAAATTCCGATGAAATTTCTGTGTTTCATCGTCAATAAGAAGGTGCAAGGTATGCAGTAAACCTAAAGTGATGCATCGGACTCTAAAACTGGACTCACAGGAGAGGTTCAAGTCATAGAATGTGAGAGTGTCAGTCCTCTTGTATTTAAGACGGCATAGTGCCTTTATATTAAATTCGGATGCAGTTTCTGTGTTTCATCGTCAATAAGAATGTCCAAGGTATACAGTAAACCTGAAGTGAAGCATCGGAATCTAAAACTGGGCTCACAGGAGATGTTCAAATCATAGAAAGAGAGAGTGACAGTCCTCTTTTACTTAAATCGGCATTGTGCTTTTTGTATTAAATTACGATGAAATTTCTGTGTTTCATTGTCAATTCGAAGGTGCAAGGTATACAGTAAACCTGCAGTGAAGCATCGGAATCTAAAACTGGACTCACAGGAGAGGTTCAAATCATAGAATGTGAGAGTGTCAGTCGTCTTGTACTTCAGTCGGCATTGTGCTTCTTGTATTAAATTTGGATGCAATTTCTGTGTCTCATCGTCAATAAGAAGGTGCAAAGTATACAGTAAACCTGAAGTGAAGCATCGGAATCTAAAACTGGACTCACAGGAGAGGTTCAAATAATAGAAAGTGAGAGTGTCAGTCCTCTTGTACTTAAGTCGGCATTGTGCCTTTTGTATTAAATTCGGCTGCAATTACTGTGTTTCATCGTCAACAAGAAGGTGCAATGTATACAGTAAACCTGAAGTGAAGCATCGGAATCTAAAACTAGACTCACAGGAGAGGTACAAATCATAGAAGATGAGAGTGTCAGTCTTCTTGTACTTAAGTCGGCATTGTGCCTTTTGTATTAAATTCGGCTGCAATTACTGTGTTTCATCGTCAACAAGAAGGTGCAAGGTATACAGTAAACCAGAAGTGAAGCATCGGAATCTAAAACTAGACTCACAGGAGAGGTTCAAATCATAGAAGATGAGAGTGTCAGTCCTCTTGTACTTAAGTCGGCATGTGCCTTTTGTATTAAATTCCGATGCAATTTCTGTATTTCATCGTCAATAAGAAGGTGCAAGGTATACAGTAAACCTGAAGTGAAGAATCGGAATCTAAAACTGGATTCACAGGAGAGGTTCCAATCATAGAAAGTGAGAATGTCACTCCTCTTGTACTTAAGTCGGCATTGTGCCTTTTGTATTAAATTCCGATGCAATTTCTGTGTTTCATCGTCAATAAGAAGTTGCAAGATATATAGTAAACCTGAAGTGAAGCATCAGAATCTAAAACTGGACTCACAGGAGAGGTTCAAATCATAGAAAGAGAGAGTGACAGTCCTCTTTTACTTAAGTCGGCATTGTGCCTTTTGTATTAAGTTCCGATGAAATTTATGTGTTTCATCGTCAATAAGAAGGTCCAAGGGATACAGTGAACCTGAAGTGAAGCATCGGAATCTAAAACTGGACTCACAGGAGAGGTACAAATCATAGAAAGAGAGAGTGTCAGTCCTGTTGTACTTAAGTCGGCATTGTGCCTTTTGTATTAAATTCGGATTTAATTTCAGTGTTTCATCGTCAATAAGAAGGTGCAAGGTATACAGTAAACCTGAAGTGAAGCATTGGAATCTAAAACTGGACTCACAGGAGAGGTTCAAATCAAAGAAAGAGAGAGTGACAGTCCTCTTTTACTTAAGTCGGCATTGTGCCTCTTGTATTAAATTCCGATGAAATTTCTGTGTTTCATCAATAAGAAGGTGCAAGGTATACAGTAAACCTGAAGTGAAGCTTCGGAATCTAAAACTGAACTCACAGGAGAGGTTCAAATTATAGAAAGTGAGAGTGTCAGTCCTCTTGTACTTAAGTCGGCATTGTGCCTTTTGTATTAAATTCGTATGCAATTTCTGTGTTCCTTCGTCAATACGAAGGTGCAAGGTATACAGTACACCTGAAGTGAAGCATCAGAATATAAAACTGGAATCACAGGAGAGGTTCAAATCATAGAAAGTGAGAGTGTCAGTCCTCTTGTACTTAAGTCGGCATTGTGCCTTTTGTATTAAGTTCGGATGCAATTTCTGTGTTTCATCGTCAATAAGAAGGTGCAAGGTATACAGTAAACCTGCAGTGAAGCATCGGAATCTAAAACTGGACTCACAGGAGAGGTTCAAATCATAGAATGTGAGAGTGTCAGTCGTCTTGTACTTCAGTCGGCATTGTGCTTCTTGTATTAAATTTGGATGCAATTTCTGTGTCTCATCGTCAATAAGAAGGTGCAAAGTATACAGTAAACCTGAAGTGAAGCATCGGAATCTAAAACTGGACTCACAGGAGAGGTTCAAATAATAGAAAGTGAGAGTGTCAGTCCTCTTGTACTTAAGTCGGCATTGTGCCTTTTGTATTAAATTCGGCTGCAATTACTGTGTTTCATCGTCAACAAGAAGGTGCAATGTATACAGTAAACCTGAAGTGAAGCATCGGAATCTAAAACTAGACTCACAGGAGAGGTACAAATCATAGAAGATGAGAGTGTCAGTCTTCTTGTACTTAAGTCGGCATTGTGCCTTTTGTATTAAATTCGGCTGCAATTACTGTGTTTCATCGTCAACAAGAAGGTGCAAGGTATACAGTAAACCAGAAGTGAAGCATCGGAATCTAAAACTAGACTCACAGGAGAGGTTCAAATCATAGAAGATGAGAGTGTCAGTCCTCTTGTACTTAAGTCGGCATGTGCCTTTTGTATTAAATTCCGATGCAATTTCTGTATTTCATCGTCAATAAGAAGGTGCAAGGTATACAGTAAACCTGAAGTGAAGAATCGGAATCTAAAACTGGATTCACAGGAGAGGTTCCAATCATAGAAAGTGAGAATGTCACTCCTCTTGTACTTAAGTCGGCATTGTGCCTTTTGTATTAAATTCCGATGCAATTTCTGTGTTTCATCGTCAATAAGAAGTTGCAAGATATATAGTAAACCTGAAGTGAAGCATCAGAATCTAAAACTGGACTCACAGGAGAGGTTCAAATCATAGAAAGAGAGAGTGACAGTCCTCTTTTACTTAAGTCGGCATTGTGCCTTTTGTATTAAGTTCCGATGAAATTTATGTGTTTCATCGTCAATAAGAAGGTCCAAGGGATACAGTGAACCTGAAGTGAAGCATCGGAATCTAAAACTGGACTCACAGGAGAGGTACAAATCATAGAAAGAGAGAGTGTCAGTCCTGTTGTACTTAAGTCGGCATTGTGCCTTTTGTATTAAATTCGGATTTAATTTCAGTGTTTCATCGTCAATAAGAAGGTGCAAGGTATACAGTAAACCTGAAGTGAAGCATTGGAATCTAAAACTGGACTCACAGGAGAGGTTCAAATCAAAGAAAGAGAGAGTGACAGTCCTCTTTTACTTAAGTCGGCATTGTGCCTCTTGTATTAAATTCCGATGAAATTTCTGTGTTTCATCAATAAGAAGGTGCAAGGTATACAGTAAACCTGAAGTGAAGCTTCGGAATCTAAAACTGAACTCACAGGAGAGGTTCAAATTATAGAAAGTGAGAGTGTCAGTCCTCTTGTACTTAAGTCGGCATTGTGCCTTTTGTATTAAATTCGTATGCAATTTCTGTGTTCCTTCGTCAATACGAAGGTGCAAGGTATACAGTACACCTGAAGTGAAGCATCAGAATATAAAACTGGAATCACAGGAGAGGTTCAAATCATAGAAAGTGAGAGTGTCAGTCCTCTTGTACTTAAGTCGGCATTGTGCCTTTTGTATTAAGTTCGGATGCAATTTCTGTGTTTCATCGTCAATAAGAAGGTGCAAGGTATACAGTAAACCTGAAGTGAAGCATCGGAATCAAGAACTGGACTCACAGGAGAGGTTCAAATCAAAGAAAGTGCAAGTGTCAGTCCTCTTGTACTTAAGTCGGCATTGTGCCTTTTGTATTAAATTCCGATGCAATTTCTGTGTTTCATCGTCAATAAGAAGGTGCATGGTATACAGTAAACCTGAAGTGAAGCATCGGAATCTAAAACTGGACTCACAAGAGAGGTTCAAATCATAGAAAGGGAGAGTGACAGTCCTCTTTTACTTAAGTCGGCATTGTGCCTTTTGCATTAAATTCCGATGAAATATCTGTGTTTCATCGTCAATAAGAAGGTGCAAGGTATACAGTAAACCTGAAGTGAAGCATCGGAATCTAAAAGTGGACTCACAGGAGAGGTTCATATCATAGAAAGTGAGAGTGTCAGTCCTCTTGTACTTAAGTCGGCATTGTGTCTCTTGTATTAAATTCGGATGCAATTTCTGTGTTCCTTCGTGAATATGAAGGTGCAAGGTATACAGTAAACCTGAAGTGAAGCATCGGAATCTAAAACTGGACTCACAGGAGGGGTTCAAATCATAGAAAGTGAGAGTGTCAGCCCTCTTGTACTTAAGTCGGCATTGTGCCTTTTGCATTAAATTCGGATGCAATTTCTGTGTTTCGTCGTCAATAAGAAGGTGCAAGGTATACAGTAAACCTGAAGTGAAGCATCGGAATCTAAAACTGGACTCACAGGAGAGGTTCAAATCATAGAAAGTGAGAGTGTCAGTCCTCTTGTACTTAAGTCGGCATTGTGCCTTTTTTATTAAATGCGGATGCAATTTCTGTGTTTCATCGTCAATAAGAAGGTGCAAGGTATACAGTAAACCTGAAGTGAAGCATCGGAATCTAAAACTGGACTCACAGGAGAGGTTCAAATCATAGAAGATGAGAGTGTCAGTCCTCTTGTACTTAAGTCGGCATTGTGCCTTTTATATTAAATTCCGATGCAATTTCTGTATTTCATAGTCTATAAGAAGGTGCAAGATGTACAGTAAACCTGAAGTGAAGCATCGGAATCTAAAACTGGACTCACAGGAGAGGTTCAAATCATAGAAAGTGAGAATGTCAGTCCTCGTGTACTTAAGTCGGCATTGTGCCTCTTGTATTAAATTTGGATGCAATTTCTGTGTTTCATCGTCAATAAGAAGGTGCAAGGTATACAGTAAACCTGAAGTGAAGCATCGGAATCTGAAACTAGACTCACAGGAGAGGTTCAAATCATAGAAGATGAGAGTGTCAGTCCCCTTGTACTTAAGTCGGCATTGTGCCTTTTGTATTAAATTCCGATGCAATTTCTGTATTTCATCGTCAATAAGGAGGTGCAAGGTATACAGTAAACCTGAAGTGAAGCATCGGAATCTAAAATTGGATTCACAGGAGAGGTTCCAATCATAGAAAGTGAGAGTGTCACTCCTCTTGTACTTAAGTCGGCATTGTGCCTTTTGTATTAAATTCCGATGCAATTTCTGTGTTTCATCGTCAATAAGAAGGTGCAAGGTATAGAGTAAACCTGAAGTGAAGCATCAGAATCTAAAACTGGACTCACAGGAGTGGTTCAAATCATAGAAAGAGAGAGTGACAATCCTCTTTTACTTAAGTCGGCATTGTGCCTTTTGTATTAAATTCCGATGAAATTTCTGTGTTTCATCGTCAATAAGAAAGTCCAAGGGATACAGTAAACCTGAAGTGAAGCATCGGAATCTAAAACTGGACTCACAGGAGAGGTTCAAATCATAGAAAGAGAGAGTGTCAGTCCTGTTGTACTTAAGTCGGCATTGTGCCTTTTGTATTAAATTCGGATGCAATTTCTGTGTTTCATCGTCAATAAGAAGGTGCAAGGTAAACAGTAAACCTGAAGTGAAGCATTGGAATCTAAAACTGGACTCACAGGAGAGGTTCAAATCAAAGAAAGAGAGAGTGACAGTCCTCTTTTACTTAAGTCGGCATTGTGCCTTTTGTATTAAATTCCGATGAAATTTCTGTGTTTAATCATCAATAAAAAGGTGCAAGGTATCCAGTAAACCTGAAGTGAAGCATCGGAATCTAAAACTGAACTCACAGGAGAGGTACAAATTATAGAAAGTGAGAGTGTCAGTCCTCTTGTACTTAAGTCGGCATTGTGCCTTTTGTATTAAATTCGTATGCAATTTCTGTGTTCCTTCGTCAATACGAAGGTGCAAGGTATACAGTAAACCTGAAGTGAAGCATCAGAATATAAAACTGGACTCACAGGAGAGGTTCAAATCATAGAAAGTGAGAGTGTCAGTCCTCTTGTACTTAAGTCGGCATTGTGCCTTTTGTATTAAGTTCGGATGCAATTTCTGTGTTTCATCGTCAATAAGAAGGTGCAAGGTATACAGTAAACCTGAAGTGAAGCATCGGAATCAAGAACTGGACTCACAGGAGAGGTTCAAATCATAGAAAGTGAAAGTGTCAGTCCTCTTGTACTTAAGTCGGCATTGTGCCTTTTGTATTAAATTCCGATGCAATTTCTGTGTTTCATCGTCAATAAGAAGGTGCATGGTATACAGTAAACCTGAAGTGAAGCATCGGAATCTAAAACTGGACTCACAAGAGAGGTTCAAATCATAGAAAGTGAGAGTGACAGTCCTCTTTTACTTAAGTCGGCATTGTGCCTTTTGTATTAAATTCCGATGAAATTTCTGTGTTTCATCGTCAATAAGAAGGTGCAAGGTATACAGTAAACCTGAAGTGAAGCATCGGAATCAAGAACTGGACTCACAGGAGAGGTTCATATCATAGAAAGTGAGAGTGTCAGTCCTCTTGTACTTAAGTCGGCATGTGTCTCTTGTAATAAATTCGGATACAATTTCTGTGTTCCTTCGTCAATAGGAATGTGCAAGGTATACAGTAAACCTGATGTGAAGCATCGGAATCTAAAACTGGACTCACAGGAGAGGTTCAAATCATAGAAAATGAGAGTGTCAGTCCTCTTGTACTTAAGTTGGCATTCTGCCTTTTATATTAAATTCCGATGCAATTTCTGTATTTCATCGTCTATAAGACGGTGCAAGATATACAGTAAACCTGAAGTGAAGCATCGGAATCTAAAACTGGACTCACAGGAGAGGTTCAAATCATAGAAAGTGAGAGTGTCAGTCCTCTTGTACTTAAGTCGGTATTGTGCCTTTTGTATTAAATTCGGCTGCAATTTCTGTGTTTCATCGTCAATAAGAAGGTGCAAGGTATACAGTAAACCTGAAGTGAAGCATCGGAATCTAAAACTTAACTCACAGGAGAGGTTCAAATCATAGAAGATGAGAGTGTCAGTCCTCTTGTACTTAAGTCGGCATTGTGCCTTTTGTATTAAATTCCGATGCAATTTCTGTATTTCATCGTCAATAAGAAGGTGCAAGGTATACAGTAAACCTGAAGTGAAGCATCGGAATCTAAAACTGGATTCACAGGAGAGGTTCCAATCATAGAAAGGGAGAGTGTCACTCCTCTTGTAGTTAAGTCGGCATTGTGCCTTTTGTATTTAATTCGGATGCAATTTCTGTGTTTTATCGTCAATAAGAAGGTGCAAGGTATACAGTAAACCTGAAGTGAAGCATTGGAATCTAAAACTGGACTCACAGGAGAGGTTCAAATCAATGAAAGAGAGAGTGACAGTCCTCTTTTACTTAAGTCGGCATTGTGCCTTTTGTATTAAATTCCGATGAAATTTCTGTGTTTCATCATCAATAAGAAGGTGCAAGGTATACAGTAAACCTGAAGTGAAGCATCGGAATCTAAAACTGAACTCACAGGAGAGGTTCAAATTATAGAAAGTGAGAGTGTCAGTCCTCTTGTACTTAAGTCGGCATTGTGCCTTTTGTATTAAATTCGTATGCAATTTCTGTGTTCCTTCGTCAATACGAAGGTGCAAGGTATACAGTAAACCTGAAGTGAAGCATCAGAATATATAACTGGACTCACAGGAGAGGTTCAAATCATAGAAAGTGAGAGTGTCAGTACTCTTGTACTTAAGTCGGCATTGTGACTTTTGTATTAAGTTCGGATGCAATTTCTGTGTTTCATCGTCAATAAGAAGGTGCAAGGTATACAGTAAACCTGAAGTGAAGCATCGGAATCAAGAACTGGACTCACAGGAGAGGTTCAAATCATAGAAGGTGAAAGTGTCAGTCCTCTTGTACTTAAGTCGGCATTGTGCCTTTTGTATTAAATTCCGATGCAATTTCTGTGTTTCATCGTCAATAAGATGGTGCATGGTATACAGTAAACCTGAAGTGAAGCATCGGAATCTAAAACTGGACTCACAAGAGAGGTTCAAATCATAGAAAGGGAGAGTGACAGTCCTCTTTTACTTAAGTCGGCATTGTGCCTTTTGTATTAAATTCCGATGAAATTTCTGTGTTTCATCGTCAATAAGAAGGTGCAAGGTATACAGTAAACCTGAAGTGAAGCATCGGAATCTAAAACTGGACTCACACGAGAGGTTCATATCATAGAAAGTGAGAGTGTCAGTCCTCTTGTACTTAAGTCGGCATTGTGTCTCTTGTATTAAATTCGGATGCAATTTCTGTGTTCCTTTGTCAATACGAAGGTGCAAGGTATACAGTAAAACTGAAGTGAAGCATCGGAATCTAAAACTGGACTCACAGGAGGGTTTCAAATCATAGAAAGTGAGAGTGTCAGTGCTCTTGTACTTAAGTCGGCATTGTGCCTTTTGCATTAAATTCGGATGCAATTTCTGTGTTTTATCGTCAATAAGAAGGTGCAAGGTATACAGTAAACCTGAAGTGAAGCATCGGAATCTAAAACTGGACTCACAGGAGAGGTTCAAATCATAGAAAGTGAGAGTGTCAGTCCTCTTGTACTTAAGTCGGCATTGTGCCTTTTGTATTAAATTCGGATGCAATTTGTGTGTTTCATCGTCAATAAGAAGGTGCAAGGTATACAGTAAACCTGAAGTGAAGCATCGGAATCTAAAACTGGACTCACAGGAGAGGTTCTAATCATAGAAGATGAGAGTGTCAGTCCTCTTGTACTTACGTCGGCATTGTGCCTTTTATATTAAATTCCGATGCAATTTCTGTATTTCATCGTCTATAAGAAGGTGCAAGACATACAGTAAACCTGAAGTGAAGCATCGGAATCTAAAACTGGAATCACAGGAGAGGTTGGAATCATAGAAAGTGAGAGTGTCACTCCTCTTGTTCTTAAGTCGGCATTGTGCCTCTTGTATTAAATTTGGATGCAATTTCTGTGTTTCATCGTCAATAAGAAGGTGCAAGGAATACAGTAAACCTGAAGTGAAGCATCGGAATCTAATACTGGACTCACAGGAGAGGTTCAAATCAAAGAAAGTGAGAGTGTCAGTCCTCTTGTACTTAAGTCGGTATTGTGCCTTTTGTATTAAATTCGGCTGCAATTTCTGTGTTTCATCGTCAATAAGAAGGTGCAAGGTATACAGTAAACCTGAAGTGAAGCATCGGAATCTAAAACTAGACTCACAGGAGAGGTTCAAATCATAGAAGATGAGAGTGTCAGTCCTCTTGTACTTAAGTCGGCATTGTGCCTTTTGTATTAAATTACGATGCAATTTCTGTGTTTCATCGTCAATAAAAAGGTGCAAGGAATAGAGTAAACCTGAAGTGAAGCATCAGAATCTAAAACTGGACTCACAGGAGAGGTTCAAATCATAGAAAGAGAAAGTGACAGTCCACTTTTACTTAAGTCGGCATTGTGCCTTTTGTATTAAATTCCGATGACATTTCTGTGTTTCATCGTCAATAAGAAGGTCCAAGGGATACAGTAAACCTGACGTGAAGCATCGGAATCTAAAACTGGACTCACAGTAGAGCTTCAAATCTTAGAAAGAGAGAGTGTCAGTCCTGTAGTACTTAAGTCGGCATTGTGCCTTTTGTATTAAATTCGGATGCAATTTCTTTGTTTCATCGTCAATAAGAAGGTGCAAGGTATACAGTAAACCTGAAGTGAAGCATTGGAATCTAAAACTGGACTCACAGGAGAGGTTCAAATAAAAGGAAGAGAGAGTGACAGTCCTCTTTTACTTAAGTCGGCATTGTGCCTTTTGTATTAAATTCCGATGAAATTTCTGTGTTTCATCATCAATAAGAAGGTGCAAGGTATACAGTAAACCTGAAGTGAAGCATCGGAATCTAAAACTTAACTCACAGGAGAGGTTCAAATTATAGAAAGTGAGAGTGTCAGTCCTCTTGTACTTAAGTCGGCATTGTGCCTTTTGTATTAAATTCGTATGCAATTTCTGTGTTCCTTCGTCAATACGAAGGTGCAAGGTATACAGTAAACCTGAAGTGAAGCATCAGAATATAAAACTGGACTCACAGGAGAGGTTCAAATCATAGAAAGTGAGAGTGTCAGTACTCTTGTACTTAAGTCGGCATTGTGCCTTTTGTATTAAGTTCGGATGCAATTTCTGTGTTTCATCGTCAATAAGAAGGTGCAAGGTATACAGTAAAACTGAAGTGAAGCATCGGAATCAAGAACTGGACTCACAGGAGAGGTTCAAATCATAGAAAGTGAAAGTGTCAGTCCTCTTGTACTTAAGTCGGCATTGTGCCTTTTGTATTAAATTCCGATGCAATTTCTGTGTTTCATCGTCAATAAGATGGTGCATGGTATACAGTAAACCTGAAGTGAAGCATCGGAATCTAAAACTGGACTCACAAGAGAGGTTCAAATCATAGAAAGGGAGAGTGACAGTCCTCTTTTACTTAAGTCGGCATTGTGCCTTTTGTATTAAATTCTGATGAAATTTCTGTGTTTCATCGTCAATAAGAAGGTGCAAGGTATACAGTAAACCTGAAGTGAAGCATCGGAATCTAAAAATGGAATCACAGGAGAGGTTCCAATCATAGAAAGTGAGAGTGTCACTCCTCTTGTACTTAAGTCGGCGTTGTGCCTTTTGTATTAAATTCCGATGCAATTTCTGTGTTTCATCGTCAATAAGAAGGTGCAAGGTATAGAGTAAACCTGAAGTGAAGCATCAGAATCTAAAACTGGATTCACAGGAGAGGTTCAGATAATAGAAGGAGAGAGTGACAGTCCTCCCTTACTTAAGTCGGCATTGTGCCTTTTGTATTAAATTCCGATGAAATTTCTGTGTTTCATCGTCAAGAAGAAGGTGCGAGATATACAGTAAACCTAAAGTGAAGCATCGGACTATAAAACTGGACTCACAGGAGAGGTTCAAGTCATAGATTGTGAGAGTGTCAGTCCTCTTGTACTTAAGTCGGCATTGTGCCTTTTGTATTAAATTCCGATGCAGTTTCTGTGTTTCATCGTCAATAAGAAGGGATTGCGGAGAAGAGAAGATCGTGGCGCAACTTGACCAGAAGAAGGGATCGGTTGGTAGGACATGTTATGAGGCATCAAGGGATCACCAATTTAGTATTGGATGGCAGCGTGGAAGGTAAAAATCGTAGGGGGAGACCAAGAGATGAATAAACTAAGCAGATTCAGAAGGATGTAGGTTGCAGTAAGTACTGGGAGATGAAAAAGCTTGCACAGGATAGAGTAGCATGGAGAGCTGCATCAAACCAGTCTCAGGACTGAAGACCACAACAACAACAACAAGAAGGTCCAAGGGATACAGAAAACCTGAAGTAAAGCATCGGAATCTAAATCTGGACTCACAGGAGAGGTCCAAATCATAGAAAGAGAGAGCGGCAGTCCTCTTGTACTTAAGTCGGCATTGTGCCTTTTGTATTAAATTCAGATGAAATTTCTGTGTTTAATCGTCAATAAGAAGGTGCAAGGTATACAGTAAACCTGAAGTGAACTTCGGAATCTAAAACTGGACTCACAGGGGAGGTTCAAAGCATAGAAAGGGAGAGTGTCAGTCCTCTTGTATTTTTGTCGGCATTGTGCCTTTTGTATTAAATTCTGATGCAATTTCTGTGTTTCATCGTTAATAAGAAGGTGCAAGGTATACAGTAAACCTGAAGTCAAACATCGGAATCTAAAACTGGAATCTCAGGAGAGGTTCAAATCATAGAAAGGGAGAGTGACAGTCCTCTTTCACTTAAGTCGGCATTGTGCCTTTTGTATTAAATTCCGATGAAATATCTGTGATTCATCGTCAATAAGAATGTGCAAGGTATACAGTAAACCTGAAGTGAAGCATCGGAATCTAAAACTGGACTCACAGGAGAGGTTCAAATCATAGAAACTGAGAATGTCAGTCCTCTTGTACTTAAGTCGGCATTGTGCCTTTTGTATTAAATTCGGCTGTAATTTCTTGTTTCATCGTCAATAAGAAGGTGCATGGTATACAGTAAACCTGAAGTGAAGCATCGGAATCTAAAACTAGACTCCTTGGAGAGGTTCAAATCATTTAAGATGAGAGTGTCAGTCCTCTTGTACTTAAGTCGGCATTGTGCCTTTTGTATTAAATTCCGATGCAATTTCTCTATTTCATCGGCAATAAGAAGGTACAAGGTATACAGTAAACCTGAAGTGAAGCATCGGAATCTAAAACTGGATTCACAGGAGAGGTTCCAATCATAGAAAGTGAGAGAGTCACTCCTCTTGTACTTAAGTCGTCATTGTGCCTTTTGTATTAAATTCCGATGCAATTTCTGTGTTTCATCGTCAATAAGAAGGTGCAAGGTATAGAGTAAACCTGAAGTGAAGCATCAGAATCTAAAACTGGACTCACAGGAGAGGTTCAAATCATAGAAAGAGAGAGTGACAGTCCTCTTTTACTTAAGTCGGCATTGTTCCTTTTGTAATAAATTCCGATGAAATTTCTGTGTTTCATCGTCAATAAGAAGGTCCAAGGGATATAGTAAACCTGAAGTGAAGAATCGGAATCTAAAACTGGATTCACAGGAGAGGTTCAAATCATAGAAAGAGAGAGTGTCAGTCCTTGTTGTACTTAAGTCGGCATTGTGCCTTTTGTATTAAACTCGGATGCAATTTCTGTGTTTCATCGTCAATAAGAAGGTGCGAGGTATACAGTAAACCTGAAGTGAAGCATTGGAATCTAAAACTGGACTCACAGGAGAGGTTCAAATCAAAGAAAGAGAGAGTGACAGTTCTCTTTTACTTAAGTCGGCATTGTGCCTTTTGTATTAAATTCCGATGACATTTCTGTGTTTCATCATCAATAAGAAGGTGGAAGGTATACAGTAAACCTGAAGTGAAGCATCGGAATCTAAAACTGAACTCACAGGAGAGGTTCAAATTATAGAAAGTGAGAGTGTCAGTCCTCTTGTACTTAAGTCGGCATTGTGCCTTTTGTATTAAATTCGTATGCAATTTCTGTGTTGCTTCGTCAATACAAAGGTGCAAGGTATACAGTAAACCTGAAGTGAAGCATCAGAATATAAAACTGGACTCACAGGAGAGGTTCAAATCATAGAAAGTGAGAGTGTCAGTCCTCTTGTACTTATGTCGGCATTGTGCCATTTATATTAAGTTCGGATGCAATTTCTGTGTTTCATCGTCAATAAGAAAGTGCAAGGTATACAGTAGACCTGAAGTGAAGCATCGGAATCAAAAACTGGACTCACAGGAGAGGTTCAAATCATAGAAAGTGAAAGTGTCAGTCCTCTTGTACTAAAGTAGGCATTGTGCCTTTTGTATTAAATTCCGATGCAATTTCTGTGTTTCATCGTCAATAAGAAGGTGCATGGTATACAGTAAACCTGAAGTGAAGCATCGGAATCTAAAACTGGACTCACAAGAGAGGTTCAAATCATAGAAAGGGAGAGTGACAGGCCTCTTTTACTTAAGTCGGCATTGTGCCTTTTGTATTAAATTCCGATGAAATTTCTGTGTTTCAGCGTCAATAAGAAGGTGCAAGGTATACAGTAAACCTGAAGTGAAGCATCGGAATCTAAAACTGGACTCACAGGAGGGGTTCAAATCATAGAAAGTGAGAGTGTCAGTCCTCTTGTACTTAAGTCGGCATTGTGCCTTTTGCATTAAATTCGGATGCAATTTCTGTGTTTCGTCGTCAATAAGAAGGTGCAAGGTATACAGTAAACCTGAAGTGAAGCATCGGAATCTGAAACTGGACTCACAGGAGAGGTTCAAATCATAGAAAGTGAGAGTGTCAGTCCTCTTGTACTTAAGTCGGCATTGTGCCTTTTTTATTAAATGCGGATGCAATTTCTGTGTTTCATCGTCAATAAGAAGGTGCAAGGTATACAGTAAACCTGAAGTGAAGCATCGGAATCTAAAACTCGACTCACAGGAGAGGTTCAAATCATAGAAGATGAGAGTGTCAGTCCTCTTGTACTTAAGTCGGCATTGTGCCTTTTATATTAAATTCCGATGCAATTTCTGTATTTCATAGTCTATAAGAAGGTGCAAGATATACAGTAAACCTGAAGTGAAGCATCGGAATCTAAAACTGGACTCACAGAAGAGGTTCAAATCATAGAAAGTGAGAATGTCAGTCCTCGTGTACTTAAGTCGGCATTGTGCCTCTTGTATTAAATTTGGATGCAATTTCTGTGTTTCATCGTCAATAAGAAGGTGCAAGGTATACAGTAAACCTGAAGTGAAGCATCGGAATCTAAAACTGGACTCACAGGAGAGTTTCAAATCATAGAAAGTGAGAGTGTCAGTCCTCTTGTACTTAAGTCGGCATTGTGCCTTTTGTATTAAATTCGGCTGCAATTTCTGTGTTTCATCGTCAGTAAGAAAGTCCAAGGGATACAGTAAACCTGAAGTGAAGCATCGAAATCTAAAACTGGACTCACAGGAGAGGTTCAAATCATAGAAACTGAGAATGTCAGTCCTCTTGTACTTAAGTCGGCATTGTGCCTTTTGTATTAAATTCGGCTGCAATTTCTTGTTTCATCGTCAATAAGAAGGTGCATGGTATACAGTAAACCTGAAGTGAAGCATCGGAATCTAAAACTAGACTCCTTGGAGAGGTTCAAATCATTTAAGATGAGAGTGTCAGTCCTCTTGTACTTAAGTCGGCATTGTGCCTTTTGTATTAAATTCCGATGCAATTTCTCTATTTCATCGGCAATAAGAAGGTACAAGGTATACAGTAAACCTGAAGTGAAGCATCGGAATCTAAAACTGGATTCACAGGAGAGGTTCCAATCATAGAAAGTGAGAGTGTCACTCCTCTTGTAGTTAAGTCGGCATTGTGCCTTTTGTATTTAATTCGGATGCAATTTCTGTGTTTTATCGTCAATAAGAAGGTGCAAGGTATACAGTAAACCTGAAGTGAAGCATTGGAATCTAAAACTGGACTCACAGGAGAGGTTCAAATCAAAGAAAGAGAGAGCGACAGTCCGCTTTTACTTAAGTCGGCATTGTGCCTTTTGTATTAAATTCCGATGAAATTTCTGTGTTTCATCATCAATAAGAAGGTGCAAGGTATACAGTAAACCTGAAGTGAACATCGGAATCTAAAACAGAACTCACAGGAGAGGTTCAAATTATAGAAAGTGAGAGTGTCAGTCCTCTTGTACTTAAGTCGGCATTGTGCCTTTTGTATTAAATTCGTATGCAATTTCTGTGTTCCTTCGTCAATACGAAGGTGCAAGGTATACAGTAAACCTGAAGTGAAGCATCAGAATATAGAACTGGACTCACAGGAGAGGTTCAAATCATAGAAAGTGAGAGTGTCAGTACTCTTGTACTTAAGTCGGCATTGTGACTTTTGTATTAAGTTCGGATACAATTTCTGTGTTTCATCGTCAATAAGAAGGTGCAAGGTATACAGTAAACCTGAAGTGAAGCATCGGAATCAAGAACTGGACTCACAGGAGAGGTTCAAATCATAGAAAGTGAAAGTGTCAGTCCTCTTGTACTTAAGTCGGCATTGTGCCTTTTGTATTAAATTCCGATGCAATTTCTGTGTTTCATCGTCAATAAGATGGTGCATGGTATACAGTAAACTTGAAGTGAAGCATCGGAATCTAAAACTGGACTCACAAGAGAGGTTCAAATCATAGAAAGGGAGAGTGACAGTCCTCTTTTACTTAAGTCGGCATTGTGCCTTTTGTATTAAATTCCGATGAAATTTCTGTGTTTCATCGTCAATAAAAGGTGCAAGGTATACAGTAAACCTGAAGTGAAGCATCGGAATCTAAAACTGGACTCACAGGAGAGGTTCATATCATAGAAAGTGAGAGTGTCAGTCCTCTTGTACTTAAGTCGGCATTGTGTCTCTTGTATTAGATTCGGATGCAATTTCTGTGTTCCTTTGTCAATACGAAGGTGCAAGGTATACAGTAAACCTGAAGTGAAGCATCGGAATCTAAAACTGGACTCACAGGAGGGTTTCAAATCATAGAAAGTGAGAGTGTCAGTCCTCTTGTACTTAAGTCGGCATTGTGCCTTTTGCATTAAATTCGGATGCAATTTCTGTGTTTCATCGTCAATAAGAAGGTGCAAGGTATACAGTAAACCTGAAGTGAAGCATCGGAATCTAAAACTGGACTCACAGGAGAGGTTCAAATCATAGAAAGTGAGAGTGTCAGTCCTCTTGTACTTAAGTCGGCATTGTGCCTTTTGTATTAAATTCGGATGCAATTTGTGTGTTTCATCGTCAATAAGAAGGTGCAAGGTATACAGTAAACCTGAAGTCAAGCATCGGAATCTAAAACTGGACTCACAGGAGAGGTTCAAATCATAGAAGATGAGAGTGTCAGTCCTCTTGTACTTAAGTCGGCATTGTGCCTTTTATATTAAATTCCGATGCAATTTCTGTATTTCATCGTCTATAAGAAGGTGCAAGACATACAGTAAACCTGAAGTGAAGCATCGGAATCTAAAACTGGAATCACAGGAGAGGTTCCAATCATAGAAAGTGAGAGTGTCACTCCTCTTGTACTTAAGTCGGCATTGTGCCTCTTGTATTAAATTTGGATGCAATTTCTGTGTTTCATCGTCAATAAGAAGGTGCAAGGAATACAGTAAACCTGAAGTGAAGCATCGGAATCTAATACTGGACTCACAGGAGAGGTTCAAATCAAAGAAAGTGAGAGTGTCAGTCCTCTTGTACTTAAGTCGGTATTGTGCCTTTTGTATAAAATTCGGCTGCAATTTCTGTGTTTCATCGTCAATAAGAAGGTGCAAGGTATACAGAAAACCTGAAGTGAAACATCGGAATCTAAAACTAGACTCACAGGAGAGGTTCAAATCATAGAAGATGAGAGTGTCAGTCCTCTTGTACTTAAGTCGGCATTGTGCCTTTTGTATTAAATTCCGATGCAATTTCTGTATTTCATCGTCAATAAGAAGGTGCAAGGTATACAGTAAACCTGAAGTGAAGCATCGGAATCTAAAACTGGATTCACAGGAGAGGTTCCAATCATAGAAAGTTTGAGTGTCACTCCTCTTGTACTTAAGTCGGCATTGTGCCTTTTGTATTAAATTACGATGCAATTTCTGTGTTTCATCGTCAATAAAAAGGTGCAAGGAATAGAGTAAACCTGAAGTGAAGCATCAGAATCTAAAACTGGACTCACAGGAGAGGTTCAAATCATAGAAAGAGAAAGTGACAGTCCTCTTTTACTTAAGTCGGCATTGTGCCTTTTGTATTAAATTCCGATGACATTTCTGTGTTTCATCGTCAATAAGAAGGTCCAAGGGATACAGTAAACCTGAAGTGAAGCATTGGAATCTAAAACTGGACTCACAGTAGAGGTTCAAATCTTAGAAAGAGAGAGTGTCAGTCCTGTAGTACTTAAGTCGGCATTGTGCCTTTTGTATTAAATTCGGATGCAAGTTCTTTGTTTCATCGTCAATAAGAAGGTGCAAGGTACACAGTAAACCTGAAGTGAAGCATTGGAATCTAAAACTGGCCTCACAGGAGAGGTTCAAATATAAGAAAGAGAGAGTGACAGTCCTCTTTTACTTAAGACGGCATTGTGCCTTTTGTATTAAATTCCGATGAAATTTCTGTGTTTCATCATCAATAAGAAGGTGCAAGGTATACAGTAAACCTGAAGTGAAGCATCGGAATCTAAAACTTAACTCACAGGAGAGGTTCAAATTATAGAAAGTGAGAGTGTCAGTCCTCTTTTACTTAAGTCGGCGTTATGCCTTTTGTATTAAATTCCGATGAAATTTCTGTGTTACATCGTTAATAAGAAGGTCCAAGGGATACAGTAAACCTGAAGTGAAGCATCGGATTCTAAAACTGGACTCACAGGAGAGGTTCAAATCATGGAAAATGAGAGTGTCAGTCCTCTTGTACTTAAGTCGGCATTGTGCCTTTTGTATTAAATTCGGATGCATTTTCTGTGTTTCATCGTCAATGAGAAAGTGCAAGGTATACAGTAAACCTGAGGTGAAGCATCGGAATCTAAAACTGGAATCACAGTAGAGGTTCAAATCATAGAAAGTGAGAGTGTCAGTCCTCTTGTACTTAAGTCGGCATTGTGCCTTTTGTATTAAATTCGGATGCAATTTCTGTGTTTGATCGTCAATACGAAGGTCCAAGGTATACAGTAAACCTGAAGTGAATCATCAGAATCTAAAACTGGACTCACAGGAGAGGTTCAAATCATAGAAAGAGAGAGTGACAGTCCTCTTTTACTTAAGCCGGCAGTGTGCCTTTTGTATTAAATTCGGATGCAATTTGTGTGTTTCATCGTCAATAAGAAGGTCCAAGGGATACAGTATACCTGAAGTGGAGCATCGGAATCTAAAACTGGACTCACAGGAGAGGTTCAAATCATAGAAAAGGAGAGTGTCAGTCCTCTTGTACTTAAGTAAGCATTGTGCTTTTTGTATTAAATTCGGATGCAATTTCTGTGTTCCACCATCAATACGAAGGTACAAGGTATACAGTAAACCTGAAGTGAAGCATCGGAATCTAAAACTGGACTCACAGGAGCGGTTCAAAGCATAGAAAGGGAGAGTGTCAGTCCTCCAGTGTTTAAGTCGGCATTGTGCCTTTTGCATTAAATTCGGATGCAATTTCTGTGTTTCATCGTCAATAAGAAGGTGCAAGGTATACAGTAAACCTGAAATGAAACATCGGAATCTAAAACTGGTCTCACAGGAGGGGTTCAAATCATATAAAGTGAGATTGTAAGTCCTCTTGTACTTAAGTCGGCATTGTGCCTTTTGTATTAAATTTGGATGCAATTTCTGTGTTTCATAGTCAATAAGAAGGTCCAAGGGATACAGTAAACCTGAAGTGAAGCATCGGAATCTAAATCTGGACTCACAGGAGAGGTTCAAATCATAGAAAAGGAGAGTGTCAGTCCTCTTGTACTTAAGTAAGCATTGTGCTTTTTGTATTAAATTCGGATGCAATTTCTGTGTTCCACCATCAATACGAAGGTACAAGGTATACAGTAAACCTGAAGTGAAGCATCGGAATCTAAAACTGGACTCACAGGAGCGGTTCAAAGCATAGAAAGGGAGAGTGTCAGTCCTCCAGTATTTAAGTCGGCATTGTGCCTTTTGCATTAAATTCGGATGCAATTTCTGTGTTTCATCGTCAATAAGAAGGTGCAAGGTATACAGTAAACCTGAAATGAAACATCGGAATCTAAAACTGGTCTCACAACAGGGGTTCAAATCATATAAAGTGAGATTGTCAGTCCTCTTGTACTTAAGTCGGCATTGTGCCTTTTGTATTAAATTTGGATGCAATTTTTGTGTTTCATCGTCAATAAGAAGGTCCAAGGGATACAGTAAACCTGAAGTGAAGCATCGGAATCTAAAACTGGACTCACAGGAGAGGTTCAAATCATAGAAAGGGAGAGTGTCAGTCCTCTTTTACTTAAGTCGGAATTGTGCCTTTTGTATTAAATTCGGATGCAATTTCTGTGTTTTATCGTCAATAAGAAGGTGCAAGGAATACAGTAAACCTGAAGTGAAGCATCGGAATCTAAAACTGGACTCACAGGAGAGGTTCAAATCATAGAAAGTGAGAGTGACAGTCCTCTTTTACTGAAGTCGGCATTGTGCCTTTTGTATTAAATTCCGATGAAATTTCTGTGTTTCATCGTCAATAAGAAGGTGCAAGGTATACAGTAAACCTGAAGTGAAGCTTCGGACTCTAAAACTGGAGTCACAGGAGATGTTCAAATCATAGAAAGTGAGAGTGTCAGTCCTCTTGTACTTAAGTCGGCATTGTGCCTTTTGTATTAAATTTGGATGCAATTTCTGTGTTTCATCGTCAATAAGAAGGTGCAAGGTATACAGTAAACCTGAAGTGAAGCATCGGAATCTAAAACTTGACTCACAGGGGAGGTTCAAAACATAGAAAGGGAGAGTGTCAGTCCTCTTGTACTTAAGTCGGCATTGTGCCTTTTGTATTAAATTCGGATGCAATTTCTGTGTTTCATCGTCAATAAGAAGGGATTGGGGAGAAGAGAAGATTGTGGCACAACTTGACCAGAAGAAGGGATCGGTTGGTAGGACATGTTATGAGGCATCAAGGGATCACCAATTTAGTAGTGGAGGGCAGCGTGAAGGGTAAAAATCGTAGGGGGAGACCAAGAGATGAATACACTAAGCAGATTCAGAAGGATGTAGGTTGCAGTAAGTACTGGGAGATGAAAAAGCTTGCACAGGATAGAGTAGCATGGAGAGCTGCATCAAACTAGTCTCAGGACTGAAGACCACAACAACAACAACAAGAAGGTCCAAGGGATACAGAAAACCTGAAGTGAAGCATCGGAATCTAAAACTGGACTCACAGGAGGGATTCAAATCATAGAAAGTGAGAATGTCACTCCTCTTGTACTAAAGTCGGCATTGTGCCTTTTGTATTAAATTCGAATGCAATTTCTGTGTTTTATCGTCAATAAGAAGGTGCAAGGTATACAGTAAACCTGAAGTGAAGCATCGGAATCTAAATCTGGACTCACAGGAGAGGTCCAAATCATAGAAAGGGAGAGTGACAGTCCTCTTTTACTTAAGTCGGCATTGTGCCTTTTGTATTAAATTCCGATGAAATTTCTGTGTTTCAGCGTCAATAAGAAGGTGCAAGGTATACAGTAAACCTGAAGTGAAGCATCGGAATCTAAAAGTGGACTCACAGGAGAGGTTCATATCATAGAAAGTGAGAGTGTCAGTCCTCTTGTACTTAAGTCGGCATTGTGTCTCTTGTATTAAATTCGGATGCAATTTCTGTGTTCCTTCGTGAATATGAAGGTGCAAGGTATACAGTAAACCTGAAGTGAAGCATCGGAATCTAAAACTGGACTCACAGGAGGGGTTCAAATCATAGAAAGTGAGAGTGTCAGTCCTCTTGTACTTAAGTCGGCATTGTGCCTTTTGCATTAAATTCGGATGCAATTTCTGTGTTTCGTCGTCAATAAGAAGGTGCAAGGTATACAGTAAACCTGAAGTGAAGCATCGGAATCTGAAACTGGACTCACAGGAGAGGTTCAAATCATAGAAAGTGAGAGTGTCAGTCCTCTTGTACTTAAGTCGGCATTGTGCCTTTTTTATTAAATGCGGATGCAATTTCTGTGTTTCATCGTCAATAAGAAGGTGCAAGGTATACAGTAAACCTGAACTGAAGCATCGGAATCTAAAACTGGACTCACAGGAGAGGTTCAAATCATAGAAGATGAGAGTGTCAGTCCTCTTGTACTTAAGTCGGCATTGTGCCTCTTATATTAAATTCCGATGCAATTTCTGTATTTCATAGTCTATAAGAAGGTGCAAGATATACAGTAAACCTGAAGTGAAGCATCGGAATCTAAAACTGGACTCACAGGAGA